>NW_023494790.1:26245557-27470557 GCF_904425465.1 Colossoma macropomum
CTTTCGGTTTTCTTACTTTGGCACAAATTTTTATTCATGTGAAACCACTTGAATGAATCATGTGTGTTGAAAGCATCTTTTTTTCAGTGTAGAACACTAATGACTTTAATGAAGAATTCATGAAATACATGTTTCACACAAATTCAGCAACCGCTTATTGCCTTCTGTTATTTGTATTGAAGATGGAATCAAAAGATTTTCTGTTTTTTTAGGCACAGGGAAATGCATCAACATTATCATCTATGATAACTGATCAAACGCTACAGGTGCAGCAGGTAGAGATCAGGTTGATAAATGCCAGAGTTTTCCTTTAATTAACTGGCAAAGACAATCTAAAAATACCTGTTATTGTGCAATACATTTGAAGACTGTAGATTAGACTGTAGAAGTCTTGGGACAGGATGCCAGCTAGACCAATGCTGCGCTTAATTATCACAGGATCACAGTATGGGATCTGGCTTTAGCACTGTCTAATTGGAGCCACGTTTCTTGTGCTCTTAAATGTGCTGACTTGACATTAACAGAGTTTCATAATTTGCAACTTATGAATGTGAGACGATCTGCCTTGGCAAAAAACTTTTCCCCTTTTTTCAAGAATGGCACAGACCTTATGAAAAAAAAGCAGCACTGGAGTGGTTTGCCCAAGCCAGTGCATTTTAGCTTCATCTGTTCAGTTGTGTTACAATTCCAAGGGGACAGGCAGCAGTGGAGCGCAGACTGCTCCAGTTCTGGGGTGCTCGATTACCGAGACATTTCTAAAGCAGGGCATGGAGGCTGTGGGCTGGGGACTGTTTACTGTTTCCAGGTACACCTGGCTGCTTCTGAAGAGATCCGCTCCCATATGACCCCACAGTTCCTCTGCCTCCCTCTCATCCCTCTCAGTGAGAAGCTCTCCCCCTCTTTCTTTCAACTAATAAAACATGCTGTAGCAGTTTACTGCCCTGAATAAAAACCAAATGGAATAAACTGCAGGCTTCTATTCTATTTTTGAGTAAACAGAATCTGTATGCCATAAAATGAAGTGCGTTGGTTAACTCTTAGAAGTCTATGGTGTTATTACTGTCATATTACTATATTATTCAAATGTAATTAGACAATTATAGATTTAATGACATAGTTACACAACAAGCTTTTATTGTTGTTTTGCTACACCAAAAGGCACAAGGCAAATATGTAATTACATATGAAGTGTTCCATTTCAAAATGCTGTGTTTCTATTTGTAACAATTTTGGATGTAACTAGTTTTTGAAAAGAATAACAGCTGATGTGTCATGTAAAACACATTTTTATTCCTCCAATAAAGGAGGTATTAATCATAATATAGTATTCATATTACTTGTGTGTGTGTAAAGGCTAATATATATCATTAAAAACAATATATATCATTAAAAAAGGAAAGTCTCACTCTAACTTTATTTAGTTATGCCATTTATTTCCACTCAATCAAATAGAGTTAACATAGTGCACAGATTTTGTGACCTCAAAATAAATTTCAATTGTTGATGGAAAAAAATTGAAATACTTCAGTGCAATTTATTTGCATTTCTTCAGAATGGAATTTGCTTTAGATCAAAATATTTAAAAGTTTCCATTAATTGTAATTTATTTTCAGTTTCTAAGTCGAATAAGACCACTGGTTCATTTTCTGAGTGTGGGCTAATGCATTTTCAATATAACCCTTCATATTACATTCACATTCAATTTACATTCAACACATTTGAGTCCATGCACGTCCACTTGTTTCAAGAAATCACAAAAATATGATCAAATTCAAATCACAATAAGACGTACAATGTACATGTAATATGTATGTCCTCTATCTATGAAGACATATGTGATATCAGTAGTTTAGAATACGTACTTTGAACAGAATTTCTCCACTTGTTTAAGTGAACTATGAGTCAGGAACAATTAACACCGAATCACATCATGCTTTTTTTAATAACAGCGACTTCTAAGAGTTAAGAAAGAATAAAGCCTCTACAGAGTGGAGGGAGAGCTCTCACGGTAATCAGCTTGCTCACGGCTAATGAGCACTGCACTAAGTTAAAAACAGAAGATCGGCTGGCGTGCGAGACTGCCATTCTGTTGCCCAAAGAATTCTGACGGAGGGGAATGGAGGTGTGAGGAGCCAAATTACCCTCCATAACCCCAACTTCTTGCTCCCACTCTCCTGAGGGAGAGAGTGAGAAGCTTGGCATGCAGCATATGGAAAATGGATTGAACTTTGGGTTCCTTTTGGCAGCGGTGCCACTCTGATGTCATGCCATAGCAATGCTTCAAAGTGAACGGCCACATAAGTATCAGCCAAATCAGCTTTAAGGGGATTTGAAGTAGAGGGGGGAAAATGGACCGAGACTATTTTTAACCAGCACGAGAAGAATGAAGCAGTGGTGAGGACCATGACTCTTGGACCTCTCCATCTATGTCTCTATTTTTGTGGCACGGGCTAATGATACCATGACTATGATTTAATGAGACATTCTTTGCTTAGATGGCAGTTTTATCCCGTTCCAGTTTCATTTCAATATTTTTCAAGTGCCATGGCCAGATATTTGGGTCAGGCAATTGAAGTTTCTTGGATGAATGATAAACAGCAGTGTACTATGCTGGAGCATAAGCCACAAGACTTTGGTCATCCATCAATAACAGACTGCTGTTATGCACAAATGTCTTGCTATGATTGGCTGGTAATTCAGTGCAATACCCATAAAGCCTTAGGATATGGGACCTTTCTTTTCAAGCCTAAAGTCATGCTTGTCTCAAGACATAGAACCTGTGGTGTCTCTGGTGTCTTCACATGCAGTTAGAGAATATTTAACCCAAACCCAAATCTGCTGAAACCAGAGACCATGGACCTCAGGAAAAAGGTGGATTTCACTTCCAATAGAAACAAATTTGGCACTGATATACACAGATTGGTCCATATGGATAGCATTTGGCAAACAGCCAGCATGCTTTTCAGAAAGGAAATCAATCAAAATGAGGCTAAAAGAGGTCCAGGGCCTTTATAATGAACACATTCACAAGAGGTGCATCTACAGAGACGCTGTTCATCTCAGCCTGTACCTCAGGAGCTTGGACAGTTGGGAAATACAGACACACTGTGATGTATCATCATGACTATTATACACAAAACACCAAAGACAATGAAATAAACACCATTGTCAGCTTATAATGGTTGTATGAATGCTTTTGGTGATATATACCCTTCAAAAAAGAAACTGTCCTAGTTCTTTTTTTATGTTTATTATGAGTTTTATGAATGTTTTATGTTTACAGGCTAAACACCAAGGTAATTCTTCCCTGCGTGACGACTACACCGACATAAAACCTTTGCTATGCACACTGCACATGGCACAGAGGTCGAATGGGGGATGTTCGTGAGACGTTGGCCATACGTGAAAGTGAGCTGATGCTCATTGTTCATGATCAGGCTGGCAAACCTTTTTGGAGCTGTGCTTGACAAAGTGCAACACTGAGTGGAGAAAGACCACAGTGCCGAAAGTGGAATGAGCCGTGAGGAGACTGTCTGACAGAACAACTGCACGAAAAAAACACTGAAGCTTGTGTTGGATGACAAAATGTGTCTAAATACGATCCTCAAATCCAAAATAGGTTGGACAGTATGTGAAACGAAAACAGAAAGCAGTGATTAGTAAATTCTTTTTGACCTGTATTAAACTAAAAGCAGCAGAAAAACATGACATTTGTTGTTTTGCCTTGTAAACCTTCCAAATTTGATGCCTGCCACATGTTCCAAAGAAAGTTGGAAGAGGAGCTTGTTTAGTGTTACACCATTTTTCATGTTAAGAGCACTTAATGAACATTTGAAGACTGAAGAAAACCAACTGATCCTGTTTGGAAACAGATTTTTAAAAATATTTTGCCAAACGTACAGCTGCACAACCGTACAGGAACTTCGTTGTCGTATTTTGCAGCAGACGTTCCCCCAATTTTCTCCCCAATTAGTCGGTTAGGACTCCCCCAATCACACGATACCACCAGCCTTAGGAGGAAGAAGGCTAGCATAGGCTTCCTCCAAGGCCTGTGAAGCACCACCGCATCTTTTCGAACTGCCGCTCACACAACGTCATTGGACAGTCGAAAGTGCTGTAAGGAAAACACCAACCACCAGATCTTTTATGTCAACTAACAGATGTCTATGCTGACTAGCATCGTGTTGAGTGATGGGGGAGAGGGAGGGGCCAATTGTGCTCTCTTGGACTCCCGGCTACGGATGGCTGTAGCATCACCAGGGATCAAACTCACAACCTCCTGATGATAGGGCCAACGCTTAGACGGTTGCGCCACTCGGGAGCCCACGTGGCACACGTTTTTAATGGGAGGAAGGTCTGGACTTTCAGCAGGCCACTGCAGCACCTGCACTGTCTGATTACACAGTGATGCTGTTGTAGGATGAGCAGAAGTTAGCTTGGCTTTGTCATGCTGAAATAAGCATGGATGCCCCTGAAGCCGAAGTCATTTGGAATGCAGCATGTTGCCCCAAAATGTGTTTGTATCTTTCAGCATTAAGGGTGTTTTCACAGATGTGCTAATACACCCCCATACCATGACAGACGTGACAGACCCTGCATTTTGACCTTGTTGCTGGTAACAAACTGGATGGCCCTTTTCTTTTCCGACCTGAGGAATACAGTGTTCATTACTTTATAAATAATCAATGAATCAAACAAAAGGTTGACACATCAGACTACAATACACATCTCCCCTGTTCATCAATTTCACATAAGGTGTCTATTGACAAAGGTTTGTCAAAGTATTCACAAGCTCATGTAGTGATATCCACCAAGAAGCAAAGTGGTTTTTAATGTAGTGGCATTCATTTTGCAACTGCTAGCTGAAGAACTTTGTTAACCTGGTGGATTATTTTTGGCATAGTGGCAAGTGTCAACCCATACTTGCTTATAATGGACAAGGCCTCACCTTATCGCCAATTTTATTACCCAAGTATGGTTGCATCACTTGTTAAAGATGTTTTTTGACCATTTCGTATATTTAAAAAACAATGAGTTGGTAAGGTAAGACATTAAATATCTTGTCTATGTATAGTTTTAATTCAAATCCAAATCAAAATGGATTTACACATCACTGCTTTCTGTTTTATGTGTTTTTTATTTCACATACTGTCCAAACTTTATTTGGCATTGAGGGTTTTTAAATAAATGAATGAATAAATAAGGGAAGAAATAAATAAATGAGGGCAGCCATATGACTGAATTATACAGACGAGACAGACAAATGCTGTTTCATTTTCTTCTGATTTGTTAAGGCTGATTTTGCACCACCAACATACGTAATCAGTGGTTTGATCACAGAATGAGTCAGTGTCTGCTGGCCACTGGCTCCACTGCCGAGCTACATTCCTTTAGAAAAATATGAGACTGATGCTAATACCAGTGCGCAACGCTGCTTGTCTCATTACACTGTGCGCCAGCACATACTGAGTCGAAAGCCAACTGTAACGAAATAAGGTAAATTAACTGAACAATCAAACATGACTCTGCTGGATGTCCCAAATTCTCTGCTGTCCTGTTAACACAGATAAGAATCAGAGAAACCGGAATGGAAAGAGGAAAGAGCAGCAACTTGAGGAGTCCAGGCAAAGAGAGACTAAAGAAGAAGGGAAAACAAAAGCTTTATGTGACAAATCCAGTAATGCAGGGCATGATAAAAGACACACAGAGAAGCACTCACAAACAAAAAGCCACACACACCTCACGTACATACAGCAGGAGCTGGAACAAGACAGCACACACATATACACAGAAATATCATGCTGGTAGATCATGGCAGGCGAACCACGCTTTCTTTCTGAGTCTGACTTGAGCGAGATGGGCCTTTTGGGATGAAGGCTGGATGGGAAAGGCAATGGGGGCTGTGGAGCTTGGTGTGGTGGATGGATTGCAAGGTGAGTGTGATGATGTGTAGAGAGCAGTGCCATTCGTCACCATTCAATCAGTACACTGGAAAAAAGTGGTGCATTGAATTTACTTGATTCAAATGTGTACATCAGTTCCACATGAATAACCTGTATTACATCAACACATCCACATTTACATTTATGTATTTGGCAGATGCTCCTATCCAGAGTGACTTACAATTATATCACATTATAGATGTAGGCAATTGTAGCATTAGGAGTCTTGCCCAAGGACTGGGAATGTTATTTTTTAGTTTACCTACTCTTGGGAATGTTGACGTAATAGATCTTCCTGAATCTATCTGTATCCAAGTAAATTCAGTACATCACTTTTTTTCATTAGGTATCACTCGTAAAATCCTTGAAAAGGTGTAGTATCCTATCCAAGTCACGTGATTTGGCAAATAACATCCCAAAATAGAGAACTGTCTGCATGTACACCTGTTAGATAACAGACTTTAAAACACATCCCCCAACAGTTCACTTGTGTCTACAGCAATCAATCATCAAGTTCCGAAGTATCCAAGAAGAGTTATTTCTGTCCTTTTCCACAAGAAAAGCCTAAATCCTCGCAGTGTGAATCAAGCGTGCACTAAAACTGTCTGAGAACATGAACTCTTTTGCTTTTTTCATTGGATTGTCTTTTTTATTCTTGAGTATGCTTGGCTTGCTTTGCCATCTGGGCACTGGTACATGTGTGTGACTGCTGTGAGCAGCCACATGAACACTGATTCTTTACGAACTCCATGCTCCATCTAGAAAGACAACAAAAAGCCAGCCACAGGACCCTGAGACCTATAAAAGAACTCTTTTTATGTGACAATTTCACCCTACCTTCACTCTTACACAAGTTTATTACAGCTTGGACTGCCAGGTCAAATTCACCTGTCCATGCTGTGCCCACAAATGTGCTCTTTTGTAGCAACTGTTGTGAAGTTGGACAAGCTTTATACTGTCTGACGAAAGATACTGTGCAGGTACATCTTTGTTCATCAAAGTACAAACAATGTAAATGTACCCTCAAAAGATCCAACTGTGTACCTTGAGGAAGGCTTTCTCAGGGGAAAAAGTACATATTTTTACCATTTTGTAATCCAATGTTTTGAAACAAAACAATAAAATAAAAAGCTTGGACTCAGGACAGAGTATATAGAGTCAATGCAATTTAAAAAAATATAACTGCACTGGAATATGTTCCAATTATGCACTGAAGATGTAGCCTTTTTCATAAAATGTACAGAATGCTGGCAAAACTTCCTTTCAAACTACTGAATCCTTCCACTAGCTGGGTCTTCTTCTATCACACAGTGCTTCCAAGCTGGGATGGCAAAGGCTAGTATGTGCTTCCTCTGAGACACATAATCCAGCTACTGTATCTTTTTTAATTGCTTTTAACTACTAAGCAATTCCATGACGTCAGCTAACAGACAGCATTGTGATGAGTGGTGGGGGAAAGGGAGGGCCCTCCTACTCATCCAGAGAGAGTGAGACCAAATATATTCTTTTGGACACCTGATTACGGATGGCTGTGGCATCATGGAAGATTGACTGAGGGCCAATAACAGGACCAATGGTTGTGCTACTCAGGAGCCCAAGGTTGGAAAGTACAACAAATTTGCTATCATGAAAACTGTAGCTAGCCTCATAGCTAAGTAAATAAATAAATTAACTACTCCTGATCTATCTTAACAGTATGGCCATTCACACTCACACAACATAAATATAATTTGAGATGAATATCACTCTCTAAATGTAGCTGTTATGAGTTGTGCACTACAAATTCTCATCATGTTGTCTCAGGTTTTTGTCAGCAATCTGTAAGCTTGTCCAACAGCTCCTATCAAAGAATGCATTTCAGGGCAGTATGGGTAGGTCAGTTACATTTCTCATGGTGGAAATAAGTAAAGCGTTCTAAAAATTGTCCTTTGTTGCCAAATTATACAAAAGAACTGATGCAAAAGACTCCGAGTAGAACAGGCTGGCTCCTGCGGTAAATCTGTACGAGTTGGCACACTGCTTCATCTTTCCCACTTTTTGTTGTTTTGCTGTCATGGCTGGGATCAGCAGACGAAGCACTGCACATGTTCAAAAGTGAAACTGAGAAGCACTCCGTCAGCAAGAGCCAAAGGAAACATTTCAGCTCCCTTGAGGAACACAACAAAATGTTCTACTGGTTAAGGATTTCTTAAAGTGGGGCTATTCTGAGGTCACCTGAACATTTTAACTAGAACTGCACCAACTGAGGGGATATCTATAGAGGAAAGACATACGTAAAGTACAATATATAAAAAAAAGTTATTCTTCAGCTGAAAAAATTTGCACCATCTGTTCATTCACCGAAGACGTCGCTTGCATAACATAAGGAACACGAATACTTTGAGTTCATTTTCACTTGCAGAAGGAAGAAAGGAAATGGTTCCTGAAAGCTGCCAGATTACATAAGCGACCGTGCTGCCTTCTCCTGCCAAGAGTACATGCTGTCATTTCGCTTTCTTCCTCTTGCACTCTGCTGCTCAGCTCCCATGACAAGACCACATTATATACTAGCTAAGTGAAGACAAAAAAAATCAAAAGTTTAATAAACGTAAGTGCACATCCCATTATTAATGAGATACATCAAAGGCCTATCACAGCCACAATCATATGCATACATACAAAAAAAATGTATAATGTATAACTTTGTATGCAGTCAAAATCCCCTAAAACTCTATTTGTTATGATTATAAAACATTTGTTTCACTTCTCTTATGAAACGAGCACCAGAAATTCAATTTGACAAGTAACTTATTCCTTTAAAAATCATAGATAAATTTTGAGAATCCTCTCGTTTAACATTAGAAATATTTAAATTCATGAGTATATTTCAGACATAAATGTAGGAATACTAGTTCCAAATGCTATATTTAGACTACAATAATTTAGGCTGTGTTCACACTAACCATCTCTCCTCAACCGCCTTATACAATTTACGTATAATTTTATGGAAAGCATATAATTTATGTGTAATTCTATAGAAAGAATATGAACGCTTTAAACCTCTTTTCACAGTAGCAATATATGATTTACAAAACCAACAGCAAACTGGATTTTTATCTTCATAGCTGAGCTAGCAAGTTAACATTTATAAAAGTTTTATATTATTATTATTATTATTATTATTATTATTGTGTTTAAAGCTACTTTTTACTGCTCTTTCAGTCCCCATTGCTCGCTAGCAGTTCAGTATAGACTCACAATATTTCACACACAGAGAGTCAACAGTGTCCTAGTTTATCTGATAACAGAATTATGGGGAATATATTTTATTTGTTCAGATTAATTAAAAACATCAAAGCAGATTTCTATTTGGCTGGCAGAATGGCCACTAGAGGGCCTGCAGAGAGAGGCTACATGCTTTTTTTTTATATATATTTATTGTATATTTTTATACTACTTGAGTCTCAAGACTATAAATCAATGGTCTTGGTCTTATATTGGGGTTTCAGGGTCAGCTTGAACTTTTTTTTATTGCTAGCTGAGGATCTGATTGATCTGACACTTTGGAGAAATCCAATTCCTATAACTCCCTTAGTGATCATGTGACTACCACACCACCATCCACAGCAAATCATCGATTCCCTTCCCCCTGAAAACTAATCTTATGCACCTGTCTTGTTTGTCGTATGACCTATGATAGATAGCATTTAAAGCCAAGGCTTTAGTTTAGTAATTGCGAGGTATTGCTTCTTTCCTCTGAGTTACTGAGTGTTTCTTTCTGTATTTATTTGCCTGCTTCTGTATCGGACTGTGTTTTTGGACTTTGGACTTTGCCTTTTAGCTTTGCCCTTTTGAACTGTGTTTGCCTGTTTTTGTTATGTTTGTCCCTTTGTGCTTTTGGCTTGTTTTGGATTTGACCTGTGCCTGTTTTCTGAGTTTGGATCACATACTAACTAGAAAAGCCTACTTTCCTCTTTTAATCTGTGAGTGTCTGGTCAGTTCTTTCGCGTTAAACTTTCTATGATGGCTTAACAGGGTGTTAATTATTTGTTGATCTTCACTGGTTCCTAAATTCAAACAGATCAGAATATTATATACTAAAAAAATCTCAATCAGGTATTGGATCGTCTTGGTCTCAGTCTTGACTTGAACTTACCTCTAAAGATCTTGACCACAATACTATTAAAAAAATCTAATAAAAAGTGAATTACTTTAGTAATTAGTAACACAACTTAATACAAAGCAGCACTGATATGGTTATAGTGTATGTCACCTGAGTCATTTTTTTTCCTCTCCCATCAGCACAAAATTGCACCAAAAAAGCACTTTTTCCATACAAAAATGCCAAGCGTGAACACAGGCTTCCTATTAATTTGAAACACCTACAACATGTCAACTGGGGTTTCTTCTAGGAAATGTGCTACTAATGCAGAAGTGAATGGCATGGGCATTCTGCACATACTAAAAAGGAGAACGATGAAGCACTTTGAACTGCTTCATGCATATGGACTAGAGTTTTCTCCAGTCACAGTACAAGTAATGCAGCCATCAACAGCATGGATGCATGTATTAAGAAAAGAAAGTCAGCAATATCCTACGCACAAAAAAGCACGTACAGAAAGAAAGTAGCTCATTATGACTTACAGGCTGTGTCCTAGCAGACTTTCTAGCAGGCCTTCAATGAGACACCTCAGTGAGTAGCCAATAAACAGTGTCAGAGCCGGACACAGGTAGAGAAGAAGCAGATGGCTTTGGCCCTACCACCAAGTGATATGATTAACCAGCCCCTTTGATTCTCTGCGCTAGCACACAGCAGCTGCAGCAGGCCAACCCGAGAGGAACAGGAGCTAATTGAGAGAGACAGATTGGTGGGGGGTAAAACCCCTCCTATCCAGAACCCGTGCAGAATTCTAAAACATGCTGAAGCACACTCGAACTGGACGGCCGGCTAATTAACGCATTGTTCGCTAATTAGAAACAAAACGGAGCCTGTCACTTCTCCATCCAGAGGGCAGTGACAATGTGGTCATTACACATATGCAGCAATCATTGAGAGCTGAGTGACTTTCCTAAATGACGCACTGTATGAAAGTGCATCTATGCACCCATGTTTTTTGTATTTTATCTTCTTCCCTGTGGTTCACTTATGATGTTTGTGGGGTTTTATGTGCCAAAAACAGCCATAACTCATATTTACATTTACATGACCAATTTCCAACCTCTCTTTATTCCTTAGAATTAAACAGGCTGGTTTTGTTATGGTGCCTTAATACTGATGTATACATATATCCAAATTATCTGGCTGTCCTTATTGTGCTTCATTCAAAAAGTAGTCCAGACTGAAACACTGCTTAACTGCTTATAACTTCAGTGTGTTATATGTAGGCTATTGTTTTTTTATGACATCACAAAACAGTAATGGTTAAGTAAGCTTAGTTTCCATATTTGAACTGTATGGACTGGAGAGTGAAGGGTACGGTTTGAGACTAATGTTTGAACAATGTTTATCTACCACATTAAACTCAATTGGTTAAAACATAAAGTTCAGTTTTCCATAATATGGCCTTTTAATTTCTCAATATTTGCCTTATATATGCTCAACATCTGCCAAATAATACTCACTTGTGGATTCTTATTGATTATTTATGCTGTTGTTCTTTCAGTTACCACAATAAAAATATTCCAGATAAATTAGAACTAATCTAGCTACTCTCTGTTAGTTCATTTTCTAAAACAGACACAACCAGGCTGTTAGCTATAAAAATACTTTATCCTGCAAAACATAAATGGTAAACAAATAAACAAACAAACTGGCTACCTATCAGAGTTTTGTCTTTGCAGAATTTCTTTAGAGCACTGCCCAAAGATTGGGGGATAAAAAAGATACACATAGTCAAGCAACCTAATGATTAAGCAAAGTATAATGCAGAAAGCTACTGAGTACATGGTTTTATAACTAAATTTTTTCACAGTGTTTCACATGGAACAAAATCTCAATGTTCTATTCTAGAGCAACTATTAATGATTATCTCTATAACTGATTATTAACTATTGATAATTATTTAATTAAATGACTGATTAACCATAACCATTCTGCTGAAAGTCCTATTTTATTCAATTTATATGAGTACAGTGTACAGATGAACCTGGCGATTATTGCCTCTCCCTGCCAGCACTGTACAGCAGTGCTCTGCTATGTGACGTGATGCTGTGCGACGCGTTGCATCCGATGTGCAGTGGCCTTAAATGCTGCAGCCATATTCATATACTTGAATAGGTAAAAGGATAGCTGTTCCCCAATGTCCCAGTCTTAGTGTTCCTAGCCCATGTGCTATCCTTAGCTTTTGCTGCATGTCACTGTGAAACATTCCTAGCTTACTGCTGTCACCCTCACTGATGTTCTTTTTTTAATGATTTTAATGGAAGGTGGTACTTACTGCTCCTTTCAATGCCCTGACTCAAACTATAGCACTGTGCTCACAGCGGGCTGTAAAAAAACGAAATTCAGAAGAAATGAAGGTGTCTAAAAGTGGTTAAAAGAGAACAACACAAAAGGGAAATAAATACTGAGGGAGCGAGGGGAGGGCAGACTAAAGCTGAGGGGATAATAAAGGAGAGAAGTGCAGAGGAGGGCGAATTCATGGGGGGCCCTGGGCGTCTGAAAAAGAATTTCTCAGCCACCAACAGTGGCAGAGAGATAAGAGGCCTCTCAGTCTGACTGAGCACAGCACCAGTAAACACACTCTATACATATGAATGCTGAGCTTTCCAACTTAATTACATAAGCAGACAGAAACATATTGTGAACACTCTGCTGCGGAAGCTTCTAGATTTAAAAATGCCCCGTCACATTTGTCTGTCTCACTGGGATCAGAACCAAAAGCCCATCCACTGCCATGAAAAAAATCAGCACATGTACAGCTGTCACATGTGCCAACAAACCAGCATTTTGCCTTTTACCCTCCTTCAATTTCAGAAGGAATGGCTGACACTTTCTTCTCATCACCTGAGATCATCACCATCTGTCTATTTGACTTTTTTTCCCAGAAATATTCTCTCTAGTGATGGTAAAGCAGTATCATGTAAATTACTGTTTAAAGCTAATACATCACATGGATGTACAGTTTGGTCATATCAGTCGCACATGAGTTTTCACACAGTCATGCAGTCTCTGACTGAGATGAGTGGTGTGGTGTGTTAAGACGTCTCACTATGCCACCAGAACTGTGAAAACAGTGTCATGAGGTTACATCACAATACAAAGTGAGCACTGCGCAACGACAACCAACCAATGAGAGCAATCAGAGGCAGACAGATTAAAGACTATAGCTCTGTAAGTTCCCCTCACACAGTCAGCCACAATGTGTTGCAATGAGGGCAACGGCAAGAGGGTGGTCTTACACTGGATCTACGATATGATACCAAGAATGTGTTATTATATTTTGCTCAACACATTAAACTATTCTATGAAGAAATGCTAGTACTTACAAAATAATAGTACATATCCATATCCTCGTTGCCATATCAAACCTTGTAACTCCATTTTTTTCATTTGATTTTTAGTTTTTTTCCCATCATTTGGAAAGACCAGCTGCCTTTAACATTGTGTGAACATTTAATGTTGAATGGGGCAATAGCAGTGTTGGGGGTCACTCAATACAGTAGTGCAAAAGCATCTAATCATACTAATATCAAACTGATGGATAAAAATCCCCATGTTGAAGAAGAAAGAGCCCCAAACTCACCTAAACAGGCCAGGCTCGATTTTCATTCAGTAAAAGCTCTGTAGCTCTACATTTTTTTCCTAAAGATGTTATTCTGAGGCAGCTGTTTTTGAACTGTTATTTTAGAGAGCAAGAGCAATAATAAGTAAACTAATCTCATTAGAGATTAGCAATTTGTAATTGATGACCTATTTTTGAGTAATCCCAACACTGACCAATAGAAACACTCCAAAATGACTTAAATAAAAGTATGTTACATTAACATACCCTGACGTTAAGAACATTTTCTTCCTTCTACTGTACACGTGCATATTTGGATATACAAGGTTTTGTTACAACAGCGACTATATATAGAAGTTACGCTGTTTAATTAAGACAAAACCATAAAAGCAGTTGCTCTAATACTAGAGGTACCTTCTCCTCTTCTCTCTATGCCCCTCCCTCTGTCTGTCTCCCTCTGTCTGTCTGTGTGTGTGATATACTGTGTGAGAGTGAGGTTTGGCTGGCTGGTGTCGGTGATGCTGGTGGACAGTGGATGAGTTGTGGGTAACTGCACAAACAAGACTTCCACAGACGATTCCCACGGGCTTAAATGAGATCAGATGAGGTGAGGTCTTGGGCTGTTGAAGGTGCCCACCCTCATGTTGCCTGCAACCAAACCCCCTTAACCCAACCATGGTGAACACATAAGCATGCCAGAAACGCTCTGTACCTGTCACTCCGCCTTCAGGACCGGGCCAACTGACACCCGTCAGCAATATATCTAGAAGAATCAGACCATGTTAATCAGGTGGGGCCAAAGAAGGCTTTACCCTAAGTGAAAAGTGAGGACTTTTAAGGAGAATGTGCTTATGAAAGTTCTTGTATTTGTAGGTATTTCCAATTATTCTGAGTCCAGAACCAGCCTTCAGTACTGTTGTTTACAATGCTGTTGCAGTACCATTGCCTTGTTTTGAGGGTTTGCTTCTTTCAGGAGATTACACCAAGCAGGCTTAAGTTTTTAGAGGTATGATAGCACTTTTTGGAAGTGAAGCCACTCTTGAACTTCCCTTACAAGTCACTCAATTGCATTTAGCTGGCTCATGTACATAGATTCTAGGTAAATTTTGGACATTATGAGGCGGGGGCAGGGGTGGTCTCTTAGTCTCTCTCATGTTCTATTACTTGGCATTGCTCAGTTTTGTTAGGAGTTGGCACTGAGCCAGGAATAGCAAGAAAAATGTGGTGTATCCTATTTAACATTTCATGTCAAAGTTTATAAAAGTTTACAGGTTAAAAATTCAGTGTAAAGTTTAAAGTAAAAGTTTAAAGTTTTTTCTGAAGTGTTGGATTGCTTCTCCATGTAGTGGCTGTTTGGCTGCAACCATGATCCAGACGACTACTAGCAAGATGAATTTGTTAATCTGGTTGTAATTAGACATTGTGAGAAGGCTAAACCTATTTTCCTGTTTCGGTCTGCTGGACTGTAAAAAAACACTCAAAAAGGCATCTGTGCATTCTCTATTCAAGTTACATAAGAGCTCTATTACATTCCTATTGACCACCACACACAGGTACACAGTCGATTATATCTTCTACCAACAAAGTTATGCAGTGACAAAATGTATGACACAACCAGTAATATAAACACAGACTGACAACTTAGACTGTTCTCGTACATCTTGGCGACAATATCGCAGCTTCTGTTCTTTCCCCCACAGGCTTTGAGAGCAGTGACTCATCTCCGATCACTCAATCTCATTAGCTTGGGTTGACACAGTTGGCTTTCCCAGCCAGCCTTGCGGATGGTTAGACTGCTAGCTCAGTGTGTTACTGTTGGCTTCCCAGACTTGCACCCAATCAGAGCCATTGGATATACTAGCATTGATGTCAGGTTATAGAAGAAATGGATTCTACTACTACATTAGGATAATGATATTTTGGCTTTCAAAAAAGAGGACGATGGGGGCAGGAGGGCAGCATAAGGCAGGCTGCAGAAAGCAAATATCAACATGAAAGCAAAGCCAAATCCTGAACATTTTAGGCAATCCCTGAAATCCTGGCCAGACGCGTTTTTTTAGGTAGAGGACATTTGGTCACCCTATATCCGAGCTGCTGTGTTACCTGGGCATTTCTATATCAGCCCTAACCATAATGTGAATCTAGCAGTTGCTATTAGCTATGGCTAACTCCTCTGTGTTAGGGTGACCATACATCCTCTATTTCTATGTCCTCTTTTCAGGACATAATTTGTATTCCTGATTGGATCACACATCATGTCACTGCTTGATATTACTGGTATAATATAAATTCCCCTTGGACACAGAAGTCCTACTTGGGACTGCTACTGCTTCACTTCAGATGAGTCCAATTCTTTGTCACTTTATTAGTAATCACCCTTCACTTGCTTTACACTGCCTCCGGTGGTCAGTAGAAATGAAATAGAATTCTAGCTCCAAATGTGACAATAGTTCAATGAGTGACCGTCAGAGTTATTAGTCACTCAGAATCTGCAAGACTCTTGTAGGACGTCTTTTATGTAAGCGAGGTATTTGTATTCCTGGCTGTGTGTCACTGCATGACTTTATTGGTATAATATAAATTCCCAGCTAACACAAAATAGGTCCTCCAGAAATGTTCTCACAGATCCTGAGTGACTGACAATGCTGGTGCATTCATGACTAGCATTACTGTTAATCTAGTTGGCTACATTTGGCCATTTGACTCTGTTTGTCCAAAGACATCCAATACACATTAATTTAGTTTGGATAATAAATCATTATATTATACTATTGGAGTTAAACATTCAGTTAGGAAATCTAAATGAAATGTACAATTGCTAGTCAACTGAAAATGTTGCACTCTCACTGTGTCTGGCAGGGCTGCTATAGAATAAATATATGTTGTTAGTTAGCTACTTATAAATCTCTACACTTGGGCAGTTAATGAGTCTTGTCCTCAAACGGCAGCGTCAACTGAGGCGCACTATAAAACATGCTTCCTAATCAACAAACCAGCTGCAGCATCACAAAGTAAACTGATTGGATAAGATTAAAGCTTACCTTGTACTCCACTTGAGACCTACCACTCTTGTTGCAACATAAACCACTCAAGCCACAAAGAAATTAGACTTTCAAGAGAAGAAAAAGGAAAAGAACTTGAAGCTGTTCCCATTTCAGCGGGAAGGAAAGGGGTGGGTAAATAAATAAATAAATAAATAAATAAAAACCCTTAGACAATGCACAACTCAAATAGGGATATGAATCAATTCAGGCAGACCAACAGGGGTTCTTTCGGGGTGCAAGAATAAGAGACAAAATATGACCATTTACTGTCAGAATAAGTTGTATAGTGAGATTTCTGAGAGTTGGTGTGTGGTTGTGTTGATTTTAGTTGTGGACTGGTTTGATTGTTTCTTTGTGACTGAACACCTTTCATTGTTTATAGCAGAGGGCAAATTATCATCTGTATTTCTCAAGGGTACAAAAAAGCATTGCCACTGTCTACTATCACGTTGGCTCACAATATGCTGCCAAACATTGATCATCAGACAGATTTAAGTGGAAAACTCTTGAAAATTTTGCTGTAACCTTGTGCTATTAATAGTAGGCAGTGGACTAAGATATAAAAAGGTGGAAACCGGCAAGTTTGTTCGGTGTGATTAGGGCTGTAGGATCTTACCAACTTTTCATCTGTTTATTTTTGTGGACAAACTTGGCAAAACTAAAGAAATCTGTTTACTACTCAGACTGCACTGCCCTGCATGCATGAGAAGAGCAGACTTGGCAGACCCCCAGGACAGGGATATACCACACACCCTGCTCTCTCTCAGAAAGCAGGCCACCATGCAGGCCTCGGGACATGCTCTAGCTACGTTCCCAGGCAGAGGGGGCAGGCTGGGGGGTCGGGAGCGTCCTAGCTACGCGCGGGCCCGAGCATCTCATTCATCAGACGCGGATCATTCTGTTTAGCGTTAGCTTGGAATTTAGCGCTCTGTCAAATCTAACGGTCAAGCAGGACTCAGAAAGATGTGGAAAGACTACCGACCAGCCAGCTCCTTCTCCTTACTCCTTCTCTTTTTCTCCATCCTTTTCAGGCGCTTCTCCTCGCGACGCTTGGCCTCCTCCGCTTCCTGGTGTCGCCGACACTTGTGGAAGTTCTCCACCACCACACCCACAAACATGTTGAGCACGAAGAAAGCCACGATCAAGAGGAAAGAGATGAAATAGAGCAGCATCCAAGGGTTGTAGTTCATAATAGGCTGAAACACACATAGAAACATTAAGGTAAATACTGGAATACTGGAATGGAATTCTCCTCATGCTAAAGTCCATCAGGCACTCCAAATATATACAACACACTGAAGAACAGGGTAAAAGGGGGCTAACAAAGTATGCAGAGAAACAGATGGACTACAGTCTGTAATTGCAGAACTGCAAAGTGCACCTATATAGTAAGTGGAGCTGATAAAATGGACAATGAGCGTAGAAACAAGGTAATAATGTTATGCCTGATCGGTGTTTTATATGAATGCATTACATCCTAAGAATATTAAATTACAAGAACATTATAAGTAGATCAAATGAGAGGAAACATATCCTACAACAATTTAGTGGCACATTTACGAAGGCACCTGTCACTGAAATACATTCTGGCTGTGTTGCAGTAGTATGCTGCAAAATTAAAAAAAATAAATATTATTAAATAAAAGATCCCAATTCAAATACATGAATGCTTCAGCTGGTTCTGTAACAGGCAGGTTAAACCCTGAACTTCTCAGTTCAAATAGAGCAGAACAGAGCTCCACCACTCCTTTGTGAGGCAAGAGGCAAGGGAATTTAACTTTCAGCCATTTTCACCATTCAATAATGTAAAATCTTTGGAGGAAAGTGTGTATAATAAGGTTCTTTAAAGGGAGAGATCTGTTGAGTGGACAGTAAGGAGCTTACTGAGGCACTAATAAATAAGAGACTAGCTCTGTTAAGCCAAGACAGACATGATGATGTAGCATTTTATGGTTTCTAGAGCCTGGTGAATCTCTCATCTTTGTTTCAAATACTTCTCAAAGAGACAGAGAGGAAATCAGAAATTTAAACGGGCTGTCATGAAATTTGCTAATGCTGATGCCTATATTTGAAATGAATACAAAAGACACACGGACAAGATGTTCCAATATTAGGGGTGCTCCAACTATGAATTGTGATCGGGGAATTTTCACAGAAGATCTAGAATGCACTACTACAGGGGTTCCCAGTCTCAGTCCCAGTCTTGGCAACCCATGTTATGCACAGTGCTTTGTCTCATCTAGCACATCTGGCTCAACTCATTAGCCAAGCTCCTTGTGGTCTGAGTCAGGCGTGTAGAGTAGGGAACACACAAAAACAAGAGTATGGGGTCACCAAGACTGGGATTAGGAAGCCCTGCCCAATTATAATGATTCTTACAGCCTAGTAGCTCTCAAACCAATCCTCATGGCCCCTCAAACCTGTCCATGTATTTTTTCTAACCCAGTTCCAAACATGCTTGATCTATTAATGTCAGAAAGTGCTTTTCATGCCAGAATGCAGTCAACTATCAAAGCCAACTTAGAGAAAAAAGTGAAAAAAACAGAGCAGTGAATTTTTTTCAGAGAGAGGACTCACAGAGAATCACAGAAACGCATCTGACTAGCTCAACCCGTCACATTCAATGGAAATGGTCTATACACTCATATACGCTCAATCAATCCCTTCAAACTCACACACACCAGAAATTACACACTGTAAAACCTGATGAGTTAAGTCAACTCAAATGGTTTGTATACGAGTGTATAATCCAATTCTGTTGAACGGAAACCGATAAACCTTCAACCATTTAAGTTTAAGTAACTCTAATCATTGGACCACAGATAATTCCCTGAACTGAGTATGAACAAATCATATGTTTATTGTTTTAAATACCTAAGTAAGTTGAGTAAAGTGTGCTAACTAATGACTGAGTATTTTGGACTTATATGTGATAGTTGTACTAACTCAATAAAATTCTCTAATTGTAAACTAAATTCATTGACAGGCTAAACTACACTATCACTGCAACATATTCATACTGTATTGAAGAAACTTCATTATAACAGACATTGATAATAATGTCTTAACCAATGTAATATTACTCTGGACCATCTTGCCAAATGCTGACAGTTTAGCCCAGAGTGCAGAAGTAGTGTATGTAGCGTTTAACCACCACTAAACCATTCAGTACTGACTAAAATGAGTTACAAAAATTTAGAAAACAAGTGGACACCCAGGGGAAGCTAGCCTGGGGAGAGTGACAATGCACAGACGATAGGGTAAACAAGGTGGAAAGACATGCCCAGTATGCAAATATATGGAACCAAGAGCCAATAGGAACGATGTGAGTTTTACTCAAGAAGATTGCATTGGCTGGACATTTATCAAGCAAAGCCAAGAAGTCTAAACTAAATTGCAATAGGCTGATTCCATTCAAAGATCCTGTTCAAATGTCTGACATCGTCAAAAATGTTACGAGAAAAGCTTGAAAAGCTAAACCACTGAACCAACTCAGGTTTTAGCTTAAAACATTCAAACATATTCTGCTTGTGCTGAGGCTCTCAAAATATCCTGTCTTCACAGCTGATTCTGAAGTGACCAAGTCTGGGAAGGAAGATGCCTGAATAGGTTCTGGAACAAAACAGTAAAATATATCTAGAGCAATATGGTAAAAAGTCATAATGTCATTTATTTAGAGGGCAGAAGAATTGATCAAAACTATTGGACAGTATGACTGGTCCCCTTTAACGACTTTGTTCAAGTGTGTTGGGTGCTAGGACAGAGCAAAAATGTGGGCTATCAGGTCTGGTTTGAGTTATCAGCCTAAAAGAATGTATTAGATAGAACTATACATGTAAATTGAACAAAATAAATAAAGTTGCATGTTTTAGTGGATTAATTAGCTTAATTAAGTACTAGAAACTGGTGGGTACCTGTTGATCAACCCCTACAGCATCCAGTCCGTCATACATAATGTCCACCCAGCCATCTTTGGAAGCCAGTACAAAAAGAGACATCAGGGCCTATAAAAAAAAAAAATAAACACAGTCAGGGCAGAGCAGGTAATATAAATATGGAAAACAGAATGACGCATAAGCTCTCATTTGGCTGAGATGCCAGACAGACTTCACAAACAACAGATGCTTTTGAAATAAAATGTAGCGTTACTCATCCCCGTCAGGAAGAGCTATAAAATAATAATAATGATCTTTCAAAAGAGGTCCATTAAATGCAAAGCAGTGTAAGTGCTTACCTGCCCCAGGTTGTCGAAGTTGTACTTATGCCTGACCCACTTGTATTTAGCAAGCTCACAGTCAGATTTGTTGGTTATATTCCTTGTGTCCTCCCCGTGGCACACATAGAACTTTCCTTTGAACAGCTGTGGACAGAAAAATGTCTATCAGTCTACAAACTCAACTACAGTATCCACTAGGGGTGGGAATCTTTAGGCACCTCACGATTTTGATTACGATTCAGAGGGCTGCGATGCGATTATAACACGATTATCAATGCATCTCGATACATCTTTTTTTATATACAGGATTTCTATTTTGTCACTGTGTGAGGACTCTTAAAGCAAAGTATTTGTAATGATCCATAATGAATTTACTTCCAATATCTTTTATTAATAAATCAAATGGAAGTGATGTGGCGAGTGAACTGAAAGGCTCTCATTCACTGCTCTTGTTTGGAGCACATGAGATGCTGCTGCCACTCATCCACGATAAAATGTGCAGTTACGATGAAATAAGATCAAGTGGTAATGGATGTCCATGCAGCACGTTACAGCCGCCCTACTCGTTTAATTCAGTGATTTTCTAACTTTGGTTTTGGTCTCGTTGTAGAGAGGGTGGGGGTCACTATGTCAGTAAAATATTTTCAAGACTGGACGCTGAATCTCGGCTCCAAAGTGTGCAACATAGCGCGAAAACCCTGGTTCTCAACGACTGAGAAATGGTGTGCAGACTGCAGGTCACATACCTGCGAAGTCTCGTCTCGCTAGTAGTGAACAAAAAGGCAAAGAGAGAGATTTAGCTAAGACAAACATTTGGTAATGAGTGGACTTTTCGCATTTATAAGCGGCGCAGTTTCCTGGAACGTTAAATCTGCAACGAGAGACTGTCAAACACTAAAAAGTTGCGAAGATGAAGTCGCTTCTCTTTCGAATTTCCCCGTTCCACCTTAAATGGTGCAGCAGTTACATTCGGTGCCTCAGGCAGAATTTAAGGTGGAACGGGAAAATTAGAAAAAGAAGCTGGAGAATGAGAAGCGACTTCAGCCTCATAAAACAGCCGAAGACTGAGAGGCATTTTACAATAAGCTGCTCTGCTTCTGAGGAAAAGTTTCCTGGTGGAAAGGGCAGGAAAGCGGCTATAGCTGAGCTAAAGCTTGAAGCGGAGCGAAGTAAATCTGCGCTCTCGTTTATATTTTAGCCTATACTAGGACATCAGCACACCCTGAGACATACTAGACATTAAAGGTTGTGGCTCCCAAGCTGGTTTGATTTTTGCTGAAAGGACAAAATGGCTCTTATTATCATTTGTGTTGTGACTCCTGATCTAACCTGGCTTTAATGCACAGTGTGCCGGTCATATTTCTCACTCATCCAGTAGTATTTTTGTTATGTGCCGCTACAGACTGTCCGGGCGCTGCACTTACCCACTTCCAAGTTCCGCATTTTACGTTCCATCAACATTACGGAATAAATAAAATATTTAGAAAATCGATTTTTGACATTTATGAATTGATTCAGAATCGTCCACGTCCGCATCGCAATGCATCTAAGAATCGAGTTTTTCCCACACCCCTAGTATCCGTGTATGTCAGTCTGAAGGATTAATCATAAAGCCACAATGTACAAAGTGAAATAAATAAATAAATAAAAATAAAAAATAGAAATTATTTATTGTTCATGAGGCTACATGACAATTACATGATTCTTTCAAGCCAACAGAAACAACATAAACCCACATACACATTCACAGTACTGTGAAAAAGTATATGTGATTTCCTCTTTTTGCTGATTTTTCACATTTAAATGTTTCAGATCATCCAACTAATTTTAATGTAAGATAAAGGCAACATGAGTAAACACAAAATGCAGATTTTAAATGATCATTTCATTTACTGAAGACAAACGGTTTATTCAAAATCTATATCACCCATGTGAAAAAATGACTGCCCACCTAAACCTAATAACTGGTTGTGCCTCTCACCACCACTGAGAGAAAAAGGAAAGATGTGACTCCACAAAGCAGGCGCTGTGAGTGCAGGAACATCCAGCAAAAACCGACCGCACAAACTATTCATTTGACTCAAGAACTAGATAAAATAAAAAATACACAACTCTTTTCAGTGTTTTGGCATTACTGTTAGGACTCATAACATCTTATAAACAGCAAAATAAAACTCACTTTATTTAAGGCCCAGAGAAAATACACACAACTCTGTCTTTACTGTCTAATGGCATTTCCCCAGTGATTCATAAATATCTTGTGAACACAAACATAATACTCACTTTACTTAGGGGCCAGAGAAAATACACACAACTCTGTCTTTACAGTGTAATGACATTTCCATAGGACTTCATGTAATCTTATTAACACAAGTATAACTCTCACTTTACTTAAGGGGCAGACAAAATATACACAACTCTGTCATAAGCATTATTTTATAATCTCATCTTGGCATCTTGACTTGCAATTGAATTGAAGTGTGATGGGCTGAAAACTCCCATCCCTATTGTTTGATATACTGTGAACTGACTGAAGTACGATCCTGACTAATAGACTAAAAAAAAATATGACTGAGAATCCGAACAACATGGATGACAAACTACAGAGTGAACTTCTGTAAGAGGGAGAGATTTTGAATACAACTAGAGTCTAGTCATGGACTGGATTTACATTCTTAAAAATAAAGGGGCCAAAAAGGTTCTTTGCAGTGATGATACTGATGAATCACCTCTGGTTCCCTTAAAGAACCTGTAGATGGATGGCTCTTTAATTCAGTGGTTTCCAACTTTGGTCCTGGAGTACGCCCCTTGCCCTGCACATTTTAGTGTTTACCCTGCTCCCAACACACCTGATCCAACAATGTGGTTACTTAGCAAGCCCTTCCTTAGTTAAACTGGGTGTTCTTAAGCAGGAAATCACAAAAACGTGCAGGGCTGAGGGAACTCTATCTATGCTTCAAATTACTCCAGTATTCCAATGAATATTCCATTCCCAGTCTTTCTCTGCTATGCCTGCTAGTGTATAAATAATCACCACAGACAATAATTTCAAAGTTTTTTCTCAGAACTTAAAGAAGAACAGAAAACCCACTGGCTAAAAATACATGAATAATAGAAGCCTTTAGAAGGCAACACTTTAGAAAAGAATAGAAAATTTACGGCAAAAAGCCTTCTAGTAAGTGTATTTTGAGTCTACAGGACAAATGATCTAAATTCTATCTTTCGTAAGTGACTGTATTCTACAAACATGCCAGAATAGTTTGAAAAATGCTGGAGAACCATCAAATGAAAAGTTCTCTATAGAAGCAAAAGTGGTTCTTGTATTGCATCCTTCCAAAGAACCCTTTAACACATCTTTTTAAGGAGTGTTTAATGTTAAAAAAGACAGGGACAAAGACATTTCTACATGTATAATACAAGAAAGCGTACACAGAATAATTTTTCATGACATTAAAGACAAATGGCTTTAGGACCCCTCCACGGGCTAAGAAAAGTTGAGGAATTATGAAATAAGACATTTTTCATCGCTGTCATATCATGCAGTCCCAGCACACACAAGGGTGGGTTCAGAGCCTCAGGTATTCTGCTCTGTACAGAGTCTTAGCCATGTGTTCTCTCCATGTACCTCTTTTTTCAGTCTAATGACCCTTTAGACAAGATCCTGTAGAGGAAGCCCACTGGGGCCTCAGAATTTATGACTCTGGGCTTTTATGATACAGACATAAATTACTCCACTGCTGCATGAAACACTGTACTTGCTCAAAGGAGCTTCACAGTACAGTGTAAAGCAGTTGAACTGACTGATATTACAGTGATAAAACAAAACAGGAAGAGAATATATAGCACTGTGCAAAAGTCAGAAACCACCCTTCATTTTTTCATTTTCTAAAATAGCAATGAAGTAAATGAAGTCATTCATTTTTTTGAAGATATCTACAAGGACGTGTCTGCAAGGATTTATGTCTGTCATAAATCAATAATGACAAATTAAATCAAACAAAGAAGCTGCTGGTGTTCTTAGAACAATGAACTGACCACTCCAGAATCCAGACCTCAACTTCACTGAATTTATTTGGGATTACTTGAGTTATGAGAAGCAGAAAATGCAACCAACTTCAAAGACTGAACTTTAGAGGTGTGATAAGTATGATGGTGTGATAAGAAGTATCCCTGAAGATTTCTTTGAAAAACTGAAAGCAAGTCTCTGGAAAAAAAAAATGGAAGCATAGAGTGGACACATTCAATATTGAACTTACTGAATATATATTTTGTTGTTAAGGATTCTGTGAAATTTTCTGTTAAATATATGTTTTCTGCTTCCTTTCCTAATGCTAAAAAAAAATGATTAACTTGTACATAATGGACATTTTGACTGAAATAAATGAAGTGCGGTCTCTGATCCTTTGCACAGTGTAGTTGTTCATCATCCTTGAAGCACCAATGATATCCATCTTTCAACAATGGCTCTTTAAAGGAACACTCCAGTGTTTTTCAACCTAATCTCTATCTGACAAAACTGTATCATATGATCAATTACCACATATTAATTTTGCAGTTTTCCTGCACTTAAAGGCTGCTAAATCTAAGCACTTATAATAGAAAGCGTTTAATATAAATGAGTTTGAAGTCAACAGAATGTTTTAGACCAGGCATCCCTCCAAAGAATCCTTCTGGCACTTTCATTTAGTGCAGTATAAATGCTTGTAAGTAGTCATCGGCACAAAAATGACAACTCACCTGTACCCCGAGTATGCCGAAGATGATGAAGAAAGCACAGCAGATGACCACAATGTTTCCGATTGGCTTGAGGGACGACATTAGAGTTTCAACCACCAATTTGAGCCCTGGAGCCCTGCTTATCACCCTGAAACATAGCAGAAGGGTACATCTTCAAGTCACACACATATTTTTAAAGATACACAACGGCTGAATTTTTGTTAATGTTCACAAGCAAAAAGGTATAAAAGAGCATAATAGAGAAAAGAATATATCAGAAGTTGAGAGTAGATAGTACATAAACAGATGTTGGACGTAGAAATAAATAGTGAGTAGATGAGTTATGGGGTGGTCATGTTTTGGTCAAGTGTGTATACAGATGTAGGGGCAGGGAGACTCCCATTCAAAATGGTCTTCTTTTTCTGAATATATATATATATATATATATATATATATACACACACAATCAGGCAATCAGCATTAGTAACACATCAATTCTCACACAGTTAGTGACATGAAGTAGACCTTGGAGGTCATGTGTTACTCTGGAGTTGACGATATGCCCAAACTCTGTGTCTAAGCCTTTTTTTTCCTTAATGGAAAATGAATGGCATTTTCCTTTGAATCACAAGATTATTATAAGTAGCCAAAATGCTAATATTGCCACATATAAGCTAAAAGACTGCTAATGTCACTGGTTCAAATTTTGAAGCTGGAATAAAGTCCCCATGAGGCAAAAACGGTGGAGCACAGGACACGCACTTCTGCATCTACATGCACCCCTGAGCAAATCCCATTAAAATGATTTAAATAAATAAATAAATAAATAAATAGGTGCTAATGCTAATGACTAAGTCCTAAAATACCTATCCCTGTTCCAGATCAGCACCAGTCTGTGGCCCTACTTCATCAATGACTTTGTTTCAGCTAATGCGAATAAGTGGAGAATAGCTCCACAGGTCTGCACTGCACATTCTTCCCCACAACTGCCAACGGCTCCACTACTCCATCAACCTTACAATCAACACCTACCCCAAGGAAACGGGGAGTCTGGCAATTACTGTTAAAAACATGACTTCTTAACTCATCTGTCTAGCTAGCTAACGCTGTGCTGTGCGGTTTCAGGGGAGCCGGCTGCTCCAACAAAGAAAGGAGACAGTTTTAATTAAACTGTTAGAGAAACGATGGTGCCTAATTATTAACAGCAAGACATCTGGAACAACAGCAGAGCTGTCAACCCCTGAGGTGGACCAGCAGCACACACCATGACACACCTATGCAGATGCACACATCAACATACTGTATATGTACATATAAAACTAAACCCTAGTTAGTCACCTCAGTGTGGTCATATTGCTGCACTGTCAGAGGAAACTCAAATGCATTTGACTGCCTCAGGCATTTACTGGACTGGTAACTGGTGAGTTTTTTGCTGGGGAAAAATAAATAAATAACATACAGCTAGACAACATCATGGACATCATTAGTGCATGAAGGTTGCTTACCAATTACATGTTTCATTTTCATTTTTTATGTGTAGGTTCCTTAAATGTAAAGTTTCAATGGTTAAACATGTCATGGCTGTCATGAGTTGCCATGATATGTTTCATTCACTAATATAATAGTGCCATTATCTCAAACATTATGGCATCTGTCATGACAATTACTATGTAATGGTGACATGACAGTGTTATTTTACTGGACAAAGCCTGTTATGACAACTTATGACAGCATATGCCATCTGTCATTACATGTGTATAGTATGATTATGTCACTGTTATGTAGTGGCATTCCAGTGAACTCATGTTAGAAAGGTTCTTTAAGGAACCAAACGTAGTTCTTCTGTGACATTGCTCTGAAGAACCTTTTTGGCACCTTTGCTTTTTTTTTTGTTTTAAGAGTGTAGCTGTCTATGTGTTTTTCCACTACGCAAAGTACTGGAACTATTGGTACTAGAAAACTGGAACTGTGCTTTTCCCTGAGGCCACCAGTTCAGCACTGAAGGTTCCATTTTATGTGTTTTGGCATTTGCTCAACATTGAAATTCCCCAAGCACAATAACATGACAAATAACTGCATCAGAATATTAGCTAGAATGGAATGTGTAAAGGGTTTGCTAAGGTGACATAATCTAGTTAAGGCTAGTTAATGCTAATGCAATAAGTATTTATGCTAGTCTCCACAAAATGTTTTTGTCTCATATTTTCAGATTCAACAGAGAAAAATATATGAGTACATATATATAGTCACAGACTTTTATGTATATGTGAGCGCAACTAGCGAGCAAATACCTAGCAAGCAAGATAGTGTATTGACAAGCCACATAAGTATGCAGAAAAGACCAAAAAGACAATCAAATCATTAATCATAGTTATGATTACAGTTTCAGTTGTCTCTCAAGCACATAGAAAATGAACTGGAACTAGAACCATCCAAGTTCTGTTGGTTCCTGATTGGGTCAGTTCTTGTTTTCGCATGTGCAGTGTAAAACATTTTTCGTACTATGGTCAGGAAATGATGGTCTGATTTCTGATTATGACAGAGCTTAGAGTCTACGAGAGCATGACTGGTCCTGCTTAATTGAATGTACTGATGTAAAACGTTGAAGAAAATACATACAGTTGTATGCAAAAGTATGTGCCCCAGTCAAACACCATGTTTTGTTGATTTTCTAAGTCAGAGGTGTCCAATCTTTTCCACAAAGGGCCAGTGTGGCTGCAGGTTTTCATTCCAGCAAACACAGGGATTGTTTGAAGTCTGAGAGCAATTGATTAAAGAAGTAAAACATTTGTGCTACTGCTTGTTTGGCATGAAAACCTGAAGTTACACTGGCCCTTTGTGGATAAGACTGGACACCTGTGTTCTAAGAGAGAACAAACTTCTGCACATTGTAATGCACAATTGCTGTCAGAACAAAACCTTGTATCTCCAACATGGTAACTTTAGAGGAGAACAAAAAAAAAAAACATACTTTACTTTTAATGTAAGTTAATGGACATCTCTCATCATGACATTTACATACAACCTAAAGGGCAACAGGCATTTTCAGATACAACATTCTGTTCCGACAGCAGCTATATATTGGTATACACACACACACACACACACACACACATATATATATATATATATATATATATAATTTCTACAACAAATAGAAATAAAAACATTCCATGGCTTTAGATAGCATTTAAAAATGTGGTTCCACTATTTTGTTGGTTGTGTTTCACTACCATTTCATTTTTGGTCCAACAAACCTTAGAAAAAAAAAATCATGGTACATATTGTGGATCATGACAATGTCTTCAAGTATCATTACATTATTTTTTTGCCATATTGTCAAGCCATAGTAACAGCAGACATTTAGCAGCAGTAGAAAGAGGAGTGTGGTAGTTCCTCTTCTTAAAGTGCAGAATAAAGGCCACATTCTTCTTCATCTGATGACAAGAATTTCTGCTTCCCCAGCACAGCCCTGAGCTAGAGCCTGATTTGATCGTGGGCTTTGATCTCCTTAAGAAGTGCTCTGTGATCGCATCAGTGTCTAAACACGAGAAAAAGACCATGTTAAGAAGACAAATCTGATCGAGTCAAAGTGACTGAGAGAGGGGGAAAATGCTGCCTGAGAAGCTTCCTATAGCGGACTAATCTCTCTTTCCTTTGTTTACCTGAATCACTATGCCTTTCTCAGAAGCCTGGGCATCTACACCAGTAAGATGCTGTTAGGGATTTCTTGTGATAATGTCAGATATGTGACGGAAATGATAAAAGAATGACGACAAGAAGGATCAATACAGCTCCTGATCTGCGGCCTAGGTAGAGAGGCATAACCCACTTAAAAAAAAAAGCTCTTATGTGCTGCTACGATCAGGGATGCTCTTCACATGAGGTTTAGGAACTTCACCAGTAGAGGGCACTCTTGCCTGAGATGTTGTGTCAGTTAAAGGCTTGTGTGTTTATGAGTGGTCATACATGTGAGAGTGTGTTTGAATGTGTGTGTGATTGCACATTTAACAAGTTTCTCTGGATAACAGTATTTTCTATACGAGACAGTATAATGAAATGTAATGTGTTCATGAGTAGATTAAGAGTGGGTGATATGGCAATAATAGAACATCACGATACTTCAAGGCATTTTCATGATGTAAGGTATGTATCATAATATTTAGTTTCAAAGTTTGCAAACAGGAGCGGCCAGGAGCTCCAAACTTGTATTGCAGTTCTATAACTGAGGTATAACTTAGACAGTTTGCACTGTAGTCCAAGCAGTTGCTGAATAAAAAGCAGTAATAATGTGGGGGGATATTAAGATTTTAAAAAGGCACGTGGAGGTGGGGGGAATCAAACAAATGGTAAAAATAAATGAATAAAATAAGATGATGTCATAGTGGGCTGACATCCAATCAGCTATTTGTTATGCTGCGTTTCATGTTGGCGGTAGACAGACAATGACAAACCAGATATTTCATTGTTTATAATAGAGACATAACAGAAAATGAACCCACTGCCAGCAGAAATGTTACACTCACAGTCAAAAGTTCAGTTTTCCCAACTTTTTTCCCAACCATTTACCATGACAGTGAAATAAACTGGAGGTTGATTTTTGGGGAGCCGTGAATGCTGAACATCTCATTGTAGCCCACCGTAGTCCACGATCACCCAATATTAAACAACAAAAAAAAATTAAAGAGCATAGACCATCATCCCACCTATCACCTCAAATAAAGAACTGACACTGTTAAAGTTCTCCTCTGAAAATAATAAGCATGGAAAGAGAACCAAAGACGATGACGATGATGGTGATGATGATGGTGATGATGTAATATAGTAAACGTGTCAAATAAGATGTTTAAGGGAAAGCAGGGGTGAACATAAACCCATTCTGTGTTTGTACACTTTGTTATTCCTCAATGGCCTATTAGCACCTCATTATTGTTATTGTGATTGTAGTGTAATTTATATTGCTGTCTCTTTTACTGTTACTGTAGTTGTTTCTGAGCTGTTATTGTTACTGTTATTGCTATTATACAGTATTATAATTTAGGTATTAGTATACTCTGTGTCCTATAGTATGTAGACACCTGTTTATCCAGCATGTCTTAACTGAAATCAAGGGTAATTAATAGGGAGTTTGTCCTCTCCCTGCTGCAGTAACAGACTCTACTCTTCTAGGAAGACTTTAGATGTTAGAACATTGCTCATGAGGTCAGCGCATGATGTAAGATGATTAGTTCTGGATCACAAACACCACTCCAATTTATCTCAAAGTTACTGGATGGAGCTCCATCACTCAACAGCCCATTGCTGGGGGATTTTATTACCCTCTAGACAACGCTTGGCACTTGGGCATGGTGATCTTAGGCTCATGTGAAGCTTGTATCAGCAATGGAAGCACCCTACAGTCACCGTATTCACCAATAGGAAGGGCTGTCTGAATACATTTGGACACTTAGTGTATGTAAGCAGAGTTGGATCACTATCCTATGTATATTTAGTGAAGCCTAATGTGAAGTCACCACAGCTGAATCATAAATATACATAAACACACAGCAGACGGGACTTCTCCTGCAGAGGAGGCACTTGTTTGCAAAGCCCAGAGGGAAGCCGTCTCCAAGGATAACTCAGTGGAGGCTGATGGGACACAAATTCTCCTCAGTTTAAGCCTGCACACACACCTCTCTGCAGCAGCACTGCTTCTGCTGTGACTTGTGGAACATGACTGGCATTATGCACTGTATTTGGGCTTCATCTCTCATATGCACTGCTTCTATTTTCTCTCTCAGAAAGGAGGAAAACACACAGTGAAAGAACAACAAGTAGAGCACGGAGGAGCTACTTGTCCCCAGTGCACAGAGACACGCCTTCATTCTGCCTGTAATTAAAGGATGCTGGAGACAGGCTGAGCTGCAAGGAGAGAGAGAGAGTGTGTGTGTGTGCGTGTGTGTGTGTGTGTGTGTGTGTGTGTGTCTGTGTGTGTGTGTGTGTGTGAGGGAGAAAGAGAGAGATAGATAAACAAGGGAAGAGGAAGAGAGAAACCTAAAAAGATAGAGCAAGAGTGAAAAAGAGAGAAAGGGATAGACAGGTGTGGGGAGAGAAAGAGAAAGAGGGAGCGAGAGAGCGAGAGAGAGAGAGAGAGAGAGAGAGAGCGAGAGAGAGAGAGAGAGAGAGAGAGAGAGAAGGGAAGAGGGAGAGAGAGACCTAAAGAGAGAGCAAAAGAGCAAGAGAGAAAAGTGAGGAAGGGAGGGGCAGGTGCGGTGAGAGAAAAAGAGAGCAAAAGACACAAAGATGGAGAGAAAGAGACAGAGAAAGCAAATGAGGGTGAGGCTAGAAAAGGCAGGGAAGAAACAGAGAGGGGACGAGGGGGAGAGAGGGGAAGAAAAAGACAGAGAGAGATAGAGAGAGAGAGATGGGAGAGAGAGAGAGAGAGAGAGAGAGAGAAGGGAAGAGGGAGAGAGAGATCTAAAGAGAGAGCAAGAGAGAAAAGAGAGAGGAAGAGCGAGCGAAAGAAAGAAAGAGGGAGAGAAAAAGAGAGAGAGAGAGAATGAGGGTGAGGCAAGAAAAGGGGAAAAAAGACAGAGAGAGAGGGAGAGAGATAGATAGAGAGAGAGAGAGAGAGAGAGAGAGAGAGAGAGAGAGATTCTTCTTGTTTTTTCCATAATTCTACAATTGCATTACTATACTTCTGCAATGTTTAATGTTTTAAGCTTAAAAGTTATTTTAGTTATTATTTAATTTTAATAATTTTAACGATTTTTCTAGTTAAAAAAAAAGAAAATACTTTAAAATTTCTAATAGTTGATTTTTCTATGCTTTGGCAATGCAAGTGCAGCATTATTTGTTACAACAAAAATTAATGATTAAATCTGTAGATTCCTTGATTATTAATGTAATTTGTGATGACGGCCTTAATTTATTGTATAGATACACATATAAAAGACATAATGAGCACATATAAAATAATCTACTTCCGTGTCTATTTCACTTGCTTTCCAACACACTTAAATAACCAGGCAAAATTACACATTGAGAGGAAAAAAATAGAAAAGCAATTATCTTTAAACAATATTGATAAAAATCATCCCCAGAGAACATGAGAATGCAACTCAGCTGAATCAAACCCATCAATGTGCTGCACTTTCTGTTGCCTCTTGGTTAATTACACCAAGCACACAATACAATACAACTAACTCATTTCAGGCCATCCATGGCTAAATTAGCTTAACAAATGAATCAGAGACTGGGCAAGCGCTGAGAACATTCACTCATAATTAAAGAGAGGATTAACGAGGACAAGCATTAATAAAGCAGTGCATGACCACAGGATATTTACATCATATGTTGAGAAGAAAGGGAGGGTCAAACTGAGCTTTCTCCCACACAGCACCAAGTGAAAGGGATTAAGATGAACCCTTAAGTCTGTAGTATTGTCATGTTGTCATTACGTAGTAATATGTATGTAATTACATAATTAATATATTGTGTGTCACAAAATGAATTATATTTACATTTAATTTACATTCTGTGTTGACAGGCTCAAGTCTGAGCTATAATTCAGTAATATATTTTAAAGCATGTATGCCATGATGGACCTAGCAGTGTTAACAGAGTGTTAGTTCTATGCCATGTGCAATGGATAGGTTGTGTGAGCCTGAGGCAGAAGAATAGAGAAAAATGAAAGTTGGCACACAGCGTTCCTCATCTCGTTAAGATTGATTTAGACGTGCGGGTGGCATGCGGTGTAACTTCCAGCATAAAGGCTTAACCAGAGGGTCAGGGTCAGGAGGGGGGGAAGGGTTGATGAATGAACATGGCTAGAGTGTGTGCTCCTCTTAACATATCAAATACATCATCCTGTCTGCACAACAAACATGCAGACACGCATCCCACTGCTCCACTGTAATGATACCATTAATATCCTTGATGAGACATATATACACACACTTACATTTACACACAAGAACACACTTCCTTGCCCCAACACACATATGTGCATACGAATACATTTCCTAGCCCCCCACACAGTTGTATGCAAAAGTCTGAACATCCTAGATTGATGGCAGCGTCTATGATTTCCAAAAGAATTTCAACTTTTGATTTGTCAGACCACGGGACACTATTTCACTTCACCTCAGTCCATCTTAAATGAGCTTGGGTCCAGAGAAAGAGGCAGTGTTTCTGGATCCTGTTTATATATGGTTTCTTCTTTGCATGGGGTTTTACTTGCATTTATGGATGCAGTGATGAAATATGTTCACAGACAATGGTTTTCAGAAGTTTTCCTGAGACCATGCAGTGATTTGCACTACAGAATCGTGTCTGTTTTTAATGCAGTGCTGTCTGAGGGACCAAAGATCATAGTCCATTAGTATAAGTTTTCGGCCTTGTCCCTTGCGTACAGAGATTTCTCCAGATTCTCTGAATCTTTTAATGATATTATGTAACATAGATTATGAAATCCCCAAGTTCTTTGCTATTTTGCATGAGAAATTTTATTCTTGAATTATTGCACTATTTGCCTGCACAGTCTCTCACAGAGCGTTGAACTCTTCGCTATCTTTATTTCTGAAAGATTCAGCCTCTCTGGGATGCTCTGTTTATACCCAGTCATGTTACTGACCTGTTGCCAATTAACCTAACTGGTTGTGAGATGTTCCAAAAAGTGTTTTTTTTTATCATTACACAACTTTACCAGTCTTTTGTTGCCCCTTTTTCAACTTTTTTGAAATGTGTTGCTGGCATCAAATTCAAAACAGGCATACATTAAAAAAAAAAAAAACATTATTTCAGCATTTGATATGTTGTCTTTGTACTATTTAGGATTAAATATAGGATTTACATTATTTGTATATCATTACATTGTTTTTATTTACATTTTGGAAACAGGGATGCAGATCCAAAGTAATAAACACAATGATTCTGCACCGCACTAGCCACGAGCAGCAAGCATTCTGCATGGAGTGTCATGCACAGGACAGTAGAAGGGACACGCGGTTGTCATGCCCAGCTTTGAGTTTGCAGTGAGCTGTATGCAAGTAGAAGTAAATACAAAATACTACTTATGTTCTGCGCTGCTGCTGCGCTGCGAGGCTCTTGGTATAAAAGAAGCTTGCATTAGCCTAATTTGTGCTGTTGATGCTTTATGTTCAGGGACACAGAGTGTGCAGTAAACAAAAGTTTAACTAAGTTATCCTAATGCTAAGATACATGCCTATTCTTTAGTAATGAAGCATTAAGCAAATTAAATTAAGTTTTTAAATAATTTAATATTTGAAGTTTTGCATACACGCAACCTAACATTAACTGGGTGCTGAAAGTTTGCCACTGCAATGGAGTACCTCTGTGCTTATTCTATGTGTGTGGCTTTATGTAAAGCTCTCTATAGGCTGCAGTTACAATACGGTAATACATTCATGTATGTATGTACGTATGTATATATGTATGCATGTATGTATGTATGTATGTATGTATGTATTTGCTTGTTTGTTTGTTTGTTTAAAATAGTTTATAAACAATATGTAGTTTATTATTTATGTATTTATTTATGTTTATTTTGTTGCTGTCCAAAAAAAAGGTTCTGTTTTTTTTTTTTTCTACACCATTTGAGCAAAACAGCTGCCTTTTAAGTTGTGTGATATTTTTCTGATGAACAAACCAACAGAAATGCTCCAAAATTGCTTGGAATAATATCATTTTTTGCCCTCTACTCTAAAGTCAGCATTTTAAAGAAACTTGTTCTTGTCCTTTGAACAGCGATGATCTGTTTACATGTTTGCAACTGCAGATTATATTGATACTTGAGCTCCTAATATTGCTGCTGTCACAACAAACCCTTGTATCTCTAAACTGGTGACTTTATAGGAGAAAGAAAAAAAAACAATCTTAACTTTTAATGGAAGTCAGTGGAACAATATTTTAGTTGTAAGTAATTTTGTAGCATTTCTATTGGTCCATTCATCATGAAATTCTGGTGACACCTTATTTTGAGTAGTCCTTTTAGATTAGTAACATGTCAAAAAAGGTTTGGAATAGGTTTTGGGTTGAGGTTAAGGTTAGGGTTAGGATTAGGGCCAGGGGAGAGCGTTAGGTTTTGGGTGAGGTTTGTAAGGTTAGGTTTGCGTAATGGAACTAACATATTAACAATACATCTGCTTAATGTAAGTAACGTAATGTATCAACAGAACATCTATAGGACATTAACTACTGCTACTTCACTGATATGTGAAAATACAAGCTTTTGTTCTGAGAGTGAAAACATACATGTTGTTCTACATGTAAGAACCGAGCAAATATACATGTTGTCCTTTACAGAATTGGTATGTAAGTGAGAAGTGTATCCCACGTAATCAAGAATCATGCAGCCCATCAACTCAACACACACGCGCACACATACACACACACACACAGTGAGTAACAAATCCCACCTTGAACCTAAATCACCACACAGTCCAAATGCACATATGTTGTAGATTACCCAGCAGCCCTCCCTGCACCTCCCTGCCTGCATCTTTGTGGGGCAGTTGAATCTTGCAGTGCAGACTTTTTTATGACTCTTTGTCTTTTGTTTGATTTTTTAACTTGGACTCAGCGCTGGAGCGTATTAACATAAAACCCAGCAACTGAAGAAAGGATGGAGAGTGGAATGAAAGTTTGAAAGGTGTTCAGTGATGCTGAGGCCGGCGCTCAGGCTGTAAAACGCTCTGAAGCGGAGCGCTCGGGTGGCTGGCTGAAGCTCAGCGCGAGAATAGGCTACCTTTGTAATGTAAACGCTCCAGAGCTGGAGCAAGAAACACAGACTGCTTCATGTTTAATTCACACAGCTTTTCTCCTCCAGGGAATCTGCTCTGTACCACAGAGAGAACTGGGTCCCACTCACACATCGCTCAAAGGTTATTTCACCTTACACAACACAACTTTTTGGGTTGAAAATGGCAGCAACATAATCTAGAAAAAGCAACATCTTTGCTAAGACTTTTCTCTGTACAGAGGCAGAAAGGTAACCCATAAAGTAATATATACCAGTCACCAGCTCCCAAATGCACAGTAACAAAGGCTTCTAAATGGTTCTCTGCTTGGACTATGGTTCTAGGAAAGACTTTTCACTAGTATGGAGCCTTTATATTATGTGGAGGTTCTTTAAACTTTTAAAATATTCTTCACACTTATATATCTTCTCAAAGGTGCTTTGGAGAGTGTACTGAACAGTATTCTACTGAAATATCTTTTTTTAGGGAGAAATAGAAAAAGAGAAAAAAAGGATAAAGACAGAAAAAAGATATAATTAGAGAGAGGGGGGAAATGGTAGATAGGGAAAGAGAGAGGAAAAGACAGACAGACAGACAGACAGACAGACAGATAGATAGATAGATAGATAGATAGATAGATAGATAGATAGATAGATAGATAGATAGAGGGAGAGATAGAGAGATCAAGAGATAAGAGTGAAATATAGAGAGAGAGAAGGACAGAAAGAGAATGGAAAAGAAGACAGAAATCAAGGAATGTGGAGAGAGATGGAGAGAGAGATATGGAGAGAAAAAGAGAAAGAGAAACAGAGAGAGAGAGAGAGAGAGAGAGAGAGAGAGAGGAAGATATGAGGAGAGATAAAGAGGGAACAACAAAGAGTTAAGGAAGAGACACTAGAGATAGGGATAGAGAAAGAGAGACAAAAGAGACAGAGATATGGAGAGGGAGAGAGAGACTGAGAAATAGATATGGAGAGAGAAAGAGAAAGAGAAACAAAGAGAGCGAGAGAGTGAGGGGAAGAGCTAGAACAACAGAGTTAGGAAGAGATGATAGGGATAGAGAAAAAAAGAAAGAGATAGAAAAGAGAGATAGAGAAAGAGAGAAAGAGAGAGAGAGAGAGAGAAGAGAGAGAAACAGATGAGAGAGAGGGAAAGAAATGGTTGAGAGAAAGACATTTAGATAGGAAATAGGGAAAGATAGGGAGAGAGAGAAAGAGAAAAAGAAGAGATGGGGAGAGACAGAAAAAGAAGAGCGAAAGAGAGAGATAAAAAGAGAGAGATTCAGAAAGAGAGAGAGCACAGTTCTAAATCAGAGCAGGATTAGAGAGAACTAGTGTAAGGCTAATTAACACAGTGCTGGTGTTCTGATCAGTGGGATCATCAGTGGAGTCAGCTGTAATGTTCAGTAAAACTCACTCAGCATTCCATCTCTGCTGCCCTCACAGAGCCATCACTTACTCTCATTCTCTCTCTACCGCGAGAAGACTCTCACTGTAAAGACAATCGTGGGAAAATACATTTCTCCACCGTGTGTTCTAGAGTGTTGTGTCATATGGAGCATCCACAACCTTCGCTAGTTCATCAACGACAAATACGCACAAGTACAGAATGCAGTCACTGACAAATGGAAAGAAAGTGCAAAGTGTTTCATGGAAAATCTTCCAAAATGAGTGGAATTCTACATGTTCCTGTATGCCTAATGCCTCTTTCCCTGAGATGATATCAAATTCATCACTCCTTCTAAATTTTAGACACGCTCACATAATTTAGAGCTACTGATGGCACTGAGAGGAATCCTATAAAGAAGACTCAAATCGTTGGAAAACAATGATAAATGAATAATCAGGTGATAGATCCAGTAGACGCATTTTGCAGCCAATCTTTGAAGCAAAGATGAATATTTGATTTTTGAGCTACATATGAATATGGGATAAATATTTCAGATATTTCAGCGCTAGGAGCTCTCAAGGGTTTCTCTTAACAAGAGCACTGGCATGAGGCCTACACACACACACACACATACACACACACACACACACACACACACAAACATATGCACACACTGTAAGACAGAGCATCACCTAGATTCTTGGACAGGGAGCGAAGGAGATCAAAGTGCTGAAGTAAGATTTCCAGTAAACACTAGATTGGCAAAATTTCCCTGCCCTTCTTTAGCTAGTGCTTTCATGTTTACTCATTAATAATTATATTCTATAGAATACTGGATGTTCTGCACATGCAGCACTTCTCTGACCTTAATTCATTGTTTATGTTTGAAGATATAAACTTTGTGTTCAACTGATGAATTCAAGGATTTTAACATAAATAAGTACCAGGGCATGTAAGCTTTTTTTTTTTCATTTAAATTAACAAGAGCTGCTTGATGTTTCTATAGACTGACTAAATTGGTTTGCTGACAATATACAACATATAACATACACTTAGTGGCCACTTTATTAGAAACCCATACCCTGCAGGTGTACAGTTAGAGACTGTGGCCCATCTGTTGTCAAACACATTTCGATAAACTGTATTGCTTCATTAACAGGTCAGTTTCTGACCACAGGACTGGTCTTTGCTAGATTTTTTTGGGTGGCAGACCACTTTCTGCCATACAGTGACCCCAACAACCCTGCAACAACACCACCAACATGACATCTACCCAACAGTGATCTTGTGGTCAGAAACTGACCAGTTATGGTTTAAAGGGATGTCGCCATGACAACAGATGAGACTACAGTGTGTAATTCTATACATACAGTCAGTTTTATAATTATTGTCACTCTTGGTAAATATGGATAAAAAAAGGTCATGAAAAATTCTATTTGTGGATAATAAAATATGAAAAAAACTTTTCACTGAAGTAATTTGATCTGAATAAACAAAAATGTTTTGGATCACTATACTGCTAGAAGATCTAACCACAACTCAGTTTGAGCTTTTTTAGTAGAGTCAGACAGATTTTCATTTAAAATCTCTAGGTACTTCATGGAGTTTACAAGGCCGTGTATCCTAAGCTTCCCTGGGCCTTTGGGGAGGAAACAGCCCAAAACATCAGAGATCCTCAACCATGCTTAACAGCAGTGTTGAGGTTCTTTTCGGTACAACCATCTTTATTTTAAGGCCAAACCCACCTAGCAAACTCCAGGTGCTTAAGTTTGTTGGTCAATGAAGAGCAGGCTTTCTTCTTCACAACTTCCAAATAGCTTGTTGGCATGAAGGTATTGTCTAATTTTAGTTTTGGAGACTTCGCTATCCTCTTCACAGTGCATAGGGGCAAAATACACTTGCTGCCTCTTCCAAGCAGGTTCACTACAGCGCTGGTTGTTTTAAACTTCTCAGTTATGGCCTTAACAGTGGATATAGGCATTTTCAGGCATGCAGCTTTTTTAATAACGATTGACTGATTTATGAAGGTCGGCACACTTGTCACATATCATTTGTGCATTCTTTAACATTGATGAATGACTAAGTGAATTTCACCTCTGTCACACCTCATATTTATACCCTGGGGAAACAGGAAGTAATGGATGACTGAGTTCCTGAACACTCATGAGGACAAAATTGAGAACATGCTTCAGTTACATTTTGTTCATAAGAATTTCTAGGGGTGCCAATAATTGTGACACATATGGCTATGTTTTTCCTCAGTGTATAGATCCTGATAGATCCTAATCCTCATGTTGGGTGGTGAAGTGTATAGAATGAACCTGTCAGCAGGTTACTGTACCTGAGGGGCCGCAGGGTCCTCAACAGTCTCAGTACTCGCAGCATTCCCAAGATTTTTGTGCCGCTGTTGGAGATCATGGACACCAGGATGTCAATGACCGAGATCATCACCAGCATACCATCCAGAACATTCCAGCTGCTCTTCAGGTAGGTTTTTTCCCCGAAACACCATCCCAGGGCCACCACCTTCATCACACACAAACAATCATTCTTTAATGTTGCCAGAATATAACACTCAATGTACACTGATTTTTTTGATACATCTACCTTGTACCTTCACTTCATTAGACATTTTATCAGGTACACATTCAAATTAGCACCTACTAATATATTATTACCATGTTGGTGTCAATGCTGTGCTGAGAATGGTACACCACAGGTAATATCTGGTCAGCGGTGGTCCAATGGTAGTCTCGTAATGCCAGAGGTAATGTCGTAATGAGAATACATGTGTGGGGACAACTTGTTAAACTTTTGGTTCTACAGTGTGACTCAATCTGCTGCCAATAAGGGTACACTCCCTCTAAAATATGCCCCTAAATTCCTCTAGTCCATGCTCTTTTAACCTTACAATTGCTAACACAAGCAAACCAAGCTAGCTTGTGAACCGCTGTTAGCTAACAATGTTTATTTTTAATGAATGTAATGTGCTCTCTGCACATGTAACATATATAGTATATCGCTGCTGTTTGGATAAAACCTTCTGTCTCCATTTTTGTTGTTTTTCATTTTTTGACATAATTTGAAAAGACCAGTTGCCCTTTATGATGTGTCAAAAATTCATGATATACAGACCAAAGAAAATGGACCAAAGGTACTTGGAGAACATTATTTATTCATTTACTTCCAATAAAAGTTAAGAATGTTTTTTTCTTGTCATGTAAACCTTTTTGGAGAAATGAGGTTTCTATTCCAACAGTAGCGATTAGAGGTTTTGGGGGCAATAATGTGGCAACAGGCTACAATTAGTAATTGGAAACTTCCAAAGTGCATTGGTAAGGTAGGTGTTTCTGATAAAATGGCCAGCAATCTATGTTTAAGGTAGATGTATCCAATAAACTGGTAAAATTTCTTCCAAATTTCAAATAAATGAATATATTGGTTATCAATGAGCAAAAAATGCAAAAGGAATGTAGACACTGGCAGAAACTTTAGTCAATGGTTTTGTTTGTAGTACAGACTCTTAAAAGACACGTGCCATTTTAGGCCTTTGCCAAACTACAATGGCAGTCGTGAGCTGAGCCAATGTGGTGGCACCATGCAGTCCTCTAAGAGGAGTTTACAAAAGGGCGAGGTAAACAAATCAGAAATGTAGGATCATCTCCCTAAAAAAAGCTCTTTGCAGGAACGCGAGGCTCCTAACGATGCGGCGCGTGAATATATCAAACGGCAGCCTGATCAAACCCTCACCTGAACAAAGACATGTCAGGCGCCAAAAAGCCAGAAGTTGAGGCACCCCTCTCATCTCTGGCCGCCCCAGAAACTTTTTGTCAGGCGCCGTTAATTAACCTCCAGCGAGTATGATTATTCTCTCGCATGATTTTCATTTTGAAATCTCCTGAGTAGGTGTGACCTGGCATATAGCAGGGCCTCAGAATAGAAGCCCTAGACCTGAGTGAGTGACACCTGTGAACTTTCCTGTCTTCTCCTGAGAGGTCTCCGCATGTTCCTCCATTTCAATGCTAGTCATTTGAATATTTGGCAGACGATCCTTTCTTTGTAGCATTAACAGGTGTGGCGCCTAGAATTGAAGGGACGTTTGATGGACTTGTCTTAACGGTCTATTCATGCTGCAGACTTTGAATTTGTCCTCAAGTCTAAATAAAGGGACTGGAATTGTTGGAAGTTTTAATTCAGTCTGAGGCAAGTCGAAGCTGTCGGAGAGGCATTTTAACCCTGTCATACCCCTATTTTTGGAAATACATTCAGACACTTTGGCTTCAGCTAAATAAATCTGTCCCAGAGTAGTTTCACAGGCATCTAGCCTAGTAAACTGCATTAGCATGTGGAATTAGATTAATTTTTATCACTATATATAAAAAAAGCACTGTGCTGTCTTTACTGTCGGATGCACTGTTCTGAGCAAGCATGCACAGATTCAGAATGTAATTCAGATCACTTAGGGCTTATTAGTGATTCGTTTCATCAAAGTAATAAAAGGTGACTGAAGTGTGAGGTATATATCTGTTAGTGATGCACCAAAATAAAAATTCTTGGCTGGAACAGGTTCTAAAAAGGAGTTTTATACAGTACTGATAAGGTGTTCTTTGATTTAACAATAGTGGAACCCTTCATGGTGCTACACTGGATCATTATTAAAATGATGCTTTAAAGAACCAGATACAGCTGGTTTCCATCATAAAAGAAACTGTTTGAACATGCAAAGAACCATTTACACATTTAAATGGTTCTTTAGTGTACATGGTTCATGGTAATTATGCTTCACACTTTGGTTCTGACAACTGTGAATTTTGTTTGTCATTTTAAAAACTATGGCTGCAGTTGGCGCTGGAGCGCTCACAGGGACTTTTCATACCCCCTCTGTTGTTCTGATGTATTCTGTATCTAGCAGGACTTCATGCTTTAAAGTGGTATAAATTCTGTAGTGGAGAAGTTCTTGGGATACCCTACAAGAACAATGATTACAAATTTCTTATCTAATGTCCCTCATAGAAACCACAAAGTAGTTCCACACAGCCAATGTGTTCAGTGTTGATCCACTGCCGCTCGAATTGTTCTAACACGTCTGTGCTGAATTGTGCAGTAGGGAGGACAAAACAAACAGTTTTTAATCACTATTTCTCATTTTCATTACCATTCACATTATGTGTAAAGGTTTATCATGATTAGACTTTGATACTCCACTGTAGGTCTCTTTATTTATTTAATTTAAAAAAGAAACAATTCGTTCGTTTTTAACTTTTGGTGGAAAACCTAACGCGCCATTTTTTGGCTTTTCTGAGCAGCCAAACTTCCAGTGCTCCTTATTTTTGTGTTTGCTTGCTCAGAATGGAAGTTGGCGTCACAAACAAATTATATATTTGGGAAATTTCAGTTTGTTGGGTCATGTTCTTTACATATCATAATAAATGTAACAAAAACATTAAGAAATTATATTAGTGAAAGAGAGCAGTTTATTTAAAAGTAGACAGCCATTATTTTGGCTCAAGATTAAAGAGTTAATAGTGCTGTTGTGGTTTTGTTGCAGGGCCTGTATATAATAGAAAGGGACTAAATAGAGGTAAAACTATGTGAACAGCTAGGGAGCTATTGCACAAACCTGGAGGTAAAATGTTTTGACCAGTCTACACACTGATCGAAAACAGAGGTGCGCTGAGCACTTAAAGAAGAAGAAGGGAAAAAAAAGCCTTGCGGAAATAAAACTAAGCCACTATTGGTTAATGTGCTGGGACCGGGCAGGGTTCGTTTACCCCCTGTGAAAGAGGACCTGTCGCCCCACACGGAGCCAAATGCCATCACCGTCACCTACCTTTATTGTCATTTCAGTCACAAAGATGGCGGTGAAGATGTAGTTGGACAGCGTCAGGAAGATGCGCTCCTGTGGAGAGAGCCAGACGAGGAGGGAAAGTGACGGCTGAGTTAATGCGGGATCAGAGAGAACGCAGCCTTCAGTGTGTGTGTGTGCGTGTGTGTGTGTGTGTGTGTGTGTGTGTGTGTGTGTGCATGTCGCATAGCACATTAGAGGTGCCTCCTGTGAAGTCATCTATGGAACTGTGACTCTGCCCACGCATAGAGTACTCCACAAGCATTAACATCTCACCGACACACACAAACACAGTCACTGCATGAGCCACGTTTCATCGGTCTCAGTGGGTAATGCTAGATACCTCAGTGGGTAATAACTGGAGGATCCCTGCTCCAAAGTGAGATAATAGTTGGCTCTCGCTTCTAGTTTGCTAAAGAGAGCATATCGTGAACTTGAAAATACGCAGCTTGATTAAAGGAACAGGCTGGCAAAAAATCAACTTGACACAGTTTTCCCCTTAGCCCAGATGAAATCGATCAGCCAAGACATGTGTAGTGTCCAACATTTTAAGAGTTTCATTCCAAAATGTGCTGTGTCCATTAGCAACAACTTTGGACATGGTATCTGAAAAAAAATAACATTTGACATATAATGAAAAGTGCATTTTTATTTCTCAAATTAATCATAATATAGCATTGGTATTACTTACATACGTAAAGCCCACTCTTTAACATTATACAGAACTATACAAAAGTTTTAGACCCCTACCAATCTTGATTTAGAAGGCTATTTATCAGTATTTACTTGCTCAGAAAAGCACTAATATTAATACAATTATCAGTGGTTTTATGAAATGTCAATGTTCATTTAACCATTTTCAAGCCTCAGAGAATTATTTGGAAGGAAGGAAGCCCAGTATTATTTGTAGTTATGTAAAATAGTTCTTCAGATTGGTGGAGAAAGTGCTCTAGATGGTTCTATATACCACCAAACAGGGTTCTTCTATTATAACAAGCTTATACCATAACAATAGCAGATCCCTTTTAGGCACTAAATAGAACCCTTTTCAAAAAGGTTCTATACAGAACCATATACCACATGTTCTCCATCAATCTGAAGGACCATTTCACAATGTCAAGAACCTTTTAATCGTGCAAGGAGTTCTATGAGTGTTCTTGGTTCTATATAGAATCAGTTTCTCTACTAAAGTAAATGTAATTGTCATTTTACCTGGTCTTCCGATATAATGATTCACAACAGTGACCAACAGGCCTGGGTCTTAAGGGTTAAAGATCCAAAGCAAGTGTGGATAAATCAGTTCTTTGCATTCTGTCACAAATGCTTGCTAACGATGTCTTAAAATGACACTGATAACACAGAGCCTGCTTGCTCCTCCCAACAATTCTCAAATCCTCTTTCTCCCTTTCTCTCTCTCTCTGTTCCTCTCCTTCTGTCGCACAGCCGTCCCACGCACCAGGTGCTGTCATTTCCACCTCTCTGGCCTGAGCCGGGGACTGTGTGCTCCTCTTTCAGTCCCCCTTCCTGTCAACAAAGCTACATTATCAGAGCTGCAGCCCCCTCTGTTCTAATGAGCTCTCTGCAGAGTGGCGGGGCCTGAGCAGAAGCTGGTAAAAGGGGGATCTGCACTATGTAGGAAACGTACACAGCTGTGTAAGGCCTTCCCAAGGTTTCCCCCATTACCAGCTCTGTTTCGCATTGGATAATGGTGCAGTAGAGCAGCTGGGAGGCAAGCTTTAAGTCCACGCTCCGCTAGCTAGGTGATAGCCAGATGCTGGCATTCCTCAACGCTTCAGTTAGCATCAACACTAAGCCACAGGCTTACTGTAATGGCTCTCAGCGCCGAAGATAGAAAGTCTCAAATGAACACGCTTTCTGCCCAGGCTGCATTTAAGAGCTCTATGTAAATGTGCATGGAAATATGAAGTTGATGGGGGAGAATCTGACCCCGCCAGCAGCCAAAGCCTTTTATCACCACTGTCATAAACTTGGCCCAGGACCTAAGGGCCATCGAGAGGGACACCAAATGCAAAGAGATGAGAAAAGAGCTTTAGTTCTTTAAACAAGGATCAGGGAAAGAAAACAACATTTACTCTGGAATGTGGAGAACATGGGCCCTCCTGCTTATTTATTCTTCTCCTCCTTTGTATGGGCCACGAGACCTTATGACTGCGTTTCCCATGACCCCCCCACTCCTCAGCTCCAGTCAGTTAGAGTACACATACAGTAGTGTGCAAAAGCCAGGGAAGGGACCACCCTTGCATTTACTTAATTTCCTGTCATAACAGCCATTAATTAGTATATGGTATTAATTTGTCAGGGTCAGAAAAAGCAAAAAAAATATATATATTTAACAGAAAATTGAGCAAAAAATGTAATGCCAAATCCAACAGTATTTAATTTGTCCACTTCTCAAACTGTCACCCTCAGATAAACAGCTTCCATCTTGGAGATAGAGAAGAAAGTCAAGTTGCTTTAAATCCCCAAAAATCCACAAGTGCTTCTGTCCATCCTTCCACTTTGAGAAGACAACTCAACATTATGAGAATGAAAGGATGTGTAGCTGTCAAGAAACCATTACTGAGAAAAGGAAATACAGTCGTATGCAAAACTTTCAATACCTCTGGTCAAATGACATGTTCTGTTGATTTTCTAAGTGAAAATAAGTTACACATCCTCAACAACAGACTCAAATATGACATTGTTCTGCACATTTTTGTGCACAACATCTATTTATTTGCTGAGGTCAACATATTAGAAAATAATAAAATTTAAAAAATGTACCATAACTTTTGCCCAGGCCACATTTTATGTGAAATTTTTCCATTATTTTAATTTCAGCAAATAAACAGTAACTGTGTATTAAAATGTGTGATTTCTAACAAAAAGTTTTGCACACTTTTATTCCAGTGAATCACCTAATAAGACTAAGTATTCCAGCACATAAAAGTGTTTAGTTTATCAGATAAAGAGACAGTGAAGTCTAGACAGCAGCATATGATACAAAAGTAATAAAATTGTTAAAACTGTTGTTTTGAGATTCAAAATTGTGTAAATTTGTGTTTCTATAGTTTTTAGTTGGTTTACAGAATACGAATCCCAGCTCATGCTCCAATGCAAGTGAAATATCTTTGATAGGTGAACTAATATCAATGGCATTATATCAGTGTTTGATACCAATTTGTATGGATCTATAGGGGCATTTCATGTGTTAGTCAGTCAGTTATCTCCATGTTTGTCACGTTCTAGTGTCTCAGCTACACTGATCAAACGTGTGAGTGAGGATGCGCTCGGCTTTGTTATGCTGAATGTAATTTTCGCAGTCGTTCATTTGTGTAAATGCTAGTTATCTTTTATTTGACTTAATCCCTTTTACTTCAGTCTTCAGTTCAGTACAAAGAAACAGGACGGCTGTGTGAAAGTGTAGTCAGCAAGATTTCTTAGGCTACATTTGCAGCCTTTCGCTACACAGGTGTAACGTGGTTATTTTTAATCATATCACTAAGAAATGATAATAAACATCATCAGTTGTTGTAGTCAGTTTGTTTCATATCCCTGTTCTTTATTTCTAGGAATTCTTATTTTTATTATGTATTATTATGTCAAAACTACACTTAAAATGTTCAGTATCATTTCAGGGCTCATTTTGCCTTCAGCCCTGAACTGACTGCTCTGTGTTGACTTTGTTTTCATATTAAAGACAACATAAGCAGTAATTGTGTTTTAAAAATGTGCAGAACTAAGATGTGTTCATTCATTTCTACTTACAAAAACAAGAAAACATCATTTTTATCAGGAGCACCCAAACTTTTGCATATAACTGTAGACAAAAAGGAAGAAAATTTGCACTAGAACATCATAACTGGACATCTCAGGAATAAAGTTTTATGGACTGATGAGTCTAAATCTGTAATTGAGATTCCTCAGGAGAAACAGAAAACGCAACCAACTTCTAAGACTGAACTTTGGAGGTGTGGAAAAATATCCCTCCAGAGGTTTCTGTGAAATTTTCTGTTAAATATAAAATGTTTCCTGCTTTTTTCTGACAATGAAACATGGATAACTTCATTTTTGGCTTAACAGCCGTTTTTGACTGGAAATCAAATAAGTTAAAAGTCTCTGACTTTTGCACAGGACTATATGTCGCTCACACACATCTGTCATTAGAGAGCGTTACCTGACATCATAGCTGTGCTTCGGACTGCTTTTGAAAACAGGATGACGTTGTTTAGCGTACCATATGTTTCCATTCATTGCTGAAGTGTGCAGTATGTGAATGTGTGTGTTAGAGTTCATGAATGACGAAGAGCATGCCAGAGAGCTTCAGAAGTGGATCCCTTGAGGGACAAGGTCACATCCAGCTCTGCTCTCACTCTCTAAATGCTTTTAAACATCTGAATTCTCTCTTGCCCTCAGAAAAACGCACACGCATACAGCACATACGCGCAGCAAGAGGTGCTACTCAGAGGTTGCACCAGCTCCCCTTGGTCTCCTCCTCATCCATTTCTCATTAGTTTAGGTGGAGAAGTGGCATGCTGAAAAGGTTGAAAAACACCTAGCCTTGACAGAGGGCTCAGGTGGGGAGTCTGATGGAATTAGTTAATATGAAAAAAAAAGTCTTCATATAAAATATTAATGGCACATGTCTGAGCTCAGTGAGGTACCCGATACTATGAAGAGGCTCTGCCATGGAGGTGTGACTGACAGAAGAACAGAGATCACATTAAAGTTAAAAAAGTTCAAATTCACAGAGAGAGAGAGAGAGAGAGAGAGAGGAGAGAGAGAGAGAGATGGCCTGCTTGCTACTAAAGATGGAACCTTTATCGATTGACATCAGAATTCTTTTTTGTAGCTGACAATACACTAATTGAAAGTACAGCAGGATGAGAGAAAAAATGACAAGTACAAACACAAGTATGTGTGCATAGTTGTGCATATATATATATATATATATATATATATAATTATATATATATAGCATTTTATAAAAGCTTATTGCTTTTCAAATTTTCAATTACTTGCCACATTCATCAAAATACATGAGTATTTTAAAATGTGAATGTGGAACTGAAATAACATATATATATATATATAACAGAAATTGTGCATTACCAAGTGCAGAAGTCTGTTCACTGTAGGGAATGTGTTGACTTTCTTTCACTTAAGAATCAACAAAACATAATGTGATCAGGAATCTCCAAACCTTTTCATACAACTCTACATAAGGCAGAAAGGAGAGACCCTAAAAGCTTTGTGTTGTACTAAGGGCCACAGTTATGTCTTCAGGGGGAAGTGCACAAATCATACAGGCAAAAAGGCACATAGCAAAAACTGAATTACATGGATTAAACCTGCAGAAAATATAGGAACATTCTGCTTCACAATGTGTCTCGGAAAACAATTACATATGAGAAAAGCCTTTGGGTTCTTTACTTAAAACCTTCTGAGCTCTACACCATTATGTATGGGACAAAACTACAAACACAGAATAACAGAACACAGTCCATTTCCATGCTGTTCAATTTCCAGTGCTCCTTGCCATGACTTTATAATATTACATCCATATTATATACTCAAATATATAAGTAAGAATTGAGTAAAATCTAAAGTTATTTACTTCAACAGTTCTTTGTGATCTGTGATGCTAAATGGTCTTTCTACATCTTTCCTATTTCTGCTGGAGACAATTGCGTAAGTGCTGGGTACAGCTCTCTGGAACCAAAGCCACCCTCATCTCTCAACTAGCAAGACAGAAAGGCATACAGAAAGAGCAATGCATGCAAATGTATGCACTTCCATATATCCTTCATATGAAATGGGCTGAGACGGACCGCAGGAGATGGCGTAATCATTTAAGCAGCCTCCGAATGACATCACGCCTGAACTGAACTTCTGTACTTTCTGATTACATAATAGTAAGACATATGTCATAAAGTTCAATGCACTAAACACCACAAGACCATTGTGAATAATATTAAACTACAACCTAATCATTTATTACATGAAAAGTCTTTGGAAGCAACCTCAACTGTGTATTCTCTAAATATTTCATTATAACTTTTTTCATCTAGTCATCTGTTCCTGGCAGAAACAACATTACGGTTAATTTCGTGTTGTCCATATTGCCCTGATTTATATGTCCCCCCTGCTGTACAAGCTGAGACACTGCTGTTCATTTTAAAGCCACTTAACATTACAGGCATGTTTGAGGCATTGGCATTTGTTCTAAAATTTTTTTTGCAACTAGCTAAAGAACAGAACCAGGATTTTTCCACAGAAACAAAGTTTACTTTACGGTTGATGTTTGAAAGAAAAGCTTTGCATGTAACTTTTCTGTAAACCCTTCTATAATCTTTATTTATATGAATTCTGTATATTTTCCCCTGAAATAGTTTATTGACAAAGTTTATCATACTTTTTTTTTCATGAGTGACCCATACTTCCTGTGTCAGTATGATTATATTTTTTGGGCCATCTTTTCACACAGAGATTATAGCATTGCTTGTTTTATGGTTACAATGTCTCAAGTTACATTCAGACATGCAAAGTAAGTAGACATGTTAAGTAGACAAATTTAGGTACAATTTAATCAGAAAGTGCAGGTGCTAGACTGGCCTCACTGCAGTCAAACTGCAAAATACAAGAAAATACAACAACGAAGGCCCAAGTCTTTACATTGAATATGGATCTACTGGTGTCTTTAAAACTCAGAGAGAGAAGTGTTGCTTCAAAGAAACTTGGAGAAACACAGAGGTAAACTTGTTCCTGTCCCAACTTATGTTGGAACATGTTGCAGACATCAAATTTAGAAAGCGTGTATATTTGCAAAGGAAAAATATGTTTAAATAAATAGATAACAGTAATAATGAGGTTCATAAAATAATCAAATATCAAGTTATTGTACTGTTTTAAATTTAGTACAGGTCAAACAGTGTTTTCTAATCATTGCTTTCTGTTTTTATTTGCATATTATATACTGTCTCAACTTTTCTGGAATTGAGGTTTATAGTGTATCTTTGAGGAAAGCGATTCACTGTTCCATCAGTTCTATTTTAACTTTTCACATTTAGTTCTTACCTCCTTTTTGTATGTTTAATTTCATTCAGTTATAGCACCTGTACTGCTTTACACACCTCTGACCTGAGGTCTGTCATTTAATTTTAAACCTAAATATCTCAAAAAGAGAAGAACTGCAGCTAAACCTCAGTTCCTATGTTGCTCAATGCTGGAAGTACTATGTTCCGCTGTGGTTCTATAGGAAACTCAGTACTTGATGACTTTTTGATTTTAAATGCTTTCACTCTTACCCAAGTTATCTTTTTGCTGGCTTCTTTCACTTCTTGTCATCATTTCATTGAAGCAAGAGTATTGTGATTTGTGTAAGCCACACTACCGAGCTCTGGTTACATTACAACTCTCTACTGACATTTAGAAATACACGCAATTTCACTTATTCCCTGGACTCTTATTTCCACTCCCAGTGAATTTATTTAAAAAAGAAAAGCCCTCCAGTATAATACTCATTTCATCTGGAGTTTCCAGAATAGGGCAACAGCTAAAACACAGTCTTGCCTCTGGAGCAGTTCAGTCTCATTTTAGACAGCTCAGTAATAACTGCATGTTTCCCCACACTGGGAATAACATCTTGGTAAGAAGCTGGGGTTTTCCCCTACTAAACTAACAATTAAATGAAAAGAATATAAAAATATCACGGCTACCATTTCTGAGGTTGCCTGGCTTACTGTCAGCTGTAAGCTAAAGCAAAGCCTTCTCTTGGCAAAGCTAATGATGTTTTCATCAAGCAGAAGAAAAGCCTCCATAAATAGCTGTACTGATGGTCCAAATAAACATATCAAGAATATCATGAGGTCTGCACAGACCTATAATAATAAGTTACCAAATCTTCTATAGGGAACAATATTTTAAGGGAATTTGTCTGCAAATTGCAAATTTCCATTTATATACTTATATGATATAGTAAAATAAGTTTAAATATTGGAAAAAAATACATAAGCCATAAAATGTGCCATAACTTTTGTACATGCATTTAATGCTTTATATTGTTTTCCAATATATCAAATTCAGTAAATAAATAGCAGTTGTGTATTAAATTGCACTCTCTGTGGATAGCAAAAAAATATATATGTTGTCTGTAGATTACCTTATTTTTACGAAAATCAATAAAACATTTAATTTCACTACATGCGCCCAAACTTTTGCATATGACTGTGAGATCAAATCTGATGGTAAAATAAGAGAATGTAAAAGTGTCCTCTATGGTGTATCTGTAAGATCACATTCATATCTGATCACTCATCTGAGTGTATGTAACTCGCATTATTAAAATGCATTATTTTAGCATCATAAAAAATTATACACATGGGAATGCAGGTAATAAAACAGCACTTAATTCAGTTTGTATGTGGTCTACATATCACTGCTGAAGAACAAAGCCTCGTATCTCCATTTTCCGTTTTTGACACAAACTGAAAATGCCAGTTGCCCTTTACATTGTGTGTAAATTTCACAATGAATGCACCAAAATAACTGGCCCAAAATGACTTGGAAAAAAGTCTGGTTCCATTGATTTACATTAAAAGTAAAGCAGTTCTTTCCTTTTCCTGTAAACTTATCATTTTGGAGATATGAGGTTTTGTTCCGACAGCAGCGACGTGATTTGTAAGTATTAATGTGAATTTGTGTAAACAGATAAACAGATAAATACCCGAGGATCAGGTACACAGACTCTTAGAAGACTTCTTTTGTTGGCTTGTAATTTGGTAAATTAGGTGTTATTTGCTAATAATATATAAATTTAGGGACTAATGGGCAGCTGCATCTTTCCACGTAACTGAAGATGATTCATCACATACGTGAATTTCAAGAATCAGATGTAGCACTGTTATTATGTCATTGTGGGCATTTAAATCTGTGCTCCTTTCTATGCTACTCTGATGAAACTTCACAACCACCTTATATATAAACAAACTTTAAATCCACAGTGGTTTCATGTGAAATGATTAATGTCAGAGGAAATTACTGGCTCATATTTCTTTACATTGGTGGTGACAGCCACCAAGGATTGTGTCGTCCACAAAACAAATATAACCATTTTATTTACTTTCTAAAACACCAGTGAATGTCTTATGATTTTTTTTAAATGTCTGTTGTCCTTTACATTATGTGTAAATTTTACAATAAAATACATTTTAGGCTAAAAGATAACTATCAAAACTGCAAAACTCTCATAAAACAATATTTCAGACATCAGGCAACGTTTATAACCATTTCATGTAATAACTTTCTGTGAGGCAGCTTTTAGAGGCATCAAACTCTTCGGACGTCTGGTTCCTATCACCACCACTGTGAACAATTCTGATTCTGTAAGTTTCTCTGCAATACAGCATTTCACATCAAATCACTCTGATTGACTTTGTTTACATCTTATCTCAAATTGTTGAAAAAACAGTGAAATTTCACCTTTAACAACAGTTGTACATGTTTATATGGCTTAGGTGACAAGGCTGTAAAAAGATGATATTCAGCTTCAAGCAACATTACCATTCTCTTCACAATCATAAATATTTTGGCATCTCCTTTTGACACCTTAACAGAGGGATGAATGAGATGGCACGAAAGCGCAATCCATATTAAATCCTTTTAGCTGACAATGTCCATGACTCTGCTGACCTTTGCTTTCATCCCTTCTATTTTGCTGCTCAGCATGTCAAGCAAGAGCGCGGGTAACTGTCACAAGCAGTAAACAAGCAAAACTGATAATGAGAAGCAACTCTTTTAAGCCAGGCTGATCTCTCCTTTGGGTCTAAAAGGCGGCCAGAATAAGAAATGGAATCTTTTCACACACACAGATCTGCGCAATCCAGCATAATCATTCCTTTAGCAAATGTGTCAAGTAATCAACTTTAATTCTCAGCACGCTGAGCCTCAGCAAATGCTGGACCCATTAAATTTAAAATTCAGTTTATGTTTTGTGAGGCGTAGAGTGCTTACAAAACACCTCCTGGAACCATTCAACTTTAATAATTACATCATTATATAAGCTGGAAATTACAGTAAGCTCAAAATTGAGTACTATATGTGCATTTTAATACTTCTGTCAGGTTGCAACACGCTTAAAAGAGAATCTGGCTTTGTGTGTGTGTGTGTGTGTGTGTGTGTGTGTGTGTGAGAGAGAGAGAGAGAGAGAGAGAGAGAGAGAGAAAGAAAGAGAGAGAGATTGAGATTTTCTAAGCCTCTGATTTGAGCCATTTATCTCCTTTTCAGTCATTAAAATGCAAGGGAACCTCCAGTTTAGCTACCTAGCCGTGAGCGTATCTGGCTACATTCTCACCAATCAGTCCAAGAGTGATGTCAAAGGTAATCAGTTATCAGTATAATTATCACTTCACTGAACATTGATTTAATGTTGAGACAGCAATGTTGTGACTGGCTTTCAGTCTGTGATCTCAAATGTGTGAACTCACAGCACTTTTGGCATCAATCTTGGGCCTCTCCATAGCAATTGTGATGCAGTTGAGGAAGATGATGACAAGGACGACATGGTCAAACATCTTGTGCTTGATGATCTTATTGCAGGTCACACGAAATCTGCAAAACATGATTAAGTTGGTTACTTAGCAGACAGTGACATGTGAGAGTCATAAAACCACTGTTTCGTTTATTCAATGTCCAGTCAAAATAGCCATTAGGTACAATTTATTTATATTCTAGTGTCAGAAAAAAGCAGGAACCACATTTAACAAAAAGTACACAAAATGTATATCACCCTTACAGAAAAGTCACATGTATTTCACATGTGAAGTGTGTAAAAACCACATGTTGACAAGTTTTCAGAACTTGAGTTTTAAATATGATTAAACTATAGAGAGAAATAGGACTCCTAAGAACAGTATTAAACCTGGTAGATCAGCAAAACTGTCATCAGATAAACTGTACTTAAAGATTTCAAGACAAAATCAAGCTCCATTCTTGCTTCAGATCATGAAAAAAACGTGTGCTTGTCAGTCCTTCTACTGTGAGAAGAAAACTAAACAAACATTTGCAAATCAAACAAAAAAGCTGCTGGTGTTTTTAGAACAACGGACTGACCACCCCAGAGCCTACAGCTCAACATTATATAATGTGCAGAAAATTCAACCAACTTCTAAGATTGAACTTTTAAGGTGTTCCTGCAGATTTCTTTGAAAGACTCCAGAAAATAATTAAGTTTTTCAGAGAAAATCAAGCTTTAGATCTGAATAAATCCACTATTAATTCATCCTTCTTTCCACTGTGAGAAGACAACTCAACACTACGAGTCTGATATGTAGACAAAACAGGATGAAAATTACACTAGAACATCAAAACATCGAGTCCAGATCTTAGCTTCACTGAATGTGTTTGGGATTACATGGGTGGTGAGAAGAAGAAAATGCAACCAACTTCTAATACTGAACTTTAAAGGTATTTATAATAAGCATGGACAAATATTCCTGCCCATTTCTTCAAAAACTGAAAGCAAGTCTCCTGAAAACAACATAAGCTGTGATAAATGCAAACGGTGGACACATTAAACATTAAAAATATTCATATTATATTTATTGTTGAATAATTTTCTGTTGAATATTTCCTGCACTGAGTAACTTACATTACATGGTCATTTGGTCTGGAAATTACATAAATGAAAGGACGCTCCATAACTTTATACAGTACTGTATGGCATGAATGGGTTAACATATGTAACACAGAGATATCGCGATGTACAGACTCTGCATCATAAGCAATACATTTCTGAATAGACACAAATTAAAAATACATAAAGACGTGTGTTTAGCCTTCAGTGGCACTGACTTTATGATTCCTATGATGAATAAATAAAGTTCAGGGTGCTTTAATGTCTTTCAGACTTGGCCTGCTATTAAGGAATTTATGCACAGGAGGACACGGCAACTCCAAAGCGTTGTCATGCCAACCTCCTTCTCTCAGCTCCCATCTCTCGCTCTGTAGGAACGGCTACATTGAGCCAAAAAAGGGAAGAAAGTAGACCAAGGCAATCCCTGATTCGCAGCAGTAAACATGCCCATCAAGGCGGTACATTACAGCACAGTCCTTAGATAAGCAGCTAACTTTTCTGCAGTTTGACTACAGCAGAATTTCAATGATTCTGTCGTGATTCCAAAAAGATGACAAACGTTATCAAGCTTAGACTTTTACATAAGCAAGAATTCACATTATAGTAGGTTAAAGACATGCGAACTGTGCTGCTGTGCTCAGTGTATACTAAGAGTAAGCTCCTGAATGCAGCATGGTCAGAGGCTGCATCTTTTCTGGGTTCACTGAAGGAGGAGGAGGATGATCTGTCTCTGTTTGATGTTTAATTAGTAAAGCGCTGGCAGAGTGTACCGTGCAAAGCTGGCTTTTTCTCCCATCTTCTTTCCTTTTAATAAATGCATTCTACATGAAGCCTAATGCAAGTAGACACATACTTCAGAAGCATGGGAAGGCAAGGCTGAGTGGACTGGGCAGTGGTTTGCATGTGCATGGGTGACAAGCTGAAAGCTTGGAGAGTCTCCTCTGGCCCAAAAGTGGCAAAGTGTCTGTGAGCGATATGGGAATCAGCACAAAACCTACTAAAACTACAGCTCTGGAGAGCTTAGTTCCAAAACACATAGCTCCAACATGTAGTGCTTCTGAAGCATCTACAAGTTCACAAGAAGGGCATTTTTGCATGTTGCATAACAGTACAGTGGCATAACCTCACCTGGACTCTGGAGGAAACAGGTACAAAGACCAGGTGCTCCTCTGTCTGCACCATTCAGGCTGCTTCCGCTCGAACCAGCGGTACAGTCGCGCTCGCCGACTCTGCAGATAAATGAGAAAATAAGAAAAACAAATAAGGCCAAATACAGCCAAACTACATCACATACATTTCCATAAGTTTTGTACTGATAATCATCTATAATTAAACCAATTATAATATGTAAGTTCTGATGTTACATTGTGATTGTCTGAGAGGCAATCTATGAGTATGAATGTTGCCTGATATTGACACTGTGATTGCATTTTTAAAATTTTATTTAACACTGAAACCAAACGACGCACTACTTTCAGCACCACATTCAGAGCGTCTGCTGATGGACTCTTTAATTCAATAAAATCTGTGTATGTCCACATTGGCCACTGTAAAATGTTTCAGCATGAATCATCAGTTTCTGTGTACTACAATGTTCCTATCACTGTATAAAAGATGCATGAGACTTCCTTTACTGTTGGATGCACTGTGATTTTTTCCAAGTAAGAGCTTGAGCTCATTCAGAGTGCAATTCAGATCAGTAAGTACTCATTACAGGTGTTTAACCAGAGCTAAAATGTGAATGATGTGAAGTATATTCACATATTTTCTTGCTAGAAAAAGTAGTTTGTGACTCAAGCTAAATAAAAATCTCCAGAATTCAGCTTTCTTAGATTATACACTTCAAGACGGATTTCTTTACCCTATTAGTTCATGTCCTTGATCGTGTTAAGCAGAATCCATATCATTTAAAACACAAAATTCTGGAATTTGGCTTCTCTTCACGTTTGCCCTCCTTTAAATGGCATCTGATGTTTGAGCATGTCAGCATGATCCAGTGGCAGGGAAAAACTGTACTAACCAATAATATCTTAACATGTGACCTATCATCGCGCAAGAAGACCCGTCATCACCTTCCTTTGCAGCTGCACATACATGTATGTCAGCTAAATCATTTCAGGAGCCTGATGTTATTTCAGTTTGTTTACACTGGCAACCTGCGTTCATGTTAACAAAAGTAAAGGAGTTCAAGTATACAGTAGTATTTGCGCTGTTTTCTGCCGCGATGCTGCTGATGAAGCAACGTGTGCAAACACACACAGTCCATCTCTTGCTCATACACATTATGTAGTTACATTAGTACACAGGTTTATTTTAGCGATAACATTTTTGTCCTTTTTCACTTACTTTTGCCATGAAAATATAAGAAAAGCAAAAGGAATATGGATGCTAAAAGGCTAGCTTGCTAACTGGTGCCTTGCCTCATACATTTAAAAGTGTAAGAAGAAAAAAAAAATATTAAAATCAAGCTTTCAACAAATAATGGATCCTGTTTCAGGTACTACAGAAAATGCAGATCAAAATGCACTTCATTCTTGACAAAATCAGTTTTTTCTTTGGCTTTTCTGCAAAACAGACAGAAAGTCTGACTCTGTATTCCTTTCTGAAGACCTGCTTTTCATGATCCAGTCAAATGCTGAAGAATAAAATCACGTCAGGTCCACAGTTATTTCACAGCCCACGGCCCTGTTTCACTCGGAAATCTGTCAAATTAAGGAAGAAAAACGTGTTTGGATTTTTAATTCAAGCTGACCACTCTAGGATCACTCTAGTTTAATTATCCCTGACCTACCAAACATTTTCTTCAAACTCTCTGCCTTTTTTCCTTTCCATAATTTCAGCCCTGGACATAGCTAGCTAGCTAATTCTAGCTTGTGTGCTTTTACAGGTGAATGGCTAGACATCTTCTCTCTCCATGTCTCCTCATCTAGTACACGAAAGTAGCAGTTGTTCAAGTTCAATCCTTTGCTTACACTGAAGTCTGTTGCATAATCTAATGCATTACCCTTAGAGTGTGCTACTGATTAATATACCACTCACTGTTCGTCTCACAGATTGCTGCATTGGAAAAACGTTTTTAATTGGTATGTAAGTCAATTAAAGAAAAAGAAGAAGGAAAAAGTGGAATGTAAACCAATTTCTGCTATTATGCAATCTAAAGAAATAAACTCATTACACACAAAACAGATCCAACATTACTGCAGAGTAGCTTGTAGGTTGAGCTGATATTGTGGGATGTTATTTACTTCAGTGTACGTTCAACAAAAAGAAAAATAAATGCTAATGCTTTCATTTAGAGTCCCCTAAATTGCAGGTATTAACCAGGTAAGTGTGTGGTACAGTTTCCAACGTACTAGATAATTTCTTGGGTAACATAATGCACATTTAAGCAGTGAAGTAAATTAGAAACATCTCCAAGTACTAGGCAAGGTATATCACATAAATTGAAAGGACAAAATATAAATATAGTTTACTCAGTAAGATCACAGTAAGAATCACTGCTTTCTTTTACAGCTCAGATTCAGTTTCATTTCTAGATAATAGATTCCTTTAGACTCTTTCCACTTCGTTCACAATTGTTTTACACCATATAACTACCCTGTAGTTTTTACCCGACATAATTGCATGGCACTTTGGAGACTGTATCTCACATTTACCCAGTTAATACTTAGTACATTTGGGTATTTCAGTGTAATTTAGTTAGACCGCCTTGGAACTCACCAATATGTTATCCAAAATAATTGCCTAGTACTCTGAAGTTTGTACCTCACACTTTCCTAATTAATGCCTACAACTCAAGGGACTGTAAAGGAAAGCATTACCACATAAATTTCACAACAATTTTACTTTGCACACACTCAAACTCATTTTCATTGACTTACTATAATTGCTTGAAAAAGTGATTTTTCATGCAACCTGCAAAAGGCCACCCTCTATTAGTAACATTATGGTGTGTAGAACATTTTGGTTCACCTGTTTAAGCAGTTTTATCAAAGTTACCTCAAACACGTGTAACTGATTTTCAAACATGCTAGTGCATTTACACCCAGGCCTAAAGATGTTATAAAACAAGCTAAGCTGAAGCTTGAAGAGGAGACACTGTTGTCCTCCTTCACAGTCAGCAACATCACTACATTTGATCATAGAGCCCAGCACTATTTTATAAAAACCCCAGGTGCAGATGTGGGCGTTCTCACCAGGTTTCCTTCATCGTCACCATTGTCGTCCTCGCTATGGTGATCGTCCAGTGACAACTGGGTGGTGGCACCAGTGGGTGAGCTCTTGCCATTGCTGAGCAGGTTGGGTGGGCGTGTGCTGTGGATGCTGGCGGACCGATGCAGGTAGGGCACCTGCAGAGTGTCCGGCGGCAGGTCAAAGGAACTGCGCGTCTCTAAAGACTCCATGCGCCTGTGCCGGGGCCTTTGGCCAAAAGAGTCTGTCCTGGACAGGGAGGCATCATCCCCCTCTGAGGCCCCTCCACCCCCTCTGCCCCCATCCTCGTCCGAGCTGGACTGGCCATCTCCGGAGAGCAGGGAGCGGCGCTCGCCAGACTGCCGTTTCTGCCTCTTCAGGCTGGGGGCTCGGCCCAGACTGTTCCAGCTGGAACGCCGGCTGTTCCAGCTGCTGCCTGAGCTCCAGGGGGCGTGAGGAGAACTACGTGCACTTGACTGCAGAAGGAAAGGGCAGTGCAGGTGAGGTGGGGTCATTCAATCATTATAGTTACAGAATTGTCTAATCATGTGGGAATCACACTAGCTTTAAACAAAAACAGACAGAACAAACACTTTCAAAGTGTTTTTAGTACAAGTGTTTTCTTCATCAGTTTCCAATAACTAACTTTGCTTTTAATTTACTGTTCTTATTCAATAACATGATCTTGGAATGCTGTCACTGAGCTGAGGCAGCTTTGATGAGGTAATTCAACAATCATGAGGCCCTTTGTGTTGCAACTGCTAGTGTGCATTGTTTAAAAAGTTTAAGGAAAAGTTCAGCCAAAAATCAAATGTAAAGAATTTTCTGCACGTTTGGAGTCTGAAATTTTGCTTCTTTAGATTAGACTACAAGGCTAACATTGCTAACAAACACTAGAATTCAATAGCCAACCAAGCAGCCCAAATTATTTCCATAAAAATATATTATCACAATGTCTCTTTATTCACTCAAACAGCAACCAGGCCTTGACTGGTCACACAGACTTAGTGATGTGGTTTAGAACGCAGTATGACTGATTGTGAACTGAGTGCTGATCTATGATCAGTTTTGTGACAATGACAGTCATAAATATTGAGGAATCTGATCCAAAATCAGTCCTGCTTTGTGAATACAAGTCCTGATGCTGTCTGAAACGGATGCCCAGTAAAGTTTTGTTAATTTTTATCGTTCACAGTAAGTCATCCTGTGACTAAAACCACACTGACTAGTTTGCATTTTATGGGCATGTGCCCAGGGGCCGAGCCACCAGGGAGCCCCCACGAGCAATTATGAGAAAATCTAAACAGCTGTTTTTATTCACAGTGGGAACTTTACTAGCGCCACAGTGGAAGAGAAAAGAAAATGTCATTGTGTTATGGCTCATCGCTATCCTGAAGCTCTCGATGTCTTTCCCAAACGTCTGCTTCATTTTCTCATCCAATCATTGCTTAGCAACCGTTCCACTATCTGACTTTACCTCGATCAAGCTTTCAGATTTTTTAGCAGAGAGCTAGTGTTCCTCCTTTGAACGTACTTCGAATTTGAAGCTCCAGATATTCAAAAGATGTGCCTGGGGGATCTTAATAAAAGCGAAACCTGAAACATGCCCATTTCCAAAGCCGGAGCTAAAGAAAAAAAGTTGCATCATCCTTGTCGCCCTTGTCTGTAAGATATAAATGAGGGGAAAAAAAATCCATGCCCACTGTAGCAGTATGCTTTAGCTAGAATGCATGATAGTTTGGCTTTTAAGTTTGCTGCTTTGCTCCATCTAGAGGTACATTTCAGCTGTTTTAATTTATGACATCTTCAATGGGGATAATTGTGTTGCGTGTCAAGAGTAGACACATGCTTTATAGGGAAGTGCTGCATTAGTTGTTATTCTTGTTAAGTAATTAAGTAGTTAAGTAATCTTGCTATCATTTTGTCTCAACTGGAGAAAAAAATGCACTTATAGTGGTGATGTGCACAACACTGCAGTTAGTACACTGCACATTATGGTGCCTTGTGTAACCTGCTGTGATATTAAAATATTCACTGACCACCCACAAAAGGTAGCCAGAGTGGGGTCCACCAAATATTTGTGCCCAGGGGCCGATAACTTGATATTCCAGGTCTGCTCATAAGGGGAAATTAGATTTTTCACCAGACCTTTCCTTTAAAGGCTTTCTCTTAACCCCTTTTTCAGAGTAGTCATACCATGCAACTTCAGCTTGTTTTGGAGGTCCCTTCCATACGCAATGTATTTCGATGGAAATGTGTATGATTTCTGGATTTTTGTCTTTGTAGGCCAGGCAAGCAAGTCAGCAATTAAAAACATGTTTTTATCGTGCGTAAATGATATTTTTTAACTGCGGCAGCACATAACATTTTAAAATCAAGACAGCTACAGTTGTGTTGTCTGTTTTATCTCAGCACAGCCGTCTTTGTGGAGAGGTGTGAACTGTTTTCACAGCTGGGGGCGTACTGCATATTGCTGTTGATTCATCAAACTGTTTTCAAACTGATCTTAACTGGCACCATCACAGAAACCTCTGTACTGACCGGAGACTTTTCATGGCAGCTGGGGTCCATGGACACATTGCTGCCCCTGCGGGACTCGTGGCCCAAAGTGGGGATCTCCTCCTCCTGAGATCTTAGGGACAGGCATTGGTGTGGCAGCAGTGTGTGTGATAAGAGGCGGCGTGAGGCTGGCCTTCAGATCCACATGACCATTGATGGGCACGACTACAATCAGAAAGACAGGAGGAGGTAGTGTAGACCCACTCAACATCACATTTCCTCAGAAAACATGACAGATAACTGCAAAATACATGAGCTACATTTCTTCTAACATAAATATTTCAGAGTGCCCTTAGCCCTTAGAAAAGAGCAGGTACTCCAAACAGCAAAGGAGCAGGAAGAAAATAAAGTAAGCTATCTAAACGGAGACAATCACACTGGGGCCGTAGTGCAGACTTGGTCCCTTAGAGTCTTTATTGGACTTGTTATATCACTACTTACACAATTTTATACCCTTGACTTATGAGTTGTCTAAAAATAAAGGTGCCAATAAAGGCTCTATGGAGTGATGCCATGGAAGAACTACTTTTGGAACATTTCAATGGATGGAATCATTTTTGTAAATGAGATGTGTGAATCTAAAGAACCTTTTTAAAATGTAAAGAACTTCAACATAATGTAAAGATTTCATACCAATTAAAGTTTTTTTTTCCCCTTGAATCATATGCCCTAGCCAAGAATCATTTAAGAACCTTTATTTCAGTGCATTTACAATAACATAATGCATTTCTTGCCTACATTCGAGCACCAACTTATTGAGACACAGCAATGTGTACTTAGACCCATAAAATTTTAGTAACACCACTGGCTTGCAGAGTGCTGGTCAGAGTAATACATTTCTAGAGTAGTGGTTTCCAACCTTTTCAACAGCGTGGGTGCTGGAGCTTAGGGGTCATGTTTTGCCATTGTCAAAGAACATTTCGTCTCCAAATGGTGAAGTAATTGAACAGCTTCATAACCTCATGGAGGCTAGCTTCTCTCAGCATAACACAGAATGGTTTTGCCAGATTATCAACCGCAGTGGCAACAAATCTGTGTTTTATGTAGCTGTCAGTACATTTTTGCCTTTTTCTCCTGGGATCATTTTCGATCTTGTCTTCAATGTTTTTTTTCTTTTTTTATTTTTTTTTTATTTTGGGGTTAACAGCACCAATACAAAAGTCTGTTAAAGTTATAAATGGATATTCTTCATTTTTGACATCTTCACTTGACACTTGACATCAACTGAAAGCTGTTACAAGTTACATTACTATTAATACAGTCATATGCAAATGTTTGAATAACCTTGGTCTAATCATATGTGTTGTTGATTTTCTAAGTGAAAATAAGTGAACCCTCTACAGGGAACAAACTTAAAAATGGCATTTTCTGCAAGGTTAGAGCTTAATGTTAATTTATTTGCTTTTAACCCCTTAACAAGCCATTAAACACTTCTATAACCTAAGAATAGCTCCATTAGTTTGCATTGGAGTTCCTGTAGTACTGAATAATGTATACAATAAATCTGGAATGCTCAGGGTTTAACAGGTTAGGGATAAAAACATAAACATATAAAATGTTATATATGATATATAACATATGACATATAATATAAAATGACCATAACTTTTGCACTGTTTATATTTTCCCCAGTGTGTTAAATTCAACAAATAAACAGTAAATAATCAGCAAAAAACAGTAACTGTGCATTAGAATGTGTAGAAGTGTGTTCTCTGTGGTGGATGTGTTTCACTTAGAAAACAAACAAAACATGTCATTTGGCTGGGGCGCCCAAACTTTTGCATACAACTGTGTAGTGGATTTCAGCAGTTTGGGCTACTTCTCACTGCTGCCCTACTATCAAACAATCCACAGCATGGAACCTGTCCACAGACTAGTGGTTGGGAACCTCTGTTCTACAGGCCACTCGAGCTACAGATGCCTTCTAGCACAATGCTGGTGTAACTACTTTCATATTAAGGCAAAGCAGCTTGTGCCACTAGGTCTCACCTGAAGAAGCTGACACGTCTTTTTTGCTTCCACGCACGTCATCGATGCTCCGCGCATAGAAGTCTGCTTCTGAGTCCGACTTTGAGGCATCCCCCTTCATTACACAGAGAAAGAGAGCAAGCATCAACAGAGGACAGCAGACAGGTGGTAGCTGGAGTTAGGGCAGAACAGGGTCAAAGACAGGCAGGTCAGTGTGGCTTTGGCCTTCCCACCCCAGCAGCCCTCACATGTAAAGGCCAGAGGGTCACTGGAGTCCATGGGAGAGCCATCCTGGTCTGAGTAGTCCACAACAATGTAGTGCCTGCATGCATGGACAAGTAACAGCCTGCAGTACCACTCTGAAACCACTGCCATCGTTCTATCAGCTGTTTGCTTATCCGAGGACTAAATATTTGTCAGATGTATCACTCGCATGTATTTCTGAAAGGGTGATCTCATGATCAGACCATCTGTTTTATTTGTGTAAAGGCGAATCCACATGGTGTTGAATATGTGTGGGTTTTGTTTTTGTATTTTTTTCCCAGCCCACTGGAGGAGCAGCTTCAGTACAGCAGGCACGTCCAATAATCAGGCTGTAGAAATAAACACAGCTATTTTTACCAGGGGGCTCGCCTCTTTATTTTGCCCATATCCAGCTCCCCCTCCAGTCTGAAGAAAACCCGGTGTTTCAGTGTGGTCTAGCACAAAATATGTCAACCCTGGTGGTTTGTCAGAACAGCAGCACCGATTAAGTATCTCTCTCTCTCTCACTCCCTTTCTTTATCTTTCTCTCTCAACCTCAAGCTGAAGCCAGGCCGAAGCAACCTGGATTCAAGGGGGACATTTTATCATTTCTGTGTTTTCCAAGCTTAAAAATGACCTTCAGAGATGCATATGTCCATCTGGATGCTGCTTGATTTCGAACATGAAAAGCTGCAGAAAATTGCACTGGGAAAGTGGCATCCTAATGAACCAGCCAATTAACAGTGGAGCACTTGGCCATGGAACTGATGCCAAGCTAATTATTTTGCAATCCCATTCGGTATGTGATTTCCATACCTACTGCTCTATGAAGCTTAAGAGAGGAAGAGATGGCGGGTACCATTCGGACAAACCTTTCCAACTACAAAGGACAATGTCTCCCATTGGTTTCACTTTCGAACAATCCACTCCAAACTCTAAGTTCGGAGCAATTCTTTCTCTGCAACAGAGCAAGAGAATTATGAATGGATGACGGCAGAAGTTTGAGTCTGAAACCATTGAGATCACATTGAACTCATGTGCTTAACACATCACAATAAAACAATATTTATTTCACATGGCTAAAACAAGGGACAGTGAACAGGATTTGTCAATACGGGAGAACACAACAGCAAAAGCTAATAAGACGGCAACAAAAACAAAGAAATTTCAAAAGTTGTTAAGGTTCTGGAGCTGAGATCTATAAGTCAAGACGAGGGAAGGGATTTTGCCCCGCCCCTGAGTGAAAACTAAAACAAGAGAAGCACAGCTGTGATAGGTTGAACTCAGCAGAGTGACACAGCAAATTGTTGTTTGCTGTTAGCCTTTAGCTTTAGCAGCTCTCAGCAACCCCTCTGTGGTTACTCACGATGTGCCCATTGCTGGGCCCAAGAGATGGCTCAGGTTGCCGGTGTGGAGCGGGCAGGGGGGAAGCCCTGTCTGGCCATGGCTCAGCTATCTGACTCCTCACTCCCACATGGCCTTTCTGAGCAGAGAGACCAGGCGGAACGGTAAGACAATAGCCTCAGAGAGCACTGGCTTCTGGAGCTTTCACTGACCTTTTCACTTTTAGTGTCTAGGAAAATAGGACCTGACAATTCTGGTGACCAGTTGTAATTGCTAAATGGTCAAAAATTCAAAAGGTTGAGTTAATCATTGCTTTACTGACCGATATGACTGATAGTTGCAGACAAATAAATGTATCAGCTGTCAAATTTTAAGGTTCAACCAGCAAAAACCTAAAAAAAAATCATGGAATTCCACAGATTTTTCAACATTTCTGTATGATTCAATCATTGAGGCACTGACAAAGTTATTCAGAGTGGTTTGAAGCAAAATAGTTAAATGTAGAGAAACGTACTGACTTTGATTTCTTTATAGTGGTGGAGATCAGGAGTCACTAGCCATTCTATTTATTTTCAAAAACAACCAGTGAACCAACTTGTTTTTCAGAGTTGTATATAATGTTTACAATGGTAAAACAGTGGTCAATTTTAAAAATCTATGTTTTCTTCAGGTACTATTTTGCCTTACAACACCCTGCACATACCTCTCCAACATGAATGTGCTTAAAACAAATATTAAACATGTCTCAGGCATCAGGCAGTTCTAGAGGTGTTACACTTTTCAGTTGTCTGGTTCCTATCACGACCACTGTAAGCAATTCAATTCAGTTGCAATGACAAGATTTATGCTCACTTGCCAAAGTTATTTCACTTGTTATATAAAGAATTTGGGCCATTCATTCCGTAAAATAGTAAAAATAACCATGAAAATCACATTGCTAAACAAAGATTCAAATGTAATCATGTCTTGGACTTATTTCTCTGTCATTACTGCTATTTGAGTAAGCAGGAAATTCAGAAAGATTCCTCCATCTCTGTATCTCACCACTCTTTTAAACGCTGTATGTCTTGGTCTTTTTGGAGAATTCAAAATGGAAACTGGAATATTTTGATTAAGAATGAAGTTTCTAATCATCAAAAATGAAAATCTTGTCAAGTGTCAATGGACTCCAGTTTTCTGTCAGAATTCAGCTCAGTAAATTATGGTTTTCCACAGTCCTTACAGGGAAAAAAACAGGGGGTGGTCAGCAAAGGCTGCTGTGGGGTTTAAGGGGTTAACCATGGTGGTCTTTTGTGATCCAGTTCAACCTGTATTGCTGTAATAGAAGGGGCAGGCGGTGACTGTCTCCAAACAGACTGGCATACAAGCACAAACCATTAAATTCTCAGAAATGAATGGTTTTCCTCATATAATACATGTCTATTCATTGCATTATAAAACTTGCCACGAAGTGTGGGTGGGTGCTTAATTGGAGCAATTTTTTGCAAATACAGATATGGGACCTGAATATCTCAACTACGGGAAGTTTGAAGTTTGAACTCCCAAAACCACCGGGATCACTGATAAGATAACCAGCTGGGACTTCATTAGGTACAAAATTTGGACAAATAATTTGTTCACAAAAACAGCTCTTAATTTTGGGGACACTCTGGGGAAAGACTTTGAAACTTGACCAGACTTGCTCAGCTTATTATAATAGGCAAGTCCTCACATGAACTGTGTTAAAAGCTTTTGTGTGAGACGTTTGGGGTCCGCATTTGCTCAGGAGGATCAACAAAAGTTACAAGCCGTTTAGCAGACATGGTGTATAGCACCAATCGCTCGTAATGACCTCCCACTGCTTGTGTCACCTAGCACAGCTGCATGGATGGAAAAATAAAGTAGATGATTTCCAAAAAAAACAAAAACAAAACCAAAAAAATAAAATAAATAAAAACAAAAACAGACTGAGTCTCCTCAACAGGGTCAAGAGCTGATTGCTTTCATGATTGCCCAGGTTCCAAGCTCAGTGTCTGATTATTTCAGTACAATTTGTAGTCTTACTAATGACAGCGTGCAGTGAAGAGCTCTGTTAGCAAACAGAAATAACAGTAAGGAGGACAAAACACTCTCGATTGTGGGAATAGCGCTCTGAAGCGTCTTAGGCAGAGTGATTTTGAAGTCCATTTAAAGTGACTTCCCATTCCTTTTATTTGCTTTTGTTCGGTAGTCTGGCTGGCTTTGCCTGATTTCACTGTGGCTTTCCATAAGCCCAAACACGTCCTCTCGGCCAGATAAAATAAAGAGGCTCTGCTAGGTTTGTGCTTTGCCTGCGGGCATTGAGCAAGTGAACCTGAAGAGGGACTTTGAGTTGAATCTGCTTCTACAAAACAACCACAAGTGACATCGTCCACAAACGCCGGGGTCCTCCTGGTTAGTCTCACTGGGTTATATCATGCGGAGTGCTACATACCCCTGAGTCTATTGGCAGCTGAATACAGCTCAGCTGGCCATGCAAGTCTTCCCTCTTGGTCAATTCCTAAAGTGGAGATGTGTTAGGTTTTTACCACAGAGGGGAAAAGTCGTTAAAAAGATGGTAAAACAGCACAGTGATAATGAGATTTTGAGGATGAAATGCTGTGATGTAAACATTAACCCTTAGAAGCTATAGTTGTCACTGGCAATAACAAAAGCATGCAATTTGATGGTGATTTTTTCACACTCGTAGCTCAATGAAACAACAATTTTTGTTAGAAGTGCTGATTCTATACTTTACAATCAATACCACATTTGTGTTTGTGAGTAGGAGATATTTTACTATGATGTTAGTTATTGTTGTACATAGTGCTGTTTTTTGTCATTTTCTGACACTGAAACAAGAATAAATAAGTCATAAGTGCAGATTTGAAGCTGTTGAACAAAATGTAAATTGAACGCAAACAAAATTCATTATGCAGTTCAACTACAAAATTAAACAATGTAATAACTATGTACTTTAATAATTTATTACTTTTTTATAGCATAACAATAACTCAGCTTTTCAGGGTTAATAAAATGTATATTAGCGGAGTTGGGGTTTTATGATTGCTGCATACATTTACTTTCAACACAAAAGCTACAAACCCTGTTTTAAAAGAGTTGGGACAGTATGTGAAATCAAATAAAAACAGAAAACAGTGACAGTATGTTTTATCTTATCAACTTTACTGTTTCTTTGTATATATACACTCTTTCTGAGATTGATGCCTGTGATACATTCCAAAAATTGAGGAACATTGTTAAATGTTCGGCAAACATTTTAAAGGAGGCAATGAAATCATGCTTGGAGTGCTTTATAAGCAAGGATGGGTCGAGGCTCGCCACGTTGCCAAAAACAGTCTAACTATTTAAGAACTGCATTCCTAAACTAGCGTTTGTGAGGATTTTAGGTATTTCCCCATCTATGGTGCATGATATCATCAAAAGACCATAAATATCTGTCTGTGTGTAAAAAGCAAGGCCAAAAACTGCAATGAACGCCTCTGATCTCAATACCTCAGACGGTACTGCATTAAAAAACAGAATGTTTCTGCAATGGATATGAACACATGAGCTTGGGAACACTTTGACAAACTATTGTCAGTGAACACTGTTCATCGCTGCATACACAAATGCAGGTTCAGACTGCCCTATCTACATATCTCAACAACATGCAGAAACGCCGTCAACTTCTCTGGGCTTGAGCTCATCTGAAATAGACCAATGTACAGTGGAAACGTGCTGTACTCTGATTGGTCATTTGTTCAGACTGTTTAAAGCAATAATGGACGTTGCGTTCTCTGGTCCAAAGAAGAAAAGGATCATTCAGATTCTTACCAGAATAAAGTTTTAAAGCCAGCATCTGTCATGGTATGGGGAGTGTATTATGTCGCATTATGAAGGGCCAAATACTGCAACAAAGGCTCCCTGCGCTTGTGCAGCTAAAGACTGTTATAACTTAAGAATGGCAAAAAAATCTCCTTTCAAAATTAGATCAATTGATGTCTTCAGTTTCCAAACGATTACTAAATGCTGTTAAAAGAAAAAGTGATGTAACACAGTGGTAAACATGCTTATGTGCCAATGTTTTGGAACACGTTGTAGGCATAATATTTGGAATATAGTGTATTATATTAAATAAATAAATAAAAAATAAATAAATAAATAAATAAATAAGATAAAACAGAAAATGTCATGTTTTTGTACTGTTTTCAATCTAATACAGGTCAAACAGAATTTACCAATCACTGCTTTCTGTTTTTATTGGAATTTCACATACAATCCCAACTTTTTTGGGAACGAGTTTGTAATAACGTATGTATCAACGTCCAGCTCTTTCATATGTTAAATAATATTACCTCTCATGCACATCAAGGCAATTTCTCAGGCTAAACCTGTCAGATAGATCTGATTAATCTGATTATGGTGGTGAAAGATCTTAATAAGGCTTAGCTCACAAATTCTATATGTGTTAAAGGACTATTGTCTTCCTGAGTGACAAAACAGTAAATGTAACTGCAAGTAAATGTAAGTTAATGTTCAACGAAATAAATCTATCACAGGAGTACTGCAGCACTAGCTGACACATTTCATTACCTTTGAGTCAATGAAGTGCTTAGATTCAATCACGGAACGAGTCCGGAAATTGATATTACACGCTAGCGTAACTGAGATCACCTATTTGATCTGATTGTGTGGAGGTATTTGCTGGAAGCAGTGGCCGAGGCATTGCAGAGCTGGCAGGGCTTTCGTCCAGGCCCTGCATCTCTCCGCTTAACATACTTCATTCATCTGATGGTTCCCTTGGCAACCATGACGCACAGCAAAGTTCGGCCAACTAAAAATAAACCTCGCGTTTGAAGGAAAGGATGTGGGTTAAAAATTAAGCAAACAGCTTTAGGATGTACTGGGGAAAGGAGACCAGACTGTACAAGAGGCTAAAGCTAAAAGTCTTTTGGCACAAGAGCAACGGAGCCGAGAATCTAAGCACTTCTGAATTTACTTACTGAGCTAACACAAGGAAAACAATGGTTGCCTAAGTGAGAGCTATCTTTTGTTATTTATAATAGAGCATTTATTTTTGAAGGCTTCAGAGTAGCTAACATAATTTCCTCTAAACTGCCATTATGCAATGTGAAAGCTATTTCTATCTGGCAGACAAGCACACGAAAGTCTACCAAGCATGCTCCCTTATAAAGTGGAGATGCTTTGAGCTCCAGCCACTACATATCTTTTCTGAGGCATACTAGGTGCCTGATTTATCAGAGCATTTAACATTGTTTGCACAGGCAAGTTCAATGTCACGGTCTATAGATTGGAAAATTAAGTGCCTCAAGAAATAACTGGCTTTTTTACCTAATTTCACTCACCAAAATATCTCTGCATTCACCAAATGACTTAGCAAAAAGGTAAAGAATCTGACATCAGATATATATTTTTACACTGTAAAAAACTCGTGAATTTAGAGCAGAGACACTGAGATGGCTGTAAAACATGGCCTGGGAGAAACAGGTCAAAGTTCTTAAAAGTTAAAATGTTGGATTTTACAGTCATTTTCTGTTATTTGCAAAGTATACCGGGAAAGTGAGTTAGCTGTTTGATAGTTAGATTTCATTTCTTAAATGTTTATTTCACCTGGAGCTTTTGTTTCTTTATGTTATTCCTACCTAAAGACAAGTTTGAATAAATTTGACATGGTTTTTGGTATTCCAACCATGATGGTGTTCTCAGTTTCAGGTAACTTGTTCATTCCATAACGTTATAATTAACAGATAATTAGTTACTGTCAAAGACTTAATGACAGGTATTAGTGAATATAACCTCTGCACCGTGATGTGTAGTTCATGATGAACTTTTTCTCTATCTATTTTTTACTACTTAACAGTGTGCATGGACATACACAGGTGAAAAATATATTCACTGGGGAGCTAAGTGGCTGACAATTAGCATGCTATACCAGCTTCAACCAGCAGTGGGTGGCTATTACTTACTTACTTACTTACTTTACTTACTTACTTACATACTTTACTTACTTAAAACTTACTTATTTACTTACCTACTTACGTATGTATGTATGTATGTATGTATGTATGTACGTATTTTCCTTATTGTTCAGAGACCAGGTAAAAGAAATCCTGAGAATTAGCATGCTAGTTGTTAGCCAATAAGCTTCCCAGTGTTTTTTGTTTGTTTGTTTGTTTGTTTGTTTGTTTGTTTTTTTCTGTACCAGATGTTTAAATCAGCCAGCTTCTGGTTAAAGCTAAGTTTTAACCATTAATTCCCCAGTTATTATTTATTATTATTGTTATTTTTTTTTCGACAGGTTAGGGAAAAAAAATGCCCCCTGCTAGTCAAAGCTATGTGTAACATATTAAGTGTTAGCCACATACAGTAGTGAAAAAATTGAGGGATTATTATTATTTTTATTTATTTTTTTGGGGGGGGATTTGATAGCTGAAATTATGAAAGTGCTTATAAAAATACTCAAAATATGTTTTTCAGATGTTTGGTATGGTATACAGGCAGAAAAAAAAATAACGTGGAATTTAGACTCAGGTGTACACATTCAATTTTTTTTAAATATCCTTCAAGGCTTCTGTACAAATGTTACATATATTCCTGAAAAACCAGAAGAAAAAGCTACTTTACCATCTAAGGTCCAGACTGAGTGCATAGCATATGCTAAAATACTTAGCAGCAGTAATTTCAGCAATGTGATCAGTGTCTGGCTTGTAATAAATTCCATACTGTAGTGGTTTTTCTTACGCCAAGAATTTTTGCATGTGCTTTATTAATTCAAACAGAATACTTCTAGAAGTGCTGCTGAGAAGGGCTGACAAATTGTTTGACAGTCAGACTTTTCCTCTGTGCAATTCCAGCTCCACTGTACTGTTAAATGTTAAAAATGTGCCCTTCATCGTTGCCTCTCCATAGAGAGAAGATCAAAGCCTTCGTGTTTTTACAGCTTGCAGCTAGAGAGATGGCGTTCAATTAAAACAGTGCAGAAGCCAGTCTGTGTCTCTTTTTCAAAGACAAGCCCCTCCACCCAAAAAATGATACATAGGTATCACATTCATATCTTCTGATTTATCCAGGGGCTATCCTTTTCTTTCCTTGTTTTCTTTGTGTCTGACTACCTGTCACGAAGGAATGGTTGCTATGCGCTGGGTGATAAGTCGTTGCGTAAGAGCACGGAAAAAGGGAAAGGTGGAAATGGAGGGAAGAATGTGAGACAAAGCGCTGCGAGGTGAGCGGAGCACAGAGCTGGCATGGGATTGATTTTATCGCATGGTTCTTTAAACGATGCTCCCACAGTCAACACAGAACAAGGAACTCATCACTGCCTGCTGAAAAATGTACACCATTAGACAAAGAGGCAAGAGAGAAGAGGGAGAGGAAGAGGAGAGAGGTGTAAGAATAGTGAGGAGGGAGAGGACAGACTTGGAAGCTGATCTGCTGGACAGGAATGGAAAAAATGGAAAAGACAGGCAAGACGAAAGAAGGGAATGGTGCAGAAAGAGAAGACAGAAAGACAACAAAAAGCATAAAAAGATGGGAGGAGTGAGTAATCATGGGGGCATGCAGTGCAAACCACCGTCCTACCTCAGTCTGGAAGCCCTCCACTAAGATAGCCACTAGTAAGTTGAACAGGACGTAGTTTCCGAAGGTCATTAGGGCGATGAAATATAGAGCAGCCACAGGAGAAGTGGAGGCCATGCCATTATACAGCACCTTATTCCAGTCCTCCTGAGTAAGAATCTAATAGCAGGTTGGAAAGTTATATTACATTACATTCATCATCACACTACTGAGTACAGTACTGTGCAAAAGTCACATATGACCCTTTGTTTATTTCATTTCCAGTCAAAATAGCAATTAAATACTTATGTTATTAATTTATACAATTAAGTTATTTATTAGTCAATATCAGGAAAGAAGCAGCTATATATACAGCTGAACATTACACAGAAGCCTGACTAACTAAATTTAATATAAAACTTTCAGTTTTTTACACAAATTTGCAGGCATAATTTTCCACATCTTGAAAGTTCCGTCTTAGAAGTTGGTTGCATTTTCTGCTTCTCATGATCCAATAATCCAAAACAGGTTCAGTGACGTTGAAGCCTGGACCCTGAGGAGGTCAGCCCATTGTTCTAAGAATACCAGCAGCTTCTTTGTTTGATTTAAAAAATGTTCTTTTTTTAGTTTGAGTTCTCTTCTCACAGTGGAAGGATGAACAGAAACACCTGTGGGTTTTTTCAGATCTGAAGCAAGAGTGGAGCTTGATTTTCTCCTATCGCTCTTTATTTTTATTTTTTTTCAATTTGTCTGATGCTGACAGTTTTGGCCGTCTACCAGGTTTTTTATGGTTGTTAGGAGTCCCAGTTTCTTTATATCTTTTAATACTTTTTTGAACTCCAGTTTTGGAAACACATGCTTTTTTCTACTTATTTTCCATTGCCTTTCATCTTTCTTATGCATGCATTCTCTGAAATAAAGGTATGAAACTGTCAGTGGGGCAGTACCCCTCTTGTCACTGGGGTGGTACCCTCAAGGGTACATCTCAGTACCTTTAGTCAGGGAACATAATTCTACCATAATTCATTGATATTATATTTTCCACACACCCCGTCTCGTCTCCAGGCTTTTTATTTTATTGTTCTGTTTTAAAACATTACATTATGAAAAGGTACAAATATGCACTTTTCCACTGGGGGAAAAAACGATCTTAAAACCGCTGTTGTACCTTTTGAGGGTACATTTACATTGTTTGTACCTTGATGAACAAAAAATCAAGTATCTTTACTTCTAAGAGTTTATAGACCATCTTACATCTGATCTCCTCAGAAATATCTCCTGAAAAATGATTGACTTTTACTTAATGGCTCTTTTGACTGGAAATTAAATAAATGAATGGAGGCCTCTGACTTTTGCGCATTATTGTACATACTTAAAATGGTAGTTTTAAAAATACATTTAAAACCAAATACTACTTTACCCGCACAGCAAATGTAGTCAATCAACCAAGACATGTTTGGTGTCAGAAGTTTGCTTCTTCAAGATTTCACATACTTAAGTCTGCTAGAGATTATTTAAGTACCCAATAGTTCGAATCAAATGCATGATGACACTAAACACATCAAGGCCAGTCGACTACACTTTGTATAAATGGAAAATTGTTTTGGCAGAATTTTACTTTTTACTTTACAAACACAAAACCAATTTCACGTCAAGGCATCATTCACATTATTTTACAAAAATAGTGCTTCTGCACTGCGAGGACTTGCCTGAAACACTGTGACAATGGCCCAGAGCAAAGAGTCGAAATTCTTGCGATCCGGCATTGTGTCACCATCTCTCTCAGAACCAAACTTACATCCAAAGAGGTGCATGCCCAAAATACTGTTTCAAAGAGAATGAAAGATTATTGCTTCTCACAATTATTCATGTCATACAATTTTAGTGCTTAGAGTAATGCATTTACAGTTGACAGCAAGGTGAATACTATGAACTGGGGTGGCTCGTATAAATGGAATAGTGAGGCTAGACTGCTGATTAAGCTGCTATACTGCTTAAGCCCACAATGCCTAGCTTGGCTCTCCCACAGTCTACAACAAATACTTGTTGGGACGGGTCAGTCTGGTTCTGAAATCTGATTGGCTGAGACATGCTCAAAGACGCTGTAAAATAATGTTGTTTACAGCGATTTACATTACTGCAATAATGCTCATTTCCAAAAGACACTTTAGGGGATTTGCAGTATTATGTTAGCACTATACTAACAGGAGTGCCTTAGCAGCTGTCAGAGCTGACAACAGAGACAGTTAAAGTTTTCCACTGCTTGAAACAGACATTCAGGTAAGATCTGTCCAGGGTGTTTCCTGCCTTCCGCCCAATGAGCGCTGGGATAGGCTCCAGCACCCCATGCGACCCAGCAGAATAAGCAACTTAGATGATGAGGCGGTGAATTTGTACATTGCTTTAATGTTTACAGAGTGCTTCAGTAAAGTAACCTTAAATCTTGTCATGTTCTGTTTATGTTGTAGTTGATAAAATGTGCAGTGCTGCTATGAAGTGCTGCTGTTAGCTTGTTAAGGCATTAGCTAATTGTACAGATCAACATTTAAACATTTAAGTGTGGCCAGTTGTTAGCCTGACAGTTCATTCCATTGATTTACTGCTGTGGTTGGGAATGGGCTCCCAAATGTAAAGCTACAGTGTGTGAGATATTGATAAGTGTGATTGTTTTTAGCCCACTCATTCAATATTGTGACCAGCAATCACTGCACTGCTTTGAACTACATGATTGTAACTCACTGACTTTTGCTCTATAAAAAATGAAGGCAACGGTTTGCATTGGTTTATCTAGCAGTGTTTGTAAGTAAAAAGGGCCCCTACAAATCTCATTAATGAGCAGCATGAACCTCAAGGCAGTGCATTGGCTTGCACTCAAATAAATCTAGACGAAATAACTGGATTTAGTTTTGTTGTAAACAGAAGTCTTAAAATATGAAAAGATGTTTGACAACATGCTGAATTAAGTGTATGCAAGCAAAAAGGTAATTTTTTTGAATGAAATATTATTTTGTTAAACAGAATTCAGATTTCTTTGAGTGCAATCTCACATTTTTTTGAGTATTATTTACTTTGCTTTCTTTAATACTTTATTTGAAAATGACCTACATAGGCACTTTATAACACATCCATAAACAATAAATACATATTTAACATCTCATGAAACATCTCTTGTCATCTTGTGAATGCTGACATAAACTGTTCATAAATACTCAAGCATTGTTTTTAAAATACATTATTCAATTTATATGCATGTGTTATGAAGTCCCTACGTAGGCAGCCTACAAATAAAGTGCCATTCACTTTTTATACCTCTGGCCCTCGCCCTTGTTCTGACCTGAAGATGAAGATGAAGAGCATGAGGAGCATGCAGAAAGTGGCTACGTTGTCCATAGTCTTCATCAGCACCACCAGCTGCCTCTGGAGAGCGGGCATGAAGCGCACCAGCTTCAGCACCCGCATCAGCCTGAAGGTCCTCAGCACTGACAAACCACCACCCTGCTGACCCACAATCTCCCAAACACTGCAATACACATGTACAATATACACAATCAGGTTTGTTTTTATGCAATGTCAGGACATACATCACGGTCATACATATAAGTCCATAATGTATTATATATTGCAGAATAAAACCTCATATCTCCAAAATGGAGAAGGAAAAAACCTACTTACTTTTAATGTAAGTCAATGGAACCAGACTTTTTTTCAAAGTCATTTTGGGTCATTTCTTTTGGTCCATTTTTTATGAATTTTAACAACAATATAAAGGGCAACAAGCATTTTCAAATTATGTCAAAAACTGAAAAATGACAAGAATGGAGATACAAGGTTTTCTGCTGACAGCAGCAATATGCAACCCTAATCTTAAAGGAATGATTTGGCAAAAAAAAATCTAATTTACACAATTTTCCATGTATCTCAGATTGACTTGCTGTGAGCTATAAAAATCCCCACAGTGTTGCTGAACACTGTTGATAGTCTTTTTAGACAGGTGTTGTACCGACTCCTTTGCAGAATCCAGTTATCCTTAATGTTCAGGTGCATTACATGGACACATGTACTCTAGATTCTGCTTCCCATTTCTGTTGTTTTTATTTATTAAAATATATCTTTAGATCGATTACATTTGCCTACACAGTGCAGTCATACTTTTCCTTAACCTCAGTTAAGTTACTCTTTTTTTCCTCTGGTTTTCCTATGTCATCAAGACATTTATGTGCTAAAAAACAAAAACTAACACTTGCACGCACACCAACTAACTTTAAGACTGATATATCATTCCAAGATGACATGCTTTTCCAAAACAGTCTTGTAGCCAGGATAAACAGTAATATCTTAAAACCTCAGGGATTTCAAATATATGAGGCAAATGCAATAGTGTCATAGTGTCATAAACAGACGAATAAGAAATTGAAATTGTCATTCTGACAGTTGACAGTCATCTGCCTGAACAGCTAACAGATGTCACATCACTCAGTAATGGCTGCAATTTGTCAGGGTGCCACTATTGTGAGGTAACTGCCAGAGAGCGTCGGAATAATGAAGATGAACGCGGAAAAATGACGCACCCTCGGCGATGCTGATGGAGTGTTTCTAAACTGCGATTGCTGAGACACACACACACACCTGATTACCACAATAATGCCATCGAAAATGTTGTAAGGGTTCTTGATGTAGCCGAAAGGGCCGTACACCAACAGTTTCAGGAGCATCTCCAGGGCAAACAGGCTGGTGAAGACGATATTGCTGATCTCCAGGGCATTGGTTAACTCATCAGGCTGGGACAGGTGGAGAGAACAAGCGACAGAAAGACAAAGTCAAATATACAGCACTTCAAAAATTCACATGGAAACTTTAAACAATAACTCCAAAGATAAAAAGTCAATTACACTACACAGGGTGAGGTGGCACAGTTTTACTGCAGATTTTAATTTCTGTAGACAGTACATACAGCAGTGGTCTGCAAGTATGTGCTCGAGGGGCATTTTGGGGCCCCTAACATACTAATCATGCATGCATAATCTGGCCTAAAAATAAGTATTTAATTGAATATTTATTTATTGACTTACAAACAAAAGCTTAAAAATAAATAAATAAATAAAAACAAATGGCAGAATCCACACTTTGCTACAGTTTTAGAGCAGCTAGAAAATAATATCTAAGTTAGAATAAGTTGAAAATAAATCAACACTTTCTCTACAACTTGGGGTTGTTTTGGGGGAAAAATGGAAAATCAAAAAATGTAACATACAATATATGCACAGGCAAAACAAGTTATGTTTTATTTTTTTTAATGTTAAATTCAGCAAATAAACAGTAATTGTCCAATAAAATGGTCATAGATGTGCTCTCTGAGGATGTGTACTTCAGTCAACAAAACATATCATCTGATGATGGGTGCCCAAACTTTTGCATATGACTGTAAAGTAGTTTTAACTGATAGTTAACAGTGCTAAGTAAATGCAACGCACCTTCAGTCTAGCCAAAACAGAGAACTTCTGTTTTGTGTCATAACTTTTATTTTGTCAGTATTAGATAAAATTGCTAACATTCAGTGTTTGAACCTTCTTGGCAGTTAGAAATGGCAGACCACTACACACAATCAAAATCTAGTGTTATATAAAATAAACAGATTCTAGATATTATATTACTGACAATATCAATTAATGATACCCCTTAAATGGCCAGGGACCACCAGCAGGCCCAAAGTTTTATTATACACGTCTATAATCTAAGAATAGCTCAACCAGTTTGCATTCGCAGTCCCCATAGTTACTGATAAATAAGTCTTAATTTGTAATAAGGCTGGGATTTTAAGGGTTTAAAAGTGCTTTACCCACCAGACTAAGACATGGTTGAGGTTGTGGATTAAGCATGAATTAAACATCTGCAAATGTGCATTTCAACTAATATTGAGCGAGTCAGTGAGAATGTGTTATTTCCTATCTGCACTCAGATACACAACCAAACGCTGCAGGGAAAGCAGGAGGCTGCAGGGCTGAAAAAGCTGGTCTATGAATTCTGGCTCTGTAAAGTTTCTGCAGGGGAGCTACTCCCACCCCAAATGAACAATTGTTATCAGCATCTACATTCTAGACACCAACAGATACCTGCTGGTGGTACTGTTTTGGACTTTTAATGCTCTCCCACTTTAATTTCAACAGTATTCTGAGCCTCACAATTGCAGTCAGGTTTGAGATCATAACCAAAAAGCACTACCATAGCTTTACCAACAACAGCGTTATGTCAGCAACAGCAGAATACCTATATGGACCACTCTAACCAGTTATGTCAAACTGCGGGCCCACTATAGAAAACTGTTAAGTGGTCAGACCTCAAATATTCCAGACCTTAGAATTATGTTATGATCTATTTAACATATTTTTTCTGACATATTTAAACTTTTTTGTGTTTTAATGAAAAATATATTATGTGTTTGACTTTGAACTAATTTGGTCAATCGATCTATAAACGCATGATTCAGAGCACTCTAGCCTTTTAAACCTAATCTCTATCTGCTGTATCTGTAGTGTGCATTCAATTACCAAAAAAACAATAATGTCAACATGCTGAAGCAGCTGCCCATTGCCTTCTATTATAAGAATGTTTAGAGTCAGCAGTTTCTGTTGTTTTACCAAGCGCAGGAAAATGCAGGCATTATTGTCCATGGTAATCGACTGCAGGCTTCAGAGGTGACAAACAGAGATTAGATTGATAAACACCAGAGTATTCCTTTAATAGGAATACTATTCCTTTAATAGGGATCGTTATCCATGCTGAATACCTGAGAGTGTTTATACAGCTTACATTAGCCATGGCCAGGGCTGCTGTGTCATTAATGCAATGTAACACTGTCCGAAGCCAACTCCAATTAGCTGTCTAAAGACACTCGCACTTGCAGCCAGACAATGTGGGCCAAGCCCTGACCATGTACCAATGGAGGGGCTGCTTACTTATTTGTATGTTTAATTATTCAGAAGGGTAGTAAATAGAGGTATTTTATGATTAATTAGTTAACATTCTAGAAAATATTCCATACCTATTCAAATATGTGTGCAAAAGTTTGAAAACTCCTAATTACATGTTTTGTTGATCTTTTTTAAAGTGAAAATCTGTTTACACATCTTTTAACATATTTTTCTAAAAAATGCTAAATTTATCAAATAAACAGTAATTGTACATTAAAATTGTACATTGAAATATGCAGTGTGCTCTATGTAGAGGATGCGTTAGTTTATTTTTACTTAGAAAATCAACCAAACATGTAATTTGACCGTGCAAATGACTGTGTATAAGGAGCTTAATGTAAAAGTCTGTGTACCTTAAAATGTGGATCGAATGAAAAGTGCAAGAACAGGATTAACCTGAACAGGATTAAGACTGCAGACTTACTAAGAGCAAGGAAACAAATGAAACACATTCAGCCTGTATTCTCTCTCTCTTTCCCCTATTCTTTCTATCTTTCCCTCTTTAGCAAGGCACATCAGCAAAGCAACTTAAACGACTGTAAACTGCACCACATCATTTTAATCAAATCCCTCCAGAGCAGATAAACTACAAAGGAACTGAACTAAGACTCACTGGTGTAATTGATGGTGGTGGTGTGGTATGCAGACCATGTTTTTACGAGGTGCTGGAGAACTGGACAGGAGGCATGCGGACATGTTCATATTTTGCTTTCTTTTTTTTGTCTTTTCGATTGTAAAAATGATACCCAACCCAGACGTCACACATTCTTGAAACATCACAGTATGCTGTTTTAACACAGTATTAAATGCCCAAAAACATTCTCAGGCATGCAGTCATTTGCTTATCAACAATAACAGTGATTTCAGAAACATGCATTTAAGCCCATTGTGGATAACTTTAATACTGCTGTGCTGCGTCATAGTCATTAAATGACAACAAAAATCTAATTTCCAAGAAGACTGTTTCCACAAAGTAATAAGAGATAAATATGATTAAGTTTTGTGCATGAAATGAAAAACAACGTATCGGTGGCTAATTGCTTTTAGTTTAATCTGAATTGATTGCTGGCCCTCGGTGCATTATGATGAAGTGTGGAGCTATGTAAGTAATTGGAAAGAGACTTAGTTTTGTTGTTTTGTTGTTCTGTACTCCAGCACACTGGATTTAAAATGATACAGGGACTACGAGGTTAAAGTGCAGAATGTCAGAAAACTTTGTAGGTATCTTGTTACATTAACTTCTATTACACGTTAAAATTGTTTTTTCCTTTTTTTCCTACAAAGTTACCAATTTGGAGATACCAGGTTTTGGTCTAACAGCAAAAATCTTTTGTTCATGCAAAAGAGGAAGAAGAGCGCTCCTTACTCTCAAAGAACCGGAGAAAGAAATCTCAGTGTCAGTAAAACAGGCCAAAATGAGGCTGAAACATCAGCATAAATCAGAGACTGAGAAATCATCAGGTGTGTCAAAATCAATGGTCTGGTACATCTTGCTAAAAGCAAGAACCCACTGGTGAGCAGTAGCAAATTTAACAGACCACAGAGGAGCACACGTTAATAAAGAATTTCTGTAATTTCTATAGTCCTGTTTCCAAAAAGGTTAGGAAGCTGTGAATAAAACAGAAAGCAATGATGTGTAAATCATTTAAACCTTATATTTATCAAAAAAGTACAAAGACAGCATATTAAATGTTAAAACTGAAAAATTTTATTGCTTTTTGAAAAATACATGATTTGAATTTGATTTGAATTTTTTGAATTTGATGCCAGTAACACGTTTCAAAAAAGTTGGGACGGGGGCATGTTTACCACTGTGCTGCATCCCCTCTTCTTTTAACAACACTCTGCAAGTGTTTGGGAACTGAGATCAACTGCTGTCATTTTGAAAGTGAAATGTTTTTCCATTCTTGTTTGATATAGAGTTTCAGCTGCTCAACAGTTCAAGGCTTTTTTTGTCATATTTTTCATTTTATAATGAACCCAATGTTTTCAGTGGCAGGCCAGTTTAGCACTCAGACTCTTTTACTATGGAGCATATTGTTGTCATACATGCAGAATGTGGTTTGGCATTGTCTTGCTGAAATAAGCAAGGCCTTCCCTGAAAAAGACGTCATCTGGATGGCTGCATATGTTGCTCCAAATCCTGTTTAAGCTAATGATGGTGCATATTCACTTTCCCACATGGAGTGTGACTATACAGGTCTAGCTGTAATAGCTAGCTGTAACACTGACTTTTGGAGCTTGTAAGACATGTATGCAACATATTTTATTTACTTTGAATATTGCAGTTTTTACTTCACTAAGTACTTTAAATTAAAGCCTAACTCCACCACAAGATGCAAATGATTGGTAAGCCTCAAAAACAGCTACAGTTTGCGAAAAAAGTGCTTAAACCCTGTAAAGGAAATGAGGAAAATCTAACTAAACATCTCAAACCTCTGAGAATGGTATTTAACCTTGCAGGATAGTCTTACAAGCCAGACATCAGAGAGTCTGGTGCATTTCAGAGCTTACCATGGACAAGGACCCCCTACTTGTAGAGGAATGAGTCAGCTCCTGTCTGACATGCAAAAATAACCATCTGTGTGGGATCAGGTGGCTTTGAAACAGGGCTACAACAAAAAAACATCCAGGTGAAACAAATTGGTATGTGTAGAGCTAAACATGCTTGGATATATTGCTTAGGAGCTTAAAAGAAAACTTTTAAATAACTTTAAGAAATGTGATGAGCTGAACTTACAGACATAGTCCAGTGACTATATCTGCACTTATCTCTGAAATGCTCATGTTATCACAGAGTGCAAAGTTAATACGTCTGGGCAGAGCACACTGAGGCTGAGGCTACTTTGCAGGACCCAAATGACCCAAAGTACACCAGTAGTGGAACGTCTGTGTCAATTAGCATTAACTGAGTAACCTGAGCAAGCATCTCACTTATCAAAGACAACATTGGAGGCAAAGTGGTCCCAAAAAAAGCAGGAATTACAGAATTTCTTAACCCAACAGAGAAGATATTCTGCATCTAGAATGTCTATGATCTGGTGATTAATTTTAATTAATATGGAAAAAAAAGACTCAGAAGTAGCCCTGCCAAACATCACTCAAATAGTGTGAAATAACATTAGCTAAAGAATGCGATTCAGTCCAAGTAACTAGAAACCATGTAGCTAAATAGGCCAACTCATTTCTATCTGATGTTATTTAGCAGGCTAAGCTACATTGTTTAATGTTCTTTAGTTATTATATATTTAAGGCCATATTTTACATTAAGCACATCAAAGACTCTCCTGCAGTTGAGTGGTTTGCAGCTAAGTGCAAAATATAACCAAAGAATTTAAGATTATGTTTATTTGCCCGAATACTTATGGTCCCCTGAAATGGTGAATCTATGTATAAAAGCACTATTGTTTCTACATGGCTCCCATATAGATGTACGTACCCTTAAATTAAAGCTGATTTCCTGCACTTCAACATCACGCTCATTGTTTCATTACACATTCACTGTGATGGACTGCAGAGCCAAAACAACTAATGCAGTGTTACTGTCCAGTTACTTGCGGACTGCACTGTATCCGCAGTTACTGTGGCGTTTGACAGGGCAGGAGAAAGCACCAGCACATCGGAAGTGAGCAGTGCAGCGCTGGGCGCTGTCGGCCCAGCAGGAGGCTGAGCTGGGCCTCTGTGCAGGACGAAGCCCTTCACTTCAAATCAAGACCACTTGTGGGAAGAAAACAGCACATAAAACACTCAAACCTGCAGGGAAGCCTCTTCCAGGAAGAGGAAAGCCAAGGACAAACACTGCACGGATATTTTTGTTCTTTCTTTCACAGATTTCTTTCATATTTTCAAATGTAAAACAATTTTCTGTTTCAATTAAGACCGTATCTACTCAGTTTAGGACTGTCACTACTGATTATATCATTAATCAAGTAATCTACCAGTTACTCTGATGATTAATTAAGTAAAAAAAGAGTTTTTAATAAGGGCCAAACAATCAAAATGGACACACACACACACATATATAAGTGTGTGTGACAAATATTACTAACTGAAAAATGGTGTTTGCATAAGTATTCAACCTTTGTGCCGCTGAAGCTCCCAGTTAACACAAATGAAAGATTTTGTACTAATGAGAATGATGATGGCTTAGAATTGACCTCTACTTGTAAATCAATAAAGAAATTACTTTTTTCTAAATAAAAGCCCCCTTAATTCAAATACCACTGGTCAGATTGTGAATTAGAGGGAAAACTGTAAAAACTTAAGGCCAAATAGCCTAGCATTAGACAAAGTTATACATGCACAAGAGAGAAAAGGCTACAAAATGTAATATGAAAGTGTTTGGATATCCAGGTAAGTGCTGTTGTATCAACTGAGAAAATGGAAACTGCAACAAACCACCTAGAGTTTGTTGGAAATACTCAACAGTGACGCAGCTAAAATGCAGGATAAGGTTTTTTAGAGCTTTTTGGCCAAAATTCAAAATGCTGGTTGTGGCAGAAATCCCACCATCCCAGCAGTGAAGTATGGGGGTGGCAGCATCATGTTGTGGGGACGCATTTTCTCACTGGGGACTGGCCAGCTTGTTAAAATTGAAGGACATATGGATGATGCAAAATACAGGGAGGTACGACAAGACAACTTGCTTCAGTCTGCTGAAAAACTAAAGCTTGAGAGAAACTTCACCTTTCAGCAGGACAATGATTACAAGCACAAGGCAAGAGCAACACAGGAGTGGTTCTCAATCCAATCCAATCAAGAATCTGTGGCACTATTTGAAAATTGCAGTCCGCAAGCGTGATCCAACCAACCTGAACAACCTGGAGCAAATCTGCCAGAAAGAATGAGTGAAAATCATTCCTAAATAGTGTGCAATGCTGGTAGAAACTTACCCCAACAGACTTAAAGCTGATATTACAGCTAAAGGGGTTCTATCATATACTAGTCTGAAGGGGATGAGTCCTTATGCAAGCAGCATTTTTCATTCATTTTTTAATTTAATCATGAATTCTTTTGAGCACAGTGGTTTTCAATATATGTATATACTGTCAGCGATCCACTATTGATTCACTGAGGAGGTACATTTTAACTGATGGCTATTAATCAATGCTTGATCAATTAATGTCACCCCTAACTCCTTTATGATCTGTTTATGCTCACGTCCAGCACCACTCTCTGCAATTGTCTGGGACACAGCAGGTGCTTTTGAAGAGCATCCAAATACACCCAGCTCTCCTGCCTGAAGCCCCAGACCACTCTTTAGCTGAACTGCTCTTAAAAGCTATCTCACCAGCTATTATCTGCCACTCCAGCAGCATACAGCCAAACTCATTCCATCATGCCCCTAATCAGATAGCCCAGCATAACTACACAGACACTGCACTATCACAGACCTCTTTGATGCAAGGTTGCTTTTCTACACTCTATATTCTACATACACTCTCCTGAATGCAAAGCTTCACGGCTGGCCATTGTGTCTTGTGTTATTAAGCTAGCACACAGCGCTGGGTTGCATAAGTGTTAAATGGCTCTGAATATACGTTTGAGAAGTGCTGTCCAGGTCAGTAAGGTTTTTCCAGCCTTCAGTGCACTTAAAAACAGCATAGTGCACTCAGAGGAAGATTCACACAGGGAGACTCTGGGATCCATGAGCAAGAATAAAGGATGAACACAGACATATTGCTGACAAACACATAGATAATGAGCATACATTTTAATTATTATACATTTAGTTTAAAGGAAAAAATGCTGCTCTAAAAATACTCATTTGGCACTGAACCTGTGTGGTCTTGAGGTCAGAGATGTACATGAATAGAGATGAGCTCATCTGATTACACTTTGAAAAGATATGCATGCTCGCAACCACAGCTGACTCAGACTGGGTGTCGACAGTGCTTTAAGAACATTGACCAACTGCATGTTTCATTAAAAGAAAGAAAAAGAAAAAAAAGTTTTAGCTTCTAAGAGGTTTTGCTCTGTTGCCAGAAAATTGTGAGTCTGAATGCCTGTGATGTCAGAAGTCCATACGGGCATAACTGGGCCTGTTTAATTAGAAACAGCTCATTACAGTATGTGAAACACTGAATACTTGTTCTCATCATTTTTAGTAGCATTTTTACTGCATTTTTTATTTGTTGGTTTTTCTTCCAAATTCAGTAATAGCCAGTTCCCATCTGCTGACCAGGTCTCCTGATATCTTCCTCCAAGACATGTAAGCCGGTGGCAAACTATGACTATTAGAGCTAGGCATGACAAAACTCGGTCAAAACATGAGGAAAAAAACACCTCAACGATAATGCTAATTTCTACTGGCATCTGTACAGGATTCTAGTAGTTTAGCAGTGCTAAACTAACAGTGTTTCTTATGAAAATGTTTTGCCCATTCTAGATTTAACTCAGACATTTTAAGCCTCCAAAATACATCCCACGTTTAACTTGAAGCTTGTGACAGACATATTAGCATATGTTTTACCATGTAGTAATTTCATAATGACTCTAGTATAGAGAACTGGTGTAGAGCTGCTGTTGTTTTTCAGTGATATATCTAAGACTTTCAGGCCTGGACCTGCCTATTGTCAATCATAACTTGATTGGTTGATTTCTCTTCGTTTATGCTGATAGTTAATCTAATGTGTTGGGCTTTCTATGCAGCTCCTGAAGTCCTAACCACTATGAGAGTTCAAATGCAAGCATGATTCTATAGGATAAAAATGAACTAAAACTTATTTTCGCTGAAGGCCTAGAAGGCTCTGAGAGCTCCCCTTCTGAAGATAGCCACCGCATCTTTTTAAACCGATACTAACGCAATGTCATCGGGCAGCTCAACGAGCTTGGACGAGAACGCTAGCATTGCCCTGAGATACTGTTTGGGATCAAACTCTCAATCTCCTGACGCCCAAAACATGAATGGTTGCACCGCTGCTTTGTATCTATTGCAGCGTAACAAATCTCAGAAACGTGAAATATCATGCATCAAGAAACTGGATTCAAGTATGATTTTATCATTAATGATTACATCATTATATTTTTACCTCATTGCCCAACACTACAAAGAGGGACCTTAACAAATCACTTTAAAACTTGTCCACTGGGAAAGCTCCAGCCAAACACTGCATTCGCTCTGTACGCCTGGCCATTCTTATCACTGTTCCAGCACCTGATCTGAGGATTAGAGGACAGTGCTTTTGGGTACAGTAATAATCAACCTCCTAGCACTCCAGCATGAACACTGTCACCTTCTCACTGCCAGCAGACGTGAGAAAAACCAGACACTGCCATCAGGCTGCTCAGTTAGAACAACAATACACACCACAGCTCCATCCAGAAGAGCAGTAAGGGGGGCAGGGAGAGAAACAGTGAGTAGGCTGATGGAGAACAGAGATGGTGGGGCTTATGGACTCAGTTGTTGTAGACAGGATCTTCAGTGAGAGTCAAGGGAAAGTTGAAACTGAAAATCGAGCGTTGCAAGTAGCGAATAGCTTGAAATCATGTGCCACATTTTTGGCACTGGGACAAAAATTCCATCAGGAGACCATAAAAGGAAAAGCTGTGACATGAAGAAGAGGACAGACGACAGGGAAATCCCATCACAGCAACTACACCCATTCTCTAGATAAACGGCGCGCACTATTATTATTACATTATTATCTTAGTAACCTTTATTATTTTTATTTTTATTTTTTTATTATTGTTATTATTATTATTATTATTATTATTATTAGTAGTAGTAGTAGTAGTAGTAGTAGTTGGGGGTGTGAATCTTTGAGCTGACAGAAAACCAATTCAATTAATGATACAGGTGTAAATCTGATTCATTCGGATTTAACAGAGATTTGAGTTAGCAATTTTACTCAGTGAATCAAACGTTTTAAATATATATTATAATGTGTGTGTATATATATATATATATATATATAATACATTATATATATTTATTATAATGTGTTCTACATTGTAATTATATTATAATGTAGAACACGCTCTAAATAGGCTAAATTACCTGGACAGGCTATACATAGAATACAATAGTATGCAAAGGTTTGGGCACCCCTGATCAAACACTGTTTAGCTGTGTGGTGCTGCAGCCTTTGGGTCAGTTGTTGTTTCATGTGAGTGAAAGTTCAGTGTAGTAGTGTAAAAGCAAAGTGGTTTGATTATGTATATCAGCAATGCCTTGTTCTGCATGTCTGTCATTTGCATCCATGGCTATTATTTTTAAAACCCATACATTGATATCTGACCAGTGCAAATGACTTAATATTATTTTTTTTTACTAATTAACTTAATATTAATTTTTATTACTTTTACTCTCAATGCATCAGGAAGAATTATAAGGTGCATTGAGAAAAGAATTGAGTAATATTGAAAATGTATTGGTAGTACCAAGACACAACTATACCTCTAGATAAACTGCACCCAGCTAGTAATACATAAACAATAGATTATTTGTGACAATAAATGATTTCAGTAACCTTTATGATGATGATGATGATGATGATGATGATAACGATGATGATGATGACGGTTATTAATATAATAAAAAGTATGTGGACGGTACAAAGCATGTGGAAATTATCAGTGCAATGTGAACAGATATCTATTTTTGAAGTCCTCTCCATTTTCACTTTTTTTCTAAGATTTAAATTAATTTTTGAGAAACTGTAATCAAATTATTATGCCTATTAATCTAAAATTGCTCATAATTGCAAACAGCCTGGATGGATCTGATTTGGAGAAGCATGCTTATAATTAGCCATTATGTAAGAGCTCCATTGTCCCCTGCAGCTGTGAGGGTTATGGAAGCCTGTGGGGAGACGATCTGAACACGGTCAGTGAGAGTGAATGCTTATCCCTATCCATCCATGTCATTACTCGCACTGTACAGCAGATCAGTGTTCTCTGTTCTTTACTTATCTAATAATGCGGCGAGTCGGGAGGTACATGTGGCTCTGATCGCATTACATGCCTCAGTATACGCTGAGATGTAGTTTTGACTTGGTTAATAGCTGAACTCAGGCAGGTAGATTCTTCTATGGCACTGTGCCACAGATGCTGGTCTCAGTGTGTTGTTCTTAGATTGGATTTAATGTTAACCCCTTGAAATCCCAGGCTTATTACATCCTAAGGCATATTACACAGTAACTACATGCACTACAATCCAAACTAGCTGAGATATTCTTAAGCTATAAAAGTTAAGAAAGGTGGGAAGGTCCTGAACATCTAAGGGGTTAATGATGATGAAAGTTGATTAAAACAGCAGGACAATTAGCATTATTATATTAACTAAAGACTTTATTGAAGACCAGAGCATTGCTTTAACTTGGAAAAGAATGCAATTTTTCTAATCTAAGCTAAAAGTGTGACAAAGCACACCTGCAGGCATCTTATTGTGCTCTTCTAAAGCATAATATCAAAACTCAGTTAACCACATGAGACTAGACTGATCTAATACATTATTCTCTTTATAAAACAGTGAGAAGATTCTGCAAGGCTCCTACTGTGCAATTTAGTCCCACAGTATTCTACAGACACATGTAAAACAACCCTACTTTCAATAACAACAACCCTGATATGAACCAGTCGCTACAGCATAGCGTTTGAAGGACTTTCTCAAATCTTGTTTGCGTTCACATAAGGACTTGTGCCTAAACATAAGCAGAGTCCAGTAACAACCTTTTTACTGCTTTTTTTTTTTAATCACTGAATTACACAAATCAGAGTTTTTAGAGTATTAAAATTGCTTCTAAACTAAGTGCATTCTGTAGCCAGGTAGATAGAAATATTACCTAATTACACTCTACATAAGGGTCATGGGACAGAATATATTGTCTCTGTCATGCAAAAACCTTGTATCTCTATTTTTATGGTGGTCTTTTTTTTGGTGTTGATTGAAAGTTTACAATCTGCAATTTCAATAGAATGTCTCAGCTTGTTTCAATAAGCAAATAATAAAACAAATCTAACTGCAGTACTGTTATCATCAGCAATGACTCCAATCCCTGAGAGTTCATACAGTGACTTCTACTGGGGACAAGTGATGCTGACAGGATCTAAAAGTGTTAGAGGAAAGAATTTTATGTGGTCGGGGCGACTGGGCTTGCTGAGATATGAAAGGACACAGTTCAGTCAGACCGGTCGCGGAACAAAGACAGATGTGCAGAAGGGGTAATATTTTATCACTAAAATCAAAACCATACTTTACTGCTCAGTAACACATTTGAAATAGTCACCATGTGGTCAGGTTTGAATGGCTTTCACCTGCAGGACAGAGCAGTCTGTACATGTCCATTCCAAAAAACACAGTTTGGTGTCTGGGAGGAAGCAGCCCAGTCCGCCTTGTGCAGCTCATATAATCCCAACCGTTTCACTTTGTTCTCTCCATCATGCCTTCTTCTGCTTTTCCTCCCTTTGGCTCAATTCATTACATTTAGCTCTGCTTGAACTTAACTTTGCCTTGAAGTCCAAACAACACAAAAAGTCTCTAAGTAAATGCTGTAAAGGAACAAACAGAACAGAACCAGCACTGCCTCATTTAAAATGACCTGATCCTTAATATAGGACATAACAAATACTGACACTAACTGTAACTCTGATAATCTAAAAAGCTTATAAGTCCTTATATTTAAACAATTACACTTTTAAATATTTTATTTTGGTAGAAGACCTGTTCTATGTCACAGACCAAACATATCAAGCTGGAATGAGTGGCACTTACATGTTGGGATTTATAGGCATTTACTTGTCGGATTTTTACATATATGTAAAATCCATGATATATGCACACCTATGGCCACCTTTCAACAACGGAGTTATATATTACTTGGCCATGGCAAGAAAAAAAACCCTTGTGCTGTTAATGGAATAATCTGTGACTCTCAAGCTGCTCGCCTGGACCACCGACTGTACTGATGAAGTAAGATCCCATTTTTTGTTTAAACTGAGGGCCTGGCAACTTATGTTCTTAACTAGAACTAGACTGGAGAGTTAACAGGCTAAACGATAGCCAACAGCCTAAACAACTCCATCACTAATGTCACAGACTTGAATTCAAGTACTTACCGTGTGATTAACTGTAAAACAACAGTATACAAGTCCAAAAAATGTTTGTATTTCAGTCAGAAGTAGCTTCAAACCCAGGCTGAATCTCAAATGGTTCCATATTCCTAAATAGTGTGCTAGCTATGAAAGTTTAGAAATTCTAGCCTCTACAGCCGAAAAGGGCATCATTTATCGAGAATGGATGTGGCTGAATCCCAAATGGCTATTTCCTAGCTATATTTTGCCCCGTTGGGGTGCAGAATCCAGTATTTAAATTCTTACATAGTGCACTATGTAGGGATCAGAGAGCCATTTGAGTAGAGGGGCGCCCGCTGGATTGTTGCTAAATAAGACTCGCGGTGGTAACGTGGTGACCAAAAAGTATTTGTAAAGGGAAAGTTTTTGCATTAAACAGTGCTGTGTAATCATATGTTCATTGTTATATGACAAAAAGTTTAACAAAATCATGAAAGAACCGCAATGTACAGAGATGGGTGACCGTACTCTAAAGGAACTACATTTCTTGGTGGAATACTTGTTTATGTCAATTATTATTATTAATAAATAATTTATCTGTATTTCTGTGTATTTTATGATATTTTATGTTGGTCACCATTTTAGAAAAGCAAAAAGCCACTTGAGGCTGTGCGTTTTAGTGCGTTTTGTGTGTTTTGGGCACTCCACTTCACATCGTGTCTAAGAACACCCTTCCCGTGATAAAATTGCAGCCTCTACACATATATACATATATATATATATATACACAGACAGCTACATGTTCAGACTCTGTAGAACTGATTACAAAAAAAAAAAAATATGCAGCTGTCCAGTGTTCTACAAGTACTGATGATAGCCAGGTCAGGATATATTCAGAAAAACATTTAGTGACATAATTTATCACATTAATGATGACATATCATCATAATGCCCACCACTAGGAAAAGTGCTTCCCCACTCTGGAACGAACTTTGAGAGATGATGTAGGATCATCTCTCAAATCAATGGTTGGAAAAGCAAAGCTCAGACAGGAATGAGTTACTGTAGATCAGTTGTCTGCTTCAAGCAGGAGAACACAGGGCCAAATCCCAAAGCAAGCCAACGAGGGGAAAATAAAACAAAGAAAACAATCAAATTGCAAAAGAAAGAGATGTAAAACAACAGTATACAAGTCGTGATGAGAGAAAGAGCCGGGGCAGAAAAAGAGAGAGAGTGATAAAAAGCTCCAGGACAGTAAAAGAGAACAGATGCAATTAGGCAGGTTGGCGTCAAGTTTTATTTGCTCGGGGACTGGGTCAAAGAACCCGAGTAACCTTGTAAATCCAAAATTCCTCCTCCAGCCCCATCTCCCGTTCTCCAGATGGTACGCTCGATAAAGACGGCCTGCGCTGCCAGAATTCCCCAGGAGTCTGCGGGACGAATCCTGAGCGGGAGGGGAACACCATGCATGTGTGCGTGTGCACAGCGTTCCCTCAGGCTACTGCCAGCGCCATGGCAGCTCAGCAAAGCCAGCGAAGAGCATGAGCTCACGTTGCCTTTCTTTCAGCTCCAGCACACTCGCACAACAACAACAAGACGCCCTCGCTCACAAACACGCGCCAGTCCACTTAAGAAACCCGTAGACAATGGTGCAAGGTTCAAAAGTTCACATGCTGGATGAAGTGACTTCTGGGATTTATACAAGCAGTGCCTGTTAAATATGAATCATCAATTTGAAGAAGACAGGACTATGATTAATGTTTTCTTGCCCGAATCCGAACAACTCACAGGCTCGAGAGGAAAAACACCCATGCTCATAACAGTAGGGAAAAACTATGGAACTCATCATTCATCAGAGCAGCAATATCCTGCGAAAGGCAGATAATTTTCCTCTCTGTTTGTGTCCAAACACTGGGCAGCAACTTCAAGCAGGAGCGAGTGGGCACTGCGGAGCATGGTGCGTGCCCCCCGAAGGATCTGGAAGACTGCGAGGCATGCGAGCACGCTGTGTAAACACGGCGCGATCACTTTCAGATGTGTGTCGGCTGCCCTCTCATCAATTCAGCCTTCACACTTGTGCTCCTCCGCCAGCGTGGCCCAAATTACTCCCTCTACAGTAAACAACATGAGCACAAGATGCGTGAAAAGCCTGGAATTCCGCAACCCTCCGGAAAAGTTATACAAAGGGCAAGGAGAAAGAGACCGCCACTAGCGTGCAGATACCAGAGAACTACGTGCAAAACTGAAATCACATTAACAATCCAACAGCATATGTAGCACAATTAGGGCTGTCACTATCAGTTACATTAGTAATCAAGTAATCTGACAATTGTTTTTGATAATTAATCGATTAAGTCAAGTTTTAAAAGAGGCCAAACAATAAAAATGGACTTAACTGTATAATAGCAAACCAGCATAGCCTCTCAAACTTCACAACATACTTCACAGGAAGAGTTTATATATATTTGAAAAAATATCTCCAAAACAACATCTTCACAAGATGAGGTAAAAACATTCTTCACTCTTTTCTTAAAGAAATTGTGGAGCATTTCTATTGATTCATTAACCATAACATTTTCACAAGATGTAAAGAACAGCTGCTGTGCTCAAATGATGAAGAAAGTCATGATGGATCAGGAAAGACTCTTCTTCAAACTGTTGCCACAAAGTAAGAAGCATAGAATTGTCTAAAATGTCTTTGTTTGCTGTAACATTAACACTACCCTTCACCAAAAATAAGGGTTCGAATTGGGTGCTATTTTTGTAAAATGCTTCCATTTCACAAAAATAGCACCCAACAGTTGAAAGGAACAGAACTACCAGGGCAGAAATTTCACAAAATGACTTGTGGCAAAGGTGGCATCCTATGATAGTGCCGCATTTAAATTCACTGCTCAGTAATTAGGAGAGATGTCCACATACTTTTGGCCATACAATGTGTATGTACACACACACACACACACACACATACGTGTAGTATGTGTGTGTATATATATATATATATATATATATATATATATATATATATATATATATATATATGTAGAGAGAAAGAGGAAGCCCAGCATGACTTATGATTTATCAGGTAAGTGAATTTTAATGAATTAATTATTTAATCACATTAATTGAGTGATTGTTACAGCTCTAATAATGATAAATGCATATTGCTGGAACATAATCGTGTACCTTCAAAAAATTTCTAAAATGGTAGGAGTTTTCAAATTATGTAAAAAAGCAAAAAAACGACAAAAATGGAGATATAAAATGTTTGTGCTACTGCAACGATATGATGTACTGTACTATGTAAAAGTCAGAGATCACCAATTATCTATTTCATTGCAAGTCAAAATGGTCTTTAAGTACAACTGAGTTTTTTCATAAAATATTTGAGTAGATTACAAATAAGATATTTCACTTACATTTGCACGGCCTTCAAAAATGACCTAAAGATACAGGGAAAATTAGACACCTAACAGCCTTGCAAGAGCTGGGAGACCACAAAAACTGTCACCATCAGACAAACAGCACTTAAAGAGGAAAAAATCAAGCTCCACTTTTGCTTTAGATCTGAAAAAAATCTACTGTTTCTGTCCATCCCTCCACTGTGAGAAGACAACTCAACACTATGAGCCTGAAAGGGTGTGCAGCTGTCACATCGTACTGAGAAAAAAAGAAAAGAACATTTGCAAAGCAAACAAAAAAGCTATGGATTTAATAACCCCAGAATCCCCAAAAAACGTGTTTTTGGATTGTGAGGAGCAGAAAATGCAACCAACTTCTAAAACTGAACTTTGATGTTGATGAAAAATATCCCTGCAGATTTCTTTGAAAGACTGAAAGCAAGTCTCCTGAAGAGAATGGAAGCTTTAAAAAAGGGCAAAAATTAAGATATTTTTTTTTAGTTATGAGGACTTCTGGGCAATTTTATTTGTTGAATGTTTACAGAATGTTTTCTGTTTTTTTTTGGCCATTTTTGACCAGAAATGAAATGAATGAAGGGTGGTCTCTGACTTTTGCACAGTATTATATATGCTTGGAGATCACAGTGCGGACACAGTGCAGACTATTACAGTCTTGAAGTCTCACGCCCTTGCGAAGTGGGTAGGAAGTAATCAGAGCATTGCTTCGCTCTAGTCTAGGAGAAAGAGTTATTGAGCTGCTGCCACAGACAGCTGGGCTGTGAATCATGTTCCTGAGAGGAACTTTGAGAGGGTGAGCCATTGTGTTGTCGGAACTTTTAAATATAGGTCGTACATTACAGCCACTGGTACTGTTATTCCACTGTGAAAGGATTAATACATACACACGTGTCCCTCACTTCCCATGTAACAAAGAGGGACCTTTCAACTCATGGCAGTGTGTCAGCCCACAGGCCATTAAGCAGGTGAGAGATGAACTACCTGCTGCTATCTATCTCACATAAACACCAAATCACAATCACAAATCACATAAGCAGGACACCATGGAACACAGACAATCACTTTTTTCACTTTTCCCTTCATGTCATCCATCAGAGAGCAGAGAAAAGAGTGAAATGCTCAAGTGGTGTGAGGTTATGAAGTTATATTTGACCCCTAGATACTATATGAGGTCAGATGTATGCATACTGTACCTCATAATAATTATGTACACCTCCTTTGACCTATGCTTTTTGTCCACTTTACTTTGTTAGCACCCTTTTACCCTGTTCTTCAATGGTTAGGAGCCCCACAGGACCCTCACAGAGTAGGTATTACTGTGAGGTGGATCATTCTCAGCACTGCAGTGACACTGACGTGGTGGTGGTGTGTTGGTGTGTTGCTGGAGTTTTTAAACAACTCAGCGTCACTGCTGGACTGAGAATAGTCCACCAACCAAAAATATCCAGCCAACAGCGTCCTGTGGGCAGCATCCTGTGACCACTGATGAAGGACTAGAGGATGACCAACACAAACTGTGCAGCTACAGATGAGCTACCAACTCTGGCTTTGCATCTACAAGGTGGACCAACAAGGTAGATGAGCCTAATAGAGTGGACAGTGAGTGGACACAGTTTTTAAAACCTTACTGCCTATGTGTTGAATTTAACATATTAGGGGGAAAAAAACTGAAATATGGCCTGTGCAAAAGGTATAACACATTTTATATTTATGTTTTATTTTTTCCAATATGTTAAATTGAGCAAATTAAAAGAAATTTTGCATTAAAATTTGCAAAAAAAAAATGCCACATTTAAGTATGCTCTCTGTAGAAAATGTGTTGACCTAATTTTCCACAAAACATGTAATTATGGCACATATGTATCTTTAATGTTTGATAGGATGAGTATAATGGGCACTAACCTGCTCGTGGTACTCGATGCCCATGCTGAGTGTGTTGATGAGGATGGCGATCATGATTCCTCGTCCAAAGTACTTGCTGTCCACGATCTTACGAAATGTGTCGCACACCAGTCTCCAAAAGTGCACCACCTTCGCTGCTCGAGCCCCTAGCTTAAACTTCTTCTTTCTTTTGGGGTCTCTGTTATCCCGATAGTGGGCATCCTGGGTGAATTCATACACACCCTCGCTGTCTGAATCTGCAGTCTCATTCGCTTCTGTTCCCTCTGAGTCATTACCTGCTGCTTTAGTACAATAAGGGCAGGTCTCAGGGTCAAAAGCCAAAGTAGCATCCAAGTTTGTGCCGCTGCAGTTGGCATTGGAGAACTTGCGTGGGATCTTCCCTGAAATTCATTTGGGAGAAGATTAGGTTTTTTTGGAGAGGAACACAATAATTTAGTAGGTCACTTTTTAAGCTATACATCTCCTTCTGCTTTAAACCTGCAAACATGTACAGGGACTGCTTGGCAAAGGCATCTGTCAACATACATGCATTTAACATTAAAGTGTGTAAAGCAGGGTGGTCTATTATTAATCAATCCAGAATACACAGAATACAAAGAAGAAACATAGAAATGGCTGTTTGTTTCAAACCTCAGGGTAAATCAGAACACACAGTTAATGTGTTCAGTAGGGACAGAGTCACATGTTACAAAACCAGAATCTACTAAAAATGAAGAAAAAACTTAAAAATGACATCTTGTCACTTTTAGTCGAACATTAAAAACACACAGAAGAAGTATCTGTATGGCAGCATTTTGTTTTTATAGTGTGCAGTAGAAGTCAAAACCTAGAAAATGAAGATGAAGCGTATAGCAGTAATTTATTTTTAAAGCTGCACAATGTAAGTTTTGGGGATTTGGAGTTTTGGTCTAATTGCTTGCAACATGCGAAAGAAGAATTTATAACACTGGTTGTGCTTCTGACCTCTTTCCCGAGCAGAGGAATCTGATGATTGCAAGGGTGTTGAAGGAGTATTCAAGCTCAGTTAATACTTGGTGAAAAACGTGTCTTCCAAGGATGTAAGTGAATTATCTACTGTTGTCATCATGTTTTCATCAGTATAATGTTTAATGTATAATTGCATTTAAGAGCTAAACATCGAGCCGGACCTTCTTTTTTAAGCTGTGCGTGTGACATTAACATGTAATGCAGTCCGAAAAGTTAGGGCTTTTTCTTCTAACTTAATGATGCTACTTCTTTCAAGTTTTAACAAAAAAAAAGTCTGACAAAGTGCAGCTTTGGAAGAAAGCCAAAACTTAGAAAACAAAGAGGAAACAAGGAAATCAAGAAATGACAATCTGACTTGCATTGCGGCAGTGTAGTAGAGATAGAATGGATAGCAGTATTAGGCCCAATCCCATTTCTTATTTTTAACCCTACCCCTTGCTTTTGAGTGTAACCTTGCACCTTGGAACTGAGTTACAACGGGTAGTGGTTGAAATCTTTCCCTACAAAATGGGACAACCCTTAAATAAAAATTTTGAACAGGGTACTAGTGGTGCTCTATAGACGACCTTGCTGGTCTGCAGTGATAGCAGAGGAGGGTAAAGTTCAGCTGATATTATCGCCCACCCCTAATTCTTTGGTAATGTGAAGGTGAAGTCAGCTATTCTCCAGCTTCTTGTTCAAATTTTCCCATTCCACTTTAAATGGAGCAGCAGTTACATTCTGGCTTTTCAGGCATCAGTACTGCTGGATTATTTTGAGGTGGAACAGGAAATTTAGCAAGCTAGCTACCAAGACATTAGCATACTATTCGTGATTTTCCATGCTTGTTATGAAGGAAAGGACATAATACTTTTAACTGACATTGAACTAAGATAATACTTAATTCATTTTTTTCTCATAATACTCCGTTTGGAGTGTGCCTCCCAAAAACCTCCGCTTGGAGTGCCATGTAGACCTAACACTTCACCCCACCCCTCCATCTCAACAAAAATCGGGACACCCTACCCCTAGGCATGAAGGCACAAAACGGAGGGCTAAGGGCTACGTGGTAGGGGCAAGGAGTGAAATGGGTTTGGGCCTTAACATAACATAACATTAACGTAGCTGTGTTTTAGCATTTTGTATGCAAATACATTTATGTTCTTAGCAGAAGTATAAATCAGCCTTAACTCTTTATAAAAATAAGATTGGTTTAACTCATTTACCTGCAGGTCCTTGTGTGTCCAGCAGACACTGAGAGGTGTTGATGGGATTGGGGGGGATATTGAGGCTAGTCAGGACGCTGGCAGTGCAGCTGACTCCTCCTGGCTCCAGGCTCCTCTGCCTGAGGTGCTCCAGAGGCAAGCAGGGCTGTAGCGTTGGATAGTTTTTGTGTGCCGGTGCTGCAAATGGCACTGAGTTCCTTTTGTAGGCCTGCAGGGCTGAGGGTCCAGGTGAGGGGGTGCAGCGCAGAGGCTCCAAATGGCAGGCCGTGTGATAGACACTATGTACTGATTCTGCACTACTAGGGCCCAGCACAGCAGAGCAGGATGTAAAGGAAGGGTCCTGCAGGGGGGTGATGGAGGGCAGAGTGAGGCGTCCCGAGCCAGCGCCTGCACCATTACCTGTTTCTATTTCTCTGGTCCTCTCATTGCGGACGCTTCCATTGCCAAGGTGGTAGTGGTGGTGGTGGTGGTGATGGTGGTGGTGCACCAAGTGGTGGATGGACCCCTGACGTTGCTTCTGCCTCCGTCTCTTGGTGTGCTGAGGCTCCAAGGCAGGGGAGGCGAGTACCCTTAGCCCCGCCCGGCGTGCAGCCACCCGTGTTAGGTGACCCAGCTGCCTGACAGCCTTCCGCACAATGTAGACCAAATATTTCAGGAGTTCATCATAGCAGCTGCCTGGCTCAGAGAAGCTGGCCAGTGTGCTGGCATTGGACATGAAGCGCACCCTCTGCTCCTTCATCAGCTGACTCTCGCGTTGCTTCGTCTCTGAGAACTGAGTAGCTATGACAACCAGACACAGGTTGATCATGAAGAAGGAGCCCACCTAGAGAAAGAAAGGTAGGATACCTTTTTTTAGCTGCATAGAATTCAACAGCTGTTGCATGAGCCCATACTTTAGCTGACCTATACAAGCTCCGCCCACTTCCAGTTTCCACTGGGAGGTTGGACAAGCATCATAGAATGCTGACAAAAATTCTATTCAACCTAATAAGAAATTCTAGAGACAAAACTCTTTTTTTTGCCACAATGCAAGCATTCAAAGTTGTTTTTCTGTCACAAAATAATGTTTTTTAAATAACACTTTACATGTACTACAAGTACATAAATCATTCATGGCATATTCATAAACAGCGCAGTAAGACTCCAATATGATTACATAATCATTTTCAAACATTCATTAAATATATTCACTGATGGGTAGTACACATATCATGTAATGAATTAAAACCTCAGTAATGCTTAGTGTATACTTCATAATAATGATCATAAATACATTAAAATCTATTCAGGGAATAAAAATAAAATGAAAGCATGATATAACCCTACTCAACTGTTGAACGTTGTACTTATTATTAAAAGTATTTACAGCTATAAAACATTCATGACTGATACACAGTCTAAGCAAATTGCAATACCTACCCTTATATGAACTGTTCCTGAAGCATTTTTGAATTGTGCTGTAATATTACAGTAAAATTCCATTGTCACAGCTTCAGGATTATCACCTCATGAAATATTAGTGAGTATTTTATGAATGTATGGGAATGTGAAATGTCCTCCATTAGCACTGCTTTTGTTTGTCATGAATGCTTTTTAAAGGTTGAAGGTTTTAAGGGATCAGTAATGAATGCAGTATGGGTCTCAGTATGTGCTCAGAATCATATTTGCTCCCTGAAAAGAAGGAATGTGTATTTATGATCATATAATGAAGTATACACTAAGCATCACTGAGTGTTTTTTCAATCTATTACATTATATGTAATATATGTTATTATACTTAATGCACTGAATGCGCACACACATTTTTTAACGCACTTAACCTTCTGGGTCAAGAGGGGAGCTGGAGCCTATCCCAGCGGTCGTTGGGCAGAAGGCAGGAGACACCCTGGACAGGTCGCCAGTCCATTGCAGGCCAGTCACATACATTCACACGCACACCTAGGGGCAATTTAGTGTGTCCAATTGGCTTGACTACATATCTTTGGACTGTGGGAGGAAACCCACACAGACACGGGGGGAACATGCAAACTCCACACAGAAAGGACCCTGGTCGCAAGGCCAGGAATCAAACCCAGGCCCTTCTTGCTGTAAGGCGACAGTGCTACCCACGCCACCACCGTGCCGCTCTGCATATTGTTTTGCTATGGATGAGTCATACACATGTGAGCCAGCCAGCTAAAGAGTTAAGATCATAGTCTACACCACTAGCTATTGTCACACAGCTGCATTTACTCTGTGGGATATGCTGACAATATTTTCCTTGTCAGACTCATAACATATATCTTGACATTTTGGTAAAAACAGAAAGTGCAACAACGTATTGCCTTGAGCAACTCAAAAGCAAGCTGCAAGCAGCAATGGAGACAAACACCACAAATCTTTAGATCCTAATGAAAAAATGTCTCATTAGGTTAAATAGTATATAACAAATCATCTGAAAAGTTTGTGCAACCCAGCGGCAGTCGCTATGAAAGATGTGTGCAGAGTATGGATAGGTTGATTTCTCAATCTAATAAATATATAACTTAGAAATCAATTTATACATCAAATAAGTTACAAACTAATTTCTAGTAGTTATTAAACAGTACGTTTAATAACTAATAATAAGTCTACAGTTTAGGTGATTACCAAAATGCGAAGTGGAATATGAAAACATGATTTTATTAGTAGTTTCAATACAACACAGCAAAAGAATTGAAAGAATCGTAAGAAGTGCTTTGTTCAGGTTTTTAAATAAGGCCTTGTGACATGAACACAATATTATACAGTTAATACTTAATACAAAGCAATCAAAAGCTCATAACACTAAAGCTGTGTAACATGATTGCCACTACTTATACTTGACTGCATCTCTTAGTGGCCTCAGAATTGAAGAGTTAAATAGTTTGGGATGAGACTGAGCAATCAGCATTGCATCTATTACATTACAGCTAAACGCCTTGGACACATAAAACCGTCAATACCCTGAGCACATACTCCCTGTACAACTTTATTTCTTCTGAAATAACTTTTTGCCATTTAAAAGTGTAAGCCTGAAGAGATAATTCTCCTCTAACTAGGTTGGAGTCTGGCTAAGCCTCTGAATCACGGCGGCCGGGCAGCGCGGCGCTACATCCTGTCTAAAAGAGCAGAGCGCTGGATAACAGGAGAACATCCCTGTCTTTACATGTGATCTGCTCAGGTCAAGACAGGTAAGAGCCAAGAGCCTCTTACTATGATCAGGAGGATGAAGTAGATGAAGTTGTAAAACGAATGCGCATCCATCACGAAGTACATGATGTCCACCCAGCCCTCCAGAGTGATGACCTGCAGGGGAAAGACAAAATTGAAGAGTAAAATGTAAGGAATAGAGAGATACTTCAGCTCTCTAGCGATGCTATTGTATGTACAGCCATTTGAAAGATTGGAATCACTGGATATATTCCTAATTTATATGAAATACTAACTTATACAATGCTGACAAATCAAATATGGTAAAGAAAATGATACTGTAGTCATCTAATTGTTTGTTAAGCTATTTGTTAAGATATATACATATATATATATATATAGATATATATATATATATATATATATACACATCTTATTTTTTTAATATATATATATATATTAGGGGTGGGAATCTCGATGCATCTTTTTTCTCTATACAGGATCTCTATCTTCCTACTGTCTGAGGACTTGGTAGGTTTAAAGCAAAGTATTTGTAACGATCCATAATGTAAATGCATAACGGATCATTACAAATACTTTGCTTTAAATATCTAAAATATCTTTTATTAATAAATCAAATGGAAGTGATGTGGCAAGTGAACTAGACGGCTCTCATTCAGAGACGCTGCTGCCACTCATCTGCGATAAAAACAGAGATTAAGACGAACATTTGCATTTGGAGGACTTATTCGCATTTATAAGCAGCGCGGTTGGTTAAATCTGCAACGAGAGTTAAAAAAAAAGTTGCGAAAATGAACTCGCTTCTCTTTCGAATTTTCCCGTTCCACCTTAAATGGTGCAGCAGTTACATTCGGCGCCTAAGGCAGAATTTAAGGTGAAACGGGAAAATTACAACGAGAAGCTGGCGAATGAGAAGCGACCTCAGCTTGGTAAAACAGCCGGATGCTGAGACATTTTACAAGAAACTCTTCTAGTTTTGAAAAAAGGTTTTCTGGCGGAGATGGAAGGAAAGCTGCTATAGCTGAAGCTTAAAGTAGAGCAAAGTAAATCTGCGCTCTTGTTTATATTTTTAGCCCATACTACGACATTAAGACATACTGGACATTAAATGTTGCGGCTCCCAAGGTGGTTTGACTTTGTTGAAAGGACAAAACGGCTCTTATTAACATTTGTGTTGTGACTCCTGATCTAACCTGGCTTTAATGCAGAGGGAGCCGGTCGGATTTCTCGCTCATCCACTTGTGTTTTTGTTATGTGCCGCCACAGACTGTCCGGGCGCTGCGCTTACCCACTTCCAAATTCCGCCTTTTGTGTTCCGTCAACGTTACGTTATAAATTAAATATTTAGAAAATCGATTTTTGACATTTGTGCATCTAAGAATCATCAAAGAAGAGTTTTTCCCGCACCCCTAATATTTGCTTACTTATAAAAATAAACTTGTGATTCCTTATTTATTTATTTATTTACCCACCCTTATGTTCTTTTTAATTCAATGCTTATTACTGTTTTTAATCCCTTGTTCTCTGTTCTAATCATTGGCCACATTGCAAATTAGGGTCACCGTCAATATACTCTGACTTTAAATACTGGACGATTGACTGACTGACTGACTGACTGACTGACTGACTCATTGATTGATTGATTGATTGACCATTTCCAAACTCTCCTTGTGGCAGTACAGTATAATTTGTATTTATTATCCAATATCTAGTTTAGTGTTCATCATATCAGTGTTTCATCATATTAATTAAAGTGTGTTTCTGGCACAATTTAACAAATCCATGCAATGGCTGGAGGCATCCAGGAGACATCTGGAATCAAATGTACTATAAACTAGCCTAAAAGATCAACTCCATTTTTGAAAATAAGAAATTCTTGTTACTTTTTACTGGATTTATGATAATGTGCACCTATTCTAATGATATACAGTGTTTTACAAGCAAAAACACTTAGTTGCAAAATTAATTGCCCAGTGCAGCTGTTGTTTCTGATCCAAACAGTCATCATTAAGAAGAGGTGAGATTTCAAAGCAGGACCTGAAAGGCCTGCAGGCTCTGAGGAACATCCTGGTGCCAAATCACCCTCTGCTCTCTCTGTCCCATTTGTCACTCCTCACACAGTTGAAGGAGAGCAACACCTCTGCAATTTCAGGTTACTATCGAGCGCCCTAGCAGGACGAGGAGCTGTCGGACAGCTAATTCATTTTAGAGCCAGTAAATTAGGTGTCTAGCACCCAGGCCACGGTATTGGCGACTTGCAAACGGAAGATTAAGCCTTCAATCCCTGCCCGTCTTCAGGACATGGCAGCTTTCTAAATATTTAATAGATTTCTATTTTGATTCATTCCTAAAATGTGACAAGCATCCCGACTGAGACGTGTACTGCACTTTGTGTGACTTGAATTTAAGATTAAGATCAGGGGAGCATACTGTAATATGCTGAAAAATTAAAAACTTTATCGTTGCTCTGAGATAAAAGGCTATACAAAGTTAACAGGGACAGCTGAACTCTGTCATCATCTTCAGCTGCTAAAATCCCAAGACACAGTCCTTGGACTCACTGTTTGAATACAGAATGAAGTGTCAGAGCAGGAGAACACTGAAAGTTGGATATCGGTGAGCACAATGACAGGGCCGTGAAAGGTGTGCAAAGTTTTAACAGTACTGCAGTCACACCTTTTGTCATTGCTGAATTCATAGTCATAGGAAACTGCCTGGTGTGGGCATTGTGTCTACTAGGACTTCTGCAAGTTAAGCACTATTACAGCTAGATCAGCTTTACCAGTAGAGGTTCTATAATGTAATTTGTGAGGGACTGGCTGATTCGTACAGGATAAAGTAACGATCTTCATAATGTAATTTCCAACAAAACAATAACAATAACAACATGGTTTTGTTATTGCAGCCCATTAAGGTAAATTCCAATAGGGCTATTACTGAGGGTAGGATTGTCTTGACAGGTGGGTGGGCTCTGGCTTATGTCAATTTATGCAGGAGCCTTGTTAGCATCTTGCTCAACCAAGCTGGCCTCATAGATCAACCCCATAGGTGGGGTTTATTGTAATACACAGAGGGGCTAGTTATAACAGTCACTAACTAGAACAGTCTGGTAAGTCAATGTAAACACAATTAATTCATTACAGTTCTGTGTTGCTTAAACCAGACAAGCTTTCTAACCTAAAGACATTAAAATATATGCACAAAAAAGCTGTGTCAAATGTGGCAAGTTTATTTTTGCCCACTGGATACAAGAGCATAAAAATGTAAATATTTGAAAATTAATGAATTCTAATTAGTTGTTTTGAATTCATTTTAGGGGGATATGGACATCCCTCATGGTTTTCTTTGGCTGGCTTAATTGTAACACTGTAATACAACTAACCCCACTGTGTGGAGGCCATATTCTCACCAGGCCAACTCTCACTGTGATTTACATCCTTCAGAATGGTGCTATTTTACAGCCACCCAGAGGGTGATTAAAATAATACAGGTGTGAATTCTGTGACTTACAGACACAGTAATTTAAAAATGTACAAGATTAAAAGAAAAGTACTATTTAATGGTTCAAAACCAGTATTCAGGGAGAATCTTGAGAAATATCAGTCAGATTGCTGTCAGAATTCACAGGTGAGGTTGCTATGGGAACACAAGAAGATGGCTAAAAGCACATTCTACTTAAACCTGTTCAACTACATAAAATATCTCTGTTACATTTTACCCCACGTTAGATTGTGCGTTGCTCTCCTATGTACTACTCTCTTAAATATACATCATCTAATTCAAAAGTGAGTTATGGGGTTGTGACTTGTCTAACTTCTTAGACAATTCAGATTTATGATGGATTAAAAACACAGAACAATCTTGTTGGGGGTCCCTTAAATTACTGTAGTTCCCCATGTAACACTAATCCAGCTCAAACAGGGCTCAAGTCATTAATACCAATCGACGTCCATGAATAAAACTCACCTGGAAGATGGCGATCCAGGCATAGCCAATGTTATCAAAGTTGATTGCTCCCTTGAAGGGGTTGACATCTCCAGCAGAACAGTTGGTGTAGTACTGGTTCCAGTTCACACAGGTGGTGTTGTCTGTGCTGTTGTAGGCTGCTATGTCCAGGCCACACTGCAGGCCCTCCTCGTGCAGTGTGGGGATGGAGCTGCACTGGCGCATTCCATTTTCTCGTGGCTGAGAGCAGATGAACGGGTTTTCGTCATCGTTCTCGGTGTGGTAGTAGTTGTGCAGGTCTAGATTTTGGGGACTGAGGGGAGACAGCAAATGAGTGACTGGTATTCAAATATATTTGATGATAGTTTCACCAGCATAATGGATCACAAATGAGATTGTTTTCAAAACAGACAATCTGGAACTGTTGTTTGAAAACTAGTGTTGCTGTGGTGTGGGTAAAGGTAACAGAGCAAAACAGGCAGGCCTGGCAGGTCCTGAAGCTAATTTAATCCTATGAAGAGTTGGCCATATAGGCTTATTTGATTGTATAAGTGATCACTGCACTAAAGATTACCATACTGCAATGCAGCAGAGTTGAGTAGCCTTGTTATTTTATAGCCTACCTACCAAATTTTAAAGTGGAATTTCAGCCTAAAACTAACATTTAATATGTTAATTGTGCTATTTAGTTTTCTAAAGTGCACCACTGCAGCCCTCAGTCTCATCTGTTCAATATTCTCTATTTTGTATTGTTTGTGGATTTTTGTCCATCAGTGTTCACTCACTACAATACCCAGCATGCACACCTCAAATACATCACATGAATTCAGGTAAAGTGAATCTTTAAACAAATATCCACATTTACTAAACACACAGGCTAAAATGCAAGCAAGTAAAACTGTAAAATACACTCCATTAACTTCAACTCAGCTTACACAAAAATGCCACAAAGTGATATTCTCAAGAAAAATAAATATGGAAAACAAAACAAAAATAACAAAAATAAAACCAGTAACAACAACATGGTTACTGTGATGATGTCCTTATTATTTAACAGCACATTGGGCAAAGCCAGCTGATTTTAAATGTGCCCATTAATTGAACTTACTTACTTAAAGTAAGTAACATTACTTCAGTCTCAGTATTATGATCTTAGTCGGATCAATTAAAAGATAAGGAAAGTTAAGATGACAGACTATGATATCAGACTCCTATAAAGCAATATCTGCTGACACATCTAAACAAATTTGGCTAGGAAATTAATGTCATTCCTGTAAATATCATTTGCTTTTAAAGTGCTATGTGGTTTATCCCCATCCCACCTCTAGGCCTTTTAGATCCCCTAATAAATTGCTTTTGGATATTCTGCAGTTCCATTTCCATGGTTATGTTTTCATTCTTCTCCGTATTGTTGCACTACTGTAGCCTTCCTGTGATCTGTATTTCTTTTCCTCTTTCTGATTAAGTTTTATTTGAATGGTCGTGCAGCATTTGATTTCAAATATGCATAAAAAAAAGAAAAAAAAACACTTGACTGAAATGCAGTTTGAAGCCTAGACTACCTCGCCTAGGAGAAAATAAAAAACACAAAGCTGAGAGCACAATATTCCATCTGAGTGGCCCCCGCCATGGTGCCAGGCCTGATTGTAGGGCTGAACGTGCTCTGCCACCAACAAACACACATAAGCCAAAATATGAAGTCTGATGCGATGAAGAAGTGGTGCTGAGGGAAAAAGGCTAAAGTGAATACAATCATGAGTGGTGAACAATTCAGTAAATGGAAGCTTTGTACTGCTGTATACACAGTACAGAGTCAGCCCAAAGCTTGCAGCATTCTGCAACCCTTTACCTCAGTCTCAGTATCTCTTACAGTATGCTGGCCAAACAGCCATTTAAGCACCAGTCAGGCTGCAGAGGGATCAGCGCTAACTACCTCCAGAGGACAGGGGGGCCGAGCGAGGCCTAGCTCTAATGGTGCCTCCTTCTGACAGAGGATAATTGGGCCGTCTGTCAACACAAATTCACCTCAGAGCGAAAGTGACGTGGCGAATTAGCTGCACAAGTAGCTTCAATTACCCGGTGGGACAAATCCGGGCCTTCCTCGGCTCCAGGCCCCAATGAAATATTTATTTCTTAACAGCAATTTAACATTTTAGGATAGGCTTAATGTTACATAATCACCGCTACCAGCCAGTCTCTGCGCTGAAAAAGGAATCATTCAAGCTGAGCCACGATTCTGATAATCTATTTTCTGTTCCTTAATTCGCTGTGATTTGGTTTTGTGGTCAAGTGAATAACAGCACAAGATATCTCACTGAAGCTACTAAAAACAATTCACTCATACGTGAATGTTTTATATTCGGGTGGGGTGGAGACTGTTAAGTCGGATTTTCGTGCTGTGCTCAAAAAATGTTTCTGCAGTTCCTGAGACTCCGATGCATAACTTAGTAAGTATAGATGTATACTTATCTGTAGATAAATTATCTATTACAAAAGATGACTCTGCAGACTGTGGTTACTGCTAAAACATTCTTTCAGCATTGGCTCCCACCTCACAAACTGGGCACAATCTCTTCTTGAAATCCTATATTATAGCGTACTGTGTGATTTCAGCATTGCTTCTTTTGGTGTGATATTTTATCATGTATAATAACTCATTTATGTTTTAATTTATTTGTTTTACTTTTGATATGCATTGGAAACGGGGAACGGGGGAAGGAAAGTGGGGGGTGGCACTGAACGGAAATGGGTACTCTCTATTTTTTGGCCCATAAAAATTAATAACAGAAAAAAAGTTTTGCAAATGAGTTCATAAAAATCATAAAGAGCATGTAAATGTCTTTCAATTCTTGTCAGTAATACAGAGCTGTCAAACAACTCAAATAATTAATGTCTATTATTATATGTTTAGTTAATTGCAATTAATCATACCAAGCAGTGAATTTTGTTGAAGCTATATGCGTGGCCAAAATATGTTTAATCAGAATGCATTTATTACTTTCATTAATTCTACATCTTTTTCATTGTGGCAGGGTTCATATAAGCCTCAAGATAAAAACCAAGTGATTTCCACAATTGTACACAATTGCCTTTGTCCAGTGAGAGCAACAGTGGCTGCATATTTCAACCAGTAATATGTTACTTATGCAACAGAACACAAAGAGAGTGTTATCACAAATAACATCACACACACACAATCTCAAGTGTTCTATTATGTTTTATACAGCAGTTCTGCAAAATAAGTAAATATTTATAGCAAAAAAGCCACTAATATTATATCATATGTGCTTTTATATAAGCAATTCCTTCCATCAGAAAAAGTAGCATCCTTTTGAATTATGAGTAATACAATAAAATTATTTTAATATTGGACATTCGTTGGACTTACGACTTTCACTTCTTGATTTCTCATGAAATAAACACATAAAAATGATCAAACATATCATTTCTCACTCCTGAAAAAACAGATAACATACTGCAAATATACTATATTATACTTATATAATATTTTATATTGCTCACTGTTCAATTTTGCTGAACATAATTTGGAAATGCATATCATCAATGCTTTGCTTATTTAGAGACTGTCCAAACAGTGCACAACATATTTCCCATGTGTTTAGCTAAAAGAAGACAAAGCCCCATCAAGAGAGTGGCCTCCTTTAAGTCTGCTAGAAATCCCAGTTAAAGGAAGTCACTCAGTTTAGTACAAGTAATTTGGTGTGATTTTTGTCTTCTTTCAGTTAAATACAAATAAATGCATTGGGAAATAAAACTTCCTAAAAACATAAAGACGTCCACATTATGCACTTTTTAGATGGTCCCTTATTGACTAATGCATCAATGATCTGAGTTTCCAAACCATTATGTTTAACAAACTTTTCATTTTCTGCTGTATGTGGAAGAGATGTACTAAAGGCTGCAGAGCAGTTGTTACTTAGCAACCAGTGCTCGGCAGAAAGATATAGTTGTTGTGAAAAAAAGCACTATTATCACAAATTACAACATGGCTAGAATTCCTCTCAACCAATCAGATTGTGCTGCTGGAACTAGCCATCGTATAAATATCAAATACGTCACATTTACAGTCAATGGTTCCAACTCCTCTGCAATTCTAGCCTCTTGCTCTCGTTCATACAGCTCATATATTCTTGTTGGAGTGGAGGCTCCCCATGGGAACTGGAGCTTTCCACTTTGCTACTGCTTTGGTTAGTTTGCTGCTTGTTGATTTATTCATAGGTCTCCTGCAAACTCTGTCCAGTATAGTCAAGTCAGATATCGCTTGAAATGCTATTTAACAGCTGTATTTGAACGAGGGGGCTACAATGCATTATTAACAAATGAACTTTGACAGCAGGCCCATAATAACTTCAGAATTTTAGATCCAGCTGCTGAACACTTACAGGGAGAAGTTCTCGGGCAGGAAGCAGCGGTTTCGGAGAAGTCCTGCCCACAGCTGGACGCCCACAATCCCAAAGATGAAGAAGACAAAGAAGCAGAGCAGCAACACATTGCCCAGCATGGGGAGAGTGTCCAGCAGGAGAGTGACCAAGATTCGCATACCTGCATGACAGAAATAGGAAAAGTCAGTCACAACAGCATGTCGTCACGGATTCGCACACATGGCGGAGACCAATAAAAAAAAACATGGCTTTATACGAACGCATCCTCTGTTATAGCTCGATGACTGCATGCTCAGTTCTCTGCATTTTCACGCGTCGTAGTTTATGAGGGCTTACTGTAGACCACAAGCATAAATGTTTACACAGGGCCATAAAATTCTAAGCAGAAGAAAGATCCACTGAGCTGAGTCTGTTTTGTCTTCTGGTGGCCCTGTGTCTGCAGCAGACCTGCCCTGGATCGCTTCACCAAACCAGGTGAGTAGAGCATAAATGATGACAATCATTTCCTATAGAGGGCTGTGGGAGTAAGTGCTAAAGCGGGGTAATCCCGCCCGCGCTGCTGGCAGCCTCTGCGTGGTGACGGGGACCGCTGCAGCCAGCTGTAATTTGCACATTTGGAAGGAGAGCGAGCGGTGATAAGCAGCAAGGCATTATCGGCAGCCAAAATAAATGAATGACAATGAAGGATCTGTCTCACAAGATAAAATGCCCGTCTACGGTGTGGGCTTACAGCACTCATTACTGTGCTGCTGTGCCGTTTCTCAAACTCATCATTTTACAGACAGGTTTAGTTCCGCAAAATCCACCAGCCTGTAAAAGAACATCCTGATGGAAGAAAACAAAACTACTGAAATACTTAATACTGCATTTCTTGGAGGAAAGCAATCTAGCTGTTGTGGTGTGTTTAGAATAAAATATACTTTGAATTTAGTTACTAAGGAAATGCAATCTAGTTCATGGAGTTTATTAAGGAAAGATTATATTCAGGACTTGTATATTAGCCTCTGAAGGCCACTGCATAGCAGATGTGGAAAGTTGTGCAGCATCCAACAATTTAAACCATTGTTTTTAATAAAGGTGCACAAACCACCACTGACATTCAGTGTCAACGTGTTCAGCGAACCCAACATTGCCACCCAGCATTGCACTATTAGTGCATTAAATTAAACCCAGAACAAGAGCACAGAAATCGATGGTAGGTGACATGCAGTCAGGTCAATATATACTTGTATGTTGACAAAGTCGTTATTTTAACTGTCTACCACAGCATATTGGGAGTTGAAATTAAATGTGAGCTCTAACTGCAGACTTTCAGCTTTAATTTTAAGGTATTTACAACCAAATCAGGTGAACAGTTCACCCAATTTGGATGTTAATACCTTTAAATTAAAGCTGAAAGTCTGCACGGCTTAAAATTTACACAAAAGAAAGGCAGTGAATCTAAAATCCTTAAGATAAACAGAGAAAGGATAAGCATCTGATTTCACCCCATTCACCCCCAACATTACTAGCCCAGCCTGTTTCAAACAGCAGTTCAAGAGTTAGCTAATACCAAATGTGATATTCACTAAATGGTGAAAGTTTATTCCGTTAAATCCATGTGAATAGAGTGTAAAATGCACTTGAGTTTGATGTTTATCTGCTCATTCACTGCAACACGTTTAATGAGGAATCTGCTAGGCGGCACATCTGGTGTGTGGTGGCTTTTAGAAGTCGCCATTATCTCTAGCAATAACAAGAGCATGTATTACTTTCATATCAGTTCTTCTCACATGTAGCAAGGGGTTAACAATGCATCGTGACACTGTGATACCATGATGCAAAACGTGATTTGTGGTGAATGGACATTCTATTAATTATGTCCTCAAAAGCAATTACATTGTTTGCATATGCAAGTTTGCAAAACACATGAACAGAGTAATACAATTTCTTCATTTGAGTTCAAAATGTCATTAGAATACCAAGTGTACTGTTACACCCCTACTTTCAGCTCACTGAAACAAGTAGAGATATGATGTTGACAGCGCTAGAAAAATTCTGAACCCTCAATTGATTCCACATTTGTTTTTGTAAGCGAAGAGAAGACATTTCATTATGATTTGAATTTGATTTGAAGTAATTGTTGGATATGCAGTCTTGTTTTGCAGAAAGAAAAGAAGAACACATTCAGAACATTTTTGCCATGTGTTTGTCATTTGTTGACTTCAAAACAAACAAAAGAATAGAGTAGTCAATAGTGCAGACTTCAACCTGTCAATAAAGAAAGAAAATGTATTAACTAGTAACTAGCTATTTAAACAGTATTTAATAGCAAAATGACAGTAAGAACTCTTGTTCTTCTAGCATTCGTACTTTATTTGCTTGGAGTATACTTCACTTCCATTAGTTAACTTGTAATTAATAAATGGTACAATTGTAATGACTCAAGAAAATGACCTGCCATAAAACCACAGTACTCTCTCACTGTTAATCTGCCACATTTAGATGCAGCATTTATGCACTTCTGGCCCACTGCTCATTAGTGACCACCAAATAACTGAGGGCTTCACCCGACCACAGAGGCTCACCGAATCTGGCAAGCCAGGGCCTAACAAGCAGCGAATCATTGACAGTGGCACACATCACTGTCCGCGACTAACTGAGCAATAATTCCCCTTGAACAGGATGTTGCTCTGCAGAGAATCTCTTCTCTGAATGCTTACACCTATGAGGCAAGAACTATGAAATACCAGTCAATGTTTTCCATCTGTTATGTTCTTTAAAATGGACTGCTCATATAGAGGGTGGGGTGTATATCTAGTTTTCATTTGTGAAAGAAGTAAGGGATCTATAACAAATTAATTTCCAATCTGTTCTTAACCAAATTAATTATCATTTTAAATACATAAAAACGCTTGGCTGAGTAAATCAGTTCTGAAATAGTTATAACAAAAATAGTTAGTAAGCCGCAGAATGGATATCTTCTGTCTGATTAGCATAAACTATTACGTCAAGCCTTGAGAATCAAAATGTTGACTGACAGATTCATGACTTCCAATGCTGGCCAACCACAGACCCTCATTTTAGCATGTAGGAGCAAATAAATTTCAAAATGCTACAACAAAAATGCCCCATGTGTAACAAAATGGTATTCACTAGCAAAGGTGACATAACTTTTTATTTTAATTGCTGCATCAAATCAAACTCTTGACTTTTAAAGACAAGATGCCATGCACTTCACAAACTGTATGTTGCTCTAAATGGCTAATAGTGACTAGCTAGCATCTAGCTTGATACACAAGGCTCATATACACACAGCAATTCAGATAGTCAGTGTGTCCCAATTCAGGGGCTGGATCCTTCGGGAGATGCGGTCCACGAAGGCATGTCCTTTGAAGGCTGGTAAGACCCGCAAAGGCTGAACCGAAATAAGACAGTCTGCCCTACGGTGGATTTTCTGTTTGCGTCACAGCACCGCTGTTCCCGTCCTTCCCGTTGCACCACAAAACGCCGCTCTTGTCAAGTTATTTTAAAGTTCTTTAAACATGGAGCCAGAAACTTTGATTTTAATTGTTTATTTTTTTCATTTGTTAGAGCTGGAGATGTTTTACCGTCGGCTACTGATGAGATTTTTTTTTGTATCGTTAACCATTCGCCTCAGTTTAAACCCAATACTTATATTTATATATTTAACTTATATTTAAAAGTCTGTTGATGTCGCCACGTTCTTGAATCCTTGCCGGAACGCAATGAACCTCAGGATATGTTGAATCCTTTGGTGCCGTGGACAAGAAGGACAGATTTCTCGGCCACGTATGAGGGAGGCTTCGAAATGGGACAGTCTAGTCGCGCCGCTGTGACGCAATCGGCATTCAGATGCAGACTCCAAAGGACGCAGCCCCTGAATTGAGACACACGGAGTCTGTATACCTCTGGGGGCAGAGTATCTGTTGCTGAGACCACCAGTGAGGAAACTCTTTTTGCTCCTAATACTTCACTGCAATACTAGAGAAACTAAAGAGCCACTACAGTTTTCAACAGGTGGTTAAAGTATTTTCATGAATAACCTTTATGAAAAATATCTTGTGGAGAAAACATCCCCTGAAGAGGACCTTTAAATACCCTCTCCTAGCTTATCCATTGCCTTAAAAAGCCATTCCCCAAGGGTGACGTCTATGAACCAGGACTGTTCTGGTCCCAGTGCTGCAGTCGAAAGAGACCCTTGGGATAGCCTGCCCTTCTGAGTCCTTCATATATGCCAAACAAGCCTAATATCAAAAGCACCAGGGAATGAGGAACCGTAAGCCATTTTTTGGGATCTAAGGCCTGGGCCATTATAATCACTCACTGTGTTTATCTCCTGCCAGCCCACGGATTAGACAGGAGACACTTCAGTGTTTAATGAATTATACTTTTGAGGACTAAAAACATGGCAATCTATCCACTGTTCAATGGATGTACCACTCTTAATGTACAAGGGCATCCATATTTGGCAGCACACCCAGCACATCTTGCAATATGAAAAAGCTGTCTTCCCAACACTAATTCACTATGGCTTGGAAAAGCTTGTCCCCTTTGACTCAATTTTCTCTCCAAGCAAAATTCATTAAGGAGCACTAAAATGGATGCACTCATGGTTCACATACTGTACAGTAACAATAATCTTATTGATTCATATACTCACATTACCAGACTTCTATCAATCACCCTTTGCTTGGGTTAGTAAGCCTTGTTTGCAGCAACATCAACTCACTAATAGAGCATTCTTTCATTTTCTCTCTTGTTTCTGGAGTGGTTCACATGCCAGTATGTGTCTGCTACTTTTGATCTTAACCTAGACGTCCAAGGTTATTACAGTCATACTGGTATACTTATGCTATTACATGCTTAATTACATAGTGAGTTACACAATGAATTACACTTATATTCAATTTACGTTCTGTATTGACAGGTTTGAATCCAAACATTCAACAATTCTTCTGTTTGTTTTGAAGTCAGCAAATGACAAAAAGCATGGCAAAATTGGCAAAAAAACATGGAAAAAGGGATTGGTTTACTTTCCCCTAAATAAGACTAAACTCTACAATAACTTTTCATCAAACTCAAATCATAATAAAATATCTCCTCTTCTACTAACAAAAACAAATGTAGTATCAAATGAAAGTTAACAATCTGAACTTTCAACATAGTTTCTCTGTGTGTTTAAATGAGCTACGATTGAGAAACACTTAATATGGAATTACACCATGCTTTTGTTATTGCTGGTAATGACTGAACCCCCTAAATAAACATATTGTCTCAGAGTTCTTGCTTTATCAATGAATGTATAGAGGCATCCCCCTGCCTGCCACCACACTGATGCAGTTTGGTGCAGTTATTTGCTATTTCTGTGTTTTAGCGTCAAGACTTCTTCTAATCTGTGAGTCAGTGACTGTTTTGATTACGTCAGACAAACGCCTAAGTGCTGCCCAAACTGTCAGTGGCTTGTAATCGCTCTTTTGTAATCAAATCACGCAACGCCCCTTCCCGCCTTGTAGGTGGTGCGAAATCTAATACAAACTCTTTCATCCACAGTTTAAAGCATGGCTGGGCAAAGACATTGTATCTGTATCACTGCCTGCATTCTCCTGAGCTTCAGCCCGCCTTTTCTCACTGCTATACCCTCATCTCCATAATCCTACAGTCTAATCACCTCACGTCTCAAGAACATTTGTCAGCTGCTCTCCTCTCACTCTCTTTTCTGGCACTAATCTGCATGTCCACCCCTCCAAACCCATGACCATTCCCGTCACCCACTGCATACGCTTACTTACTTGTCTGAGTCCCAAATAATAACTCTAGATGGTGACCCATGACTCCATCTGCCCTCTACATGTAAAATCATCAAAATCCGGCCCATGCGTTAATTCAGGTAAGCTTACAGGCTAAGCCTCATTTTATGTAAGTTAAAGGGCCTTATTATAGAAATTAAAATACAGATGTAGTATGTAAACACTGTAAAAGTTTCAAAATATATGCTATATGACCAGAAGTACATGGACACTGCTCCTATTTATTAAGTTCAGGTGTTTCAGCCACAGTCATTGCTAACAGGTGTATAAAATCAAGCAGATAGCCATGCAATCTCCATAGACAAACACTGGCAGTAAAATGGGTCGTACTGAAGAGCTCAGTGACCTTTGCCACCTTTGCCACAAGTCAGTTCATAAAATGTCTGCTCCATTCAACTGCAGGTGAAGATCTATGAAGACATGGTTTGACAAATTTGGTGTGGAGAAACTCTAGTGGCCTGCACAGAGCCCTGACCTCAACCCCACTGAAGACCTTTGGGATGAACTGGAATGTTGATTACCACGAGGCCTTCTCGTCCAGCATCAGTGTTTGACCTCACAAATGCTCTTTTGACTGAAAGGGCACAGATTCCCACAAACACACTCCAAAAACAAACTCATATAAGTGTAATGGTCAGGTGTCCACATACTTTTGTTCATATAGTGCATCTTTCAATCCTTAGGTCATGTAGTCCATACATGGGAAAAACTCATACATGCCTATTTTTAATGCTGCCTATTTTGAATTCATCTTTTCTTATATGGAAAGTCATAAAAAAGTCTAATCAATTCCAAGGGATAAAAAGTGGTATGAAAATGGTCTATAAAAATGAAATAAAGGCTGTTTTTGGTACATAAACCCACACCAACACTGTACATGGACCTCAATAAAATAAAGGACATGTAGTATCTGTGCCCTTTAAACAAGAGGATATCCTCTCAGACATTTACAGATATTTTCAGTGCCCTTAAACATCCCCAAACAAGGAAGGAGGGCTCTATGTTGTGGCTTATATTTTGATTTGTGAGGGATGCTTTCTCATCTCCTGACAGGTGTGCCACACTCCTTCATCAATCAAGCCACAGGACTGTAGAACAACAGGACATGCAGTTCATTAAGACGGAGGAAAAAGCCTAATAAAGGACAGAGAGGGACAGTAGATGAGAAGGTGAAGTGAAAGAGATCAAGAGAAACACTAAATGGGGGTGAGACTCAGAAGAGTTCTTATGAAGTGTACATTTTAGGGGTAAAATCATGTCAGCATTTTCCAGTTTGTTTTGGAGTCTGGGTGCCCCAAGGCTAAGTTATTTTGCTCACTATTTTCCTGTCAAACCTAAATAAAGTTCTCTGAGTGTTGACTGTGTTTTAAGTTGGACAGCCAAATGATGGATGGTGTGAGTTTGCCTCTTATTACATCGCCACATGTTTTGATTAGAGCTGTTAAAATAAGTGAAAAAATGACAAATGGGTGCCTGACAAAAAACTCTGTACAACTCCCATTTTTCAAATAACCCTCCCACAGCAGGTGAGGTACAGATAGAATTATTTCCAAATTAATTCCACCATTAGGCTGCTAATTAGCCCAAGTGACTCTTGAATAACAAATAAGGCTGCCTGCTCCCACCTGGCTGGCTCTGTACTTTTGATTGGCACAGGTATTAATTATGTAGTAATGTTGAGAGAAATGGATGTACTGTGCTTTCCTCCTAACGTTTCCTAAACTCTTCACCTGTCATGCCTGACCGCCACCTCAGGGCCTTTGGGGCTAAAGTGACAGTGACTGTGTCTTTGCTTGAGAAGGGTGGTAACTGTCTCACACTGTGCTGGGTCACACACAGAGAGAAGGCCAGGAAGAGTCACTAAGTTTTACGAGAAGTTCAGTCTGTGGTGTGTGAAGGAGCACTAATGAAAACACTGAGCAGTATCCAGAGAGCCAATGTGTGAGAATGGAATTGTGGACAAATGACAAGATGAGAACTGAACAAATGGTGGGCAAATGCAAGGTCACACCAGTTACCCTCATCAAGAACCCAGATGGATCAGTTCTTTACCATTTTCAGACCTACAGTAAAGCCCCAGGGAACCTAAAACCGTGTTTTCTTTCTATTTGGGTTAATCACACCAATCACTTAGCTTTAACAAAACTATTCATTTCCCACGGTCTTTCTTTGTCCAAATCACAGAAATGCATCAAGCGAAAGCTAACAACGAAGTAAAAGCTAACCTAGGAAGCATAACTGAACTGTCAAGCTAGCTCATCTGTCTTACCACCTATTGTTTTACTGGGCCAAGCCAGCATTCTATGTGTGCATGTTCCCTGGAAGCACATCCAGCAAAATAATAAGAACCTTCTCTTCTTTAAGACACCACCATATAAAAGCTTTTCAGTAAAATTCTTTAGCTCTAAAGTTCTTCTTAAGCCATGAACACTGCAAGGACTATAACACCACCTGCATAGAGCCTATTTTCACTCCACTCATGCTTTTTTGTTTAGTTCTGCATCAGTGGCATAGCAGGCTAGGAGTGTTGAACAGCGGGGTGTCAATCATGCATGATCGTCAGATATTAGGACCACACCTCGGATGTTCTCAGATAGGTCTCATAACTAAAATGTTTTATTATTTTTCTATATTGCCTTTTTCATTCAAACTTTGCTGGGTGTTAATTCTAACACTCAGTTTAAGTATCACACACACCAATATTTTACTCATTTTCTTAAGGATTTTGCACTTTTGCATGACTGTATGATTTTGACAGCAACATGAAATGTTACAGCTGTATCCTTTGATTCAACACCACCTCAGCCTATAAAACATGTCACTCGATAAACACTCCTACACACTATAGTAGCATTACCAGCATTGGACAGATTACAATTGACCAGTGGTGGAAAGTAACACATGTTTTACTTGTTACAGTACTTGAGTACATTTTTGCTTGTAACAGTAATTGAATAAGATTCACTTTACTTTTACTTGAGTTTCTAGTATTTTAAACTTGCTACTTTAATTTTAATCATGTTATATAGTAAAAATAAATGCACATTTTAGCTCATAAACCAATTAGGAGAAAGTCTAGTTACATTTAAAATATTCAGTTCAGAAAGTCAATCGAAACAGAGCAGCTCCCATCTGCAAAACCACTTCAGTCCTGATGAATTTAGAGACATCGAGTTTAGTGGAAAAAGAAACAGGAAAACATTACCAGCTCACATGAGGAACATACTTTATCCAAACTGTCATCTTCATTTGATTTCCAATGAACTAAAGAAAATGACATTATCCGCTGCCGAATCTGCCTCCAGAAGCCTGCCGATATCTCCACTTTTCATAACTCAATCACCATCTTGAGGAGCCAGCCGTAAGCTGACTGGCTAACTAAGCCTAGCTAAACAGGTACTGGGTCATATTTTCCTCTTACTTTGTTTCAGAATGACATGGCAGCTATTTATTGAACTTAAAAGCTGCAGCATATGTTCTACTGCAAGTGTCTGTCAGCTACCTACTTTAGTTAACAGGTGTCAATCCATACAGTTTACCCATATGAAGCCTGATTTTGTTGCAGTTTTGGAGGTAAATGGCTGTGTAAGGCAGGGATATGAATCAAGTTTAATGCGAGTTCCCCATAAACTCTGAATAATCCTGTCACACTCAGATTTGTTTTTCAGTTTCTGTTTTTTAAGACTCCCTGCGTTGGACCACTGACCCATCTGGGGTGTTTCCTGCCTTCTGCCTGGTGACTGCTGGGATGGGCTTTCAGCACCCCCCCGCGACCTAGAAGGATAAGCGGCTTAGATAACGCGTGTGTATGTTTCTTAAGACGTCAAACACAACGTGAATAAACATTATGAAAATTCAAACACTTTCTTTTTCGCATCAAAGCTATGCACCCCGGATGCAATTAAAAAATAATAATAATAAATCGCTATGTTATTCATGGCTTGATAAAATCTTCAAGTAACAAAGATATTTTTGCTCCTCACAAAATGGGCAAACAGTGGCATTGGCTGGACTACTTTCCATTTTGGGAAAGTGAAATAAGCACAGAGAGTTTCACCACCTCATTCAGCAGCTGGAATGTTATGAGAGAGATAACATACTCATTTTGAGTCTCAGGACACATTTTTTTTCTCATATGATATCCTGTTTCACTTTAGTTTTGTTTGTACAGATTATGTATTCAAGTCAACTCAGAAATATTTTCAGGTTGTGATTGCACACATGTTCCATTTCTCTGTAATGCTAATCCTAATTTAATTCAAATTTCTACGGTATCTGCATCGGCATCAACGACAACAAATACGCACATGAAAAATACAGGGTATCGGTATCAGCCCAGTATTCTCATATCTGTGTATCCTTGCATATTGGATCCCAAATTTAAACGTGAGGACCAATAAAGTACTATTTATCTATTAGTCCATGAACAACAAAAAAAGCAATACAGAAATATAATAAAACACTTTCAGTTATGAGACCTATCTGAGAACATCCGAGGTGTGGTCCTAATATCTGACGATCATGCATGTTTGACATCCCTCTGTTCAACACTCCTAGCCTGCTATGCCACTTAAAAACAGACATAAAATATTTAAAATATGTCTAAATCAGCATTCAATATGTTACCAACAAAGATGAATTTCATTGGTAACATATGGAGATGGACAGATGAAAACTCATCTATACAAAACAACAGAGCAAGCTATACAGGCAGGCAGTAGAACAAACTATATATTGTTCTAAAAATTGTATTGTAGTTGGATGATGGATGCCAATGACAAACTAAGTCTTAAAAAATCACTCAAAGACTTGAGAAGCAATAATGTTCTAAAACCCACATGGAGTTTTGTTCCCTGAAGGGGTGGTCAGGCTAATAGGGTTCATTTATATGTTACACCATCCTACTTAGCCCCCTCAGGAAGAATTAGCCATACGAGGCTCCACAGAAAATTAATGACAAGTGAAGTGGGCTTCTCTTTGGTACAGAGAATGATTAAACCGGTCAGTAAACGGTGAGGAGGCATATAAAATATCTTTGCCCCACCTTAGACTTTGTCTGCATGTGAGAGAGACACTTTTCATTATTATTCTTTCCGGCATGGAACCGTGTTTGTGTGAGTGTGTATGTGTGTGTGTGTCTCAGCGAGTTGTAAAAGGCACCGAAGAGGAAAATAATCTATAAATCTACAGTCCCTAAACTCTGAATGGCACGAGACAAGTGGTAAACAGAGGCAGCTGCTGCAGCTCTGGCTAAGGGAAAGACGGAGTTGCTGGCTGGCTGGACATGCCTTCAGCTGCCTGACAGGCGTGCAACTGCTACTGCACGCCACAGAGCGGCTACATTTCAGCACTAAATGTCAATTAGATCATCTTCACTCATCACACAATCAAAATTTTGCAATCACACTGCATGATGGGTTTCACTGTAATTCATGCCGTCTAAACACAGCAGCTGCTACACTTTGGAGTGTTAACGGGTTGTGAAATTAAGAAACAACACTTTTTCTGTAAAGAATAATGATGAAAATTCAAAAATGGCACAGGCCCTGTGAGTGTAGCACATCATTGCACGTCAAACAAGGGAGGCATGTTAATGCATAGTTATGATTAGTCATCATACGATATTTACACACATTTAAAAACACTGTGGACATTTAAAAGATGCTTTTATCCATAGCAACTTACAATTGTATCATCTTACAGAGGCAGGTGAATGTAATGTTAGGCGTCTTGTCCAAAGACCCTTGTTGATATAGCATGGTGTGATTGCTCAGGTAAGGAGCCTAACCCCAGTCTGCCATGTGGTGGGCAGCGTGTCATGCACAACAGTATACAATCCACACATCTTCATCATCACAGTGAATCAGCAGTGAATGTATGGTTTGTTATTGTTCGCTTAAAATCATTTTTACTCTTTTTAAACAGAGAGGTTTACTTAAAGGGCCCATATCCTGCATTATTCTTGTATTTTTATTGTTTCCCATTAGGTCCGTTTGCAACATGTGGTTTTATGTACCCAAAGTGGTCATAATTAATTTTCATTCACCTTTCTTTATCCCCTAGAATTAAACAGGCTGTCTCTGTTATTGCACCTTTAAAACTGATATAAGCTAAATGAGCTCTGTTCTATTTGGCTGCCCTGTATTGTGCCTCATTCAACAAGCTCTCAGAGCTGAAACACTCTTCAGTGCAAACGGGTGGAGCTAAACTGCACTAGACTGAATGGGTGGACGCATGTAAACGAATTGTTCTTGTGACATCACATTAACAATGACTTAAGAATGTGGGTTGTTCTTGCTGCTAAGTTTCCACACATGGATTGTATGGACTGGATAGTAAATGATGTATTTTGAACCTTTAATAAGGTTGACATATTACTCCAAAATCCTTTATTCCAAACAGATGAGGGAAATTTGGTTTTCCATCATATGGGCCCTTTAATTAACAATCAAAGAATTGGTAGATTACGTTTTACTACTATTTATATATTACTATTACTAATAAAACTGCAGTGATTGCACTAGTAATGAGTGGCAAATGGTATTAATACTCACTGGGCACTCGGTTGATAGCTCGGAGAGGCCTCAGCACTCGGACAGTACGAACAGCAGAAAAACTGACATTCTGCAGGTTGAGAGAGTATTCCAGCATCCTATAAACACAAACACACACATAAAATGAAGAGATTATGATGCAAAAATTCAGTGAACCTTTATGGAATTATCTATCATTGAATTACCATTACCTGTTTAATGAAAGGGGCTGGGTTTCCCAAAAGCATCTTAGCACAAAGATGAGTTTTAAATGGTAGTGCAAGAATTACACTGAACACTCTCTCTCCTATTATAACATATACGGCAATACAGATACACATGAAGGCAAATAAATGTCTACCAGAAATGAAGAATTCTAAGTACTATTAGTTTATTTTCCAACAACAATAATTTTACTTCTACTCCTAGAGAGCGTGTAATTTCAGTAACTTAAACTAAAGCAATAAGCCATGAGATGTCATGTATTACAACGGTTTAACCACAGTTAAGGTGTTGTTAGGCAATGTAATGCCAAGCATAATTGGTAAAATATGCCAAATTAGACTAATGTTCAATACATAATTTAAATTATAATTGATTATATTGACAATAAGTAATTCATTCGCCAAGCAGTATAGTCTGTTAACAGTACGCTGTGGTTGCCAAGTACCATAATAGTCAAAGACAAGCATTTCATCTGTGTCATATAAAAACCTTGTAAGTCAGTGTTTTTCAGATTTTTATTTTTTTAAAACACTTGAAAATGCCAGCTGCTCCTTATATTGTGTAAACAATTAACAGAAATGTATGTGAAATGTTTTGTTAACAAAGATTAAAGAACATTTTTTCTCTCTTGAAAGTTATCATTTCAAAGATACAAGGTTTACTTTTAACAGTGAGGATGTGTGTTTATATCAAGTATTTTACAATGGCTTCAAATGTGACTCAGCTAATCAGATTTCAGGACCAGATCTGTTTCCAAACTGAACTTAGACACTCTTTAGGACTTTTGAAATCAGACATTAAGACTGTAGTAGCATTTCAGTGAACCAGTGGACCAGAGGTTTTTCTCACCCAGCAACATAAATGTCAGGAGGAGGTAAGAGGAGGAAATGGTGAACGGTGACAAATATTCGATCAGGTTTCATTGACTGGTGCATTTTGTTTACATTCAGGTTCTAAATTTGAGGTTTCACTCAAGAGTTATCAACATCAGATCAAAGCTAACACTGTTGAGGGCTCTGTAGTGGCCTGAGTGCATAGTAGATCAATAAAGAGCCCCAGGAGCTATGAATTCAATTGGATCAGTTTCAGTCAGGTCAAAGAGGGGTATCCAGTGGAGGTCAACGTAATGAGATCTCCTACAATACACACATGCCAGCGAACACACACATACCCACGTAAGCACACCCACACACACAGCTGTTTCACACATGTGAACTTTGGAGGGAGGCACATGAAAGAATTCCCTGTTTTTGTAAGCCGGCAAGCGAGTTTTGTGTACCCTCTGCGTGTTTGTGTGCTGGCAACTACTTAATTACAGATTACGGTCAAAACCACGTCTCTGACAGGACTGTCGTGCTACATGACAGCCGCATAAATCAGCGCTCTATTGATTCTATTTGAAAATAAATGGACGTGAACTCCTCAGTATAGGTTTGAGCTATGATACACGGAGGAAAGTGACGTACATTGATTGGATCTGTGTGGTGTACAGACATGGCATCAGACTGAAGATATTTCCAGTGCCCTCAAAAGATCATACATGGATTCAGTGTTCAGTGATGTGCAAACACTACGAGCCTCATTAAGCAAGCAGCGCTCGGAAGAAATGCGTTCCGCTTTTGTTGCTTCTGAAATCTGTGGAGCAGCTTTTTGAGCGCGCTGATTGGGCCTGATGGAAACCAGCTGGTGGCAGGACAAGAAAAATAATAACGGCGGTGACTAAGGCTAAAAACGGTGGGATGGGGAAGGACAAAACAAGAAAAAATATCAATATAGGAAAAGTTCAGGTGTCAAAAGCAGAGAGACTGGGGAGAGGATGAATTGAACTAGAAAAGAGAGAGAAAGAGAGAGAGAAAGAGAGAGAGAGAGAGAGAGAGAGAGAGAGAGAGAGAGAGAGAGAGAGAGGAAGGTGAGAGAATGAGACAGAATGAGTAAAAAGAGAGAGAGAGAGAGAGATGAAGAGGACAGATAAAAGAAAGTAAGAAAGAGATACAGAAAGAAAAGAGAAAAAAAGAAAGGGAAAAGAAAGAATGAATGAGAAAGAACAAGAGAGAGAGATAGAAGAGAAAGGAATAAGAGGGACTGAAAGAAAGAAAAAGAGAACAGATAGAAAGGAGCAAAAAAGATATATATAGAGAGAGGCAGAGAGGGAGAAGAGATAGAGAGAGAGAGAGAGAATGAGAGAAAGATAGAGGAAAAACATGAGAACAAATGAGAAGGAAATGCAGAGAAAGATAGAGAGAGAAGAGAAAGAGATAAGTGGAGCGAGAAACAGAGAAAGAGGGAACGCAAAAGAGAAACAGGAAAGAGAGAATGAGAGAGATAGAAGAAAAATAGAGAATGTGACAGAAAGAGAATGAGACAGAGAGGGAAAAAGAGGGAAAACGAGAGAGAGGAAAAAGAAAGAAAAAGAGAGATGGGAAATAGAGAGATGCAGGAGAGAGAGGAAGACAAAATAAAGAGTAAAGGAGAAGAAAAACAGAAAGAAAGATGGGGAATAGAGAAAGGAAGACAGATAGAGAGAAACAAAGAATGAGAGAAAAAGAGAGAGTATGGGAGAGACGGAGTGACTAAGAAAGAGGGTGAGAGGGATAGTGAGAGAGAGAGAGTGAGTTAGAGGACAGTGGGAGGGACGTAAGGGGACGGAGAGGAGAGGAGAGAATGTGTTTGGGTTGGTGAGACAGGACTTGCGTGAGGACACTTCACAAAACTCCTCAACGCGCTCCTGAAGCAGCCTGAGAGAGACAGAGCTAAACACAGTGAACATGTGACCATATAAATGCTCACTTCGTCAACAAACTCTTACATCCACCCTTACACACACACACACACACACACACACACACACACACACACACACACACACACACACACACACAACATAGGAGCGCAAATAAACACTACAGTCATGAATAATGATACACAGATGCAAAACTAAACACATACATTCCTTCTGCCTACACACAGGTCTATTTTTATACCTTGTCAGGATGTGGGGTTTCACATATGTCCCATATGTATTATATATTTTATATAATTATACAGCTACTTTAAGGTGAACTCTTTGTTGACCCAGGCATTCAATTGCACACAAACAGCTTGTATAATCTCCATAGATGTCCAATAGAATGGAATACACACAAGCCTAAGATCACCATTCCCAATGCCAAGCTTCAGCTAGAGGGGTATAAAACCCCCTCGCACTGGGCTGTGAAGGAGTGCAACTGTATTCTCTGAAGTGATGTTCCACATCTTTGGGATGAATTAGAGAGGCATTTTATGCAACATCAGTACCTGACCTCACCAATGCTCCTGTGACTGAACGCAACCAAATCCTCACAGCTATGTTCCAACACCTACTGTAAGGCCTTCACAAATGAGAAGAGTCTGTTATTGCTGCAAAGAACTCCCTATTAATATGCTTGATTCCAGAAGAAACAATGGTTGAGCAGGTGTCTACAAACTTTTGGACAGTAAATATATGTACCTACTTCTGTCCAGCTAATCTTAAATCTAACACATGGCTGCCAGAAGGAGGGCAAGCGGGCACTTGACCCATACTTTTCAAACTACTGGGGCAATGCCCCACCATTCTAGGCCGCATGTTTTGAAACTCCACCCTCACTAACCACACAAACCTTTGATCTAGAAGCACAAAGAGACAGAGGGTCAATTAAAAAGCACCAGAACCAATTAAAATCTTCATTTCACGTGGGGGCTGGACACAGTGCAACCTGCATGTGTAGTAAAATAGTCACAGCTCAGTAACGATACTCAGGCTAATGAACTTAGTCATACGATACTGTCAGGAAATATTTCTGAGGAGATTACATTTGAAATAATCCACCTGCAGAATGAAGGGTCAAGAGGACAGGAGGTTCCAAAAATGGGATGCAAAAAATGATTAGAAGATACAGAGAAACTGGGACTCCTAACAACCATGCAAGAGCTGGCAGACCACCAAAACTGACACCACCAGATAAACAGTATTTAAAGCTTTCCTCTTTGAGAGAGAGGAGAAAATCAGGCTCCATTCTTCCTTCAGATCTGGAAAAATCCACAGGTGTTTCTGTCCATCCTTCACTGTAAAAAGACAACTCAACACTATGAGACTGAAAGGATGTGCAGCTGTCAAGAGGCCCTTACTGAGAAAAAGAAACAAGAAGAAGCTCTTTTTATCCATTTATTCTAGTTAGTCAGGGCATTTTGTCCTTAAAATGCACTAAAACAGACACACTCACACATACACAGGTAAACATAAACAGCTTGTGTAGCCACTGGTCAGGGCTGAAGGTCTTTAAGCACCTAATTCTGCACGTCTCTCTTCCGTTTGTATACTACAGAGCTCTAGCAAAGGATGGCACACTTTGCCAGAATCCCTCAGTGTCCTGACAACAATGGCCACACAGTCAACAATGGCTGCTCTGCGCGAGCGCGCTGCCAGCAGGGAGGGCACTATAATAGGAAAAGTATGAGAGAGGCCAGGGACCACGATTCAAAACAAGTCTGACCTTCAGCATCCGTAAGAAATCAGCTCAATTCAATCCCCAAGTGAGAACATGGAGCAGAGTCTATGTTCTTCCATGCCCTATTTGAACATCAAGTACAGCAGCAACTGGAGAAACGAATGAGAGAAAGCACACAAACGCTTGCTGCACTGTTCTAGAAACGATCCCATAATCATGCCACGACTGTTTAACTGACATGGAGAGGCAGAATAAGTTTGACTGAATGTCTTCCGCTCTCTATCTCTGTCCCTCGTTCTCTTCAAAGCAGCAGCTCTGGCTGCAGTTCAATCAGGGCCTGGTGTCTTCCACCACCTGGCAGGTTAATGAAGCGAGCTTCAGAGAGGTTCACTTCCCTACAGCCACATTCAGATGGAGGGGAAGATAAAACACTCTCTCTCTCTGTCTCTCTCTGTCCTCACATTGCCTCTTACCCTTCGCCCGTGCATCATTCTTTCTCTCATCCTCCCTATCTGCACCTTTCCTGACTGCTTCACAGTATCATTATTCAGATTATACAATATGTCTTTATCTATGAGTTCGTTAGTAAGGGATGCTCTGATATGGAATTTCTGGGCCAACAGCGATAAATAAAACCTTGCTGTGGCTGATATTGGTACAAATAACCAAAAATTTTACAAAAATTTGTTGTCTTATTTGTTGTTTTTTTTACAGAATGTAAAATCTCCACTGCAGGTTTTGGGCCAGTTAATATCTGTTGTAAAATCTTTCAATATTTTGTGATTATTTTTGTGATTAAGTTTGTTCCGTTTTAGACAATTAGACAACCCGTTTCAAGAACAGCTTTTTTTTTGGCGATAAGGTTACTAAAGTCTTCTGAGTAATGTGTGTCACTATAGTCTGTCCGTAAGCTTTCTAGCCTTTGTAAGAATGCACAAATTAAATTACTGTGAAATTTTTCATGGGTCACTATTCTTTCATGGGTACAGTATAATATATATTGTATTGTATATTGTTTATTGTTTATGTGTTACATAGTATGTTTATGTGTATTGTGATACAATAGATTTGAATCTTGATGCACTGGATACAATTACCACTGACATGATGTGCGGCAATAAAAAACAAACAAACAAACAAAAACATTTTTCAAAGCAGTTTACAAATGTTACAAAGCAGACTGTCTTATCTACAGTTTTAAATGGTAGGTGAATGCAACATTCTCAGTGTTGCCCAAAGACTATCACTGGCAAAGCAGTGGCATTTCTGCCTGGATGGGAAAACAAACCTCTTGTGGTGGTGTTATCCACTATGCTGTCCATTTCAGTCAGCTTAAGAAGTACAGAAATGCCTTACACTAGTGATGATGTGCATACACAAGCACATGGTTATCAATCGTAAGAATCAGCTCTAACTCCAATACCATATAATAGAATATATTAATTATTATATTTCCTCACATCTCAGCGACAGGATGAAAAGAGGCTTCTTAAAAAACTATTAATTACCTGTTTCAAAACTGAATCTAAAATCAAAATATTTTAATCTGTAATCAACTCTAAAGGATTACTTTATTAAAATAACATAATCCGCTTCCATTCCTTTTCTTTTGGATTGTGTATTGTGTTAAATTCATATAATTAAATTAACACAAGTTAAAGACAAATTTCAATAAGATGTCTTTAAATTTAACACAAGGCAAACAGGAAAACTGTTTATAGAACAGGAACACTATCAAACAAAATCACTAGGAGAAAGATATTTGTCTGCACTTTATGTGTGCTATGCGTAGACTCACTGGAAAATGTCATTAAATATTTTGGTGAATTCAAATTGGGTATCAAATGAGGCGTGTGTAGACTGGAATCAAAAATGGAACTAACTGGTGCTTTAATTTATTTATTTGATCTGATTAATTTTTAATTATTTTTTTTTTTTTGCTAGGCATCACAATAAAGCTCTGCACACTGAATGCACCATGGTATTTTTTGGATTGGATAGATTTTACTGTGTGTTTGCAATAAATAAATAAATAAATAAATAAATAAATGGCAGAATGTCAAGTGACAAAGAGCTCCTGACAAAAAAGGCAAAGGGTCACATCGGGCAGGCTTGGCTGTTGCTGTGTCAACCATATAGACAACAGTGATTAGTTGAGATTGTGTCATCTATGAAAGTAACATATAACATATAATGTACAACTGATGATATATATCTATAGCATATGACATAGAATGTATAACTGACAATATCTTGTATGTCAAACATGATTTTTCAGACAGTAAAAATGCAGCATTATTTTATTTGCCCTGTTTCTGCAAACTTGTGCAGATGACATTAACTCACTATAGTCATGTTCAAATTAACTGACCGATGTCTGAAAAAACGCACAAATTGTGTCCTGTGTGCGTGTGTGTTAGACGAGCAGCACCTCCTGATTGTGGCTAGTAACTCACTCACTCACACACTCACATTTAACAGGCTGAAGATTCTTCACAAGGGGGCACTTTTGTAACTTTTGGTGCTCCATAAGAGTTGTGCTACACATCAATGACACCATATGCCCTTATTATAATGTATTTTCTGTTTTTTTTCTGTAATTGTAATGAAATACTTTTTCTATCTCAATTATGTAATAATGTTACATGTATTCCATTACTGCCCACCCTGATCACACACGCACACACGTCATCTAAACTGCTTATCCTTCTGGGTCACGGTGCCGCCCTGAGTGAGAGTTATATTGGCTTCAGACATATTGTGCATCATTAACATCCAGCAATCACAGATTTTGTATGGTTCAACTGTGAATGGCTGAAACTTTCAAATGACATGCAGCATTTCACACAGAAATGCTACAGCTACACCTTGTACACAATATACTTTTGATACCTGGATCCAATCAACACATCAACATGTGACTCTTTAACTATTTTATACTGCATTTCCATCAGGCACGTTTCTCTATCCCCTCTTAACTATCTCTCCAGCGAGATTGCAGTCAGGGGCTACTGTTCATAATGGAATATGACTGATTGACTGATTACAGACAAAACTAGATGAGCTACCCCTAGCTGAGAATTCAATAGAGGGAGATGAAAAACCCTTCTTTCTCTTCATTCGCAACATCAGTGTGATATCTAACCTGAGAACACTCTGAGATATAAAGCAAAGCCCTCACACAAAAAGCGACATCAAAAGAGAGGGGGCACAATAAAGCAGCAACACGTGTCACACTTTTACAGTGATGCTCTCTCTCCTCTTACTACCCCTACATCTCTATTTGCAGACAGTTAAGTCTGTCCTGTTCCAATTATACAGGAAACACCTGCTTTAGAACATAATAACGCTGATGGAAACTAATGCAATACAAAACGGTCAATGGTAAGGGGGACAGCAGCTTTGTTCCGTGTGGTCGAACAGCACTTGACCAGAGAGTAGAAAAATAAATAAACAAGAAAGACCTTTTAGATGCCTTTTTTTCTTGAGAAAATATTTGATGGCCTTTGTTCATGATGAATTTGCCCTTGTCTCGTCCCCCGAACAGCCTTTTTTTCTGCTCATAACTTGTGTCAGCAGCAGGTTTGGATACAGTCCGAGGAGCATCAATAAATTAGAGAGAAGTGAGGGCATCTGGGTACTGACTTCAGTTGTGTCCTCTGTGTTCTTCAGTTCAGAACTACATTGTAAAAAATTGCTGTAAATTCACAGTATTTATTTTACAGTAAATTGCTGGTTTGTTATTTTACAGGATCATACTGTAAAATATTGGGCAATTAGAGCATGCATTAGTTTACAGTAGCACACCAGACAAAGCAATTTACAGTAATGTACTAGCAGTAGAGCTTAGTACTGTAAATATTTTACTACACTATGCTGTATGTATGCTCTACAATGATTTATTGTAAATAAATGCTGCTGTCAGGAAATTACAACTTTACTGTACATTTTTAACAGTGCTGTTGTGAATGAGGTAAAGCAGAGCCTACTTTGAAAATCATGAGGCTGTGGAACACAAGTCTGTTGTTGCATGGCGGATAATATTTACTGATATCTATCACTTATAATGAATATTATCAGCTACAGATGAATTTAACTGAAATAAAAACAAATAAACTGATTTTTGTTTCTCTCAATCTGGCCTAATGTCAGATCTGGCAGGTCAATAGGGAAGGGAGGGGTCATGAATTGAATTTAAAAAGCTGTGCAGCACAGGTGCGTTAAACCTGCGGCTCAGTGACAGGCTTTCAAATAATGTTGGATCTTCGGATTATTAACTACGTTAATGAGGTTTTTAAGCAACAAATGTTCTCTCATCATTTTCCCAAACAAGAACATGGACTCTAAAAGGGAAATTCCAAAATATCTGTAAAATAAAATAGTTCACAAGTAGGGACGCTGGAAGTGGGGGTGTTGAGGGGGCTGCAGCCTCTAAAGATCTTAGGTTTGTTTACCTGCAACTGCAAAGTGCCATGTGTGCTTTTTATAAGAAGGAATATTTTTATTTGTGTCTTTATTTATATCGCTGTTATCAAAAGAAAACCTCATATCTCCAAAATAATACCTTTACAGAAGAAGGAAATTACATACTTTACTTTTAATGTAAGTCAGTGGAACCGGACTTTTTTCCAAAGTAATTTTGGGCCATTTCTTTTGGTCCATTCATCATGAAACGTACACACAATGTAAAGGGCAACAGACATTTTCAAATTATGTCAAAAACTGAAAAACGTCTCCAAAAAAAATGGAGATACGAGGTTTTCTTCCGACAGCAGCGATATGTTCATGTTATATAGCTATGTTTTGCTACCACTGTAATAACCTCCCACTAAATTACTAACAGTTCTCGCCTCATACCATCTGATTGGTTGACTGTCGGCTCATTTGCATAAAGTTTGTCTAGAAAGAGAGGAGAGGGACAGGGACACAGCGGTTGCTGTGTTGGTCATAAGTGCATATCTGTTATTATCCTTTTCCAAATGAACCATTTCACAGCAAACCACTCTTAATCATTTTAGTTACATCTTAATGATTTGAAAAATTGGTGGAACTCCCCTTTAAGAGGAACCAAATCCTGCTAAAGCATGAATATAAACAAATGAATCGATGTCATGAGCCCACTGTTTAGATGTTATTCTCCACATCAAGTTGCCATGGGTGGGTTATAGTGTTATATATTATATATATGTTATAGTGTTGGGTTAGTTCAACCCAAAATCCTTTACAAACTACTAATTGCTTCTCTCAAACTGTAATGTAATGCAATTTTACATTACTCTCTAAAACTCAGACACACCTATACACAAGTACAAATACAGCAGTGCCTTTCGGTACTTTATTTAGAAAGAAATATCCAATCACTGTAAAGATCATTTTAAAGGCATGCCACTATCCCTGCCTTTGAACAGTTATGATGATTATGAATAGATAACACTGTTTTTTAAGGGTCGATGAATTTTCCTCGCTTTTTTTATTTTTTTATGAAAACAACCTTTTTTGAATGAATTGTTTTTGTGATGTTATGGAGACCAAAGCATTCACATATATATTGGCTTATTCTATCTTACTTTAAGTTTTAAAGAGTGTTACACTGCAATTTGAATAAGGCACAGCTAATCAGAACAAGGTTCATTTACATATATCAGGCTTAAAGTCACAGTAACAAAAACAGCCTGCTTAATTCTAAGCGATAAACAGAGGTTGGAAAAAAATGATGAAAACATGACTGTGTTTTGGTGTATAAACACAAGCACACAAATGTCAACACAAACAGGGAAATTAAGGAAAAATCCCAATGCAAGAAAAATGTGGGATATTGGCCCTTTAAAAAACCTAGAAATATTTAGTCAAACAGCCTAAAAAAGTTGATGAAATAAAATGTAAAGCTTTACAGAGCTGTTTCTGAATTAAATTGAGTTTGGCCTGGGGTTGGGGTCTCTCTTCTTCAGTACAGGAGTCTTTAATCATCAGTTTCATATTAGCATGATTAGATGTCTCAATAGATTCATATGTCAAAGCAAGAGGCGGACGTGAACTGAACTTTATGTGTATGCATGCAGTCACATGACATGAATAAGTGACTATTGTATAGATAGCTAACAAGCTAAAACTTTGACAGGAGATTATAGCAACAGTAGAATTCCTAATGTTAGTGTATTACTGATGGATGCTGTCTGTAACTAGTTGTGATGACCCTGAAACCAGTAAGAAATAAGCCTTCGATGTTTTCCTCTCAGTTCATAAACTTATTAACCGCATCTGAGATTTCAGTGCGTACAAAAACATTACGGTCGATAAACGCAGCAGAAGTAACGGCCCTATCTTTCACTAAGCCTGTGAATGGCTCTCATGCAGAGACACCAAAACAACAGTAGCCTGATCAATGTGGGGACGTTCTTAGCCATCTGTAAGTACCTGTGAATGGTTGTTATCGATTCTAGGCGCCTCCAAATACAAATATGAGATGAAGGAGCTCTCAGATGAAAGTGCTGGATGCAGTCCAGTATCATCAGTACCTCTGGCCAAATGGCATTCCTGAAGCCTCTATTACCTTACCAAGAGCTCCTCAGTCTGGCTGGGGGAAGGGAGACTCTATTAAGATCACTTATGTTGCTTCCACTGGATGTAAGGATCAGTACTTATTACTGTAGATGACTTTCACTAGAATTTAACCAGGGCCTCAAGGAGCTCCTGACTTTGGCATAAAGCCTAAGATACTTCGCTTCTGCATCTGCAGTAGACCCACGCACGCCGCAGAAGGAGATGACCAATAACAAGAAAAACGAATCATAGCCCACTGGCAAATTCTGAAGTCAAACCCATTTACATTAAACCAACAGTGTCATAATGGTGAATGACACTTACTGTACACTCTTAAAAAAGATGGTTCTTCAAGCGTTCTTTAGTAAAGGGAATAGTTCTATTTAGAACCATTTCATGCTTAAACGGCTCCTTGCATGGTTAAATAGTTCTTCAGATTGCTGAAGAATGTGCTTTATATGGTTCTAAATAGAACCTTGTTGAAAAAGGTTCTATATAGCACCAAAAAGGATTCTTCTGTTGTTAGTAGCTTGACATTGTAATGATAGCACAACCCTTTTCGGTGCTATACAGAAGCACATATTCTCCATCTCCATCAATCTGAAGAACCATTTCACCTGGCAAAGATTCATTGAAGCCTAAAGCATGGTGTAATAGAACCATTCCCTTTACCAAAGACCCCTTGAAGAACCATCTTTTTTAAGAGTGTAGACTAGTGAATGAAATGTGTCTGAGAAATCATGAGGCAAGAACAAAAAAATAGCATTCAACAGCCAGAGTTAGCCAGCAGAGACTATGCTAAATGTGCCTACCTACTTCATTTGCCAGTGTTAGTACTGAAAACAAAATGAACACTATAAATTACACCAGGTATGTTCTGCCGACAGAGCTGCTACGAGCTTGAAGTTTTAGCTGTAGTGATATGAGTGAGTGAGCCTAAGAATTCTAGTCCAGTTTTTTTTATTATGTCATTTATTCTCACTGCTGTAACAAAATATCTGATATTATTTTATAGGAGAAGGACGCATGAAGCAAGGGAAGGCCTAATGACTTTTGGTAAATAAAATACATGTCTGTAATTTTTAGTTCATTTTTATTGAATAGAATCAACACATTTGTTGTATGTAAACTCTGTAGTAGCTCAGAACTACTTAAGTAATAATCATATTTCATTATTAAGTTTTGTTTTTTTTTCAAATACAGTATCTACGTTAATACAGCCAAGTGAGTGATCCTACTGGGTAGGCTTTTAGGAGCAGGACAGAATGCCTTACATCTTAGACCAACTGTGTTATGTCACTGTAGGCCTTTCTGTAAGTCTTCGATATGTCACTGACTGTAAACTTGAGCCATAGTCTATGCCAGGGTGAGGTGAAATATGTTAATGTCTGTTGCGAACTTCAAATATCTAGAACAGCCAAACAATATTAAAATAATTTCTTATTAAAAAGAAAAAGTTTTCTAAAAATCTTACTTTTAGCACATAATTTGAACACAGCAACTGTCGTTTGTAAAACATTTTATGGTGAATGGACCAATAGAAATGCTCCAAAATCACTTGGAACAAAACCTCTTTACATCAACTTACAATTAAAGTTAAAATGTTTTTGTCTTTCCCTGTAAAGTTACTGTTTTGAAGATATGTTACATGCACCAGCTTTAGCTTAATGCTTACATACTATTAAAAATCCTGTTGGGGTGCTAGCAGAATTGAGCATTACTGTAAAGGTGTTTTTCTCATTATTTGAGTTTTGACATTTGTGGCCTGAGCTGATGGTCACTAATAGTCATGCTTCACTTCTGGTACACAAACTATACAGCACAAAAATGAATAGTGTAAAAAATACAATCCAGAATGTTAAAAAAAAATTATATATCAAGTTTTGTTTCAAGGGAAGCTTATAGCTCAGGCCTTATTATTATTATTATTATTATTATTATTATTATTATTATTACTATGAGTCATATTCTACACAGTAGGCACTGGTAATTGTCCATTTTTTTGACATGAGTGATGGCCATTAAGCTGACAGTATGTGCTGCACTCATTGTTATTATCATGACCACCAGAAAATGGCTGCCCTTCAACTGTCGCCTGTCTGCCTCCAGCACTGTCAGAGAGAGAGAGACTGCTGCAGCGATCTCAGGGGACAGCATTAAACAAATGATCAATCTCTCACAATAAAGAGCTACTACACACACTGTACTGTAAGATAAATGTGCATGTGAGAGAGAAGGAGAATGTGATTTAGAAAAAACAGGCTAAATCCATAGAGGCTCACTAAAGCACTCCTGAAACAGAGTGTTATGAAAGCTAATGCAGGGCCTCAGGTTGGGCTTGGTGGGCTTAAGTCCATAATGAGTGGTGAGTATGTGTGCCAGAGGAGAGCGAGCGGAGATGAGGGTCTGTCTGAGAGAGAGAGCACCATGCTCAGAGACAACCTGTCACAGCCTTCACTCGCTTCTGTCAGCCTGCTAATACAAGACACAGACAAGCAGAGAGAGAGAGAGAGAGAGAGAGAGAGAGAGAGAGAGAGAGAGAGAGAGAGAGGGAGATAGAAAGACAGAGGGAGGAAACAAAGCGAGAGAGAGGGTAAATGAAGGAGGAAGAGCAGGAGAGAGAGAGGGGGAAGTGAGGAGAAAGAAAGAAAGAAAGAGGAAGACAGAAATATGAGCAAAAGAAGAGAAAAGTAAAGGAAACAGAAAAAGACAGGGGGAGGGAGAAAGGGAGGGAAGGAAATAAGAAAGAGTGAAAGAGAGAGAGAGAGAGAGAGAGAGGGAGGGAGAGAAAGGAGAGAGAGAGAGAGAAGGACAGAGGAAGGAAACAAAGCAAGAGAGAGGGGAAATGAAGGACGAAGAGAGGGAGAGAGAGAGGGAGGAAATGAGGGAGAAAGAAAGAAAGAGGAAGACAGAGCTATGAGCAAACAAAGAGAAAAAGAATGGAAACAGAGAAAAAAAAGAGGGGAGAGGGAGGAAGGGAGGGAAGGAAATAAGAAAGAGTGAAAGAGACCCCTTTTACTGAAGCATTATTAATTAAAAGGTTTTACATCCTATAGTAAAGAGCTAATAGTTATATTAATAATAATGAGGATCCCCAAAGAAAAATCACCCATTCACAAAGATTCACCAATGAAATGATATCACACCCGAATCACTGACAGATACAATAATTTCACCAGCACACCACTTTTTCTCAAAACAGGAAATGTTATGAGTGCTTTGGTAAAAGACAAATTCAACTCTAATGTGCAATTCCACTAGAGCTCGGAACAATTTTAAAACATCCACCTCCTGCCCTTCAGACATCAACCTGAAGGACTTCCACACTGATAACTTAGCTTGTCCCACTAAAAAATTAGCCAAGGCACATATATAACGCTGAGCTTTAGAGTATTTACAGCCAAAAATGAAACAGAGTCCGGGTGAACAGAAACCCCAGCCCTCTGAGCGCCCTGTCCAGGAACTTGAACAGAGGAATCTGTCTTTGACAGTCGGAAAAAGCATGAAAAACAGTATCAAGATTATTACAGAAAATGCAGAGTGGTTGAAGAGCAGGGTTAAATTTTGACAAGAGTGAAAGAGAGAGAGAGAGAGAGAAAGAGAGAGAAGGAGAGAGAGAGATAGATAGAGAAAAGCGAAGTAAGGAGAAAGGAAGAGTCAGCGAGAGAAAGAGAAGGAAAGACTGAGAGAGAGAAAGGGGAAGCAATGGTGAGAGAAACATAAAGAGAGAGAGGACAGGAGAGAGAGTGGAGATGAGAGAGAAAGGAAGAGAGAGGGATAGTTTGAAAGAGAGTCAGAGAGAGGAAGAGCAAGAGAGAGAAAGACACAGAGAATCAGAGATAGACAGAAAGATGAGGTGAGAGATAAGGAGAAAGGAAAGGAGAGAGAAAGAGAGAGAGGAGAAAAGAGATAGGTGGACAGAGGAAAGGAGACAGAAATGAGAGAGGGTAAATGAGGGAGGGAGAGAGAGAAAGAGATTGAGGAAGAGGGGGAGAGAGGGAGGGAGAGAGAGAGAAAAAGAGAGAAGGAAGGAGGGAGAAGGGAGAAAAGAGAGAGGAGTGAAGTAAGGAAAAATAAAGTGTCAGAAAGAGAAGAAAAGACAGAGAGAAGAGAGGAATAGATGGTTACAATAACATAAAGAGAGAGCGAGAAAGAGGATAGGAGAAAGAAAGAGGGGATGAGGGAGTAAGAAAGAGAGAGGAAGAGTTTAAGAGTAAGAGAGAGAAAGAAAGAACAAGAGAGACACAGAGAGAGAAATCGAGAAGGCAGTGGGAAGAAAGAAGGAGAAAGAAAGAGAGAGGGAGATAGCATGATAGAGAAGAAGAAAGAGAGACAGAAAGAGTGGGAGAGATGGGGAGAGAGAGGAAATAATGGAGAAAGAAAGACAGAAAGATAGAGGAGGGAGAGACGGACAAAGAGAAAGAGCAAGAGAGAGAGAGGAGAAAGGGAGAAAGAGCAAAAAGGACAGAGAGAAATCGAGAAGACAGAGTGAGGAAGAGAGAAAGAGAAAGAAGAGAGAGGGAGATAGCATGACAGAGAAAGAGAAAGAGAGAGAAGGAGAAAGAGAGATGGGGAAAGGGAGGAAATAATGGAGCAAGAAAGAGAGAGAGATTGAGGAGTGAGAGAAGGACAGAGAGAAAAAGCAAGAGAGAGAGGAGAGAGAAACAGAAGGAGAGACCAGAGAAAGAGAGAGAGAGAGAGAGAAAGAGCAGAAGAGGGGATGATGAGAGAAACGGAGAGAGAGAAAAGGGGACAGGAAAGGAGAGAAAGATAAACAGCAAAAGAAGCAGCCAGACAGAGAAAGAGCGAGAAAGAGAGAGAGAAAGTCAGAGAGAGAGAGAGAGAGAGAGACAGAGACAGAGAGAGCAGAAGTAAGTGAATTGGGTCTGGCCTCGTGTCTCTAGCTGTCAATCTCAGTATATCATATTCAAGCTAAAGGTTGCGTTTAGAAAGTGGATGAAATATAACGAGTACCATTGTCTTGACAGTGTGAAGAAACATCAGTCATACTCAAAACTCGTCTATTTTCCGGGAGAATGTTAACGTGCTTCAAGGACACTGCATATTTGTACAAGCCTTGAGTAAAGAGTACAGCAGCAAAACAGTCTGAAATATTAACATACTGTCTCTAATGTCAAAGTTAATTTAGTTGGCAGTGCATTATGCAAAGTCATTTTATTTTCCATCCCTAAACAGTCTTACCTCTCCCAAGGTGAGAACAACGTGTGCAATAAACAATTACAAAGGCATCTCACAACACTGCACTCCAAATGGCAAGCAGTATTTATTGCTATGATGAGCAAGGATGCATATTTGTGGTCCAGCCTTTTGCTTTATAGTTTGCTCGACTTCAAATGAACTTGACGCGTTGCCACTGCTGAAGTTTCCTCTCATGAAGAACGCTTGTGACTTTCTGAACTCAGGGAAATCAACCGGAGCTCCTAAGTGTGAATAAAGGCATTGTGGAGGAGCGAAAGGGCAAATCGGCTTGGCTGGAAGCTGAAATGAGTCTGCGCTCGTTGCCAAGCAGCTGGGGGTGTCTGAGGCTGATACCTTCGCTGGTTAGCGCTGGATCCTCGAAGGATTTTTAAAGATTAAGAGGAGCTTGTGCTAGCCTAAACGTCTCTCCAACTGAACCACACACAGACATAAGATACTGTGCATGCATGCCAAACGTTCAGCACTCTTTCAGCAGCCTGGCCCAGGGGAGCAGAGAGCTGTGATAGATAAGATTGAGCTAAATGGTATAAAATAGAGGAGCTCTCTTCATACAAGCATCAAGTACAGCTACTTAACACCCGTCTAGGCAATTGACAGAAAAGACTGAACCCTGTCTGTTACATCTGTAATTACTTTTATGTAACGACTTTAAGCAATTAACGTTCAACCTTTCAAGCCATCTTCCAGTCACTGAAGGCAATTACTGTTGCCTTTTTTTTTGAATCTTAATAAAAGTTTCAGAATTTTACATAAAAATATGGTCACATTTGGAGCACAACCGTCTAATCACTAGCCCTATCATCAGGTCATGAGTTCAATCCCTGGTGATGCCACAGCCGTCCGAGGCCAGGAGTCAAACACAGCATAACTACGCCCCCCTATTACTTAGTTAGTCAATGCTAGCCAATCAAGTTCATCCTCACATCATCCATAACCATCTGGTTTGGTTCCTCCACCTCACAACAACAAGCCCGAACACATAATCAGGACAGAGGAGAAGATCAAATATAATCTACCAATTCTTCAGTACATCCACAACTGAGGGACTCCTCTGATCCTTCTTATCCTGGACATCACCTATTCCAGCCACTACCTTACGGTAGAAGATTCAGGGTCATCAAATCCGGCACTGCTAGACATGCTAACAGCTTTTTCCCCAGAGCTGTAGTGCTCATTAAGTGCAGTTTACACTTTAAACTATACTGAACCTAGCAAAGCTCCCTTTCTGTATGGTGCAACTGTATAAATCCTCTGTGCAATAATGCTTGGTTTGTACAACTGTACAAATATTCATTGTTACCAAAGCTTATATCATCCTGTCATTTACTGTAAATAATAGTTATTATGCATACATTTACATATTAACATACTCATCTCTTTTAGCTCATTTGACATTAGCAATTCTTTATCTATTGTCTTATTTTTATTCTATTTATTCTAATATCTAGCATGGTAGTAGGTAGTGTGCAGTAGGTTTGGAAAAGTTGTCCCCAAATGTGACCCTGCAAGACAACATTATATTGCCAAAATTATGTAAACATCCCTCCTAATTAATGAATTCAGGTAATTCAGCCACATGCATTGCTATCAGGTATATAAAATCAAGCACATAGTCATGCAATCTCCATAGGCAAACACTGGTGATAGAATGGACGGTACTGAAGAGCTCAGTGACTTTAAACGTGACACTGTCACTGGATGCCACCTTTGCATGTCAGTAAGTTTGTGAAATTTCTGCCCTGCTAGATCTGCCCTGGTCATCCGTAAGTGCTCTTATTGTGAAATGGAGCAACAACAGCTCAGCCACAAAGCAGTAGTGCCGCCTGTCCTCTGTTGCATCATTCAATACAATTCAAACTGCCTCTGGAAGAGGCATCAGCACATGCTCCATCCCTACAAGCACTTCAGAATTTAATTGAAATAATAAGACCTTTCTATGAATAACCATTCATTTACGTCACATGATATCCACTCCTTTTTCTTTTTTAAAAAAAACAACATGTCAATTCGAAGGCAATTCTGATTCTCCAGCTTTAGGTTTCACAGGAAAACCACACAACGTCTATCTTCATACCCCTGCTTATGCTATTGGTGAAGGAATCTGACTAAGCATAATACAATACAACCTATCATTGCTCACCCAAAGCTGTGCGGATGGTGAGTATGTCATCTGGAGTGTTATCAAAACAGCCGTGGAGAAACTGGTTTTGCCAACATGCCAGCAGAACATGCCAGCAGCCTGTCATTTCTGCATGCTCCTCTTGTGTACACACTTTGGCTGATGGCTCCTGGATATCCTTCCACATGCTCCATATGCTGGGGTAATTTCCATCTCAACACATAATCCTATGCATCCCTCAGCAATGCACATGAGGTTAGCTCTGTGCCAGCGAAGATTGGCAGCAAGGAGCACAGGGTCCCTAGGTTAGGAGGGATGAAGCTCGGGGAATGAAATGGGTAAATGTGCTCATGTTAGTTCAGCTGCATGCATTACTCAAAGATAACTCTCATTCTAATTGTTGTATTAATCTCCATGGTTATGTGTATGTTTTATGAGTATTGGGATTTTTAGATGCTGAGCATGGACGACATGGCGCAATCATTGAACACACTGAAGTTATGGACAACAATTTAAGAAACATCAAGACATAAAGGGCTAAAATTCAAATAACTACCTGTTACTATGCGGTTTAGGCATGTTTTAAGTTTGTTTTGTTGTTTATGAATATTTTTGTGAATGTTTTTATTCAATGTCTGCAAAAATGAACTAAGAAGCAAGAAGTAAACCCAATGATGAACCTATGAACCAATGACGATCCCACTTGTATAAATGTGCATGGTGACATAATTTATCGTAATAACTATAAAATATCATATCACCCGCTCCTAATGGCTGCCATGACTCTGTATCTGTATGATCATAGATACATCAGCACATATACTCTAATCTGTCTTTATATTTAAATGAAAGTGATGAAAGCAATAAAAGATCAGAATTAATGTGCTCTTCATATAATTAGCCTTTGGATAACTACCCACTGACTACCATTTAACAGCTAATGCTAACCATACACTAGAAGACTTTGAAAAGAATTTTGAAAGACTAAAGTCTGACACCCTCTCACATCTAAAGACAGCGTCGCGTTGTTTAGTCAGAGACTATGATTTTGCAAAGACTAGGAATCTTGCAGTGTCACTATTTACAAGACTGCAACTAGATTTTTGAGATTATTCCCCATCATGCACCTGGTGGAAATTTACAAGCAGATAAACACTTTTCCTTCCACTCTATAGTGGTACAGATGGGAGGATACGTTGGCTGGGCATGTAAAGATCTGGGACTCAGATTAGTTCACTATAGAACTGTATACTGCAGATCATCACCCAGAATCTTTTAATTAACCTGTAAAATGTGCAATTACTTTTTTAATTTGACATAAAGATTTACACATCAACACAACATGCAGCGATTCAGCATTCAGCATTGTCGATTGGGTGTCATGAACTAAACCATAAGAAACAAACAAACAAAATAAGAAGTCAGTGTAGAAAACAAAAAAATAGAAAAAAATTGATGATTCTTTAATAATGGCATTTTTAAAGTCCTCTGCACATTTCCTTACGTGTTACAGGCTCAGTGGACCTGAAATATTAAAACAGTCAGTTTACATTTTAAGTTAATATGATTATTGTATCGAATTGCTTTTTTACAGAGATTTCAGGCCGTCTCTCTCTCTCGCTCTCTCTCTCTCTCTCGCCTTGCATGAGCCAAGACTTAAAACTTACGATAATATTAAACACGGTTGATTTTGTCGCAGCATGAAGACGAGAAAAAGACTGACTTAAGACCGCCATCTTGACCACCTTATACCAAACGATCGACATGCCGCAACCGCAACGCGACACTAACAAGACTCTCGTGATTTTATTCCGACATGGATATTTGTCGGCGACAGTGAAATCGCTTGAAAAGTCGTTTGGTGTAAGGCCGACATAAATCGCTAAAAGGACCCAAAAGAATGATTATGTTTATTTTTCGCTCAGCAAGCTGGAAAATGCTGCTTGATTTTCAGTTCAGTGTCAGCTTTTATTTTACTATTTTACACAGGTGACCAAGCTTGGAACACACCGATCACACCCTTTTATAAAGCTTTGGCTTAATATCATTTCCACATGTATATATATCGTACATCAGCACAATTAGTGCCAAAATTATGTAAACTAAAAGATAAACGTGTACTGATTTCATGTAGTACTTATTTGAATCAGATGAATTCAATATATACTATGTTTTCAGTGCAAGTACATCAGTAGCTCTCAAAAAAGTAGCATAGTGGAAGTTGCAACTATAAACTACTTAGAGTTGGAGTTTTTAACTGTACTTGTTACTCTGTGTCTAACAAAATTAGACACAGAGTAACAATTCAGCATTATTAGAGTTTATATCACAAACTTCTCAGGTTTTCTAATTATGGTAATATGCAAGCTCTAACTATTCAGCATCATTAGAGTTTCTATCACAAACTACTTAGTTTCTAACTATGCTAATATGCTAGTTTTCTACCTTGTCAGCATTATTTGATTTTATTCCAAGCTACTTAGAGTTTCTATGCTAATATGCTAGTTCTCTAACTATTCAGCATTATTACAGTTTCTATCACCAAAAAACAAGCATGAAATCAATTCAGAGTGAGAGTTCAGTACTTAGTTTGTGGTAATGCCACCTAAACAATCATCTGACACCCAAAATAATAAAACTTTAGCACATGAATGAAGTTTTTAGATAGTTTCAGTAAGTTCAGTCTGGCCCCACTCACCCAGCCAACACAATGAAGAAGTCTAGCCGGTTCCAGGTGTCTCCAAGGTAACACTTCTTGCCAAAGATGCCCAGCGCCACCATCTTGATCACCATCTCCACAGCAAAAAAAGCAAAGATGAAGTCATCAAAGTCCTAAAAGGAGAAAAGCATTCAAAGTGTTAGCATTAAATTCTTCCCCTGCAGGATTAGCAAAACTGTTCTTGTTCAGATCAAAGTGCAGGAGACAGAGCCTCTGATTCACGCTAAATGTGCAATTTCACAAACAAATATGTGACTACATTAAGAACAGATAACCTCCCAGTGCCATATGGAGACCGAAGCTATATTCTCTGCTTTAACATTAACATTCACAGCATGGGGTTTGTTTGTGTGGGTGCGCGAGTGGATCTATAAGCTGACTCTGAGTGGCCCCAAACAGCCGACTCATGCTTTTTTTTTCCCCCTCTGCAAATCCTCAACCAGGCCCTTCTATGATGCCCTGAATAAGGGTTCAAAATGTTCTCTAGAGGAAATACCTTATTTATTTATTTATGATAAACACAAGTTTTCAAGAAACACAGTGAAAAAGATCTGCATGTAGGCACCAGGCAAATGATTAATTAATGCAAAGCCAACCAATTAAGTGAAAAAGTGAGTTCGTAGCAGGAATTATTAAGTTTACTTTGCATTCTCCGCTGGCATATTTGCTCGTGGTGCCAATTTGTTTTCCCTGCCTTTATTTTGTATTCCATATGAAGATGAAAGATGAAGTCGAGGCATAATTTTGACACAGTGTGGAGAAAAAAAACATCACTTTATTGTTCACAAAACACTTGTTTGTAATGATGTGAGAAGCACAGTACTGGACAGTAGCTGTGGAAACGCTAACTAGATTGGAGAGTTTTGCTGCAAAATGGATGAAAATAGGACTTTTTGGTTTTTCAAATAGAAAAAATAAGGGAGAAATTCATTGGTAGAGAAATGGTATGAATGCATCAGATTAGCATAGAACACTGAGTACCATTTGGAATCAATAAATGGGTGAATAAACTGATTTCAGAAAGGCTTTTATTATTTGCCCTCTATCAGACATGGGTTATGCCACTGAGCTGAAATGCCAGTATTCTGCAGCATGATGATCAACACAGAATACTCAGAGTTGAGTTTATTGTACAGTATTAATAATGAATAAACTCTGGATAAATGTACTTCAGAAATGAAAGAGTCTTCTAGTCTTCCAGCTGGTGCACAAGAAATGGGCGAAGGCACTGGGGCTAGTCTGGCCTCAGTGACCCCTTCCATTTCCTCAAGGGTAATTGTCATCACATGGGAAATGCACCTGGGTTTTCTGAGCCAGCTGGAGCATTAGTGATGACTCCTAAGCAAGGGAATCCCTCCAGCCAAGAGGCTTTCGCAATGCAGGGAATGATAATTAAGTTGCAGTGGATAAGCGCACTGTCAAGCTCCGCATCATTTCAATGCTAGCTCTAAACTGTTGGCCACTCTACCCACCTTCACTCACTGTGAACCGGAGCTTTTGTCATTTAGAGTTAATGCTCATGCACTGTTTTTTTTTTCAATAGGGAACATCGTCAAGGGGCAGATTCTGGCACAGTGCAGTGACAAGTCATTAAACATGAATGCTTTGAGACCACAATGCTTTTGAAGCAAATGAAAAGGCCATAAATTTTAAGTAATATTTTCATGTTTGGCTTGGGAACACCACTGCTGGTCACATGGCTGCCCACTTGGCTTGTCAGAGCATAATAAAGTATGAAACAGGGTACACATATGCACCAACCACTGTAGCAAAGAAAGGCATTTTCATTGCTCATGGACAACCATGAACCACCACACTCGTCTTCACATAGCATCCAATAATGCGCACATTCAAAGCAAATAACATCCACAGTTATAGGCACTGCTAATAACATTTTGCTGGTTTTTATTGGAGAGCTACCTGCTGCTCATTAAAATCAACCTGAAATCAAAACGGACCTATTTTAACCTTGTTTTTTTGTGTCCCTGGTCATAGTAGGCATGATTCATCATAACAACATTTAAAAGACAAAGTTCTTGTTTTCCCATTATCTTTTATCATAGTGTAGAGACTTCTTCTTCATCTGAGTGCTGATTACATCACTGTGCTCTAGCAGGTGGGAAAAATTATTTTGGTTAAAAGTCACAATCAGACTGAACATTCTGAATTTAGTTGTGTTGATATCTCGAAAACTGAAGTGTTATCAAACAAAAACATGGCAAAAAAATTAAGAAAACAATGCACAATTACAATAACATTATGTTTCACACTCTCCCTAACGTGCTCAGCTAGCTTAAGATCCTCCTTAATACAGCATCTTACTAAGAATGACTGCTACAGAGCTCTACAGAAAGTACTTAATTGGAAGTTACCAATAGTCCACCTTCTTTACAGCAATACAGGCCACACTAGTAAATATGAAACTTCATCATGGTTAAAATAACCAAAAATTGAATCTTAATTTGAATTCAAACCTAACCTTTTGCATAGTATGTTTACACAAAAATTAAGAAAAATACCATAATAAATCAAACAGTGGGCCTCATTCACTCATTAACTGTTCTTAAGAAGAAATTTCTTCTTAAAGCCCACTTATGCAGTTTTTATGAAGATTCTGACCTTCACCAATGTTTTCTTGTTTAGGATTTGTTCTTAGATAAGAACAGATTCTACACTCACTCAAGAGCACAAAGGTGCAAATAATTCTGCGCTTTAAGAACAGGTCATGAATCTGACATAAACTTTATCTTGGGATCTTTCTCAAGAACAAATTTAAGAAGAAACTTAGGAAGATATTGGTGAATGAATGCCCAATGAGAGTTAATGAAAAGAAACCAACAAAACCTCCTCAAATTCTGTGAAACTAATATTTTTATATTATTTAACCCCTAAATGGCCATGACCAGTCAAACATTTATTACACACTCCTATACCTTAAGAATAACACAGGTTAAACGGTATTCAATGTAGTTACTTAATAGTAAGAATGTAATAAGCCAGGATTTTAGGAATTTAGGACATTTCTTCTGTTTATCTGAATGTAAACATGACAAGTGAGAACTGACAATCATATTTGACAAATCAGTTTCATTATAGACCAAACAAAATTCTATTTGCCAATGTTATCAGTTAGCAGTTATCAGTTAACTCCTTAGAATCTGTACCAATGCCAAAATTTTACATCAGTTAAGCTCTACATATAATACAGGACATATAAGACAAGAAACTGTAATCTAACAGGACATGAAGCACATTCATTTTAACTTAATCACGGATCATTGACAGAGATTGTCAAACGCCTTCTTCAAAGGCATGCTCTCTAAGAACAACCTCACAGTCTTGTATGGTGTCTGGTCTGCTTAGCTGTCTGTACATGAGTGCATGTATGTCTCTGTGGACCCTCCATGGTTCAGCAGTTCTCTAAAGAAAAACAGTACAGACTGGGGGAAGCCCTCAACACAGCACACAGCCTGCCAGCGCGCCTTAATGATTCAGTATTCTCATATGCATTTCTCTCTATCGCTCTCTCTTTCACTCCTTGCATCTCTTCCTCTTTCATTTCCCTCCTGTCTTAGCCCACATTGTCTCAGCTATCTCTTTCAAAATTCCTCCCTCCTCCCTTTTTCTCCACCATCTCATCCACCCATTTCTATTAAAGACTTGTCATCCCTCTCTTTCATATCTTCAACCGAGGGTTTAAAAATAGCTAGAGTCGGTGGAGAGAGTCACATGTGGTGTGACTGAAGGCAAGAGAGTTCATCGGCGTGCTGTGATCTTTTCGGCACTGAATAAATCTTCTCATGGTGTCCCCTTTGTTGTCCGAGCAGCTTAGTCGTTTATTGCCTGCGCAATGAGTTTGATAGGATTTCGCCTTTGCTGGCAGAGAAGGTTATTCTGGTGCGACTGATGGCCTCTCTCTGCTGCATATACACACATCCATATGCAGGCTCACGCCTAATACAGACAGTGTGGAGAAACATATGGTTAACAGTCTCTCTCCTCTGCTGTATATCTGTCTATTGGCAGTGTATTTCATCACATGTCTATAAAGCAGTTGCTAAGCAGATGATGGCGTCATTGTGTGTAAGGGAGGTGAACTTACAGAACTTACAGTGCACATCACAAGTGAGTAAATGATAGCATCCGGCCACTGGAGCGCATAAAATCACAGAGAAGCAGAAAAATGGAGCAACTATAGGGGTCCAAGCACTGCTTTGCAGGGATTTCCCAATTTGCAATTATTGTTATAGTGTCCAATGATTTATGACAGTGATAATGAAAAAATATTCATATTTTCTTACTTATCTTTAAGGACTAAATCTACTGACTAATTTAACCATAAGTTTATACATCGTGTTTGGGAAAAACCTAGGAGTAGTCCACAAATGTAAATTATGCAAATTACCTTAAAACTGAAATAGAAAGCCTAATGCCCCAACTCTTGTTTTTCTTAGCAGGGGTGTTGCTAGGCAACTTTTAGTAACAAGTGCTGTCTTTTTTCCTCGCTAGTTAGATGGGATGAGATAAAGAAAATGGTGACAGGCTACAGGGCTGGCAGGTGGACAGGGCTGAAGGAGCCAAACTGATCAGAAACCAATGTATAGTCTGTGTATCACTACCATAGCTAGATCTGTGCCTGTTGTAAGTGGATGAATAGCATTTAACTTACATTAGACCTGTGGTTAAAACAAACTATGAAGAGAGAGCAACTGATCTAAAATATCCATATTCATTATGAGTTTCATGCCTATTGCTTCATTAAAAAATCATAACAAACAGATATTTTGGGGCCTTTTGGGACTATGTCCCCAGACCCCAGCAGTAAAGCCCTTCCGATCCATAAAGCTCTAGTGATGCCTATGTTTCTCAGGGTGAGGACAAGGAATGTGAAATAAAAAAGAATTTAAATCTCTATTCCTTAACATTCTTGGGTTAGAGACTTTGAGTTAAAAAGCCACCTTAAAATTATGCATACTGCTAGTCTGTCTCATACTGTACATATTGTGGCAGCTGCCACTTGCGCTGTATTAAAGAAGGGGCTTTAGAGGCGTGGTATGCAAAACTGAGCCGTGTGATCCGCCCCCTCTCCTTAAAAGAGATGTCTGTTGTTGTTTTTGTTGTAAATGCTGTTCTACGTCAGCGTATGTGCTGATTTTATTGTGCTGTATCTGCTGTTTTATTGTGTTGAGCTGTGGGTTTAGTTAGTGTGGCTTGTGTGGTTACCATAGAGAGAAGTTATATGGCTGGAAGCGACCTTCCCTGCTATTCTGGCATTTTTCAGTTGCATTTTCTGCTTGTTCAATAAAAGAGTAATTTCCTGAGCATGGATAGTGACGTTCTCTGGTTCTTCTCTACCACAATGCCAAATTGTTTACCACATTTCACTATGATTAACCATGGCTAAATCTGTCAAAATGCTGCCACCATCTTATTGGTTAATGGCCAATTTTTTTTTCAATGGCTTTTTTTTTGTATAATCACTTCAATAGTGTCCTTAAGTAGGATTTTTAAGTATCTGTACTTTACTTGAGTATTTCTGTCACTTAATATTTTTACTTTTCCTCAGATTTCAAAAGAAAAATCTGTACTTTCACCACATTTTCAAACCAGCTTGTTACTCTACATTTTTATTTACCTATTTTGTTTTAAATCAGGTAACTTCTATTAAGGCATCTCATCAAGCTCATATTAAATCTGTGAGTGTGAACTTTTATACTTTTACTTGTGTGGAAAAATTTAAGCCATATTTCAATTTTTACCAGAGTATTTATTGCACTTCCAAGCATAACTACATGCAGTTCGGTGAGGACTGGACCAAAAGCTCCACCCCAGAGTATCTGATCAGAATGCTGGCCATGCTGCAAATCTAAATATCTCTCAATTAAACTGTAGAGTCAAATCTGATTCATTTGAGCCCGCTTTGATGCAGATAGTACTAGTTAGCAAAAGTACGTTTTCCATATAATGCAGAATAGCTCAAAATCCAAATGTGCATAGTCCTTGAGGCTTTTTCGGGTGGCTTAATCCAAGGAATCTAGCGAACAAAGAATCTTACTGAATGACTCATGTTTCAGGACCAAAATGGACCAAAATTGAGCTGATTTGCTTTAGTACAGCGTATGTCTGTGCTTTATGGTCTCTGCTGTCCACCGCATAAGCAGAGAAAAGTATGACAAGAAGAAAAAGTCTTAACAGAAATGACAGAGTGCTCTGTGCTTGGACCCAGCTTGCTTTAAAAAAATAAAAAAATAAATAAAAAAACACTGAATGCATCCTGATTACTGTCAACATCCTTTTACTTCTCTTTTCAGCTTCTGAAAAACGTAATCGCACTACATATATTATGGAGCATTATTCATATGCAGTTGGCAAGAGAACAAACATGACTTCGCAATCAGCATCTTAAATTACAAAGGAAGAATGGGGTTCCCCTGAACAAAAAATAGCACAAAAGACACATGCTTATTCCACCTGGGGAAAAAGATAAGAAAAACTCGGTTTCAGCTCCACTGCCCTTAGACTGCAGGAACGATCATACTGTAGGGCACATTTCCAGCACAACCCATACATACACGACTCATTCAGAGATATCTGCTCATATTCTCACACAGAGCACGGAACAGGAGGAGAGAGAGGGCGAGAGAGAGAGAGAGAGAGAGAGAGAGAGAGGGAGGGAGAGAGAGAGAGAGAGAGAGAGAGAGAGAGAGAGAGAGAGAAAGAGAGAGAGAGAGAGATGGAGGGAACATCACCAGTTAATTCAATCAGATATGTTAATACACACATTGGGAGCTGTGTGTCTATCTTCTGGTGACAGTGAGCTGTAATGATGGATGATCACACCTCATGCTTGATGCAGTCAGTGTGATTAATAACCTCTCTCTCTTCCTCTCTCTCCCTCTCAAAACATGTGCCTTGACCAAAATGTCTTTCTCATACAAAAAAAAAGAAATATAATGGAAATCTAAAATATTATAATTATATGATTTTATTATAATTATACTATATATTATAATTAAAATGATCTAATTTTTCTTTGCTGATACTGATACTGCAACTGAATATCAGCCACTACCGATACTGATGCATCATTTTTTCTACAAAAGTTGCTGTGCTTTAAAATGACCCATTTTTAATTGAAATACTTTTAAGATACGCATCTAATCTGTAGCCGGGAGTCCGAGAGAGCACAATTGGCCTTATTCTCTCTGGGTGGGTAGGATGGTCTCCCCCCTCCCCCCTCCCCCCTCCCCATCACACAGCTGACATAACAGAACTGTCCAGCAGTTCAAAAAGATGTGGTGGCACGTGACATAACTTGAGGAAGCATGTGCTAGCCTTCACCCTCCCAGCGCTGGTAGTATTGTTTGAATGGGGGGAAAATTGGGAAACACTCTACTATGATTCTATTTTTATTGATATTAACCCAACAGATTCTGACATTCTTCATGTTTTCTTATTTGGGATTTGTTCTTAGGTAAGAACAGAATCTACACACACTCAGGAAGATGTTGGTGAATGAGGCCCATTATCACAGACAAAACTTCATATTTTTGAAATGGCTTTTAAGAAGAAGGCAAAACATTCTTAAACGTAAATTCACATTCTTTCACAGGACGTGCAAAATATGACAAGAACTTTTGTTAAATGTTGAAAAAAGTTTTTAAAAGGTGATGTAATCAGGCTCGTGTGGAAAAGGAGCATCCACGAAAGACCCAGTCCTTTATGAGTGAGGATGGGTCGAGGCTCGCCAAAAAAAGGCATCAGCGAATCATCCAACAGTTTAAGAACAGCGTCCTGTAATGAGCATTTGAAAGGATTTATCCTATATTCACCCTATATTGTGCATAATATGTCAAAAGATTCAGGAAAGATCCAGAGAAATTTGTTAGTAAAGAGCAACGCCAAAAACCACAGCTGGATGCCTGTGACCCTCAATCCTTTCAGATGGCACTGTATTAAAAACTGGCATGCTGCTGTGATATCACCAGATGGACAATGAACACAATGTCAAAGAACACAGTTTGTCACTGCATCCACAATTTCAAATTAAGATTATGTACTATGCACAGCAGAAGCCATATGTCAACAATGTCCAGATAAGCCACCTACTGACCTGAAATAGAATGATGCACAGTGAAAACGTATTAGTCTGATGAGTTAAGCTTTCAGACTGTTAATGGAAATAACAGACATTGTGTTCTAAAGGTTAAAAATAAAAGGACCATCCAAATTACTAGCATAAAGTTCAAAGTTTAAAGTTTAGTGGCGCATTAGTGCTGTGGCATTGGTAACTTGCAAAGGCATTATTAACGCTGAAAGATATATACAAATTTAGGAGCAACACATTGCTGCCTTCTAGATGACATCCTTTTCAGGGATGTCCATGCTTATTTTAAAATGATTTTTTGTATCGGCCCATTCATGAACTGTTCACACCATGAAAGGGAGTTTTAAAATGATATTGAAAAAAGAATGATGAGGTTTTGTTATAACAGCTAGGATATACAACTATATTTCATGTTCATAGGCTCTGGCCTTCTTGTCTCTTCTATTTCTGACCCAGCAGCCAAATCCTACTTAAACATCAACACATGCTCATGAGAATCTGCACAGTGTTAGGATTCATTCACTACACTGAACAAGTAAAAATCAGACTGATTCATATTACTCATATTCTCATATCTCAAGCAGTATCAGTTCTGTGTTTAGACTGGACAGTGTGTGTGTGTGTGTGTGTGTGTGTGTGTGTGTGTGCGTGTGTGTGTGTGTGTATGGGGGCAGAAGAGAGAGAGTGTGAGAGAGACAGCAAGTGAGAGAGAAAGGAAAAGAAGGTTTAGAGAGGAGAGTGAGGAGAGACAGTGAGAGAGAGCGCAAGAAAGAGTGAGTGTGATAAAGCAGGACAAAAAGGAGAGAGAGCGAGAGAAAGGAAAAGGAGAGGGAGAGAGAGGACACAGCAGAAAAGACAGAGAAGAGAGAGAGGAAAAAAAAGGACAGAGGCAAAGGGAGAGGAAAGAGAATGAGGAGAAAGAGTGAGAGCAAGCAATAGAGAGATGTAGAGAGAGAGTCAAGGCAGGAGAGAGGAGAGAGGAAAGAGAGAGAAGGAGAGGGAGAAGGACGAGAGAGTAGAATAAAGAAAGAGAGAAAAAAGAAACAGAGGAAGAGAGAGAAGAGACAGAAAGAGAGAGGGAGGGAGGTGAGAAAATATAGAAAAGAGAGGAGAGGGAGAGAGAGAGAGGGAGAGAGAGAGAGGGGGAGAGAGAGAGCGAGAGAGACAGAGAAGCAGCGGAAGAATAAATGAGGATGTGTTGTGTGGGCAGACACGCGGAGGCAGAAGGGGAAAAAAAGAGGTAGAGAGATAGAGAGAGAGAAATAGAGAGAGAGAGAGAGAGAGAGAGAGAGAGAGAGAGATAGGTCCAGCAGACTCACTGGCTTTATTATATCTCATTGGTTTCTATTATTGCACCAAAGGCACTCTTTTTTCCAGCTCATGCCGAGGTTAACCCGAGTCACGCCGGCCCTGGAGACTCCGCATATCTGCCTGACAGAGATGGGAGCTGATTGGCTGTCTCTGTGAATTACCTGGCAGCTGGCTTTATCGTCTTGTTTTCAGTAAGGATGTCTTATTTCCATATGGTAAGGGGGAGAGTGATTTGATAGCACCGTTAGGGAGGGTAATCGCTTTTAACCCACATGTACATACGCACTCACACACACGACTACGCCTGAGTCATCACCATTTATCCCACTCTAATGCTGGCTTTACATGCTGGACCACTGTTGGTCGTGAAACATCATTTCCATAGAACTTAACAGGTTCATGAAGCAATAAGAAATAATCACGTCACATGTAACACATTTGATTATTTTACTAGTTAGCAGCTAGCGTTTTTCATATTTGACATTATTCTAGCTATATAACATTGTCTACAACTGTTGTGAACTATTTAGTCCACATTTACATCTTTGTATCATTTTACTGTTAAAAGAAGAGAAAATGAACAATCTAGCTATAACCTACAGACAGCAAGCAAGAGAGCAAGAGAGAGCAAGAGAAAGTGAGAGAGAGAGAGAGAGAGAGAGAGGGAGAGGAGAGAGAGAGAGAGAGAGAGAGAGAGAGAGAGAGAGAGAGAAAGAGAAATTATATGTGAGTACCTTCCTGGTGTGAAGGAACAACTCTGTATTAATGCCCTTAGAGTCAGAATGAGATGTCCAACAAGCTCATTTAGGAGTGATGGTCAGGTGTCCACATGCTTTTGGCCATATAGTGTACTTCTCAAGCTGAGAGACTAACAGGTCCTACTTGAGCCTACTAGGTTATATTTAACCACTTATCATAGCACTAAGTGATGAAAAGTCTGTAGTCATATTCACTGTTACAGTCATTCAATGCATATAAAATCAAGCAAAGCTAGCATTTGTGTGTGTGTGTGTGTGTGTCTGTGTGTGTGTGTGAGAGAGAGAGAGAAAGAGAGAGAGAGAGAAGCAGAAAGATAGTTCTCTTCTAACCTTCAGGCAAAACACTTGTCTGTAGTATAAAGCAAAAGGAATTTAGAAGATTTAAACCAAAGCCCATGTCCTTAAGCTGAGCTCTGCTCTCAGCAAGTAAAAGATAAAACAGCGCTGTGTTTTCGCAGTGTAATCTGCCTTGAATTACTGGAGATCACCACATACGGTTTTGGGCATTTGTTTCTGGAACATGTTCAACACAACATGCTTCAGGATATCTAGAGAACCCCAGTGTTCCGTGCAGATAAAACTACTGCGTGAACAATAACAAAACAACTTTTCCAATAAAAATGAGCTGAAGAAGACTACAGGCCTAGGGTCCAAACATCAGCTGCTTTTGTAGAGTGAATTTAGTACTAACTTTGCTTATGTGGGTTATAGTAGTGAAGGGAATTCTGACTCTTCTCAGCGAGTCAGATCAGTTGGCTCAGCTCAGCAATAGGAGTGAGCTCACTCTGCTTTCAAATAGCTCTTCATTCAGTAGCATTGTCAGTTTATCTGAATCAAACCTTGTTGGTGATACTATGACCTATGTTTGCTTTTGCTAATATACAGTGAAATAACTATTATATATGATATAATATTCAGTACAACCTTGTTCTACCTTCTAGGTAACATTATATATACATTATATAGAGCATTATTTTGTACTGTATTTATTATAAAACTAATTAATTCTATTAAACTGAGGATCCATTCTAAGAATTTGGCTCCTGATGGCGATGGCTCCTTTTAACCTGCCACCCGAGGTGTTACAACATATGTACGTTCACTGGCCAGAGTGAAATGTGCACTGTGTATGGACACTTTTTTGTGCTGGATATAAAGGGTTAAACGAAGGTTAAAACTGCAAGACTATAGCTTTACCGAGTTGATAAGAAGCTTCACTGGAGGCATTTTGATCAGGGTTGCACTGCATGTGAGCTTGTGATTAAACAAGCAAACAAACAAAAAGCTATTCAGACATGTGAGTCAGCTCTCAGCATTCATCTAAAGGAGACAGCTTAAACAATAAATCACTAAATCATAGCCAGCAGCTGTGAGTGTGTCAGTCCTCACCTCCAGGATCTTGCAGCGCTCGGAGTCACAGTCGCTGTCCTCACACGGATGGAACATGCCCAGCGTCACACAGTTCAGCAGGATCACGAGCATACTGGCCCGCTCAAACCATGTATAGAAGAGCAGTCAAGGAACAAAACTCGGTAAAGTGACATGTTCATACATTCAGATTAAACACATTTCAATCGCACAGCTTCAAAAGAAACAGCTACAAAATGAAAGTTAACCCTAATTTAAATAAATAATTGGTCACATTATGAAGTACAGTTACATTCGATTTTCATTCCATATCAACAGGTTCAACAGGTAACAAATGTAAAAGATGTATTTTTCCTTCTGCAAACCAATACTGTATTTACAACAATCATTTTCATCCAATTCAAAAGATAATAAAATATCTCCTCCTTCTGTTTACAAACACAAATATGTGGATAGGTTAGAATCTGTACTTTTATGAGATTTATTAACCATTTGCAACGTCCTTCACTTACCACCATTCAAAGCATTTTTTGGTGAGAAAAGGCCTCTAGCCTTCCTAAACATAGTCAAATGGAGGAAAAAAATACTGAGCAGTTCTATTTACGAATATAAAATGTGATACTGATTAAAAAGTTTAGAATCAGCACTTTCAATAGAATTTTTAATCACTTGTAACGTCTTGAGAATCACTTTTACGACCATTTGAGTAGCACTTTTTAGTGAGAAAAGGCCTCTAGCCCGCCTGAACATAGACAAATGGAGGAAGAACCACCTAGAAGTATTATTCATGAACATTGATGCAGTACTGATCGAAAGTTTAGAATCTGCACCTTTAACAGAAGTTATCCACTTGTTTCAATGAGCTATGAGTGAGAAATTATTATTACACCATGCTTGTGTAAGCACTGGTGATGCTACCTGTCTGTTACCTCAGCCAACTGAGGCCTAGTCTTTAGTCTCTATACCAAACATAATAAATGAATCTTTTATTACATTAAATCTATATGAATAAAATGAATCTTGAGCTTAAAGTTTGCCAACACCTTTTATGTGACAAAGCTGAGAGATAGATTGCTTTCAGGGTTAAATGACATTGTCTGGTATGACGCATGAGCAACTCCAAATTAACAGTGAGAACATGAGGAAGAACTAGTGTCAAACAAAAATATATCATTATATTACTGTATTATAGTCTGCCATAAGTATTACCTGTAATTATACACACCTCAGAGAAATGAATGTTTAGATTAAACGCATTACCACATAATAAAAGACAGCACTTAACAAAAACAGTGTATAATCAAATTGACACAGCAACCAGAAATGCCATTATAGATGGCTCTGTCCAGCCTACAGCAGGGTCACTGCAGTTAAACGTGTTAAAAAGAAAATAATGATTTTGTCATTAAGTTAGTCACTATTTCTCTTGATTTTCGTGCGTGCCAATGAACGATCCTCCGCACGCTGTCGGTAATTGATCACCGAGTAGGCGAGCGTTGCCGGTCCACAGCAGCCCGATGCCCAGCCAGGGGTCGGGCTCATGCATTTACATCTAAATTAAATACAGCAATGCTAATCCCCAGGCAGGGTGCTGTCTGAACACTGTGGCACCAGACAAAGAGCAGCTCGTTTTTCTCAATTACTGACAAAGACAACACCAAAGGGACACAATTAAAACAGCAAAGACGACAGATGAGAGGATACGACATCAAACAGGAAACTTCTAAAGGGGAGCTGGCTGGCAGCACCAATGCACTGTATGTCTCAGTGGTCCAAGCCATGGGCTATATTGTCTTATTGGTATCATAACAGCATAAGAAAAGGATGTAACAGAACTGCTGTTTACAGAGCAAAACCCGACGAGGATTTCCAAGGCACTTATGTAACTCGTAATTTCCTGAGAATCACTTTTATCATCACTTGAGTAGCATTTTTTAGTGGGAAAAGGCCTCTAGCCTTCCCAAACGTAGACGGATGGAGGAAGAGCCACCTAGCAGTTGGCCTTACCTGGGGCTAATGTTAGTCCCTCCATGAGGAGCTGACAATGCTGTGGTTTTGTGATTACAGTATGTTACAGTTGCCCAAAAAGAAAAGCCCCTGCTTGCTCAGAGCAGCTGAAGCTGTAATGTATTCTTCATGAATAATGTAAAAAAGACAGAGTGTGTCTCGCTCTGGCAGTCAGTGGAGGAACTAATTACAAGCTGCTAACTGCTGATGGGCCTCATTGATCTCCACACTGCTCTGGAGCCTCAACTTGATGAGTTTTGGTGGAGACCGATAGAACCACTGGGTGGGCGCAATTCAGCAGGTGATGAAGCACCTTTGAAAAGTGGCCTGAATGAAAGATCAACATTAGGATAGGGCACAGCGCTTGCTCACTGAGGCAATCTGAATTTGACTAAAGGAAGTTGCATTTAGAAGTTGCAGTTATCGCCAGGGATAAAAAAGCATACATGCAAAAAAGTGTTATTTGGAGTGATGCCATGGAAGAACTACTTGTGATTCCCAAGGGAACCTTTCAATGGAGAGTTTTGTGAAGAACAAATTTTGTAAATGAGATGTGCAACGGTGAACAACCCGAAGTTGAACCCCTAAAAAACCCAGGCCTCACATTCTAAGGCTTATTACTCAGCAAGCATTATTCAGTAAACTGCCAGATCTATTGTTCAGAAATAGAAGTGTCTAATAAAAGTTAAAAAAGGAGAGTCAGTTAAAGAACCTTCACATAATGTAAAGGTTCAATAAAACATTTCAAGATATTTCACAGAACTGCATATTTAAGAATTGTAGTAACCTTTAATTTTAAGAGGGTTTATAACTTCCTTTACATTTTTCCATGTGTTTGTTATTTAAACAAATGAGAAAAAAAAAATGTGCAGACTTGAAGCAACAGAATGCATTTAAATGCAGTTCCTTGTGTATGAAATTAAATATGTGCACTGTAAATCCCAGAACTGAGATTCATTTAGTTAAACTGAGTAAAGACAACTTAAAATTATCTAATAGTTACACTAAAGTAGTGATATTGAGGACATATATATTGATTATAATGATATTTCTAGGCTGGCACTGCAAAGTGAAAGTCTCCTGCAACTAGTTGCATGTTTTAAGGTGCATGCAACATTATTACTATGCAACTTGACAATCAGCAAACTACAAACTACCAACCTCGAGTCAGAAAGTCTCCTTATCAACCGCCCATTAAACCCTTTCCTTTTTTTTTTTTTGTTTTGTTTTTGTTTTGTGTTTGTTTTGTTGATGCAGTGAAATAGTGAAAATAGGTTGCTCAGTGTGATCATGTGATGCACTGTCCCTATTTTAATTGGCTGTTCCATTAAGCTGAGACACTTGCAGCTGAGTTGCAGGACACTTTACATTATGCAGATCAAGTGTAATTATTCTCATGTAGGTCTCAAGCAAATAAAGTTGCATGAAAGTTTCACTGTGTTATGACAACATCAGAGTTTTTGTGATTTCTGTTAATTAGGTTTTATTTTTCTTATTTTTTATGGTTTCTTTCAAATAATATCCATTATGGGTGATCTCTCATGCTAAAAGTTAGGTTTGCTTATTTAGAGGTATATCTTGAACACAAAACACCATCATGGTTAAGTTTTGTAAATTACTTTTAAGAACTGATGCTGATTAAAGTTCTTTGAATGATAGAAATATATATTTTCAGTTCCATTCACTGTAAATATTTGTATTGTCTTAATAATTGAAGTACTATGCAATTAAAATGTATGTGTATAACTAACCATAAACCTGTTCTAAAACTCCTGAGGTTTGCAGTTAAGAACTTAGAAAGTGAACTGATTACCTTAATTATGTTGAGCTCCGCTAACTTATGTGGGTTTACGTAATTATATTTTAATAATATGGCAAAACTAAAGTAATTTCTAACGTGTGACAAAAGCTGCTAAAAAAGGTTTGTAGATACTCATAAAAAACCCTTCAGTGATAAAGCTGTGCATCCAATTACATAATCCAGGCTGCTTGAATAATTTCTTATAGTATGACTTTAAATAGGAACATACGGCAAGCTTTACATCCAGCACACTCCGGGTGAAAGCCAGAGGGAACAGAACATCCTAGGAGCTGTGTGTTCTTTGAAGAGCAATGATATCCTCTGATATGCGCTCAGGCAGCAAGGGTACATACACGGATGTGTTCTGTCAGAAGGTTGACTGCATCCCCCCACCCTCCCCTTCTCTTCCTCCATACGCTTCCAAGCACATCCAAACACTGGCATGCTCCCTCACGTGGACACCCCTCATAGCTCCTCCATCACTAACCGAGTGTAGGTGGAAACTCGCTCACAGACGACAGCAGCATCAAAACCTCATCAACACCCCACGCTCTATAGCCAAATCCCCTTATGGGGGTCTCTTCATGCTCTAAAGCCTCTTTTTCTCACTCCTCTAACAAGGCGAAGAAAAGACACAAGTCAGAAGATTGGCGTGCCTGTGATTCTGCCGCTATCTCTAGCTAGCTCCCCATTTACAGGTGGATTGTTCAGGATAACACCAGAAACTCAGCTGGGAAATGTAATTGAAAAGGGTGACAGGAGTCAGAACAGGACAGCTTCTGCAGACAAATGCGAGTCTGTAAGATCATTGGATGGATGTGTATTTCAATCATATGACTATGCAGTACTGTACAAAAGTCATAGACTAACATGAAAAGTGTTTAAAACTACATAGGCAGTTAAAACACTACATAAAACACTATGTAACCTTAGAGAAAATACAAATAAACATAACATAAAAAATAAAAAACTAGAATGTCTTGTTTCAACCAAGTTCTTAATTCCATCACCAACCTGATTTAATATAATGAAGAACTGATCAGCTGAAGCAGGATGCTAACTGGATGGTAACTTTAAATACAGAACTTTCTCAAGGAGAGCTTTGGAAATGGTTAAGCTAACACACCGATACATATCAAATTACAATGTATTGTTCATTTACTTATTTGTATTTATTCAGATATTAAGTATTTGTCAAACAAATATACGTTTACTGATAAATAGCTTTATATATGGCCTTTAGTACTGTATTCACTGAATATCATTTAAGGTCATAAACACAAGCTGTATAGAACAGCTGGAATATCTGACCTAGTCCTATACAGAAATACATCTTCTTGCATCTCATTATTTGTGGTGGAATATCATTAATACACAGAGGGCAAGTGCAATATAAACCATCTCCTTCCATTCTCATCTGAGCAAGAACTATTAGTCGTTTCAGATCATATTCACAGAATATTTTACAAGGACATAAAGAGAAGCTTTATTGAAATGATAAAAGTAACATCTGCCCAACAGTACCACACAAAAGTAACTGCACAAGGAGCCCACCGGTCTTTTATGAGGCCATCAAAACTGTCATCATCACACAAAAATTACTTGAAGCTTTCATCTTTGAGAGAGAGGAGAAAATCAAGCTCCACTCTTACTTCAGATTTGAAAAAATCCACAGGTGTTTCTGTCCACCCTTCCACTGCAAGAAGACAACTCAACAACTATCTGAAAGTCTGAAAGGATGTGTAGCTGCGTACGAGCCTATACTGAGAAAACGAAATAGACAAGTCAAGCCAAGAAGCTGCCATCAGAACAATGGACTGACCAAAAGTCCAGACCTTAACATCAACATCACTGAATATGTTTGGGATTACTTTGATCGTGAGGAGCAGAAAATGCAATATCCCTGCAGATGTCTTTGATAAAACTAAAAGCAAGTCTCCCAAAAAGAATGAAAGCTGTAATAAAGGCAAAGAATGGACCCACTAAATACTGAGAAATGTAGTATTATATTTTGTTCTCAGGGCAGTGCAATCTTCTGTTGTCTGCTTTTTTCCTGATGTTGAAGGATTAATAACTTGTACTTAATGGCCATTTTGACTTGAAATTAAATGAAGGGTGGCCTCTGAGTTTCACATAGTACTTAGTTCTATCTTAAGCTACATTCTCATACATCTTTTTTATATTTCTTTTGTAATATTGTGAAAAAGGCAAGTGTAATATGAAACATCTTCTTCCAATCTGAACAAGACCTATTGGTAAAATAAGGTCATTGTAACCAGGGCAAGTGGAAAAGTTTGTTGGTTAGACTCTTGTGACCACAAATTCAAATGTAAATGGGAATAGTACACTGACCTTTTACTTTTCAAAACAAGTAAACCACAAAATCAGAACAGTACAGCAAATGGACTGTTGATGTTATTCATATTGCTTTGAAAAGAGAAAGACTCAAACTGAAAAAATGGACTCGGGTTTCAGCGCCCTCAACCTTGTACTATATTCTGACCTTTGAATTTTCTTTTCACTTTGTTCAAGTTCTGTCTTGCTATCATTTTACCACCATTTAGAGTGTGTGTGTATGTGTGTGTGTGTGTGTGTGTGTATTGTGTTGTCCTCACTCTCAGCGGCTCCTGTGGGCTCTGGCGGCTCAGTGCCGTAACTGGCTGATGGCCTCTTCATCTGGTTGCTTCTTAATTGAGGGTTCCTGGCACTGACTGTGTTTTGCCTCAGGCTTTACGCTTTCTGACCTCATTGAAAGACGGGCCCTCGCCATGTCAAATCCCCCCAGAATGCCACGTGTCATAAACAGGGCACAGACTGCATGACCCATGTGAGGCTCTACTCAAGTGTTAGAATTTAAGCAACAAGGACACAAGCATCAGCTAAACATTAGTGATTAGAAGACTGTCTGATTCAGCTGATTCAGAACTGTAGGAGAACAGAAGGGAGTTGACCAGAGTGTACAGAGAGAAATGTGAGGCAGTTCAAAGAGGTCTTTCTTTATATGTTACAATGCGTTTACATCTCTTTTTGAGTTTAGAATTTGAATGATTAATATTACAACGTCATTATGCATCTTCAATCTACAACACAGGGTATAAATATATCAATAAGTTGAACTTGTGAATCGGCACCAGTGGTTTGTTCAAAAAAAAAAATGAACCATTCATTTGTTCCTCCAAACCAAGGGCATAAATTTGGGATGAACATTGGAGGAGTTGAACAGAACATTATTCATCAACAGCAACAGCTACAAAACAGCTTTTGGAGATATATAAATATATAACAGTCTAATCTCTCCACAAGAATTCCAACCTGAAAATGCAACAGCTTTAATCGTTGGTATATGGAGGAGCTGCAACACCCTCACTCCTCCTGGAAATTATGCATAGGCTTTAAACCGTTTATAAGAATCAGTCAGTAGGTTTGGCGCCCTTTACATGAGGAAACTATTAAGTTTTAAAGTAGTAAAACCATTAAGAGTTCATTAACTCTTCATAGAACTGGGCTGTACCAATATTTAAATGACTGCTTGGCTTAATAATGCAACGCAAATAACTCAACTGTAAATATCTGAATAATTTGAATATATCTAGCAAGATTTAGTCCTCCATTTCCACCATTTCCACGCTGGCAGAGACGGATCAAACAGAAGACGGAGCTGACTTTAGTCAATATTTCATGAGATATCTGGCTCACTCTCTTCTCTCCCTGACACATTCTCATTTTTCCCTCCTTAAAAGAGCAACTGTCTGTCAATCTTACATAGAGAAAAAGGGTAAAACAGCAAAAAAAATGAAAGATGGAAAAAAGTGGGTTTGGAGAAGTTTGGGAAGGGATGGGAGGTCTGTGTGGAATTAGCACGTTTTCATACCACACGTTGGACTAAGTTCTTTTCCCTTGGCACTTTGTAAAGTTTCAGAGTCGAACATCGCTGGGAGCAACGAAAAGCATTAACAAGAAAGAGGGATATACTTTCTCACTGACTGTAAGCCTGGATCTTCAGTAAAATATCTAAAGAAAATCCATCTATTGTGCAATGTAGAGTTTAGTCTTCAGGTGGCAAATGATGAGCAAGATAATTAGATGATGTTTAATGCACTTAGCACTAGAGAGCAAAGACAGATGAGGACAGGAAAAGATAAGCAAATATTTACCATGCTCAGAGGCAGTTTCTGCCCCAGGATAAAAAACAAACACGAGGGTCTCTCACAGCTCTAGAAGCATCTTTTTATTTCTTTCCCTCGACAGGGACTCTGTGACTCTCCATGGTTATTTCTGTAATACGTTTGGCAAGCCTAGACAGTTTGATCACCTTAACACTGAACAAAAAAACAGAAGAAGATCATGAATCATCATGATGATAATCTCCATCTACACTGCATCCACACCTTAAACAGACTCTTATTGTAACTTCTATCTAGCCAACCTATGCCTGCACATATAGACTGACATCTCTGACATTCTCCACACCAGTTCAGGATGATTTGCCTGCTTGTGGTTCGTCTGTTTGCTTGAACAATGTTCACCTTTCTTCTGTGATCCTTCTGATCCACAAACTGTTTTCATCTACAGGATCACTTAGGGTTATTTTGGTCTTGACACTATTCTCAGTAAACCCTTAACACAGTTGTGCGTGAAAAGCCCAGAACATCAGCCATTTGAGAGATGCTGCTACAGCCAACTATCATAGCACATTCAAAGTCACTAAGGTCACTCACAATGCTCAATTGAACACTAACTGCTGCCTGATTTACACCACACACTGCAGTTAAGACAAATGACTTGTTGGAATGTACAATTTGTATGGAAGATGTTGGTTGTATGTATATTAACGTGTTTATAGAATAAGCCTTTATGTACTCAGAAAATCACTAATATTAGAATAAATACAAATAACATTAATACAATAGCGATTTTATGTCTGTCAGTGTTTTCATTCAAGGCTATACTATGTAAGTTTTAGGGATCTGGAGACCTCTTTGGTGGTGTTTTAGTACATGAAACCTATGGAAGAATATCTGTTACATCGGTTGTGTTTAAGACCCCTTCCTCGAGGGGATGAATCTGAGGATCGCAAGCACACTGAACGTGTATTCAAAGAGAACTCAGTCAAAACTTGATTTCAGTGAATTATCTATGGTTGTCTTCATATCTTCATCAGTATAATGCTGACTTTGCATTTTAGACCTAAACGTCGAGGCAACATTGGCCTTCTTTTTGATCCTGTGCGTATGATAATAATACATAAAGACATATGATGTGGTCTGGAAGTCTCCTGCAAAGTCTGATCTGGCTGATTTTTTGTTATTTTTATTTCAGGTTTTACAGGGCTTCTATAAATGTATCAATCCTTTTGATTCTTATTTAAATAAGTTTACTTTACATTGATGTTGCATTCTGCCTCTAGGTGAGTCAAATATTTACAGTTAGCAACAGTGCAAACCCTGCAGTTTTCTGAGCAATTCAAAACATGCTTCAGGTCTTCTGAACAACCGAAAGTGCATCACCTGGCAAGCAGAATGGCCAACGCTGTTACAAAATGCTTCTTACTGTCTCTTCACGCAGTTAGATTTGACAGCTCCTCATCTCAGAGCTTTCTAGACTGTCTGTGCTGCAGGAAGAAGTTTAGAGGTGGAACACTGTCAGGAGGTTTTCTTCACTGCAGGAGAGCTTATAGAGCTGCTCTGTGTTCTACACCAGGGAACACCTCTCAGCCAGTGCAAAGAGCTAATGCAATACACTTCAGCAGTGTGAAAAACCCAGGCCCTTCTAAAAGCTGTGAGTCAACTCCCCAACTGAGCTGTCAAAATTAGAAATTCAGTCTGCTGAAGAAAAGCACATGCGCAAGCATGTGAGATAGAAAGGTAAAAGTTCTAAGATGCCAACATACCACTATAGGAACATGGTCCCTCATGGTCAAATTGACCATTAAAGCCTCATTATGTGATTGTAATTACATGCTTTCACAACATGTAGAGGAGAAATCGTATTAAATGCAATAATCCAAGATCCTGTTTCAGCATGGCATTGATGCTGCTTGACCTCTGCCATTGGTTCAACATACACATCACGCAACGAACTGCAGAAAAGTGCAGTCACAGTCAGAATCAAAGAGCCATGCTGGTTGAAAAGGCAATGAGTGGAAAGTGACAAACTCCTTACAGTTGAACACTAACCCTGGGTCAGAGGGGGCTCTTTACTAGCTGAGTCCAGGGCATTCTGTGCTCATATGCCAACGATTTTCTGTCGCAGGGTATTAGCTTCTTTAGTCACTGAAGGCTTAGCATCTCACTGCCTGTTGTAGTCTCTTACTGGTGTTCTTCCTTTCTCCAGACTCTGTGTTTTCACACTGCTGAGTCTGCTCAGGCCAGTACAGATAAATGGGCCACTAGAGCTTAGACCCCATTACGAACATCCCTAGCCACAACTTAAGCTGCAATACTGTTCCCAGAACAGCACTTATGGTGCTAGCCTCTACAGAACTATGCTTTTAAACAGAACCAAACATTACTTCTCGAAACTTTTTTTAAGAATTTAGTATTTATTCAATGTTTCTTGGTGATAAAAACTACTTAGACCTTAATACAGACCTTTACGGAACATTTCAAAACACTATTAACATAATTAACAAAGATATAAGAATTCTTTACTTATAGGTGTTGTGCAAAACCAACATTTTTTCAGTACAGAAATGTGGAAACTAATTCAATACTCTAACTTTCAAAATGTTTTTTTTTTTTTATTTAATTAGGCTAATACTATGTTCATGTTGTATTCTGCCTACAGGCGAATCAAATTGCACAAGCTAATTTGAATCAGATGCGCAGGCATGAGCCCATTAGCATATCTAAATCATATGGGTGAAGAGGTTTTTTTCAGTAACATATGCGACCTTATGCTCCTACAAACAGTCAGCATAAGGTTTACCCTATTTTCCATTTGCTTTAAACACAGTATGATGAATGTTAGGCTATATTGTATGTCCTGATCTCACTGTTAATCTTGCCCTCAGAACAGGCCAAGATTAAGTCATGTAATCACTTATTTCCTGTTTGTAGAATTTTATTGATGAAAAAGAGACTGAATTTAAACATCAGACATAACAATGCTTCCCCTAGCTTTCTATAACAGGTCTATTTTTTGCCACTTGGTGCAGCTCAACAGCTACGAAAACACAAAATTCAAACAGCTTGTGGGCTATGTGATAGAGGTAGTGCATGTTTTTACTAAACTGATAGTACATGTGAATTAACCAATGCTCCACATTTCTCAAATGTGACCCTGCCTGTCCCAAGCTAACCTGACAGGTCACTAATGTCGCCCCATGTTTGTCTCTCGAGCGTTTGGGGGCCGCTCTTGTGGCGTATGTGCATGTACACTACATATGTCCCACAGTTTTGTTTAAAATATTAACTGTGCTTATAAGTTTACAAGCTTCTTTTCCTTTTTTTGAGCAATACTATTGGGAATGGGAACTGAATGCTGCTAGGAACCAAAAATTCGGTGAGCAGAAGATGGGGACCTCAGACCCCTATGTCTACGATTGGTCTGAGAAATTTTTTTGGGTCAGTCATTTAGAGTGTTGCTTTACCATATCATATTTCATTTGTATGAAGCTGTGTCACTTGCTGCTTGTTACTAAATCCCAGCTAAAAAGTGTATACTTCCATATGAAATGACATACGGTCAGTCTGAATGTTGAATGAATGACAGGTCTGGTTTGTCGTTCATGCCGTGCTGTTCCTGGTTTAAGATGTGCTGACCATTTTGACAGCCAATCAACTAAAAGAGCACTAGAATAAGAACAATCAAACAAACACTGTGGACAGCAATCAGTATGTTGCTGTTGTAATTACTGTGCACCACAGTATTGTTTTTTACTATTTTTTATTACACACTGAAATACTATTGTTATCAAAGCCTAAGTTAAAATTCCAGTAATGTGACAGTGCTACTGCTTACACTGGGCAATGTGGCAGAATTCAGCACACTGCACACAAGTCAAAGCATTTCATCAAAGCCTTTACAGAATAATTCCACCGTCAACAAGTCGCTCACATTTTTGCTGATGAATGCTGCCCTGTGTGAGTTGTGCTTTGTCACCTGACGAGAGAGTTAACCGCTCCAAAACAACACAAAAGAGCTTTTTCCAGGGAGGCATGCACTGGGAGGGGGTATACTCTCCTGGTTTAAGCAGGGAGAAAGTGAAGTTTCCCAGCAGCTTTGAATTCTTTGATGTGCAGAAGACAGCAGGCTAACACACAGGAAGGAGTTGAGGAAAGACCTCACTAGACAGAGGCACTAAGGCCCTGTTCACACTTGGTATTAACATCCAACTCAAATGATCTGATCATAAGTGGATAGCGAAACGTGTAGCTGTTCACACTTAGCATTTCCAGGTATCTCAAATGCGTCTCAAGTGATTGGATTTTGTGACTGGAGGAGACGTAACACCCGCACTTACATCAGTCTCTCGCTGCTTTTGTTGTCAGTCAAAAATGCACCACAAGTCCATTCTCATGTGAATGAAAAGGCTGCTTTACAAATATTTAGACTACATTAACCACTAATGAAGCATGTAAACAAGGTAGAAGAGGTTAAAAAAAGGAAGCTATGCAGCTGCTTTCGTCTTGCTGTGACGGCACAGCTGATTAAGGTGGTTCTTCACTGCAATTGAAGACGTGTGAAGATGCCTTATCATTCACACTGTAAATGTTATGTGATCATATGCATCCCTGACCACCTCTGAAGGTGGACGCATTGTACCCTGTTCACACCTGTACTTAGCGCTGTCCACTTAGGATCATATCACCCAGGATGCATGTCAATGCCAAGTGTGAATAGGGCCTAAGATTTACACATCCCTAAATAGTTCTTTATCTAAACCATCTAGTTGTGTTCATTGAACACATTATGCACCACAATGTCACAATGTTCCATAAAGTCAACACAGTACAAGAAAAAACAGCATTTCCAATTTGAATTTGCTTCTTGGTGGTGCTAGAAAGCCATATGAAAAACTGTAATTGGATATTTTCCACTGCTGGAACATTTAGTTCTAAGCATTATATTGGATTAAAATTGAGATCTTCTGAAACATAATTGCCAGAGGTGCAGTCTGATCTGCTTCAAATAAAAAGGTTTTCAAGATTTTCACTTCACAAAACAGCATCTCTGAAAAACATTAGATAATAAAGGCACAACTATGCTACTTAAGTGTTGTCTTTAACACCTGCATTGTGTTCATTCCAATTATAAACCAATCAGTGCTGGCTGTACCATTGCTATGACTGTCATCAAAATAGTAATTGAGATGTTATTTTGCTGAACCATGAGTCTTTCCCTTAAAAGACAATGTTGCCTAGCAACAGACATTTCAGAGCACAGAGGAACAGAGGTGTTTCCTGGCTCAAGCAAGTCTGCTGTGAGAGTTTTTCACCAAGCATGATGAGGAAGGGAATATACAGCATATACATACAGCAGACATACATTGTGCAAGCTGTAGAAAGCATACCAGTGCTAAAACCAAGGAATTGTTTGTATTTACAGTAGGGGTGGGCAATGTGACAATATTTAATCGTTATTATGATACATTACATCACAATATGCTTTTCTGAGCATATCATGGACATCATCAGTATCATCTGCATGTTTCATTAAAAACACAAAAGAATTAGGCCTGTACAGTTTGATTCACTGTAGTGTGAAACGCTGAATAAAAATCATTGTATTCATAGGTTTTAAAACATTACTGGTTCTTCTTTGTCTGTTCCAACTCATCAAATAAAAAAAAAAAACACTAAATATTGTGGTACACATCGTGTATCGTGAAAATGTCTTCAAATATCATTATATTATATTTTAGCCATATCACAGTCCCTTAACTTCCAACATACAGTGCAGCAAGAGAAGGTTTACATTGAAAAGACATATAGGCCCTCTTCATATCTGGTATTCAAAGGGAATTCCAACTATCTGATATTCCAATTTCTGCATAATTAAATGGTTAAGATGTAAACAGTCATTCAGAGTGGTTGGATGTGAAATTCTGAGTTCTAGAGAAACTTGCTGGGTTAGAGTTGTTCACAATAGCGGTGATAGGAACCAGACGTCTGAAGAGTTCAATGCCTTTAAAAGCTACATTACAGAAAGTTGGGTATGAATACGCTACCTGCTGTGTGAGATATTGTTTTACAATAGCTGTGAAATGTATTATTTAGCCTTATAATATAAAAAAAACTTGGAAGATACATGTAGGTTCACTGGTCATTTTGGATGGTAAATAAAATGCCTATATTTGTGTCATAGACATTGCGACCCCTTGTTCCACCACTGTAAATAAATCTGAGTCGGTAAGTTTCTCTTCAATTAACCATTTCATCAAACCACTCTGAGTGACTTTGTTTGCATCTCAATTAATTTATGCAGAGATTTTGTGACCACCAGTGATGGGATGTTGTGACTGGAGGAAGGGTGCCATGCACAATTGCTATGTCAGTCACTCAGTGCATTTGATGACAGACAAAAATGTGCTGCAAGGCCTTGTTCATGTGCATGTACAGGCTGTTACACCGCATGGATTGCTAAAGCAACTTGTAAACAAACAGCAGAGAAGATGAATAAATAAAGCTCCACAGCTACTTTCGTCTCTGCTGTGACAATGCAGATGATTAGGCAGTCCTTAGTTGCTGCATAGGGATGCTTTAACATTCAAGTCTTATATGGGCTTATGTATCTTTGACCACCACCAAAAAAAGTCTGAATGATTGGATGCATTGGATCTCGGATGAAATGTTCACACCTCTACTTAGGACCATCCACTCAGATCCCTCAAGACGGTTTCAATGCCAGGGGTTCAGGGGAACCTACAGTGTTTTATTAATTTCAAACAATACTCTAGTTCAGATGCTTTGGAAGTTGTTGTGACTAAGCTAATGTTAGCATTGTCATTTCCAACCTAGTTAGCTAGTCCAGCCAGCATTGTTAAATGAGGAAACTCAACATTATGTAGCAAGTCTAAACAAACATTGCCGTGGTCTGATGAAAATAATTTGTCTATGTATATTGGCAAAAACTGAGACGTGCACTAAAATTAGCCTTGAATTGAATTTCTGTCAATGTGCTCTAAAGCTAATCTCAGCTAGCAACAGTAGCTAAGCAGGGAAAAGATAAGTCCATTAATAAGCCTTACATGAGTTACAGCAGGGAATAGACTAAACTATCTAGAAGAGTATTACTCTGAGACTGAGGACCACTGTTTCAATGGATTTAATAGCTGCTGTTCCTTCAAGACTTTTCATACCTTTTATGGTAATATGTTAACAGAAGCTATTTAAAGTCGGCTGATCTCACTGATTGAGATCAGTGTTATAAATCCTGCTGTGTATGAGAAGTTGAGAGTGTATCAGGCCAGTGGTAGTATCAGAAGTGGGTAGCTCTCTTTCTTGCCAACAGGGCCCTCCAGGCACAAAGCAATCAGGTTCCTTCACCCTTCCTCCCAGCATCTTCACAAAGCCACTGGCAACCTAACTCTGGGACACAGGTGCTGACTGATAAGCAATTCTGCTCATCACATGAGCACACCACACCACAGGGGCTAAAGGCTGGATTAAAAAGTCGATCCTTGACTGCACTTGGATATTTTTATGTTATTTTCAGTTATAGAAGATTACCGTGAGCGAGCCTGCAATAATTGTGAGGGGATCCTGCGTTTCGTGACTGTGTAGAAGTTTCTGACATGCTTTATTAATACCATGCAGCTGCTGATCCTTTCCCCAATGAGACTTGTACATGAATAACATGCTGCCCTCCAGCCTGCATTCATACTTTTCTCATTGCTATTCTGAATCTCAGTGGAACCAGCTGTTTAGGTAAAAGTAACGTTAATAAAAAGCAACATAATGGCTTGTAAATGCTACTGGTGATGGGATTACTCTGCTATCTTAGACCATTTCCCTGCAGTTGACAGCACTTCTGTCATTTCTCCTGGACTTCTGATGCCCCTGGATGCTTGCAGTGCAAAACTACTTTTCTCAACCCTTACAGAGCTAAACTCTCATGCTTACAGACCATATTTCACAGTACAACTAAATACTAGCCCCACATTCTACAGCAGTGAAAGCGATTAGCTAACTTTTTCTTTTATGCACTCTTAAGCTGGCAGTATACTTCAAACAAAAATGACATTTCCAAGCAAAACTACATCCTTGTGATCAAAACAACATGGTGGTTTCAGTTCGGATGAGGCGGTGTGTACCACTTAGGAGTGGGCAATATGATGAAATTCTGACATCATTGCAATAAATTGTGAGCCTTTCTGAGCATATTGGAGATATTGTCAGTATTTAAAGAAAACTAACTACATGTTTCATTGCAAAGTGAACATAACTAAGCCTCTTTAATTGGATTCAGAGCAGTGCAGTTTGTAAAACATGAATTAAATCACTTTAGTTCTAGGTTTTCTATTGTTATTGTATTACTTTTTTATGTGCCACTACAGGTTCTTTTTCATCTGTTCCAATTTATTAAAAGTCAGAAAAACTAAATATAGTGGTGCATAATGTGTATTGGGAAAGTGTCTTTAAGTATCGCTGAATATAATATTTTTGCCATATTGCCCACTCAGAACACCTAATACCTGTTTCATGTACTGGGTTTCAGAAGCCTTCATTCACTTGGCCTCGCCACTTTCGCTCGGGGAAATTGTATGAATACAAATGTTGACTTCAGCAGCAGAACTTGCCTAGAGCTCAACCTAATCTGATGCATTTTCACACCCAAAAATAATGGCAGACAAAGCTGTTAATAAGCCATAGCTACTTTAACATGCTTACTATTTCAAAATCATGATAATGTGACTTTCAGGGCTTTAGGTTGCACATGTCTCTTATACAGTCTCTTATACATGACTGTTACATCACTTTACTCTGCTAGCTTGCTGGTTAGGATGCTAAAGGCTACACAGCTAACTACAACAAAAACAAAGGCAGGCTATATAGCCAGCAATTATTTGCAAATGTTATAAAAGTCTCAACTGCTAGCCACGTATGAGGGCAAGTGCATTCTGTTCTGAATAATGGCTATTTAATTACTATTTATTTTTGGAAAACAGTATGTAAGGAATGTATTACTAAAGTTTGGGAGTAGGACCATGCCTAAAGCTCCTCCTCCTTCCAATGTAACGACCTGTAAAATGTAAATTGTTTACATACCATTTCCTTTGACAAAGTTTTCACACCTCAACACCACTCTATATCCTCCCTGTTCTTTGTCCCTCTCTCTCAGTGCTATATCTGTTCATTAAAGTAGGGGTCTGGCCTTTTACCTTAAAGCAGAAGCTGCCTACAGCTTCTCAGAGTTGTTAGGACTATGACCGTTGAAAGCATTGTCCAAACTAGCAAAGAACTTTTTAAGTGGTTTAAAGAACCTCCACAAAATGCAAAGATTCTACACCAGTTACTTTCCCAGAACAACATGTCAAAATCAAGACCAATCTCAGAATTTTTAAGACTGCACATACCTTTACAGCCTTGCAGTGTTTCTTAGAGCAAAGCCATAGATTAACTAATTTTACTTCAAATATGAACTTTGCAATGCATGATTCTTTGAATCAGTGGTTCCCAAATCAGTCCTCAGGAACTTCCAGATGGTCTACATTTTTGCTCTATCCCCATGCATGTCGAGTTGGGTTGGAGTAAAAATGTGGACAGTCTGGGTGTCCCTGAGGACTGGATTGGGAACCACTGCTTTAAAGAAAAGAAACGAGTAAGAAGAAGCTTTTTTAATTTAATTTAAAGAACCTCCACATAATGTAGACGTTCTATACCTATTACAGTTTTTTTCCTGTTTTTTTTCATGTCCAAGCCAGGAACTGTTCAGGAGCCTTTATTTTTAAGAGTCTATGGAGACATGCATCTCTTTACAGTTATCCAGTGTCTCTGGGGTGATCCTCCATGTGTGTTTTCAGGATGTTGTGATGGATGTGGAAGGAGAAAGAGTGAGTCAGAAAAGCTGGCACAGTCTGGCTCAGGCTTTCACTCAGCAGGGAGGAGAATTAGAGTCGCGTTCATCAGCATTTCCTGTCAGCACAACTATTACAATCCACTAAAACCCCACTTCAATTACAGTCAAATAACTGCTCCAATCACAGAAACCACACTCGCAACCACACAACCTTCTCTCTGTACCACACAACCTAAACTAGAGTCCAACTGCCAGAACCAGACCGTGTGAGGAGTCACAGGCCAAAACTTTCGATACACAATGAAACAAGAGAGGCAACAACAACTCATGGTGACTGAATGCAACTCCAACCATTTTAAATATAACAATTATCATGTCCAATTTCAATTTACTATAACATTAACAACATACGCTTCTAAATCCAAACCTACATTAGCGTTCAGTAGGCCTGTCTCAGTCATTACATTACAGTTATTTTCCACAGTTGTCAGCTTTCGCAATCATATGCATATGTTGCAACAAACAGAATGTGAACTGGTTGTGTTTTGTCAGTTGGGTTGGGTTTATTTACAAATGCATGTAAATAAAAGAAGGCACAAGGAGCATTTCTTGAGACGTCATGGATTTTATGAACACTGTTTCTAACTTTTGACTGGTACTATAACGTTTAGGGGCAGCAGTAAGCAAGGTCTGTTTATTTGAGTTAGAGCTGTGTCTCTCATCAGTCGGGTGCTACTAAGCATCAAACTAGGAAGCAAGATAGCTAATCAGCCAATCTGGCCACTGTTAATCACATTTTTATTATAAATATATAGCAATCATTCTTCTGCTTAAAAGCATGATCAAGATAGGCTTTAGGTATTGAAAAACTTAATATTTTCCTTTCAAATCAGTACATCTTGTTATATCACAATGAGAGTTTCTCATTACCTGCTGCCTCACCTCCACCTCAAATAAATTAAAGCTAAAAGACCCTTATGTCCTCTTAGTGTACAGAAAGACTGCTCTTAAAGCTCTCATACCACACTCAGAACAATTCAGTTGCAAGAATTTCTTGAATAATCCACTCACCAACCACTTTATATCATTCTACATTTAAAACTAGGCACACAATATGGACAGAATAGTATTCTTTATGAAACAGATTTATGGTAATTCTATTAGAATTTCTACAGGATAAGAATCCTACAGTAAATGTAGACTTATACTAGTTTACTACAGGATACTACTATAGATATATCATAGATTATACTATACAAAGACAAAACATTATATTATTACAGAAGCATTAAACATCACTATAGAAATTCTACAGTGTCTTGTAATATTACTATAGTTCTTTTTTGTAAGGAATAATACATTCAGACATATGCAAATGAGATATATTTCCACATATTTTTTTAAAAGTTTGAAACATACTCACAAATATTTTGCCATTATATGTAAATACTTATATTGTTTATTTTGTCAAAAATGTACACTATTACAGACCAGTGTCCAAAAAAAAAGTATCTCCATTTTTCTAATTGTTTTCTGTATCATTTGAACTTGCCAGCTGCCCTTTACGTTGTATGAAAATGTATAGGTGAATGGACCTGGCCTTCTACTGTAAAAATATTATTTTGTAAAAATATTATTTTGGAGATACTTGCTTTTTTTGGACAGCAATGATTTCATCAATTTGCATATAAATCATCAATTTGCATATTTAAATAAATTGCAATATATTATATATTTAAATATATTTAGCACATGTATTTTTTAATATGAGCAAATATATGTTTATATATTTTTCATCCATATGGGTATGTTTTGCTACATATTGTGATTATGATGTCTTGCAATGTATTTACAAACAAAAAAAAACATGAATTAGTTTGTCCAAAATTACTTGGACACGTGAGCAACTTGATCTGTCAAAACATCCACAGAAACACTTATCCTGCCCCAGACCAAATGCAGCCCACAGATTGATTTTAATTGGCCCTCTGGCCAATATGCTGCATTCATTGCGTCCATTCCTTGGACTTCACGGTAGCAGCAGTACTGTCAACCTGCAATTAATTTACAATTATTCTGCAAATTAACTTAGTGATTGACTACACATATGTCAAGAGGCTGTAATGAATTTAATATTAAAATACATTATCAAACCTAGCATGGACATTTCAATTAATATTCAGGGGACAAGATGGCAAAAAACTAAAGCAGCTTTTTATTAGAGCAAATTCAGTAGTTTGTACAATAAATATTACTTGTGTTTTTCATATTTTGAATACTGAATATTTAAAGCCATTTTTTATTAATATTTTGGCATAGAATGAAAGTAGGTCCATTCAGGCCAATTTTGAAAAAGTTTGGACACTTCTGGCTTAGACCAATAAAACATGGGTGATTTGTGGCATATTGTGGCCTTCTGTCAACACTGCAAAGGCCAACAGAATAAACAGCACAGTAAATGTGAAAGTAGCACTTAAACCCATTAAATTCTGAATCTTTATTAACACTCAGACTGATCTAGATGTACAGGCATAAATCAAACTACAGAACTCCAACGCTACAACATCACATACTTACAGTGTCCCTAACATTTACACGCAAATATTAGCACTTGTACATGAATGCATGTAAGAACGAAAGAAAAAAGAAATAAAGGAAAAAAAAGAAGAAAGGAATGAATTAAGAAAGGAAGGAAGGATATCAAATACAAAATACAAAGTAAAAGCTGAAGATGACCTTCACTTTAATAGCCACACAGACATATAGCCACACACTCCAAGCCTGTGCTTCCATGCTTTTAAATCACGCTTTATGCAATCAACACCCCGGTAACACCATGTTCTGATGCACTTGGGTTTCAGTGGCGCTTCTTTAGCATGCCAACAACACCTTCACCTCACATCACACTAATACCTCCTCGCATTCAGAATCCTCAACTCACTGCCCTGTGGAAGCAAGACAAGAAGACAGAAATCCCTGAAAGCTACACAATCACACATAACTACTCCTTTAACAAACCACACTCATCTACATATGCTATACAAAATGAATGATTTCAACACTGTGTTCAGTGACTGACCGCACTATGGTAACTATACCGAATACAGAAACAGCGAAAATGACGGTTTAATTTGCATATTCTCAACACTGATAATCGTCACAAAAAGCATGAGTTGCATTGGTGCCAAATAGTATGGCCACTATTTTAGAAAAGTTTGTAAGGCAATGATACAGATCTGTCTCTTAGTGTGCTTTTTAAAGAAGCTAGCTGATTCCATATAATTCCATTCATTTAGCTAAGCTACATGTAGTATATTTGGTTAATAATAATAATAATAATTTTCTCTCAGTGTATGGCAAGTAACTGTACTTGCGTAACTGTATTGATTTCAGGGGGCTCCCAAATGGCGCAACTGTCTAAGCATTGGCCCTATCGTCAAATCGCCAGTTCAATCCCTGGTGATGCTACAGCCATCCTTTGCCAGGAGTTCAAGAAAGCACAATTTGCCTCATTCTCTGGGTAGGTAGGATGGCTCACCACCCCCAACATCACTCAGCATGATGCTAGCCAGTGCAGGCGTCTGTTAGTTAACATAAGAGAACCAGTGGTTGGTGCTTTACTTCCAATTGTGTTCAGCTGTCCAATGACGTTGCATTAGCGGCAGCTCGACAAGATGCGGTGGCACTTCACAGGTCTCGGAAGAAGCCTATGTTATTTTTCACCCTTCTGCCACTAGTGGCATCGTGTGATTGGGGGAGTCTGAACTAGTGGGTGGAACTGGAAATGACTAAACTGGGGAGAAATTTGGCAGAAAGATGTGGTAAAAGTGCCTTTTAGAGAATGTAGCTGGTTCCATGAAATTCTATTCATTAAGCTAAACTAAATGTAGTGAATTCAGTTAAAATAGCCTTGTGGTCATTTGTCATTCGGTAAATGTCTACTGAACTATTATGCTTCCCATCAAAGGCGTCATCGTCATGCACATGTGACAGACACTGCATGAGAACACAAAAGGTTTTATTTTTTCCCCGAACTACTCCACGAAATGTATGATTTGCCTCTCAAGGTGAATAGTACTACACCGCACTTGGCCATTCATGACTGAACTGCAATGCATTTTAAATCATTTGTAGTGGTTAAGACTGCAGATACACAGCTCCTACATGACAGCTCAAGGTCTCAGGATCACACTTCATTACTGCAAGCTACTGCATTCCATTTCTTGTCAAAGCACGGTTTACACTAGAAGATCTGTTATGAAAAATTCTAGCATCACGCACACACAAAAATCCCATCCCAGAGACCATCTTAGAAGTTTGGAATGACCAGCCTCTGAGCTTCTTCTACCCCCTCACATCATGATGAAAAACGTGACGAAGATCTAAAGGGTTTCGCACTGATTACGAATACGCGAGTTCTGGGTCTCTGTGTTTTTGCTCCAAGGGTTTTCGTGACCTCCCTGCCAGCATCCCTCACATCGTCACTCAGGTTGGCATCAACTCCATTTGAAAATAGTATCTATTCAGTAATTCAAGATTACAATGGCAGAGATGAGAGGGAAACAAATCAAGGACTGCTCCTGAGCCGGGGAAGATGAATAAAACATTTGAAGCCAAAATATGGAGAGAAGCTCATTTGGAACAATGTGCCGACACGTGAGGGAGCACACGCAGCTATTTTTACATCACAGAGCAGACAGCTGAGGGCGGGGAAGATCCTGAGAGCAGACTGGTCCCAGTTCAGTGAGCTGCTGTTGCTGCTGTTGAGGTAAACACACACGCTCAAATTAAACACAGGGACAGATTTAAGATAAAGCCGCACTAGCTTGCTGAACTGTTCTACTGCACAAACACACAGGATCAGCGATCTCTAGGGAGTTGAGAAGAATTTACACAATAGTCGCTCAGCCAAGACATGTTTGGTATCTGGAGTTTGCTTCTTAAGTTTTGCACTGGAGCTTTGAGTCTAAAGAAGCTAACAAGTAGTGGGGGCTTATAGATAGGTGCCCATTAGCATCAAGCTAACTGCATGCCTAAATCATCACAGACTTACCTCAAATTGTGTCAAGTTGTCATATAATCCTAAATAGACTTGCTTATGTGGGTTCTGACAATGTGTGACTGTTATCTATAAAAATATACCAAAGTATAGATATAATTCAAGTTTTAACATGCTAGAACTAGTGTGGTGTGATTCGCCTCTTTTAGGCAAACACTGGAAGCTGACTTGCATTGACGAGCTGTTATTTATTTATTTATTTACTTTTCTATAAAGACAAAACAAATATATAGATATGATGATGTTGTAGCTGAAAATTCATCATTAGTCTCTTGGTTTCTAACAAGGCTCCCCTCCTGGATTTTCAGCTTAAAAAATTCTAGCTCCACCCCCTCATTATCCCCAGTACCTGTGGCTTGTTGTAGTTTGGCTCTGGTTTTGTTCTTGGCCATTTGCTGTGTAATTCTTAGTCGTGTTTCAAAACATAACTTGTTATTTCTGATGTACTGACTTTGTTTTCAACTTGGCTTTGATTTTTGATCAGACTTTGTTTGTTTATGACTTTCCCTGCATTTAGCCAGTCTGTTATGTGACCCCCCGAAATTCATCCAGTAAAACTGTATATAGTATAAACTGGTCTTGTTCGGTATAGCCGAGTTATCAAAAAGTGAACATATGCGATTTTTGTTTATTAGTTTAAAATGATAGACAATCCTGCCAACTTCAAGAGCCATTTGGGTGCCGAAAGAGCTGACTATTCTTTGTGACCTGAGCCAACTGATCTGATTCACTGAAAAGAGATGGCTCCTGTTTTTAGCTGTGGTATATACTTTTGTCCACTGCAAAACTAAGAAAAGCAAACTTTAGACACCAAACACATGTTTGCTGACTACATTAGGCCCAAACATAAAACTGTGTAACTTTTATGTTTGTCCAAACATATTTGCCCAGACCCGACTCAAATGGGCTACAAACTTACATAAATGAAATCATAATTGTTAAAATGCACATGCTGAAAGGAGGACCTTTACTGACCCGATTCTGCCGTCTGGTTCTGATTAAAGTCTTCTTTTATTTTTCCACAAAAACTCCATACTCTACCTTGTTAGTCGCAGGGCCTGTGCCAGTCAGCACTGTCTAGATTCAAACAATGAGAACTACCTGTTTATTTCATGAGGAGTCATTTTCATCATTATCACCCCTCCTCACCCCACAACACTAAACCTGGCAGCAGGAGAAGGATAAATAACGCATTTGAAATTCATGCCACTCTTTAATTTTCAGGCTTTCATTGCTCTGAGTAGGCCTGTGATGGTGAAAATAAAAGGCAACCTACAGTTAACCCCGGCTTGTCTTACTGTAGTTCTTTTGTTGTGAGGAACCGACAGTGGACTGAGTAAGAGAAGAAAAATTCTCTACAGTCAACCACCAGTTAACAACAGACAATATTTGTCTTTAGAAAATTTGTCTGGCAGAATGAAATTAGCTATAAACAAATAACATAATTTGTCGACAGGCGAGGCATTGTTTGGAGGGGAAAAAGAGCATGGTGGGAAATCCGCCCACATACGGAGATGAGTGAGCTGTTTGACGGAACACACGACTCCCCCTGCTCGAGCGCACACACACACTCTGAGTTTTGGTTTAAGCTATTGGAATCTCAACTTGTACTCCACTAGAATTAATCACTAACCACAAATCTCTTTTCTTTCCCATTGATTTCTGCCAGGCTGGCTGATTTGGCTTTTGTATGCCTTATTAGAGCAGCCAGGTGATCAGCACAGCCAAGCTGAAATGATAGCAGACCCCCCCCCCCTCCAACACACACATGCCTTAGCTGCAGTTATATATTAGCATGAAGCAACCAGAAATGTGATACTGTAAACATTTTACAAGCAAAATCTCAAACAAAACATATTCAAAACTGACTAAAAAAACAAACCAACACTAAACTAACAACACAATAACACAGCACCCAGGAGAGAGGTGCTATTCTCCAAACTAGCTCAGCAGCATGTAGGCCTGAAGACATACCTCTGTAAAACATTTCCTCATCCCAGTATCCACAGCTCGAGCTTATTACCAATTAGAAATCACACTATTGTATCTAAGACTAAATGAGAAGCTATTAAACAATGCAGGGAGTACTTAACAAGACAATCCTATTTAGGCATTAATGGCATTTCTACATCTGTCTGATTGAAACAGTTGTGAATTTAACTCTTGCTACGGGCTCATGTGTAGTAGTCAGCAAAAGATGTAAATGGCAAAATCACCATAATGCAGAACAGCTTTGATTGCATCCTAAAGTAAAGGGTAAGCATTCAGAGCAACGTTATAAAGGATCTTTGAAACTTACACCAATTTCATTACAAGTCAATGAAGCAGAACACGTTTTATTTTATATATATTCTGAGTAGAAGTAAAAGCGCCAGAACTGCAGTTTGAGATGGTGGGTCATGACAAATTTGCAGGAGGGTTGAACCTTACTCCCATGGTGGGGCACATAGGCTCCAAAAACTATAAACCATAACTGTGGTATTTGATGAGCATCATTTATACACTGCAGTAGGAAAAAATGCAGTAGAAGACATTGCTTTCTACTAGACCACAAAACAGAAAGCTCACAAAAGAAAAAAAAAAAACTCTGTCTTAGTATGCACACTGAAGCAACTGATAGTATTCCAATGATGTCTCAATCACGCTGCCACTGTTTTGGTAGGCAACATCAATTTCATTCAGCAGTGCTATGGCAGTTATGAGATAAAGCCATAACCAATCCAGCAAAGACAGTAAAACGTTTTTGGATCATTTTTTTAAATCTCATTGTGTATTAACTGATATATTTGACTGTATTCCCTTGATTTTTATTTGATTTGTTGCTGTAGTGATAAGAAATCAATGCTGAAATCTACATGTCTGAGGTTCCCCGCTGCATTATTAGTGCCCTGTCCCAAACCGCATACTACTACACTAAACAGTGTGCAAAAATAGTGCATATTCCATTAGAAGTGCACTCATTAGTGTAGTAGGTAAAGGTAAGGTAAATTTAATGCATTTACGGAGGTAAGCTGCTGTTGGTTTTGTATTCGATAACTTTTGGAACTCATTTTACATTTAAAGCACCTCAGTGTAACTGCAGCACCATTTAAGGTGGAATGGAAAATTCAAATGAGAAGCTGGCAAAGAAGAAGCTAACTTCAGCTTACGTTTACTATTACTATTATTTAAGAGCTTTGGCAGCTTTGGTAGCCACTGGATCCAGTCTACCAATATAGCTAATCTTCTAATCTCTGGAGACCATATCTAAAGTGTCCACATGTCTTATCCTGTTTTTCGTGGTCATTCTGATCCATTCTGCTATTTTGCTTTTGGTCTTCAGCCACCTGCAGGGTTGTAGCTGCAGTAACAGTGATGAGACGAGTTCTATCAGAGCACAGTCACAGCTACAGTTTGCCTACCTACATGGAGATGAGGTCTTCTTAATGACCCAATCGAATACTATGAATAATGACCAACATAACTTTAATATGCTGGCGATTTCTGGCGGTTAAGCCTTTGGTGTTAATGAGCTGTTTTGGTTTATAACTGTGCCATTATCAGAGCTGCGTAACAGTTGTAGTGTATTTATAATATCATTTGATGTGTGCAGCTACTTTACTGCTTAAAACAGGCCGTGTTCCTATGCTTCCAATGCTTAAATCCACATTACAGTCCTTCACACATTCACCTCCAAAATGATGACTGGTTCACTGCTAATTCAGGACTGAATAAACTCATAATATTTATACCAGAGTGACATAAAGTGTCTGTTCTCAGTCAATGCTAAAACTGTAGCTGCGTGCATTGGTGGGTCAGGATCAACAGGGAGCAACGCTTAGCAACCCCCTCACTGTTATGGTTGCTAGTTAAAATGGGAGTTTGATTGATCAAAGTCAAAAAAGGAATGCCATCTTCAAATGTCATCTACTTAGCAATATTTATTTTCATTTTTGGGATATTTATTCATTAAATTTTAATAGTGAAATTAAATCTGCGCAGTTGTTTTGAGTGGGCCTAAGCCCACTGGGGCCAATCATAGTGTTGCCTGTATACAGCATGGTCATGTATGTGTTTATGCAAAAAAATACATATAGTTATCTTTTTGAAACATTTATATTTGCTGAAAAAGATGTATGCATTTGTGTTTATGAAAAGATGATAAAATATACTATATATACTAAGAGCGACAGCAATTGTGAAATTGAAAACTGGGCAAGTTGTGAAAAAAAGGAGAATTTGCAAATCAGGATCTCCTCTAATTGTGTATCCAGTGCAGTGGGGGAATGGAAAGCTGGGGGGTGGTGGCGGGGCAACAATATGGGCCACCACTAAACCATTTAAATATCTTATGATGCTTTTGCAAAAAAAACACATGATTAGTCATATCTGCACTTTGGCAATTGAGCAAATATGTTTTACAGTATTTCTATAGGCCTTCCAGCCACTTCATGACCTACAATAGTGGATACAATAACAATAGCGGGAACTAATTTGATGTTTAAGAACTATATCTCACAGGTTTTTCTTCATAGAGAATAAACATGCAAAGAACAATTCAAATGGTTCTTTGAGTGTTCACCATTTTATGTATATCCACTGCCTGTCCTCAAGAACCCTTGAAGAACCACTTTTTGTGTGTACTTAACTGATCTAAAGCTGGCTTTACATCTTGAAACTTTATGCAGCTTTAGTTACTTGAAACCTACATGAAACTAACTTGAGTTGCACATTGCATAGTGTCCTGCAACTCATTTGAAAGTCAGCTGCAACAGTTGCAAGTGCCCCAAAACAGCCAGTCAAAATGCCAGTAACGCATCACGTGATAATGTTGGACGACATACTTTCACACCACTGATTTCACCAAATCGATGGACAAGAAGATAAAACAGAAGATGGCTTATTGGATGGTTAAAAAGGAGACCCCTTCGACTGAGTTAAGATTTGTAGATTTTAATGTTGTTAGTTTCCTGAGCCATCACAATAACGTGAGTTTCTTAAAGCTAACCTTTCTGTTATCAGCTGTGTTAACTAGCCAGCTAATGCTAACAGCTGTATAAACAGCTGCTTGTGCCAACTTTACTCTCCTTTAGCCTGCTATTAATGTGATTTACATAACCAGATTATTCCTTTTCTCCTCTCTTGATGCTCCATAAATTTACACAGAGCTCAGATTCCTTTGGAATTCAAAGGATGAAAATGATTACAGGAGAGGAGACCGCGATGAACTTGCTGAGCTTCTAGGACAGGACGAGTGAGACATAAGGCTATAATTGTAGTAGCTACTTAAATGCAAATTGTCAAAGGCTTGACATACACACGTTAAGATAAAACATAAATATACAGTAAAGAACTTTGGATAGATAGATACATGACAAATACATAGATATGGGAAAAAAATATGAAGATGATTTTAATGCTGAAAATATGAGAAATTACACAGTGCGGATGACTTTTTAAGTGAAGCCAATATGGTGAATCAAAAAATATGAGCTGTCAATCTGGCTAACTATGGACTAATAGTTAGTGTTGCATGCAACTACTTGCATGAAAGTTTCATTGTGTTAAGTCTGCATAATGGCAGGTAGGCTATAAACCCAATATGTATACCTTTCTGATTGGTAAATCTGCTCTCTCTTTATTGGGAGTGGAGCACACAGCAATTGTCTGGCAAGATTACAAGTAAGCGCTGAGACGCATGAGCACTGCAGAGCACAGAGACACTTCAGAGGGGCAGCGGCATATGGAGGAGATAGTCCTGGGACTAAATGACAGGGGGCATCATTTTATTAAGTCTATTAAAATGCCTTTCAACTCCAGGCGGGGAAGAGTATTAAATTTAGCACATAGCCAATCCAACCACCTGATGTCCAGGTCAAGACAGTGTGACGGATTTACCATTTCATTGAAGTTTACATAACAGAGACGATAAAACAGATTCCGAACCTTTCCTCTCTGTTGTCGGCTTCACTTCCTCCTGTTTATTAGCGTTAGCATAAAACAGTCTCCTCTGCTTTTAGAGCCACATGCCTGAGGGCTGGAGGGAAAGCAAAAACAGTATACGTATGAAATATATCCCTTAATCTAAACAGTGCAGCAGTACGTGTGCGGCAGTAGCAGGCTGGCACTCCTTTTGTTAGGTGTAAATAGCAACCGTTCATCTGTTAGCATGCTAACAACACTGTTAACTCCTCTGCCTCTTGGTTTAGGAAAGACAGCACAGGAATTCCAGTGCACGAGTGGAATTGGAGCCATCTGGTTGACATGGAGCTTAATTTCAGTGGCCTCGTACCACAAACAGCACAGAGGAGGTGGGGTGTGTAGTGATGAACCGGGCAGGCCGGGTGGTCCTTCAAAGTGGAGAGGCCCCTGTCTCCCTGAGAATCCATTGATAGCCACTGTGTTATTGTCTATAGAGTACATAACTGGGCTCTTCATTGAGAAAACGCCTGGCCCATCCATCTGTTCTTTTCTGAGGAACATCTCCAGCTGGAGATTACAAAGCTGTTTAAAACACCCCTACCACACAACTCCCAGTGCTCCTGTATGAGAGACTCTGAGAAGGGGAAAGAGACCAGAATAGCTCAGCCAATCTCCTGGCACCTCACAGCCCATTATAGTCAGTAAATAAAGCACAACACTTGCTTGTTCATGACAAAAAAAGCACTCCTAAGTAAGCCACAGGAAAAAGACTCACTCAGATACACACCAAGCTCAGCTAGCTCTGTTGACTGCACATATTCATGCACACAGAGAAGGACTGAGATGGCACAGTAAGCAAGCAGCATCACATCAGCCTACACTAACTGTAACACCGTAAAATGAAGGACTTCTGGATTTCGGTTCAAAGTTCAATAGTTGGATCGGACAATAGAGCTAGTCATCTTCACAAACACCCCAACATTTAATAGCAAGAGACCGTTCTCCTGAAGTTTACAGAAGGTTCACCAGAGTTTCTCGGAAAGCAGCAGGGATCTGGAGTCGTTATAATGCGTGCGGAGCATTCCAGCAATTGAAACCTGTGCTAATTTATACTAGGCCATTCTCGATGCCAAGGACTGTTTGAAGAATATTAATACATCACAAAACCTCTTGGTTTCAGAGTCTCGTTCCTGATCTCCCACACAAACACATACACACTCTCAGACACACTAATATTGAATCAAATTTCAACGAATAGGAAATGCGTGTAAACACACAGTGACTCGCCATGGTAACACAGTTGAGTTTGACAGTATGTTTACACTCTGGAGAACTTGGTCCTTTTTCATTTTCCTGGTTGTTAGGAGATCCAGTTTCTATGGTAATTGTTGCGCTTCGACCGACGCTCCTCTTTTCAGGGAGTTGGTCACGTTGCAGTTATGCAGACATGCTGAAATCATTAACTTCTGCATCTCACTTGTACAGACAAAGTCGAAGAGTGCTTTATGTTTTTATGTGTTTTTTTTTTCCTCCTTTCTGGCTGAAGATGAAGTATATTGATTTTCCTCAAAGCAAAAGCATAACGTGCCGTACTAACACAACGGTCTCCACCTTCTTCATGAAGAGGTCTCTGGAAAGGTGTTTGTCATGTGGTACATTCGATCTTTACAAAGCCGTCTATTGATCCACTGATGTAGCACATACCATATACTACAGATAGTACACTGTGATACGACATCACTGAACCACACAGTACTGTTCAAAAGTCAGAGACCACATTTTATTTATTTTATTTCCAGTCAAAACAAGTTATTGATTTTTTTCAGAGCAGAAAATATATACTTAACATAAAATTACACAAAAGCCTCACAAACTAAATATAATATCAAATTGTTCAACGTTTAGTGTGTCCACTCTGCTTTTTTACAGCTTGAAATCTTTTTGGGAAGGATTTTTTTTTCCCATTTTTCAAAGTTAACTTCCAAGTCTTAGAAGTTGGTTGCATTTTCTGCCTCTCAAGATCCAAATAATCCCCAATACATTAAAAAATATCCCAATTTCTCTTCTTTTTTAACTCCAGTTTAGGAAACTCCTGTTTTTTTGTCCTCATATTTTTCTTTGACTTATTTTCTTGTATCTCATCTCCACAGAAATATCATGAGAAAATTCTACTTAATGGCCATTTTGATTGGAAATTAAATAAAAGAAGGGTCATCTCTACTTTGTGCACAGTACTGTATAAAGCATCCTCCTTAGTCATGGAACTAACAACAATAGTAATCGACAGTGCCAGCGTATCTCCATAAAGGGGATAATGTGGAGAAAATCTGAGGGAGATGGAGAGAGAGAACGCAGAGATGGAAGGCAAGATGTGATGATAGGGGAAACTAAGCAAGGTAACGCAGACGGAACATGCAATCTGACTAAACAATCTCGAGAGATTCAGGGCGCAGGAGTTGTGTGGGCGAGGACAGCAGGAAGAATGAACAGAAGGGAAGCGCAAGCAGACAACACAGCGAACATGGGCAAAAGGAAACACACTTCTTGCGCACGAAAACTAAAAGGAACAGACTGATCCAGGTGCACAAACAAAGTAGATGAGCAATGAATGAACTGGATCATAGAGATGAAATGAAAAAGAAAGGGATAAACAGCGGAGGAGTTTGCCAGGTAAATCCCCTCCAGGGCCAAGCTACAAAGTGTTTTCATCTACAGACAGCTTCTGTACCTCACCTGTCTCACTGCAGGTTTCTCAACCTCTCAGGTTTTCTGTCTGTCTTTCTATCTTCACATTAGCACCTGTCTTCTTCAGCCAGCCCACAATGAGAGAAGTAAGAATGCAGGGGATGAGGTAGAATGACAGGGTGGAGCAGGACATAGGAATACTAGTGCTAAATGCTAAAGGGCCTGTTTTTCCATTCATCATAGCAAAAAACACAAGATTATTACTAAGATACACTCTCAAGATCTGTCTCCCATTACCTGCTTATGAATTATTTATCACAATACTGCTCAGTTTTTCAAAGGGTAGGTGCAGTTCAAATGGTTTGTAGACAAAAAAGGTTTTAGGCAATATCATACACTGTTAGAAATAAAGGTTCTGTGCAGGTACATTTCTCATTCATCAAGATACGAACAATGTAAATGTACCCTCAAAGGTACAACAGTGGATTTAAGGTCCAATTGCTTGAGGGTACCACCCCAGTGACAAGAGGGGTACTGCCCCAGTGACAGTTGCATACCTTTTTTTCTGAGAGTGTAGCTGCAGTATGTGGTTAAAGGGGCTAAAATACAGCACCTCCTAGTGGAACATGGGTGCATATGAATAAAGGTTTGTTGATGGAAACAATCCCGATCCATCTTCCGTCACACTATAGCAGAAAGCAGCAAAAGCCTGAGCTTGTTAGCAGGCAATGCTAAGCTAATAGGGGTTAATCTGGCCATGGTGGCAGGGGCCTGGTCAAAGCTGTGAAAATTCCATGTAAAAATGAAATATATTATTATATGTATGTCCAAAGCATGTAATAATGCATAAAATGTAGTGTAATATATATTTCAATATGTTACAATGTCAGTCTATTTGCTGAGTCTAACATATTGGGGAAAAAAATTAAACACACAATATAAAATGTACCAGAACCATGTTGTTATATTTTATTTGTGTTAAATGTTACATTAAGTTCAGTAAATAAACAGTATTTATGTAAATTAGTGTTTAAATTGTGTGCTCTTTAGGGGATGAGTTAACTTGTTTTCACCTTGAAAATCAATAAAACATGTCATGTGGCACTTTTACATACAACTGTACGCAGGCTTTTCAAATATTACCTGTATTTGTTGAGACCCTACTGCTGTATTAATTAACTGTCATATTTCAATGATGTTTTTTAAGTGAGTACATAAAAATCTATATTTAGACACCATGAGGATAGCGCCATGCAGCAGGCCCTCGACACATCTTTATTTATATGTTGGAATTGATGTGATCAATGCCAGCTTTGTTCCAACGGCTTGTCTAAATGTCACTCTTAACCCCACAGGATGGCTGTACTGTCTCTGTCAACATGTCCACGGGCTGCAGATACATAGTGTAAAAGGTAATTAATGCACAAGAGCTTTAATAAATCACACACATATACAAACACATTTTCTTGAAAGCATTTTGACACAAAAAAACCTATGAACTACACAGTTAAGTAGTCAAACACAAACACCACCAAACAGAACCCAGGCTGGCAACACAGCAGTAGCAATCAATTCCAGTTTGCATTTGGGCCTGTGCTCTCATTAAATTGTAGATTCAGTCCAGTCTCCACAGGGATGTTCTTTGTCTCTTGTTCAGAATCAAACCATTTAATCCTTCTCCCACTCACTTGTGGTCCCCTTCAGCCAAAACCCAACAAACAGAAGATTGGGGGATGTGTAAAAACGATATCCTCAGAGAGAAAAGATCGATCACTGTTCTGGGGTGCCATTCAGAGGAAAAGAAACACAAAAAGAAAAAAAGAAAGGAAAGGAAAGGAAAGGGGAAAGAGAAAGAAAAGGGAAGGGAAGGATGACAGGACAGTACAGGAACAGAAAGGGTAAAGTGAGGAAAGGAAAGGACAGAGGAAAGTAAGGAAAGGGAATGTGAGGATGTCAGGACAGTATAGGAAAGGAAGGGAAGGGAAGGGAAGGGAAAAGTAGGAAAGGAGTAAGGGAAGGGAAGGAAAGGGAAAGTGAGGATGTCAGGACAGTATGGGAAAGGAAAGGAAAGGAAAGGAAAGGAAAGGAAAGGAAAGGATGTCAGGACAGTATGGGAAAGGAAAGGAAAGGAAAGGAAAGGAAAGGAAAGGAAAGGATGTCAGGACAGTATGGGAAAAGGAAAGGAGAGGAAAGGAAAGACAAGACAAGGAGAGGAAGAGAAGGGAAGATGAGCATGTCAGGACAGCATGAGATAGAAAAGGAAAGGAAAGGAAAGGAAAGTCAATTTCCCGCATCTGTGTTGTTTATTTATTCATTTTTTACTCTGTAAACATCGTTAAATTGTAAAATGCATGCAGTCCTCTCTGCGGTTGCTGCTGAGAAATCACAACCTGTTTTACACGACCTCCAGAATTAGCTCCAGAAATAGACCAATTGTCTATAAGCCCTTTATTTACATTTCTCTGCCACCAATGGATGCGTACTGCCAAAAACTGCTTTCATGTGTTGCTAGCACAGATAGGACAGAAAGTAAGAAAGACCACATTAAATGTACTGTTGCTGGCTTTCAGTCAGTCAGCAGCTCTTTCTACCAACTACCAAAAGACAGAAGTAGAAACAAGTGACTGTCCATCATTTCCAATAACATTCCAGCCAATGTCAATGCCTACACTGCCCTGAAGAGTTACTGTACCATCAGTCCATACAGTCTATTGACAGTGTCAAAATCTGACAATCCTGTCATTAGCAGAGCTATTTTGTCATCCATTTTCAGGACGCTTGCGCCTCACAAAGAAGACATATCTGTCAGGGCATTATAAAAGAATATCATTTTTAAAAAGTTATGCAAAAACTTCTGATTCTGAGGTCAGTGTTCAGTTGATTCTCAATAACTTAACTCTGATAAGATGCATCCAGATGCCTAGTTTTGATTGTCAGTGGTTTCCACAAAAGACAGTAAGAGAGAGACCCTCAGAAGAGACTCATCGGCATATTGGCAACACAGTTTTAAATATTGATGAAAATTTTCATCTACGTTTTACATCAAAAAACTAATGCAGCTTTGCTTCTATAATAATAGAATATATGTTACATATTTACACCAGCAAGTAAACGTATGTATTTACAGAAAATAGGCATTTATAACAATGTCACAGTCAAAGTGCAACTACAACTGATTCAGCCAATCAGAGGCCTAGGAAGCAAAGCAAAAACCTTAAATTTATTCTAAAAAGATAACTTTATCTCTTTTGTTTGCATCAGCCGATTTAGTTGTATTGCCACTATGGATGGTTGATCTGATGCATGAGTTTGATCAGTTACAGTTAACGGCAATGTCGTTTGAACCTTGCTGGTATTGTGAGCAATTCATTAGAGCTGACACTGTAGATCAGAATTTACTGTAACCATTAGTGTGTAGTGACACAGACAAAGAGTGATAGTGTCTTTGCTTGGTTAGAGGTTATCTTTATGGTCATAGTGAATGCATTAATGGGAGGCACTTATACATGCCCTTTGAACGTCCTTCCTGCATTAGACTACTTAAACAGTAATGTTTTAAAATGGGCTATGAAGAGAATGTCATTTTTTTCTTCCAATAGAAATATGTGCTAAAGACACTATGCATTATTTGCAGTAATACTGGAATAATAAATAAAGTTAAGACATGTAGAGCTGGTCTTAACAGTGTTATGTGAGAGCAGCGAATAGCTAGGTCTCCCCAGTCACACAATACTGGCAGAACTAGGAAGGTGAAGGCTAGCACATGCTTCCGTCACGTGAAGTCAGCCACTGCATCTTTTCAAACTGCTGCCAACGCAACATCATTGGACAGCTCAACACACCTAGAGGAGAATGCTAACTGTCAATTCTGTTAGCTTAGCTAGTATTGTGCTGAATGATGGGGGAGAGGGTGGGCCATCCTACCCAGAGCGAGGCCAAGTATGCTGTCTTGAAAATGGCTGTAGCATCACTAAGGATTGAACTCTAATTTCTGATGATAGGGCCAACCCTTAGGTGGTTGACGCCACTTTTCTGACTGCTCATAAGAGAAATAAAAGTCCCCTGATGCCACTGAAATTCTCATAAAAAAACAGAATGTGCCTTGCACTCTTACAGTACAGGGAGCTAAAATCTCACATACTTAAACAAATAAATGTGACTGTAAAAGTTGACCTTGGTAAGCCAAAAGTAATACTATAGTAATGTCTGTGGTGTATCTTTCTAGCTGGCCCCTACAACTTGTAACTTGCACCCACCAAGAAAAAAAAAGGAAATATATTGCTTATTTCCACAGGTGTGCAGTAGTTCGAGCCACAGGTGTGCAGAAATTCAATACATTTTTCAAGACATCAGTAGAGTTTCCATTTTTGGATTCCACAGCATAATGAATTTTAGAGTTTAGATTTGCTAAATAATGTTCAGGTTAAAAAGCAACCCTACCAACCTGGGCTTCACTGCAGTAGCTAATTTAAACTAGGCAGGTTAGCAATGACAACAAATTTGCCACATTAGATTGCCAATATACACCAAAATAAAAGACAGTTGAAATGAATAAAATACTCTAAATGTAGGTTATTTGGACAAAAGCTGAGTTACAGAGTAAGTTCTCATTAAGTCAAATGGGATTTTAAGTGTGGATAGGTCGACCAATATGCATGTACACAAAATACTGCAGGTTGTTAATCACATTTTTTTGTTGCATTCTATTTTAGATCAATGAAAAGATTTCTCATGTAAATTTGCTCACAAAACAATCCCATCACAGGGCTGAGGAAACAGAACATGTCTTTCATGTCGCAGGTGAGTCCAGGTTAAAAGGGAACAAAAAGCTGGTCAGCTGTATCAAAGCAAACCTTCTGTACAGCAGCACATTCATCACAGAGAAACAATAACAGAATCCCCCTCAGATGTGAGATATGTGCCCTGGAGGCATCCAGACACCATCTTTCCCCCTGAAGAGTTCCACTCATTACATCTGACTCATCACAGTCGCTTCACAGCCCTGAGGAGCTTCCACTCATGGCCAAAGCACCAATATTCACCTCCATCTTTCTCTCTTCACCACCCCACAGCAGCTGCTCCTCTCCAAAAAGCCAACTACAGTCAATACAGTCAATACCAGTGGATGAACATGCAATGTATGGAGGAGATGGATCTCTGCCTTTGAACCAACCAAGCGGTTGTTTTGTAAATTTCAAAAGAGAAGGAGATCGTAGAGCTTTTAAGTATCTTGCATGAACCCAAATATATCAAACTTATACCAGTGGTTCATACTGCAAGCCCCTCAAACTGCTTCTCACTTATATTTTCCGGTAGATCTTAATCTAATAAGAAGCTCAAGCTTAGGCAAACTGCAGTACTGTGCTATTAGAGCTAATTTGACCACTTTTGGGCGCAGCTTAGGCGAACAATGGCCCTCTTCTCAGGGCGCAAGGAGAGATTCCATGCTTGTGGCTGGCGGTTGAACCAAACAGTGACGAAAGACTGGAAGAATTCCCCGCAAACCCCTAAAGTGGGTGATTTTTTTCCCTCAGTGTATGCATGTGAAAATGAAAGCTATCAGATCAAGAAGTGGCTTGGCTTTGTTTGTCATTATTATTATTATTATTATTATTATGATTGTTGTTGTTGTTGTTGCTGTTGTTGTTGTTATTGTGGCTGTCAAATTGATTCAATTAAACTTGATCACTTGACTTACTTTCTTGATGAATCAGCACTGATTAGTTGGCAATCTGCATGATAATGCATATTTTGGACTCTGAGTGCTCTATATGATTTCTGAAGGTTTTTTAAAGGCTTCCTAACTTATCTTGAAATATCTGGAATCTTTGCAGGCTTTGATGGATTGTCCTTTATTTACCTGTAGTCAGGTTTTGTTTTCCTGACAGCACAGGCCTAATCAAAGTGAACATGTTCTCACTATTCGCTTTGAACAGAAAGACAAAAGAAAAAGCAAGAATCATAGTACGTGTACCCTCAGCATCACTGCAACAAATACGACAATGACCAGTGTTGGGGGTGATGTGGTATAAGTAATGCATTACAGTAATATGATTACTTTTTCCTGTAAAAAAATAGATTAACATAGTGGTTCTCAAACTGGTTTTCAGGGACCCTCAGACAGTCCAGACTTTCATTCCAACCGAGTTCACAACTCATAGAGACAGAGCAAAAATGTAGACCATCCTGGGGTCCCTGAGGACATGTTTGAGAACGTATTACAGCTTAAATTAATCACATGATAGTTGTTGACTTATAAAAAATGTCTTTAAGAGAACAATTGGCCTCAATATCTTCCAACGTTTTTTTATTTGTTCTAATGAAAGGTCCTAAGAAAAAGTCTACATCAGATTCATGATGTGTTCTTAAACTGCAGAATAGTTCTCACCTTTGTGCTCTTGAGTATTAGAATCTTCGTGAAAACTGTGTAAGTTTTAAGAAGAAATTTCTTTTTAAGAATGCTTGGTGAATGAGGCCCAATATTAATGATATGTAAAGCATTTAAAATAAAGTTCCTCTATATTGATTATCTATGCCCATCTTTGCAAGTAATTTCTGCAAGCATGTGTTAACTGCATAACTCTAATTCATTCTTTCAGATACAGCTCTGTGTGCTTTACATTTTATTTTATTCATTAAGATTTCATGTTTAGGCAGCTGTTTATGGACCATTGCAAATTTTCGAACAGCAACAGCCGTTCATAATTTTAATCAAGCATTACTGGCTGTCCTGTTCAATAGCAGGGATACTGATATTCCTGAATTACTATGCTTTCCCTTGCACTTTCTAGTTGGTACAGATTTGTATGGATTTTAGAGGGCAACTTAGAAGCTAAGTAATCCCATTACAGTATGAGAGAAGTAATTAGAAATTCTAAATAGACTACTATTTTTTTATTGGAAACTACACCACCACTGACAATAACTACACAAAACCTAGGGATAATATTAAGGAGAGCAGAAAAGCAATGCCAGAAAGGAATACCTCTCTCTCCCTGAGAGCAGAGCTGCAGAGGGAATCCTTGGAAGGTAAACTAATGAACGCATAAACAAGCAAAAGAGGTAAATGGAACGTGTAGCAGAGGAAGACTGATGAACTGTGTCTTACCAAAGCTATTCAAAACAACACACATACATGCACACACACACAATTTAGCTCAATATAAGGCAAAGGATAGAAAATCCTGAGAAAAGCCATGGCTGCGCTTAGTTGTAGAGCACTGGAGAAATCATGAAATTGAGATTTTATTGCCTGGAGCTCTTTTTGATTTGAGCTGGGTTTCATCATGCAAGATATATATCGCTGCCTGTTACATTCCCCAGCAAAAGAAAGTATAAGTTTCTGTCCACAAACTCTGATAAAGAAGTACTTATCAGGCTTTTAATCTCTGAACTTAATCCCTAATAAATAGGGATACACCATAAAGCACACAAGCCACCGCAACAGTGCGTCTTTAGTGTTGCATATGCAATAGGCAAGTAATTTCATGTAAGACAGCTTTGAATAAAGTGGATCACAACCCATGCAAAGAAAGTCTAATTTCAAAGCTTTATAAAACAGCAGAGAACAATCAGCGCTTTTCATCTATTGTAACTTCCGCACTGTTGGAGAGCAAACAATTAACTCGAAATGAGGTATGGTAACACATGAAATCCCTTTGCTTTCCACACAGTAGAAAATGTCAAGAATGCTTTTCTCTGCTGAATAAAAAAAACTGTAATTAGCCAGCACTTGATTCTCTTCTGAGTGTTCCTCATTAAGCGACTTATCGCCGCATCCTTGGCTGGCTTTGAGAGAAGCTGAATGTTTGATTAAAGCTTGAGATCGCCTTGATTAATATTTCAACCAGCACAGGAACAGTGCAGTTTTAAAGGAATGCTCCGCTCTGCAGAGGATCCTCCATGCTTAATGAAAATGCAAGGCCTGCTCTTTTAGGGGCTCGAGCGCACAAAGCGTCATTAGCGCGGCGCACACGCTGGCTTCATCTGGTTTGCGTTAACCTAGAGTCATCAGGGAAGCGTAGAGGTTCTCTACCATGATTGGCCGAGAGAAGCCAGTGCCCCCGTCCCTGATTGGTCTCTGAGTAAAAGACCCCCTCTCAGGCTGTAAGGGCATATTCTGGAACACTGTAGCGGCGGCCAAGATTTCAAAGTTCAGCTAATTGGGTGGACATTTTTTCTCCCTGGTGCTTTCACAAATAAAGTTCGCTTGCCTCAAGTTGTGAGCTTGTGCAATTAGCAAAGCTATTAATACCCTCAGGTGGAGAACAAGAGTTTTTTTCCCTTTCTGTGGAAGATGCAGTAAGCTGAGGTGCTTCACAGGTTGCAAATGCAACAGCTGGAGGCCACATGTAGACAGCGCATGGCTGAACTGAGGTCAGGTGCTGCAGACACTAAGCCCGGGGCTCCTCTAGAGCAGGACAGCCCTTATGGACTTATTTTAGCCCAGCATGGAATAAAGCATGCGGAAACAAGGAGAGGTTTCCCGAGAAGGAGAACTCACTGAAAGGTCTCCAGAAAAAAGAAAGAAAGAAAGAAAGAAATAATAAAAAAAGGCTGCTTTTATGAGGAGATGAAATGAGATCTGTTTTCAAAGAACATAATTACTGGCCAGTGAACAATATTTCTGATGGTTCACAGAAGAGCAATAATTCTTCTGTGACTGTACAGAGATGGAGATCAGATTTATTGCGCATTCATATAAAACCTCATATTATGCAATGCTTTAGTGTAAATATGTTTTCCCATCAGCCACTGAAACACTGATCTACGATCCAAAACAGTCCAAATCAGCTGCTTAAACCTACAGTACTATGCAGAAGTAGGACACTACCCCTCGTTTATTTAATTTCCGGCCAAAACCTTCAAGTACAAGTTATTCATTTTTCAGCGTCAAGAAAAATAGTAGAAAACATATATTTAACAGAAAAATACACATACGATGCAACAAATGAATCTAATATCAGATTTGTTTTGTATTTAGTGTCTCCAACATTTGTCTTTGTGGTAGCTTCCATTCTTTTCAAAAGACTTGCTTCCAGTTTTCCAAAGAAATATCTGATAATTATCTCTATGCTATGATGGGGTTTTAGAGCCAATTAAAAAAAAAATTGTTGTAAAATTGAATAAAGTTGTAATATTTTTTAAGATAAAAACACATACCGTATGATATTTTGAGAATAAAGACACAATATTTCGATAATAAAGTGACATAAAGTGAATTATGACATTAAAGTGGCATTAATACCAAGAAAAGTTGCACTATTGTGGCCAAAGGGTTTGCAAAAGAAAAGTAGCAACCTCCTCATGTTAAAATGAGGGACGTTGAGGAGTTCATATCGGTTTCACCAATAAAGAAATACTCAGTACTCTGGCACATCAGCACCAGATTGTTATAGTATAAGAACACTGAAACAGCTGTGTTTATTTAGAACATAGAACCAGACGGACTTGGAGGAAACTGTCTGCTTTTTTGAAAGGAGAACTCTATATGGCTTTTGGTGGTTACACCTCTGTGCCATTCAAAGAGGACATGTAGTTTCACAGGATACAATGACAATGATAGTCAAAATTATTGATCCCAAGGGAGTGAGTGGAACTCCTCCGTGCTCAGTGTCTTCGTCGTCGCCAGTACATCAACAGAGGCCCCAATGCATTATGGCAGCCCTCCTACAATTGGCCCATTTTATGTTTTAAATATTGCAAATTTATTCTTGTAACTTAATTTTTGATTACAACTTTATTACGACTATATTCTTGAAATATTACGACTTTATTCTCAAAGTCTATTATTTTTATTTTTTTAACAGTGGCCCTAAAACGCTGTCGTACTGTGCCTTCCAAGTTCAGTCTTACAAGTTGGTTGCATTTTCTACTTCTCACAATCCAATCAGTCCTAATTCAGTAATGTTAAGGTCTGGTCTCTGTAGTGGCCAGCTGATTGTTCAGAGAACACCAGCAGCTTCTTAGTTTGATTTGAATCCTTTTCTTAGTAATGGCTTCTTAACAGCTACACATCCTTTCAGACTCACAGCATTGAGTTGTCTTCTCGCAGTGAAAGGATGGACAGAAACACCTGTGGATTTTTCAGATCTGAAGTAAGTGTGGAGCTTGATTTTCTCCTCTCTCTCAAAGATGAAAGCTTTAAGTTTATCTGATGGTGACAGTTTTGGTGGTCTACCAGGACTTACCTGGTCTACAAATCATTTTCTTTGAATCTTGTATTCTAGTTTTTTTTTTTAATTCCTGCCTTTATACCTTATTGTCCTTTGACTTTCACCTTTCTAATGGAAGTCATTTAAATCTAATCTCCTAATCTGAAAAATTAATCATTTATACTTGTGGCTGTTTTGACTAGAAATTAAATGAAGGGTGGTCTCTGACTTTTGCACAGTAGTGTAATGTTCCACTACTTCCAGATGAACTGATAACGTAACGTTGAAAGACGTTTGGTCTGAACTGCAGTGGTTAAATGGTCCTGAGACTGAAAAGGAGACAGCCAGGCTAGCTATCATGTTATTCTAAGATTTATACCTCTGAACTCTCAGCCTTCGTGAACCAAATTACATCAAATCTCCGATCTCACGCAGCCTCCATATTGAGTTATAATCGCAAGCGTTTCTAATGATAATGTTCTAGCCTAATGAATCATTAAAAGGCACTTGGTTCAACAAGAACCTCGCTCTGCGCAATAAACCCTAACTTCCATTTGTCTGCTATGGAACCGTGGAAAAAGGTGCAGTATAATGCATTACTATTTCATGCACTTACCACTCAGCTTCTGAGGAAGAGCAATCAGTTCAATCTAGTGTACGTCTGCCATTTTCACAATATATGACTGCCTCTAAATGATTCAGAATTCAATAACAAAGATGAGTGCATTCTGGTGGAGGGTAAGTAAATCTCTCATTTAGGTACAAGCACTGACAGTAAAATTTGATTTTGAGGCACAGCAGGAGATAAAAACGCAGCTTTATAAGAACCACAAATGCAAAAAAGGGTACCTGAGAGTGTGTGTTGGTTCATATGAGAGAGTTTTGAATGTGTATGTGTGTGTGTTTTAGAGGCAGCTCTTTGAAGTAGAGACTGGAGCAGAGCAGGAGACTGCCTGGTAGGCTCTAATGAGGCTGAGGAGAAGGCAGGCTGATGGAAACTGGGTTGACAGCAGGGCTTTGGTGGCGTTTGACTCTCCATAAAGTTCAGTATGCCCGAGGCCCCTATAATGAGACTACAATGTGCCTGAGAAAAAAAAAAATAAAATAAAAAATACAAACACATCACACTTGGCATACTCTCTAAACGTCTTCATTACAGAAACAAAGCAACAGAATTCCCTTTCTGAGCTTAATGAGCAGAACTGAAGAAAGACTGGAAGTGGTCGTGCTAATAAAGCAGAAAGGTTCCCTATTACCCAAACATTACTGATAACATAAATCCAACACATACAGTCATTCTAGGGAGTCATTTGCATATCAGCCATGCAGGTCATCAGAACATCAAAATGTTAAAGAGCACTAGAGCACAGAAAAAAGCACCATGAGTAAGAGGAAAGCACCAAGTCCTGGACAGATTTTGTATTAAGACTTGATTACTCAGTTAAAAAAAAATAGTAGTTATTAGCTGACAGTTTGCTAGATGATGATGCATACTGTTGCTGTCCAAAAAAATCTCAATTTTTATTTATTTTTTATACATCATTTGAGCACAGCAGCTGTCCTTTACACTGTGTGAAAACTTTATGATGAATGGAGCAACAGAAACACTCCAAAACTGCTCGGAATGAAATCTATTTAGATTAATTTATCTTAAAAGTAAAGAACATTTAGCTCTCCACTGTACAGTTGCCAATTTGGAGATACGTGTGACTCTCTTACAGTAAAAAACAAAGCCAGATGGACAAACTCATTTTTTATAAGGTTTATTAAATATACTTCACTAGTTTGGACCACGCCTTTAATGTGTGGTTGTTGTATGTAAAGGTTGTAGGAATGTAGGAGGGGAGAGAGCTCTCAGAACTTCTACTGTCAGCTAAAAGCCTGCCCCCCCCCCACCTTGATGAACAGAGGACTGTGAGAGGATTGAGGTACGAGGGCAGGGGTAGGGTGTGAAAACTCTGTCACAGGAAACAGAAGGTACAGCTGGAAACTGATAGGGCGTTAAATTGGTTTAAACTTTGTTTTTAACTTTAAACTTGCTTCAGTTATTTCATAGCTCCATTTAACACATTCTCTTTAAACGTGTCCTACTTTATCCTGTGCCACTGAATTGTTTTGAAGTCTTTTAAAAGCTATAAATGGTTTGTTACTGTTAACTTCATGATAACAATAGTTAAAATATTGAAATACTAATCTAGGCGATCAGGTATTTAGAGTTTTTTATCATTTTATCATTAAAATATTTACATTAGACATTTAGTCGTGTACTAACCAGGAATTTAATCATTATTACTTTATTATGTTGTCGCAGTCAGAACAAAACCTTGTACCTCCAAAACTTTACAGGGGTATTATGTTAAAAAAATTATGTTAAAAAATAAAAATTGACAAAAATAGAGATATAAGGTTTTGTTCTGACAGTGATTACTTAATATATCTGCATGTTTTCTGTTACTTCATAATTAATTAATGATGAACAAATGAGAAATTCAGATGTTATGCACTGTTAGTGAATGAATAATGTGAGTATTTACAAAATATGTCTGTAATAATAATAATAATAATAATAATAACAATAATAATATGCTAATGCAATGTTTCTTTTGTAACCCCAGTAAAAGGACGGCTAAAAATTTTAGTCCTCTGATTGATGTGGTCAATATTAACAAATAGCAATAATTTTCTTGGTCACTCGGTCAGTTTACTCAATTACTCATATAATCAATAGTGCCAGCCTGAATTTCTATATACACTATGAGTCCAAACGTTTGTAGACACCTGCTAAGCAAGGGTAATAATACAGAGTTCATCTGCATCAACTGCAGTAACAGCATCTACTCTTCTGTGAAAGCTTTACACAAGATGTTGGAACATTGCTGTGAGAATTTGATTGCATTCAGCAACAAGAGCATTAGTGAGATCAGGTACTGATGTTGGATGATCAGCTTTGGATCACAAATGCCAAACCAAGTCATCCAAGCTATTTCAGGTGTTCCATCTTTCCAGAGAACTCAGTTCCACTGCTCCACAGGCCAGTATAATCCTTTTGCCAGTGCTTGGTTCTAGGCATAGTGACCTTAGGCTCATATGTGGCTGCTCCAGAGAGCCCAATTCTATTGGCCATGCTTTTCAATGGAGAACATACAAGCTGTGTGAGCACCAATGAACACCTGTATCAGCAACAGGTGCACCTTAAGGTGGCTGAATTCACTAATCAGAAAGGGTATCTGTGTACTTTTGGACATTCAGTGTATCAATGTATATGTGAACTAGCTACAGATCCAGCATCAAGGCCTATCAGCGATCATGTAATCAAGTGTAAAGGGCTGCTCTGAACTGTACTTGTGTGATTATAGCCCATTCATATGAAAACACACGATGAAGGATGGTTTAAGCATCATAGTGACCTACGCTAAGTGATGCATGATAGACTGAGGAGTGCTGAAAAATGGGAATATATCCATTATCTGTCTGAGGAGCTGTGGACACACAGAGACCAGCATGCTAATTATCTCCTTTCGGGGTCAACACACACTGGATAGTGTGGAGGTGCTGACCAGAACCTCCTCATTCCTCTTCATCTCAACCTTCCATTGCATAGAACAGCATAATGAAATGATATCACAACAATTTACCTGTATAACCTGCATTTTGCTACTGGTTCTGATATGTAAAATATTTGGAAATTTACAACTATATTTTAAAGCTTTTATTAGAAATGACCCAAAACAGTTTCATACACTACAGAAAAATATATCTAGGCAATAAAATATCTGAAATTTGGGCAAAAATCATATAATTCTTATTATGAGGTTGTTATAGGATTATCCAGTGTATATCTAGTCATTATTAATTAATTTTAAGTAATTCTATCAAGTGAATCTTAATGCACTGGAAGAAGAGTAAACTTCAATGGCAGTGCAGTATGATAATTTGGGACTTTATATGCAAATTTAATGCTGTTTTAGGCTGGTAATCAACTGCCTGCTTGTTCCTATTTAATTGACCCCTTAAACCCCCAGGGTGTTATTACACATTTCTATAACCTAAGAATAGCTCAGCCAGTTTGCATTTAAGTCCCTGTAGTTACTGTGTAATAAGCCTGAGATTTTAAGGGGTTAAATAATAATTAGCCTGAATTAGGCATTTTTGAGGATGTATATTTGTGCATTAAACATCATAATCTTTTGCACATCATTTATTGATATGAAGACATCCAACTAATGCTTTACTAAGTCAATCTGATGAGATGCAATCTGATAGGTTAGGTATTGACTAGAAAAGATGTTAATAAGCACAGTTTATGCAGAACTCATGCTCAAATAAGACTTATACATCAGAAGTTAACACCTTCTTAGCACTTCTTATGTCAACCACGGTCCAGATGTGGATCCAGCAAACCATTTCAGCAGACTGAACCAAGCATATAAAGAAAATTTGGTAGCAAGGTTGATTAATATATGTACAAAAAAGGGTGTATTTCAGCGATATACAGTATATGAACATGAACCAGTGCAGCTTCTGTAGCAGTCCTGTTCTGCAGTTTATCCAATCCAATGTATTTATGTAAATGATTTAGCCTAAGGCAGCTTATCGGAACAGAGACAGTAACTACAGGGCTAAATATCAGGTCAGAACGTGAATAATTTTACATACTTTCATATAATTTTTTATTTTATTTTCCATTTCTGGTCTGAGTAGGGAAACGACAACATGGCTTGTTAGAAAAAGGTAATTTGAAAATTAAAGAGTGTTTGAAAACTAACTAACAGAGAACTCTGAATCTTTTTCTCCTCATTTCAATTTCAAATCTGATGTGTCCCATCTGTTCTGAGTCTGTGGCACTGGTCAAAAGTGGAAACAGCACCACCACCACTGCAAAAGCTCAGTCTGAATTAACCTACCCACAAAATCCAGCTCTGGGGACGAATAAATGGTGTGGGGTTTTTTAAAGGCAAAAATAGTATTTGGTGCTCATCACAAAAAATACACCACATCATTTCAGAAGCTCCTCAGCCAGTGACTGTACAGTTTTGCTTATTAGATCATATCAGTTTTTATTTGTTTCATTAATAGCTTGCACTTATCATTAATGGTTAATCATTTAAAGGTAACTGATATGCTCATTCACTTGTGTTTGTGTAGTTTATCCAGACCTCTGTAAGCCAGAAATTAGGTGTAACTGCAGGTTTATTGGTAATTTTTAGCAAGGTATTGATATATAAATCAAAGGAAAATAAGCACATTATAGACCCAATGCATAGCTAAGAGCTGTGTACAAGGTTATAATGTATAATGCACAAATAAAAATGTTCTGGAAAAAAGGCATAATTCACTTTGTTATTGCTTAATAATGTAGAAGTGAGCAGCTAGTTATTAGCGGCAACTAGCTTGATAAGGCCTAAAAAGGATATTATACAGCCATTATAATGTTCTCCTATACTGAAGTGTTACCAGTGATTTCACTTGATAAGATCACTTTATTTACATAAAAAATGCCTAAAAAAGATTTTACCTTATAATATTCTAACATCAGCCTCTTAATGAGAAATGCCCACTATACTGACTACATTTGAGAAGCTTTCATTTGCGAAGATATAATTTTTTGTAATGCAGCTGTCCAGGACTGTATATTACACATGCTGGTGCAGGTTTGTAACAGTGCTGTTTATATGCACCTGTAGTAGCATTATGAAGTATGAAGTAACCCGTCAGCAACAGTGAATCCTGATTTAATGAGTATTCCACCCTCCACTTCAGGATTTGTAAAGAGGAGGGATGGCTGGAAGAGGGGAAGAGAAACAGAAGTAATTAGCGTGAGAAATCTGAGTATTAAATGAGCATGTTTTCGTTGTGTTGTGTGCGAATGAGCACAGAAATAACACAGTCAACAGCCGCACCGCTCGCTAGGAGTATGCCGACAGCCCACCATTTCATTTCAGCCTTAGGAGGCACTACTAAATTAGTCTTTTCATAAATCGAGACGCCGTTTGCTTTTTTTGTAGGTTTTCCTCAGTTACCCTAATAATAGGGGGGTCTGCTGCAATGCTTGTGAAATTACCAACCCCTCAACATCGAGGATGTTTTGAAAAGATTTAATGCTGTAAACATATTTACAGGCACCGAAAAAAAGAGGCATTTTTCACGCAGATGATTTCCTGACAGGATGAGAACAAACTCTCTCAGGCATACCAGCTTAGAAAACTAAACACACACACACACAGACACACACATGCAAATATAATAAGGAATGAAAGTATCTATATACTGTATGTCTGTTCAATGTGAACAGACATACAGTATATATATACAGTATATATATATATATATATATATATATATATATATATATATATATATATATATGAGCTTAATTGAATTGATGTTTCATGTTTCATGTTTTAATTCATGTTTTCCTATATATATATACATATATATATATATATATATATATATATATATATATATAGTGCTTTTTAGTCATTATATTATACATAAAATTTCCTAATATATAGACACACAGTTCAGGAGTGTGGAGTGCTGGAGCAAAAAGAGGAAAACATGAATCTTAACATGATTAGATACAAGTTTAATTTGTGACCACAAAAACAATAAATTGAAAAATGGGCTGTTTTTGCAGGTTAATTACAATATATGGATGGTGTGGATTGAAGGGAATTTTTTGAGCCTTTAACAATCTAACAACATTTATTGAGTACATCAAGCTCTTTTATTGTACATGTCGTGCTACACATATACAGCATGCTTTCTCCACTAGAATAAACATCATTTAGGTGCTGTTTTCCTCCAACAGAAAGGGACAGACTGCACATTCTAGACACACACAGGCTGTCTACCATAATAGCAGCACGAGACATGTGAAGTGTTGCCATCCACGCACCCCTCTAATAAGCACCCATTCTCCCCCATCATCACTTTAGGCTGTTCTAACTCACTCCTCTTCTCTGCCCTACTTTCAGCCTCAGCTCTATTCTTCTCTCCCTCCTCCTCCTCCTCCTCCTTCTCTCCTACCAACTTTTAGACTTCGGTACAATATTTATGAGAAGAGGTCTAGGGACAAGAGGAATCTCTTTCAATCTCTAATTTATCTCTACGGCTATTTCCAGCAGCTATAGGGATGCGACAGACTGCGCGTGTGCATCCAGGCTTGTTTCATGACCTTTCAGTAGTATTCTGGAGCTTCATTCAGATATGTGGCCACTTGAGGAGTGTGGGGGAGAGTCTGAGAAACAAAAGATCAACCAGAGGGAACAGAAGAAAAGATCAATGGCTGAAGAAAGTCAATAAAGACAGATTCAATATGATGGAGTATATCTGACTGCCAGGCCGTTCTCTTTTAATAGCTGGTAAAATGATTTGGAAGCTGTAAAAATTTTTCCACAGTGAGGTTACGTTTCTCTAGCATTATCACCAATAGGTAAACATTACTGTGATTTATTGGAGTAATGTTTCAGGAGACCAAGGCTGGATCACTCGCTGGGCCTTCATAAAACCTGAAACTACACGGGAACACAAATTTTCAAAAGCATCATCTTAAATGCAAGACGATGCCGAACGCTAAAATGTTCTGGACATATAATTGCAGTTAAAAGCCGAACTGGCAAACTTGGTGAACCACACAGAGTGATTTTTTGGAGCGGCGATTCGAGTGGGAAACGTTTTGCTCAGCCAGAGAATTATATTTCCATGACCACACAAACACAATCGCAACACAAACAGACTAATTTACTGTACTTACTGGAAACGCTGTTGTTTGTGTAGCAACCAAGGGGCAAAGCGTGCTCTTGTGTTGTGACTGAATCATCCGAGCTTGACTGAAGAGTTTCAAATAAGCAGCCGAACTGGCTTTCTTTTCTCCGTTGCTTATTTAATAAACCCATGCTCCTTTCGAAGAACAGCGATTTCAAAACAGGGCCATTTACTTTTTTCCACCCTTCCATAAAAAAAGCACATTCAAGAAGGTTATTCAGCCCAGGCTGAGAACACAGCGTTCAGGAGTGAACGATAACAAGTTCCTTGAGATTGCAAATATGATGTGCATTGCAAATGAAATCAAAAGCAAGTTCAAGCGTGTTCATTCAGCGCATTAAATCTGAAAATGCAAAATTTGGCTCTCATTATGCGGATCATCTTCAGGAACGGTTCATTCTCGCGGAATCATATTCAAGCATTTATATCATCAACTCATCCAGTGAACACCTAAAACAGCCACTTCTCTCTCTCTCCCTCTCTCTCTCTCTCTCTCTCTCTCTCTCTCTCTCTCTCTGGGAAGACATTTGTATCTATTCATCCTCTGTTCTTCCACCAGCGCAGGCCTGGGGATGCACTGATGGAGGGCAAAAAGGGCTCCAGTCTCTGGACATGCTCTCCAGGCAGAGAAAGAGTGTCAAAACAGGCCACTGAAGGAGAAAGGCAGTTGGAGGGGGCCAAGAGGCGAAATAAACAATTAACTGTTCTGTTCTATGTCTGCCCAATCCACTTAGCCTCTCCATCAGACTCCACCAAATACTGACATGTCTCTTGTTCTAAACACCAGCAAAACACAAACCCACACCCACACACACAAGGGTTTTTGACTTCTGAGCAATTTAAGTGTTAGCATATAAGTTAGCTAGCTAGCTCACATTTACATACATACACCAAAGCCACCATCTCCCTCAGCAGCAGAGTTAGATGAAAGTGTAGGTGGCATTTTCACAGCAGCACTTCGTGTCATCCTAATATAGTGCTCTCCAGTTCTTCTGTATTCTTAGATAGGGCAGGAAAAAAATTGTCAGCTTACAGTCACTGAGATGAAGCGATTAGTCATTCTATGGTAGTGTACAGTTTATTTCTGGTATTAAAGGTTTCAGAAAAGATCTAGCATTCTTCATGCTTAATTCTTAGAAGTGGTGTTATTGCTGCGGATTTGCAGCACTATTCAAACATAGTTATGTAATTACAATGTTGTTACATGTAATTACATGTAATGACATAGTTATATTTACATTGGATTTATATTCTGTATCAACAGCTTTCTGTCTGCACCTCTGAACCAATGTTTTCCCTATCTGTTGACTCGATAAAAACCTAAAGGATGTTTTTTTTTTCCCTTTCTACAAAACAAAACGTACAACATTAATTTCAGAACAAAGTCATTACCTTTAATTCATCTCCTCTTCTACTTACAAACACAGAATGATAATGGTCTGATATGGTGCACAATGTGCACTTTCAATAGAATCACACTGTGCTTTGGCTGTCACCAGTGATAATTTCAACTTGTAAGGCTTAAACACCTCTCTGGAAGATTCCTTCCTTCTTACCATGGAAGCTTTGAGGTAATCCTCAGAGAACATGAGGTAAGATGTGAAAGAATTCCTAATATAAAGATGTAATATGAGTAATATATCTGCTGCAGAGTTCATTAAAAAGCAGTTCTTACTATAAGGGCTTGCAACAAATACATCAGAAGACCAGAATAAGAAACAGCTTCCACATGGGTTTCCCAAATACAGGAAAATTTCCTGACACATATTTTCCCAGTTTCCCTGAGCAGCATTTTAGCAGACTCACCTTACCCCACGAGCCTGGGATTTAACCACAGGGAGGTTCTTTCAATAAGGGTGAGGGGGGAAAAAAATAGACCCCTGCTTCCGATTCCATTCAGAGATAAGTGAAGCTGTCCTCACAGACACATTCAGCTCCAGTGAAAGGTACTAATCAAGCTTTCCATGCATGATTTTAAACACTTCCTCACCCACGCAGTCTCTCACACTCTCCTTACTTCTGCTCTCCTCATCTACCTGCTGCTAAAGTCTTAACTCTATGGAAGATACAAGACAGTATAAACACAAATCACTTGAAAAGAAATTCAGAACCAGGTATTTCTTTATGAGGAATAGTCAAAGAGGCAAATAGAGCCTTAAAGACATTTTGGTACAATGTGTTTCTACTGTATAAGGCAAAAGTACTGTATAAGCTGGAATGAAACAAACAAGAACGCTTCAATACCATGCCGACTGCATGAAGAATTCCTCTGAGGGATGAGTTCGTTGGCCGTGTTTGGCCGACTGCTTCTGCTGTTTTGTTATTTGAGTGTGGATGGAGGTGGTGTATTGGGTGTAAATGCAATATGCGTGTTCCTGAAGAAGCTCGATTCCAGAAGATGACGTGCTCTAACTTACAAAAGCTTGTAACCCAAAACACATAGAGACTGACTTGGCATACTGTATTTACTTTAGGGACAAAACAGAGCGCACTACAAGACACTGCCGTTCTGTTCCTTGCTACAATGTGAGCAATTAAAACTGAACCACATCATAAAAAGTTTGCAGAGATACAATAAAAGCAATCAGAGGAATACAGAAGACCTACATGACAAACAATATTTCAGCCTAAGACACTTTTACAGTGTCCTTAAAGGCTGAACACTTAAGCTCAGTCAATTTATCCTTAAAAACTCCACATAAAAAAGAAAAAAAAGAAAGCATAACAACAAAGGAGAAGTAAAAAGGATGGCAAACATGCAATGGTGAATATCATGCTGCAATTCAGTTACTGTCACTATTCAAGTAAGTAAGTATAGAGGAGCTACTAGGTAAGTGTAAGAAAGATTAATAACAGCCTCGAACCGCCTAACAGTCTCTTTTTTAGGCTGTATGTTTTAACAATTAGGCTCAATGTCCAGCCATAACATTCACCAAGTATTATCTCAAACAGAAGCAACATCACTGAACAGTGTCTATGTCAGCATTTAATACTAGCTAGACAAAGTTAACTTTTACCTATAATGGCTCCTCACATTCTGCTATGTATGGCAGCCTGTGGTCTCTTCTGTAGTCCACTATGAGTCCTTTTGAAAGGACTTTAGGGGGTTATGTTGATAGATGGCTGGTGTGATCAAACCAAGCCAAGCCAAGCCAAGACATTTTAAACACATAAATATATCCAAAACTGAATCAAATCTTGACCTCACTGAATTGTGAAAATCATACAGAACCTAAAAATATGTGTACAATTATGTTTCACTACTTTACTGGAACCAGCTATCAGTATCAGGCCAAAGTCAGTAGAAAATTCCAGATTGGATATCAGAGGGAAAAAAAAGAATAAAATAGTCAAGTCTTTGAGTACTTCAAGCACGATAGCTCATTTAAAATTCTCAACTTAAGTGACGGGCTTCAGTTCACAATGCCTTATTTTAAAGTTTAGCAGCTTTCAAAGAAGAAATATCGGACTGCTGGCCGATACTCAAAGTTACAGAATCAGTACCGTAAAAAGTGGTATCACATCATCTCTACTGAAGCACAGCCTAGTGTGAACATGTTAATGGGAGGAAAAAGAGAGCGAGCAATACGAATGCACCTGGGCTCTCCTGGGGTAAAAGAGAGAAAACTGCAGTGATAGTTTGCCAGGAAAATGCCCAACAACAAGGACAATAGCAAGCAGCCCTGAACGAAGGGAGGAAGCGTGGGCGGTCCCGGACCACAGGCCATAAACAGCCGCAGCTCACATTATCACCATGTAATGATGCACCAGCAAAGCCATGATGAGATCCTCATTTGCAATTCATAACACAGCTAAATTAGCCGACACTGATTTATTTATTTTGGTTTAGTGAGCGGGTAAGCCCCTCACAAAGGATTAGCGCGCACTCCAAACTGATGAGCAGCCCCCATTAAAGCCATTAAAAGACATTACGTTGGAAAGAATGCAAAAATATGCAGACCCGTGCTCATGTGAAGTGGGGTAGTGGTGCCATGGAGAAGCCATGCTGAACTTCTAACCGCTGCTGCAGGAGACATTCGAGGACTCATTCTCAGCTAGAAGCCAATTCAGTAGCTGGGCGTGTGGCAGCTACGGTTTGAAAAAGAGCCCCGGCAATTAGAAAGGACCATGACTCACATGCTCACAAACTCTCTCTCTCTCTCACACACACACACACACACACACACACACACACACACACATGCACACACACACACACACACACAAATAAACATATACATTGACTTCCTGCCTTCTTTAAAATAATCATGAGCGTTCCAAAGAGAACGAGTGGAATTCGAAATGTCACCATTGATTTACTGAGCCTCTTATTAGTGAGCCTAAAGAAAACACACCACATTCTCAAGAGCAACAAGCACATTTCAAAGAGATGAAAAAAGGCGCTGAAGCAAATACGCACCACATCTGACAACAAAGAACAGTTAAAGGGAATATTTTGGTGAAAATCTAATTTATACAATTTTTCTCTTAACCCAAATGCAGTTGATCATTCAAGACATGCTCACATGTTCAAAGTTTTCTTCTACAAAAGTGCAGACTAAATTCAAAATTCAAGAGAGCTGCTGCTACTGTTTTTATCTATGCAATGTAAGGCACTTTTCTACATATCTTTCTTTCATTTGTCTAATAACAAATTCGTAGTCCAAAATGTATGTACGTAGTTCATATTTTACACAATCAGTGTTTCAAGACAAGGTGCCCATTTGTTACCATTGTCCTTTTACCAGGGACAGCTGTAATAGTGCCATGAGACAGTTGTACATTCATTTGCATTACTACAGAATAACAACATATGTGAAAACTATCTATGAAAGTTGACATTCCATTTATATACCAAAAATAGATATGATTCATTTTTACGTGATCATTTTTCAACCTTTCTTTATCCCTTAGATCCCTATTTTTGATACTTACCTTATTATAATATATCATACTTATTTAGAAATCATGTAGGTGAATCTATTTAAGATTACTTAAATGTGAATTCCATCAACATTTTAAAATTTCTCCATAATTAAATGATTAAGCTCTAAAAAGTTACTCAGAGTGGTTTGATGTGAAATGATCCATTTTAGAGAAACTTACCGAATCAGAATTGATTCCACTCTGAATTACTGCTCTCAATGAGTGAATTATGCAGACATTTTGAAATATCAGTGGAATCAAAAACTAAGTTTGTGACGATGCAGGCATTCCATATTGGTAGGCTATAAGCCTCCATGTAGGCCTTGAGCTTCTACCTCATAACTACAGTGCACAACGAAAGACGAAAACCTTGGACTTATTGCCCATTGACAACATTTGTGAAAAGGGGAAGAATGTTCTCACAACATACAAAATAAATCTAAAGGGCTAGTAATACTCATGTTTTGGTATACAAGTCTACTGAGGAGCACAGCAACATGGATCTGAAATCATTTGATCAAAAGGCAGACACCAGGATAACACACAACTTAGTAAATGCTAACATTCTGCAGCTGAACTTAAATGACTGGAAATGTACATATGTATATCATTCTTTCCCATACTGATCCAACACCCACTGTACAGGGACCCTGAGCCAAGATCCGACACACATGGGCACATGAGTGCAGTCCAGGCAGGAATGCCTGAGGACGGAGAAATGTGCTGCAGAGAGCTTTACTGCTGCACAGCGACGCTTCACACAATCACACAGATTGCTCTCGCTCATAACACAACCAATAAAAGCAACTGGCTGGGAGAGCACTCGTCAGTTTAAAAAGACAGTAAATCTTCCTTCATTCTGCGGACCGCCTTGCAAATATGGAAGACAAACAAAACATGTCATGTTAGCACTTTAAGAGGCAACCGAGACAAAGCAGCAGTCTGGTGGTAGTGGTTATATCTTTTGGGTCGTGGTGCTCTGAAAGACATTAAATGCTTAGAAAACTTGTAAGATAAAGTATTGTTATGTAGAGCACATCGTCATATTCACACATTCAGTCACACGTGAAAGTGTGAATGCCCTCGGTCACACTATGTTCTATTGAAAATGAGTTAACACACTCACTACAGGGAACATTTTTTCTGCAAATTTGGTTAACATTATATTTACTTTCAAAGTTTCTATGCACAAACCACATTTTGTTGTTTTTGTTTGTTTGTTTGGGTTTTTTCCAATATGTTAAATTCAGCAAATAAGCAGTCATTTTGCATTAAATTTGCAGACTCGTGTTCTGGGGTGTGTTAACTAATATTCACTTAGAAAATGAACAAAACATGTAATTTAACCAGGGGTGCCCAAACATACATACACACACACATAAAGCATACACACACACTTGTTTTTATATCTTGTCAGAATGTCAAAATGTTGTGCTTTCAGCTTTTCAAAGAGATCTGAAAGGACCTCACAATCCAAGTAATCACAATAACAAAGTTATAAATAACAATGAAAATGGTCCAAAATTACTTTCGGCAAAGTCTCCTTATAATAGCATAGATTAAAACCAAAGAATTTTTTCTTTTGTGTCTTGTAATGTTTCCATTTTTGAGATATGAGTTGGTGACTGATATGAGTGATGACATGTAATCACTTATATGCAAAACTAAACCTAAATTTAACCATAACCTTGACCTCTGTAACAAAAGTGTTGACCTTTTTTCTTTAAAAAACAAGAACAAGCAGTGTTATTGATGCAACGCACCAAAAGATATTTGTGTGCTAATAGCCCCCCCTTGTGGAGAATCTTCAGACTGCTAAACATGAGTGAGTTACAGGTCAAGTTCATAAGGTGCTTTGCATTTATAAAACATGTAGCTTCTGTAAGAAGCACTTTTGTTGGAAGGAACAAGCACTATTGTGCTGGTCTTGACAGCATATGTTATGTGTATGTCTAGTTTCCAATATAGTGAAGATGCTGTTGTCCAGATATAATGGATTAAAGCATTAAAGCAAACTTACACACACACAAGAGGCTGAAACTGAATAGTGCAGTGTACCCCCTGACTTTGCCCTCATCACTGGCACTCCTTCAGCTGAGTTCACCATTTAATAAAAGCTCCTCAAGTCCTCAATTTTACATCCCCTAGAGCTGACGAGAACAGAGCTATGCTATCTCCAGGGATGTAGAGAGGAGAGAGAGGGAGGGAAAGAGGGAGGAAAGGAGAGACAGAGGAACCAGCCCCTTTTGATGTGTGACAGCATAAGATTTGAAAATTTGGGTGTTAAGAGCAGGGAGCTGATTAGCAGAGAGGCTGGCTGGCTGCCTGTAATTTCTTTATGATTATTTCAGCATAGTTTTCATTCATCTTCACCCTGATGAGCCCGTGTCAGACGCCATTAGAGAAGTGGCTCAGTAAGGGGCACAGATGCTTGAGACTTGATGATGGAGGAAGCGTTACATGATCATGGGTCATGACGTCAGATATGAATGATGGGGTAGATGTGACACCATCTGGGCAAATAAACTACGACATAAGATTTTAATGACACCGAACACAGCATGGATGCATCTACAGGCTCGCCGTAATGATGATGTTTATGATCGTCCTGTAATATAACTGAGACATACTGTAAGTTGTGGTTACAATGATGATATCATCATGTCTCATCTTATTTGCTGTGATCAGAACCTGCTGTAGAAGTCTGAAGGTCCACAAAGCTCCAGCTATGACATCATGTTGGCCACAGAAATGCTCTGCTAATGCAAATGGCTGCAGGCCAAGGATCATTAACATAGCTGTTATCTTAACACAGGACGAGCAGGCAACAGGATGACATGAGAAAGCGCAAAACTGCTCTTGTGTTGCTCAACGGCGAGACCTTGGCTTTAAATCTGCCCCTTCAGATTAGAAAAAAAGCTTATTCAAAGTCAGAAAACACCTCTTCAGAGAAACTGAGGTTACTGACAGTCAGTGGCTCAGCAATCGTCCTTGTTACCATGACTGTAATATCTGCAAAGACAATATAAGCCTTAAAGGTATAAAGTAAGACTTTTAGAAGTAATGGCCCCAGGGTTCCTGTAGGGGAATCTTTTATGGCTTCAGATAGAACCCTCAGGTTCTAGAAAAATCACTAAAGAGTGGTTCTGTCTGACAATAAAGGAGTCACTAAACTATATCCCAAATTTGCACAATTTACCATGCGATCATCATCAAATTTAAAAATAAAAGACATTTTTATTACCTCTTAAGTGGTGCAACTGCCTAAGCTTTGGTACTATTGTCAAGAGATCACGAGTGTGGTACCTGGAGATGCCATAGCCATTCATAGCCAGGACTCCAAGAGAGCACAATTGGCCTCGGTCTCTTTGGGTGGGTAGGATGGCCCACCTGTTTCTCAATCATTTAGCACAATGCTAACCAATGCCAGCATCTGTTAACTGGCACAACAGAATTAGCAATTAACACACTCTGCCAAGCAAGCATTGGCTGTTTTCACATGTCTTAAAGGAAGCACATGCTAACCTTTGCTCTTGCAGCTTGGTAGCATTGAGTGATGGCTAGCTAGTGAGTTAAAGAAATTGGCTAAAGAAAAGCAGACAGCATCATGATGTGATAAGAGCACATGAAGAAAGATACAGAACAAACAAGATTCATAGGTCTAAAAACTTCAAAAGCACCACAGAAACTATATTATCCCCAAACATTCTTTCTCAAAAGGCATGAAGAGCCAAAAAACTGTCCAGTGTGCGCTTCTAGGCCAATTACCAGCCACAATTCTAATCAAAGCAATTACAAAAACAGACTCTGTCCGATTGATTTTTCTCCACGTTCTGTTTGTCACACAGTTATTACAGTCATCACTGACAATAACAAAAGAATGGTGTAAGTCCATATTAATTATTTCTCACTCATAGCTCTTTGAAACAGGAGGAGAAATTCTATTAAAAGTGCAATGTTCATAAGACTACATGACACCTATATAAGCCCTTTATAACACCTAAGCATAAACATTTATAAAGGCTTATTCCAGTAGGCATCATCTGTAATTCATTACAGATGCTGCTTTGTAATTAAATGTGTAATTAATCACATAACTGTATTTGAATAGTATAGCAACATTAGAATAACTCTTGACTTCTAAAGGTTAAAGGGGAATTCCACCAGTTTTTTTTTTTTTTTCATTTTTTCAAAATTTCTGCATAAGTAAATGGTTAAGATGTAATCAAAATCATTCAGAGTGGTTCAAGGTAAAATGCTCCATTCTAGAGAAACTTTCAGAGTCAGAATTCTTCACAGCGGTGGTAGGAACCAAACGTCTGCTTCTAAAATCACCTACTTTAGGTACCTACTGAAGTTACTACTTCATATGGTTATGAATATGCTGTCTGATACCTGTGATGTCATGTTGCAACAGTTTCAATAAGGTTTTGGCCTAAAATGTAATTTTTAAACTTGAATCATGGTGAAGAGGTACATGCAGAATTAGTACCCAACAGAAAACTTATTGTTTCAGATTTACCACTATTTTACCATCATAAACAGTGCATATAAAAGCTCTGAAAATGTGTGATTCACTGATGGTTTTGAATTGTAAATAAAATGGCTACATTTGTGTTGTAGACATTATGACTCCTGGTTCCTATCACCACCACTGTAAAGAAATCTGAGCCAGTGAGGTATTCTCTACAATGAACCATTTCACATCAAACTGCTCTGACAGGCTTTGTTTACATCTTAACCACTGAATTAGGCAGAAACTTTTAAAAATCAACAGAATTCCCCTTTAATATAAAGAACCCTTCTGTGGTGTGTTACGCAACAACAATGAGTCCATTAAGCACTATGAGCAAAGATGGAGATCTAAATAGACATTACTATGACGATACGCTCTTAACCTGATTCGAGAGCAGACTGCGTGTATAAACTGCAGGGTAATTCCTGCACATCCATTAAAGCAGGATTCTCTGCAGTGCTGTGATTGCTCTCTGAATGTATATAAATGCTGTGTGTGAAGAGTTAACCAGGATGGCTCTCCCATATATATAAAAAGATGTCTAGTCTAGAGATGACACTTTATCATCGTCTGCTGCCCACGCAGTGGCCCCTGCAGTGTCCTCCCGGCTCCCACAGCACACAGACTGAAGCACACCAGAGGATTGAAGAAGTGTTTATATTACCAGAAAGTCATTCAAAAGAGTCTCATACTTCATCCAAAAACAGAAAGCATAGACTTAAACTGATTAGCTGACATCTACTCTTCCCAGTGTCAGGACTGCTAAGCCACATTCTCTGGCAATATGCCACATTTAATGGTAGGGTCACTTCGGTCAACGAAACTCATCACAAACTGAATCAGAGGAATCTCTATAATGTGGCTCAAGGACACTAGGTGAAATAAAAATAAAAAGCACGCACATCTACCAGGTAAAATGTGACTGTGCAGTGAATACACATAAAAATTCAATCCCTCGGATGAGACACTGTTCACTTTACTTACTAGTAGGATCATGATCAAAATATCAGCCTGGTGAAGCATTGTGGTTAAGCACATGAGCACTGATACAGTAAATCCTAAATAATTTGCTTGTAAATGGTTTATTCACTATGCACTAAGCTTTACTCATTAAGACCTGTAGTAGTACATAAAATAAAGTTTATGTGAAATTCACTAATAATTGCATTATTAGGTGTACTTTGCCCAATACACATATTATTAAGACTTGGTTATGTCATTGTTATTACTGAGCATGACATACTCACATAAATTAACTTCTTATTAAGGTATAATTGCTATAGGTTCTAGGTAGAGCGAGGGGACTTTATTGCACTATATGGCATTTATTGCATTAGAGCTTTTTAGTCTCTATTTAATGTTGACAAGGCTGTACATTAGAATTACAAGCAAAATATCAGCAGATATTAATCTGACACATGATCCCAAACTTTTGAACAGTACTGTATATGGACCCTAATTTGGAATTAATTGCTTTTGTGATGTCAAATTCCATGCATGAGTGTGACTGAAACACCTGAACTCAATAATTAGGAAGGGTGTCTACGCACTTATAGCTATATAATGAATATTGGCTTGTTTACAGCAGTTTAGTCCTGCTTATTCATGTTGAAGTTACAAGGAATGTGTCAGCTTGCACTGCTTTTTTGAATGAAGCCCAATACAGGGCAGCCAATCAGAACTGTTATTTTCATACATCGGTCTTAAAGGCACAGTAGCAAAACACGAGTGTCTGTTTCACTCTAAGGGACAATGAGAGGTTGGAAATACAAACATTATAAGTGAACACCAGGGAAAAAACGGAAAGGAAAAGTCTTAGATGGAGCTAAAATCTGCATGAAAATAGCCAACTATTCATTATCGATTCATCAAGAAAGTCAATTTTAATCAATGTTTTTTTGCAATCGATTAATCAAGTTTAATTGAATAGTTGTAACCGCCCTGGTTTCAAGCTTTGACCAAATACTCATCCCAAGCAGGGTTTTAGAGAGCAAAGGAAGCTGAAGAGACATGAATTCAAGCATGACACAACCAGTGCTTGTACAAAACCAAACACTAAATCGTCGACTTTCCATGTCTTTGCTTTTTCTCTAGCCTCACCCCCACCACAGCCCACCCTATGCCTTCCAGACCTCCTCTTTCATACTGTAAGTCTGAAGGAGAGATTAGACCCCCTGACCCCCATAACATGCTGTTAAGTCAAAGCTGCAGACAGACTCCTAAGCTGAAACATATGCAGTGTGTTAGTGGTGAGCAATCAGTCTGCTCCAGCCATTAAGAGTGATTCCCACTGCCATACATTACCAAATTATTCAACTCAGCTTTGATGCTCTCGTACCGCCTGAACAATCCTGGGGCTACCGGCTGTAATCACAGCCTAGGCCCCACAGCATCACCAAGGAGACCAACTGAACTGTCACTCAGCATTTTGGTTGCTCTGGTTCACCCAACCCCTGGCCCCCCTCATCCCACTCCAAAAATGTTTTATTACGTCCACACACTGAGGTGGTTAAGACTACAGTATGGTTTTTGAGGGAACACATTCATTTTCACTGTTCAAGCTGTCTTAGACAATGTTTTCATAGTTCTCCTACTGGATAGAATAAATTCTTGCAGAAGCTCCAGTGGAAGCAACAGCATTTTGATTTCTTCATTTAGATCAGGTTTTAGACTGGCTATTATTCATCAAGGGCTGATTTTGCTCTTTAATACTTTTATATATGTCAACCATCCTACCATCATTCATTTAATTTCCAGTCAAAATGGCCATTAAGTACAAGTTATTCATTTTTCATGAGATATTTCTGAGGAGACCCACTTGCATAAGGAAAGTGAAGGTCAAAGTAAAAAACAGGAGTTTCTAAAACTGGAGTTAGGTATTGAGAAAATAGGACTCCTAACAGCCATACAAGAATTGGTAAACCACCAAAACTGATGAAGTTTTCATCTTTGAGAGAGGGAGAAAATCAAGCTACATTCCTGCTTCAGATCTGAAACAACCCACAGGTGTTTCTGTCTGTCCTTCCAACTCAACACTTTGAGTATGAAAGGATGTGTAGCTGTTAAGAAGCTGTTAGTGAGACAAAGAAGTAGACAAAAAAAGAAGAAAAACTGCAAATTACACAAAGAAGCTGCTGGTGGACTGACCACCTCAGAGTCCAGACCTCAGCATCTCTGAATGTGTTTGGAATTACTTCGTGAGGAGCAGAAAATGTAACCAACTTCTAAGACTGAACTTTGGAGGTGTGGAAAATATCCATGCTGATTTCTTTAGAAAGAGTGGACACAAAATAGTGAAAAAATTGTAGGTTTAGTTGTTGAGGCTTGTGTGCAATTTTCTGTTAAATAAATGTTCTAATGTGTGAAAGATGAATAACATACTAAATGGCTGGAAATTAAATAACCAAAGTAAATTCAACTAAATGAAATAAATGATGCATGACTTTTGTACAGTAATGCGTCTATATATACTGTGCCTTTTTTCTGTTGGGAGCAGGCTTTACACATACAAGAAATATCAATGCTATATTATGAAGAATACCATCTAATACTATCATTACATTTACATTTAGTGTGGAAAAATTCAGAGTAGGTAGGAGAGCTACTGAAGCGGGTATTCAATGTCTAATAAAGATGCTATATGGATAGTAGTTTCAAAAGCACAAAACTGAACTTCTGAAGAAAACCACCATGAAATATTACTTTTTTATATGCAATATGTTTGAAACATCTTGCATGCAGCTGTTTCGGCCTATTAATTTACTCATCATTTTACACTGTGATCACCTAATGCTGTCATCACATTCATTTTTATAAGCTGAAGCCTCATAGATTATTTTGTGTCACAAATGTCTGTTCTGAACAAGTAAAAACATGAACACTAGGAACACACTTCACAGTCCAGACACCTTTTATTGTTACTCTCATGAAGAAAATAAATAATAAGCGTTCTTTGCATTCTGAATATGTCAGCAAACTCGCTCAGAAACTGCCACAGTGAATCCAACAATAAAGACAGCATCATGCTTCTTTTATATAGTCATAGAAACCACTGCAGGACACAGAAAGCTCCAATTCCACATGCTGACACATTTTACTGCCACCAGTGTGGACGCTGTGTATCTACACTAGCAGAAGACTTAAATGAGTCAAAGTCAACAAAGCCACAGTCTCTGGATCTGATATCTGTCTAAGCCAGCTGAAGGCAGATACACATGCCTGTGTTTACCTTGATAAAAATGCACAAAAGGTTCTCTGAATAATGAACAATGTAGAGTTCATAGCTCTCACCCTACCAGACAACTGTTCCTCAGTACAGTCATAATCACACATCATATCAGTGAGCTGTCCAAATCTACCCATTTCTAACAGGCTTTTGGGAGTGCGTGATAATGACTCCTGCAAACTACCACTTGCTCAGGCGCTCAGCTGAAAATAGCAGCTGCAGCATTACACCAAGATGGTTTCTGATGGGAGCAGACATTATATGTGTCGAGAGAAATAAAACAAAGCCAAAAGCCTGTTTAAGGAGGTTATAGATGGAGAGAGAGGGGGGGGGGAGTGAGAGAGTGATGGAGAGAGATAAAGAGAGCGCTAGAGATAGATGGAGAGTGTGTGAGAGTGAGTGAGAGAGAGTGAGAGAGAGACAGAGAGATAGAGAGAGAGAGAGAGAAATAGAGGGAGTGTGAGAAAAAGATTTATAGAGATGGAGATAGAGAGTGTGTGTGTGTGAGAGAGAGAGAGAGAAAGAGAAAGAGAGGGGATAGAGTGAAAGATCAATTAAGAGAAACAGGGATAGCAAGAGAGACTGAGAAAGAGAGAAAGAGACAAAGTGAGAGGCAGAAAGAAAGACAGACAGAGATAGAGACAAAGTGAGAGATAGAAAGAGAGAAAGACAGAGAGAGACAAAGTGAAAGAAAGACAGGCCGGGGGAGAGAGAGAAAGTGAGAGAGAGATGGGGTGTAAGAGACAGACTAAGAAAGAAAAAGAAATAGAGAGACAAAGAAAGAGAGGAGACACAGTGAGAGATCGAGCGAGAGAGAAAGAGAGAGAAACAGAAAGAGATCAGTTGAGAGAAACAGAGGGAGAGCAAGACAGACAGACAGAGAAATGGATAAAGAGGGAGAGCAAGAGATAGAAAATGAAAGAGAGAGAGAGAAAGGGAGACAGAAAAAAGAGAGAAAGAGACAAAGCGAAAGAGACAAAGTGAAAGACAAATAGACAGAGGGAGAGAGAGAAAGTGAAAGAGAGATAGACAGAGAGGGAGGGTTAAAGGAGAAACTGAGTTAGAGAAAGGTAGTCAGACACAGAGAGAGTAGAGAGTGAAAGACAGAGGAGAGAGTGAGAGACAGAGAGAAAGAAAGAGAAAGAAACAAGGTGAGAGAGACAGAGAGAGAAAGAGATAGAGAATTAAAGCGGATGGAAGAAATCTCTCCCTTGGGACATGGCCAGTGTTTGAGCTCATTCTCTCTATCTATCAATCTCTCGCTTGTCCCCAGCCCACTGCTCTCTACCTGCCTAACTCTCCATGTCCTGCACTCGCTGGCATTTAAAAGAGGTACAGAGAGGATTTTCTACTCCAGAAAGCGCCGGTGGCTAGAGTGCTCGGTTGGTGATCATTTAGAGAACACTGACATTCAGAACACAGCAGTGGACCTCAGCTTACTGCCCAGTGGAATATCAAATACTGCCCAGTGAGAGACCACCTCTGTGAGAAAGAGACAGATGACCTCTGACCTCAGAGTGCTAGAGTCCAGAATCCCACCCCAAAGCACCCAGAACACGAACCCTTAGAAGTTATCATCAGCAATAACAAAGCGTGATGTAAATAAATATTAATTATTACTTATCAGTTGTTGCTTATTGAAACAAGATGTTGAAAGTGCAGATGGTAAACTTTCTTCCGTGACTACTTGCACTGGCTCCGCCTTCTCCAGTCTCTTCCCGAGTGTCCCACCTACCCATTATCGTTTTCAGTAACACTATACTTGAACTCTGCCACAGGCACGGATATAACCATGCCATAAACATGTGCATAACATTGACATAACCATGCTATAAACATGTACATGACATTCTGTAAACATGTACATAACACTGACATAACCACACCACAAACATGTACATAGCTTTAGCATAACATGCCATTAACATGTACACAACTTTGACAAAACCATGCTATAAACATGTACATAACATTGACATAACCATGCAATTAACATGTCATAGAACTTGTTATATGTTGTTACGAGTTGTCATGACAATTTTTGTTCAGTTATATAACAGTATGAATTTACTATTACGGGTAATTATCATCAAATATGTCATATTGTTTAATGTCATGACAGCTTATGTCATATGCTAATTTTTGCTAAGTGTACACAACTTAGCTGCCATGACATCCATCATCATCACATCTGTCAGGACAATTACTGTTAATGGTCACATGACACTGTTATATTACTGGATCTAATGTATCACGACAATTCATAACAGCATATGACATCTGCCATGACATGCTTATGACATGGTTATTTCAGTGTTATTTAGCAGGGTTCTAGTGAAGTATTACTGCTTTTCCACCTGCACTGAGTCTGTTACCTCTTATGCCCAGGTGTTTGTAGTCTTTTGTGCTTGTATTTATGGTGCTTGTACCTTTGGCCCAATCCCACTTCACCCCTTGCCTCTACCACTTAGCCTTTAGGCCTCCATTTTGCATGTTCACGTCGATGGGTAGGGTGCCCCAATTTTTGTTGAGATGGAGTGGTTGGGTGAAGTGTTAGGACCACATGGCCCTCCAAATGGAGTTTTTTCACAGGCACCCTCCAAACAGAGTTATGAGAAAAAAAAAAGAAAAACTAACAAGACGGCTGCCCAAGTGACCAAAGAACCCCACAAATGTGAGCATTTTCTGAGTCACACATTGCGATAACCATTGTATTGTCTTATTTTAATGTCATTTCAGTGTATTATGGAGCTTTTCTTCATAACAAGCTTAAAAATTGCCTATAGTATGCTGTATATCAATACTGAAGTTGAATTGATAGTAATTCATTTGAATGTTAATTTTATGCATGTGATATGCTTAAAACATCTAATTTGAAATGGCCCATTTCATGGAAATTTCCATATTTTCCTCACCCTTTTTCTTAAAGCAAAAGATGTATACATTATTAAAATTTCAAAACACAGTTCACTTTCTATTCCATACAGTCCTTACAGCTCATAAACTAAGCTGCAAAAACAGCCTGTTAAGAGTTCTTATTTTGCAATGTTCCACCAATTTGCACATATACACATATCTACTTATTCTGCCTACAGTAGTTTAGCCCCACCCATTCACGCTGAAGATATAAGGAGTGCTTCAGCCTGGGCTGCTTTCTGGATGAGGCACAATACAGGGCAGCCAATAAGAACAATGCTCATTTACATGCATTGGTATTAAAGGTACAGTAACCAAAGCAGCCTGTTCAATTTGAAGGGATAAGGAGAGGATGGAAAATGGTCACAGAAAAATGAATTACGACTGTTTCTGGTGGAAAGAACTGCACAAATGTCATCAGTGGACCTAAAATGCAAGAACAATATAGGATATGGACTCTTTAGGAATTGTCTATGGAAATATGAGATTATTGAGACATAGGATTCCTGTGTTTATCTTCATAAACATGCAAAAGATGAGAGTTTAGAGGTTAGAAGAGAGTTTAGAAGTCATTGTTGCGTGTACGGTCTTCCTTTATGGAAATAAAAATCATCATTTAGTTTTATTTTTCCTTTTTTCACATCAAAGCAAACAAAACAGACTGAAGTGCCGACTTAAAGCTGCTAATACAGAATGCAAATGTCATTTGTTACATAACTTAAATTGTAATTAAATGCGAAATGATGTAACTACATTTAAATAGCATAGCAAAATGACAGCAATAACACCAGACGTCTAAGAGTTAAAACCATTAGTCTGAGTTGATGAACTGGCGCGGTGAAGAGAAAGCTTGGTGCTTGACAGGCAAGAGTGCTGCGCTGGCTAAGTGCTGAAGAAGCAGAGCGGGATTTGACTTTAACCCTGCTTAGCTCCAACTATTTACACTTGTGCTGCGCTCATGACATGATAATCCCACCGAGACCGCTGTGTACACTGCAGTGCATACTGGGAGATGCCAAGCACCATCCGAGCAGTGCTGGGGGTGTGCGAGTGTGCTGATGCAGAGTGTAGAGAACGTTTTGTCTGTGAACTCGATGGCTGATATGACTCAGCCTCTAGCAGATACAGTATATTCCCTCATTACAAGATCAACAATGTTATACAACACAGAAGCATCCTGGATTTGAGCCCTTTCACAAATCACTATAGAGTCACTACATAGACTATCACAGCCATTCAGTATTACAATACTGTACATAATTACAGCACCAGGCAGAAGTCGGAAATCATGGGCGACAGGTTACAAATAATCTGTAGCAAGATGTGAAAATATTGCAGATGCGTCCAAAATGATGAACAGAGCTGTAGATGATTCCATAATAGCTGAGAAAGCTGTACAGCATCAAGAATGAAGTTATAATAAAATTAATATCCAGAATATCTAATTTATGCCAGTAAAATCTTATGGCAGATTAGTTTAAATAAACAATTATGGTAAATTATTTATCATCCAGTAACTTCTTTATGTTTCCCAAAAATTTAAGTACAGAAAAAAAAAAACATCTAAACATACAGTTGTATGTGAAAGCACCCTTGAAAATCAACAAAACATCATTTTATCGTGGGTGCCAAAACCTTTGCACACGACTGTACCTTCTGTTGTCTAGGATATACTTTCAATCTATACTACTTCAAATAATTATTGAATAAAAACCCTTATTATTAGTAAGACAAATGAATTACTAACGTCTGAATCGCTGTGCATGTAGTCAAACAAAGAGGAGAAGATTTTACGTGATTCAGGTTGCCCTGGTTTTAAACGATAAGGTGGTAGTTGTTGTGGAAACGCAGCAGGCAGCCCACTGCTGAGCATTGAAGAATCGCATGGTAGTTCAGCTCTACTTGACTTATCTGAATTGGCTGGTCACAGTGGTCAACAGTAAGAGTCTGTGCGATGTGCAGCTCATGTAGTGCTTTAAAAAGGAATTCAGATAAGGCCAGAGAGATAAACCTGTGCAGCATAAAGGAAAACAGGCAAATCATATAGAGGCAGACTGAAATAATTCAAGCTGCCTTTCAGGGCCAGACGATGCAGCAAAAATACAGTATCACGATGCCTGAAGACATTTTCACAATGCACAATATGCAGCACAATATTTAGTTTTTCTGAGGTTTTATAAGTTGGAACAAACACATGTAAAAATACTGCCAAAGCCTATAAACCGGAAACAGAGGTTCTAACAATAGAGGTTTATTCAGCTTTCACATACTGCACTGCATCAAATACAATTACACAGGACAAATGATTAAGAATGCTCCAATATGGGAATTATGGGCCGATGCCAACATCCAATATATTTCACGTACATATCTGCTGATACTGATATGATTCCGGTATCATTGTACATCCATATAAAATACGCTGTTTGTAATGAAACATGCAGTTGGTTAGTTGGTACTGACGATACCCAAAATATGCTCAGAAAGGCATATTGCGTATTGTAGTCAGTTGAGTATGAGTTTTGTCATTACTGTTACCACAACAAATAAACACAAAAACATGACGTATATGCAGTGCAAAACAAGTTAATTCTCTCATCTCCTAACTTGTGAGCTGTAGTCAGCTACATCAGAATGTAATGAGTTTAAGAAAGAAAAAGAGAATGGAAGTAAAATCCATTCTCTTGTGGTTAGCTGTTAGCATGTAGCCTATAGTATGGAGACTAGCCAGCATTCCATGTGCGTAGAATATGGTGCCCCTCACTTGGCCAGCTGATTCAGGCTATGCTACAATCTCAGGCCTTGACGTCACTACAAACAAAGAGGCCAAGAAGCTTCTGAGCTAATACTGATGGTGTGAATGGCATCAAATATTTACCAAATTCCAGCTGCGTCTGATGGTTGTAGATAAGAGCTTGAATGTAAGAGGTGCACCTATGAGACAAGTGACTTGAGAAACTCGAACGAAATCTTAATTATGTCCTGATATACATTACTGGGCATACTGCCCACTACTGTGATAGTATTATTTATGTGTGTGTTATTTATCAGTATACGATAAAACACTGTCATCGCCCACTCTCTGTGCCTTTCAGTTTCAATATTGAAGGGCAGTGTAATGATTTCATTTGACTTTTGGATTTTTTTTCATCAAATTTGTCACAGAAATGTTACTAAAAACCAGATGTGGGCTACAATTTCTCATAAGGTTGAATGGGATTATTTGCCAATGTTATGTAAAATGTACCCACATTAGCAAGTCGCTGCACAAGCTCTTGGGGACGGACTACAGAATGTTAAACTGAATTCTTACTTTGATTATTTTCCAATTTCGATTCAAATTTTTACATCCCTAGCATCACAGACAGAAAGGGAGGGAAAGCTTGACTGATACGGGGTCCTGGGATAGTGAAGCGTCTCTGCTGCTTGGGACGATGCCGAGGGGCCGGATCATGTGGAAAAGACTTAATGGTTATGCTGGGAATCCCCCAGACAGCCCTAAAATAATGACCTCTGACCCCCCGAGGATGCTACAGTACCAAAGCAGAGGCATGACGTCAGTGCTAGAGAGAGTGTTTCTTCAGCTGAGCACTGTGGGCAGACTCTCAGACACAAACACAGCTCCAGACAGAGCTGGAGAGACAAGCGTGCACGCACAAAATCCAAAGACACATCCACCTCTGGACGAACTCTCAGAATACACTGTTCAATCACTCATTATTTTGTTCTGCTTATGTTTTTGTAGCTTTATTGGACGCAGTGCTGTGTTCTTTACTGGCAGCTTTTTTAACCTACTCAAAAGCATTACTTGTTTTAGAATGTCGGCACCTGGGACACTCAGCTCAGCTGTATATGAACTGAATGGGCAGCACCATGGTTCACAGATGAGGTATGTTTTGGATCATCATGAGCAGCTCCTTTGTTTGCACACACTGTCTACTCTCCATCATTCTGGTACAGGTTAATGTTCATCTCATCTGTCTATTAAACCTTGTGGCAGAACTCTACTGGCCTTTTATGCACTTTTTAAGCAAGCTGTAGCTTTTCAGTTCTTCATGATTAACAGTGGTTTACATGAGTTGCCTAGATGGTGTTCTAGATATGATTGACATTTTTTTTGGCCATCCATTACTGTGGCCTACTAGGTTGTTTGCTATTGGTAAACTCAGGAGTGCATTCCTACTTCTTAACAATGTACCATTTTGACAAATGTGTTTTGGTTATGCGTCTCAGTGGTTCTTTCATTCTGACTTTCAGCTTCTTGATACCCCTCTGGGCTAACACTGGCCCTTGTGTGGAGTGACAATGGACAATGGACAGATGTAAATACATATAAAATTAACTGTTGACTAGGACACAAAAAAAAAATCAGCCACTGCAAAATTGTCATAAAATGGTCAAAATGACACTTTTCAGTTTTTAACCAAAAGAGAAAGAAAGCTGAAAAATTTGCTAGAAAAAATATAGCCCTACAATGCTGTGTCAAAATTTAACACTTTCTAGGTAATTTCAATGGTAATGAAAATGAGAAATAGTGATTGACAATGCTGTTTGGTCCCCTCACTTTCCTGTGTTTGTCAGCACAGACACATTCAAACAGTTTGAGCAGTAGCGGATCAACAGTAAAAGTGTTAGCTGTGTGAAACTATTTCAGTTGTAATCAGCATTCCTGTGGAGAATCAAGAGGGGATACAACACCCAAGAATTCCTCCATTACAGGTTTGAGACCACTTGAAAACACAACATCATTTTCAATATGCAGAATGGAGCAATGGAGAAAGTCCCTGCTAGCAGGCCAACACCAGCTGTAGCCACAGTTTTTAAAATGACAAAAGAATTTATAAACTACAGTGCCAAAGTGCAAATAATAGAATTAATGGCCTTAGAAACCATTCTCTATTGTCAATGATGGTGGATGTTGTGGCACACACTTTACCTTAAATAGTAATTTTAGCATGTTTATTTCATGTAAACTATTTTATCTATCAGCTTTTTTCCAGTTTTTTGGATTCAAGTTTTGGCCCAGTGTGTCCTCAAATGTGGTTCCAGTTTTGGCCAAGAACATTAATTTTGTTGACCTTTTGTTACCTCTGCTGTGTATAAATGACTAATTGTCCAATTGTTTAAATACATGAAATAATTAAAAACATGTATGCAGGTTGTCTGCCTGAAATATGTAGATGGAAGGGAAATACATACAAAAAGAGCTGTGATTTCTATATGAGTCCACAATACAGATCTAAATACTACTCAAATAAGCCACTGTTTCATTTCAAATCCAGTGTGCAGACCATAACACCAAAATCTGTGTTACTGTCTAATTATTCTGTCCAATTATTTATGGACTCCTCTGTCGAAATAAAGCCCTGAAGGTTAACAGATCTACTAAGTGGGCTAAATGTGAAAGCATTCTAAAGTGTAGTGATGAGTTTTGCCAGTCACCAATCCGTTTTCTTTGTCTTGGGTTTTGTTTTGCGAAGGAAAACAGAAGTGCATAAATAGATAAATGAAAGAGAAAATGGCCAAAATCCCACAGCAGGGGAGACACAGCAGTTGGGGGCTGCATACCAGGCAAGCCCCCTGGGGTAAAGAGACAGGAGCGATACGCAGACTTCGTCAGAGAGCCCACCCTGGGCCGTTCTCATGGCTACCATTCAACATGGCTGGCCTTTAGTGCAAAACACACACTGTTCGTGTGCTGATTAACAAGCACGTAACACTGTAGCTGTAAGCTGATATAACAATTAACCTGCATGCACTACCTCACCACTCTAAGAAAGCAGGAGCTTCAATAGAGAGCTTAAGTTCTCATGTGTTTTGCAGGGGAAGATGATGAGTGGGATGAGTCAGTCACGCTGTTCTGGAGCCACCAATGCGCCACTGTACTGTACTGTACCCCCTCTTCGTCAGGACTGCGCAACTGGGGGAGGCATTACTATCTATACCGCCATATCAAAACAAACAGTAACTCACTGGCTTAACCGCCTGGTTCCCATGCCTCGGTAGCACACAGCAGGGGAGGGAAGGAGAAAGCAAGTAAGGAGGGAGAGAGAGCAAAGGGAACACAGAACAGAGAGAAACTAAGGGTGCAATGATTTCAATACAATATTGAAATGTAAAAAAAAATGAAAGACCTGAGGAGGGGCCTTCAGGTCTGTATCTGGCCTACTATTGACTTACATTGTAGAAACTGCTGTTAACAATCAAAACTAGGCACGTGGGGGCATCCTATATCAGAAAAGAGGGAGAAGAGGTGGGTAACGGCTAATTCTATGCATACACCTACACTCAAATGACTGTGCTTTATCCTAAAGTCGCTCATAAATTCTACAGACTGGGGCTTATTTTGTTTATGGCATGGCATGACAGCCACGAAACACATTCATATGAACATTTGAGAACTCAAATCATGATTGAGGATGAGTGAGAATTTTCTCTTTGTTTCTTTCGAATAGTCATGAAAGTTAATGGTAAATTAATGGTAAATTCAAACTTATGAGGTGTCCAAACTCTATACTCCACCTGAGGGCAATGAAGAGCCTGCATATCAGATTTTGTCAGTTTTTTATCTGTTTAGTCCAAAGAAAGAAGTTTTATGACTACTGCAGCCATCTTAAGGCTACCACAAACCAGATGACATAGACCCTGAAAATCACTGTGCACAGCAGTACAAAGTGCAGCTATAGTACATAGGAAGTGCACAAAACTGCTGAACAACAAGCTTGTTTAAGGCTTTGTACCTTTTCATAACCTAATGTTTTAAAACAGAAGAACACAATAAAAAGCGTGTAGACAAGATGGGGTGTGTGGAGTTAATACAACTTAGAAAATATCATTTTAATGGATTATGGTACAATTATGCTCCCTTGAGGGAACCACCCCAGTGACAAGAGGGGAACTGCCCCAGTGACAGTTTAGTACCTTTTTTTCTGAGAGTGTAACAGAACAGTATAGTAACAGTAAAATAGTATTTCTCACCTCGCACCTTCAGCACCTCGCAAATTTTTATATTTGACCAAAATTCAGAATAATAATCGCAGCTGTAGAACCAAGTCATTTTTAACACAAAATATCATATTTCCTTTCCTCAGAGTCAAATACTACTTCTCAGAGAAAAATAAACATACAGAAAAGAAAAGTCACAAAAAGCATAAGAAAGGTGAGAAAGCTCCCAGTGAGGTGAATGGCGCCACATCAATCTTTAGCAAAGGGTAAAAGTGGGGCACATCAATAGGATAGACTGAGCCAGCCAGTGTGAGCATCACCCAGCTGCTAGCTCACTGTCCCTCATGACTGACTGCTGGAGGAATCGATTAGTGGGAGGAAAGCTGGGTGAAATTCCAGCCAGCACACACACCACACACACTGCAGGCTCACCACACAGCTAGCCGGAGGGAGCCCACTGCACAGCTTCCTGACACCTCCACATCCACCACCACCACTACTCACTCTCAGGGCCAAAAACTGGATGAAACAACTGGTCTTTTATGCTGAGAGAGCACTGTGGTGAGAGTAGAGTGGTGAAACAATTAATATATGTATTTGCATAAATAGATAAATAAAATACAGTGCCAAGAACTTGTTCAGAGAGCAAAGGAAATGCCAATGTGTGCAGATGACACATACTACTTATTTTCCCAATACTAAGACTGAAACCTTGAGTATCGTCAGATACCGATGTGACAGTTCTCGTCTTTATAAACTACTAAGCGCTTCAATTAAGGAAATGGTTGGGTGAAAAATCTAATATATAATTTTTGACCAACGCTGCATGTTGTTGATCAGTCGAGACATGTTTGGAGTATAAATTTTACTTTTTTAGTTTAAAAGAAGAGGGGGCTGCGAGGCTAACACTGCTAACAAACACTTGAACTCAACAGTCACTCAAACAACCCAAATTCACAACATCCTGAAACATTTTTTAACTAGCACTGAAAGAACTGCATCCAGGTCTTCAATAAGGTCGCAGAGTCAACGTGGTTTAAGAGACATTATGACTGACAGTGAACTAAAAAAATGAATACAACTACAGACAACCACTTTAACACAACATAGTCTGTATTCACAAACTGCCTCAGGAGCAGGAGTGCTGATCTAGAATCAACATAAATACGGAGGAACCTGAAACAAGATCAGTCCTGTTTTGTGAATACCAGCTCTAGCAATGTCTGGCATGGTAGCAGTGAAGTTTGGATTATTTTTTTTAAGTGTAATCTTAATGAAGACCTGGATACAGTTTGACTGTTTGTTAGCAACATTAGCCTCATAGCCCCAGTAGCTCCAGTTCTAAACTAAAGAAGAAAAATTTGGACTCCAAACGTGTCTTGGTTGATCCACTATATCTGGGGTGAGTGGAAAATTTGGTAAATTTGATTTTTCATCACACTATTTCTTTAAGAAGCCAATAAAAAGTTGAATGCTAAAACTGTTGAAACACTCTACTACGCTAAAGGAAGAAATACATGATTTAAACAGATGCAGAACTTTGTCTAAATAAAGAAATATTACTTATACTGCAATTGTGTGCATTGTAATTCTTTGTAATTCTTATGCTAATGCTAGGCCATATGTGCCTGCTGTTGTTCTCACTTCACTTTTTTTGTTATGTTGGACATATGCTCTTATTTTAATGCTAGGCTACCTGGGTCTACAGATAAAATCACCTACTCCACTTTATGTTACGCAAGAACTTACTAATCATTGTTCTTACATTAACATTCGGCTGCAAGTGGCTGCTGTTGTTATCAGATGACCAACTTTACTTCACTTTATGTTACATTTAAATACAAGAAACTCTCTGGTATATCAGGCTCAAGCTGTTATTCATCCAATATATTAGATAAATAAAAGACAGGGTCAAAAAACTGAAACCACTCATCATTTTCATTCAGAGAGCAGTGTTCGGATGTTCAGACAGATGAAAGTGAAATTCCAGTAGGTTCCTCAAAGACATTAATATGTGTATTTGTTGCTGAATCAGTTTAGCTCTCAAAGGCTGAATATGTGAGCCACATTATTATTCTCAGCACAACTATAATTGCAAAAACATCTGTCTTTGGCTAGACAGATGTCTGTCTTGTACCCTCATCAGATCAGTGTTATTACTCTGCCCCTGGGAAAGCATCATTTTAGCTAGAGTGCCCTTTAGCTGCTTGACTCCTGGCACTAACAGGTTTTTGGACATGCACTGAATCCAAGGTTTTTATAAATAACCACTCGGTCCCCAAGTAGTTACATGACAGCCTCATTACAATAGTAAAAACAGTGTGGGCCTGTGGGGACTAGCAGAGAATATAAACTCTCTGCTCTATTCTTTTCAGAATCACAGTTTAGAACAGGTTATGTTCCTCCTATTATCTGCTCTCAGGGTTGTGAATTAACTAAAATAGGTCGACGGTAAAGTCATGGATTATATTGGACATTAATAGCGCAGACAATTGATTAGTGGAGGTTACACAAGTACACGGGTCAATACCGGATGCTTGCGCTGCATTTAGATGATAAATGAAAGTTTACCCACTTCTTTATCAAAACCCATGAATGAACTAGTTAAAAAAATGAAATGACAAAAGACAGTACTCCAAAAAAGAAAAAGAAAAATGTGACAATTAAATACTTTTAATGTTTAAACTAAGATATTGCAGTATTGCTCATATTTCATTGTTTGGGTTGGAAATGAAAGGGCTGAATTCTTGAAATTCTGAATTCTTTGCAAATCTTCGTTTTTTTCTGTGGTTTCCAGGTAGATACAGCCAAGCTAGCTCTTCCATTGGTTAGGCCTTCAGGAGCTGGATTGAAGGCCTAACGAGTCAGATTAGCCACTAGCATAACTAGGAAATGACAACTAAAATAACCAATCACATTTTGACATCACTCTTCTGGATGTTCTGGATACTTTACTGACTGCGAATATGAGTAGTAACAGGGCCAATGCATTTCAGTCAGTTCTGAGAAATGAAAAACAGCAGCCAGCAGTCTATGCCAGGACTCTTAACTAAGTCACTGTAGAACTACTACAAGGTGAAAAATATGTTAATGTATGTTGCAAAGTTCAAATTAAATATGGAATGTATCTAGAACAGCTAAAAAATGTTCACTACAGTACTTTAAACAGTTTAAATAGAGAGCGCATTGCTGTTAGCTTAGTGCTAACATTATACTGGAATACCATAGGGGTGCTGAAATTAGCATTATCAGAAATTAGCATTATCACAGAGGTACTTTTTTTGTAGTTTTTACATTCATGGCCCAAACTCAAGGCATAGCTCTAACAGTCATGGTTCACTTCTGACATAGAATTACTATAACTTTATACTGAGCTACTATTACTATTAGACAGTTGTTTACAAAGTAAGTCAGTAAATAAGTCAATTTATATCAAAATCCATTGTTAAAGTACCGCTCTTGATAAACATGACCTTCTATGGAAACTAGTTGATTCTATATAAAGCTATGGGAACTGCCACGCTGCAGTCACTAACATTTCTCCTGATCTTCGCTTGCTTAAAGCTAGAGATACTAACAGAATGCAGGCTGCCATTTCCTTCACTGCTCAGAGAAGAGCCGGGGTGAATGGGACTAAAATAGGGCGATTAGACCCTCTTACTTTGTTTTCCCCCTCTGGCCAAGGAAACACCAAAATGAGTTGTTGTTCTTGCAACAGAGCCAGAAACTGTTCAATGTCGCTAATTTAAACAATCTTGGCTCAGCGACCAATCAGATCGCGCTTAATTTTTTCTTCTCATTGTTTTTATCACAAGAATGTTCTGGTTGCTAAACTGGCAGAAGGTATTTCCTCATATCACAGCCTGATCTCAGAGTCTCTTGGCAGCTGTGACTAAGAACTGCAAGGGCAGAAAGTGCACAAGTAGGACCAAAGTATACCACAACCTGATCTGGAGCTAATCACATTAACAACATCTGCATTCAATCCAAGGCACACTAAAATTTGATGCATACCACAAATATTATCCTGTACTCAGCTTAAAGTCATGGACACAAGAACAGATTAGCAGATGAGTAAATATGCTTTGCCCAAACCCAGAGTGATCACGACCTGCAGTCTGTAAGGGAGAACACTGAGCAGAGTACTAATAAAATTCCAATGTAGTGATTACTAGATTTTAATAGGACCCATTCAAAGAAATAACAATCACATAACATTGTTATAGTGTTTTTTTTTGGTAACACTTTTTTTGCAAGGCTACCTACATAGGAACTTTAAAACACATGCCTAAGCATTGAATAACACATTTATAAATCAATACTTCAATATGTATAAACAGCTTATGCCAGTAATTATACAATGACATGAGTTATTTGTGAAGCAAATGACACTGTACTGACATGAGGGGCCTTAAACTAAAGTCATTACACATTTGTTCCATTTATAACACTGTTATAAAACATCATTCAAAGGTAATGGAACCGACAAGTGTTATTTAAGAAGAGCACATATGGAACATTCTACCAAATTTAAACTGCAGTCACATAGAAAAAAGAAAATTAAATATTCAGACCTTAGATATTTACAAGGGCTAAGGTCTATTGAAACCCAAGAAATTAATTGAGATAGACTGACATAGTAATAAGCTAAATATATATAAAATCATCATTTACCGGGTACTGTCTATTGGGTGGTGTCTGTCCCAAACCCTAACCTTAAACTTTTTTTGCATTTTTAAATAGTTTTCTTGGTTTCTTTTAAAGTGAAGTTGAAAGATTTATCATGAGTTTATTTTTTAACTAGAAAAAAACTTCAAACTTCAAAAAATGCTGTCCCACGTTTTTACTTCACTACCGAAACATAAAGAGTTTTAGTCCATAAGCGGAGCATTTTAGAGCAGGAAGTGAGACTGCATCCCTGTCCCTCATGGCCACATGGTGAGCAGCTAGATCACATTGTTTTGAAGTAAATGTGTCCCAAAATCTGAAAATCAGTGTGTAATATTGAGAACTGTTGCTAAGAATTATAAAGTACTGGCTTGTATTTTTGAATTATGCTTAAAATAAGCTAAAATTGTCATTACTAAAACAGTAATTACTGAAACATCATTTGTTTTAAATAAAAAAACACCATTAAGGTATATAAAATTAAATTTAAAAAAGATTTTAAAATCTAAGTCAGTTAAAAGTCCAAAAAGTCAGAAAATAGTCTGATAAAGTCTGAAACTCTGACTTTGAACCAGTTCGTATATCACTTTATATGTCCATCACTTTATCAGTTTAAGGCCCCTTATATCAATACAGTGTCATATACTTCATTTCACATCTTAGGTCATCTTGCAATTACTGGCATAAGCTTTGTAAAAATATTAAAGCATTGCTTTGTAATCAAATTATTCAGTGTTTATACGTGCATTATGAAGTCCCTATGTAGGTTAAAAAAATGTCAAAAAAAGTTTCATGTTTACATTATGCGAACATTTCATGACAACAGGACCAATATAAATGCTCCAAAAAGACTTGGAATAAAATCTACATTCACGCACATTCATGTTCAGAGCCTTTTTCTCTTTTGGCTTTGAAGTTTACTGAAATTCAAAGTTTCGCAAGGACAGCGATGATATATTGATGGACACAGCATTGTGAGAATAATTGCAGCCATTAATGTAGGTAAAAGAAACAGGAGAATCACTCAGGGAGAGAATAAAGGCAGAGCATGTGCTAGTTTCTCTTTTCAGAGGGAAGCTGAGCGAGGTAGGGGCCTCTGGAGGGGAGGTAGAGGCAAAAGATCTGAGTCTCCGAGCATACGAGGCTCCTTTTACAATCTGCTCTGGAATTTCACATTCTCTTTTATTGTTCTTTTGAGGCAGCACTGAAGCTACTAGTCACTATTTTCTCATGCCAGAGACAGGAGAGGCTGCTTTAACGTCCTCACTCCTCCAACATGCTGCCTGCGCCATAAGCACTCCCAATACCCCACCAGCACTTTCTGTTTCATGTCTAGATATAACTGCTTCAGAGAACAGACTGAGATTCTGTTGCTTTATCATGCTCTAATCCTGTGATGTAGTGTTTGGCTCTACTGCCTATGGTTGCTGACTGGCACATGTGGAGAAACTTGGCCTTGTCTTTGTTCCTCCTGCACTACTTGAAAACCTAGCAGAAAATGGAAAATAAACAAATCGATAATATAACTTTGACAGTTATGAGTGCAGAAGTACAAAGTATGTCAATTCTACATCTGTGGAAAGTGGGGCCAAACTGATATATCAGTTGGCTGATTTACTGTCTGATATTGAGGTGGTGCTGATTTATCAATATCAACAAAAATGCCTCCAATATTTAGTGGATTGTTTTATACTTAAGCTAACAGACACCTGTGATGTGAGAAAAACATTCACTGTATAGACACTGCTAAGCTAATATTAAACACAACACATCAAACCTAAAAACCTGAATCAAAGCATTCAAGGCTAAAGTAAACTGCCGTAGTGAGCATGAAACATTTTTATGGGCCATTTATGTCTTACTTTTGAAGACTCAATGCACTGAAGTAGATGATTGCTTTGGCAATCTCAGCTTTTGTAGTTAAAGAGCACTGTACCAAATTTGCTGACCTCTGATGACAGCATCGTTTTTTTTTGTTTGTTTGTTTTGTTTTGTTTTGTTTTTTTTTTGGCTTTGAACGCTAGGAAACGACATACACCACTCCTTTGGGGGCAGAAAATTTTACACATGCTAAGCAGTGATTGGAAAATAAAGTGGAGATTGGTGGAGAGTGTAACAATTTGATTGACCTTTTTAAAAAAAGACCACACTCACAGGAAACACAAATTCTATTATCTTAAAAAGGCAGATTAATAAATAACCCAGGCCCCTGAAATCACCCTATATTGGCACAAGCAGAATTTTTTTTTACTAAAATTGTTATCCATCACAAAATGTTCACATTGCTCAGGGCCTAGCTAATGAAATCAATGATAAGAACACCTGAAGAACAATCATGTATAGGCTACATTTAAATTTATTTTTACCGCTAAGCCGTACTACGTATTCATGTTTTAATGTGTTCATACTGAAGGTAAGAAGCTAAGAATGGATTACATCTCAATACACAACAAATAAGCATTGTATTATTTTGCACTAAGCAACTGTGTAGCTCTTTGCATGTTTTTATTCTTTTATCATGATATGCTACAGCACTTTTTTGATTGAAACAGCACTAATGATGAATTATACTGGGCTGAAAGCTCATCGATTTAATGCCTTTCTTGATAAGCTTATATGTTATTTCACTTTATAAATTATTTATTGGGTCTTGGAAAGTGGGTGTGTTGCCATCAAAAAGTTTGGCAAGCCTTGCTATAAACTTTTTAATGCAACATGCAGCTGGTCAGTGTTGTGGAAGTACTTACCTTGCCCACAATAATGTCTGAAAAGTGTATCATGACGTAATTCATCATTTATTTATGATTGCATTATATCTGCGTATCTTCCACCCTCAAATCCAATCTTGTGATGAAGTGTTTGGATCTAGTCTACAGTCTTTCTAAATGGTTCTTAGCTCGAACACAGGGTACTAGAAAGAACCTGGTGAAGAACTTTTATATTATGTGGAGGTTCTTTAAACTTAAAAAAAGGTACTTCACAAGTCTTTAAATGACTATCCATAGAAACCATTCAAGAAAATTCCTTTGGAGAACCACAAGTAGTTCTTCTACATTATTGTACCAAAGAATGCTTTATGGCTCCTTTACTTTTAGCGCATGGCTACTGACCATGTAGAGAAGCATGGCCTTGTCTTGATTCTTCCTGAACTGCCAAAAAATATGGCAGAAAATGGCAAATAAGATCTAGATTGAAATCCCTTTAAAAGGTCTGAGAATCCTCAACAGGATTTAAAGGTCCTTGGCTCAAGGCACTGATTCGGTCCTCTGGGGCGAAGATAAAGTGATCTAAGGGGCCACCCCTGTCTCCTCTCAACACTAAACCTCTTCATAACTTAATGTACACATTAGTGTCAGCGTATAGAGCGGAGCAATAAACACAATGGTACTGTATGCTCACACTCACTGTGACCCCCGAAACCTTGCGCAGAGGATTCCATTAATCCAACATGACCACGACACACAAGAGGCTCCAAGAGAGATAGCAAGAAAGAGCAAAACGTGAGAAGGAGGGGGACACTGCCCCACTTTCATAAACTCATGATGGATAGCACCGTCTCTGCACTTCTGCTAAATCCGGAAAATTTTTACATGTGCAAGTGGCTGAGGCGCACCTTAGCCCCGCTCACGCTGGCCCCCGCATACGTCTTCCCTAACCGTGGTGGGATGTCAGGGCTGATAGAAACAAAGGGCCGAGATCCCCCACTCCCAGCGGCCTACTTAGCAAAGCAAAGTGCTCCGACATCCACACTCAATTATACTGGACAGAAATGGCTCAACCCAGACAGCAGGCATATATCTTCATTACTCAAAAAAATAATTACAGGCCGAGGAGGGGGCCACGCACTGTTAAGGTGCACAGAAACACACAGAGGCATAATAAATGAGCATATGATTCATAATTCAAAAACATTTATAGTTAATAGTTTATAGTTAACTATAGTTATAGTTATAGTTAAAACGTTTATAGTTAACTAAAACTACACAGTTTTATAGTTTAAAGTTATGATTCTATAGTAGTTGATTCTGGTCTTGGCCTGGAGACCAGTATCAGGACCACAAATTAACGGTGTTGACCCTGTCTCTGTCTCATCTTTTTTATGACCTGGCGTTGTCTGGGTCTCAGGATAAGGAGGACTCGTAACTTTTTGTCGAGACCAGCCGAATGCAAACCCCGTATAAAGTGAAGCACATTTTAAACAGGAAACAGTCGTGTGCAGTTAGCTCTTCTTACTCAGCACCCAAATAATTAAAAGGGAATTTCACTGATTTTAAAAATTTTCACCATAATGAAGTTGTTTTACAGTTATTTGATATCCAAAAACACCAGTGAACCAACAAGTGTCTTCTGACTTTTATATATAATGTTGATGATGGTAAAATAGTGGTGGGGGATTATTTTGCCTTACAACACCCTGCATGTTCCTCTCGGTTGAGTTAAGTTGAGTTTTGAAAGTTTTAAAAAATAAATTTTAGGCCAAAATTTTATATCAAAACTATCATAAAACAATGTCTCAGACAACAGGCAGTGTATTCATAACCATTTCATGCAATAACTTTCTTTGATGTAGCTTTTAGAGGCACTGAACACTTCGGATGCCTGCATCCTGTCAACAGCACTGTAAACACTGAATTTCCCTCAAATGAAGCATTTCACATCAAAACACTCTGCATGACTTTGTTTACAGCTTAATGAATTTTATAGCCTAACTTTAAAACTGAGCAGGAGGATCTGAGAAATCTCTTTAACCTCACTTTCAAAAATCAAAATGCAGAATTGAACTGAGACATGCTAATATTATTTGTTAATTTATTTATTATTTGTTAATTATTATTTGTATAATAGATAATTATATTATTCTATGTTCTATCCTGTATCCTGCAATGTAAAATTAACTACAAACTTTTTTTCCCCCCTCATCTTGTTCTTGACTCAGCCTCAATGTGTCCACGTCTCGGTCTTGACTCAGTCACACAAGTAATGGTCTTTACTACAGCACTGTTCTATGCTTCTTTATCTACAATTATAAAAAGGTGCCACAAAGGTTTCTTACTATATTTGGACCCTAAAAACACGTTTGAAGAAGAGATTTGTGAATGTGAAGGTATAAAAAACGTTCACATAATGTAAAGTTTCTGTACCAATTTAAGGGTATAGAGAAGTGTTTCTTCTGTGGCTCCACACAAAGAACAAATTTGCCACCTTTACTTTTAAGAGTGTATTTGGGGAAATCAAGGCTTTCTGCAAATTTGAATGCACAATTTCACACAATTTATTTGCTAAGTTTAACACATTGAAAAAACTTTTGCACAGACCACATAAACACAAATAAACAGTAACTGTGTATTAAAACAGGCAGCAGTGTGTTCTCTGTAGAGGATGTGTGACTTTTTTTTACTTAGAAATTCTACAAAATATGTATTTAAGCAGGTGTGCTCAAACTTTGGCATATGCCTGTGTACAGTTTTACAGTATATTATTATTTACTATACTTTTACTACATCGAAAGAATTAAAGGAAACTACATAGATTTGTTAAATTATTTTAGGCCAAAACAAAACTATGTGACTGTTTATTATTTATTACCTGCGTGGGCAGAATAAGACTTCAGAGTTTTTACAATTTTTGTAGTTTTCAAAGTTGTGGTTCTCTACCTACATGTGGAAAATAAGAAGAAGCAGCAGGCCTGAAGAAAGACTCATGCAGTAGACACTGTTAAGTAAGAGCTTAAAAAAAACAAAAAAAAAAAGTCTCGAATAAAACAGACAGACCATGTAAACACTCCGACCTTTTCAAGCTTTCAGGGGACAAATGATGTGGAGTTGTTATAAACACAAAACATAAAAGTAAAACACACTGTCAGTGTTGCCTGTGTATTACTCGCTCTTACGAACGCTAACATACACAGACTTCTCTGTTAGATAAGAGTGATCGAGCTTTAGCTCGGGGCTAAAAACACCCGTGTCTCCCTAAAGACTGAGTGAGCAGAGAGATGTTGAAAAGAAATGCAGGCGCAGTGTGCTCTGAGAGAAGGGGAGCAGCACAGGCCTCTCATCGCAGGAGTGATCATTACCTTATGAGGGAAGACACTCAGTTCCAAATAAAGTTTGTCATATTAAACAAATCCTATTTTACATCTCCAACAGAGGAGCAACTCCTGCTGTAAAAAACATTTCAGTCTGAACGAATTAGGTTACTGCAACAGAGCTGAAATCAGCTCATGCTGCCTTAAAACTTCAAGGGTTTGGAATAAGACTGCTCCTTCATTCAAATGCTGGTTTATCATGCTCTCGCCGCACCAACCGGAAATGCATAATATACCTTACACAAGTGGTCATTTACAGCACAAGGGGAGGGGGGCACACAGAGGAGGCGAATTTTCAATAGGAACAGATAGGCTAGCCTCAGTGAGCTAATAAGCTAGCTAAACACACTTCCTAGATGGCATGATGACAATGATACACTATTGATTTTTCATTAAAGTCATCGTCAACTATCAGTAAAAACTGGCAGCAACCTAATATTGGCAAAAAAGACATTGAATATGTGTTGATTTAGATTAGGCCATGAGATGAAAGTTGCCAGCTACTGATGTTAAGACATCACTGGAATGTAAACAAAGTCATTCACAGGGGTTTGATGTGAAATGGTTCATTGTAGAAAAACTTACTGACTCAATTTCTTCACAGTGGTGGTGATAAGACCCCGGAGTCAAAATGTCTACAAGGCAAAAATAGCCATTTTATTCATTATACAAAACTCCCAGTGAACCTACACGTCTTCTGAGTTTCTATCTATAATGCTGATAATGGTAAAATAGTGGTAAATCTGAGGGAGAAAGTTTTCTTTGTATATTACTTCATCTTAGAACACCCTGTACCTCTGTAACTTTCTCTCAAAATTATTATGAAACACATTATAGCAGTTACCGCTATTAAAAGAAGACATATAGCTCATGTCCAAGTTGTTGCGCTTTATTAAAGGGCTGTAGGCAGCCACAGCCACACTGTACAATAAGTAAGGCTTCTGGCTAACAGCTAGCTCTACACTCAGCTCACATCTACATTCTCTCACTTCCAGCTCTCGACTGACTGGGTTCTTCCTGTTCTACAGGGATAAACAGAGTAAGCGGCTAGCTCCACCCTTCAGAATAAGAGTCCTGAGCAAAATAAATTTAGAGAATAACAGCAAGAGAACAATAACCTGGACAATAACATGCACAACATTTCTCGAACACACTACACTTTCATAAAAAAATATTTCATGTAATAACTTGCTGTGAGGGAGCTTTTAGATGCATTAAACACTTTAGACATTTGGTTCCTATCACCACCACTGTGAACAATCCTGACTATGTACGTTTTTCTAAAATGGAGCATTTCATATAAAACCACTCAGAATGACTTTATTTACTTCTGACTGAATTATGTAAACATTTTCAAAAATTGGTGGAATTCTCATTTAAGTTCTCCTTACAGTTTTTCACCGTCTCTATAAGAGGTAAGAAACAATTAGGTCTTAAACCAAATAATAAGTGTTTTGAAAAGGGTTCTATATAGCACCAAAAATGTGTTCTGCCATTGTTATGATGTCAAGTGTATCAACAGAAGAACCCTTTTTGGTGCTATATAGAACCTGTTTCAAAAAGGCTCTACATAGAATCCTCTACAGCACATTCTCCATCAATCTGAAGAACGCTTTTACAATGTAAAGAACCATTTAATCATGCGTGTTTTGAGGGTTTTATTGCATTTTTATGTGCATGAAGATTAGAAGTGATTCTCACATTTATAGATTTGCTGATGTGTGTGATACTACAGTGTTTCTGCCAGAGCTTGTGCTAACCTCATGTTGGTTTTCAATGCCAGGTTTGGACCAAATACTTTTCCTGCGGCTCTGGACAGCTAGTCAGCACATTCACCGTTATGAGACAGAAATAAAAGCGACCTATCTATTCATTTTGGCACTCCATATGTACACAGCTGTAAGCAAATAGTCAAAATAAAAAATATACTTTACACTTGTATGCATTTTAAATTTGTGTTTACATCTGGTGTGCATTTTTAAGACCACTAGTATAACATTAATGTTCAGATTTTTAAAAATCTAGATCATAAACATGTCATAAACATTCAATCTACTGTCCCTTTGCTCAAGAGAGGTCCCAACACTGCCTGCAAACATCAGATAAATATATAAATGCAAATCTAAATATTACGTTTAGACACTTCTTAAGGCTGTATCAGTCTTCTTACTGACATTTTCACAGATCTTCCTGATCGCATTACAAATATTGTGTCATTTAAATTATACATTTAAATAATCAACAGCATGTAGAAGTGTCTGAGGATTATAACAAAACAAATCTGGTGACAATCAGTTGTGTAATAAGCAAGTTACAACTGATTTAATCTCAAAAACTTATCATATCTCATTACATGTGTATACGTTTGCAAGCTGATCTTGACCCCTCCAACATGGCGGACACAACGACATCTATGTATGTATATTTAGGCATCAGCAGAGTTAAGTACAAGTTACAACAGCAGTCATAACAGAGTTCAAATGTAGCAAATCATTATAGTTGTGAAATTAATATAGTTGTGACTTTATTGTGCCTATAAACAAATCTGACTGCCATTTTATTCACATTTACAAAGAAAATGTAGTCAGATCGCAATGATTTCTGGGTTCCACTGCTAAAGTATATGTTTATGATAACTCAGCTCCTCTCCCGTCCGTGGGGTCTAACAATCTTCACTAATACAACAGTGAAATGGCCCTTAAAAGGTGTTGGGCATCCCCCCAGAGGGAAAATGTGAGTACAAAACAGTACTGAAATGGAGCTGATAGTTAACATAAATGAATATATTATGACAGCACTGTTATGTGGGTTTCCACACAAAGTCATGAAAAAAAATGCATCCCTGTTTCTTTGTGTATACTTCTCTGTCTTTGAATATTTTATCCCACCCTCCTTGTGCTCTAATTTATGCTTAAGCATCTGCTACCGTCTCTGTTGTTTCTGTTTACAAACAGTTAATGAGAGTGGAAGGCACACTGTGCACACACAATTTATAATGCAAAGCATATCCCCTCAGACGTGTACAGTTCACACACATTCATGGGCGCCAACACACACGCGCGCAATATTGCAGAAACATACTGAAAACATCTCCCCGGGCCTCAGAGCATCACATTTGCTGACAGTGTTACCTTCCAGGCCTGAGTGCATGTCATAGCCTATTAACTGTAAATTGCTAGGAGTGTACACATATGTGCATCTTATGGAGCTGAAATCTGGGGTCAGTGATTTTGTTTCCCTTTGATGTCATTTTGACAGTGATGGTATAGCAACGCGAAAATGTACAGGAATGCTGCAGAATGAAAAATCAAAGAAATTATTAGAATTTTGGAATAGGAAAACTACAATACCTAATTAGTACATGATAGCATAAGTTACATATAAATTGTTTACCGTCTTTGTGCACAGCTTAAAGGAAAAGTTTCAAAATTCCTGCTTATCAATTGGTTATCAGTGACGCAAACAAAGTCAGGCAGAGTGGTTTGATGTGAAATACTTCATTCTAGAGTTAAAACTATGGATGCTGGTGAATAAAAATAATCCATGGCCACAACTTAGTAATGCGTGGGAAGGAGATAATTAAATTGTGGCCATGACTTAGTAAGGCATGGGAACACGATCCTAATGCAAGGACTTGACTTAGTAAGGTGTGGGAATGAGATAATTAAGCCTTGACCACAGCTTAATGAGGTATGATCTCATTCCCACGCCTTAGTAAGTCGTGGCCACATATTATTTTTATTTATACGCTATGTCACCAGCAGTGCTCCGTATCTTTTCACAAAATGAATACAAAAATTGTTGCGAATATTTTGACATTGTTTGAGACATTGTACAAGCATAGATTTGAGATAAGCTTTAAAATACATTTTTTAAATCGTGTGTAGTACATTCAGGGCAAAACAGTGTCCAAAGAAAATGTATTATTTTCACTAATTTTATATAAAATGTATTATTTTCACTACTTTTTGACATTTTTCCCCAATTTTCTCCTTATTGTAATACTGTTCAATTCCACCTGCTTGCTCAGTCTCCCCTAATCATATGATACTACTAGCGCTGGGAGTGTGAAGGCTAACACATGCTTCCTCCGGGTCATGTAAAGCCATTCCCCGCTTTTCAAACTGCAGCTAACACAATGTCGCTGGACAGCTCAACACATTCGGAGGAGAACACTAACTGCCAATGTTGTTACATTAGCTAACAGGCACCCACACTGGCTAGCATTGTGCTGAGTGATGGGGGGGGGGCTATCTTACCCACCCAGAGAGAGGCAGGCCAACAGTGCTCTCTTGGACTCCCGTTCTGGATGGCTGTGGCATTGCTGGGAATCAAACTCACAAAAGCTTAGATGGTTACGCCACTCGGGAGCCCTATTTTCACTATTTACCATTATCAACCTTACATATAAAAACAGAGAAGACACATGTAGGTTCACTGGTTTAGTAAATAACGAGGACACAGGTAGACTCACTGGAATAGTAAATAAAATGTCTATATTTGTGTCGTGACCCCTGGTTCCTATTACCACCACTGTAAAGACATCCAAATCAGTAAGTTTCTCTACAATCAACCATTTCATGTCAAACCTCTCTGAATGACTGTGTTTACATCTCAACTACTGAATTGTGCAGAAATTCTGAAAAGTTATCTTTTAGCTCCTCTCTTATCTGTGCAAAAGAGGGTCAGCACATAATTGGGCTGCACAATATACTGCTTGTAGACATTATTGCAATATTGACCTTTGCCATACTGATATCATAAAAGGCAATATGCAATATGCAAATGAGCCCTTTGTGTTGTGTGCTGTGAACATCTCGTCAGATGATTTTTGATGAATCAATCTGAGACAACTCAAGTGAATATGCAAGACTTTAGTAATGTGTGTATATTGCTGTTATATTCTCCATATACAAATCATGTTAATTGTTCTAATGCTGATTAAGTCAGTTGAAAGGAGTGCTCTGAAGTCATGTTGTCTGTCTGTTGTAGGCGTCATTCTCATATTCAGAACTCTAAGCAGATTTCCTCTATGAGAAAAATGAATAGTGCTTTCGAAAATCACAACTATTGCATACTGTAGTAAACAAAGGCATCACAAAGTCAATACCTTTTGCAGTACAAACATTTTTCCTCTGAATGTCACCAAATCCTCTGAATTGCACAAGGAGCTGGGATATGAATATTGCTACATGCAAGCTAACACCTCTCCACACCGAACTGACATCATAAGACTGGCAACCTCACCAAAATACCCGTAAACCAGCAAGCTTTGTGCAGTGAGGTAGCTAAACTGATCTGGCAGTGGCAGGTTACAGTTCAAGTAGCTGGAGGTGGTAGATAACAGGTTGAAGTTCCATTCATTGCTCCCTTTCATACCCAACATTTTATTATGCACCATTTCCTTTCTTTGGCTAATTTCCCCTCAATTCATTCTTCCATAAGCTGCTATTATTATCCTGTAAACTATTTTGACTTACACTGTTTAATTTTATTTAGTCAATTATTTAACTATATTAACCAATTTATTTTCAGCTGAAAAAATACCTACATATTATAAACACATACTAAATCAAATGATTGGTGTACAATGTTTGATATTATAAGCTTATTTATTTTACAGTTCTCATTTGATCTCAATATAGCTAACTATGGAGAATGAAGCTTATTGAGTTTACAGCTATTGTAATGAGGCTTTACTAAGCTAGCAACATTTTGAATGGTGTTAAAAAAAACAGTGGGTTGTGTTTTACAAGCACAGTCTGTAAGCTTCCCCTTTTAAACTCTCACATTTACATCATAGAGATGTCATATATTTGTCTATGGTGTTTGTGTTACATAGTTATGTAAAGACAGCGGTTCAATATAAAGCCATAACACTCAAAGAGCCATTTGCATGCTTATATGGTTCTTTGCATGGTGAAATCGTTCTTCAGATTGATGAAGAATGTGCTGAATATGGGTCTATATAGAGCCCTTTTGAAAATGATTCTTCTTTTCTTACAAGCTCGACATCAACCCTTTCTGGTGCTACATAGAGCCATATTCGAAAAGGTTATATATAGAACCATCTACAACACATTCTTCTTGCCTCAAGCATGCAATAGGTTCTTAGAGTGTTCATGGTTCTATACAGAACCATAGTTTTTACTAAAGAACCCTTGAAGAACCATCTTTTTTAAGAGTGGATAAGTCAAAGCCACTTAGGTAGTTCACAGCTAAACAGTGGGCACCCACAGCAGTTTTGAAGTCAGCTGAGAACCAGTCACCACTGATTGTGTAGTCTGGGGATGGAAGCTCACCATAGTAGGCAACCATATTATCAAGTAAGGCTGTTTCCAAATTAACTCTCATGATTACATGAAATAAAACCTGAAACTACCGAGGTCTGGACCTCAGTATCTTCATGCTGGTTACGGCCAAGTTTAATAGCAAATTACTTTCATGTGATGGCATTTTCAACACAGGAGTGTTTGCTTGTTTGTTAAACAACCCGGTAATTCAGAAGATCGAGTAAAAATGTACACAGGACAAAACATATAGGGTTACCACAGAATACAACAGTGGTGACTCTTGAAAACACTTAATTTCTCTCATAGAGAACGCCTGCTTAGACCTGGAGCTCCTAATATGGGCAGGATGACGACAACAGAATGTTGCACAACTTCGGAGGTCCACGGTAGAGAGAAACACTCCTCCTACCTTTAAATACTCACAATACGTACGTACAAACGTGCGCACACACCCCCCAGCGAACTGTCAGTATGGATAATAGAGCTTTGAGGTGCGTGTGGTGGTATTGTCTTCCTCTGTCATTCTCTCATAGTCCCATAGGTCACATTAGCACCTCTCTCTCCTCTGCTCCTCCATCTAGCCTTTAGTGTCTGACTTAATGTGTGATGAGACCAAAGGAAGTCAATGTGATAAGCACCGTTCCTATGAAAAAGAGAAATTCTTTAATAAAATCACAACCAGCCAGAGCACTAAAAAAGAGGAAATAGAGCCTGTCAGGGCTGCTCTCTAGTATTTTCACAAGACCAGAGACTGAACAAAGGCGAAGGAAAAAGGTCCTTGGAAAGGCAGTAAATCTTTGCCGTTCAATATATTGTTCGCCGCTTCTTTTGAGCATTAGTGTTCATATCGATTCTACGAGTCACTGAGTTAAGATGCAGGCAATGGGATTGATCCAACAGCACAGAGCGTATTACCTGAAGCATCAGAGCATACCTCAAAACTGTCAGAATTCACCACCCCAATATCAATACTAATACAAAAAATCACTACATACAGTCATATCCAAATGTTTGGGAGCCCCTGGTTAAATAACATGTTTTGTTGTTGTATATAAGTACAGATAACAGAAAAGGTCTGCGCAATTTAATACACAATTATGCTTTATTTGTTGAATTTAACGTATTAGAAAAAAAGTGAAAATGTGGTTTGTGTGAAAATTATGCTGTGTTAATATTTTGTTTTATTTTTTTCCAAAATGTTAAATTCGGATAATAAATAAAAATTGCACACAGTAATTTGCAGAAACATGTCATGCTTAAGTTTGTTCCCTACAGAGCATGTGTAACTTATTTTAACTTGGGAAATCAACCTATTTTAACTTAGAAAATCAACTACTGTATGTTTGAATGTCACATACTGTGTAAGCATCAAACCCTGCAGTGTCATATGGAGACTGGTCACTGTACGTTAGACTGGTAAAGAATGCGGCTCTATAAATATGAAATGGAGGCATTTGTGTTCACTCTTGTTTTAAGCTCACCACTCAAACAGAGACACGGGTAGTGTTACACACAGTGTTGAGCATGAGCCCTCACCACACTTCACTGAGACGCACTGAACCACAGTGAGAGATGAGGAGTAGAGAAGAAACAAAGACACGCAAATACACGCACGCTATTCAGACAGGGTGGGTAGTATGACGATTTACAGTACAGTACACCACGATATGCTTTTCTTTGTCATCCATTTAGAGCACTAATCAAATGCAGACATTATGAAAAGATTTTATTTATTTTATTTACCAGTGCATAGTAACTGCAAAAAGTGCATATTATAAAAAGGATAGTTCTGGTCTTAAAATCTGGTTGGCTGTGCTGCGTTTGAAGCAGTTATAAAATCCTTGTTATGGGTAATACCACAAGTAATATCAAGGCTAATATCTTGATTATTGTACTCATAAGATACTTCCAAAAGGGGGGATTCTTTGTGATATCTACAGAGAAAATCAGTGAAAAAGTGGAAATTAAAAATTACACTTGAAAGCCTTTGCATGAGTATTACATAAACTGCCACATTAACATCTGCTTAGGGAAATAACTCCAAATGATCTTCAATTATAGAGCATTCATAATGTCTCAAGGCTGTGCCTGTGCATGAGAAACAGCAGGAAAGGGCAGAAGGAAAGGTAATATATATTTGCCACAATCTTTTTTTCACCATTAGTTCAATAATACTGGTGTATATTCAGTTTACTACTTAAAGAAAACACTTATTATTGATATTGTTATGTGAAAATTAAAATGTCAGGAATTAAACAATCAATATTTCAGTACTGATCCACCCTATTTTTATAAAATAGTCAATATATGCGCACCTATGACTGTCTCACAACAACTGAACACTGTGCTGATGTCCCAGCTCTATAAAAAAAAAAACTGTGCCATGAAAGGAATGTTATGCCGCTCACATGAACCACTGAGTGTGTTAACAGTGAACCTCGTTTAATTTAAACTGACTGGCAGACAACCTATTTTCTGAACAACCAGGCTAAAAGATAACACAGGCTAAAAGACAGCTAACAGGCTAAACCGCTCTTTTGCGAATATTCAGGGTTAAACTTTCAATTGAAGTATTTACTAAAAGGTTCGTTAAAAAAAACTGCAATATAAAAAGTAAAGAATATGTTACCTGGATGTCTTACACACTTCAAATGCCCATGTTTTGGTTAAATCTGCCATAGTATTAAACCATGTGTGGGAAACCAAATGTGTAGCACTGTTACATTGATGCTAACACAACACAAGAAATTGCATAGGCACTAGCGGAAATTAGCATTGCAGAAGTAGGCTGGTGAGCAAAAAGTACTTATAAGCATTAAATATTGTCATACTAAGACATTTTCATTATCATAATGAGAGGTGTTCTTCACATCATGCCTAAGAACACCCCTTACACATGATAACATTACAGTAAATCACAGGCTCTTTATTTGTTAACTCTTTATTATTACCAATGTTCTGATTTTCTTCTCCTGTCCCTAAATAGTGCCTTTTTGCCAATATTGATTTTTAAAAATCACTCATAAATGTTTCATAGCTTTTTTAATTGTGGAAACATTGTGAAATATAAATTGTGTACCCTTACATTCAAACAAAGGCCCATTTCGCCCACCCTTGCATTCACACAAAGGCCTGGGCAACAGTAATGGAAGTTTGGAAGGACATTCTAAATATGATTTACAGACGGGAAATAAGATTCAGCAAAAGGTCAACGAAATGCACAATTTAGCACTAATATGCAGTGACAGCCTGGCATGTATGCTCAGTGGTCATTTAGTGTAAACTGGCAGTGGTCACATACCACATGTTGGCCAGCAGAGGAGCCATGGGAGGTCTCTAATTAGATGCTTTACATAGAGGTGATAAGTAACACAGACCAAAATAGGAGCTGAAAATACAAAAAAGACACAATACTTGAAGTAGAAAGAGAAGTAGATTAGGGTGTGTTGGTCTCTTGACCTGTGAAAGCCCCTAAGTGTGAAAGAGTCCAGGTATATCCATGCCCCTGTTTTGTGAACCCTGCCAAAGAGACGTCAGCCTGACAGGCAGTATAAAAACTCAAGGTATGGGTGGACTGTCACACCTTAACCATACGCTCTGTAAGAAACCATAGCAACAAAGACACAGAGAGGTAAAAAGGGAAAAGAAAGGAGTGAGATGAAAAATAAAACTGAAGAGGAAAGCAGGAGGAAAGAAGCTGGGGTTTTTTTTTATGAAGGAGAACTGATTTCCATGACAACCCTGGCTGAGGAAGGGTGAGTAGCGAGGATACCACAAGGAAAAGTATGTTGCGTGAAAGAGATGAGAGAACACAGAGAACTGAGAAGATATGACATCTTCTGAAGGGAAAAGGTGGTCACCTTATATTTTAAAATCAGTTTAGACTGTAGAGCACTGTAATGCTATTAGCCAAACCCCTTTCACATGCCCAGCCAAAAACCAGGCAGCAATTGTGGTTTTGTACATTAACTTGCAACTGAGCTATCCATGCTCCGCCCACATATGCATAGGGCTGTAGTCACATTTGTTGAATCCAAGACAAGTTTAGGACCAGAGCACTAGAACTCTAGCACTAGAAAAGCATTCAGGTCAACTTGGATTTAAAATGAACTATTTCCACCCTGTTGGTTAATCATGGTCATCGTCAAAACAAACTCAATTCATCAAATCATACTATTTATAAGACAAAATTCTGGATTTACAATAATCTTCTATCAAAACGCAATGCCTTTTCCCTGCCTCTATATTGTCAATGCAAGTTTTGATTATATCACTGCACACCAGCAACCAGGGAAAAAGTAATATTAACCACTAACATCACATTTCACATCACAGTATGGAAAGAAAATGTGTTATGATTTCCTTTTTACCAAACTACTGTTGATAGGTTGGACAAGCTTTACAAAAATCTCATTCATCTTAAGCAGAAACTGCACACAGCTCAGTTTTTTGCCAAAATTGCTATTTTAAATCATATTTATTCTGTATGAGTGTGAAAGGATGGTATGTTAGGGTATAATTTGGGTTTTGCTGCATAATTGAGCTAATATTAGCATAGTGGATTAGCGTAGTTTCAACCTGCCTGTTTCCTATGAGGTTCAACATATTACAGCTCAGATTTTTATACTGGAAACTTGTTATGTAGCGACTCTTAACTCTAAATTCAACGTTCCATAAAGCTTGTCTAACCTAGCAACAGTTGCTACAAAAGAACTTGTGAGTGTGGCATAAATAATTCATATTTTACATCTCTGCTGAAACAGGTAGCCAACAGCGCTCACTCAGAGCTATCCACTTAACATAGACCACCGTAAGTTTACTCATTCCAAAGATTACCAGACTCTGAACTCTCTTGAGAAAAAAAAAAACAGATTAGAGAGGGAGAGAGAGAAAGAGAGGGAGAGAGAGAAGAGAGAGAGAGAGAGAGAGAGAGAGAGAGAGAGAGAGAGAGAGAGACCGGCTGGGGGAGGAAGAGGGGTCTGGGCAGCCCATGCATGGTAATTGGCTGCTGTTCAGGAGGGCATTTGCCCTCAAACAAGGATGTTTTGTGAGCACTTATCATCTTGTCAGATCAGATGAGACAGTGGAAGAGCGATTTGGAGATGTTTATATTGATAGTTGAAGGGTTTATTAATTTTAAAAAAAAACAAAAAAGACAAGAAACACAACCCTAAATTTTGAGAAGGGAGGAAAAAAAAAAGAAAGAACCACCATATTGCAGAGTTGCTGCCTGCTGCCAGACACTTGCTCAACTGCCCTGCTCTCTGTGTGTCCTAGAGGGAAGAGGCTAGCTAAATAATTCAAATTCATGCTTGATTTAAAGCAAATCTTGTTTTGTTTTGTTTTGTTCAAAGCTGGTTCGCAAGTCCTTAACCATTTTGTGAGATGCCTATTATCTACAGTAGGTGTTGCTTCAAAGGTGGAAGGTGAAGTGATTATTCACTGCAGACACTCACTTCATGTGCCATCACTGTGGTGTTAGGATGTTCCATCACACAGAACAAGGGCTTCTCCCCATAATTAAATGCAACTTTAAAGAACAGAACAGTGGTGTGAACGCTACAACCAACATTATTTTAGAAAATAATTGAAAGCAATGGTCTACCAAGCTGTTCTTCTATTGACATTCTGTTCTATTGAGCTGTGGGGAACCCTCAGGACCTTCTAGCCTTTAAAGAAGGGATACTAAGATATACATAGCTGTAGTTGTCAGTTAATTTTATGTTTAGTAGTATCATCATGCTCTTTAGGCAGATACAGCTATGCTGTCATATATGCAGACTGCAGATATGAGCGTTAGTCTAACCAGATTTCAGTCACTTGTTACAAATGGAAAATGCAACATAGAAGGTAAAATGTATGTTAATATATGTTAAATCTTCAGATAAAACATATGGAATGTCTTTTACAAGCTTCAAATGTCTGTGTTTACTCTAGAATGGCCATAAAGGTTTACTGTGTGCCAGCAATAGCTTAGTGCTAATACACTGTCCAAAATTCCATAAGGATGCTAAGAAAATTAGCATTACTGTAGAGCTGTTTAGTTCAGCCCAGAGCAGCTTAACCCCACCCATTCACACTAAAGTTATAAGGAGTGTTTCAGCCTGGACTGTCCCTTCGAATGAGGCACAATACAGAGCAGCTAATAATAACAGAGCATACATCATTCTAAAAGGCACAGTAAGAAAAGCAGCAAGTTTAATTCTAAGGGATCAAAGGAGGCTAGAAAATAATCTTTTGGGTTTTTGGTACATAAAACTATACAAATGCCCTAAATGGACCTCAGTGGGGAAAAAGAAAATACGAGAAAAAGTAGGACATGGGCCCTTTAAGGTAGAGTATATAGACTGTATTAAGATAAAGTACTTTTTACTACTGCTAATGCTAACTTGGCTTGGTTTGTCTCCTATTATTGTGTCATTGTGCCAGTGCAGACAGGCTCTGAGCCTAGGCTCTATTCCAGGTCAGTGTAGCCAGTGAGGGCAGTTTGGAGGCGGAAGCCCCCTGGGGTGTTCCCTGGACACAACCCGCCTGAGCAGCTACACACCACTCCTATGATTACACTCTGCAGGACAAGATAAATGGTGTGGTATGAGAGAGTCAGCAGCCAAGCCTCTCATTTGCTTCCCATGGGACAGTGTGTGTACCACAACAAGTCTGTGGCCTTTTTCATTTCCTCCTCTGACAGGGTGTTTGCTTGTTTTGTGATTAGAAGAAGAAAATTATCCACAAACACATGAAGAATATTTCACTCGCGTCATATTACAGTGCACATTTCTAGGTTATTGTCTACTTACTGATCTTTTTCAAAGGAAAAAAAAAGGATTAGGTTTGTCTTATGAAGTGTAGAGGAAGATGTAAAATCCAACGCTCCATATTGGCACTCGTTTTGATGTCCAAAAGCCCTTCTTACAATGCAGTTATGTTACAGCAGGGCAAAGTGTTTTTGTTGCACCTCCCACTGATTTCTGTGGAGACAGGTGACAGACCTGGAGGTTGTGGAGGATTGCAAGAGCCAAAGTGGAGCAAAGCATGCAAAGAAAGCAAAACAACTGACAATTTCTTAACTTTCTACAACTGATAAGTGAATTTTACCAGCACTCAGACAATCATATTGTTAAAATGTTGCGCAGTTTGCTTCGTCCATTCCTCACTGTAAACTTAAATTAGTTGACTTTATTTTTAAACAATCATGCACATTTATTGTCCTGAAAAAAATATGTATATATTATTATTATAGTATTATTTATTTATTTATTTTTTTTTTATATTTAAAATATTATTGGGCAGGGAGGGGGAGGGGCTCATGTTTTGCATGCACCCACTTTCAGATGACTGGCCTTTTTTTTATTGGAGCTTCTTAAAAACCCTTAATTTTTGGGGCAGGCATTGAAAAAGTTCTAGTTTTATTTATCTGAGCCAAACCAAAGACATATTAACACATAAAATATTGAAAATCAAAATGAATCTTGACCACAGAACTGAAACTCAGACTGAAGCTGAAACTAATGTGCATCATCAAACCCTTATTGCATGTGACAAAAGTGCCTACAACTGCACAAATTTTTGCACATCTAAACTTGCTGGCATTGTAGCAGCACGCCCTCAAAGCAGCCAACAGTCGCCAAGGGAAGACTGTCTTTTTGAAGCCGTGGGGCCACCACAAGCTCACATCTGGAAGAAAGACAGGCATCACCACATTACACTAGTTGAAGAAATACTTCACTTTGCTCTATGATGTCTTCTCAATGATTCATGCTAACATCCTCCCACTGTGCCTACTGTAATATTAAGCTACAGGAGTAACAAGGGGCACATGGCTAAAAGACTGTCCTGCCTTTTTCAGTTTCAATTCAACACACAGCACAGCATCATAGCATCACCCATTGAAGACTACAAGCAATACCCGCCATAAATAGGTAAACCAATACCAATATGTTTTCAGATCATAACCCAGTGAGACAAAAAGCACATAGCTTCCTCCACGCAACTATCATACACACTCTAAGCACATTACACAACAGACTAATCTCAGTATAAGCATGAAGCGCAGTGAAAATGTAAAGGATCGTTCTACCAAATTGGTTCAAATTCAGAGTTGAAAACACATTTCATACTTTTAACTGACATTCCATTTTGCAACTGCCAAAACAATCATAACACTACCAAAATGTTACCAAATGTTTTAGTAGTGACTGTTTCGGTAGTGAGAAATTTAGCTAATTTTGTGCATAACTCAAAAACACAAGCCAGTACATGACTAGCAAACACAGCTTTGAACAGTTGTACACACAAAGAATCATAATATTTTCATTACAGCATTAAAAAGTTACTTAACTGCAAAAAATGTTTCGGTTGTGACAGTTCTTAATGTTACACACTGACTTTCAGACTGTGGGACACTTCAAACAATGGGATCTGACTGCTCACCATGTGGCCATGAGGGACAGGGATGCTCTAAAATTTAGGGGTGTGGCTAAAATAAGGCTCCGCCTATGGACTAAAACTCTGCGTTTCGTTAATGACATGGAAACATGAGACAGCATTTTTTGAATAAAGTTGTTCTTATTTAAACATGAAATCCATGATCTAAATCTTCCAACTTCACGTTAAAAGAAATCTTAAAGGTCTTAAAAATACAACAATGAAAAAAAAGTTCGCATTATTTTCTCCAGTTAAAATTTAGGGGTTCGGGTTTGGGACAGACACCTTCCAGTAGAAAGTACCCTATTAATGATGATTTTGTATATGTTTAGCCTGTTGATGTCTCTATTAATGCTTAGGGTTTAAATAGATAACATAACCCTTGTAAATATCTAAGATCTGAGCACTTAATTGTTTTTTTAAATATTTTGTTCTACTGTGGGACTGCAGTTTGAACTAATTCAGTAGAAGGGTCTGTATTCAACGTGTGCCCTTCTATTCAGATTATATCAAGAGTTTGCCGTTCGTTTTTCATGCCATTAACTTTGTTTGAATTCCACAGTCACTCAAAAACAACTTTCAAGAAGAGGGTAAAAAAATGGATGACCAGATGAAATTTCATGCTTGGTTGACTTTGTCAAACTGGACCAACTCTTGCTGAGCACTTAATTAAAATAATTCATCTCTTAAATTGTCTCCTGCTTGACTGAAGAACAGGCAAGAATCGCAAAAGATCATATCTGAGGCCGTCTTAAAGTGACTTTGACCTACCGATGAGAGACGTGTCCTCATCACGCTTTTAGCCTTCTCTTTTTTATCACCGGCCTTAATTCTTTAATGGGCTTTCCCAATTCCGCACTTCATAACAGGTGAGCATACTGAGGGTGAGTCATTGAAAAAGAAACTAGAGGGAAAATAAATCAGCTTGTGCCTCACTGTCTGTGCTGTGGAATAATATTTTGGTCCCAGGAGGATGCACTTTGGGCGATGATTTTATGCATCATTTTCCAAAATCCAAGCAAAATGGTCTTTATCCACCAGAAAGACATGATTAGTTCAAAAGTCGAGAGAACTAGAGAGAGGCAGAGAGAAAGAGAGAGTTAATGTCATGTTTTATTATCTGTAATTGTTGGTCCTCAAAACTCTTAAAAATGAAACAACAACATATATTACACAGAAAATTACACACAAGGCTCAACAACCAAATATAATTTCAGTTATTTCTGTATTTAGTGTGTTCACTCTTTGCCATTATCACAGCTTCCATTCTCTTTAGAAGACTTGCTCTTGGTTTTTCAAAGAAATCTGCAGGGATATTTTTCCATACCTCCAAAGTTCAGTCTTAGAAGTTGGTTGAATTTGACTCATCAGTGCATAAAACATCCCTCCAAAACATAGACATCGAGTTCAGTGTCCTAGTACAAATTTCCTTTCTTTTCCTTTTTGTCTATTTCCTTATGTCAGTAACAGCTTCTTGGCAGCTGCACATCCTTTCAGACCCACAGCACTGAGTTGAAAGATTTAAGTGCTGTTTATCTGATACTGACAGTTTTGGTGGTCTACCAGGTCTTGTGTGGTTATTAGGAGTTCCAATTTCTCTGTATCTTTTAATCATTTTTTAAACTCCAGTTTTGGAAACTTTTTTTTTTTTTTACATATTTTCTTTTTACTTTTTGTCTTATATCTAATCTCCACAGAAATATCTCCTTTAGCCATTTTAGATACGTGAGAAAGAAATGTGTGAGACAGCTAAGGTGTGTTTAGGCAGTCGCTAGTGTGAATGTCAGCATCTCTTTGAAGGGTAATAATGTCAGTGACAGTTTTGCGAACAGCTTTTGTTGGAAGGAGGCAGCCGTAACTCTTTGATCTTAGAACTGGAAGGATGGAAGAGTTAAAAGTAAACAGTGGACAATTTAAATACTGACAGATTTGATATTATACTTAGTGTTGGAGGCTTTCATGTAAAGTTCTGTTAAATACATGTTTCCTGCAGTTTACTGCCTCTGATTAAGGAATAACTTTGAATGAATGGCCATTCTGACTGGAACTGATATATACGGGGGTCTCTGACTTTTGCACAGTACTGCATGTCCGATTCAAGAGGCACTAAGAATCGTTATTTCTGTACAGGCTGGTGATACCGTGACCGAAATTCATTTAGAATAAATTAATAATAAATTACCTCAACATTTCGACATATACAGTACCACCCCTCCTTTTCTAGGGGTTGTGGGGGGGGTATTTCTTTAGCACGCTCTGGCAGGCATCCTCTCCACTATGTAAAACATTAATTACTTTCATCTGTTCACTTCCTTCCAACTGTCTTATCAGATGCTACTCTCGCGAGCGAAATACACACGTTTAAGCTAAACACTAGAACCCTAAACAACAAACAAAGTCCAGAATAGAGCATGACAGTCTATTCTGCATTACCTTCCACATACTGGGCCTGAAATCAGACTCCATGAAGAGGTACATAATAAAAAGCCTCTCGCAACAATAGGCTGCTGCCAAAGGCCCTGGATTCATTTGTGTGTTCATTTCTTTTTTCTTTTTTTTTCTCTTTCAATAACTTAAACAGGCATTTGGCAGCGCGTGCTATAGTAGAGGGGGAGAAGTTAGGACCCTGTGGAACTGCTCCAGCGTACTGCTGCTCTCCTGTAAATTAAAAGCAGACTTGTATTTTTCTTTTTTCTCCCTTTTTTCTGTCTTCTGAGGGCGAGTAGGAGAGGTTGGAGGGGGTCTGGAACTGTTTTTGTAGCCACATCTTGTAGGAAATCCTGAACAGAAAATGTTAACGAGAGACACGAAAAACCACGAAAACCGTGTCTCCCCTCCTCCTCTTACTCAGTGTGACAGCAGCACACACGGGCAAGAAGGCTAACCCCACAAAACACACACCACACACACATAAATCGTCTCACGTAGAGCACTAGAACATCGAACCTCCTTCTCCAAGGCATACACGACCACTCCGACCAACAAAATTACAACCCCACAATGAATTCCAATAAAACATGGGGGGTTTGGAGGGGAGGGGGTTAGAAAAATGAAACCGTATAAAAATTAAGACATGTTCTGGGGGAAGCCTGGCTGCAACACTTAATCTAGCCCAGATCACAAGGAACTGTGTTAGTACACTTGTTGCATGCAAGGCCTTAAATCACTGAGCGCTCACAATATCCCTGAAACTAAAAAGCAGGAGATTAAAAAATAAGGCAATAATAAACGCAAATGTTTGACGGTGGAGGAGAACGTACTGAGACAAGTGCGCTCAATTTGAAGTCTCACAGTTTTACATCTCGCCAAAAAAACGAAACACAAACAGGCTCTTCGCTGTATCTTTCTTTTTAGTCATGATTATGAGCAATACTGTAGGCTAATCTGCTCCACACAAGCAATAAAAAGGGTAAAAATTCGCCTCTTAGCAAACCACCACTTGCAACCCCATGCAGGCCTCCTCAAGCGATGCCATGACATTCAGATGTAACCTGTAATGTATCATTTGCATTCAATTTGTAGCCAGAAGCATCACCTACAGTCTTTAACCATAATGGTTTGGTAACTGTAAATGTCACCATTCCTTCTTGTCAATGAACAGCAGCAACGCGGGGCCTTTTCCAAAATCTGTTGTCTTATTGTTAGTCGCTGGCCGAGCAAAATGGATCCCAATAAAAAGCAATGAAGCGCTACATTGTAATTAGCTAGAGTGAAGGAATGCTGTAGAGGTTTAGCAACAGCCCCTCCCCCATCTACTTTTCAGGTTGGCAGAGTGGTGAGTACAGAAAATATTGAGGTGTGCCTCCTGGAATGGAAGCCATTCTTTAATTATAAGTGCCACAGGGGACTGGCTGGATAAGTGCCGGACAACAATTATTAGAGCAGAATGTGACTGCTCGCACCACAGTCACTTCAGCGTTTCATTTCCGAAAGAGGGTAGCTGTGAAGAGGCATACTGTGTTTTTTATTTTTTTCATTTAATTCAAGTGAACAGAAATTGCCTTGGAGGCACAGTAGCACTTTATTCTACATTTAATAGGAAACATGTAGTGATTACAAGTAATGTCTGCAACACTTGCTGGATATTAAAGTACCTTATCTGAAAACTACCAGGTATGTACAGCATTATTACAATGCAATTAATACTTAAATGTGCCCTATTTACAAGTAATATCTGATGCATACTTTGCAGCTTGAATATGTAAGTACAGAGTAACTGATGTAAAAATACCATAATTCTGAGTAACCGTTGCATTATAGCACCAAATAGCCTACTGGTGTGCATCATGGGGGGCCTGGGCTTTCTCACTTAGAAGCCACGCCTCAGATGTTTGAACTTACAAAATGTACTTCATCTTGCTCTCTCATAATACAGGATGGACCCTCAGGCTATGAGTGTCTCACAGGTAAAGCTCTGCTTAGGTCATCACAAACTGATGGCAGCCATCACCATGGTAACGTTTACACAGCTGCATGCCACCATCGGTTGAGTAATGTTGCAGTTACAACCAACTCTGCAATCAGGCATGGAATGATGCGTCTTTCCTACGCCAAAACGTAAACACAGCAGCACCCTGCTCCACTGTTTCTGCAGACTATAAGAACTAAGAAAAAAGTGCACACAATACAACAAGAAAATTGTAGTCTTTAACCGGACGTCTACACCTAATGCTGTAAAAATCAGGACTTTGGTTAATTAGCCTGTACCACTGTAGTATGCTGTCAGCGGTTATAACAATTGTGTGTTGTGTTTAAAATTTGTTTATCACAGCTATAATGAGGTGGTCAATATAGTGATGTCTCAGCAGCATGATGCTTCCTCGCTGGCCCCCCCATCCTGTAGCCAGCCCCTCTATAAAGAAATTCTGGCTACACCTTTACTGTACATTAGTTAAATTATTCAGTTGAAATATTTTTCTTATTCAATGAAATAATGCACAAAATGATAACTTTACAGGAAAGAACCTACTTTAATTGTAATATAAGTCAATGGAACCAAGTCATTTTGGGTCATTTCTTGTGGCCCATTCTTCATGAAATTTACACACAATGTAAAGGGCAACAGGCATTTTCAAATTATGTCAAAAACTGAAAAATGACAAAAATGTATATATATATAAGTTATGTACTGCTGTTTCTACTCTCACTATGTTCCTAGCAAGGTGTTATGCGATGTTACCACACACAAAGTGGCTAGCAAACAAATGGTGGAACATGGTCGACCATAAATAAACAAATAAACAGTTTTAGCTTATAATAACAATATGATACCATTGGTGTGGGGGATTTTATGGAAAGAATGTTGTTGAAGACGTATTGGAAGAGGTCTACGGACCTTTGAGAACCAGGTAGAGAACCATTTGTTTATAACACTGTGAGATTTTAAGTTTACTGCAGTTCTGTATCCAACTTATTTTAATATTTTACATTCATTTACATTAAAGTGAATTTAATTTCTGATCGGAGTTGACAGCTATTACTCTACACACCTGGTACTTTTGACATAAGTTATCATGTACTTTCACAGCAATAAATAAATAAATAAATAAATAGGAAAGTGTGTACTAGACATTACTTGCAACTACAATGGTTGCCTATTAAATACTAGATACTTACTGTAAAATGAAGTGCTACTCTTATTTGCCATGGAACCTGTCACAGAAGTGCTGAAATGTAATGAGAATGACACCCAGTATAGTAAAGATATTATGCTACCATTATGTAACACCCCTCTCCACTTTAAAGATAATTATAATCTCTGGGATTTTATCTTCAATAAGAAATGGCCTTTTTCTCTTCGCAGACACTTCTGTACCAGGTTGAGAATTCTGACTGGTGATGTGATGACACAGAGGCTGGGCAATGGGGGGTTTTGTGTTTAGGAGGTGGTCTATAGATAAGCACTGGTCACTTCTGCAGTCTATCACTGTCACCTGAGACCCCCAGTCAGCCAGGCATGTCCAAAAAAGGGGATAAAGGGGCTTCAGAGAGAAGGCGGACATCCCAGCAGGGACTGACAAAGCAATCAAGAATGCCTCACCTCCTGAGCAGTGACACCCCCTCTCACCCCTCCACACACACACAAAACACCCCAAACATCTATACACATACACACTCGGAGGTTTGTTTTTGTACAATGCGAGGACGTGGGGTCAAATATATATAATATATATGTATACAGTTTATACAAACGTTTAGAAGTTTGGACACCCCTGGTCACGGCCAAATAACATATCTTTAGTGAAAAGAGGTAAACAAAACCTCTGCAGTGAACTATTACAAATAAATAAATTACATTTTCTGTAAATGTTAATGGACAGTTGCTTTATATTCAATTAGCTTAAAACACAGAAAAATAATAAAATAGCAATTGTTGAATGTGCAAATAAATGTGACACCCATTAATTAGTCTCAGAGCTAGTCTCAAAACACATGAACTTGTTAAGCCTTTACTGACTCGTTACAATGGCCAAGAATTGTCATTAGGAATTGTCAGCTGATGACAGTTCCAGAGTGTAATACATTCTATGACTCTTCTAACCTTGTGCTAACACTTAACAACTGTAAGCAGCTGGCTGAGGATGTGTAAATGAAGCTTACTGATGCCTCATTGCAGAGGAAGTCTATGTGTATAGATATCAAATTGCTTCCAGCTCACAACTTCCACTGTCTATAATGTCATTAAGAAATGGCAGTTAAAGGGAACTGCAATATGGCACAAATATCATATCACAATATTTAGAGGTATCATGATAACAAAATGGTCCAGACACAAACACATTTGTCTAGATAACAAGTTTGTTTTGTAAAGCGAAACAGCCAGACAGAGGATGTGTAAAACTAAGGCTGGTAAATAGGTGTGAATGTGGTAAAGTTGAGCTCAGAAACACAGCCTGACAAGAACAGCTCTCTAAGAGACACATGGGGCAGGGATACACATTACCTTGAGCTTTCTTTGATGAGGAATGATTAAACATAAATAGGAATGGATAATAAAGAAGCGTGGGTACTTTTATCCAAAAAGTGTGTGTGTGTATGTGTGTGAGGGGGAAAGGTCAGGCTCCATCTCAGCGGCCATAACAAGTGGTCGAGGTAACGAGCTTCAGAGGCCGTATGGGAATTTGGCTAAGCTGGCCAACGTACATCCCACACACCTCCTTCCAATTCACTCTCTCTCTCTCTCTGTCTCTCTCTGTCTCTCTCTCTCTCTCTCTCTCTCTCTCTCTCGCTCTCTCCTGCCATTCTGCTCAGCCCCAGTCTCCTCCAATTCTCTAATGAGAAAAAGCTGGTAAGAAAATCCTGGCCTCAGTCCTATATAAACTTACAGACATCTCACGGAAAAGCCCATGGAGAAAGAGAGAAGAAGAAAAAAATGTAGAAGGGGAGAGAGAGAGAGAGAGATAGAGAGAGAGAGAGAGAGAGAGAGAGAGAGAGAGAGAGAGAGAGATAGAGAGAGAGAGAGAGAGAGAGAGAGATAGAGAGAGAGAGAGAGGGGGGGGGGAGACAGTGAGAGAGAGCAGGAGAGAGAGAGATAGAGAGAGGGAAAGAGAGAGAGAGAGGGAGGTAGGATACTGAAAGGTGAAAGAGAGAGACAGAGAGAGACTAAGGGGGAGAAGAGAGAGACAGAGAAAGACAGAGAGAGGGGGAAAAAGACAAAGAGTGAAGAAGACATGGGGGAGAGAAAGACAGAGTAAGGGACAAAAAAGGCAGAGAGAGTAACGGAGATAGGGAGATAGGAAAGAGTGAGAGAGAGAGTGGGAGAAAAATTAGAGTGAGAGAAAGAAAAAGAGAGGAAGGTGGGATACTAAGGTTAAGGGAGTTGAAAGAGAGATAGAGAGATTAAGAGAGAGAAGAGAGAGAGAGAAAGAGGGAGAGAGAGAGATAGAGAGACGTGGTGGGAGGTAACAATAAAGAAAGCAGTAAAGAACAAGACAAGAACAAAAATGCACAAATTGCATTAAATAATAGTCTTAAAAACATAGTTATTTAGCCTTTCTCTTTCCTTCCATGATTATAGGCGAACGTCAGTGCTGTAATATGGAGGAATGGATGTGGATGTATTGATTCTGAAAGGATGGAGCCTGTGTGCTGCAGAACTCTTCAACTTTAGACAACTCTCACTAACCACGCAAGGACACACACATGCTTAAACATTGTACAAAGACTTGCTTATATAAGAAAGCATACACGCACGCACATACACTGGCACGTGCATTCAAACAGCACACAAAGGCTTCCTTACAATCACATCACTGGCGCAGTTCTCAGCACATGAAATGAGCTGACTCATATTCAGAAATACTTGTCAGTCACTTGAAAATTTCCTGACAAGTTTGAAAGCCTGGTTGGCATGTATAGGCGGACCAATCACGCACACCCACTGTGGCAAACAAACAAACTCACAAACACAAACAATGCCTCCTAAATGCTTTAAAAGAAGTAAAGACAATGTGCGCTTCAACCACTGTACACTAAACAATAACTAACTGTATGAATAAAGCCCAAACAGTTTTCAAAGGCCTTAAAATGACATCTGACCAAGTGCTTCATTTCTTCATCTTACTGCACAAAATATAGTTTTCCCCAATACACGGCAGGTAAGGCATTTGACATATTCATAACCAAATCTAAAATTCATACTAGAATGCACTCCATCCATTTCTCTAAAGGAATATCATACACAGCAAAGCTCCAGTCATGCTCCATCAGCTCAGCAGATAGGAAGACATGAAATAGAGGGGTAATTTAAAGGACAGATTAGCTGAGCTGTAATTATAACTTTCCTCCCTGTTCAAATAGCTGCCTTATAGATGGGTGGCTTTGACAGGGCCCCATAATGAGCCTCTGTGCATTATTTCAAGGCCTGGCATATATGGTATCTTGCCTGAAATGTGTTATAGGAGAAAAAACCCAGAAATGATAGAATTATGAAATATTGAACACTGAGTAATGACCATTTTCTGCATGGCAAGACTAGACCAGCTTCATCCTTCTGCCTTTTAGGCCCCTTTTTTTTTTGTCTGATGTCGAATTTTTGGTGGCCAAAGGAGTGGAGCCGGCTGCTAAATTGTGATTAACTGACAATAGCTATGGCAAAGATTGCTTCAGGAGTCAAAATCTTTCTTCATAAATCAACAAAACGATAGCATTTGGCAATGGAACCGCCAATTAGAGCAGGAGTAACAATGCATAAGAAGTAGAAAGCTGCCAAGCCGAGGGTGCTGGTGATATTATGAGAGCGCAGAGACAGTAGCAGGAGGTGCCAACAGCTCGAGCACTTTTCAAAACCAGTGAGAATCCAACACTCAGGATGGAATTGTTTTCTAATGAATAGAGCTCTTTACATGCTCCATTCCACATCCTGAAAAACACAGCAGCCCTAAATCATGTCCCTGGCACAAAAAGACCAGAGCCTGAGTTTGGCCTATACCATAGAGGAACTCTCAATAAGTGCAGAAGAAAAGCAAAAAAAAAAAAGAAAAAAGAAAGCAATTTCTGCACGTTGCTGCAGTTCTGGGGGCTCAGATGTTAAATGGAAATGCATGAGCGCAGTGCAAAAGTAAGGTTTTCCATCAGTGTTTGTCTGACTGCGAGGTAGTTTTCCTCTTGTGCTACACACAACAGTAAATGTGGAGCAGTGAGCAGTACATATCCAAAAACCTGATGCTATCAGCAATATCTCCTGCACTCACTGCCTCTGCAAAAACACCCCCCTAGCAAACAGACACACAAACACACATGAATGCACATGCACACACACACCCTCAAGCATCCAGAATACACCTGAGGTGGGACTAAGAGTTCCTATGAGCTCAGCAGCTTTCTATCTATATCATATACTGTGGATTCCTTTATATGAACATTCATTATATCAATGTCCTTATAACTTCAATCTTTAATGCAAACAGGCTATTTCTGTATTAGCTGCGTCTTCTCTTCTCCTTTAAGTATGAGATTTCTCAATGCCATTATCGCAAGTAGAGCTCACAAAGTAGATGTATACATTGTTCGCATAAAAAAATACCATTCTGAGAATGCAAACATATAAGTAGGAAGATATTTCAATTGCCTTTTATCTTTACTCTGCTCAAACAAACCAGTAATAACTGATATTAATTATGTTCTGAATGTGTTCACATGCTCACTCAGAACTTATCACAGTGCATTCATCAATAAAGGCAGCATCATGCTTCTTGTATACAGTGATAGGAAACACAGTGCGTTTTTGATTCCATATGCTGCTACATTTTACACATGCATGTATTGCAACCATTGTGGCAGCAAGTTTTAATGCGTTATAATGAAAGAATTTCACTCATTTTACAAAATAGCTCAGTGATGGTGAAAAGAACCAAACGTCTGAAGCACTTAATGCCTCCAAAAGCTACCTCATGGACAGTCATTACACAAAATGGTTAGAAATACATTGCCTGATGCCAGAGACAGTTTTACAACAGCTGTATGAAAAAAATGTTGGCCTAAAACATATATTTAAAACATATTTATGGTGCATTTAGGGTGCTGTAGAGAAAAACAGTAACCAAAGAAGACTTCTTTACCATTATCAGCATTACAATTAAAAACTCATATAAGATCACTGGTCATTTTGGATAACAAATAAAATGGTTCTATTCATGTTTAGGTCATCACAACTGCTGATTTCTATCACCACCATTGTGCAATACCCTTAGGGCCTTCTTGGACTCCAGAGAAGGCCTAGTATTATCCGTGAAATAAATATCTGTAATTTTTTGTTCATCTTTATTTAACAGAATTATCATGCAATAAGTATTAACCTCTGCAAATGGTAGTAATAGTCTTCAAACAGGATTTTTTTTGTAATTGTATTATCTAGGTAGACACAGCCAAGCAAGCTCTCCTATTGGTTAGGACTTTACGAGCTGGACTAAATGCCTAAGATCACCAACATAATTAGGAATCAACCAATCATGTTTTGATTTACATTTCGAGTGAAAAAATGTCACTCTAGGCCTACTTGAAGTCCTAGATACATCACTGTGAACAAGACTGGTAGCCTGACTAATGTGTCTCAGTAAGATGCTGGAAAAATATATAATAATATGTCTGTTGGGAGCTTCAAATAAAACATGGAATGCTTTATTTCCAAATGTCCGTGTTTAATCTACAATGGGCAAAAAATGTTCATGTTAATCACTGTTAGCTTAGCATACTACTAGAATCCCATAGGGGTGCTAGAAGAAATTAGCATTATTGTTGGGATCTACATTGTTTTTGACTGAGTTTTTACATTTATGGCCTGAACTGAAGGCATAGATCTAACAGTCATGGTTTGCCACTTGCTTACATTTAAAGCATTCGACATCATGTAAATATGGTTTTATGTGATGCTAGTATTGTATGTATTGTATGTAGGCTACAGCCTTTCGATGTTAGTACCTCCACTCTTCTGACCAAATGTCCTGATCTCAATGATTCTATTGCCCTGAAATGTTTTTAATCGGTTTAATTAAAACCGATGGAATTTGTCTTTAAACAAGCAAAACCAACGTTTCTGAATGTGTCAGAGAAGTAGGTGAGATAGGGTAAAAGATAGCAAACTATGTACCCTAGACTGCACAGAAATGCAGAAAAACAGGGCTAAACACATCAACAAGAGCCCTGTGTAACCAGGACATTTTCATACACTTAAACCCAGGTTCAGGTCCAACATCTGTAAGCAAAAAAGACATATAGCTCTTTGTTCTTCTGAAAATGTTTTTGAATATTCTGTTTTTTCCCTCTTGTAAGCCTGGGTTATGGTAAATGCTCCACATTCTGACTTGGCCTGCCAGCCTAACATTTTCTGCTGATTAAGTAAGTGCTCTCTTAGCGTTCTATTATTTCACAGACAGATCAGATAAGCCAACAACAGTTTGTTCTCTGATGTAGAAGCAAGACAAAGAAAATTAGCAAGAGAAGGAAGGAATGGGGAAAATATTCAGAGTTATCGCCGCAATGTCTGCTGAATATTGGACAAAGACATTCACAGTTTTGAGCTGTTACCGTCAGTGATCTGCCATTTTCTGGAGGTTTGAAGAACATACAGTAATCCTTTCTGCTATATCAGGTTCGATCTGAAGGGAAATTGGCAGAGCAGCCGTGAAGATTGCTCTGGCACTAACCAGGCCATTGGCTAAGAGGCGACACCTATGGGATTCCTCCGCGTCTGCCACAGACTCCAATCACAGCCATTTGTAGAGCTATCAGTGAGAATTTTCCAGACACCACATCGGGGATCATTCACTAACCACTCGCACTCTTCTAACTCTCTCTCTTACACACATACACACACGCAGTTCAGGGGCGCCAAATGTTAACTCCTCCAGCCAGGAGGGACCAGAATAAGTCACATGCAGAGACGTAAGCCAGGGCTATAAAATGCTATTCAGAACAGAGCTATGGGAGTGAAACAAATGAACCATGGACATAAACAGAATGAATCATAAGGCCGAGACAGAGTCATCAACTGGCATACTGATAAATCCACACTGCAAATCAAATAACTGGATGGATAGGTGGAATTTTTGAGGAATTATCCTAGGATGTACACAGGTACTTTGTAAGTCATTAAGGAATTGATAGAATTGATAGAAGTCTTAAAAGGCTTAAGACATTACAGTGGTATTTCACCCTTGGGGTTCCTCAGGAAAAGAAGATTGCAGGGATATAAAAGAGATGTGGGATTTCAGAGAGGTCCAGAGTAGTTGAAGTACAACAGTAAGCTTCTCCATAGAATCTCAAGTAGGAAAGTCACTTAAACATGTTTCCAATGGGAGGAGTGTGGGATCGATCCCAGCTACATTTTAGAGTATTTTAAAACAGTGACCTTTATGTAATAGCCACTGAGATGTATTAAAGGTCAAACATGGACACTACACATATAAATAAAAGCTTCCTTCTCTAACATGCCTGTAAGACTTTTGCCACATACTAAGCCACGACAGTCATGTCAAGCACATACAGCACTGTACGACAAACTATTAAATGGGAGTGTAGAAAAGAACTGAATTGACAGGAACAAAAATTTAAATTTAAGTTCAATAAAGGTTCTTGGGAATTTGATATAGTGTACTCAAGACACAGCACTACTAGTGACATACTGATATGGGAATTTTGGGCCAATGCTGATATCCAATATCTTTCATTGACATATATTTTGGACTAAACCACCTTTACTAGTGTTATTGAGAAATGTTAAAATGCAGACATTTAGCGTAGTTACCCAGCGCCGCCTAAACGTTCTGCTTTTCCCAGAATACATTAGCTCTTTTTCACAGTTTTCCCATGATTTTAGAGATTCTTCAGTCAATTATTGTTTTTTTTTTGTCTTTAATAACATTGATGGGATGTTTTTCAATGGACATGTGAATGGTTTACAAAACCATATGCTAACTGGATTTTCATTGTTGTTGATGAATATTTAGTCAGCATATATGAAAATGTTTAATTGCTAATTTTATTGTGGTAGTTATTTTTTTTTTAAATTGTCAGTTTTAACCATCTTTGTGGAGAAGTGTGAGTAAATTGTTTTCAGTGAACTGTTTTCTAACTGTTCCCCTTTCACTCCTTATTGCTCACTAGCAGCTCAACACAGTCATAACATTTTACACACACAGAGCCAACAGTGTCCTATTTAATCTGCTAACTAAATTATGGGGAATTTTTTTTATTTGATCATATGAAATCTATTTTTTTTAGATATCTACTGATACCTATATGATTTCAAGTAGGGGTGGGCGATATGGCAAAAATATATCATTGCAATACTTCAAGACATTTTCACAATACACTTCACAATCACTTTTTTTCTTTTTTTTTTTCTGAAGTTTGACAAGTGGGGACAGACAAAAAAGACCCAGTAGTGCCACATTTAAAAAATATTATCAAAATCTATGAGTGCAATGATTTTTATTCAATTTATCAGATAAATCACTGAACGCAATCCAGTTTAAATAATTGTACTCTCTTTGTAATTTTGTAATATGATATCATTTATCAAAGTAATAATATATTTTGTTATATCACCCACCATTAATTCTGATATCATTGTGCATCCCTAAAAGCAACTAACAAACGTCAAGAAGACTATACAAGTTAAATAATTAAAACAGAGACAAGATTTTGTAGAGAGAACACCATAACAATCTATCTAATGTTGTTTGTCATTTAATGTTTCATTTATTTTCTATCACTGTTGGCCATAGACCAGCACATGAACACCCACAGTGAACAGAATTTAGCCACAGCCCAGTAATTTACATTTTCCTATGAATGCCCATACAAATTATATTCACTAAGAATACTCAGGCACGCACAGCACATTTCACTGTCCTATGTACGCAAATGCTTTTTCTATCAAGAGTATCAAAAGTTCTTTCAAATTTAAATACATGACCACTGGGACTCTTGACCGACATCGCATTCCCACAAGCGAACAGATTGCCCATGCAGCTGCGTAGCGGGATGAATCCGAGAGAAGGTGCTTTCTTTCTAAAGCGCACTTAATGAGGTCCCTTTTGGCCTGGTCCTTTCTTAAGCAGAGTACCTGGGACCTCTGTACCAAAGGAGGACTCGAGAAAAATGGTGGCCTTTTAACAATATGGAAATGTGGCCCTGCTATCAGTGAGGAATCCCAGACGTCAAATACTTCTGTAATAGCTCAGGCCAACAGAACCGCACAATCTTCTTGCAGCCAGTGGCGGTCCTTTTTCGAGAGCCGTTTCATAAGGCTGGCTCATTCTGCAGGGATGTGGGCTTCTGTGGTGGAGGAGAGAGCGTGAGGGAGACTGAGAAACAAGCGAAAGGGGTAAGACGAGTGTGTTTGATTGGGCAGCCTTTCAGAGCCCACAAGGCTCATCATATTTCCCTGCGAAGAAAAACAAAGCATCTGCACCCAGACATCACAATCAGGTCCAGCCAGCTCGCCTGTCCAAAAGAGCATTCTTTCCTTCAGAGAGGCTGCTGCAGAGTCCATCTCAAAACCAAACACAGCACCTACACTCAGAAGATCCTCCTCTCTCACGCATGTGAACCACATACCTGTCTGACTCACATTATTCCCATCCAAGCACTTTATGGTCCTAAAAATAAAGGTTCTTCAGTGGTTCTTGGCCTGAACGTAGCTTGGCAAAAACCTTTAACTGATTCAGAACTTCATATTTTGTGGAGGCTCTTTGAACTTTAAGCTCCTACAAAATTGGTAAATAACCACCTATTCAAAGGTTCTTTAAAGAACCAAAAGTGGTTCTTCTATGGCAAAAAGCCTGTTTTTTAAAGAGTTTACAGCATACAGAGCTTAAGAGTATGTAACAAATTCTGTGAAAAATTCTGACTACACAAGACAGGGGCAACTTCAAACTCCCTAAAAACCACTGGCAGGTCCAGACGTTCATCCTTCATTCCTATATTTTAATAACTCACTGTAATAGAATTTTGCATTGTTTTCCACACTGTCACTTAATAATAAGCCTAACAATGTGGATATGCAAAGAAGCTGAAGAGATTAAAGCTAGAAATGGCATGATACCAGTTTTTTCTTTTCTGATAAAAATGCTGAAATTGAATTCTTCAGCATCAGCCAATACTGATACCAGTAAGGATACCCATGCTAGGGCCCACATCCTCCATTTTTCTTTTATATTATGAAGATTCTTTGATTTTATTTACCAACAACAGTCATAATTCATGTTTACATGACTATCTTCTAACCTTTCCTGATCACAGGCTGTTTTTGTTACTGTACCTTTAAGATTGATATATGTAAATGACCTCTGTTCTGACTGGCTGCTTTGTATTGTACCTCAATCAAAAACTGAAACACTATTTATAACTTCAGGGAAAATTGGTCACACTAAACTACAAAAGGCTGAATAGATGGACATACGTAAACATATGTGTCGTAAATGTAAATGTGTTTCTTTCTGTGACATCACAAAAACAATTAATTCAAAACCGGCTGTTTTGCAGGTACTGTACAGAACTGGGACGTGAACGATACATTCTGAGACTTTAAGAGTGTTTATATTACTCTTTTTTTTCAGAAAGTAAGAAAAATACAGTTTTCAATTATATGGGCCCTTTCAAATGAGCTACTTTTAAGTGAATCAGTTAAGGTAAGCATCTAAAAGTAGACCACATTTGAACCCCCCACCCACCCACGCCCTTATATCCAGCTCAGTGTTTTGCTAATATTGGCCCAATGCCGCAATACCTGGTACTGGATCAGTGCCTCTAGTTAAAGCCGAATGTGCACCCTCGGAAAAGCTAATCATTTAAAGATGTTTTTTACTAAATGCAATTACTTGTTGGACTATCTTGCGGCATAACCTGTGTAGCCTGACTGAGGTTCAGTTATATAGTTAGCTAATACATAAATGGTTGCATACATGATTACGCATATGTACACCCACTGCAGGCAACACGTAAATATGTATCATGCTTGTATGTAATATGGTAAACACTGACCTTACTTCTGTGGTCAGTGAAAGTCAGTGACACCACACAGCAGGTGCCTAAAAGAAAGCCCTCTACAAATTACAACAAAGCAGCTGTGCTTAAGTGATTCATACACAGCCCCACTGACCTCCCCCCCCTCTTTCTCTCTCAACCAAGCAGGTACAGCATGCAGAGCTTAAGGGTAAGCAGCTAATTCAGTTGGGGTAAGAAATGGCTTTGACTTATTCAAAGTGACCACTGTAATCACCTGTTCAAGAGCCTGCAAACACACAGTAAGCAACAGAGCTCATCAGCATGACACTAACAAATGAGGAGATTCATGAAGTGCCACAGACAGATGCCGAGTTGGCCGGCTAATGAGCTGTAATGACCGCCCTCAGCTTGTCTGTCAAAAATTTGCATGCAGCATTATTAGAGCAGTCAGGGAGCTATCGTACCAGGTAAAAGTCATCAAATCTGAAGCGCACATCTATATCTCTGGCTTATTCCTCACTGCGATAAGCATGCCTAAAGCATCGCCTCATTGAAAACTGTCACATTCATTATCAGCTATGGCTAAAGCCACAAATGACTCGCTTCTATTCGTTTCCATCCAGGAATGACAGAATATGGTGAAATTACGGAGCACGTTATTTGAGTGGACATTCAGAACTAGAACATTTTCAGGTGAATGCGACTGCTTTGGAAGCTCATTTCAAATGAGTAAAAAAAAGGAAAAAAACTTTATATGTACGCGAGAGCATGTACTACTTTCACATTCTCAAACACTTGGTCGGGAGCAGCACCAGCTGTGCTTCCTACCTTCACAGGTGTGCGCTCTGGCACACACGTCACGCCCCTGCCCTCCGCGTCAGGTGACGGACTTACACTGTTTGGGTTTGGAATGAAAGGATATGGATTGCAGACCATTTTCAGACACCAACTCCTCGGACGTGTGGTTTGCTTCAGATAGAAAAACACAACCGGTGCCAGTGATGGGTAGGGTAAAGCCTCTCCGCCGCTGGCTGACGCCGCCTCCTCCGCCACCGTGCCGGCTGCACTCTCCCTCCTCTCTGCTCCTTCGTCGGCCTCATCGTCGTTGCGCTCCCCGCCGCCGGACAGGTCGTTGAGTCGGATAAAAGTCCGAGGAAGAGAGGACCTGCCCTCTGCTTCCCTGCCTCTGTGGTCCTCACAAATATTTCCTCCATCCTCAGCCATCATTCACCTCCTACAGGGGGAAGAGAATAATAAATAAAAGAAATGCAGGCAGACAGAATAAAGCAAAGGACTTCTCTTATCAGAAAGGTAGATAATTAAATAAATAGACAAATAAACAAACATTCAGGATCAAAAAATGAACAAAAATAAGGCTTCTTTGCAAAATACAAGCCATTTTTTTCACCCCAAATTGATTTTTCGAACGAAATAAGGTTATTCTGCACACTGTCTTGCTGTAGTCTTAATGTTATGTGTAACTACGACGTTAATACGACTTTTACGACACATTATTATTGAACGTATATTATTATGAGCTGTTATTGTGCGCGTTTTTCGCTGCGAAAGGCGGCCAATTAAACAGTCATTATTCTAACAGACAGGAAGGAATGAAGCGGCGCTGAGGAGGAAAACAGTGGCTCAATTAAACAAAGGCATTTAGAGCAGCGCCGATGAAAAAGTACAGTAGATCTGCCAAATCGAATACGAGCATATGAGGCTGCAGGAAAGCCCAGAAGTTATCAGCAGTGAGCACATGCCAGCAGTCGGTCAGCTATACAATATGCGCCTATGAATATGTTAAAAAGTGCTATTGTCCCCCTTACCTGTAATTGCTTCTGCTAATAAGCCCAAACGGAACTCACTCATCGCATGATCATTTGTGGAGGCAGGAAAAGTAGCCCAGGTTCTGCTCAGCGAGAAAGTGAAGCTCTAGGCTGAGTTTACAGTATGATCAGCCTGACGGGCATGGCAGCCCCAGCGCAGCGCAGCTCAGCTCAGCTCAGCTCAGTTCAGCCGTGCCTGCACACGATGCCTTAAAGATGATGGGCTTCCCTCAGCTTTCCTGTCGATGAGCGTGGACCAGGCGAGAGCAACTCCCCCGAAACTGGAGGACACAGTATGAGGGCAACTAAGTAGTTTTGTTCTGCTAAAACATCGCTGCTCTACCACACCAAACTATCCACTACACTGACAGTTAGCCACATTTCTAATTATGTCTTTTTTCTCTCTCTCAGCGTGCAGGTATCGTTTTCTCTAGGCTACACATGACAAAGTCTCAGCACGGAGAGAAGCGAGTGGGTTGTTTCCACGCAGAAGTGCTGTCCGTTTAAAAAAAAATCTGTCTCCCACTTCCAGTCGGCAAAAGACGCTCTACAGCACGAAACCGCTCATCCACACCAACTCACAGCTGGATTTGGGTTCAGTTTACAAGCCCCACCCCCTCGTCAGCGCCTCTGCCAATCAAGCGCTGGGAAAAGTGCACCCGCCTTGCTATTGGCCGGAGCGCGTGCCACTCCACGGCTCGACTAGCAGAGGTCTTGAGAAACAGCTGGAGCAGTATTGTTTACTGTTAGCCAATAAAAAACTGGGAATTCTTTGGGATCGGACCAAACCCACTTTTATGATTGGACCATGTTTATTATGCAAGGGGTTTTGTTAAGGAACAGGGAAGGGATCTGAACACGTGTCTGGAGGGAGCAAAGTGCTGTCACCTCACTGTTTACACACTCAGGGATGGTGTGAAATAAGTGCAGTTCAGCTGAGTGTTCTTAATAAACAGTTAGTTTATAGGCCCATCCAACTACAGTCAGCGATGTAGGTAAAGGCACCTATGCGTTTGTGTGTCTAAGCACTGAGAACCAAACTGTCCTCATTTTTTTTTTTAAGTGTCTAGTATGTATGGGTGTTTAAACTTTTTGGCAAAGTGCAATGTTTAGGGTGGGCAAAGGATCAAAAAGACAAAACAGCATACAAGTGAGGAAGGCAGGTGGGCTTTTAAAAATGCATCTTATACATTTTCACTATATTTGGTTACTAGGATACTTCAAGAATACAATTTTACAAGGATAAGAGTTAATAAATTATATAGCATGAACATGTATTTGTGGGGTTAGGGTGGGCCAAATAAAACATCCCTCCCAACTCCCACTTTGGGCAGTCCTCATGAAAACATTGTTGCAGTTTCAAAACATACCATTTATTTCCCAGTCCATTCAGTCCATATATAGATATGAAGATTTGAAAACAGCCCGTTTTGAATACATTGCCTTTGTGATGTCACAAAAACCATACATCAACATAGGGCAGTTTTATTATGAAGTTATATGGAGGGTTTCAACATGAAACAGTCCATTTTTTAATTCATTGGCTTTGTGATGTCACAAAAATCATACATATACATAGTTTCATACACAAACATAGTTTCATGACAAAGCTGTTGAAGTTCTATGGAGTGTTTCAAAATGAAACGGCTCATTTTGAATTCATTGGCTTTGTGATGTCACAAAAATCGTACATCAACATTGGGCAGTTTTATGTTGAAGTTATACAGAGTGTTTTAACATGGACTGCTTTTTAGAATGAGGCACGATAAAGGGCAGAAAGGGGTCAGTTTTATATATATATTCCTTTGGCACATAGGTAACAATCAGAATGCCTGTAGTATGTAATGTCAAGTATTACTTGACAGAGAAAGTTCCAACATCTACTGTAATGACTCACATAATGACTCAAAAAGTGAAAACTCACTGTTTGGAATGGTATTCGATACAGTCAAGCAGTCTGGGCTCTTCAGTCACCCAAGCAAAAATATGTAGTGACAGCGCTCACCTCACCATGGCAACATGGGCCGCAAGAGAGAGGTAAGCTCCCAAAACTAGAGAGAAATTCACATATCTGAGGAGACAGGGCCTAAGCTCCACCCCGCTACACATTCCACAAGCAGTAAAATGTAACAACTTGTAATACTGAAGCTGACACCTTAACACTGCATCCACAGACACTTTTAGAGCACACGATCCTTACTGAAAACTGTGACGAACAAATAGAGCTCCATTTTTCCCTTCATGCATCATTGCACCACTGTGTTGAAACGTACAAGTTCACTGAGCATGTCAGCCTGTACCCACCAGCAGAAGAGCACCAGCCCGCTGAGGCTTTACCACACTGCCCCCTGTGGTGAAAAATGGTAGAACAGTGCAAGAATAGGACAAATAATATAAATGATCCATATATTGATAGACAGAAGGAGAAGGGGCATGGGTGAAAATTATCATCATCAGTTCATCAGCAGAAGAGAAGGAAAACCCTCAAAATGATTTAAAAAACATTTTTGTGATGTCACATACATACATGTGATGCACTGTAAAACAATGAAATCCTAACTGAATACAACTGCAAACTCCAGAAGCAAAACTGTCTAAACTGTCTGAAACATTGTCCTCAAGCATTCTTCACATTGCCAGCATTATACTCAAACTGTGAAAAGTGAAATTAATCTGCGTTAAAATTATCTATGAATTAATGTGACTCCAAAGCCTGATGGCAATTTGGTTATTAATCACTTACAGCACCCTCAACAAAAAGACACCTAATGAATTAGGCTAATGCAGTCATCATTTTCACATTTTCATTATTCTTTATGAATGTTGATTTGAACGGAAGGAATTAGAATAATAATGCAAATCACTTCATCACTCGTGAACTTCTTTGCTGTTGGTTACCCAATAAGTTAATAGGCAGAATAGGCAGGAAATGACACACTGATCATTCAAATGATGAGAAAAAGCCACTGGCTTAAAGGACCCATGTCTGGGAAAACTGATATTGAAATAGAAGTTTTTTTTTTTTATGTAGTCTGTAACAGTTGTTAAAGTTTCAGAATGTATCATTCACTCCCAAGTCCATACAGCCTATCTGTCTACATATCTACGGAAACCAAGCTGCAAAACAGCACATTTAAAATTCATTGTTTTTGTGATGTCACATATATTTTAACACATTTACATATTTCTACCTACACAGCCTACATCAGTATAGCTCCACTCATTCATGCCGAAATTCTTAGGAGTGTTTCATAACAGACTGCATTTCAAATGTGGCATGATGCAGGACAGCCAATCAGAACCGAGGCCATTTACATAAATCAGTGTTAAAGGCACAGTAACAAAAACAGATGATGAATTATGACTTTATTGGTACATAAAAGCACAGAAACATACAGAAGTCCAGAGGCCATGAGCTGTTGCTATAATTTTCTAGATTGTTATCCTGAGGTAACAAGATAAGCAACTCGTTATTTCAAGATAACAATATTGTTATCTTCAGATAATAAGATAAATAACTCATTATCTCAAGATAACAACTTTGTTATCTTGAGATCACAAGATGATTAACTTGTTAAGAGAACAACTTTTGTTATCTCGAGGTAACAAGATAAGTAACTTATTTCAAGATAATTTTATCTTGAGATCACAAGATAATTAACTGGTTATTTTAAGATAACAATTTTGTTATCTTGAGATAACAATATAATTAACTCGTTATCTCAGAATAAAAATTCAGAAAATTATAACCACCTCATGGCCTCTCTGGACTTCCAAAGAAACATTATGAATGGGCTCATTTAAAATGCATCTTTAAAATGTATTTTTAATAAAAAAATTTGTAAAGTGAAATTATTTAAACTCAAAATACAAGAAAACATAGGCCCTTAAATTTTGTGCAAACTTGTATAGCTGCATTATAGAGGTATTAGTCCATAAAACAATCTTCCAGAAATATTTCACTTCCAAACCTCAAGATAAAGATTCTTCTTACTACCAAATCACTAAAGTCAATACAAATCTACCATGGCCAGTGTTACATAGCTGTGATAAGACCATTGAAAAACACAGCCATTTCAACATATCCACACCATCTGTGTTCACAGAGGGTTAGACTGATGGTGTCTGCAATCTGCATCATTTGCTAAAAGATGAGCTACATTGTAGTCAACCAATGCATTAAATCAATACTGGCGCAAATTACATCTCTTATTCCAGTTCACAAATGCTTGTCCTGTTTTTATGGTTGGCTGTTTATCGACATTTTAATGCGGGTGAAATGTGTTTTCTTGCTGTTAGTGGAACAACTAACCATTAGATTCTCCTCAAGCCACTGAACTCTAACAGAGGTGCTTATCCAATTACATAATTTAAAGGGAGGGGGTATCTTTGGATTAGGAGCTTTAGTCTCTAGCTCAAGACTCCAGCCTCATAGCCAGAGAGCCTTTGGGCAGTCTTGGGGAGCCACTGATTAGCGTAACATGCTACACACAGCTGCAGTGCAAGACATTCCCAGAAAAGAGCAGATAAGAGCATTACTACCCGCTCCCCTGGAAGCGATATCTTTAGGTCACTTGGTGTGGCATTTGGTCACACAGCAGGCCGCATGGCATTGAATGCAGTTAGTCAAAGAACACTGCAGAAACTAGAAAAGACTTACTTTAAAGGGCTTTTATCATGGAAGATCAAACTATTTTGAAACAAAAGTTGGTGTAGTATGTTAACGGAGTTACAGTTTGAAAACATAGCATTCACTCCCCAGTCCATAAAGTCCACATAGGAAAACTAAGCTGTAAAAACAATCCATTTTGAATTCACCATCTTTATGATGTCACAAAAAACAATGCATTTACATATATCTGTCTATTCAGCCTATAGCAGTTAGCTCCGCCCATTCACACTGAAATTATAAGGAGTGTTTCAGCCCAGACTGCTTTTTAAACAGGGCATTATATGCCAATCTGAACAGAGGTCATTTACACATACCAGTCGTAAAGGCCATATGTAAAAGATATTATTTATTAGCCTATTTAATTTTAAGGGATAAAAAAGGATGGAAAATGATAATGTAAAAATCAATCATGACAGTTTTTGAATTAAGTGGACTTTAGGAAAAGTGTAGGATATGGACCCTTTAACATTTCCTTGTTTTTTTTTTTTATAATAAAATAGTCTGATGTAATACATAAACATTGTTAAAAGCTTCATTCCCCAGTTGGAAACCCCTTGTTTATCCCTAATACTTTGGTAATGCAGAGTCCTAATATGTAAGATGTGATCTCATAACAAGCATGTCTGGGGACAACCATGAAAACATTTGGGCTAAATATAGGTGGGAACAAACTGAGTGTGATACCAATCCAATACATAGTGATGCCGGTGTTCAAAGTAGGGGGTGATGGTGCGCTCATCAACATTGTCTGACAGACTACAAGACTGTTATTATTCCATGGGTGTAACATAAGTTAGCATGGCTAAAAACTCTAAAACTCTAGAAACAATTAAGAATGTAGATGTGTGTCGCGTGTGTGGAGAGCATGTTACATGCAGTAAAAATAAACATTACATCCTGCCAGGGAAAAACAGTTCCGTTCAGCTAACAACAGCATTTCGCAAGCTAGCTTCTTTGGTTTGTGTACTCTGGATGTTGGAAAAGCATGGAGGAATTTAAGGGTGGGTTTAGGGGGGGATGTGCCTTTGCTAAGAGTGGATTTCACCTCAATCCAGTACCAAAAGTTCAATAAGTTGTCCCCAAATGTGTATTCTTGTTATCATCTGGCCCCAAGAAACTACCTATTCAGCCAGCAGCAGTCTAGCCCTGCACACTCATGTTTGAGTTGTAACAAGTGTTTCAGGGTGGACTGCTTTTAGAATAAGGTGCAGTCAGAACAATGGCCATTCACATAAATTAGTCAGGTAAAGTAACTAAACAGCCTGTTTAATTCAAAGGGACACAGAGAGGTTGATGGACATGGAAAAAAATGGATTGTGACCACTTTCAGAACATATAAACACCTTCTAAAATGTCATAAGTGGACATTCACAGAGTTCTTGTATTTATTAAAATACAAGAAAAAATGTAGGATACAGTACTTTAATGTAAGAATGAACTGAACAAAGTGTCATTTCTACTCAACAGTCTTAAGGAGCTTAATAGATTGAGCATGTGTTACTTAGTCATTACCACATGCTTTAGGTCCAGGATAATTTTTATTTGCCATGACTGTCCACATACAGAAGAAAATAGATTTCCAGATATTTTTCACACATACATAAATTACATAAATTTCATCTGCATATGTACATTCATTTAAATATTTTGACGTACTATAAACACTATATAGCCAAACGTATGTAGACACCCCTCCTTTTTATTGAATTCTGGCGTTTCAGCCACACCCATTGATAATAGGTGTAAAATCAAGCACATAGCCATGTAATCCCTATAGACAAACACTGGAGGTAGAATGGGTTGTACTGAAGAGCTCAGTGACTTTAAATGTGACATTGTCAAAGGTTGCCATCACTGCCATCACAGATTTCTAGATCTGCCCTGCTCAACTGTTAAGTACTATTATTGTGAAATGGAAGCATCTAGGAGCAACAACAGCTCAGTCATGAAGCAGTAGACCAGGCAAACTCAAAGAATGGGGCCGCTGAGTGCTGAAATGCCTAGCGTGTAAAATTGCCTATCCTCCACTACATTGGTCACTACTACCTCTTTAATCAACATTAGCACAAGAACTGTGCGTCTGGAGCCTCATGAAATGGGTTTCTTTGGTCAAGCAGCTGCATGCAAGCCTAAGATGACTATGCACAAGGCCAAGCATCGGCTAGAGAGGTGTAAAGCACACCACCGCTGGACCCTGAAGTATTGGAAACGTGTTCTCTGGATTGATGAATCACGCTTCACTATCTGGCAGCCTGATTGATGAATCGGGGCTGGGGGAATGCCTGGAAAACGTTACCTAACAGGAATGCACTGTGGCAAGAGGAAAGTTTGGTGGAGGAGTGATAATGGTCTGGGCTTGGGCTCACCTCTTTAGTTCCAGTGAAGGGTAATGTTAATGCTACAGCATACAAAGTCATTATAGACAATAATTTGTATCCAACTTTATGGCAACAGTTTGGGGAAGGCCATTTCCTGTTCCAGTATCAGTGTGCCCCTGTGCACAAAGTGAAATCCACAAAGACATGGTTTGACACGCTTGGTGTGGAGGAACTCCAGTGGCCTGCCCAGATCCCTGACCTCAACCCCACTGAAGACCTTTGGGATAAACAGGAACAACTGCAAGTCAGGCCTTTTTCGTCCAACATCTGTGCCTGACCTCACAAATGCTCGTTTGACTGAATGGGCACAAATTCCCACAGGCACACTCCAAAATCTTGTTGAAGTGCTTTCACAAAAGAATGGAGGCTGTTATGTTCCATAATAATGCCCATGGTTTCGATTTGGGAAGTCCAACAAAGCTCATATTGGTGTGATGGTCAGTTTTAGCCACACTATGTGCATATATGTGCATTCAAAAATGACATAGTTGACATAACATACATTCTCTTAAACATCACATATACTGCACATATATGTTTAATATAAGCAAAATATGTATGCATATTTGTCTTCCATATGGGTAGTATTTAGCTAGAATCTGGGTTGTGTACAGTGATCCATACTCATACATTTGGCAGCAAAATGAAAACAATCATAGCCGCACATAAGCAAACGGAAACTTTTACTCAAGGACGTTGCCTGTGCTTTTGGTTTTACTTACTCTAGAAGCTGTTCTCTGATTCTCTGAAGTAACAGTTCATCTTTTACTCATGCAGATTTTTTCAGTCCTCTTTTCACAACTGTATTTGTTTGGCGCGTCACCTCGGAGACGGGACGTCCTCGCTGTTATTTGATTTTCTCTGTTAATTAGGATGATATGTTTGAGAACAAACATTCTGCTGGAGCTTTGTTTGTGGTGCAGAAACCAAGGGCAGAAAGGAAGAAACAGAGCAGAGGCGCCTCCAAGCATCATCTTTCATCTTTTCGTTCTGACGTTCCTCCAGACTCCTCTAATCAAAGCTCTGTGATGTGCTCCACACTCCTCTGTGGAATACATCCCACCGGGCAGGGGCTAGCCCGCTACGCTTTCTCCTCTTGGCCACTCTTCTCAGGGGTACTGAGGCAGCCAGCAGAGTCTCTGCTGTTGGGAGTCGCAAATTTAGAGCTTAATCTCATAAATATGAAAAATATTTCCATTTGCAGTCATGGTTTATTGTGTAAACAGTCTTGGAATGACTATGAGTGTTTAAAAATATTTATCTGAGCTACACTGGTGACGGAAATAGGGCTGCTCTTTGGGTTTGAACATGACTTTCCAATAGATACTTTCTTAACAATGGATTTGAGCGAAAGGAGTTCTGCTGATCATCCTAATGGTCATGTAGGTCATTCAGTGATGTTAGGCCACTTTATGACACTCTTTACCAAAGCTAATGTTTAATAATAAGAGCGTCCACACCTGACCCAGTAGCCTGTACATACTGACATTGCACAAGTTTGTGCGCCCCTTGTAAAATGACATTTTCTTGATTTTCTAAGTTAAAATAAGTTACACATCCTCTACACTTCTGTACATTTTAATGCATAATTACTGTTTTAAATTTGCTGAATTTAACATACCTGGTGGGAAAAACATAACATTCACATTATATAATATTTAATGAACTTAGATATCTATGGAATGAACATTGATATATATACAACAAACTTTGATATATATGGAATGAACATTCAGACGGATGGTACATTCCATTTCTGAAAATTCCTCGATCCACAGTGTCATGTGTGTACTGGGAATACATCATAGAAGACATTACCACCCACAACGGACAGTGCAGTAGCCAACCATGGGTGATTAATTATCGTGACCGCCGGCGTCTGGCTAGAATTGTCCGTGTGAACAGACAAGCGACTCTGGCAAAAATCACATCCACATTCAATGCAGGAGGCCCCACACGCATATCTCACAGGTCAGTGCAGTGTTCTTTAGCTTCCAAGGGATATGGAAGCAGAAGACCCTTCAGAGTACCTCAGTTAACACTACGACACCGGACACAGCGCCTCACCTGGGCTTGTGAGGTTGCTAACTGAACCCTAGAGGACTGGCAACATGTGGCATGGTCTGAGGAGTCATGGTACCAATTGTTTCAGTCTGATGATAGGGTTTGTGTGTGGCGCAGACCCCATGTCGTCAACAAGGGATTGTGCAAGCTGGTGGGCTTCCATACTGGTGTGGAGTGTGTTCTCATAGCATGGTCTGCCTAAACACATTACTGACCAGTTACTGCTATGTTTCACTGCTTGGTGACCATTTGCAGCCCTTCATGGACTTCATATACCCTCACAATGACGGGATATTCCAGCAGGATAGTGCACTGTGCCATCGGGCCCAAGTTATCCAGATTTGGTTCCAGGAGAGTTCTGGAGAGTTCCGACGAATGGTGTGGCCTGCACATTTGCCTGACATGAGCCAAACTGAGCATCTATGGGAAGTGGTGGAGAAGTCCATTCGTACCTGAGATCATGCACCTACAAATACGGAGATGTAGGTGGCTATCCAGTCGGCTCAACATCCCTCCAGATGTCTTCTGTCCATGTGTGGAATTAATGCCACATCGAGTTACTGCACTTTACCGGGCTACATGGGGTCCTACACAATACAACTTCCTGTCTCATGACTTTTGGCACATCAGTGTATTGGTGAGGAAAGGCATCTACTTTTTACATTTCTGTTATTAACCTATAATTACTAATTCCTTTTTGTGTGTTTAATTCAATATTTGTTGGTAAAAGCATTTGTACTGCTCTTGATTGGTCACGTTTCATTTTTGAGATATTTTATTTCAGATCAAAATAACATCAAGCACAGACGACTACATTCTTACAAAAAAAGTGTCAAAAAGTGTGTCAGAGCCATACTTCCAAACCAAAAACCATTTTGGAACTTTTATTTTTAAAAGTGTTGCGAAACTGAAATTGAGCTCTCACACTGCTGACATCTTTTGCTTAAAGCTTGAGAGTTTCCAGGTATTTATACTAATCCAATTGTAAAAAAATGGATTAGGACAGTAGGAAACATATAAACAAAAACAGAAAGCAGTGATTTGCTAATCGTTTTCAACTTCTATTGAATTGAAACAAAGACAAGATAATTAGTATTTTAACTAATTGGCTGGTTTTTTTGTAGTTATAAGCGTATTCTAAATTTGATATCTGCAACATGTTACAAAAAAGTTGGGATGGGGCACAATTACCACTATGTTACATCACATTTCCTTTAAGGATATTGAGTAATTGTTTGGGAAATGAGAACACCAATTATTGTAGCTGTGAAAGTGGAATTTTTCCCCATCTTGCTTGATAAAACACTTCAGCTGTACTTCAGTCCATGGTCTCCATTGTTGTTTATTGCACTTCATAATGCATCACGTTTTCAATGGGAGACTTACTACGAAGCCATGCTGTTGTAACACATGCAGAATGTGGCTTGGTGTTATCTTGCTGAACCAAGCAGGCCCTGAAAAAGATGCCTAGATGGAAGTACATGTTGCTCCGAAATGCATATGTGCCTCTTACCATCAGTGGTGCCATCAGCACTAACAAACCCCTTACCATGAAAGATGCTGGCTTTTTAACTTTGTGTTGGTAAGAATTAGATGGCCCTTTTCCTCTTTGGCCCAGAAAAAAACATGTCCATTATTTACAAAAACAATTTAAAAGGTGGACTCATCAAACCACACCACACATTTACACTTTGCATCAGCCCATCTCAGATGAGCTTTAGCCCAGAGAAGTCGGTGGCATCATTGATACTGGCTTCTGCTTTGTGTAGTAAAGTCTTAACTTGCGTTTGTAGATGCAGCAATGAACTGTTTACTGATAAGGGTTACCAAAGTGTTCCAGAGCCCTTTATACTCATTACAGAAGCATGTTAATTTTAATGCAGGGTCGTCTGAGGGATCAAAGGTCAAAAGCATTTGGCATTTTGGCTATTAGCCTTGCCCTTTACCCACAGAGATGTCTCCAGATTCTCTTAATCTTCTAATAATGTTATGGCCTGTAGGTGGTGTAATTGCTAAATCCCTTGCAATCATGCATTGAGAGAAGTTGTTCTTAAACGGCTGCACTATTTGATCACAGTAGCGCAAAGTGGCAACTGAGCCTTCCAAAAAAAATAAATAAAAAAAATCAGATATTTCATTATTTTCATACTTACAACATTTTGACAGCGAATACGCACTTATTTGAAACTAGTGTAATCATTCAAGTTCCCACTCAGCTGCAGCTGTGTGACTCCAGCAACCTTCTGACTGTACTGGACAAGCTAAGATGAGTCTGAGAATCAAATAGTGTACAGGCCTACATGAATGCTACAGGGTCTCTTCAGACTTCTTTTTGGAAGAGAGTGGTAAACCTGTAGGCTCTTTGATGCCTCTGGTTGCTGCCAATGTGAGTGACTGAGATGGGTAAAGATCTGAGGAATAAAAGATTAGCATCATTAGACAACATAACCTAGATAGTCTTTGTGATCAGAATCAAAGTAATCAACAACTGTACACCAAACAAAAGTAGAGCAGCATAAGCTCATACTTTAAAATAGAACGACTCAAATAGGAGTAACTTAAGCACCAAAAGAGCTGGAGTAGGACTAAAGAAATGATCAGGAGCCACATTAGAGAAACACTATATCTTTAGTTCTAAGTTAAGATCTGGCAAGTCCATGATATGATTTTTCACAATTATGTTATAATTTAGGAATTATATCTAATCTTACAACATTTTATGTCAAGTTAGGTTGCTTCTGTAATATTCTTGTCCTATCTGGAAATAAGATAGGAAACTTAGTACATCTGTAAACCACACAGAAGAGTTTTTCCTATGTCAAATATCTTCTTTGCATTACAAGCTTTAAATGTCATATTCCTATTGCACTTGCATGGTATCATCCTGTCTGAGCACTGCAACTTTCAACTATGTACACATTTCTGCTGCAAAGATACCAGCAAAGCTCCTTTTTATGTATTTTTTATTACACTTTATATTTTATGTTAGATTTTTCCCCCAATATGTTAAACTTCACAAATACATAGAAATAAATAGAATTTGTGTATTAAATTAATAAAATAATAAAAAATAGTTTGTTGCCTTACTTTCATGTAGAAAATCACCAAAACATGTAACCAGGGGTGTTCAAACTTTTTTTTTTTTGTACTAGGTTTATGTCAAGATACTGACTTTTTGTGGTGGTCAATAAGGGACAGTTGTAGTCACAGTAAATTCTAATGTCAGAGGCTCCTAAGTACAAATGCAATAAAACATGGCTTCTTTATTTTCTTATGTGTGTGTGTGTGTGTGTACGTGTGTGTGTGTGTGTGTTAGTTTGTGTGTATTCAAGGATGCAAAACTAAACATTTGTTTATATGAATCATTATTGCATTACTGTTGAATCATTAGTTGTTTATTATTGATATTGCTGTGTTTATTATTGTTACCATTCATCCTACGTATTGATTTAAAATATACCAAATAAACAGGAATAAAAAACTCATAGTCTATTTCCTGTAGTGTCCGGTAGCAAGATTCTCTTTATAAAAAATAAAAGAGAATTTATTGAAAAATGTAAAAGTCTTACAAATTTCAAAAGGAATACATGGCCACTAACAGATCAGAAGAATATGACCTTTCATAAATAGTTAGACTTCACTCCTATTAACATTCTATATGATAACAAATGAGTTAGACCTGCCCTATAACATTGTTACAACTGGCCCTGGTTTGGAAACAAGTGAAACAAATTGTTGCACACTTATTGTGGAAAATATGAACTATGTACATACACCGATCAGGCATAACATTATGACCACCTCCTTGTTTCTACCCTCATTGTCCATTTTATCAGCTCCACTTACTATATAGGTACACTTTGTAGTTGTACAATTACAGACTGTAGTCCATCTGTTTCTCTGCATACTTTGTTAGCCCCCTTTTACCCTTCAGTGGTCAGGACCCCCATGCACCCTCACAGAGCAGGTACTATTTGGGTGGTGGATCATTCTCAGCACTGCAGTAACACTGATGTGGTGGTGGTGTGTTGTGCTGGTATGAGTGGATCAGACACAGCAGTGCTGCTGGAGTTTTTAAACACTGTGTCCACTCACTGTCCATTCTATTAGATACCTTGTCAGTCCACCTTGTAGATGTAAAGTCAGAGACGACAGCTCATCTGCTGCTGCACAGTTTGTGTTGGTCATCCTCTAGTCCTTCATCAGTGGTCACAGGACGCTGCCCACAGGACGCTGTTGGCTGGATATTTTTGGTTGGCGGACTATTCTCAGTCCAGCCGTGACACTGAGGTTTTTAAAAACTCCAGCAGCACTGCTGTGTCTGATCCACTTATACCAGCGCAACACACACTAACACACCACCACCACATCAGTGTCACTGCAGTGCCGAGTATGATCCACCACCCAAATAGTACCTGCTCTGTGAGGGTCCATGGGGGTCCTGACCACTGAAGAACAGGGTAAAGGGGGCTAACAAAGTATGCAGAGAAACAGATGGACTACAGTCTATAATTGTAGAACTACAAAGTGCACCTATATAGTAAGTGGAGCTGATAAAATGGACAATGAGCGTAGAAACAAGGAGGCGTAGAAACAATGTTATGCCTGATTGGTGCACATTTCTGACTCCCTGTACAAAAATCTGACAATGTCCACTTATAGTTTCTGGGTGACAGTGCAAGACAAAAAAATGTTGCAAATTAGCTTGGTCTAGCCTAATAGTTATTATGCTAAATGTAGCCCTTCCTGAAGTTGCCATAGGGACTAAAGAGATATGATTTCAGAGTTAAGATGTTTCTGTAAAACAGCCTCAGGTCGAAAACACGTTGAGTACTGAGTAACTCACAGAATTACAGTGAAACTTCTTAGTACATCTAGCATTTATCAGCACAGAAAATAAAGGCATGTTAGGTGCTATTCTTCCCTTATTGTGATCCCATTCGTGTAAACTAAGCAGCCCATGTGCCCTTTTGAAGCCAAAAAAAAAGAAGACAGCGATTAAATGAGATCTATGGAGCCCTGCTGGTGACATCCCTTAATAAAAATAATCCTCTAACTACGTTGTTCTGACATCTTAATATGTTGTGGACATGACTTAACAACATCAACTTAAATATCTTTGCTCCAATAAAGTAGGAATATGAATATTACCATAATGAGAAAAACAAGCAAGTGAACATTGACTATCCACTTAAAATTCCCTTCTGAAAAGGAAAGGGAAAAAAGGTCCTGGAAACTGGTACTAACATTTAAAACATGCAGGAGAACCTTTTGTTTGGTGCAATAATGCACAGTGGGAAGATGTATGATGAACCTGAGGCAGGAGGAGTGAGCCTGACAGGCATCTTCGGCAAAACGGTGGCAGGCCTTTAAAGCCCTTGCCATGTTCATTCATGCGGTTAAAGAATAGCCATCATCGCAATTGATCTTTTCCTCAGGGCAGGGTTATTGACAAAGTCTGAACCTCCTGCATCAGACTCCCTGAACCAAGTGAGCAGTCCATCACATCACAGCCATTTACAGGCAGCAAGTAGGGAAATAGGGAAAGACATACCATCACACAGTGTCTAACACAAGGGCACTGGCTCATCTCAGAGAAGAGTGCTGACCCTGAAAGATCCTATGAGGTAACATTCGGTCACATTAAGCCCACATCATTTAGTCATTATACAGATCACTCCAAACCAACTAAGCATGAGGGCCAGGAGACAAAGCTGGCTAGAAACGACAGCATGGAGGAAGGACACAGGTGTTCCTGCTGGAAATACAGAACAACTTTTCTTATACAAGTTATACAAAGGTAATGCTGTATTCTTTCATTACAAACAAAACCCATGTACTTTGGGTCTTACCTTACCAACAGATGATAGACAGATCTATCTTGATTTACTGCCATGTTGTTGTTGTTTTTTTTTTTGTCCCTAAGACCTGTTATTGTATCCATACTTAATATGTAAGCAATGTGTCTTAACAGCAAAGCCAGAGGAATACATCAAATTTTTCACCATTTAAAATAACTTTGTGTCTTTGTGTCTACTTAATGAGGAACCTGGGTTTGAGTGGGGTAAAAACTTACAATCTTAACTCAAAGTCAACCTAAAGATGAGCTATCGACTTCACTGTGTTACTCTTTTACTTACATACTACTTACTTACTTACATACTCTACATAGTAGCAGTAGGAAACCCTTGGGGCCTTCTATGCCTCCAGAGAAGAGCTGATGAATTCTGGGAAACAAAAAATACTTTAAAAAACTTTAAAAATACTACTCGTCTTTCACTGTTAAATTTTGGTTGGAAACTACAGGGTTAATATCTTGAAACGCCCAACAGAAAATTGTTCAATCAGAGTATTTTCCCTGTGGTATATGGGCAGATACAGACATGCTAGCTCCCCCATTTTTTAAGCCTTCAGGAGCTGCATAGATAGCCTCACATGTTAGATTATCCCTTTAAACAGTAAGCTTATTCAAATTTGATTCAAATTTAAGGATTAAGTTATATAATAGTTATAGATTAGTTACTCATTAACTACTATATGTTATTCAGCTCATTTGAAACTAATTTGCAAGTTAATAAAACATGAGGAACTGAAGTATGGGACCACATACCCTGCAGTTCACTACCAAGATAAACTGGGAGAGACAGGAATCTACTGGTTGTGTTTTGCAGTGGGTGGAACCAACTTCATTAGAAAAAAGTAAATCTAGGCTTTCTGGAAGTTCTAGAAGGTATGTCCCTGACAGCGAGTACCAGCCGTAGCCTAACTCATGGGTTTCAGTCTGTTGTTAGAAATGGAAATAAGCAGCAGCTCTATGTCACTCCTTATGGAAGAAGTCTTTGTAAAATTGCTTGAAAGTAAAGATAAATATAATTATGTTACAAGCTTTTGAGGATACATGTAATGTCTTATACAAGCTTCAAGTGTCCATGTTTAATCTAGAAAGGCCTAAAATGTTCATGTGTACCACTGTTAGCTTAGCAGTAACATACTACAAAAAATCTCATTGTAACCAAACCGATCCAGTCAGACGTTTGCGGTAAAAAAAATAAAAATGGGGCTTCATTATTAAGGGCTTGGACTAAACTCAGAGTCGAGAAATATGCAAAGGTCAGATCCAGGGAAGTCAAAATACACCAAAGGGAAAAAACATATCAGGAAAGAACGCTCAGTAGTTATCACAGGAAGAAACAATACCTTGCAAAGAATTCTAAAGCTTTGTATTAACTATAGCTAGACATGTGACACAAGGAACAGGTGAATCAGGTTAGAATTCAGGAAAGGGAGATCGATGATTGGAGTGCCGTGGAAGGTCAGTAGTCACGTGATCTCATAGAGGATTCTGGGAGATGGAGTTCATGAATGTGTCAAAGCCGGAGGAATGCATGACACTCATACAGGTAATGGCATTATTGCTGAGGGTTTTTATCGAGTTTTGACATTTATCACTGTTCGCCACTGCATGTTACCAATGGTAATAATAAAAGTGGACAGGAGACTTGCTGGTTTGTGGAAATGTGGCATTGTTGTGTAGATGGTTCACCTTTTTTGTGTGAGACTGGTAGACAATGTATGAACATTGAGCTGAAGTATATGGAAAGCCAGGTATATGAGATGGCATAGCCTGTTGTTGTTTTAACAGAGGGAAAGGCTTAATGATTTCTGGGACCTAAAAAATATATGCCTGTAATTTTTAGTTCATTTTTATTCTACAGAATCATGTTTGTATTTCAGCTCCTATTGGTTACGACTTCAAGAGCTGTAGAGACCAAGTTTTGATGTTTTTGAATTGAAGGTCTAGCTCTGAAAGTCATTCGGGCACTGTGTTAAGATTTTCTCAATGGCATCTGATTTCAAAATTACACAAAACCTGCAATGAGCAGTATTTTAAGGAAAGCTGAGTAAAAGAGACGGCCTCTGTGCCAGGGCAAGTTTTAATTTCCTAATGGTATGTCTCTTAATAAAGTGCACTCTTTTATACCAGAGTGGTAACTTCATTAATAATCACCCATTATCAGATTCCTTTAGCCTAGAAAAGGTTCCTCAGTAATTACAGTTCTCCTTAGTGCCTCAGCTCTGCATCACTGCGTCCCTGAACAGGTAACCCACAAAGGAAATGAATATGCAAAAACATGGAGAATTTCATTCTTTGTGTTAACAGAAGATATCAAAGGATGTTAATGTTCAAAAACTTCAAGCCCTCATTACTTTTCCACTTAAGATTGATTTTTATATGCTTTTTGATCATTTTATAATGAAATAAAGTTCACTTATTCTTGTAAATAGGATTTAAATAATTACAGCCTTATCCAGCTGAACAACTGGTTTAAGTTTTTTCATTATCAGAATATCAAAAACTCATTTGCGGTTGACATATATGGACATTATGAAGAGTCTTGTGCAAAAGTTTGGGCACCCCAGGTCAAATTACACTTCTGTGCATTTTAATACACAATTACTGTTTATTTGCTGAATTTAACCTCATAGGGAAAAAAATGGTGGCATGTGCAAAAGTTATGGCACATTTTATGTTTTATCATTTTCCCCCCAATATATTAAACTCAGCAAACAAATAGAAGTTGTGTATAAAAATGCCACATTTGTCTGTTCTCTGTAGATGATGTTTTTATTTTCCTTTAGAAAATCAACAAAACATTTGACATTTGAATGTGAGTGCCCAAACCTTTACACACAACTTATGCTGTTCATCTATGTTAACAGCAAGTGAAATTCTGATATTTAGACTTTTGGCTTGCTAAACTGTTCAATTGGACAGGCTTACCTTACTTTATGTTACTTTATGTTCAAACTTCTGACACAAGATACAGAAGTTCACCAAATTAGTTTCCAGCATCTCTTTCCAGCATTCTGACAGTTCACGCTGCACTGAACATGTGAAAAGCCAGGAGAGGAGATGGGTTGTTCCAACCTTTGGCCCTGTACACCCTCCCTTCTCACTCTATGACAAGGACAGAGCTTTCTCCTAATGGGACTCAGCTGTGGATTTCCAAATGAAAAGAAAGAGGCCTAACCTCCTCCTCATATGAGTCTCACCTGCACTGACAGGCTTGGGAGGGAAAAATAGACCTGGCAGGACTCAGCTTTCCTTTCGAGAGGCAGCAGCCGATCATTCTTCTGTGCAGAGGGAGTTTGCTGTTTTTTGATTCTCATATATCCTTGCATCTATCTGAGATCATCCGCACCGGAAAGAAGCTATGGATCTAAATGTGTACACATATTTGATTCTTTACATTAGCGTAGCTGGCTGGGCTGTGTATGTACTGCAGATACACTGCACATTCCAGAGTCAACTGTGAGCACAAGTACAGGAAAACATGAGAATGACTTTTTCTATATACGTTACCCGTCAAAAGTTTGGGATCAATGTTTTCAATAATAAACCAGTATGGCAGCAGATAAATGTATAAAGTTCTTCTATGCTGGTCCTGTGCAACTTCACCATGTTATACAATTACAAATAATTAGTGTAAAACCGTAAAAAATAAAAAAAGAAAGAAAAAAAAGAAATTCCTTTTTGGATGTATCTGAATAATGAACAGAGCTGGACAGGATTATAATACTATTCTATTATTAAAGTAATATCCATAATATTTCATATTTCAGATATGACAATCCTATCACAATGCAGATAAATTCCTATAGATAAGCAATTACAATATATTATTTATCCTTCAAAATCTTCCTCTAACAAAAATGTCTGAAATATTGAATACAACATCTAAAAGTCCCTTTTGTTCTCTAGTCTAGAGCATTTAAAGGGGAACTCCACAGACTTTGCAAAATTACTTAATCAATCATTCAATGGTTTAGATGTAAACAAAATCATTCAGAGTGGTTTGGTGTGAAATGTGTCTTTCTAGAGAAATTGACCGAGTCAAAGTCTCCACTGTAGTACTAGGAACCAGATGTCCTTATGTCTACACTACAAATATCACCATTTTATCTGCTATGCAAAACGAGCAGTGAGCTTACATGTGTCTTATAAGTTTTTATAAGTCACGCTGATAATTGTAAAATAGTGCTAAATCTGAAAAAATGCGTTTTCTTGGGTCCTATTTTTTTTCTTACAACGCCCTGCATGTACCTCTCCACACTGCATGTGTTTTGTTGTTTGAGTTGGTGGTGTTGCACCGCATGGTCAGTAAAACTTATAGCTTATGTAAATAACTATTCATCAGAGGAGCTGCGATGGATCACAGTTACATTGTGCTGGTGAACTGTTCAGAGTGGTGCTGAACTGTACAGGATGCAAAATAATTGCAGAAAATATGATGTGTTTTTTTTGGTTCCTGTTACAAGTACCAGAAATCCTGAAGTTGTGGCTAATTGTTTTGAAGCTACATACAAATACACAAATATGTTCTGCTTCAGTGCTGTCGGGTCTTCTCTCTCACTTAAGCTGCTGCAACTCATTTGTGTGTTCTGGTTCAAATCGATTTGGCTCTACGACATTTTTGAAACAGACCTCCTTGAAGTCCTCCACATACCCTGCTATCTTCCAAACTAGGTAAATACTGTAAAGATTAACTGTGAACAAAAGCTGCTGCTAGTGTTAGCTGTGTTGAACGGCTGTAGCTACAGGCTAGTAACAGCAAAAGCACATTAGCTCGCGCGCATTGATCTCATTTGAGAATGCGGTTTTGAGAGGAAACATGAAAGAGATCCTGAAGTAACAGTTTATACTAAAATACGTTTTAGGCCAAAACTTTATAATAAAACTTTATAACAAAGCAATGTCTCAGGTATCAATCGACACATTCGTAACCATTTTGTGTAATAACTTAATGAGATATAACTTTTAGAGCCATTAAATGCTGTGGACGTCTGGTTCCTAGTGCTACAAGTGTGAACAATTTTGACTCTATAAATTTCTCTAGAAAGGTGCATTTTATACCAAACCACTCTAAATGATTTTGTTTACATCTAAACCATTGAATGATTAAGTAATTTTGCAAAATCGGCGGAGTTTCCATTTAAATCAGCATTTTATGTAACTGTACATACAGCAAAAAATAACAATATGAAAAGTCATTCCAAACTTTTGAACAATGGTATATTTACATTTGTTTTATATACATACATTCAGAGACATTCTTGATCTCTAAAAGACGAAAGCTTTAAGTACGGTTTATCTGATCTCCTGCTCATTTATTAGCAGTACCATTATCTTTTTCAGTTTATCTTTAATGGTAATAATAATAATAATAATAATAATAATAATAATATCACCATCATCATCATCATCATCATCATCTTTTAATATTTTTTTTATTCCATTTTTGGAAACTCCTGAATTATTGCCAAAAAAATGTATTTTTTTGTTGTGTGGTCAGAGTACACTGTTCCAAAACAGTTCTGATTTGCCTGAATGTGTGCAAATTTTAGATGTGCATCTCTGTAGTTCTTTTCTAGCAGGAGATTTGTGTGATGTGTAGGAGCAGAGTTGATTGTGGTTCAGTTTGTTGCTTATTGCTCTCTGGGTAACTGCTATCTTCTCTCTTATCTTCCTCATCATTAGTCTGAGAAAAACTATGCAGTGCACCTGGCGGTTGCTGTGGTTTCATGAACTTTCCACTTGCACATTATTGAATAAAGGTTTACGATCTAAGGCCACAAGGCCTGGGATGGAAAAAAACAATTTTGTGCATTCTATATTTTAATTTTTATCAGTATGATAAAGTCCGTTTTCTGTGGTAGAGGAGAATGCAGCTCTGTAAAATCACAATAATAACAATAAATTTAATAGTCAATCATGGCCACCAGAACCACAGGGGCACACAGGCATTTGATCCACCTAAAACTTATCAAAATCCACCTAAAACTTTTCAAAGTTTTCAAAGCCCAAAACTTTTTATTGAGTCAAACTGAGAGGCAGATCAATCAAACCTCCGGGCCTGGAATGCTTGCTATAGCGCTATGTAACTTTGGAGGAGTGGGTACAAAACCTCTTGCGAGAACCATGTAATGCTTTACAGCACTACGTCACAAATCAACAACTTCGGGTCTTCAGCTAGCTATGAGAAGAAGCTAGCTCAGTATTCCCAGTTTGGACACTGTGGCAGAGGCTGCAAAGAAACCAAAGATGTGGTCGGAGGAAGTGAGGAAGAGAAAAAGAGAAGGTGACCAAGCAAGAGACCGGACAAGAGTAAATCTCGGACTAGCTTTTACTCACTGACAAGAGCTGAAAGAGATAAAAGAATGCAAAACAGTCTCACAGTTAACAGGAAAACAATCCAAGTCCAACAGCAGAGTGTAAGTTACAACCCTGCTAATGTTATTTATGAAAGCCCACAATATTGGCTGTAGCCTTATCAGTGTCATCCCTGTCTCACAGAGTTTTGTAGCTTTTCTAGATGCAAATAGTCATCTAACTTCAGTCTGATTTCAGGCTAGCATGCAAAAATTAATTACTCAAAAAATTTGGTCAGTTTTTGTCCATCTCATTCCAAATAAGCACTGAAAGTTTGCAACCTCCTGTAATATTACACTACCTTGCAAGTCAACATGGTTCTTTCTTTTCTGATGTTCTTTGCCGGTGTTGTGCCGAATGCAGTCTTGCCAGCAGAATCTGATTTGCCCTTCAGGTGTAAATGCGCCACACAGGCATATGGACGCTACAGACTCACGATTTCAGTTATTTACACATAGAAACAAAAAAATAATGAGTGTAATCTGTGGCATCCATAAGCCTGCATGACACACGTGCACGTAAAGGGGAGTCGGATTCTGCATCCTTTAGCTTGTCAACAAATTCATATGTACAGCTGTCCAAGAGGGGGGATCACAGCACGATTTGTATTTGTGGTGTAAAAGTAAAATACATACCACAACTGCAGGGGGAGCCCAAGAGCAAAAAAAATACAGATTCTCACATAATGCAGCTGTATTAGCATCAAGTTCCCAGCTAAAAGTGCATGTGTGAAAGCGGTTTAAACACTGGCACTGTTTATGAATGGGCTTTTTTGTTGTTATAACATGGTTTACACTATATTTAGTGCTGAAAAGTTAGTTTTAGTTAGACTATGGTCCAATGGTCCAGTTGTCTTTTGTCAGTCACTCCGCTGCAGTTCCACTAACAGAAATAGTAAGTTTTACCCCACCACATTCAGAGGTGTGGAACCAAAAGTGCATGTAAATATACCACACATACACTATATTATAAAAGTGCTGTTAAATTACAGAACTAAATTCTTAAAAACAAATGATCACCTTTATTTCACAGACACTTTTTTGTTTCTTCTCAAGGTTGTTACTGTTTTAATTATGCGGGTAAAACACTATATGTAAGAATAAATAGTTGAACCAGTAAATTATAGTACAAGACAGCATTTCTAAGAAAATAAATGACTGTAATTTTACAGATTTTTACCTTCATTGAGAAAACGTACTTTTACTGTTACTTAGTGAGTCTGGCACCCCTGCTGCTGGACTTCCTACTTTTTTTTTTCTTTTTCTTCCTTTACAGATGTCTTTTTGTAGTAAGTATTATGCCCTTTCCTTTTCTGTAGCACTTCTCTGCTCTCTGGAGCTGCTGTGCCCATCTGTTCTCGTTCTGCTGGACTGCAGGCCAGCTCCAGTCACTAGGCTTGCGTGACTCGGTGGGTCTGACCGTGGGCCTGCCTTTATGTAAATCGTCGTATGATTTATCAAAGTGTGCTGATAGAAATCACCATGCAAGAATGTAAATTGGAAGCAGTTCAGAGAAGTGAAGGCAGGCTGAGCAGATGTTATAGGTGCAATATAATCTACATTACACACACGTACACATACAAACACACACATATTCCATACCGCATCATGCTGAGTTTGGTTCTCTCTATGTTACAGAGATGTTAAAGACCATAAAACAAAATGATCTTATCTCAATAGACCGCAGTGAGCGTGTGGTATCTAACCTGCTGCACGAAAAGTCTGTTAAAGTGCTTGAGGTTTCAAACCCAGCAATGTCTCGGCTCACAATTTGCTTGTAGTAAATATACAGAATATCAAAGGAAATATAGAACACTATGATTGATGGGCAACTCTTAATGTTTAGAAAATGAAACTAAGATGAGATGTAGTAACAATAACACAGGGGGAAATAACAGATTTGTTCCTGTAGTAAAATTACTTCCACCCTCACTAAATCTTTAATGTGGTCAGAACAGTCTTCCTCGTTTATAGTGGTAGAGCAGGGTGACAGTGTAGGAATTCACACCCAATTCATCAAAAATCTTGTCTGTCAAAATCGCAAGGGATCCACGCCAATGTTGTTCTCTTAATTTTTTGGCCAAATTCTGAAGACTCAGCAATTTTATTCAATTCAATTTTTTCTCAAAACGCAAAGCAAACCATGTCATAAAAATAAGTTTAAACCCACTTTGATCCTGTATTGTTGCTTGTCTTATGACACTTGTGTATATTTAAGCAAAAATAATCATAATTTAACTGTACATGCACATTTTCCAACTTCCTTTTAGGCCTTAGAATAAATACAGCATGTGCCATTAAGACTGAGAGATAAAAAGAGTGGAATCACAAAAGTTTGGGATAATTATTTATAGACACTTTTATACAATTATTCTATTAAGATGCTAATACTCTAGAACATCACACATTTCAACTAATTAGTAAAAAGCTGTGAAAAAAGGAGAAATGTTAGATGTGTCTAGAATGATGAACAGAGCTGCAGATGATTCCACAATGACTGAGAAAGCTGTAAAACACTGAGACGTTTTACTAAAATTAACATCCAGAATGCCTAAAATCACATCTCAGGTAGATAACTTACTTGTTTTTAGTAATTTAGTAGTAACAGTATAGTGGTATTAAATAATAGATTTGAGCTCAAAGTGCAGACTTTAATTCTAAGGTATTTACATGCACATAGCCCCCCTTTTTAGGGGCTCAAAAGTAATTGGATAATTGTCTGCTCAGCTGTTCCATGGCCAGGTGTGTGTTATTCCCTCATTAATTAACTTACAAGTAAGCATATAAAAGGTCTAGAGTTGATTTCAAGAGTGGCTTTTGCATTTCAGGCTTATTATTCAGTAACTACAGGGACTTCAATGCAAACTACTAAGGTTATAGAATATACTTAGGTTATAGAATTGTGCAGTAAAATTTTGGGCCCACCAGCAGGCCCTGGACATTTAAGGTGTTAAAGCATACCACCTCTTCTCTGTATTTATTGATGTTATGACTGCTGACCAAAGCTGCAGGATGAATTCTGAATTAGTGCTGGACGATAAATCGATGTATCGCACAAAAATATTATCTGTAACAATAATTATCTTTCGCTAATTAGCTAAATTACTGAAAGCTGTAATTATGTTGGTTTTGCGACATCACAAAAACAGTGTATTCAAAATAGAACTAAACATCCAAATGTAAAAAAAAGACTCTTGATTAGTCAGAACTTTTATACAATGTTTCAAAATGTGGGCATAAGAATGTTTAACAGTTTCAATAGGTCTTAAGGTAGAGTGTACTAAATAAGATCAAACACACAGACATGTCAGGCGTAAAGCAGAAGGTCAATCTGTGGTCATTCTTTCCTCAGAACTGTACTCACCACAGTCCATACACAACACATTATAGGAAAAATCAATACTGTAAGTAGCTCATTAACCTCATTATTTTGTTGAACACTGATTATTCTCTACATACTTGTCAGAACTGAAGGACTGGGGTAGTGTAGTGTAAAATGTTTGGTTACTAGTGAACAGATAAGAAGTAAATAGAAATCGATTTTTAAAGCTTAACTGCCACACAAGCACTGTAAACTAGATCACAAAGCATTAATCCAATGCACAAGTGAAACACTGAGTGAGAAATAGAGAAAGCCATTAAGGAGATGTGCAATTGGGGTTGATGTCACCGTGAGGAAACCTATGACTATTGGTGACCTCCCCCAGTTTGGCTGTATGTTATGTGCCATTTCTGCTGGTGTATAAAAAAGAGGACTACTCGATGCCAATGCAACAGCGGTATCAGAAGTGGGATTTTATTGGCAAGCGGTCTGAAGTGGAATGGTGCTTCAAAGAACTTCAAGGCAAATGACGATAGAGGCAAAGTCCAGTGAAAGACCATGATAACAGGGACAGTGCTGCAAGGCTCCATGGGGAAGAGGGTGTAGCAAGGCTCAATGACAGAGCTGGCAAGGGAAGGCCCCGAGGACAAAGCCGGTGTAGGAAGGCCTGGTGAAAGCAAACGTGAAACCAATCAAAGGCTTGCTACAGCGAGCAGCGGAGCAGTTGGTGAGTCAGCATTGTGGAGAGAGAGGACACCGCACTGGGTGGTGCTGCGAGCCTGGGCCGGCAGGTAAATAGATGCCAGGTACGAGGTTCAGCAGCGGCCGCAGGCTGTGGGTCAAGTGCACCGTGGACAGCAGATGGCTCACTGTGCTCACAATGTAGGCTCTGTGAGCTGCCATGGTCTACAGCTTTATGGCTGATCTGTTGTTCATTCTAGATGCTTTCATTTCACAATAATGCCACTAACAGTTGATCGAGGCAGATCTAGCAGGACAGAAATTTAACAAACTGACTTGTAGCAAAGGTGGCATTTTTTGACAGTGCCACATTTAAAGTCACTGAGCTCTTCAGTACAACCCCTTCTACTGCTAATGTTTGTATATGGTAGATTTGTATTGTACTGTATTGTATATGGAGGTTTTTATATTTGTATATGGAGGTATTCCGGAGATTTTAGGCCAACTTGTTAGACAGCACTGTCCACTACCATTGTTAAAATGCCAACTGAGAGAATATCTTTTGTAAGAATGGTGTTCTATCCCTTCAGTACAGTTCCAGAGACTTGTAGAATCTATGCCATTGCACACTGAAGCTGTTCTGGCAGCTCAACACCTTATTAAGAAAGATTCTGTTGGTTTTTCCTTTGTCAATCATTATTTTGCCCTGATATTGTTGGCTGACCCTGTTTTTCTTTAGTTGTCCAACAAAGCCAGGCCATTTCCATCCTGAAAATGTACAAAAGCAAAGACAGACACATAACTGCCCAAGCTTTATGTATCTGGGGCCAAAATAAGACAATCCTCTGGTGCTTGTTCCTCTTGTTGGCACTGGCTCTAAATCTAGAAGAATAAAAGTGAAGAATGGAGAATGTGGATGAGGATGTATTGGGCCTACTCTTTGATCTATGACACTGCTATGTGCCCTTATCAGTAAAAGTACACTGTCTCATTGCATACGACTTGGTGTAGTAGGGCAATTCCGACAAAAGGAGATATGGGAAAGGAAGTATTGCCAACCAAAGTGATTTTCTCCCTCAGATCCCTGCGTCTGATTAGCCGAGCCGTTTTAACCGTATCTTCAAATCTTCTCTCAAGGACAAGCCCCGTGCTCTGGGGAGTTGAGCACATGCACGCATTTCAGCCATACGTCCGACGAGCAGGAGTGAGTCATAACATTTGCTAGCAATAATGGGTTTACGCAGATTAAACTCTCTAAAATGACTTCCATTACATTCGTGCACGAGTGAAGGTTTTAATTTCACCAACATAATGCCCAGAGCACATGGAGGAAGAATGCCTGCCCTTTGCCTTAATGCATATGTCAAAGAAGACAAGGTTAGCAGAAGGTCTTCAATTGTGGATATGTCTGTATTAAGTAGGTTGAACTGTGTCAACTGTGAATTATCCAACCTCCTTCTCATCCAGTCCATGTTTACTCTTAAAAATAAAGGTGCCAAAAGGGGTTATTTGGAGCAATGCCACTGAAGACCTACTTTTAGTTCCCTAAAGCACCTTTCAGTCAAAGAAAAAGAGCAATTTTTGTAGATTAAGTGTACAAGTGTGAAGAATCATTTTAAAGAGCCTCTATGTAATGGAAGGTCCTACATTAATTAAACTTTGCTTGAATAAAGTGTCCAAACCAAGAATCCTTCAGGAGCCTTTATTTGTAAGAGTGCTCCTGACCCAGACAGGGCAGATGGTACTGCTCGTTGACATTTGTGCATCAATATTCTTGCCTAGTTTTGATTAACTCCTCATGTCTCCCATTTACATGTGTCCAGAAATGTCAACAAATGTCAAGGAAATGTCAAGGGCTAGTGTGGCCAGGACACATTTTGGGTTGGAGCATGCTGTCTCCCCACTCTGTATTTGTGACAGTAGCCTGGAAGCCTCCTGGGCTACACTGTCCTCATCTGACCTGAAGTGACGAAAATACATTAAAGTATATGTGTTCATGTTTATAAGAAAAATGACTTCATTTGCCTCTTTCAAAGCTAGGTGCATGTGTACATGGCTGTAACTAGCATGAGGACACAGAGGTCTGTAGTTTTGGAAGGGTTTTATGAGATTCAGTGTGGAAACAGTGAAGAGACTACCTAATCAGCAGTGAGTCGTTCTCAGCTGACCTTAAGACAGTGGTGGTTTGGCCGTATACTTAACTGCCCGCTATGTTGCTATGCTGTCCGGAGTGACTTTTACTTCTTGAGATGTACAGGTATACAACACACATACTATAGGCTAACACATATCGTTGCTATTATATAAATATGAGAGTTTATGTAATTAACAGATTATGCTTGTTGAATGCAAACCCTATAATCTAGGGGGGGAGGGAGAGAAAAAGAGAGAGGGGGTAAAAGAAATAAAATCAAAGTAAAACTGTCAACTGGTTTAATATGTATAGTTTTCAACACACTTTTAGTTGAAAATAAATGAGTAAATAAATAAATGAAGAATTACTATATGAGGGGAAACAGGTTAAATCAGTTTATGGAACAGTAATAGCAATTTATGGGCGAATGGAGGGATAGAAAACAAACAAATGAAAGGAAAAGGTTCACAGTAATTACAGTGTGCAAAAGTTTGGGCACCCCTGGTCAAATGCCATTTATCATGTTTAAGTGATAAGTTAACACATCCTCTTCACAGTTTAATACACAGTAACTGTTTATTTGCTGAATTTAAAATATGGGGGAAAAATAAAACATAAAACGTGCAAAATTTATGACACAATTTATATTTTACATCATATTTTTTTCTATATGTTCAACTAATAAATAAATAAATAAAAAAAAATGTAAAAAATGAAAAAATGCCCTGATTAGGGGTGTTCCTGTAGCACATGTAATGTGACCAGGGTTGTTCATACATTTGCATACGACTGTAAACATCTTGCAGTCCATCACTAGAGACAGATGTGAATTCCAAGTGTGAATAAGGCTTTGTAGGAAATGCCGTTGACTGAATTAGTATTTTAGTTAGTATTTGAATTTGAATAAAATCTGGAAAACGTGACCATAAAAGAACTAACTTGAGCCAAGCAGGGGGTGCAGATTCAGTAGATCTCAGATTTTAACATCAGTGTCTCACCAGCTCCAAAATACCATCTTTTACTTTGCGTGTGATGGACTGACTGTAATCACATCGCTTTTAGGTAGTATAAAATGAGCCCGACCCACTTTCAAAGGAGCTGATGTAAGCAATGAACAATCACCTCAGTGAATAGGTTAGCAGGTGCATGTGAAAATGATCAAGTGTGTCCACAGAGCTGCTTATGTGTGCAAAATATGACATATAAGTGTGTCAGTGGGAAAGAAGGCCAGGCTCTATATGTAGGCTGCCCAGCGGTCTGCTGGGTTATTAGCATAGAATGTATGAGAGGTGTGTGGAGGGTCAGAAGCTGGCAGCACTGGACTAGCGCTGTGACGATGCATATGAAGGGTAGAGTGGATTTTGCCCAGCTTTCTCTATCCCCTTCAAGTAACTAGGCTAAAATGATGAACTAGTCCCTTCATTTGCCAGCAGCTCTCATTGCTCTAGTTAGCAAGAATCCTGTATGCAAAACTACTTCTGAACTCAATATATCTTACATGTGAAGCTGCAAAGAAACTAAGGCACCTCTGCTATCCCCATGACTACAAGAAGTAATTATGCTTCTTTCCTTTCCTAATGCTCCTTAGTAATTTGTAATAAGTAAAGGTTCCTGATATCCATTAGCGATAGAAAAATAATGGAAATGTAGCTATTAAAGTAATAAAGTGAATGAGAAATATATGCAGATAACCTATTGGAAATTATGTTATTATGTCATTTAACAGTGTCTGGTCATGTTCTTCAAGAACAAAAGATCTTTTATGTTATGTTTTTAATCATAATGGTGTGGCAGCTGTTAACGGATTTGTGACCAAACATCAAAAGACAAAGTTTAAGACAGTTTAAGCCACATTTGAGACAAAAGATTCTCAGCATGTGCTTTTAAACTGTTCGTCATACCAAAAAAGATGCTTTAATGACCACTGTTGGGGTTGACACACTACAAAGCAACACAATTACTTTTTTCCTGTAACAAACTAGTGTAACATATTACAGTTTATATTCTTGTGATCACATTACAGCAGTGCGCAACCTCACAGGGCTCTGTGGGTTTCTGTGAAATAAAAATATACGTCTCTAATTTTTCTAGTTCATTTTTATTTGATGTAATCATCATGCTTGTTGTATTGAACTCTATAAGTATGTAGTAATCCTTTTGTTAAGTTTTGGTTGGAAACAAAACACAACCTAAAATGATCCAATCAAGATTTTTTTCTCTGCTATCTAGGCAGATACAGACAAGCCAGCGCTCCTATTGGTTAGAACTTCAGGAGCTGAACTGAAGTCTAAATGTGTCTTAACATAGGAAAGTAGCAATTGATTCAGCCAATCATATTTTAATTCACAGTGGATGGGACCAATTTTGTGAGAAGAAACGTCATTCTAGGCCCTCTGGAAGCACTAGATGTCTCACTAACCATGAGTACGAGTGGGAACCTGACCAATGTTTTTCAGCCATTTTTGACTGAGTTTTCTCGTTTATGGCGTGAACTGAAAGGCTGCTTTTAATTTTCATGGTTCACCACTGAACTACAGTTACCAACCCAACAAGAATTGCGTTACTCATATGTCTCTGAGAGAACAATGCATTTACAAGGTAACAGTGTGCTACCTTTGACAGTTGACTGCATGAATGTGAATATAAGCATCGCACCACAAGCACAGGAAGCATCGTTAACTTCATGAGTGATCTGAATTCATCCTGATATGAAACTGACAGCTAAAAATCCCTGTGCTGAAAAAGAGTAAGTGCCAACCTCACCCAGACTGAGCAGATGTTCTCAATGTTCATTCAGAAACAGCTCTGTACTCTTTATATTTTATTCAGAAAGATTTTATTTTGAGGCAGCTGTTTTTGAAGTGTTTCAAATCACTGGCTGCATCTTGTTCAAAAGCAGGGAAAATAATGTGCCTTTTAAATGATGTTTGCTGTGACTGCCTATTGTTTTCTAAATGAAGCATAGAAAATATTGTTTGTTCTCTTGTACACAGTTGGTACAGATGTGTCTGCGTTTTAGTGAATAACTTAGAGTAGTAATGAGTAATGAGGTTTCTTTATTCCAGGAAGTAATAAGTAATCGCATTATAGTTTGAAAGAAGTAATTAATAATTTATAATGGGTTACTTTTTAAAGTAACATGAGGCTGAGTACAAAATGTACCAAGCACACTCAAAGTATTAGTAAATAGCTGCTTTACGTTAACAAAATCTTGAGATTATTAACAAAATCTTGAGATTATTCAGTTGTTCAGTAACTACTGCAAATTATTTGATAATTACTATGTAATTAATATGATAGGTTAAGGTTGAAAGGACTTTGAGAACTGACAGAGACAACCAGTTTCATAATGTCATGCATTCTCAGGTCTTATTATGCTGTATGCAATGGTTTACATAAGACTAATTAGACCACAGGTGGCTTTTTGTGTAGGCATGATATCTGCCTATGTAACCGTCACACCGTCCCGTCCCACCCCCAAGCATGTTCCACACACCAGCCTGTTTTAAAGTTCATGTGTGGGAATACTAGGGTCTTGTTATTGTTTGCATGAAATAAATCAATAAATTACCAGTGAGTTTTTTAACCGGCAGTATTTTTTTGGGGGTCTGTTTCCGTGGAAACCAGGCAGGTCTAATGGTCTAATGTAAGTTATGTAGTTATAAGACTGAGAAATTTAAATGTGGTCAAACATATTCCTAATGTTTAAGAGGTTGAGAAGTAGCAGTGGAGATCAAACACTATTCTGAAACTTTCAAAAGTGTCCTTACCTTTTGACTGGCAGTTTATATAAAATATCCTAGATGGTCCAAAACACCTGAATCAAGCCATTACAAAGATGGAATACCTGGTTCAGGTGTATTGAGAGCAAAAACATGGACCGACTAGAGGGGACTCAGAAATGGTTTATAAGTGTGCACTATTTAACTTGAAGGTTCAACTTCTAAAATGGCCAAGACCCAAACTTCAGTTGTACAACCGCATTTACAACCGAAGAATAACTATATAATACATGTAGCTACTGACTAATAAAGATTATAACAAAGATGCAATAAGCTTAAGATTTGAAGAGGGAAAAGAAATATAATGGCCTATCTTATACTATTGTAAATGCTGACAAAGGCTGCAGAATTCCAAGACTTTTCCATGACATAAAATTAAATTTCTATGCCAAACATTTAGCACAGTGCTAGGTGATATATCATTTATACCAGTATACCGTGACACTGACATACCATGACTGTTTTGGTTTAGCAATATATTTGATAGATAAGGATCATTAAATTTTGTGCACTTTACTCACAGTATTCAGTGATGGTTCAAGTTATTTGCTTAAAATCCATAAAAGTAAGGAAACTCGGGAAGTATGAGTTGTATTCAGTTTATTAATGTTAAGCTTTTATATCACCTGATAGTGTGATACTGTGAAAACATGATTTTGAATTTCATCAGTAACCACCCAGCACTAATTTAACATACAAGACAGCTGTTCTGAGAGGAGAAAAGACCCTTATCATTTAAATATTAATTTAATATTTAAATATTATCAGCTAGTAGGCCAAGTCAAAATGCCGTTTAAACGGAATGACTGCGAGTGAAATTGAAATCAGACCCATGTACGGATATCTGTACCAGGTTTAACAATCCAACCTCAGAGAGCGGACCTGTCATTTTGCTTAATACATTAATGTTTCATTATTTCAAAGCCTACATATTTTAGTTTGACTCCTCAGTTATTCCATATTCTCAAGTGCAAACATGTTAATCAGTTTTGTTTGTAAAGAGTTCTTTAGCATCTCGTCATAGACACGTTGTGCATGATCTAGCAAGAGTAAAATTGCTAAAATTGCTATCCATGTACACTAGCTAGAAAAACTGTACTTCTGTATAGTGGCAAATTTGCTTACATAGCTTTGCCGCACTCTTGGTATTTGTGTAAAAGGTGACAATTTAGCTAACAATGTATGTTTAAAGGTAGTAACTCAGCTAACATTATGCTAAGGAGTTTGAAAACATTGGTTAACAGCTAACATAATCATGTAAAGTGAGGCGTACTTTTGTAAAGACAATAATTTGGCTATCTTTAACTAGCAAGAAAAATGTAAAATTAATGTACTTGTGTGAAGATGTGACATAGCTAGAGTCAGCATCGCACTCATTTTAAACAGTGGAAGTTTTTACAGCATTTAGGTAAGGGATGTAAAGAGAGTCAGTTCACAGAGTACTGTGTGGTACAACAAGACTGTATAAAATCAAATCAATTAGAGTACCTCAGCAGTTAGCTTGATGTAGCTGCAGCATGTTTGTTTAGCTGCCGCAATGCAGACTGAGAAGTAATGACGCCATTGCTGCACTGCCGACTCCACACGCTGTGACAGCTCTGAATTTTTGTAGTGTGGCGCTCCCTGCCTGTGGCGCTTTATTCAAAATGAGTGAATTTGAAGGGGGATTTACTGAGTAGGTTCGCCTCTACAGGAGCTTGTATGATACCTCTATCATACCGTATCATAGACAAAACCACAGTGACAGAAGCACTACTATAAACGCTGACATGTTCGCTTCAGGTTTGCATGACACTCTGCTTTGAATGTACAGTGAAGAAGCCAGTTACACAGGCCTTTGTGTGAGAAGCAGCAGCAGTGTGTTTTTCCTCTTACACTTGGCTTGTTAATTCGTCTTCTTCATTGTTTGAATGTCAAAACATCTTCCACAACACACATCCTGAATGCTAACCTTTAGCTAGCCAGGATTTATATTAACAACATGTTAATAAAGCTAGTCCACATGCAGACACATTTATCTCTGGTCTCCGTGTGACCAGAGATAATTTTTTGTGATGTAGACTCTTCAGCTCTTCAAACGTGATGAGATGATGAACCGCATGGGGGGAAAGTCAGGAAATTCCATGATTTTTCAAACACTTTTTTTCCTGGCCTGGAAAACTACATTTCTACATTTCATGACTTTTCCAGGACTTTTTTCCATGACCGTACAAACCTTGTAGTAGGGAACATTTTAGTTGTGTCTGATTTAGGACATGATCCTAAAGGCAATGCAGATGGAACAGGCTGGGAAGGCTGAGCGACAGCCGGGATTTCAGCACACATAACCTCACTTGACCACACCAGCGACTAGTTATTCAGGTATTCAGCATTAGCCAGTTGGGACCGGGCTAAAATGACAGACATCTCCCCTCTGTCTGGCTCACTCAGGGTGCAGGGAAATGTCACATCTAACAGTGGCTGCTGCGGCGCGGCTCAGTGGAGTAAATTTACTGCCTAAGCACAGTGCTGTGTGTTTGTGCTCTCCTCCTCTTCCCTGACCTTCTCTCGCTGATGAATATGTATGGGCAGATCCTGTCCTCACCATCAGCTCCATCTCTGAACTGGGTGAGGGAGAATACTAAAATCAGATCAATCACCGCACAGAGGCCTACCACGCATACTTCGCGTGCCACGGCTTCCTGACACAGGGAGATCCACAATGGGAACGCACTACAAGAGAACAAGAGAGAGAGAGAGAGAACATTGCACTCTGAAGATATACTGCCCCTGTTGCATTTAGCTGATGACACAGGAAGCCACACTGTTGCTGCTACAGTAACAATTTCCAAGTCGTGTGGCAGCAGTCGGTGGGAGGGGGGCGTATCCTGTATCAAAGTGTAGAGCAGGAGGACGGCTAATTGTGTCTCCCGGGACCAGGAGATCTGGGACAGAGATGTTCCTCTGCGAAAGGCGGTCGCACAGCTTGATGAACCAGCGAAAAAAGGGCACTGTCTAACAGTGGAGAAATAACAAGAAGCTACTAGAGCGGCACGATTAAATGATTCTAGAAATTAAGCCTTTCAAAAGTTCTACTAAGTGGGAATGAAAAGTAATATTAACAGCCATGATGGCTCTGTCAGCAGCATATTACCTTTCTCTACAGAGAATATAACCTTTCCATAAAGGAAGGTAATCCCCAGGAGGGTTTACTGTTGTATGCAAAAGTTTGGGCACTCTTGTTTTGGCATCACTGGAAATCACGGAAAGTAAAACACATCCTCTTAAAGGGAACAAACTTCTGCACATTTTACTGCACTGTTACTGCTCATTTACTGAATTAAACATATTGGAGTGTGACGTCTTCTCTCAGGTCACACTAGTGAATTGCCTGTAACATTCTCACCAGACACTGGGGTAGGCGTAAAGTAGGCTCTTGTAAAATTAAAAGAGAAAAAGAACATTCAGTCAGCATGCAACAAGTTTTGTCATGCTCATTCAAAGTCCTTTGTTGAGAGAACATTGTTTTTAAGCTCAATTTAAGTACAAACAAACAATAAGGTGAACTGTACGTATATAGTGCATACATATCATAATTAATGTGAGTACAATGGTTGTGTTGAGAAGATGGTTTGTAATTCGTTGCCTTACCAAGATGAACTGATTCTGTTGTAGAAGAGGGCTTATTATGCTACTTCTGCTTCTGCTACTACTACTCTTGTTTGGTTAGTATTGCTGTTAATGTGTGGAGCTCTCAAACTGTTGGTGGACAAGATACTTAGAAAAACTATGCTGAACTACAAGCACACCATGGGGAAATCTGTGTGAACATCATACCATCTCACAACCAGTATGAATCAAAATCGGACAAAAACACAGGATTCTCCAAACTCTAAAATGCTGGTGAGATCGTGCCAATTGGAAAGTTTGAGACAGGGACACTTTTCTCAGACATTGTTGGCTGTATATGTTGTATGTATTTTTCACTGGTGGTTGTATATTTATTTGGTGCTATTTGTATAACATACTTTGCATTTGCTAGTATGTTTCGTGGTAATTAAATCTGTGATCAAGTCAGATTACAAGCTAAATAAGGTAAATATCCCCCACACCATTATAGTTTCAATCCACACCTGTATTAGAGCCTGTATACATGAAAGGAGTTGACATCACGGGACCTTTTTCTAAAAGTACCAAGCAAAATGAGTATCTGTTGGTTGTGGTTAATTATTGTAGCACATTGGTGGGAACGTTTCCACTAAGAGTTTCTAAATTGCCGCAGTTTGCTGGAATACTGATCAGGAACATAAATAATAAAAATATGACATTTTTAAACTCAGCATATTAACATAAATTCTGCACCAAAATTTAACCTTATTTACTTTAACCTTAAAATATAAATTTATATGCACTTAGAAAATCAACAAAATGTAATGAGACAGGGGTGCACAACTTTTATATTGGACTATATGTCCCAGTATGCATTATGTGATTAAAAAATTAATAAAAATAAAAAAAATAAAATAAAATGATCTTGAACTAAACTCACAGGTTGCTTTCAAAAGAAAATAATCCACACAGGGAAGTGTCCCAGTATGCAGAATGTAAGATGTAATATCAAATAAATAACAAAAAAGAAAAAAAAATGAATGAAACTCAATAAAAGCAAAACAATAAACAAACAAAACAAACAACCAAAATCACTAAACTCAAGTTTGCTTTAATAGAAAGCAAAGTTTGTGGGTTTATGTAATGTTTTTGTTCAAAATGAAGTTAACTCACAGATTTCATTTGGTCCCTTGGGTACTAAAAGGGAAGGTAATCCACAGAGCTGCAGGGGGGGATTACAGAGAATATAAAATGTAACATTTGAGTTAAAAATACAGTAAGAAAATAACTTATTGAACTAACCTTGCAAGTTTCTTTCATGACTCAGAGGTCATAACACATGAAGTCCAGTTGTTTGTGTGAGCATTTTGCTCCCACTCTGATAATCAATAAAGTGTGGATCTATAATCAACATTGCATGAGAAATGGCTTCTGCAGCCTCTCTGCGGGGCAGGTACCCCACCGCTCATCAGCCAATGCGCCACAGACACATGCAGGAAGAAATCCATACACACAAGCTCCGTAGGAGTCCTCAGGATTCCCTACAGTCTGCTGTAAACTATGTTTAATATGACCAGAATAAAAACTAACACTACAACAGACAAAAATATTTTCATGAACTGAAATAAAGCTAAAAATATAGCTAAAAATGTAAGGTGCATGAAAAACTGTAAAAAAGAAGTTAAAATACAATTGGAAATGGCATAAATCTGTCATAAATACAATAATGTAGTACTTATAAACACGGTCATTTTCATTCCATTCCGAGAAACTGTCTCATCCGTTGCCAGGCTTATCTTGCCTGCAAGGCACACACGCACACACATGCACACACACCTCACTGGTAACCTTTTAGGTAATGTTATTTCTGAGGAACATGCACTCACTTTTTTCAACCTGCCATGATCTGCTCCTCTCATTAGCCGCAATAATAATTATGAATACAGTCATGTATAACAATCTGCAACTCACAATGTAACTTAACATTACTTTGCCATTGAATGCCTGGTGAACAAGTAAGCTAGCTTGCAAACTGCATAACATCAGGCTAACATTGTTAACGTTAAATATGTTCACAAGTTTGGCAGGTGTGTGTTAACTCTATTCACAATTTCAACTTTCCACACCACCCAAGCCCATTTACCTTTGCAAAGGAGTTAAAACCATTGTTCTGTGTGGAACCAGCCAGGTGTAGTGAGGAGCGTGACCAAGAGGGATAAGAACTACTTTCTGTTGTTATTTGCAGTCTCTTGAAATGACTGATATTACACACTATCCTATACACGTCATCCTCGTTGATATTTGGGAATAAACCCAGTGCTACGATTGGTCGAACTCTTTAACTGTTAATCGCAATTGTTCATATGGCAATTATCTGTCAGCAAAAGTTCATGATCGTGACAGACTAGTATACATATGAAACTCCCTAAACTCCACCCTAAACACCAACTACCATTAAACTGCACTGGGTAAGCAAAAGATAATATGGAAATAACAACTTAAAAACACAAAGTGAATATAAGTCATCATTTCCCAAAAACACAATGCTAAAAGAAAGATTCTTATTTTCTCAGCATTACATAAGACAAAGCAATAAAAGCTACAGTGCAAGAGTGAATTCATTTGGTCCACGGAGCACAATTAGCATCAGAAGCCTTAATCAAGTACACTTGATTACAATTATCTATTAGTTGTGTTTAAAGAGGGATTCCACAGATTTTTCAAACCTACTACATAATTCAGTGGTTGAGATATAAACAAAGTCATTCAAACTCGTGCAATACAAAATGGTGCACTGTAGAGAAACTTACCGACTCTACTTTCTTCACAGTAGTGGTGACAAGAACCAGAGGGCAAAATGCCTGCAATGCAAATACAATCATTTTGTTCACTACACAAAATATCCACTGAACCTATGTGTCTTTTTTTTTAAATATGTTTTATATAAAAAGTTGATAATGAACATACATGCTTTCTTTGGGGACTGTTTTGCCTTACAACGCCCTGCGTGTGTCTGTCCACCATAAATGGATTTAAAAAAAAATATATATATATATATATATATCAGTTTCAGGCCAAAACTTTCTTTCAAAACTATCATCAGGAAGCATATTCATAAGGCATTCCCCATACTACCTTTCTGAGGGGGAGCTTTTTAAAGGCTTTAAACACATTCAGTTCCTATCATTAGCACTGTGAAAAAAAGTGTTTCACATCAAACCACTCTGAATGACTTCGTTTACATCTTAACAACTGAATTATGAAAGAAATGTTGAAAAATCAGTGGAATTCCTTTTAGTAGTGAAAACACTATTGCTAGTCAACAAAGACAATTAGAGTTCTCCTCACCGACTCTACACAAGTATCTAACAAACTCTCCTCCTTAAATAGGGCATCTCATTAGCAAAGTCAGGCTGTGTAGTCTTTCTAGCCCTCAGCAGAAGAAGTTCAGTTCCCGTGCACTGTGCTGTGACCCTGCAGGATTAGATCTGGACACCTCAATTTAATGTTGTTGCCCACCAGTGATCCCTAGTACCAAGTAGCTTGTGATTAGTCTTTTGAAATCCAATCAGACACAGCTTCTTCCTGCACTAAAAATGGTACTTTCAGGCTTGGTGCCCCAACTACACTGTTAAAAATAAAGATGCCAAAAAGGGTTCTTTGGAGCAATGATACAGAAGACCCATCCTTGGTTCTCTAAAGAACCAATCAATAGATGTTTCTTCCAAGAACAATTCTGAACCAAACAAGATGTGTAAAGAATTTTTTTAAAGACCCTCCACACAATGTAAATGTTCTATACCTGGTAAAAGTCTTTCCTGGAACCAATCAAGCCAAGAACCACTTCAGAACCTTTATTTTTAAGGTATGAGACACAAGAGGAATGGAAGTCTGCTGTGAAAGCACCACTATCAATAATAAAATAAATCAAGTCACAGTATTTTGTATATTTGACAAAATAACACATATATTTCTTACCTATTACTAGTGGAGCAGACCAGGGAGGGCTGTACCACATTTTGTCTTGGCCTCTAAAACTCATTTGTTGTTTGTGATTTAAACCTTTATATAAGACATTTATATATATATATATATATATATATATATATATATATGTATATATATGTATATGTATGTCTGTTACACATAGCAATGTTGAAATATTCTGATTTCTCAGAAAATGATCATGTTTGTGTCAAATACAAAGTGCTCTACTGTTTCAACCACAGTTTGAAGTAATAGAAAGGTTCATATATTTTTTGTTTAGAATTCCCATTTATTTTTCTTAAATTCAGAGCAGGAAACAAACAGCAAAGAACTGATACTAGAATCTAGAGAATCAAGACAGAGTTTAAGAGAAAAGTAGCGGCAGATGATGTAGAACGTAGTCCAATTTTTACTGACTTCAGTTGGTTCGTCTAAGAAATGAGTGCGCATACCGTCTGGTCAAATTACATTTTTTGCTGATTTTCTTATAAGTTAAAACATAAGTTATAACACATCCTATACAGAGGACAAACTTTTTGTCCCCCCCCCAATATGTTAAATTCAACAAAAAGTCACTGTGTATTAAAATGTACAGAAGTGTGCTCTCTGTAGAGTATGTGTTCTTTTTTTCACCTAACAAAAACATAGCTTGACCAGGGCACCCAAACTTTGATTATAAGCTCATCCTTGTAGCTTATTGTGATGACTGGTAAAACTGGGGGTGTTAAAACTTGCCCCATATCGCAATCCTCCCCATTCTTCCCTAATAAATATTCGAAATATTTAAGAAATTGCTGCTTTATGCCTATTCAATGCATAATTTTGCATAGCTCTTTTTTTCTTTTTCACAATAGCTGATTTGTGTACCAAATTTGCTAGTAAAAAATCAGGGTTATATGTAAGATAAATCAAGGCAGTGGTTTTTGCATATTTGACAAATTACTTGTTATTCGTTACTTTTTTCACCAGCAAAATTCAAGATACACTAGAAATAGCTGTTTTTGTCTATTATATAACCTGCAGTTTTCCCACTCACTTTCTTGCCCATAATTTCTTTTTAAAATTTCTCATTTTCACACTATTACACAAGAGCTGGCTTCATCTACTGACATTTTAATTCCTGTATGCTCTGCCTCTTAGAGCCACCTCATCTCCCCAGTCGGATGCTGAAATGACTCTGGGTATAGTGGGGCCTCATGTGGCCTTATTACACAGGCAGCTGGGAAAGGTAAGGGGCTTCTGATCTGAGGCACACTCGCGGTCCTCCCACAGTAATGATCTCCAAGGGGACCATCCTCCTTCCGTCCTAGCTCCATCCCAGGCAGCGAGGGAGACGAGAGGATGGATTATGGACTGTCCTGAAGAGCCCTTTCCTCTGATGTCCATCTTATAGCTCTGAAAGTCAGCGGCTGTTTTCCCCATTTGAAACCACATCCTTTTGAAAAAAACAATAATCATAAAGATGTCGCCATCTATCAAATCAAATCTATCAGCAATGCAATCTCCCTAGACAAACGTTGGAAGCTGAATGGGTTGTACTGAAATGCTAAGTGACTTCACAAATGGCACTGCCATAGGATGCCACCACAAACTGCCAAGTTGGTTCAGGAGAATTCTTCCCTGTTAGATCTGCCCTTGTGAACTGTACATTGTTATTGTAAAATGGAAGCATCAAGGACCAACAACAGCTCAGCCACTGCATCACTCACTATGGACTTTGAAACTGCCTCTACAAGCAACATCAGCACAAGAACTGTGTGTCGCCAGCATCATGAAACAGCAGCTGGACACAAGCCTAAGATCACTATGTGCAATGCCAAGCGTTGGCCGGAATGATGTACAACATGCCGCCACTGGAGTCTGGAGCAGTGGAAATGTTCTCTGGAGTGATGAATCATGCTTTATTATTTGGCAGTTGGATGGATGAATCTAGGTTCTCCTCTGTTGACAAAGGGCACAAATTTCCAGAGACACTCCAAACTCTTGTGGAAAGCATTCTCAAAAGAGTGGACACTGATGAGTAGAGGGGCAATTTATGGTTTTGGAATGGGACATACAACAAGCTTAGTTAGGTGTAATGGTCAGGTGTCCACATATTTTTGGCCATAAAGTGTACCTGAACTAATTGTGAGCAGATAACCATGTAATAATTATGACAGGCCTATTTCTGATTGGTCTCATGTGATGAACGTTTGTATAGCTATACCTTGGATGAACACCTAACTGTACAAAAGAGAATTTGTTTTATTATATATAATTTACATACTGCTATTCACAATAAAATTAGGATTTTCTACATGAACTGCATGTAAATGAACTTACAGTGCTGGGTTCATTTAAATTTGAGATGCAGCCTTATAGTGCAAAAACTGCTTACTTTCATCATTATGAGCCACAATAACACACGTCTTTGCCAAACACATATGTACATCATGTAAGATAGACCTTGCAATTTGTTTATATTCACGTATTTGAAGAAAAATCTCTGAAGAAAAAAATTGTCTTTTTGGGACAACAGTAGGGAGTACTCTAAGGGGGAGGGTTACATTATATATATTATAACTTGTGAGAATTACCTTTAAATTAAAAAAAAAATAAATAAATAAATAAATGCAAAAGCATTTCTTGTCCAATTCTTTTGTTTTGTATCAGAATGCAAAAAAACAAAAAAACAAAAAACAAACAACATTGTGAAATTTGCATATAGTTACACCCAGAGTTGGGCAAAATACACTGGAGAAGTATGGCTGAATACTGATTACACTGTGCTAAATGTATTCAGTAACATATTTCATTATAATTACTATCCAGAACACATTTACAATACATTTAGAAAACATCTTGACAAGACACATGGGAACTTAATAAACACTGTTTTTCGAGGCTACTGGTTTGCAGTTTTTCTCATGTAATGCTTCTGTTTTTGTTTTCGTGAAAAATGTGCTTATTTAAATAACTTTGGAAAATTCTCAACTTTTTTTTCTCTCATCGCCTGCTTCAGTCCACTGCTACTCCCACAATCCCCCGAGCGGGAGTCCAGTACATGTCCGCTGCTAAGGAGATTATTAGATTGATCATCCAGAGCTCAGTAATGCTGAGATAAATAACTGGCTCATCAATTTGATTCATCAGTCTACTCAGGCTTTAGCACGGCCATCAATTTTTGTAAAGGTATTAACTGAGGACCTCTTTAGAGTATATCTAACAAGCAGGTGTTTCTTCTGAAGATCGTTTGCATCTTTTTTAATTTAGTGGATAAGAAAATAAAGGTAGTTGTATTGTGAATACTGCCTTCGCAAAATGCAACTCAGAGTGAATACAGACACTTAATTTCTGTATTCTGAACACAATTCCCACTACTTGTATTCTGTTACATCTCAACCCTGGTTACACCCTAATATGCTTCGAAGCATTGTGTTTTTTCTCCATGTGGGGAGTGAAACTGTCATTATTTTACACATTTCTAAAAGAACAGACGTGGCACTCAGAGTGCACCTCTTCACTTTATCAAAGCAGCTGAACTAGAAATGAACTGATGAGAAGAAAAAGTGACTACATCACGGCTGTACTCTTGACAAACGTTGAGTGAAGTGAGGACACGACAGAACTAGAGCAAAGCCCCCTCCTCACTGGCTTCCTCTGCAAAAAGTCTCGTTTGCCAGCTCACATTTACTGGGGGAATGTGTCTCCCAGCGGATCTAGCAGGGAGGGAATTGGCAGTCAGAATCAGCGTCTACCGACGGCAAATTTGTCTGCTTCAACTCACTGTGCTATTATGCGTGGGCAGGGCGGATTTTCTGCCTGCCTCTCTCTCTTTCTCTTTTTGCTCTTGCTCTCACTGGAGACAGGATTGAGGCACAGTCACAATGGCAGAGTTTTATTCATTGTGTTCTATTTCCTTGCTTTTGTTTCAAAAAGCAAAAGAGACAGCAGCACTCGCTTCTTCACAGCTGTACCTCTGCCTCTCTCATCCACTGCGCACTCAAGCCCTGAGCTCACACCAAGCTCACAACCAGGCTGAAAAAATCGATGAATATTTCAGAATGGCCTTAATATACGGAAAAGATGAGATTACACAAATGGCTTAATTTTGTCTTTGTATGTGGGTGGATGTGGAGACAGAAAAGCTGTCTCGGTATAGTGTGAGAGACACTCCTGAGGCACCATTTAAATTACGAATCACGCTCATCCCAACCAGAGCTTGTGAAATTGTGTTCATCAATAGATAATCAGCAGCAAGTACACAAAGGAGAGACTGCACTTCAAAAAAAACGTTACTTAATGAGTATTAACTATATTATGTCAAGCTAGAGCTCAACGTATGCATACATTGTATGTTTCAGCATTTTAAATATTACAAGATCTATATATTGAGATCGGGTGTGTGCGCAACAGCAGGCTGGTCTGAGCCAAAGTTGGATCATTCACAGTGCATTGACAGGTTCAGAAAAACATGCTGGTACATTTAACTCATTTTCTATGGCACTCAACCTCTACCTATTCAAGGACTGGTAATTAAAGGAATGGTTTAGCAAAATAATACACACCATTTTCCTGCCTACCCCAGATTATATATCAGCCAAGACAGGTTTGGTGTCAAATTTTGCTTCTGTAGTTTGGGATTCGGTCTACGAGGCTAATGTTACTAACAAAGACTAGAAGTCAATAGTCACCTAAATCTTTTCTATATATTTATATTGCTCAAACCACATCCATGTCTTAAATAAGTTTGTGCAGACCTGCTGATGTGATTTAGGGCACAGTATGACATACTGTGAATTATACAAATGAACAAAACTTAACTGCGTAGCATTTTAGACTTCAGAGTCGATCAGGATTCTAACTCTCATGCAGAATCTAGCTCAACAACAGAAATCATGAACATAACCTGTAGAATCTATTGTTCATTTTTATAGTATAGTGTTTGTCTCAAAGCTCCAGTTCTAAACTAGAGAAGAACTTGGACTGCAAACATATCTTGGCTGATCGATTACTTCTGGGGTAAGCAGAAAACTGTGTAAATTTGATTTTTCGCCAAACTATTCCTTTGAGTCTCAAAGAACTTGAGCTGCCTAAAACTAAGGGTAAGGTAAGTTTTGGAGGGTGGAAAAACACTAGAGTGGTCATTCGTAAGAGTTCATTTCTACTATTATGTTGTACATGATTATAATTTCACCAAGTACTGTCTCATATGGCCTATGCACTGAAAACACTCAGTACACATCAGTCAGTATCTGATAGGAAGAAAACACAGGACGTTTGCAGATTATTAGATGCACCACACTACCATTCAAAAGTATGCAACCACCTGTCATATTGATAATTATTTTATTCAATAGTAACTTACACAATGTAGATTTAAATATTTTGAGGCATCTCAAGATGTTTCAAGATGTTTTATTTAATATTTCAAGTTTAAGAAGTTCTTACATTATAAGCAATATACTGTAATTATCTACAGTAATTCCTTGATAAATCATTAGAATCAATATTTGATCATCTCTTATCAATATGAGGCAATTTGGATGTTTTTAGCTTTCTCAGTCATTTCTGAATCATTTACAGCTCTTTAATCATCCTACAAATTCACTGAAACTTATAGCTATGGATTGCTAGCTTCAAAATATGATTATGCATACATCTACATGCAACAAAAGTTGTTTTATATTATTGAGAACAGTGATTCTCAATGCTTGAATGGTGATTGTAGACTTTTGAATGGACACCTGGGCATCAAACTCGTGATCTCCTGTTAACAGGGTCAATGCAAAGACAGTTGCACCATAGTAAATAAAAGCAGTCCCATACTTTTATCGTCCCCTTATTTTCTTACTAGTTTAAGTGAATGTATCTTATGTTTTATGTATTTTTATGCCTTCTTTTTATTATGTGGCATATCATAACGTAGAGCAAAGTAGTGTAACTTGGAGTTGAGGACATTATTTGAGAAGTGGACTATTCTCAGCACAACAGTGACACTTATATAATAGTGGTATTTTAATAGGTGTTGGGATTCTTGGATGGGTGGAGAGTGGATGACAAATCATGCAGCAACAGTCAGTTACTGTAAATCTCCCAAGTCCACATATTTAATAACTGATCAAATGGATAATACTTGCAATTACAAGGTAGGTGTAACAAATCAAAATGTTTGGTGACTGATCTCACCCATACAGTCCTATGAGATATCAATGCAGTCTATATGTAGCTATGTAAGACCTATCTGATGACCTAAGATGTCACTCCAGCAGTAGTCTCCTGAGTTCCTGAGGGCAGGTGACCGGTAGGGCACAGGTGAAGTCCTGACACACGTACGCTGTGGCTTTACCCTCTTGTTGAATGAGCGAGGAGAGAACAGGCAGCTTCTGATAAAGGAAACCTTCTGTATTCCCATCTGCCAATATCAGAACCTGAGAGAATAAGAAGAAAAATACCAGTGAGAGAGGGGTTAAAGATAGAATGCAGGAGTAGGGGAGAGGGCATGAGGACATGGAAAAAAAAGGAACACAGAGATAAGGAGTGTGGAGGAGAGAAATAACAATGACTGTCATAATGATGACAATTAGGCAGAAGAATACAGACAGCAAGTGGGAGAGGAAGGCTGGAAAGACACACAGTCTTAACCCAGTGTAAAATGCACAACTCCATATGTCTCTTTGGTAATAAACCATGATAGAGCACAGTGAGGGGTGATTACAGTGGCAGTCCTATCAGTGGCTCATTTCCAGTTGACAGTGTTTATATATGGCCCACCCTGCCATGGGGGTCATGCAGAGTCAATGAAGAAGCTGCTACTGCAGGAATGACCCTGACCTGTCTCTGAGGTGAAGCTTTGAAATATCTGTAGTTCAGCAGAAAAAAAAACACATATGGGATATGCATGGAATATATTTCTAGTTTAAACATTTCAATTTGATCAGTTATTGAATCAAGATTCAAGAACTTTGTCAACATATACAACACAAAAGTCAGAAACCCCTTCATTTATTTAATTTCCAGTAAATATAGCCAATAAGTATGTTATCCATTTTTCAAGAATTTTTTTTCAACATCAGGAAAAAAGTAGAAAACATATTTCAAAGGAAATTAAATGGAAGTCTTAATAAAAAATCCATTTCTCTCTTCCATTTAAGTTGTAAAATGTGATAAAGGCACACTAAATACTGAACCAAAAAAAATACATAAATAAATAACAACAACATTCAGTGATGTTGAGATGTTGACTCCTGAGCTTTGCTGGCAGGTCCATTGTTCTGAGAACATCAGCAGCTTCTTTGCTATATTTGCAAGTGTTTTTCTAATCTGAAGGAGAGTGGAGCTTCACTTTCTCTTATCTCTCAAACAGGGAAGCTTTAAGGATTGTTTATTTGATAGGGACAAATTTGACTTTGACCTTTCTTTTTCCTTATGCAATTGGATTATGTTATATCTGAGCTCCTCAGAAATATTACCTGAAAATTTAATAACTTGCACTTAATAGCAATATTGACTTGAAATTAAAGAAGGGTGGTTTTAAACAATACTGTACATTTTATATCACTGTATATTTATTGTCACCATCATATGGAAGGAAAGTTGTCTGATCAACCTCTGCTGACTGCATTAAAAAAGTAGGTTCACAAGGAAGTGTAGCTGTGCTTGCTGTGTCATCCCATCTAGTTATATTTAACACTATGTTCCAAAGAATTAATTTGTAGTCAAAGAATAAGTCAAAAATATGACTGCAAAATGGCTGTTTCCAAAAACTTTCAGCTTTAAGTGAAATGAATGGTGATTCAAAATATTTTGCACACAAACCAACAGATGACAGATGCACTTTCCAAAACCCTGTAACTGCATGTTTCTCAGATTTTAGTCTTTCACACTATTTTCCAGTGGCCCTTTACATAATGTGAACACTTCACAAGAAATGGACAAATGGTTCAAAATGACATGAAATAAAATCTTATTAAATTAACATACATTTTCTCCTCCTCCTGTAAAGCTACCTTTCAGAGATAAGAGGTCTTGTCAGGACAGTCATGATATGGATGGGATGACAAGGGTGTTCTTGACTCTTGACTTAATAACTGCTCAATACATAGTCATTGTATAAGAGCCTGTGTAGCATTAGCCATCTAAGCAATGACATGTAAAGCTCAACCTTCAATAATTCAGCTCTATTGATTCGCCCAGCTCGTGTTATCACATCCCTCCATGTTTTCTGAACCTCTTAGAGAGAGAGAAGCCTGAAATAACTCAATCAAGGCCAAGGCCAGTCAGGGGGCGGCTGACAGTCAATGGTTTTCTGCAGGTCCAGTTAACACAGCAGCAGGGATGGACAGTGGGGTGGTCATGCTGGGTTTTGACTTCCATAACAAGAGCATGGACCTGACTGGCATTTGCCTTTCACCCAATAATAAAGCAGCGGGAATGAAGGCACATGTAGCCTTAGCGCAGACAGTCCAAGTCCAAGCTACCCAGGAGAAGAGGAGAGAAATGGATGAAAGAGCAAATCTACTTTCTTTCACTGAGATGTTGCTGTCTAGTCCAAGAGTGCCACTGCAGTGTAGACGCAGTTAAGAAGAACATATTGCAAAATATGACAGAGGTTACATTTTAGGACACAGTTCCAGAGGCAGAGAGAAGACCCAGGGAGCTGAAGGATCTAGTCTGCCACAGCCAGCAATTCTATTTGCTTTAAGTTAACCTCTCCCGACCATGAAGAAGAAGTTCCATAGTGTGATTTTTTTGACAGTCGTGGTAACAACTCAACCCTGTAAAACCTGTTCCCAGTCACCTAAGCAGCACAGCTCATGCCTGCTGCAGAGAAGTCTCACTTTATTGCAACTCTCAGGCCATGGAGAATTCCGCATCATTACCTTCCTGCTAGCAGCCTGGAGCAGCTTCCTGTCAGACGTGTGGGGACATCACAAGGCCTGTCACCAGCCAGACTCAAAGGGCCATGACAGTCCACCAAGGCAGCACATCAATAACAACATGCAGACCAAACACGCGCCACGGAGAGACACTCTGGGGTTACGCAAGGTGACTTTTTCTTTACAGCTTGTCTGAGAGCTCTGGGTTACTCTACGAAACACCTAAACATTCTATCTCACTTAATGTTAAAATGTATGGTGAGTGTTTGAAACTGTGTCAGTGGTTCTCTGAATTACAGTACAGAAGTGGTGGAGCTCTGACATGAAAAATACATGAAAAAACTGACACATTGAGCTAAAAATGAAAACAAAAACAAGGGCTACGGCGTGTTACATTAATTAAGGTTATTATGCTTTTTATTAATGCCTTTAAATTATACTTAATAGAATACAACTCATAAAAACAACAAAATAATGAAAAAAAACTCTAATCATTGAAAAATTAGGGGATTTATCGATGAGTGAGAACCAAGTTACAGGGTTTTACTCACAATGAGCTGGCACTGTTAGAATACATCTTTTTTAACAGGAAAACTTTGGGCCTATACAATGTTCTGACATTTTCTGCACATTTTTAATGCACAATCTCTATTTATTTCATGAGATTAACATATTGGATTAAAAAGGAAACAATTTTTTTTTTTCTCTCGAATGTTAGATTTAGTGAATAAGTAATAACTGTGCATTAAAATGCACTGAAGTTTGTTCTCTGTAGAGGACGAATACTTATCAACAATTTAACAAAACATGTAATTTGCCCAGTGGTTCCCAAACGTTTACATACAACTGTATGGTTATAAAGCAGATTTTAATTTTATATTCCAATTTTTTGTTAACCAGCTTTACTGACTGACATGATTACTAACTCTAAATTGTTACACCTCTTCAACAGTAAAAACTCACAGTCTTAAATATTGTTCTATTGTAGCACTGGGCGTACAGCTAACCAATTTTTTTTTTAGATTCATTTCCTGTGAATTACCTCATATTTTTACTTGTTCTTTTCATTAAAAATAAAAGTTTGTTACAATATTATTATCATCTTTGTATTGCTGTTTTATAGCTAAACAAGAGATTCCCAGCAGCACAGCTGTGTAAAGTTTGGCCCCATTGTTGGGAGATCAAAAGTTTAAATCCCATCAAAACCATGGGTCATCGATTACAGCTGATATTACTGGCCATCACTAATCATTATTTCTAAATCAGTGAAATCAGTCAGTGAAATGATTTACCGAACAAAGATTTACTTGCATGCATCATTTCTTTTGCCTTAAAATCAGCGTCAGCATCACTGTTCCTGTCCGTTTTAGCCCACTCTTCCACAATCTGGGAGCACATTTCAGCCAGAGTTTGTGCTGTTCCAAACTGAGAACTGGAATTGAGATCTGGTGATATTGCTGGTCAGTCCCAGTGTTCCATCATGTCTGCTGATCCAGTCACATACAGACAGCCCAGAGTTCTTATCCTAGGATGCAAGAATGTGAATGTGTTCTACACGAACATGAAACACCAAATTAGTTTAATAGTGGGATAAAATGGACAGGACATCAGAATACTGGTGTAATCCTTATATGACAGGATTGGCACTGTCATTAAGGAATGGGAACTCTTCCCCACGTATTACAGAAGAAATGACGCATACAACTAATGTTTGTATTTTAGATTTTTCACTTAATGTACTATACGCTTTTAGGTTCATTTTTGCCCCATGACAACTGAAATGTTGTATCCACATAAACATCCTAATTGAATGGCTAAAGTCCTAAGAAACAGTTACTATACACAACCAAATATGAACAAATTCACATAAAAAAAAAGAAAAAAGTTAATTCCACTTGTCATTTGTCCTAAACCGCTGTTCTGTTGACCAACAAGATGATCAACAACCAAAGGCCACAATAAACTATAAACCTTCCTGTCTTATGACTCACTCAGTTTTCCATTACCGATGTCAAGGAACGGGAATCCACCCCATTCCTCCACTTCCTCTCTATCTGACCTCATAACAATGCCTCAAAATCTCATAAACTGACTCCCATCTTTAAGATCTCCACACAGAACACATAGTACTACTCCTCAATTCCCCCAAGCTTTCTAACCCATGATTCCATCACTAGAAACATGTACTGATATCCATCTTCCAGTCTGTCAGCTCATTCTCTTGCACACCTAAACGCACATACACACACACGCGCACACACACACGGTTGATTAGTCTGGGGAATTTCATCAGCTTTGTCTCCTAGCAGGATGGAGCTGCTCTAGAGAGCTTGAGGCTGTCAGCACACGCAGGTGGAGCACGCAGCCATTACTCATTCAATTATCTGCTGCGAGTTTATTTCGGAGTGCAACACATCTATGAAGCATGTCGGCCTCATTCCTGAGTCTCTGTTTCCTTCTCCAGAGATGGATGCTAATGTACAATCATGTGGTGTTTCCTCAACAAAAGTATTAATGGCTGAAATAATCACACTGTACTTGGACATCATTAATATTTTGGGGAAAACCAAAAGAAACTGTACAAAAATGTCTGCAGACTTAAAGGGACAGTCCAGCCAAAATGAAAAATTTAGCCACACATCTGTTGTAAAGATGCCTTCTTGCATCCTACAGGGGTGCTGCAATAGTCTCTAGAGGGAGATTTTCCAAATTAAAGACCTGGAAAACTCCTTTCTGAGGATGTTTCTTGAAGGTGGGAGGAACTTTTGAAGACTACAACTGCTTTGGGGGTGGGCTGTTTGAATGTTTTTGTCCCTACCAGTTGGTGAACACAGAAGCAGGCTGGATAGCTAATGTTACTGCTGGGAAGCAGCCACATAACTGTATAACTACCTTCAAATCATCATTATTATAGAGAGAATGGATTACTCAAATGACAGAAATGACTCACTCGATAAGAACAAGCTAAAATCTTAACAAGTTAGCTGGCTATCTAGATACCTTTCCTTAGTTTAACTTCTCTGTCTGAAAAAGGTAAAAGAACTTGCCTCTAATGTTCTTTTTGACCGTTTTATTTACGACTTTCCTTTTCTTCTGTTTAATGACCAAGGTAAGAGCTACACTAATGCTAGCTTGGTTGTATTTATCAGCCTATTTGTCAGTGCCTAGGCTAGCAGTCAGGACTGGATGACACCAAAGGGATTCCCAATAGCTGCATGGTGTATTTGTATTATGCACAATGGGAACTGTAGTAAGAGAACACTGAGTGAAAACTCAAAAACAATGTGTTTACATGCAAAGATTTTTGCCAATCTGATTGAATACATTTCGATTACAGATTTAGACTGAGGTGTTTATATGCCCACTCTACTCAACAATCTGATGGAAAATCTCCGTTTACATGCACACTACAAGTAATCAGGTCCAAAATGACGAGCATGCGTAGAGTACCACTTAGAGTAATCGTTACCATAACAGCAAGCATCACGTGAGGTCCCAGTCAGAGTGAGACGAGTTTTCAGCTGGCGCGCTTGTGTTATTGCTTAAAAATGTACTTCACATGTATTAAGGAAGCGGCGTGAGGAAGACGTCATGTTATGAGACACATAAGCTGGACGCTCGTCCCACTGCCGTCTTTTAAAGCTCAAAGTATAAACTTCGTCTCCTCTGCAGACCAGTTTCTGCTCCCGCCTACACTCTTGTTTGTCTTTTACCTGAAGAAATACTTTTTCACTTTTTCAAACTGTGACTGAATTTTTAAGACTCTAATGACTTATTTCAGTGCTGAAATGTTCTAAACAAGTCTTTATTTGCCAGATTATATGATTTTTTTTTATGTATGGAAGGGTCATTCTGTCTTAAAACTAGACTTGACGCGACGCACATGCGCAGAACGGACTTACACATTCCGAATGGAAATGTAATCGGATACAGCCGTTTACATGGTTATTATTCTTCTATTTAACAGATTATTTACAGGATTACCCACCTCGTTCAATCAGATAGAAACTGTATTCCGAATGGCCTCAACCTAGTCTATTCCAATTGAGGTGCTTGCATGGACGTATTCTATTCTGATTGAGCTATTAGTCGGATTATTAACGGATTATTAGGCTGCATGTAAATGTGGCTACTGTGTTACCAAAGACTGCATAACACACCAAATAACATTAAAGTCTAATTTTAAGCCAGTATGACCCTTTCATACATAAAACAAACTTAAATAATCTTGCAAATAAAGACTTGTTTAGAACATTTCAGCACTAAAATAAGTCATTAGAGTCTTAGAAGTTCAATCACAGTTTGAAAAAGTGAAAAAGTATTTCTTCAGGTAAAAGACAGACAAGAATGTAGGCCAACTGTCAAAGTAATGAATATTTTACTTCTCCTGGGTTTTAATTTTTGCCTGATCTGCAGCAACTCCAAAACACATCTCGCCAACAAGGACAAGGTTCGCCCCAAGTCTGAGGATTTTAATCATGCAGGTGGGTTGGTAAATCCCTACACAATCAGCGCATTGGTGTATCTGTATATCCTCTCAGGATCAGCCTGCAGGATGAAGGTGGAACTCTCTCCTGCACTAACTCATGGCATATACAATTAGATCATATACATAACAAGGACAATCCATGACCTGGCCAGTTTTCAACTAACTAAGTTTAAAACAGGAGAAGGTCTAAAGGTGTGTCTTGGGCTCCTCATTAATTTCTGACTGGGTTTCTCACTGCAGCAGTGCAAAGCAGCCTTCTCCCCTGGGAAGGAGCACCTGGGGGAACGCTGTGATGGAGATAATCAAAGCTTTGGCACAAATCTGGGGTTAAACCCTGGTCTCTCCACGGTCCTTTCCCTCAGGTTACCTTACACAATCAAAGTGGTAGGTTCACAACTTAGCTGAAGCAACTGACAGGCTTTTACAGGTCATTTTCTCTCCAGCTGTTTTCAGTAAGGTACTTACATTGTCAGTACCAAGAAGAATGGTATAAACAATGTAAGCGCCACAATGTTCACGGAATGTGTAAAAGCAAACTTACATTTACATTTACATCATTTAGCAGACGCTCTTATCCAGAGCGACTTACAAAAAGTGCTTTGTCTATCCAGAGAAAGAATCTTCGCCAGCTACCAATAGGTTAGAGAGAAAGACAGTCCTAAACTCAGATACTGCTAGAATCAGAAGGTCATTGACACCTAGTGAAAATTGACACCTAGTGAAAAGGGACAGAGTTAAACACAGAACAGTGCAATACAATACAATACATAAGTGCTGTACAATACATTACAATCAATACTTAATTTAATGCTCATTTAAGTGCTGAATAAACAGGTGTGTCTTCAGTCTGCGTTTGAAGACAGCGAGAGGCTCTGCTGTACGGACAGCCAGTGGGAGTTCGTTCCACCACTTGGGTGCCAGCACAGAGAACAGTCTAGATGCTTGCCTTCCGCGTGCTTTGAAGGATGGCGGGTCAAGCCAAGCTGTACTCGAAGCTCGAAGGGCTTGTGCTACAGTTCGAGATTTGACCGTTGCCATCAAGTAGGGAGGGGCTGGTCCATTTTTGGCTTTGTAGGCAAGCATAAGGGTTTTAAATCTGATGCGTGCAGCTACAGGAAGCCAGTGAAGGGAGCGCAGCAGTGGGGTGACGTGGCTGAACTTTGTGAGATTGAAGATGAGTCTTGCTGCTGCATTCTGGATGAGTTGCAGAGGCCTGATGGCCTGCTTTGGAAGACCAGCCAAGAGCGAGTTGCAGTAGTCAAGCCTTGAGATGACAAGAGACTGCACTAGCACCTGGGTGGCCTCTCGAGAGAGAAAGGGTCGGATCCTCCGGATGTTGAACAGGAGAAATCTGCATGACCGAGTTAGGTTCGCAATGTGAGTCGAGAACGATAACTGGCCATCCAGAACCACACCAAGACTTCTTGCCTCTGCTGACGGGACAATCAGAGAGTAGTGGATTTTAACAGGAAAAAAAACAACAAACAAATTTCACTGACCTCTAAATTTAGCACTATGAACCTATTTATTGCACAGGATTAAAAGCGTCCCTGGAATTTACGAAGATTTGGGCGGTCATAATTTGGCATAAATTTGACTAAATTTTACTTTCAAGATCTCCTTTGGTAAACCTATAATTCATCTGGAATTCATTTAATACATATAGCTCAAAATTGACCTAGGATGGAACATGCTCTTTTTGTCTTTTAATTTCTGTACATTTTAGGCAAATGTTATGAACTTGTAATGTCAATGACATTTTTTGTTTTTTATTTCACCACATTTGATATAGAATGAAACAACAGCTACAAGAGTAAAGTGATGTGAAAGACTATGTATGAAAAAGACTGTGATACCCCTTTTGGATTCACCTAAAGTCCCTGCTACCAACACACACATACAAACAACAATCAGGCTGCTGCTAAATTACTGCTAAGTAGCTTTATGCTATAATTCAAATAACATTACTACTCACACTACAAATCATGTTCTTATCTGAGAACTTGGCTTATACAATCAGACATTCTCATTTGGATGATTTTCACACTGTTTGTGCCACATAACATCTCATTGCCTGGCATGAAAATTGTTACTTGACATAACTTGAATTTTTTGCCTCGTGTCCTTCATTATAGACAGCCAGCGGCCACCGGAACGCCCACCAATCAGGAGCCATGGGAAAAACAATACTCTGTTGTCATGGTTATTGATTCATTTAAACCAGTGCTCCCTAGCTGTGATCCAGATTTTAAAGTTCAAATGTGCGACAGCAACTGGATATCGCTGATAATTGACAAGTAACTGGATGGCAATGTTTAAAAGGTAATAACCACCGTTTTGGGAAAAGAACTGAGAGAATTAGAGAGGACTAATTTACCATTAAACAGCTTGTAAGTATGTTGGATTGACATTTAAGAAGTGTGCAGGTGTGAACCCCAATAGTTTTTTTTCCTGTTTGAGAGAGAAAGAGAGCAAGAGACCCAGACAGACAGAGACAGACAGAGACAGAGAGAGAGAGAGAGAGAGAGAGAGAGAGAGAGAGAGGGAGAGAGGGAGAGAGAGAGAAGCGCTCTGTGATGCTAGCTCTATCTACCCCATGGCTCTTCACCTTCTACCCATTTCACTTTAAGTTACATTTAGCTTAAGTGCCATCGTGCTTCAGAACTTCAGCTTGCTTCAATGTGACTTACTGCAGTAAAACAACCAAACTACAGTTACTGGATATTACCTTATAGCAGCTGGCTTTAGACCTGAAGAGAAAGTTCCACTGATCCCTGTCTATGGCCAGGAAACAGGATCAGAAAAAGGTAAAAAATTATATTAAACAATATGGATACATAACACTTTATTCACTTTTTCTGTCAAAACTGTGAGTTAAAATTGGGCCTTTAAAAGGCTGTGGTAGAGTAAACTCCCTACTGTCTTTGTAAGGTGTGATATACTGAGGAATGAGTAATTTCCAAAAAAATAAAATAAAAATACATGGCGAGAGTCAAAGGCATAAAAATGCATATGATTTCTTTATCACCAAGAGTGCTCCTAAGGAAACTCCCTTAGCCCGCACACTGTCTTGTGCATGTGAAAAACCAGCCGAGAGAGAATTCAATAAGGTAAAAATTAAATTCAACCTACATGATAGCACGTTAACACCTACCCTTTACCAAATTCACCTTGCAAATCTTGTTTATTAACAAAAATGGACAGAATGTGTTGAAGATATATGATAATATGTATGACAAGAATCAGGCATGGTGGAAGGCAGAGATACTTAAATCACACAGCTGACCTGAGGTGTCCTGAATAGCTTTATTTTTTTGCATTTTATTTTTGGGCACTTAAAAAATAGCTAAAATAGCTCCTTAATTTTTTGTCTGAAGCCCTGTGAAAGCATAATAGCACAAAGATTATTCTTAAATGGCAGCGCAAGCATCACAGTGAATACTCTGTCTATCGGTATCATTGAAAGTTGTTCATAACAATGAGATAATTCAGTAAAATCGTTCCTCCCAGTTCATTAACAACTTAACATGTTATTTGTAATGTGTTAAAGCAAGAAAAGCACTAAAATGTGCAGGACAGTGTTTCTCTGACAGTTAGGGATGGACAGATCCACATTTTTTAGTTCCAACCCAATACACAGCTGCCAATACCAACACAGATTCTGATACAAAAGCTTGTTTTACTTTAATATTAACATTATTACGGTTGGTATTAAAGTATTTCATGTATTTGCTGGATGGCAGATTACACCTGGGCTCTAAGTGCTCCAACAGGCTGCGAAATCCAACATCTTCCACAACAGATAGTGGTTGGTCATCAAATATAATGACATGTATCAACTTCTCTGTAATCCCTTTAGCCTTTGGGTTGTCTGCCGGTAGTTCATCACGTTTCTGGAAAGCATCAGTGAGAGTCTGCTGCCTGGTGGTGTCTTCCTGTCTGTTAGCCAGCATTAAGTCCCGGTTCTCTTTCGCATGAAACCTCTGCAGGTGCTTGATAAAACTGGTTGTATTGCACGACGTAACCGTACTTTCCTCGGCACGCTGGCTTTACACACATTACAAGTAGCTGTCTTATTTCTCCGCATTCCCAGACTAAAATATCTCCAAACAAACGACATTTTAGCCAAACCAGCAGCGAATGTTATTTGCTCACTCAGTTACAGACTGAAGTTGCCATGGGTTTACTGGAAGATGTAGGATGGAAATCTGGATCGGTGACGTGTCTAATGTTACGTTACGGCAGGTTCATTGTCCAGCGCAAGTTGCAGACTGGATCTGGTCTGTAAGTGCATCGGCCCTGTCCGCCTGACATCCAATGAATAACTGATGTCAATATCGGACCTGATACCAATATAGGATCGGATCGGACCCATCTCTACCGACAGTCCTGCCAGCTCCCAGTCACAGTGTCACTAACACAGGTAGTTCTCTTAGTCGGTCAAGAATCACTTCAACAAGTTCTCTTAGTCGGTCAAGAATAACTTCAACACAAAACAGCAGCTTGTTAACAACCCGACTATTTGTAATGGGTGTGTGTGTTAAAGCCAGGAAAGGCCTGAAACGTGCAAGGGAATGTTAATCAAGCACCAGTGTTTCTCCAACAGTCCTGCGAGCCTCTGCCCAAAGCAACGTAACTAACTTTGGTGACCGTGCAGCAATAAGCTCTCCTAGTTGGTCAATAATCACTTCCATATGAAACAATAGGAAATGACTTTGGAGAGAATTATGATTCTGGTTGGCAAGTGTTAAAATATCACTAGCAGCCAGTTGCTAATGCAGCAGCACCGCCAAAGTTTAGACTTTGTCACTTCATAAAACACTACTTGCTCCTTCGACTCACAAGAGTGCCTCACTGACAGTGAAAATGCAACTGCATACGGAGTTACAAATACGTGTTCATTTTGGCAGAGCTGAAGCTCGATGATGAGGAAATGTAATAGTAAATGGGGGATTGTTATTCCGTTAAGACAATGAAAATGAAATGTCAAAAGCACTTTGCTTTTCCATATTACCATATACACAAATGCAAATGCAAATAAACACTTTGCATTTGAGTTATGTCTCACAATGCACTCACATGGGAAATCCTATTGTAATACATGATTTAATTAGCATTTTCAAATCTGCATTTGAAAAAGTCCACAATATGCTGCCATAGTCTAATGTGAAAAGTAAAGAGGTTCTTCTTTTTCAAAAAAAAAATTGCTTGAGAAAGTTACTTACGCCATGCATAATAACAAGTATAACTTGATATATCACTAACACAAAGATTACTTTTGACAGGGATCCTGCTAAGCTGCCATGGCTGTGTTGTCAAGACAATGCATCTCCAAGTTGGATTCTGAAAGTAGCGTCAAGAAAATCTACACCTACTAGAACAATACAATACTTCAGCTGATAAAATATATAAATCTTAAATATCTATTTTCTTCAAAATCACATTTTTCAGGAGCCCTAGCACCTGTTATGTCTTTCAGAAATTCCGCAAGCAGATGGCACTTGAGGAAATGAAAGGTCCTAAAAATAGGTGGGTGGAGGCAGCAGCGCACTCTTTATGACATTAATTAACAGAGACAATGACCCTGTTTATTCTGACAGTGGCTGACATAAAGGAGAAGGACAGGGAGATGACACTTATCCCTTCAGCAGCAATCGAGATCATAGTCTGACGCACCTGAGGTTATGATTCTCCACTACCTGCGCCTCTGCTCAGCAGGATGTGTGAGGTTGAGTGTGAGAGTGTGTAAGACATGACAGCTGCATGTGTGCAGACACGGTCAGTCCCTGAACTGCTTTGGCACTTCGACAAAATGCCCCTGCGAACAGGGTCAGAGTCAAGGGCTATGACTGCATGCTGTGGAGTCTGACCAAAGCAAAACGAAGGCATGTTTAGAGAGCTCACACAATACATTTTTCTTGTATTTTTCCCCTGAGGTCCACTTATAACATTTATGTAGGTTATATACTAAGACCAGTCATAATTCAATTTTACAAGATCATTTTCCAGGCCTTAAAACAGGATTAACAGAATAAAACAGGCTGTTTTTGTTGCTTTAAGACTAATATATGTAAATGACCTTAGCTCTGACTGGCCTCAATCAAAAAGCATTCCAGGCTGAAATACTGCTTATAACTTCAGCATGAACGGAGGGGTCTAAACTGCTGTAAGGATGTCTGGAATGTATAAAATTTTTGTTTTCATGACATCATAATAATCATGAATTCAAAACAGGCTGCTTTTGCAGCTTAGTTTTCGTATATGGACTGTGTGGACTTGGGAGTGGTACATTTTGAAACTTTACCTGTGTTTACAGACTACATTTATCTTTTATTGGGGGAAAAAAAAACTTTTTTTTAAAAAGTGAGAAAAATTGGGCCCATCAAATGTGATACATCATCACTGTTCTAATAAAACCTTGCATCTTTAACTAACTTTGTAGCAAGAAAACATTTAATATCCATAACATATGTGAATGTAATACATGTAAAAAGAAATTAAGTAATTCTGGACCATGACTATTGGTACATTCATCAAAAAAACATTCACACAATGTAAAGACATTTTTTACAAATAATGCAAAAAGTTTTCATATGACTCATTACATTTAAAGCAGCTGTACATTTATTTGGTTAATTTGTTTATCTGTTCATTTTGACTGTGAAACATCTGCTCTTTTGTGTTTCCTGTTTAGAACTAAAGGAAGAGGTTTATGGAAGTATATCAGTATTAAAATTAAAATGAAAATGTAATACGCAAAATGACAATGTAATCCTTTCCACTCACACACGCAAGTTTGGGCTTAGAATGAAAATTCAAATTCAATAATTCCATTTACATTTGCCACACCAGTATTGGCATTTCATTTACACAGAGATTTAGATGGTTTATAAGTAGCTTTATTTAAAGTTAAATGTATTTCCAGAACTGCATATTCATGCCTAATGTAATTATGCAATAATGGTGTCAGAATGATGATTAAAATGTAATTTAACTAATATGCATTTGCACTCGCTAATAATGTGTTTAAAATTGCATCATCAAAGTGAACACCAAGCCAGGACTGATGTCAAAATTCAAATGTAAATGGGAAACAGAGCCTCTTCTCTTTGCAAAACATATTTTCGCCTACTGCGCTCATTCTGTGTTAAAATGCCTTTAAAAACCCGCGACCAGATTCTCATGGTCTTCTCAAGCTGTCAATCATCCCGTCAGGACGGGGTCAACCTGCACACTCAGCGGAAAAGACTTTATCTAAAAACACGGCGGCCGATGAGTTTATAGCTACTCTTTCATTAGCAGTTGAGGTAAAGAAAAGAACTGTAGCCGTCTGTGATGCTTTATGTCTTTATACATGACCTCACGAGAAAGTGTTTAACTGAACATGTGGCCAAGTTTTCTGCTTTATCAATCTGGTTGATAAAAACAAGGCTGAACTTGGCTTCCTGCTCGACCAGCTGCTTTTTTGAATTTTAATTTAAACAGTGTAGTAGTTACACTCTGGTGCCTCAACATCCCTAAGTGTCACAGCAGCACCGTTTCAGGTGGAATGGAAAATTCCAAAAAGAAGCTAATTTCAGCCTTGTTTCACTGAGAGTGGTGGCTGAAAGTGAGTCTGGACATACAGATTCCCTGCTGGTGCCAGGTAGAGATATATTCTACAAAGTGAGCATTAGAGGTAGATACATTGTTCTGTCATCAGCTCAACTGCTAATGCACTAAGTGAATTGTGGAGGATGGAGAATCAAGCTAGCTAGGAGTCATTGTTAATTGTTAATGTTACACTCCCAAACAAAGCCCACATCTGCTGTTTTTATCAGCTGGCTAACATGATCCAGCTCACTGTGTCACACACATATACCAGTAATTTCTGTAACATTAATTCTTAAAAAGGAAACCACAACACTAGAGACCCCCTAGCTGATTTCGGTTATGACACGGCACAGTGGCTGTTGCCAACTCAGCCACTATGAAAAGGTAGTTGTGTGATGTACTTATGTCTGTGTACTAGAATAAATAAAACTGAATAATTTTATGTGTACATTTTTGGTAACATATAAAGCAACAGCAATATATCTGATGCTCACTATGTAAGTAACAAAATAGCCCGCAATGCTGGATTAATCTCTGTCTGCTGCATCTGTAGCCAACAGTTGGCTAACATGGACAATTTCGACCAACTGATTAAAACAGAAAAATCTGCCATATGTTTGATATAAGATTCTTTGTGGGTCATGTATAAAAACAAAGTAATCATCATAAGATTCTGCTGTTTCACTTTATCTTTGTAGCTTGGTGTCCTCTGCAAATTTAATGCATTATTCGATTTTATTTTTTATTATATTACTACATTTTAATTATCATTTTGACACAATTATTTCATCATCACATTAGGCATAAATATGCAATTCTGGAATTATATTTTAAATTAAATAAAGCTACTCATAAAGCATCAACATTTTTGTGTAAATGCAATGTCAATACTAGTGCACCAAACGGCAAATTAAAATCACAGGATTAAATTTGAAATTTCATCTTGACCTCAACATTGCATATTATAAGTGGGAAATGTAAATGCAACATACAAATGCACTACCATTTTACATATTACATTTTTATTTTAATTTTGATGCTGATGTTTCCATAGACGCTGACGTCAAGTGAGCCAATCAGAATTAGACAATTTTTTTAAATAGTGGTTGCTTTCCCAGCCCCGCCCAACAAAAACCAAAGTCTCACTATAACTGTAGCAAAATTACTGTAGTGCACGGCTTTAATAATAAAAAAAAGTGTCAACAGTCTCTTTTTTATGAGAGATCAGTTCCACAATTTCACACAAGAAACCCTTATGATTTACCCACATAAATTACAATTTTCACACAATTTTGGAGGTACACAGTCGTGTACAGCTGGAATATGGGAAATCCAGTCCAATACAGTATTCTCATAAACTCTGGACAATAATTCATGCTAAGATTTGTTTTTCACTTTCTGTTATTTTTATACTTGCTGACCTAAAAAGTAATCTGGACAGACTGTGGGTGGTGGGAATGAGCAAAGATATATCGACTGTAAACATCTTTTGTTGCACATATGCTGTGCAGGGACAAAACAGGTATTGTCTTAAGTGAGAAATTGGCCAAAACATCAGAGCAACACTCTGAATTTAGAAAGAGTTGTGCTTTAATAATCAGATACTCTTTCAATCTGATTGAAGAAAAAAACGTCTAAGTTTTCATGTCTGGAGAACTTACTTAAAAATGTATTAACAAAGACAAATTTGCCCCTCAATCTCAACCTTCCAGATCATTCGACATCAAAGACTTTTTGTTCTGTCAGTTCATTACAGAACCTGACTCTGCTCTCTCTCTTTGTCTTTGATGATGTTTGTAAGTGTACTGAACTCTGTGAAAGAGCTGTTTAACTATCTAATAAAGTGGAAATAAACTCCTGATTCTGAAGTAATTAATATGATTACCAAAGTAAAAGCCAGATCAATTGCTGTGGGCGCTAATGATTTTTAATGGTAGAAATGTACTACGCAGGTTTCAATGAATTTATACAGTTTGGAGGCTGTGAATATAAGGTTTACTGTCTCTGGAGGTTGAACCCTAGTGAAACTGGGCTTTAGAGAGCAGCTTGTCGACAGAGCTGTTCTTTCTCTCCTTCTACTGTCACTGGATGCACAAGCTGCCAGGCAGAGTGAGCAAGTGAATTAACCAAGTTCTTTCTGCAGTTTTTGGCTAGTCTAACTTACGCACATTGTTTGAATGATCCATTACCTGTCACAGCCACCTAGCCACTGTACTACACTTTAGCGAATGCTAACAGTGTTTGGATTCAAACTCTGACTCCTGTAATAAAATAAAAGCTTAAAAAAGTAAGAAAAAAAAAATTCACGTTGCCGTGGCCATGAAACTTTGTCATCGTCTAAAAGGCCCACACAGTCCTAATCAAGAAGAACAGTAGAGTCTTTCTAGCTTTCTCTTCATTTCAAATACTGTAGTTGCATCGTTCACTTCAGTTTTAAATGTTTTATTTTGAAAATCAGCCAGATGCCTACTTTTGATTTAATTAAACTGGTAACATGAAAACTCTATTATTTAGTCTTTTTGCTATTATGGGCTAATTCAGCCTTAGATAATAACTAAATTTCCACTGGGAGTGATGATATAGTACATTACATACTCACCCTTAGGAAATCTCTCGTTTAAGAACTTGCTCTACCTCTGACTGATCGTTTTATAGCGTATGTGGGATCTTACAGCCCCATGAGAATGAAGTCAGACATTTATTGGATGTGTTGAGTTGTGGTCTGAATTTTGAAATATAAGATTAAGAGACAAACAGATATTAAATCAAATTGCAAAAGCAAAACACACACATCCTGTCCACATCTGCATCTGAAACTGTGAAGGCAAATAAACCAGTTTTCTAATAACACTTATGAGATTTTTGATGGAAGTTCTCTGAATTTTTAATAGCGTAACAATCACAAGCACCACCATTTATCAAATTCAGATAAAGAATAGAAAACCCAAGCAGTGCTTCCTGGGCTGATCTAGTAATCCTTTGTTGTGATGTTTCAGAGTTTGTAAGCCCTCTGTCGTGCTGTGCTTGATTGGCTTCTCTCTCTCTCACTCTCTTTCTCTCACTTCAGGCTTCCACCCTGAACCTCTCTGGCTGCTGTTGTGTCTCTAAGGTCTTGTTAGAGAATCAGGGCCATTCGTCTCTGTAATCAGACTTAGCTGAAAACTTTTCACAGCCTCAAAGGCCAAACCATGTGTACTGTACTGCCCATACACATGCCCAAGCCAACCACAAAATACCAACAGGCAAAAAGCTCTCTGTTCAGAAACCCTATGACCTCCTCGCAGGCAAAAGGTGAGATTTAAAATATGAATGAATATTTACAAATATGCACATTTTCTTTGCTGGCTTAGATGGCACAGTAGCCCTTTAAAATCAAGGGTTAAAAAACAGCTATGTCTGCCTTTTCAACTACAGTTCTCCTTTAGTAAGCTGATTTCTCAATGCATGTAAAGAACATGATCTAGCAAAGCTGAAAACACATTTTTTCTTTTTTTTTGCATCACAAACTACCATTTTAGAACAAGTACCATTTTAGAACACAAACTGGAATGTGTACTGTGCAAATGATCACTAATTTACTTATTTAACGTCCAGTCAAAATGGCAATTAAGAACTATTCATTTTTCAGTCTCTGAAAATGCTGAAAACACTCAATTAACAGAAAATTACACAGAAGCCTTAATAAAGAAATATAGCATGAAATTTTATATTTAGTGTGTCCACTCTTCATTACACATTTCACTCTTTTCAAGAGATTTGCTTTCAGTTTTTCAGACAAATATTTTCCAATGTGTCTTGTAAAGGCCTCCAAAGTTAACTCTTAGAACTTTACATTTTCTGCTTCTCAAGGTCCAGGTAATCCCAGATAAAAATTTAGACTCATCAGCCAATAAAACCTCATTCTACATCTCAGATGTCAGACATCACCTGTCCAGTTTCAGTATCCTAATGTAAATGTTTCTTTTTTTTTGATTTCTTTTTCTCAGTAACGGCCTCTTGACAACTACACATCCTTTGTCTTCTCACAGTAGAAGGATGAACAGAAACATCAGTGCATTTTTTCAGGTCTGAAGCAAGAGTGAAGCTTGATTTTCTCCTCTCTCTTAAAGATGCAAGCTTTAAGTGCTATTTATCCGATGATGACAGTTTTGGTTGCCTATCAGGTCTTGCATAGTTGACAGGAGCATGAGATGAAAAACAGATTAAGATCCTGTGGTGCCCCTGGGCATTAGAGCTACAGTGCCCTATCTCTACGAACCCATTAATAATAACTTAAGACCATTTGCTGAAAAGGTCTTAGTTTAGCTGAAAACTCGTTCTAACGTTTCTTCAAAAAATGTCTAAACTGAACCAGTTTTGAATGTATCCGACAGGCTGAATAAGATTTGTCTTGAAAACACAAAGCTCAACATTAATGCATGCTCCTATAATGTCAATGTCAGTCTCAGGAGATAGAAGCCTTATTACTTCAGTGAGAAGCTGGCAGCCACCATCAAAAAGATGGAGTAGTCGTTCCAAAGCACTGGATGGTCTACTAGAATCAGCCCCATGAGGCTATGTCCAAGCCTCGCCACCTTTATCACAACAGTACAAAACCAGATTACAGCACAGAGAGATTCCTCCCAACAATCTGAATACATCTTTATATTCTCCACTGTGATCTGTAAGATTAATTGATTAAGAGTCTGGGCTCTTATTGCAAATCTGAATTAAATAAATAAGCGCAGATGAGATTGAAAAAGCTGAGGATTCTTACACAGTTCATTCCCCGCAATTAAACCCCTGTGCCCTAAAATGATTGAACAGATGATACAATAATTGGATTTAAATTAAACAACATTTTGTAGCCTGGGTGGGTAATGTGTTGAGGAAAATGCATTTTCAGCTCTTTTCACCAAAATGTTCAGTCAATACTCAAAAGGCTCACATTCATATGAAGCTTCAATCATGCTTCAATACTTTCTGAGTGTTTGATGAGATTGAACATGCTATTAGCATATGAAGGAAGTTCTACACGGGTAACAGTTCTCATGCTTAATTGGAATTTTAATATTATCATAAGTGAGCAGTGGAAAAAAAATGGTAGGATTTTTTCATCTCTAAAATTACTGTATGGCATGTACTGACTAGGGTTACTGGCATCAAGTATTGGCCCACTACCATGCTCATTTACTCATACTAGACCTCATAAAAATGCATTGATGCTAACATCCTATACCAGCTGATACCATTTGATGGAAGCCTAGTGTATGCTCCTGCACTAATGAACAAACCACTCCAGCTGGCAGTGAACGAGGGTCTGCTTGGACAGAGAAGTGTTTCTGACTCTGTAGCGGTCGGACACAAAGTCACTGGGCATTCTGCCCTGGCATATTCCAACCAAGAACTCACTGTGTGATTTTAGCATGTTTTAAACACACACAAACACAATCACAGCCACCTCCCCAATATGGGTGGAGACACATGGGCTAGCAAAACAGAGACAAAAAAAAGTAAACATCAGCCATACAAAAGTCTGTATATGCCTACTTTACTCTGTTTGACAACAGAATTAAGTATAAATTTTAATACAGTGATTTTTTTTAAACAGCATTTGTAAAATAGACTGCTGTGTATAATTCAGTGCACAGTGTGTTTAGCAGCACTGCTGTAGCACAGTTTCTCAGCATGTTTGCTCAGTACTTGGATGTGCAGCGTGCTACTTTGAATGAAACAGCTTTATTAGAAATGGTTCATAGAAAGAGCTTTCTGTAGAGGCTGTGTTTCACGTGGCATGTCAATCGGACTGTGTATTTTCATACAGTGTGAATATATACATCGCAGGCTTTGTCTATACTTGATGGTCTATTCAAACACACCAAAAAACAAGATTTCTAAAATCACATCATGTAAGTCTGGCTTTCGAGGACATTCAACTACAGCTCAACCAGCCAAACGAGAGACACACACACTGTTCTATTTTGTCATTACAGCTCTTAACGATGTGTTTATCATGAAAATTCACATCACAATAACAATTAAAAACAAGATTTATCATGCAGCCCTAGTAATCAGGTTGAGGAGTATTTTTTTTCCCTTTGCTTTGCTCCTGCGTCCCTAACAGTGAAGCAGACACAGGACCAAGCACAATGACAGCATGAGAGTTGAAGCTTAATCTTTAATAAAATATGCATAACATAAAAGCACAGTTCAGTAAAAGTTTTGGTTGTAGTACACTGTCATCTTTAATTGGGCCACAAAACCATAATTTATCTAGCAAGAAAGAACAGTATTGTGAATGTCACACAGACTTTACTGTTGGTGGCCACTATGCTTAGCCCTTTGCCTTCTTTGCATCTTGACAGTCCTGGAACCTACGCTAGAGTTGTGTTTGTGGACCTCAGCTTGGCTTTCAATACCATAGTTCCAGAGCTGCTGCAAGTCAAACTGTCCCATCTGCTAGTGGATCATGGACTTCCTGACAAAGAGTAGACAGAGGCGGGGTTAGGAAAACACGTCAGACCCGTGAACCCTCAGTATTGGTGAACCCTAAGGTTGTGTGCTCTCACCCCTTCTCTTCAGTCTCTATACTAATGATGGTGTCTCTCTGAGGAACCAGCTGTGAAGACCCTGAAGTTAGCACATGACACCACTGTGGTGGGCCTCATAGCCAACGGGGATGAGTATGCTAACAAAAAGCAAGTCAAACAGCTGGTCTCCTGGTGCAGCAGCAACCACCTGCTGCTCCACACGCAAACGACTGTAGAGATGGTGGTGGATTTCAGGCGCAACCCTCCCTCCCTACCTCCTGTCAACATCAACGACTCTGTGGTTTCCACTGTGGAATTACTCAAGTTCCTGGGCACCACCATATCCAGGAAACTGAAATGGGAGTGGAACATGGTCTCCACAGCCAAGTGAGTACAGGAAAAAAAGGTTCCTCCTGAGACAGCTGAAGAAATTCAACCTGCTGCAGTGCCTGACCCAGTTCTACAAAGCGACACACCGTCACACCATCTATAAGCATCTGGTTTGGTTTCTCCATCTCACAAGAACAAGTCAAACTCCAGCACATAACCAGGACAGTGGAGAAGATCATTGAACGGAAGCCGTCAACGCTTAAGAAAATCCACAACAGCAGGGTGATAAAAGTGCGCCGGCAAAATAACTGCTGACCCCGTTCATACTGGGACATCATCTCTTCCAGCCACTTTCCTCTGATAGAAGATTCAGGGCCATCAAAACCAGCACAACTAGATATGCTAACAACTTTTCCCCCAGAGCTGTAGCCCTCATTAACCACTGTGGACACCTTGCATTTTAACCAAACTAAACCAAACAACCCTTCTTAGTGTATTACTGTAACTCCTCTGTAACATGATGCTTATCTGCACAACTGTACAGATGTTAAATTTCTGCAAAAATTCATATACTTTTGTAATGTTCTGTATATAACAATTTTATAGCATATGTCCACTCAGACCTGCACATTTCACACATCTCTTTAGCTCCTCACTGTGGCTCGTTATTATTCTTTATTCTATTTATTGTATTTTTGTTTTGATTTTCTTAGGCAAACACTTGTTAACAGTCATGTTTGGCCCATTTAGTACGTCACATGCCATACGTGTGCACTCACCAAGACAAATTCCTTGTATGTGTAATATACTTGGCGAAATAAAGTGATTCTGATTCTGATTTTTCTCTGAAGCCATTTCACCTGACGCCATTTGAAATGACTTGTTTCGCCTGATAAATGATAGCCGAGACATGCTTTTACTGACGTGTGAGACCATAGTCGTTTTTCAGTCTGGAACCTGACACTGTGGAGTAAGGATGTCTTAAACTGTACGCCGCATCATAGAGTTGGCTTTTTGTACAGACATGATATCTGCACGCAGCACAGAGTGTGTTAAGTAAATGGGTGTTAATGCAGGATGTCACATAACTAAACTTTTAAACACTGAGTAATGTTTACATGTGGGCACACTGCTGCCTCATTATGGTTTGCACAAATTAAAATAAATAAATACACAATATGTAAATATATAATTAACTTTTTAACTGGCAGTAAATGAGTTTTTATCCCATCACTGGGAGCTGTAACTCAATTAACCCTCACCGGGCATAGGACTAGTAAAATATTAAAGCAATAAGCCACAAGAGGCCGTGGGTTACTGCGATTTTAAAGAACACCCTTCCCCGTGATAAAATGGCAGTAACGCACTGCCTCGAGTGGCTTATTACTTTATAAAACGGCAGCCAACACAAAATATATTAAAATACATTATGTTTTAGATAATTATTCAAGTTATTATTTATAATAATCAACATGAACAAGTATTCCGCCAAGAAATGTAGTTCTTTTAGAACACGGTATCGCTGCTAAGCAACCACTGACCACTGAATGAGGAGAAGAACGTTCGGTCGCCAATCACTGTAAACTGCAGACATTTCACGATTTTTTACAACTTTTTTGTGATATGTAACACAGCACTGTTTAATGCAAATACTATCAGTTAGTAAGTACTTTTTGGTCACCCAATTACCACCGCGAGTATTCTTCTGCCAATCTAACGACGCCACTTTTTCTCACACTGGGGCTGAATCTCAAACAGCTCCCTAGTTCTAGTAAAGAAATATGTTTTCAGCCCCTCAGTTTAAACAAAAACAGGTTCTTACTTCATCAGTACGCTCGGTGCTCCGTGCGATCAGCATTAGAGTCAAAGATTAATCCATTAACAGCAGAAGGGTTTTTCGCGCCATGGTGCAGTAATACAGAGTTCAGTTGTTGTGAGGTGGTCATATTTTCTTAACTAAAACTAGGCTGGTCAGCTAACTAACAGGATAAAAGATAGCAGAAATGCTAAACAACTCCAAAATTAATATCACAGATATTAGAAATTCTAGCTTCTGCTGTCAAATAGTGCACTGCTTGTCGAGTATGAATGTGGATGAATCCCAAATGACCATTTTTTAGCGATATTTTGCATTGTTGGGGTGCAGGGGTCAGTGGCAGAAGAAGACACGTGGTGGTAATTTGGTGACCAAAAAGTACTTATAAACTGAAAGTATTTGTATTAAACAGTGCTGTGTTATCATATGTTTACTGTTACACGAAAAAAAGTTTTAAAAAATCATGAAATGTCTGCAGTTTACAGTGATCGGCTCCCGAACGTTTTTCTCCTCATTCAGCAGTCAATGGTTGCTTAGCAACGATACCGTACTCTAAAGGAACTACATTTCTTTGCGGAATACTTATTTATGGTGACTATTATTAATAATAACTTGAATAATTATCTAAAACATTGTGTATTTTAATATATTGTATGTTGGCTGCCGTTTTATAAAGGTAATAAGCCACTCGGGGCAGTGCGTTACTGCCATTGTATCATGGGGAAGGGAGTTTTAGAAAAGAACACCCTTCCCCATGATAAAATCACAGTAACCCATGGCCTCTCGTGGCTTACTGCTTTAATAAACACCAAAGTCAACAGGCACCCAAGTTTTTCTGTAAATACATCCTCAAACCTCAAATCTCTCAATCAGCTCAAACTACATCCAGGTTTTCATTACTGTCATACAGGCTTATTGATATGGTTTAGAGGAAAGTACGACTTAATGTGCTACAAAAATGAACAAAACTTCACCGTGTAGCTGAATGCTGCATCGTTTTTTTATAATGTGTGTTGTGCCAAATGTGGCCTGCTCCTTTAGAATTACATTTGTAATTTCTGTGGTCTAAAATGGCTGCCTGCTGCATTTTGCAGGTTGTGCAAGATTAGTTTATTTTTGAAGTTTATAGCAGGTCTTATTGTTCTCTAAACAGGGTTCATATACATTTTTACCAATAAATTTCCATGACATTTCCATGCCATCAAGGCAAATTTTCATGACCATACATTCTCTGAAACGTCTGTGTAGACATGAAGAATAAGAATAAAAATCTGTCAAAATTTATCACAGTATATCACATGCACATGCTATGTGGTTTGATACATAAGTAAACATTTATTTATGTCTAACTGTTTAGCCTGTAAATAGCGGTTCAGGCTTTCATCAAATAACATGACATACCATCTTTGCTTCGATACTTTGGACAAGGTCAGTGTCTTAAAATAAGGAGGCAGACCAAAGGTACAAATATATGAACACTTGTGTTCACCGCAAGCAAATCTGGCAGCTATCTGGCTGTCGGGGAACATGGCCTGAAAAAGCTGCCTTGTGTCTTCACATGACCTGTAGGAATAGTGAGAATTAGCCACCTTTAGCACCCACAGTACCTCTGCAGTTAGGGCTTCATTTCCGGACACAACACTCGAAATGGGGCCTTGTTTGATGGCGGACGAGAGGTTAGCACTGCAGGTGGCAGAGGGTGTCACATTGGACACTGGGGTGAAAAAGCCGGTGATGAGGTTGGAGTTGATTCACGTGCAGAAGCAGCAGCCTGGTGCTTAGCTCCTTTAGCATGGCTAGCTAGTGCTGCTTCTCCCATGTTCTAACGTTTTACTACACAGTGCACATTTTGCACGTCCCGGGTCCTGGTCTTTCTCAAGCCATGCCTTATATTTGTCCAAATGAAGCCAACCATTATTAAATCGGCATTTTCCTGGCATTGCGCAAATTTACACCTCGTCAAAGTACAAGCTGCAACTCAGGTTGGAGTCTGACGTTGCCGCACACAGAGAACAACAATGTCGAGTGACGTGACTGATCTATTTGAACATTAAAGTATTGGTTAACCAATATGCATTTTCCCAGTTGATTAACTGAACTACATATACAGGTATTTGTGAAACAAATTTCCATGACTTTTCCAAAACCTACTGGGTTTATTTATTTTTCCAAAACTTATCCAGGCCTGGAAATTGCTATTTTCAGATTCCATGACTTTTCCAGGTTTTTCATGACCGTACGAACCCTGTCTAAAGCACATCAAGTTGTTGTGACCTTAATAAAGAGCTGGTTGAGAGACGTTTTGGGGTTGTTTATAGTGTCTTTTGGCTTGTAATGTTTGTTTGCAACATCAGCCTTGTAGGTCTAAATACATCTTGGCTGATCAACTACATCTGAAGTAACTGTGCATTTTATTCTTTGTCAAATCAGCAAGGCCATACTGTGCAGAAAGCGCAAATGGAGAATTCTACTTTATGCTCACAAAAAGCAGTATATCCAAAAAGAATGGTGGACGAGGACAAGGAATGGTAGTTTAATAATTCTCAGTAGATTGAGATTTAGTCTATGATGGGCACAGTCTAAATGACGGTTGGCAGCAGGGCGCATCAGTGTCATATAAAAGGTCTCAGGTCACTGCTGCCTAGTTGCAAGTATAGTGAAGAGGCCACTGCCATTCTAAAGTCAACTTACGAGGGGAAAATCTCATCAAGCCCACAGTCTCTGGGCTTCTGACTGTAAAACTCAATTTCCTATTCTGCACATGGAAGCAGATCTTCATGGCTTTAATATGTGGTTATATATGTGAGTCTGTGTGTGTGTGTGCGCTTTGTGATTTCAGAGATATTGATATATTAACACATTTATACTTCCTCTGTGAAGAAAATATAAGTCAGTAATACACATTGTATTGACTGTGTTGTGGTCCTTTGTTTAGACAGTAGCCCTGGTTTTGCTGAAATTAGAGCCACTAATCCACCCAGCTGCTTCAGTGATTAAGCATGATGATTCCCACTACAGTTCATGCTAGTGCTGAGTCTGCATGTGAAAACCATGTCTATTACTCATTCAAAGAGCTTATGTTTTCTTGGTTATATCATTGCAGCATAGATTTAAAAAGAAAATATTATCTACATTTAGGATATGCATTAAGTCTTTTCAGCAGTTTCTATAGGATTTTCTTTTAAAATAAGATTTGCTCTACTAATAACATTATCTAATGGAATGCATATCATAACCCTAGTATACTCCAAGTTATACCACTCTAGCATAGATTTAAAAAGAGAACATCATCTACAATTAAGGATATGCATTCAATTTGTTCAGCAGTTTCTATAGGTTTTTCTGTTAAAATAAGATTTGCTGTACTAATAACAGTATCTAAAGTATGTATATCATATCTCTAGGATACTCCAAGGGACAATCTGACTCCAAAATATGACGCTGTAAAGCAGCACTTTCTCCAGGTCTCTAAGAATAGCTCTTTCCCCAGAGGATTTAAGGTAGGGATGATGATTTGACTGCAGGCTCAGCTCAATAAGAGAAAGTCATCTATTTTTCAGCAGGCTCTTCCGACTCCACAATCAACAGGGTGATGCGACTGGCTCTTTCGATCATGTCTGAGTCAATTAAACAAACAATTTGGGCCAGTGTCCATCTGCGGCTTAGCCGCTGCAGAACGGGGCCACACGTGGGATGCTTGCTTCTTTATCAGTGCCTGGCCAGATGAAATTCTGTTCTGTTTTTTTTTTATTTTTTTAACTGCCCTCACTAACACTAACTCATTACTCCCAACCTCATCAGCCTTATGCCTGCCTGGCTGTGTCTAGGCAACAGGCTGAGTTCTCCCCTTCTGCTACCAAACCCAGCGGAAGTGAGAGACCTGTTGACATGTGGACAGAACACATGAGGATATACAATTGAATTTAGGCAGCAAAAAAAACGAAAACCAGCACAAATCTTAGCATTTCCTGAGATTGCGTTCGCAGCCCGCATCTGAAAATAGACCAGACTCTAGTTCTCATAAGCCCTCAGTGGTTGGTTTCTGGCTAAGTGCAAATTACTGGATGGATTTAGTTGACCTCAGTTGCTTCCAAAACAAATGACTGAATCACTAGTCACTCAACAACATGTGCATGGTGTTAGTGCCCAACAAAAAGGGGCTTAATTTGGCCAGTTTCTCTTGCTTGTTAATGTGTAGCCAATTATACTATGTGCAAAACAGTATGTGCAAAACAGTGGAATAACAGTGGAATTGGAACATTAGCATTGCAGTTTTCTTCTTGCTGTTGCTGTAGCTTGAGTGCTTTATGGTGTCAGGACTAGCAGAGATGGACAAGGCTAATCAGAGTGACAGCAGCAGAATGCTGGATCAGGGGACAGCTCTGTGCTTCTGTCACTACACCACTACCAGCTTATAGGAGCTGACACTCTGTGTCCCACATAGTAAACGATGACACTTATGAGTGGGGGTCAATTCCTGGGTTCAATGTTAACTACCACAAGACATCAGCATGCTGAAGGTACAGTAATTCAGAGCTAAAGCATGCAAAACAGTCACTTCAAAAGTTGAGACAATGTGAAATACAAAGAAAGCAATGATTTGTAAAGCCATTTTAACTTGTATTTAAACCAAAACAGTACAAAAATAACATATTTAAATGTTTCATTTTACCAACTTATTCCTTTTTTATTTTTATTTTTGGCAGATATATGGAAATCTGAATCTTGAACTGATGTTTGCAACATATTCCAAAAAAGCTGGGATAAGGATTGGGACAAATGTTCAAAAAACATCTTAACAAGGGACGAAATCATTCATGGGTTTAAAAAGAGCATTCAGCAATGACTGACTGAAAGGATTTTAGGTACTTCCCCCTATAAAGACTCAAGGAATCCAGAGGAATCTCTGTGCATAAAAGCCAGGGCTGAAAACCACAAATGAATGCCCCTGACTTTCGATCCCTCATACTCAATGTACTATACAAAGCAGAAGCCATATGACAACAGCGTCCAGACACTCCACAGATTTCTCTGGGCTCTGAAACGGTCTGATGTTCAGTGGAACGATTGTCATCTGACAAGTCCGCCTTTTAAACTGTTCATGAAAATAACGGATGTCGTTCTCTGGGCCAAAGACAAAAAGGACCATCCAGACTATGACCAGCATAAAGTTCTAAAGCCAAGGTCTGCCAATGACACTAAATCACCAATAGTCACTAACAGTCAGCAACCACTAATCACTAACGATTTAGTGAGAAAGCATTTTTTTTTATTTGAGTATTTTGTGACAGCTTTAGTTAGCACAGGACCAGGATACACCCAGGGGTCAATACTGCCTATTGCTCTGTGCCCCTTCAAATTTTGTCCTCTAAAAATGGAGAGCCTGTGGCCCAGGTTGCCACTTGCCTTGCATTTTTCTTTCTTTTTTTTGTATTTTCTTTCCCAGAGTTTTATTTTGTTACATTTTCTTCCATTTTTTAACAAACTACCAGACCAGCTGAATTTTAAGCCATTCATAAATATCCACCATTAATAACAAAATAAATACCTCTCACTCTTCCATGCGATAAACAGAGCCTGTTCGGTAAAACACACAGCTAATTGCAACAAATCAGATTTTGTTGTAATTTACAAACAGTTAATATCACTGCGAAGGTTCTGGCCTACTTTCCAAATCCAACGTACTCCATCTTTTTTCTTTAAAACTCCACTGCTGCGTGCTCACTAATAGGGAAGAGGCTCTCCCTAGAGATTTTGCTCAGAGAGTAACAATATTAGATTCCCACGGCATGCCAGCTTCATTCCCGCAAGGACGGCAAACAGATTAGAAATAAATGGAAAAGGGGTGCCCCCAATGTGGATACTTCACGTGCGTTGCATTAGGTAGCTGCGTTCCACAGTAAAAACCTAAAAGGGCAGGTGTAATCGGTGTGTGTGCCTGTGTGTTTGCTCTCTGTGATGAATAAGCTGAGGAGCTATAAGCGCAGAGCAAGGAAAAGGGCAGGAAGAGTGAAAACGCTATCTCTGAGCTACCATGACCTTTACACTAAAAGAAAAAAAGTACAAAGCCAGGCCTCTGGCAACCGCCTACAGAAAACCCAAATTATTTACTAATTATTCCAAAATCATTCTGCACGGGGTGTGCTGTGCAGCCATTGTCCCAGCTCCTGCCTCACAGTGTGTGCATCAGCATGCACAGGGCAGAAATCTGACAACTTGACCTTTTGTGCAAGATTACTTTGCCCCACTCATTAGCATGAGGGCTCTGACTATGCGCTAATGCACACGGCAACTCTGGGCAGACCAACAAGTGTGTTATTCAGAAAGAGAAAAAGGAGGATTATATGGTTAGATACAGAGAAAATGTGCAAAAGAGACCAAATCACAGCTTTGTAAGGTTTTGGCCACAGTCCAGGTCTAGCTGATAGAGAAAAAAAGAAGAGAAAGATGTGACAAAAGTTTCAATTTTGGATAGCAATTTGTGAATCATTCTACTCCATATCAAATAGTACTTTCAGTGTGCTTTTATCTCAAGCTAGATTTTGTGATGTGCCTGGCAAGCTGTGCCCAGCATGTCTCTTGAGGAAGCTACAAAGACATCAATCAACATACAATAATGCTCTCATAACTCATTTTTATTTGTTTCTTTAAAGAAAGCTCCTAGTCTTACTATGCCTGCCAGAAAAAAGCTGCTAATGGGCTATAGTACTGCTGTGTTTATGCAATACTATAGATTCAGCAAGAGAACATCATATGTGACCTGCATGGTGTATATATTGAAGAATATAAGCTCAAGAATTTGTGATAAGGTTTGATGCATTCAAGGCTGCTTGTGAACACAGTTTGCACTGATTGACTCTCAAATGTACCCCAATGCAGCCTCAAATCACAGATCTGTTTAATGTTGATGTTTGCTGTTGACACTTTTGTGTATTTTAGTACACGCACTTCAATACTTCAACAGATTGAATAGTGAACATTCTCTAAATAATATTTCACTTTATTCCTGTTACATTGCATCACTGTATACCCTTGTTTTATATCTGTGTTTCAGAGGACTTGCACACTTTCTTTCTACTGCTGCTGATAATTATTACAAAATCCTTATGGAAAAAAAAATCAAACAGAAAACCAAACAAAACTTACTTTGTAGGGAAGAAACAGGGAGTTGACACAGGCAATCAGGCCAGCTGTGTCCTCTGCATCAGGCTGGCCACAGATAATTATCTAAGAAAGAAGGAAAGAATGAAAGACAGAATGAAGAAATCCAGAAAAAGAAAATATAGAAAAATAGAAAGAAAAAACACAGGAATAAGAAAATACAGAAATACAGAAAGAAAAAAGAAATAAAGAAAGAAATACAGAAAGAAAAAGAGGGGGTCAGTTGTGCTTGTTGCAGTAATAAGGTGGGCAGGTGTGCTGGGGATCAGGCTGCCCTTGCCTGGACCTCCAGTTTGTTATTTCTCCTCTTCAGATGACTTCTCCTGTGCAGGTGAGCTCTAACGGTCATGACACATTTTCACAGTTCTAAAATGTACTGGTAGAGGAGGAAACTTTGGAGAAAGTGACTTCACTTGAATTAGCAGCACAGCCTGCCAGTGAGTCTTTTTCATCCCTGGTTTACAGTCATGTGCAAAAAACACCCCAGTCATATAAAAGTACATGGTTTGTTTACTTTGTAAAGTAAAATAGTTAATACATCCTCTACAAAGAAAAAAATAAATCTAACATTTTTCTGCAAATTTTAGTGCACAATTTCTATTTATTTGCTGAGTATAACATATTAGATAAAATAAACCCTAAAATATAACTTTTACACAGACCACGTTTTATTTCTTTTCCAATCTGTTGAATTCAGCAAATAATCAGTAATTGTGCACAGAAATGTGTGTACTCTGTAGTGGACATGTTAACTTATTCTTACTTCGAAAATCAAGAAAACATGTAATTTGACCAGGGATGCCCAAACTTTTGCATTTGACTGTATATGCAAGTGTGAACCAAGTGTTGAACAAAACTAGTTAAACCGCTTGTTACCACACAAAGTATAACCATGTTTCACAGTGAATATTTTTGCTTTACATGAAACAAATACAAGAAATCCACTGTGATGACCGGTTGATCAGCAAACACCAGCTTCAGCATTGTTTACCTGTTTAAAGGGGTAGTGATGTGCCATGAGGCCACGGACCATGTCAGGAAGGGCGATGGGCACCTTAACTAGCCTATCAGTGAAAGCAGTCAGCAGCTGCTGAGAGCGCTGCCTCCATTCTTCATTGCCTGTCAGGTGGGACAGGAGTAGTAAGTTCAGTGCAGACACAGAGTTTGCACTGGGCTCTGCACCATCCTGATCTGCAGAGAAAAAGACACTTTCTTATACACTTAAAAACAAAAGTTCCTAATTAATTCTCTACTTAAAAAAGCAACTTTAATTAGAATAGAATACTTACATTGTGTGGAGGTTCTTTAAACTTTACAAATACTGTTTACATTCAATGATCACACTTACAAAATATACATATATTTAAGGAACCATTAAATGAAAAGTCCTTTAGGGTTCCTCTATAGCATAACTCCCAAGAACCCTTTTTGGCACCTTCATTTTTAAGACTGCAACCTTAACTGAATAACCACAATGCATATAAAATAACAATCAGATTGTTTTCGCCCTCACTCTGATATAAATACCACTGCTCTGGGAAAGTTAAGTGTCGGTACATTGACGATTCAAATGATCAATATGACCTTCACCCATTTATCAACCTACATAGAGCTAAAAGTGCCTGATAATGCAGGTGAAGTGGCTAAGAGTTGTGAGCTGACTGGTTTTATCTGCTTTTCTGTGTTTGTGTGTATGTATCCTGGGAGAAGTTTTCTGTGCTCTATGACCTCATGCAGAGTTGTGGACAGTCTGGTGGCTAAGAGACAGACAGAGGTGGTGACTGACATAGAGCACAACGCTGTCCCAAACAGATGCTATTACATTACCAATCAAAAGTCTAGAATCACTGTTTCCAGTTTGGCTGCAGAGACACATATGGTTCGAAAATCATGCTCCAAATCTCCACAAGTTTCATACAATCTGTAGAAAGCTGGAAAGAACTGAGACATTTTTGATGAACAGAACTGCATTCTAAAATGGCAATGGAAGCTGTGTAGTATCAAAATTAAGTATTTAGCATTGTTATTTTTATTTTTATTAGCAATTTGATTTTAGATTTTCTATTTCTTTCATCAAATTAAGAATAGTAAAATATGACAGGCATTCATAAATGTTTTTTTCCCCATTGAAAGTAAATAAATTTTTTATTTTCTCTGTCTCTGTGCACAAACAAAAGCAGCCATTTTAGCGGCAAAAATAAGACAAGCTTTTCTCAGACAATAAACAGCGCCAAGTCGATATTTACTATCCATCTTGGCAATTAATGATCTTCTCCTCCCAGTATTTCACGCTGTGAGAGGGGAAAACCAATGTACATGCAATAAGACAAAAGACGAGTGACTATCCCTTTGATCTTGTTACGGGTGCTAAAGGCGCTAAACGTGAATGTGAGAGTCGGTTTTTAAATGCCAAAACAGGGTCTGTGATGGTATAAAACGTTCATAAATCTGCCCCATAGTTTAAAAGCATTCCAGTCTGTAGTCCATCTTATAACATTTCAATCTACACTCTATTAGGCCTGTCGTAATTTGTTGATATAATCGGTGAGGTCAATGCTGTAAATGTATTGACATCATTAAACTGACGCACATTTTTTTCCAAAATGTGCTTTTCCTCAATACCACTATGTGACTGCTGCATGTATTATGTCAGTAGTTTTTGGCTCCAGTCATTGGTCTGCTCTATTTAATGCTACAGTTTCTGAAAAAATTGCATCAGCTGCAGCAAAATCTGATTCGGATTACTAAAGAGGCTTTTAAAAGTTTCCAAAGACCCAAGGCACCGAAAGTATGCGAGTACTTCAAATTAGCACCAAACAAAAAGGTGGTTTTTGTACACCATGCAAAGTTTCAACAACATACCACAGATGAAGCTGAAGTCAGCTTCTTGTTCGCTGGCTTCTTGTTTGAATTTTTCCAGTCCACCTTAAAAGGTGCAGAAGTGACATTCTGACACCTTAGGTGTTATAATAATAACTGCTGCACCATTTAAGGTAGAATGGGAAAATTCAAACAATAAGCTGGTGAATAAGAAGCAAACTTCAGCCTCATATACCACAGCAGCACTAGCACGACGCACGAGCACCTGAAGAGGAAACAAACAGGCACTATTCTGGATGATGGGCTGTCAAAAAAGACAAAAAAAAACTAACGCAACTGTTTGTCTACTCATGTTTACTAAATTACCATTAATGTTTTTAAAATTTGCTTTCCTTGTAGCTGCTAAATACACTCATTATTAAAGCTGTAAAATCATCCGCCTGTTACCTGAGAATTTCCACTGAATAAGTGTTTGAGAAAATCTCATTCTACATTGACTGACAGTGCTCACACAGACATTGGTTTGTGTAGATTAATCTACTAATTGGTAAAATAGTCATTAGTGGCAGCCCTACACTCACTTATTTAGGCATGCATCAATCATTTTTTTAAAATATGAACCTCATATGAAATTTTATTTTTCATTTGACCAAACTTTTGAACGGTAGTGTATGTGGACTAATAGCACAGAAACTCTCACAAACACACACACACACACATTCAATATGGCAAGCACCCTCGAAAATGACACATGCTGTCACATGCTGCTCATACAGATGAAGCAATATGACTCCCTTGACTCAAAGCACTTAGCAATAGGAATAAAAATTCATGCAAGTAACGAATAATAATAATAATAATAATAAAATCAGATATAGCGGCAGGCTATCAGATATCTGCAGCAGAGAAGGGAGGTTTGGAGTTGGCTGGTTTTGGGCAGGGCGTAAAATGGAGAGTGGCATGTGGTCTGGGAGGTAATCCGTCTTCCAGTGACAGTGTGCTGGAGATACTCCGCTCTGACACAGTGCAGCTCCGCACAGCTCCTAATGGAACTCTACACGCTAGGCTCACTATATAATGGTGCAGTCACTCTGAAAAGACGAAAAATCTGTCTTACGTCCCTTTTAATTTACCAGCAGCAACAACAAAAGCATAACAGTTTGCTTTTTTCCCCCTCTACAACCATATCTCACTGGTGTCAGTGTCATTTTCACAGTGCCATCAGTCATAGGCGGAGGCACTGCTGTGTGTTAGTATCAGCATGTCCCTCCAATTCTTGGTGACAAAATATGGAACCAAGCTGTTCAGGACATCAGAGCCAGGCACTAATGCACCTGGCAGATATGGTTTTCCCCAAAAAGGAGCTGAAACAGCATGAAAAACTTTTCGTAGGACACACAGACATAGAAGATGGACCAGAAAAAAGGACAACTAAAGGAAAAGGGAAAGGATGACAGAATTCCATGGGAAAAATGAAAGAAAGAAGGAATTGAATAGAAGGGAGAAACATCCAGTCAAAACAGAAAGGTTACCAGGGGCAATAAGACAGAGCGGTGACAGAGTGCTGAAGGATTTCACTACGTTTGCTAGCGTGCTATCAGCAATGGGGTGATGGGAGTGCTATGCAGTGGAGTGATGCTGAACACTGAGTGACAGCAGGACATCTCCTTCACCCTGTCCAAATGACTCACTCCCTCATACTCCCACATACTCCCACACCAATCAGCCCAGTCGAGAAAATACAGCACACTCAATCAATCCACACCACTCCATCTACACTACCAATCAAAAGTTTAGACATGCCTGACTGAATGTATTTCATAATCTTGATATTTAAATCTTAAAGATATTTGAATGTAAAGCTTTATATTTAAACGCTTGAAAAGTTGTTTTCTAAACAATATAAAGGTTAGGTATGTGCCTTCCAACAAATTTGATATTTGAGTACTCGTAAGGTTCATGAACGGATATACGGTAAACTGCACTGAAAGAAAAAGCAGCAAAAATAAGGAAAAAATGGATTTCAGCCTAAAGTAGTAGGCTTTCCTTAACTGGAGGTTAAACTTTAATATATTTTATTATTCAAGTATTCGTAGCAGTTCATTAATGGAGATCCGGTAAACCGCGCTGAAAGAAAAAGCAGCAACAAAAAAAGAAAATGATGGACTTCAGCCAAAAGCAGTAGGCCTTGCTTAACTGGAGGTTAAACCTGATTTGTTATTTAAAAGCAGCCATGGGAAATGAGTAGGTTTTGCATCTGATTAGTAATGGAAGCTGCCGCTTCAGAGGAGCTAACGAGCCCACACTACCTGGCAATGGATGCAGATGAGAACTCGTCTTTCTCCTCAGTGGACAAAACACCAAGAGGTTACTTTTTTTTCTAGAAATATATTTTCACTTTTTCTTGGCCTAGCTAACATCAGCTAGAGTAGTCAGCCCAGGGGGAATTTCACAAAGCAGGATTTTTCAGTTTAGCCACACAACTTAAGCTCAAAGTCAAGCCTGTCCAATGTGATAAGAGCTGAGGGACATTCTTATTGGACAGTCCTCATCGTATCTGGTTAACTGAAAAATCCTGCTTTGTGAGGACCTCCCAGTTAGCCTCTGCCTTTTCAGTCAAATTAAAAACATGTCCTTGGCAACTCGCTCAGATTCAGTGACTCACGTTTCATACTAGCAAAGTACAATATACTTACTCACAAAACTACATGGCATTTCATAGTCATGTTAAAATATCAAACTGGTGTTTCTCTAAATTGTTATCCTTTATATTTTTTCTGTTGTCCCACAATAAACCCTTAAAAATATTTGAAATGTGACTGCAAACGCTGACACTGAATTGTGTCAACTACTGGCACCTCATACATTTAACCAGAGCCAGGCCACTTCCTATTTCTCCAGTTATATGAAAAACATGACTGTCAAACGCAAGTTTGGAATAGTGATGAATCACTAAATGAATCAGGGCGAATGGAGCTAAATGGCAAAAAACGAAAAATTAAACATGTTTCTAATGATTTGTATGAGACCTTCCCTGTAATTATTGAAAGTATAACATTGTACTAGACAAAAAAAAACCTTCTCAGTACCTTTGTTTTTCTACAGTAAACAGGTTTTGGGCAGTAGGATGCTACTACTACTGCTGCTAAGGGGTGACTGATTTGACAGCTGACAAAAGCGGTTCATGCTCATAAGATGTCATGATTGTACATGAGACACTGTTAAAAAGTCCTAAAACTCAAAGGTGCTCAAAAATGTAAAAATACTGCATTCTTCTATATTAAAAATAATTATGTATTTACAAACTATTATTTTGTACAAAAGTTCCACAGAAACCCATTCATTTTAGACTCGCTCGAATGTGCTATCTAGTGCTTGACAAACCTTGGGGACATGGTGAAGCTACACACTCTCTGGTTTAACTGAGTACTTGAATATCCAGGCGTACCCCTATTGCAGGTCAAGCCTATGAATTTATTTCCACAATGAAAATGTTAACTCTTTTTGGAATGCCAATAAGATCTCAGCATGTGTGTATTTTCTTCAAGCCTGACGGAAAAGCATTCCAGGCTCTTCATGAGGCTGCTTGAGAGAACATGAGTGTGTAAAGTGAACATCAAGGAAAAACAGGCTACTTTTAATCTGATATATGAGATAACTTTGACTTCATGGTCACTGCATAATGCATAATTATTATTATTACTCCTACTCATTCCATACGTTTCATTTCATAGTTTGAGGTCTTTAATTTTATTCTAAAATAAGCAAAACAGAATAACGAAAAAAACGCAAACATCTTGAGTAGGCAGGTCTATATTTTTGACATATTTCATGACCAAAAGCCTTATGATACTCGTAAATCACTTAGTGGAAATCAGAGGTTTGGAGTCACTGTACAAATTTTGGAATCAAATCTTTCAATACACAAAACCAATTTGATTGTAAACAAATGCATAAAATGATTCTAATACGCTATTCCTGTGTAACTTCACAGGTTCAATAAAAAAATTAAAAATATATTAAATATGTCCAGAATGGTCAACAGAGCTGTAGAAGGGTGTTTTTTTTTTTTTTAACCATGCAGTGTGGTACAGTATGGTACTGCTGCTAATCCAAATACAGAACTATCTATACACTGTGTCTGTTTCCCATCATACAACAGAACTGTAAGTAGGGGGTGTTCTCTAGAGGTTGTGCAGTCACATTATTTCTCACTAGTGTCAACAGTAAACAACTGCAGCAACAATGGAAGAGTTCTGCCTTTCCATTTAATTGGGATTCTGACTAGTTAGTGTTTTCTTGAAATGGTGGTTGTATGCTTGGATATACATACACAGGTGCCGCGTTTCTGCTCTATTTGAGGCGACGTCTGCATGTTCGCCACGTTTGCCTGGCCAAGATACACTTGTAAACAAATACACGTATACACGTGTATACACGTTAGATATTATGACTTCTCATGATTAAAATGGTCATAAATTCCTATTTACTCAACTAATTTTTACAAAATTGTTTTGTTATAATCTTCAGACATAGATTAATCTAAGTTGCATGGACTGCTCTGGGTAGCTTTTATTTTTATTTCGTAACTGGGATCATGTTGGTTAGCTGTCCAAAGCAGCACGAAGAAAGTATTCAGTCTGCACTAGCCGTGAAAAACAGAGCTTAGCGGGAGCTCTGGTAGAAATACAATCACACACACATTAGCAAATCCATGAAGTGTGAGTCACGTCTAATCTTCATGCACATAAAAATGTAATAAACCCCACAAAACACAGTAGGAAGGACGAGGCTGAAGTGGGCTGCCTATTCTGCAACTTATTGTTCAAATTTTTCTTTTCCACTTTAAAGAGTGCAACATTAATATTTTGGCACCTGAGGCTGCACCATTTAAGGTGCAACAGGATAATCCAAACAAGAAGCTGATGAATAAGAAGCTGACTTCAGCTTTGTGTAGGAAGGTACTTATCTATTGTGAACAACTATAAGGATTGAGAAATGCCACCTACAATGCTTATTCAGCATGAACAACCATTGTAAATAAATAGACTATTATATGAAATAAGTTCAATATAAAATCAGAAGAAAGACAATTACATCAATGAGTTCTCTGTGCTTCATCAACCACACAGTCATATCTACACATAAACATCAAACAAACAGGAGTGCTGGTTGTTGGGTTCTCCCCATTATATAATTCTATCGCATTTTCTGATTGCAATGTTCTTGAGATAGTACAAATCTGGACAGTACCTGTCTTAACCTGCCGCTCTGCAATGATACTGAATGCAGTTGGGCAGTGAACCTGACCACCCCAAAATGGAAATCATTTTGGTATATATGAACCCAACGTGGCATCTATGTATGTACATCTATGGTTGTATCACTCAAGTGATGTGTGGCTCTGTGAAAATTGCCTTTGACCAATCAGCGGTCTGCACGATTCTAAATCCACCCATATGTCCTGGCTCGGCATGCTTTGCACCACAGAAAGAAGGGTAACCAATTTTAAAACAGGTGCTCAGGTACGATATTGATCTCTTTTTTTGGTAAAGGTTGTTATTGTACTTACAATAACACAAAACGATTTATATGATAAGTGAGTCCTAACTTTTATTCCAGTGTGCATGGTGTATTGAACTACGACTGTGTTTCATCTCACCCTGTTTGAGGGACAGCAGCAAGGAGGGGTCTGAAGGGTCACTAGAGAAGTAGCCACTGCCCTGGGCATCCCAAAATAGCTGGTCCTGCCTGCGCTGGAGTTCCTCAGCCCACTGTAGCCAGTGCACAGTCTGTGTGGCCTCAAAGAGGTCCAAGAGACCACACACCACAAATGCATAGTCATCCAGGAAGCCTGCAATGGGTGAGGATCTAGAGACAGGATGGGGAAAGAGAGTTACCACTGAACTTGAAACATAAACATAAACACAAACAAAACACAACAAAATAGAAACGGTTTACAAGCAAACGTGCATTTCCTGTTATCCCAAAACTACATGTATTAATTCTGCTTGCTTATTTGTAATTATTGTTGGCAGTTTAATGTATTTTTTAGACTCATTCCTGACTGTGCATGTACTTACTTGCCTTTTTAAATTTATTTTAATACAAGTGGCCACAAGGAATACTTCAACAACATGCCTTTTCTTTTTACCTCTTATACCTTTTAGTAATTAATATATATAATATATAGTCGGTCATGAACACTATGTTCAATTCAGATATGTGAGTCAAATATTAGACTAATAAATCAATCGTCCTTGGTTCTGGAACATGTGATTACTCTGTGTGCAGTTAATTTGTCAGTATGTGAACCACTGGCCTCTTCATTATGTTCATCAAGTCTCTGTGGATACTAGTCCTGCGCCCGGTGACGGTTAACAAAGTTAACGCTTTAACAGCCCCCAGGTTACAGACGAATTAAAACTTTGTTACTGACTCATGAAAGCCACAAGACACTACTATTATCATACAAGAGAATACACGAACTTTTAAACAAGCTAGGATGCACATTTATTGTACCTTGTCTGGTTTCACACAACAGAAAAAAACGCTTTCATGTCTCAGGAAACACGAGTAAAATGATGTTTTTGCGCTCGAACGTCGAGAAGCGGGCTCTTCAACGGCCTCCCTTCAATCGGCTTCAAAGTAGAAGGCTAACGGCTAAGCTAAGCGGCTACAAACGGTAAATGTGACACCCGCAATTTCGTTCTCTCCCACTAAATTAATTACACGTTAGTGGCCAAATTAAATATGACAGTAAACTACAACCACAGCTTTTACTGAACCGTGTCTTTATTATGTTATGCGCATTTTATTAAAGATTAAACTTCAACTCGTGCTCGTTCTCGCGTTCGCTTCCGTTTGAGGGGCCGTCACAAAATTACAGGATGAAAAGGTAAAAGGAAAAAAAAACCTCCAGTCCGGTTTAACTATTACCGCGGTTATGGTTACCCAAATAAGAGGACTCTGTTACTGGGCCAGGCTTATATATTAAGGCATATTCTTAAAGGAGCATTCTGGCCTAAAACTAGCATTTAACATGTCTTTTGTCATTTTAAGAATAGTTCACACTAGACTCGTTTTTGATGCAGTTTTAGTTGTCTGTTTGAAGGAACAGAGGCGCTTCCGTTTTAATCAGTGTTTCAGTCCACACGTGAGCAAACTCATACCAAACCTTCAAACCCATAGATATACATACATCAATGCAGTGTGCACAAAAGCCTGTGGTATTAGGGGTCCCGCTGCTAACTCACTCACCATAACGGCGCTGACAGGTTCAATGGCAACGAAATGGTTGGTTTAACAACCCTTCTCCTAGAATTGCTCTTTTCTAGTTTGGTAAAGAGCTTTTCCGTATAACGAGACCTTACACATCTTTTGTCTTTGGTTTGGGAAATGAGTAAAAATCACCCTTTTCACCAAACTCTTGGGAAATTGGAAGTTTTCAGATTTACAAATATGCTATGGCACACTAAGGATTTTCAGAGGTATTCTGGGCATTCATGGGTGAAACAATCTGCTGCAGCGCCACCTTGAAGCAGACCAGTACTGCATCTCTAAGAAATCCAAAGACAGAAACTTTACCGTTACCGGGGTAAAGCAGGCTAAACAGTGACCTCTCACTGAATTTGTATTTGATGATATATTTTACTCTAATGGACAGCGTAATGTCATAATAGGTTTATTTTCAGGGACCCTCTGGAATTTTGATTTTGAGACATTCAGGGGTCCAAGAACTTAATTAGGCGGTTCCAGACCTCCCACCTTGCATAGATGCCGTGCTGGTCTAGCCAGGCACGTCAATGGCACCACAGTGGTCAACATCACTGTTGGACTGCATTCAGTACAATTACAGAGAGGCAGTTCAAAAAAGGTACCGTTCAAATTTATGCTGTTTAAAGAACATTGCATGGGATATGATTATATAACTGAGAGAACACAGTGATCAACACTCATATTTTTGTCCTGTTTATGCATAGATGTGATCATGAGGTTGGTGAAGCACAGAGAACCTGCTGGTGTAATTATTTTTTCCTCTGGTTTTGTATTAAGTTTATTTAATTTATTAACCTACACAGGGTATGTTTACTTGAACTGTAGTTATACTGTTTTATTTACAACTATTGTTAGTGCTGAGTAAGTGTGCATTGTAGGTACAACATAACCCATATAGAATATTCACCTTAGATTAGCACCTTCTTACTGTGTTTTGGGAGTTTTATTGCATTTTTATGTTCATGCATTTATGGATTTGTTGATGCATTTTAGACTATTGTGTTTCTACCAGAGCTTGTGCTAAACTCGGGTCAGTTTAATGTCAGGTGCAGACTTTGCAGCTTTTCCTGCTGCTCTGGACAGCTTCCCAGCACATTCAGAGTTATTAACAAACAGGCATCTCAAGGATCCACCCAACGCGCCACAAGTCCCACCTTCAAGATTCATCAACAGAAGGGGGGGTTTGTAATTTTTAAACCAGAAAATCTTGCTCTACAGACTACTGTCTATTACCACAATAGGAGATGAGAACGCAAATTTACAGTGACTACAGGTTTTGTTTTGACCAGTGTGTTCTTTTATAAATACAGTTTCACATACCAGATTGAAAGGACTTCTGTATGATGAGTTACAAAGTAGTGCAAAGTATTGTGTAATTTCAATCTTAAACTAAGCTGTTTTGTGTGAATCTGACTCATATTACCTAAATTTACAAAGGGGTTTCAATAATCATGTTCTCTTTCTGTCTGAGCTCAAGTACAAATCATCATGTCTTCTATGATGACAACTGCCACCCCACTCTGACTGGTAATCTCTTTCTGCCTATTCCTTTGTTTGGTGCAACATGAGGATTTGGAAGGGTGCCCTTGGAAGAAAGGAGGAATATCTGAATCATCAAGCTTTTGGTAAAAAGTGGAGCTTTGAAGCACAAGATCATTCACAGCTTCTTTGTTTTTTCGTGCATGCTGGTCTCATGGACCATCTGTGCGATTCTCTTGATTTCAAGCAATGGAAAAGTCTCTTAATGTGCTAAAAGTGCAATGTGTGAAATAATGCTCTAAGGTGTCGAAGCAATCTCTGAAATATTCAGTATAGTAATGAACAGCACACTACGGGCCAACTTTCTTCATCAGTAAAAGTGGAAAACTCTCAAAGTGATGTATCTAACATGTTTCTAACATGAACGTGCAGTCACATCTAATGGCTGTTTTCAATGTAGGCTCTGTTTTCTTTTGCTGGGTAAACAGATTCTTGAACAACCAGGATGTTGTTGGATATGTCTGCTCACTGTCAGACTGATTTTGAGGAAAAGTGTGATTTTTTTTTCCCTTTTTTTTAGCTTTTTTAGTTAAATAATTTGTGCAAGATTAATATTTACAAATTATTTTCTACAGTTAGTGAACACTATTATTGGTTTTGCGGCTCGTTTCCACAAATGATTTACTTCCCTGTCCCATTGCCAAACATGTAAGAAACACATCTCCTGGCCAACTTGAACATGGATTCTACCTCCTATTTTGTTTGAATAATCACTAAGTACTGTGCAAAAGTCAGAGACCAACCTACATCTTATAAGTTATTCATTTTACAGTGTAGGTTCTTTTTACAAAAATATTTTCAAAAGAAAATTACACAGAAGCCTCAGTAACTACAGATAATATTTCTTTTAGTGTTTATTGCATCCACCATTTGCCTATTACAGCTTCCATTCTTTTCTGGAGACTTAGTTTCAGTTTTTCCAGGACGTCTGCAGAGATATTTTATGTGCTTCTTGTAAACCTCCAAAGGTCTTAGAAGTCGGTTTTGTTTTCATTTTGTTCTGAGAACACCAACAGCTTCTTTGTTTGATTTGCAAATGTTCTTTATTTTTATCTATTTCCTTTTTGTCAGTAAGGGCTTCTTGACAGCTTCATATTTTTCAGACTCACAGTGTTGAGTTGTCTTCTCGCAGTGGAAGGATGGACAGAAACACCTGTTTGTTGTAGATTTTTTCAGATCTAAGAGTGGAGCTTGATTTTCTCCTCTCTCTCAAAGATGAAAGCTTTAAGTGCTGTTTTTCTGATGGAGACAGTTTTGGTGGTCAACCAGGTCTTGCATGGTTGTTAGGAGTCCCATTTTCTCTTTAAATACTTTTTTAAACTCATCTAGAAAATTTCTGTTGAATTCCTTTGAATTTCACCTTCCTTATGCAAATGGATAATTAAGTTAAACGTAATCGCCACAGAAATATCTTGTGAATAAATTAATAACTTGTACTTAATTTTGATGGAAATTATATCAGTAAAGGGTAGTCTCTGATCTTTGCACAGTACACATCTATGAGGCGTTTGCCTGCGAAATGTTGGTGAGAGAGCAGTAGATATACATTAAGAGCTCTCATTACGGCACACTTGAAAGACAAAGCCAGATAGCCAAGGAAATTCTTTGAAGCTTAAAATAGACGACTTTGTTGATTCAACTGAACATATCAGGGACTTTTCAGCCTCTGGTTCCAGGCACGTCCAGTGAGGTCCCACTTTAGGTGGTTGAGTGTGAGAGAGCTGAGAGTGACAGCACTGAAGATAACACTGTGTTAGGAGAATGTGAGGAGAAGGTCTAGCGCTTGAGACAACCTCCATTCTTGAAGGTTCAAGTCATGTTTACATAACTGAGATTTCCAGAGATGAGAGAACAGCTATGGAAGCTTTGACCCTCCATCTGACCCTGACATGTCGCTGCAGCTAGTTGCGAGTTTCGGAGGGCTATTAAAATGTCATCTACGCAAAGTTCCAGAGTGATTCAGAAAACGGGGCTACTTTCGTTCCTCTGTGAAGGAGGTTTTGCCTCAGGTACATTCTGTTCACAACAAGAGCGCTGGGTTCAGTGGAAAAACATGATTCTTCTGTTTCTGCGGCTGAACTCAGGGTGGAGAGCTGCTACTGAACTTGTGAAAAGACCTGTGAGACAGCAAAAACAAATCAAACTAGGCCAGTCAATTTTTAATGAACTGCTCTGTGCCTCGATTTTCCATTTCTTCCCTCTCTCGACTCCCCAGGTGATGCAGCCTCCTCAAAACACAGCCATTCCACAGCACGATTTCCTAAGCTTGAAAACGTACCTTTATCTCTCCTGAGGAAACGGTAAACAACCATGCAATCGTTCAAAATCAATATACACAGACCTACACATAAGGTCTGAGTGGAGAGGTATGTAAACACAAATGAATGACGCAGAGCAGGTGCGAAAATTCCTTTCCAATTACGGTAGTAGTAGAATGACCAGATGCTACACATTACAACCACTAAACCTGATCCAGATATCACAGCGTAATATTTCAGTCATAAATCAGACTAATTTAATTCCATCTATAAAAGATTCTCCATTTGACAACTATTGCAGGAAAAGCCGCCTCCTTCTTATCAGATATTAATTCCTTACACCCCAGCCTCTGAATGTTTGATTTGGCTCTTGAGAAGACTTTAATTTGCCGTGTAAAAAATCACAAGGAGGAACCGAGGAAAGAGAATGTTTCCTTGTGAGGACGAAATTAAGCGGAGCAGATACACAATCAGCAGACGTGCTACAGTCTTTCCTCTCCTGTAATTTAATCATCTCGAGTCCGCCTGTGCTTTGAGAGTCTCAGTTATTACTCTCAGAGAAGGGAAATCCTCCAGCAACAGAGCGGGGCAAATTAAAAGCAGCCCAACATTCAGTATTTCAGCATCCTGCTTCTCTAAATAAACAACACTGCACACACTCCTGAGAGCACAACAGCAACCAGCTCTCCATACTGTCATCACACTATTTAGTATTTACAAATATTTTTCTACACTAAATATTTCTAAATACTTTCCATTTTGATTCCTGTGATACATTCATTTCTGTCAAAATATGCAATATGATATTAAACAGTAATAGAGTGGCACAGATTAGGAGGCAGTACAGCCTGGACGGTCAATGCCAATACACATTAAACATTGCATTACTCACTTATTTGTAATATGCATCTACTTTGTTTGCGCACAGTTAATAAACCGATCTTTGCTTTCCTAAACATGCACTAAGGACAGCTTTCTATATAGCAGTGCACAGCATGATGTTAAATAGCTAAATGCTAATGAGTAATATTAACTGTCTTGTTCTATCACCTGCTACATGTATTACTAAATGAAACCTTCTGTCTTCCTAATTTTTGCACTACGACACTTCATTCATACTAGTTCAACAGAGTTGGCCTGTACTGTCAATGTGAGATTATAACTAAGGAACCCTTTTACAACAGTCTATTCCAATAACTATATACATGGATTTTACAGGATGTATAGGTTATGTTTATTCTTCTCAACATAAACAGTACTGTGCAAATGTCAGAGACTGCCCTTCATTTATTTAATTTTCGTTCAAAACAGAAATTACATGCAAGTTATTCATTTTTGGTGTCAGGGAAAAAAGTAGAAAATTATATATCAAAATTTTCAGTATTTACTGTGTCCACCTTTTATCTTTGTTACAGCTTCCATTCTTTTTTGGGAGGCCTCCACATACTCCACATTCCCACTTATTTTTCCTTTGACTTTCCCATTTTTATGCAAGTGGATTATTTGTATTCTTCTCAGAAATATCTCATTTAGCCATTTTAAATGCACATTAGAAAGAAATTTGTAAGGTGTGTTTAGGTAGTTGCCTGTGTGAATGTCAGTGACACCTTTAGAAACAGCTTTTGTTGGGAGGACACAGCTGTCAAGTTAGGACTTGAAAGGACTGGAGAATTAAAATGGAAGTAGGCTGCACAAAAAATAAAGAGTGGACCAATTAAACACTGATTAAAATTGATATTATAGATCTGAATTTGATTTAAAATTATTCTTAGTGTTGGAGGCTTTTGTGTAATTTTTTATTCTTTTCACTGAAAAATGAATAACTTGTAGTTAATGGCCATTTGGAAATTACATAAATAGAAGAGTGGTCTTTTGCACAGTACTGTATGTCACTTCTGAATTAAATGAATCATTTATGTGGACAAAAATGTTGTATTTTGTTTAAAAAGAAATACAGCTGCAGAGAATGCATTTTTGCTATAGTGTTTTCTATATAGCACCAAAAAGGGTTCTTCGATTGTTATGATGTTAGGCTTGTTGCTGGAGGTGGGTAATCCAGGTCCAAAAAGAAAAACCTTCCCCAGGATTTTGTTCCAACTGCCTGAACACCTTTGTTGCTGGTTTGAGCAAATTAGACAAGTCAAGCAGTGGGAACAAAATCCTGGGGAGGGTTTTTACTTTTTGGACCTGGATTACCCACCTCTACTTGTTACAATAGAAGAACCATTTTTGGTGCTATATAGAACCATCCACAGCACATTCTCCATCAATCTGAACAACCTTTTCACAACGCAAAGAACCCTTTAATCATGTAAAGAATAACAATAATAAATAATAGGTTACTAAAGAACTCTTGAAGAACTATCTTTTTTAAGTGTGTACATATGTACTTTTAGTACGTGTGCAGATCAATGGAAAGGAATTAGTCTAAGGCAGTTTATTTGCTTTTCCACATCTGAGATTTGACAACAAAAACAATTCAGGATGAATAGGATAACGCTGTCAGTCTTGGAATGGCACTGCTGAGCCAACAGCAAAAAATGGCAAGAGAGAGAGATTGTTCACCATCATAGAGATTGCTGAGCTGACAGTATAGGTAACTGAGGGATAAAAGTGAGAGGGCACCTCCAAAATAAGGCCAATGACTATGTGTGTTAGTGCAAGGAGTGTTTTGTTTTCTGCTGACTCCGGGTCATTTCTACAATGGCAAAATGTGTGCCAAGGCAATTATGAGCAGTGTATTATACTGGGAAAAAGGATGGAGGAAGTGTGCTAGTTTTCTTGTGTAACTGAAAATTCAACAATGGCCATCTTGCCAGAACACACATGGTGTGCTACAGCCTGCCTCGTGACACATATTAGCATCACATAATGGCACTACAGATAAATATAAGATATACTAAGGTAAAAATGAAATAAAGCATTTGTTAAGTCCTACAAAATACACTACAGTCTGTCTGTGCTTTTTTTCAAACTGGAGTGGGTTGAGCATCAAACAAATGGAGAAATGCCAGCTGTGAGGTGCCCACACTTTCACAGAATGAATTAAGGAAGCAGCACTTTCCTCCATGTGAAAATAAATGCGTCCTGCCAAATCCACAGGCAAAAAAGAACTGAAAAGATGGGTCAACCCATTCCCTCGTGTAAGAGAACACAACAACACAATACTGTTTCCTTCTAATCTATTGCTGCAGTTGTGTAACCTTATTTAAACAGGGAGAGGCCAAGGGATGTTTCTTACATTTGCTCAACTTCCATGTTGTCCCCACAGTAGCAGGAGTGCAGCATCCGCTGTCCCTCTTTATCCCACAGATGCTCTCGGAGAAACTGTGCAGCCTGCTCTGCTCTCTGGAGCAGGGCCTTGTCCCCCAACATGGCTCCAACCCGTGCAAACCCTGACAGCATCAGCCCTAAGTCAGAGGGAGCACAAAAAACTCAATCAATACATTTTTTGTGAAGCTACATAGGGCTGGGCAATATGGCAATGTTTATCGTTATTGGGATAAATTATGTCACAATATTCTTTTCGTAGCATATCGTGGATTTTATCAGTACTTAAAAACACTTTCCAACTACATGTCTGATTACAAAGAGAGCACAATTAGTCCTGTTTGATTAGATTTAGTGCAGTGCAGTATGTGAAATGTTGAGAACAAATAATTTTTGTTAGTATTTTTAAAATGCAGCACTATTTTTGTCTTGGATAATTTATCAAATGTCAAAAAAAATTAATATATTGACATATCATATCGCAAAAACTTTGTATCGTGATATTATGGTGAGATTATTCATACATATTTGGGCTAGACCAACATGAACAATTTGCCATTAATAGTTACTTTGTCCAGTACTTAAGGAGCTAAAGCATTGACGATTCATTTTTATAGGGATACACAATCGGAATGGACCAAATTCAGAATCAGCAGATCTTTGTTCCAAATACACAATGGACAATCAACCAATTTATTATATATATTTTGGTTAATCTGTTTTGCAATTTTATAACATAAATAACATGAGGCAGATACGTGCATTCGTGCTGTATCTGAATGTTGCTGCTGTATCAAAATGTTGTAGCGTAGTTATGTACTGAACAATTTTGCTAATAGAAAATACTGCAGAGATACTAGGTTGTTTCACATGTTCATGTAAAAAACTGGCCAATTTCATGATCTGTGCACTAATTTATATGGCCAAAAATGAAGCATACTCCAATAGTTTTAATTACGCTGTGGTTTAACTGATATGATGGTCATTTGCCACTGTAATGGTTAAGGATCATTGCCAATTTTCAGTTATCAAATAAATAACTAAAATAAATAGCAGAAACTGTGTTAGAATCAGGTGAGTACTATACTGAGTGTTATATCAAAGTCATATTGTGTTATAACTTTATTCTAGGTCAGGTTTGGATGCATTCACATGCTTTTGTTATTTTAACCAATGATGGTGTTATGTGCTATGGTTTACCAGTCCAGTCCATGCTAAAAAAAATAGGCAATTCTTATCACATTAGAGTCATATGTTTTGCTATAATAAAACAAAATAAATGTCCTATAAGCAGGCTACATTGATGCTTTATCAGCAGGATATTTTACCTATAAATCTGTGGAAACTTAATAGCAGCTGATTTCATTTACAATAGCATATATAAGACAGGTCTTCGCACACACCTTTCAATAAACGATAAATATCCCTAAAAGTACATGCGTCCTGCCTCTTCGGCTAAAGAGGAAAGAGATAAGCCTACAAACTGCCTCTATGTCAGCATGCTGTCTCTTTAATGGTGCTACTCCATTCATATCTACAGTAAACACAATACTTAAAGAATTGCCATGCTGCTGTTCAGAAAAGAGGAGTTTTGCTGAGGGATATTTGATCTCAAGAAACACAGGCAGTGTGAGCTCAGATCACTAACAATACGCCTGTCAGAGCGTTCCATTAGCCCATAGAAATGTGAGAGGGGCCCCATCATCTTTGATTAATGTGAGTTACTTTGCAGGTAGAGATATGCAGTCTTAGTGAATTAGCAAAGTAATGGAGTGCAGCACACTAAGGACTGCTGTGATTAAACAATGTCTCCATCTTTCTTCAATTAAAATATCACTTCATTAGTCACTATGAGCAGTGTTAGACATGTAGGGGGCTCTGAAAGGGCCAGGGAACCCTGTGAAGGTTTTGATAGCTTTTCATTAGGAGGGCACACAGTACAGAAAGCTTCTCAAAGAGCTTTCAAAAACTTGGCCTTACATTTCTCAGCAAGCCAATCTCCAGAGAATGCTCACAGCAGTGGTGCTATTAGTGAAAACAATATCACAGCATTGCATTTACAACGGCATTGTTGGCCTACCACGATCAATAATCGAGTGGGTTTGAGTGGGCAAGCTGAGTCCTCAAGGGCTATATCTATGGCTTATTTTATTCATGCTTCAGCATTTTACTTATTAATTAATGGGTGTTTCCATTAGAAAGCATTCTATGGAAAGTAATTAAGAACACTAATTAGCAAAGTGCCCAGTTTACCAACACACTTCAGTGATGACTATACTGCTTGCCTCAATGATAAGAATGAAAAGAGAGCACAATTAAATAGGTTGTAGGGTACTACCATTCCAGGAGGCCAGCATCTTAGTGTCCAGATGAGGTTGAGGGCGTGCTCTGCGCACTTCGGCCAGTTTTGTCCTGGCACTGGCAAGCACTTCAGTCAGTCTTTCCACACTGAGGCCAAAGCGAGCAGCAGTGAGCTCCACTGAATACCGCACTATCAGCACATTCTGGCCCTGCAGCTCGCCATGTGGGTCCTGCAGACACCCGAAAAACAAAAGATGAACAAAAGCTGCAGAAGGAGGACACATACTTATTACAGACAAAGTAAGAAGAAAAATGACAGTTTGACTATTCATACAGCAGTGTCCAAAGACCACCCGTTATTTATTTACTTTCAGGCCTTTAAGTACATGTTATTAATTTTTCAGGAGGTACTTCTGTGGAGATTAGATATAAGATATTCCACTTATATAAGGAAAGAAAAAAAGTCAAAGGAACTAGAGTTCAAAAAAAATCTTTGAAAAAAAAAAGATACAGAGAAAATGGGGTTCCTAACAACTGGGCAAGATCTTTTAGACCACCAAAACTATCACCATTTTTGAGAGAGAGGAGAAAATCAAGCCTCAATCTTGCTTCAGATCTGAAAAAATCCACAGGGCTTTCTGTCCATCCTCCCACTGTGAGAAGACAATTCAGCACTATGAGTCTGAAAGGATGTGTAGCTGTCAAGAAGTCGTTACTGAGAGAAGAAAATAGACAGAAAAGAAGAAAAATTGCAAATCAAACACAGAAGCTGCTGGTGTTCTCAAAATGATGGACTGACCACCCCAGAGATCAGCTCTCAATGTCATTGAATGTGTTTGGGATTGGATTGTGAGAAGCAGAAAATGCAACCAACTTCTATGACTGAACTTTGGATATGTGGAAAAATATCCCTGCAGATTTCTTTGAAAAACTGAAGGCAAGTCTCTTGATAAGAATGGTAGCTGTTTTAAAGGCAAAGGATGGACACACTAAATACTTAAAAATTAAATTGTATTTAAATGTAATACTGTGTAATTTATTATATGATTATTTTCCTGATTTTTTCCCCAACACTGAAAATGAATAACTTAATAAAGTATAAATTAAATAACGAAGGATGGTCCCTGACTTTAGAACACTACTGTATATGTTTATTAAAAAGTAGAATGAAAACCAAACACTTTTTTGCTTGGTTAACACCCAGACATTAAGCGCACCTGTTCTAGCTCCACATTGCCTTGGTCTTTCACACCATAATGATGCATGAAGATGTCAGCCTGTGTCGCACCCTCAGTGGCCCCCTCCACCGTATCCGAGAGCAGCTCCCTGACCTCTCCAGCAGTCCACACACAGAATGCGCCTTCTCTCTTCTCACCGGACTCAGGTGTGGGAAGCGAGTCTGCATCCTCAGCACTGTAGAAGCCTCCAGACTGTAGGGGGCAGCAAAGTGTTAAAACAACCTCAAACCAAACACTTGTTAAAAGCATTTTAAACATAGAAGCATTTAACGCTGTATTTTCTAGAGTAAGTGACCTCTGGTCTTGCTCTTTTATAATAGTGCTTTCAGCAGTCATGGAAGCTGACCTCCACTAAAAGGCCAAAGGCCATACAAGAACCTACAGAATCTATAGCGTACAGTGCATTAGCACAATGATGAATTCTCTTAACACCTAATTAGTTCATAAATCATGAGAAATATAATCCTAATCATTCAAGGGATTTTAATGGTGCTTTTCATTCACTGGAAGTGGACCATTTATCATCATGAAATGGCCACCGTGCTATGCAACTGCATGGAGGTGGGCTGACCTCAAAATGGCCACAGACCTGGTGGATTTTTCTACGTTGCCGACTCAGCAAGGCTATGGAAAGCAATTACTAATGAGCAGGAAGATGGCACACCTTGTGGCTAAGGTCTCTGGAGACATAATGCAACACATCGAGGGCAACATCTGCGAAAAGGCGCTCTCCAGACACCTACAATGAGAAACAGCAACCATACCACAGCACTGTTACAACAAGTATAAAGCAAACTACTGAGATGTCATACTTCTCACGGAGTAACAGATTTAGGAAAACTAATCTCTCTCTCTCTCTCTCTCTATATATATATATACATATATATATATATATATATATATATATATATATATAAATGCAAGTCTAATCTAATTCTAAAGTTCAATTTATTAAACCTTTAAGGATGTTTAAAGATTCTGAAAAACAGAAGAGAACTGATAAACAATCAGTACTTACATGCTACTTTCTACAATATGATTATACATGATTTCTTTGTATGTGAGCCTACCCCCCCATCTGTTATAATAGTGAGAATAAAAGTATGTGCATCGGTGTCGTCAAGGTTAACATGTTGATAAGACATTAAATTATAAATGCTCTTAATGTTTCTAATGCCGTCAATACATTTTTCTACTTGGAACCCATAAACCATCCATAGTAATGCAGGCTAAAACCCAGCTGCTTACTTGCTATATGTTGCTATGGTTAGAGTAACATTACCAGGCTGAAGTAGCACAACTTAATAGAATAACTCAGAACTGTGTGAACACGCAAATGTGATCTGGCCCATGCAACCCCGTAATGAGAAGGGTCATACTGGAATTCATGAGTTTTTTTTCCACTGTTTCAGTGTTAATGCGGAAGCAGCGCCTAACCTGAAGTTACCTTCTGACCTTTTATCGCCTTTGTCTTGCTCTAATAATAAACAGCTGAGAGCTAATTTGTTTGTTAGTTGTGCATGACGCACATGGTCCTTTCACATGACATTTTTGATTAGGATGTGCATATGGGTCGTTTCAGGACACAGGTTCATTCACATTAATGACCGATTCGAGTCACTTACCTACACAAATGTGAAGACTTGTTGATTTTTTTTTATCACTGAAACAAAACATATCACTGATGCCTGCAATATCAGCAATATCAGTAATTTGGCAGTGGTTACAGCAGACCTACAGGAAAGCTAATTACTCCTCCACTGTAACAAAAACCAGTGTGAGTGCAAGAGGGCTGCAATTGCAGAGGTGTTGGAACTAATGACTGTATATATGATACAATCATATGCAAAAGTTCGAATACCCAAAAAAATGCAATTTACATGTTTTGTTGGTTTTCCTCTATAAAAAAAACAAAAAAAAACCTCTACAGAGAACAAACTTTAAAATGTAACTTTTCTATAAATTGTATTGTACCAAAAAAATATGGTATATTTTTTCCCAATATGTTAAATAAAACAGTTATTGTTCATTAAATGTGCAGAAGTCTGTTCTCTGTAGACGATGTGTTTACTAAACATGTAATTTAAACAGGGACGCCCAAACTTCTGCATATTACTGTATACATAACATATACACTCACAGGTTGGAACATGCAGCCATTGTTGCTTTCACTGGAAATCGATGATGAAACATGGAGACTGTGTTCACTCTATGGAAAACATTTTCATGTTCAATTCATGTGAATAAGTTACTGAATTACAGAAATTAATAAATACATCCCTTTGCCAATTTATATAACTATAACAAAATGCACTGCTTTTTGAAGTGAAAAATATTTTTTTAAGGTCACATTTAACCAAATAAGACAAATGTGATTAATTACCTACACAAAATAATGTGATTATTTGGAAAGTAATCTTTCAACAGCCCTGACATTCATGCAAGTCAGTAAAACCGAATATATGTGGTGTTGGGGAAAAAAGTCAGCATTTAAAGAAGAAGAGAAACAATACGTCAGGCATACACACAAACTCACACACCTGGTAGGCAGTAATGTAGGCAACTGCCAGCTGGGCCTGATCATACAGCATCTTCTCAAAGTGGGGCACATGCCAAGAGGAGTCTGTGGAGTATCTGTGAAAACCCTGAGACAGAAGAAAGGAAGAAAGAAAGAAAGAAAGAAAGAAAGACAAAAATAGAAAAAAAGAAAGAAAGAAATTGGGCAAACTATGGAGCTCAATATAATTTTATTTTCCTGTGGATTACCTGAGCCACATGATCATGAATTCCCCCTAAAGCCATCATTCTGAGGGTGTGGAGAGTCATCTGCAATGCCTCTGCTCCCTCAGTGGAAGCACGATTTACTGCCCAAAATGACATCAGGAACATCAGGTTCACTGTAATGCAGAAAAACAGAGGGTCACTCCGAATGAAATTACCTTGAGAAGAAGCACAGCTTACTAGGGGTTGCACAGAGTAGTTGACTATGAATCCATCAGCTAGCGCTATGGGCAGCAGTCGAGGACAGTGCCTGGAATACAGTGGTGGTTAAAAAACTGCAGTGAACAGGCAGGAAAGGAGCTCAGTGAATTCCAGCGTGGTACCGTGATAGGATGCCACCTGTGCAACAAGTTGCCAACTTTCTGCAGAGTCAATCGCTACAGACCTTCAAACTTCATGTGGCCTTCAGATTAGCTCAAGAACAGTGCGTAGAGAGCTTCATGGAATGGGTTTCCATGGCCGGGCAGCTGCATCCAAGCCTTACATCACCAAGAGCAGTGCAAGCGTTGAATGCAGTGGCGTAAAGCACGCCACCACTAGACTCTAGAGCAGTGGAGACGTGTTCTCTGGAGTGACGAATCACGCTTCTCAGTCTGGAAATCCAATGGACGAGTCTGGGTTTGGCGGTTGCCAGGATAACGGTGCTTGTCTGACTGCATTGTACCAAGTGTAAAGTTTGGTGGAGGGGGGTTTTGGTTTGGGGTTGTTTTTCAGGAGTTGGGCTCGGAACCTTAGTTCCAGTGAAAGGAACTCTTAATGCTTCAGCAGACCAAGAGATTTTGGACAATTTCATGCTTCCAACTTTGTGGGAACAGTTTGGGGATGGCCCCTTCCTGTTCCAACATGACTGCGCACCAGTGCACAAAGCAAGGTCCATAAAGACATGGATGAGCGAGTTTGGTGTGGAAGAACTTGATTTGCCTGCACAGAGTCCTGACCTCAAACCGATAGAAAACCTTTGGGATGAATTAGAGCGGAGACTGCGAGCCAGGCCTTCTTGTCCAACATCAGTGTCTGACCTCACAAATGCGCTTCTGGAAGTACGGTCAAAAATTCCCATAAACACACTCCTAAACCTTCTGGAAAGCCTTCCCAGAAGAGCTGAAGCTGTTATAGCTGCAAAGGGTGGGCTGACATCATATTAAACCCTATGGATTAAGAATGGGATGTCACTCAAGTTCATATGCGTGTGAAGGCAGATGAGCGAATACTTTTGGCAATATAGTGTACCTTTAACCACAGCGTCTGCCTCCCCAGCTACTATTACAACACTTCTCACAGACGTCTACAACATTCAAGACTAGTCGACTACTTTTTTTGAATTACTAGTCAACCAGTAAAACTGAATAGTCACACACTTCTTCAGCCCACAGAGTTTTAGGAAGCTCCCTTAAACCACATACCAGAAATGGTCTGATCAATAATCCTTGAATTCTACTGCAGCTTCTATTGATTCAGATATGTACTGTTTGCTGATTATTTTAGCATCTGTTTACCTGGTGTAGGGAATTTGGGTGCATCTCGAAATCCTCCATACTCCTCTTCATATGAGTGAGCCAGCTGCTGGAAACATCTGTTGGCAACATCTGGGCCTGACGGCAGCATTTCTCCTGGGCTAGCTGAGATGGATGTGCCCTTCCGCAGAGCGTCCACCACCCGTTCTCCACTGGATTCCAGTGCATCTCTGTTATTCTGCCACTGAGACAAGTACGACTGGTCTTTAAAATGCTATCCAGAAACCTTCAACATTTATCTGCTCCTTCAGTGAAACTCTAGCAAGAGGGAGCTGAATTAAACAGCCCATAAGAGACCATTATCTACAACAGAGGCAGCCATGGTACAAACTGAGCATACTAAACCTTCACTTGTGTAATGCACAAGTTTGCAGACAATTTACACTGTACCTGCTCCATAATCCGCATAAGTATAGTTTTAAATCCAGGTCTTCTCCCACTGTCTCTTGGAGGGAAGTAAGTTCCTCCAATGAACGGCCTGAGATCTGGAGTAAGCCACACGCTCATCGGCCAGCCACCACCTCCACTGGTTGCCTAATAAGTAAGACAGAAAAGAAGAAAAAATTGATATATGGCATTGCCTCTAAGAGGAATCTCATTTGCTGAAAATAGTACATAATGGCAAATTAGACAAGTCTGACTCGGACCAAACCTGTACAAATGTCATGTAGACTTTGTCAACGTCAGGTCTCTCCTCCCTGTCAACCTTTATACAAACAAAGTTGTCGCTCAGGATCTTCCCAATGTCCTCGTCCTCAAATGATTCTCTCTCCATCACATGACACCAGTGACAAGTAGAGTAACCCACTGTGACAGAGTACAATGTACCATGTAAAGGGCAAAGTGGACAAAATGACAGAAAGGGTTTCAAGTTTTCAGAAGTGACTTATACTACCTGACAAGAAAATGGGTTTGTCTTCACTTTTTGCCTTATCAAAGGCCTCTTTGCCCCATGGAAACCTGAAACAAAAAAAAAGAAACAAGCAGAGGTGCATTAAATGAATAACCACACGTTATAAATACATTAAACAGCTCACATCCTACATTTTTTCTTGGATTTTGTTTTTAATTCCGAGGTCTGCTTATAGTGTTACTATTGTTTTATGTACCAAAAACAGTTATATTTCATGTTTACATGACCGTCTTCCAACTTCTCTTTATTCTTTAGAATTAAACAGGCTGTTTCTGTTATTGCACCTTTAACACATACAATAAATATTTAAATGACCTCTGTTCTGATTGGTTGGCCTGTATTGCATCTCATTCCAAAAGCAGTCTGGGCTGCTCCCTAAAACTTCGGCATGCATAGGTGGAACTAAACTGTTGAGGACTAAATATGATATGAGTAAATGCGTTGGTTTTTGTGACATCACAGATACAGATCATTCAGAACAGACTGGTTTTGCAGCTTAGTTTCCATACACTGGAAGACTGGGGAGTGAACTGTATGTTGTGAAATTTTAGCAATGTTTATTTAAAACATCAAACTTTTATTTCAGAAAAGAAGAAAAACACATTTTTTATGAAATGGACCCCTTAATGCTGCACACACTAAAATGTGAAAAAGCTCTGGTATTAAATTCTTCTTCTTGAACCGTTGTTTTTTTTTTTTTACAAATGCATCTTCTCATTAAAGGTCCTATATCATGAAGAATAAACATTTTTCTAGATCAAAAAATTGAAATAGCATTTGAACACTGTTAAAGTTTCAAAGCATACCATTCATTCTATAGGCTATACGATCCATCTATGGAAAGTGATGGAAGATATGATTCCTTAAATACAGCAAGACAAGTTCTTCTAAAGAGTTGCTCACCAGTCAACAGGGTTGTGTGCATGCTGCAGTAAGTAGGGGGATCTCTCTTTGCTCAGTCGATTCGTGTGTTTTGGTGGATGTGAAGTCTCTTGCCGATCACCCCCTGATGCCATACTGAAACAGGCTGCTCCAGGTGCTCTGTTCAAACAGAAGTAGGTCATCATAGTTTGCATCTTAGGTAACTTGTGCATTACTGTAGAAGCACAATTAACTGAAAGGGGACCTCCACCGATTTTTCACATTTTCTGCATAATTAAATGGTTAATATGTAAAGAAAAACATTTAAAGAGGTTTAATGAGAAATGCTCCGTTCTACAGAAACTTACTGTCAGAATCATTCACAGTGGCGGTGATAGGAACCAGACGTCCATCTCTAAAAGCTCCCTCACAGAAAGTTATCACATGAAATTATGAATTATGGTTATGAATACACTGAGGTCTGAGACATTGTTTTATAGTAGGTTTGTGATAAAGTTTTGGTCTAAAACTTATTTTAAGCAATTTATTTTTAATCCATTCATGGAATGGGGATAAGTGAAGGGTGTTGTTAGGCAAAACAGTCCCAAAAGAAAACTTTATTTTTTTTTTTTTACACTGACAATTATTTTACCATCATCGACGTTACATAAAAAACAAGAAGACACGTGTAGGTTGACTGGTAGGTTTGGATAGTAAATAAAATGGTTATACTTGAGTTGTAGACATCAGGACCTTTGGCTCCTCTAACCACCACTCTAAAGAAATCAGTCTGTAAGCTTCTCTGTAAATGAACCATTTTACATCAAACCACTCTGACTGACTTTGTTTACATCTCAACCACTGCATTATACAGATATTTTTGATAAATCGGTGAAATCTCCCTTTAATATGGCATCAGAGTTCAGACCTGTTTGAGATTCACCACGTCTGAATGAGCTAGAAAAGCAGGTTGTCATTCGTTGCTGAAAGCTGGAATCTATCAAAAGCCTACAGTGTCAAATGAAATGAATGAAAATCGTATAAATTCTGTCTTACAAACAGCTTCCCAACAGGTCTGTTAGCAAGCTAGCTGTGTACCTATTACAGTTATGTGAGACACGCTGAGCTGCCAAGCTTCCTGGCTAGTTTAGCTAATCTCCTCCACTAGCTTGTACTGCTGTATCTCTTGCTGTCAGCCTGCGTTTAAAACAGGTTTTTCAACCAAGCAAGTCGCCGTTTTGTCGTGGTGCTTAGCTTTTTTACTAAACAGCTTGTTTGCTGGATGCGCCGGGCAGGCAAGCTGGCTGGGAAGTTACGCTTGTTTACATCAGTTAGCGGACTGGGATAAAGTGACATTTAGCTAGCTAGCCCTCACACAGAACCTCAAAAACACTGCATAGACAGCGTTCAGTTAGCCACATAGCTCTGTTACCATACGAGTCAAAAGGGTCTGTGGACGTGTTTTTATTTTTACCTGAAGCTACCCTGGGAAGACCTGAAATTCAGAAGTTTAGGGTAGCTGTCAAAGTCGTGGGTGGGCGTGGGTTCAGAGACCCGTCTGTTAAACAAAGTATGACTACGAGCTCTGTCTTTTTTCAAGAAAGCTCCACTAAGCAGCCTAGAGGGTCCGAAGCCTCTAGTAGATGAGGGTGACCGTGTCCAGACCAGTCTGAGCATCCTAAATCCAAGAACAGTCCCGCCTGGAGTGGCAACCCCTGGCACTGGACTGTCTGTCAGTGACGCTTCTTGAAGTTCACACATCTGCCACAGGGGGGCACTAGAGCTCGTTGCACAGTAATGCACCAGCTCGCCGCTTAAAGGGCGCATGTCCTTTTTCTTCTCAATTGTTTTGCATTACTTTTTCTTTCTTTGGGGTCCACTAACGATGTAGATTTCTGTATGAAAAAATTATAGTTCATTTTTATAAGACCATTTTCCAATGTTTTTTTTATCCCTTAGAATCAAATAGGATGTTTTGTTACAGTGACTTTAAGACACACATATGTAAATGACCTCTATTCTGACTGGCCGCTCTGTGTTGAGCTTCATTCAAGAAACACTCATAACTTTCTAACTTAAGCGTGAATAGACAGGTCTAAACTGCCACAGGCTGAATAGGCTGGACATATGTAGCTAAATGTGTTGGTTGTCTTGACCTCACAAAAACAATGAGTTCAAACCTTGTTTTTGCAGCTTAGTTTGAATATACAGACTATATATACCTGGAAAGAATGGTACATTTTAAAACTTTAACAATGTTTACATGTCAAGTGTTTTTCCACAATAATAAATAATAATAATACAATAATAATGAAATAATAATAAATTCATGCAGTACGCGTAATAAGAAAGCGACTGAAGAGTGAATAGATATTTAATGACATTTCAATGTGTGCTTAAGGGTTTTTTATTCTCTCTGAGTTTCTAAGCAGGTTTTGTCCACAAGAGGGCGGACTTTTACAAGTCCCCCGGAAGTGAACGTCCAGGGGATGGTCGTGCTGCTTTTACGTCCTGTCTCACTAACAACAACAGCAGAGCTGCTGGACTAAAGATGGTGGACGTCGGAGAAGACGAGCTTAAGAAGCTCGAATACTTGTCTTTAGTGTCTAAAGTTTGTACTGAGCTTGATAACCACTTGGGAATCAGCGACAAGGACCTCGGTAAGCTAAAGGATTTATCTTCATAACAGTAAGGCTGGCTTTATCCGTGAGCGGTGTCGAGCTGTGGCTGCTGTGGCCTCTAGAAGCAGAAACTTTAACTTTGAGCTGGTGTTGTTTGGATTTGGTATCAGTCAAGACTAAAATTACTCATAATTTGAGAATATGTTATGTGTTGACCAGCTGCTGTAAATGAACCGTCTACCGAGCTGTTTGTCACTCTGTTGTGCTAACCCTCGTTAGCAGTGTTAGCTGTGCTGGCGGTGTGGTCCTGTCTTCTGTGACTGTTCACGCTGTTTTAATGTTAGTCCGTCTCACAACTCATCATGACGTTCACTATTTTTGCGAGATTTGTGGTTGAAATGCGCAGCAGTTACAAAATGTGGCCGCCTGTGATCCTGAACACGAGGTCCGTTTTAATACCGCTTCTGCAGAATGTTAGACTTAAAGGGGAATAACACTGATTTCTCGAAATGTCCCCATAATCCAGTGGTTAAGATTAAACATGTAAAATAGTCTTATAAAGCGGTTTGATGTAAAATGGTTGATTTGTAGAGACACTTGACTACGCAGATTTCGTTACGGTGCTAGTGATAGGAATAAGAAATTAATTGACGATTACAGTGCAAATATAGCCATTTTATTTACTGTCCAAAACCATAGATTGGTATTTTGAGTTTTTTTTATAGGTGATGGTGATGATGCTAAAATAATAGTTAATCTGAAAAAATAGATTTTTTTGTGGGGGGACTGTTTTGCCTTAGAACACCTTTCAGTACACTTTAGGCCAAAACTTTGTCACAAAACTATTGTAAAGCAATGTATTCATAACCATCTTATGTAATAACTTTGTGAGGGAGATTTTAGAGACATAAAACACTTCAGATGTCTGGTTCGTGTCGCCACCATTGTGAACAATTCTGACTCGAGAAGTATCTTGAGAATGGAGCATTTCACACCAAACCACTCTGAATGATTTTGTTGGGCATGTTAACCATTTAGTTAAGCAAAAATGTTGAAAACTTGGTTGCTCCCCTTTAAATGATCAGTGTTCTCTCACTACAATACCCAGCATGCATTAGGCAAACATATTGTACAAACTACAGCGCTCAACAAATTCTGACTGCTAGCTGCTGATCTACAGGCTAATAATAATCCAATTTAAGAATTAGCCAGCTTTCATAATAAATGAATAAAACCAAAAAATGTGCTTGTCTTTCAAAATTGTCTTCTAGTTTCAAGAAACATCATAAAAAGTGGGTTTTTCTATTGTTTAAACCAAGAAATCTCAGGAGAAGTGGTCTGCTGTTCTAATTTTTAAGGGTATCAAACTCATCTCATTGTTCTTTTTGCTCACCTGTATAATGTAGTATGACATGTATGATTTGGAATAAGAAAAGAAATATGTTGTGTTTAATCTTGTAGTTTTGTAGTTTACATTTTTCACTGAGCATGCAGCACTGAACCACGTAAATGTTCAAACACAAGCAGCTGATAGCTAAGATTATAAATATTTGAAATTTGCTAAAGAGGGACAAAATGGCAATTAGAAATAGTTAAATCAGCCTGTATGTGGGGAACACTGACATGTGTTTTTGTTCCTGTGTTCAAGAGAGCGAGAGAGAATGTTTTCACTAAATCAGTTTGGCACCCTACATGTCTATGAAAAATGATTGCTTCATCAATACTAACCCTTATTTTTGTGTTGTTTACAGCTGAATTTGTCATCAGTCTTGCAGAGAAAAACCCAACATTTGATGGATTTAAGTCTGTACTGCTTAAAAATGGGGCTGAGTTTACAGTAAGTGTTTTGCATCATGTTTTATGTTGATTGTGAGACTTGCAGTTTTTCTCGCCTGCTCTACTGGTTGATCTGAATGTATTGTGGACCCGACATAGAAAAATACATTAAAAAAGGCAAAAAAATCATTTTGTAATTTCATCATTTCTCTTGTGTGCAGCCCTTCATTGGCATGGTTGATTTGTTCTTGTTTTTGTACTTAGTTTGCAGTGAGTTGTTGGTTAATTTTGCTTTCTGTCCTTTAATCTGTACAGGACTCTCTCATCAGCAATTTACTCCGTCTCATCCAAACTATGCGACCACCAACTAAAGCATCCACGAGTAAAGGTCAGTCTCAAAATTTGGTAAAATAAAATGAGTTCTGTTTGACATTATTATGGAGACTGTATCATTGTGAAGAAAGATCATTTTGCATTTTAATCTATTATACATCATGTAGGGTGTGAGCCTATTGTCAAGCCGAAGAGTGAGAAAGACAGGTTGAAGGAGATGTTTCCTGCCCTTTGCAGACCAGATAATCCCAGCACTAGAGTAAGTGTTTCTCGCCTGTTTGGACTCACTGTATGTTTGAAATCAGATCTGAGAGCTTTGATGGTAATCTGTGTTTGTTTGTTGGCCAGACTATGCTAGATGAAGATGATGTGAAAGTTGCAGCTGATGCTATGAAAGAGTTGGAGATGTTCATGCCCAGTGCCTGTGCGACAGACTCAAAAAGCAGCAAAAAAAGGTGAGATTATTTGTGCTCACCAGGAAGAAAACGTAATGTGGAGATGTCTTTTTGGTTCTTGAACAAACTTACTTGTTAAATAAGCCAGATGGTAACAAAGGATTATGTTTATATCACCATTCATTTTTAAGCACTTGGGGCTGATTTACTGTGTTTTTACAAAGCCTAATTTGGCTTAAAAAAGTGACCTGTCTTGTTTTAATAAATAGTCGCAATGGCCCTTTAGCTCCCATAGGATCAAAGGGGCAATCAGTGCTCTTTTACACTTGGACCTCATTGCAATACAAACTGGTTCAGTAAAACAATGTTCTAATAAGCTGTTATTTCCTAATAATATGAGTGCATGTTTTACAACAAAGTATAGGTTTGGCTCAATAATAATTTGACTTTTGTCCCCACAGATGATTGTCAAAAGTACATATAGAAAATCTTTTCTACCTCTGAATTACTAAAGATACTCGTTACTTCGTTACTTTGTTACTGAGTGCGTGGTGTGGCTTCTGTTTCACAAATGTCACAGCTTTTGATGCACTGCATGTGGCTAAGAGTTTACATTCACCATGAGTGGAAAATCATACAGTTCCCAGATATCCAAGATATGGGCAGTGAATTTAACCAGGGATTGCACAGGATCACATGGTTTCCAAATGCATTTGGCATTGAGCTAAAGTTCAGCTGATCCCTTCTGCAGAAATTAATTTAATTTTTTCATTGATGTATTGATGTTTTGTGTCAAAGTAGTTTCTCAAAATATTAATTTATGCCCAAATAGTACATTATTAATCAGATCCTGTTCTGTAACAAATCTAGCCTGAACACTCACGTTGATGATTGGTGATGTGATGTTGTTTGCAGATTTCGTCCTCTGGGGTAGTCGAGTGTTTAGGTAGTTTGAGCATGACAATCTGAAAGTACGCTATCATCTTAAGTGATGTGCTTGAATTAAATATAACTAATTCTAATTCGCATAAATAGTTTGTAGCATTTGGCTCAAATAATGCACAGAAACACATTTTTCATGCTATAAAGACACCATGTTATAGCGTTACGAGCTATCCCGTTCATATTACAACCAGTGAACTGTTCTCTCCTTTATAATGTCTCTGTCATGTTATCTCAAGTTAGAATTGATTATAATCAATTATTTTAGCACTCAATAAGGCATGCACTTGTTAGTAGACGTTTTCCAAGTATAAGAATCATTTAAAAAAGCTTGAGGTATTGTATTTAGTATTTATATTGCGCCACTGTGTAACTACTATAGTGGAGACAATTGCACCACGAATTAAGAGCAAATATGGTTAATTTTGGGATAAATCACTTCAAGTGTGTAATGAAATTGACATGCTCTTCAGATCTGAAGCCGCTGGCAGCAGCAGCAAGAAAAGTCGGAGGAGCAGGAGTCGCAGTCGGAGCAGAGAGAGAGAGAGAGATAGAGACAGAGACAGAGATCGAGACAGGGACAGGGACAGGAGGAGGCGCCACCGCTCTCGTTCCCGCTCTAGATCTCGCTCTCCGGATAGAGAAAGGAGGCGCAGGAGCCGTTGGCATTCCCGCAGCAGGTCCAGGAGCCCTGCCCGAGGAGACAGAGAGAAAGGCTCTGACCGCTGGAAGGACAAACATGTGGACCGCCCACCCCCAGAGGAGCCGTCAGTAGGAGACATCTACAATGGCAAAGTTACCAGCATCATGCAGTTTGGCTGCTTTGTTCAGCTAGAGGGGCTGAGGTTAGTCACTGTGGTGTGATGTGCCATGTCAGAGATTACCTTCCTGTATGCTTGTGATTCTCTTAGTGCTCTTGTTTATATTCCTTAAGTTTTTCAAATGAATTAGAGCAAAGTAGCTGTTATCATGATCACTCATAATATTTACCTTTAAATGTTTCTAGCAATTGAGATCCTGATTTCTTTTTCTATGTCCTCCGTTGTATAAAGGAAACGTTGGGAAGGGTTGGTTCACATCTCTGAGCTTAGGCGAGAGGGCAGAGTGGCAAATGTGGCAGATGTGGTCAGCAAAGGTCAGAGGGTGAAGGTTAAAGTGTTATCCTTCACAGGCTCTAAGACCAGCCTTAGCATGAAGGTAAGTGGAATACTAACGAACGCAAAGCAGTTGTGCATCTACAGCTATTTGAGCCTATGTTAACATGTGCTTATGTCTGGCTGTCCATGTCTTTATCAGGATGTTGACCAGGACACAGGTGAAGACTTGAACCCCAACAGGAGGAGGAATGTTGGGGGAGAGGGTCAAGAAGAATCAGCAATGAGGAACCCAGACAGACCCACCAACCTCAATCTAGGTCATGCTCCTGAGGTGGAGGACGACACGCTAGAACGCAAGAGACTCACGAAGATCTCTGATCCTGAGAAGTGGGAGATCAAACAGGTATGTGAAGTTTCAGTGGACAAAGGTCTTACTGTTTTCTAGGGATACAACGATATGCAGATTTCACAATATATATTGACGTTTTCGCAATATGATGCGTTATATTTTCAATACAGAATTATAAAACAAATGCTAAGTGCTTCAGTGTTTACTTTTCTATTTATTTATTTTTGGTAACTCCTGAAAGATGTGTGGGCCTTTTTTTTTTAAAAAGCAGCAGTGCTTGTTGAAGGACAACTGACACAAGTCATTTTTAGAAGACATAAAACAACTAAAAAGAAGATAAACAGTAGTGCAATAAAAGTATTAGTATAAGGTTACATCTTAATATTAACTGACCTGAGCATAACAAGTTCATTTACAATCTGATTTTGTGGTTCTGTATAAAGTGTGACTTTTACCTCCTGGCTGAAATGACTAAACAGCTGCTTGAATCCTGAGGGGGGATATAACTGCGGAGACTTGTTTTTTCTGCGAGGCTGACAATGGCTTCCTGTTCACCAGCTTCTTATTAAAATTTTCCTTTCAAATACAAATAAAGTGTAAATTCCAATAAAAAGCTGGTTAACTTTAGCTTTACATATTCTCTTCGCTCTCATAACTGACACATTTGGGTGATGTCTTTACAAATGAGTTAACATACTTGAAGTATGACCCCTGTATCAAAAACAGTGAATACTAACATTCAGATTGTGACACCCCTACTTTTTTCTATCTGGTTCTTTTCATCGAGAGTCTCATGAAGCAGTACTTCCTGCTTAGCCCACAAATTTTTAAGTTTAGTTAGTTTGCTCGTAACTAACCGAACTATCAAGATTATCTATAATAGCAATAATAATAAGTTCAAAATAACAAATTTGTGCAAATGGGAATCCAGTTTTTGCATGCTGAAGCTTATTCATCATTTGCACTCAAATCTCTTTTTCCACATTGCAGGAAAATTTCATGAATCAGACATGGACCATCATTAAAAGTGGTCAAATCCACCCCCTTTTTTATGCACTTTTGATGAATAAGGGTCATTATGTTTACTATGTGGCCTATATCTGACATTAGTCTGAACAGATCACACTCCTGAACTGACACACATGGCTGTCTTCAGTATCTCCTTAGGGTTAATAGACTCCTTTCATTGAACATGCACTGCTGCTTTAACTGCTGCTTGAAGGACAAACAGCAGACATTACAATGGCCATGCTGGACAATGTTTACAGAAAACAGCAAAAATGATGAATTTTTAACTTAAATTGTTGAAGCTAATCAAGCCGATAAGGGAAGCTTATCTGTTACAACTGTTAGTTTGATTTCTCTTTTTAGAAAGTGCCATGTCGTTCTCATCCTCCAAAGCGAAAGACCTGAAACTTAATTATATTAACAGGAGTTGCCATAAAGGGTCTGTTCCTATACGTGTGAAATTATGATGAAGATTGAGTTGGAGTAATGTTAACGTTACATGAATTATGATCTGACTGTTCAGGTCACATTGCTGTATATAGAATATATATCAGATTTCAGTACCACATATGAAAGTGGCACAAATCAGAAAACATGCAGTGTGAATGTAGCGATTGATATCAAGAAATAAAGCAGTTAACACTCCACTAAGCTTTAACATGGTGGCAGTGATGACTGCATTGCTTTCTACACAATTACACAGTATGGTGTCTTTTTCCTTCTTTAAAAAAAAAAGCCAATCAACTGCTGGTCATGCGATCAGCGAGTTAGCATAAACGTCATGCTATCATATGCACACAGTTGGGGGATTAATCATAGTTTGAGAATAACAGAGAAAGTTGTTAACTGCAGTTATAAAATGTCTGAATCTCGTCCAAGTTGAGCGTGTCTTGTGAGATCAGCCCCAGATAAGAGTTAAATCTATCCTGCCTGGAATTGGCTATTTGTGTCAACTATAAATGCAGATTCATGAGTTAACTCATTACCACTAGATGGCAGCATTGTCTTCCCTAGTCAGATCTGTGTTGCTGTGATACAGATTTGCTGAGTTTTATTAATAATTGTGTGTTATTTATTAATTATTTTCTGTCCATAGATGATTGCTGCCAATGTCCTTTCCAAAGAGGAGTTCCCAGACTTTGATGAGGAAACAGGGATCCTGCCTAAAGTCGATGATGAAGAAGGTATGCAAGAGTAGTTTCTGCTTTTATTCATAACATAATAGCCCATGTGCTGGTGATTTGAGTTGGATTTGTATTACTTTATTTATCTGTTGTCTGTTGTTCTCTTTTAAGAATTAGAAGCGATCAGTCATATTACTTTGTTTATTTGTCTGCCTCCCTCAGATGAGGACCTAGAGATTGAACTGGTGGAAGAAGAACCACCTTTCCTCAGAGGACACACCAAGCAGAGCATGGATATGAGCCCTGTGAAAATAGTGAAGGTCGTTATAATTAAACACTGATCAGAATGCGTTGAATATCACAGGTTAAAATTTATAGTTCATTGTCACTTACTTGTCTTTTTTTCTGTCTTTTTCAGAACCCTGATGGCTCTCTGTCTCAAGCAGCCATGATGCAGAGTGCTCTGGCTAAAGAGCGACGAGAAGTGAAGCAGGCTCAGCGGGAGGCTGAGATGGACTCCATCCCCATGGGTCTTAACAAGCACTGGGTGGACCCCCTGCCTGATGGTATGTTCTTATGGTATTTTTTATTCATTTATTGGGGAATAAATTGTGGAATCAATCCTACTATCACAAAAAAATAGCCGATTGTTACATAATATTGTACACAAGCCCTCCCCAGCCTGAGAGGCGTTTCTGTGGCTTAGCAGTGCATCTGATGGCCATCTGGTTTCCTGCACCCTCTTAAAAGGGCGGATGCAGGCTTGGCTGCAGTTATCTCTGCTCCCTGTATGCCCTCTGGCCTGGCAAGAGTCCATCATGTTAATCTCACAATAAATGCACTTTCCTTTCTCTCCACACACGCAACCCCCACACCTCTGTGACACACACAGCTGATGGAAGGCAGATTGCCGCCAACATGAGGGGCATCGGCATGATGCCCAACGACATCCCCGAGTGGAAGAAACACGCTTTTGGCGGCAACAAGGCCTCATACGGGAAGAAGACACAGCTGTCCATCATTGAGCAGAGAGAGAGTCTGCCCATCTACAAGCTTAAAGAGCAACTCATTCAGGTCTGTGCTTTAATCACAGCTTCATTACAGTTCTATTAAAAAGCAAAATCATATACCTTTTGACATGTTTGATTTCGACCTGTCTTTCAAGATTCTAGGTTAATGGTTGTTGGTCATTGTGATGTGATCATGGGTAGGTGGAACCATGGAAAGACATGGTCTGAACAACCAAACGTTACTAAGGCTAGCACCAATAGTATGGTTGGAAGTTCCTAATAGCATGGTAGGAATAATAGCTAGGGAGCCAGCTTAACTAGCTAACTAGCTAAAGTTAGTTAGAAATATAAAATTGGTGCTTAACCAGCATTAGCAAATAAGATAATGTTACCTGATGAATATCACACGTCCAAACTTGTCCCCTTTGGATGTAATTAATCATCTTGAAAGCCAAATATAGTTTGAGTGTGAATCATGTAGATTTTATAAGATTTTTAATTTTGGAAAGGCACCAAATTACTACATTACTGCTGGCACTAAATCCTGAGAGAATACCTCAAACATATTACAGCAGCAGTTTAGTCATTGTTTGGCCAATCCACAGATACGGTATATAGTTTTTTTTATTGGTCAATCAGAACTAAGATAACACTACCAAAAAGTGAAAAGAGAGTCACATAAAAAGGGCAAAAAAGTGTTAATGTGTAAATTATCATTGTTTGCAATCAAGACAGACGCTACCGCTTCAACTTTGTCCGAAATAGATTTCTTTGGTTTCTGTGGATTGTCGTAACTGCTATGAGTGCTTAGCAGCTGTCTTCAAGTAGTAAATAGTGATCATCGGGATCAAAATACAGCGTGGCATTTTGGAGCCAGTAGAACACAAATGATGGGCAAAGTGACCTCCGTTTTATAGTAGATGTGGGGTCTAAAACTTTAAATGTAACACTAACTGTTTTTGGAGATCAACTGGTAAAAAGACAATCATGTCTACACTCCAAAATGCTCAAAAGAGCACATGATAGTAATTTCTTTGGTGCTGCTCTCTTTTATGTCGTTTTCAAGCCTTCAACCTTGTTCCATAGCCATCTAAACTAATATCTAGAAAAACTGTCAACATGTCACATGAAGAAATGAATAACCATGCTCTGTTATTGCCATGTCTTTGCAGGCTGTTCATGATAACCAGATCCTGATTGTGATTGGGGAGACAGGCTCAGGGAAGACCACTCAGATCACTCAGTACCTTGCTGAGGCTGGATACACTACACGTGGGAAGATTGGATGCACACAACCCAGAAGAGTGGCTGCCATGTCTGTGGCAAAAAGAGTGTCTGAAGAGTACGGATGTTGTTTGGGACAAGAGGTAAATACTGGCTAATGTATATTGCTGTAGATTTTAGATATTCAGCATCCATGTCTGTGAACGCTATTTTGTTTTCCTGTAGTCAGTTGTCACAACACTTGCACTTCTAGAGAGGGGATCATAATAGCATCTTTCTTTCTGTGAATGCAGGTGGGCTACACCATCCGTTTTGAGGACTGCACAAGTCCAGAGACAGTCATCAAGTACATGACGGATGGTATGCTGCTGAGAGAGTGTCTGATTGACCCTGATTTGGGCCAGTATGCCATCATTATGCTGGACGAGGCTCACGAAAGAACCATCCACACTGATGTGCTCTTTGGGCTGCTCAAGAAGGTATGGCGTCAGTACAACAAGTTAATGTTTTGATTGATTGAATAGGTAATACTTTCTATGAATGTCACATTTGTAAGCATCTATAAACACATTTATAACATGTTATAATGCCTTCATATGACATTATAAACATGATTATAAACATTTATAAAAATGAATTAAAAATAAAAATGAATTATCATTTATAAAAATGAATTATTAGATTATACTTTATAGCCATGTTTATTATACATTATGAATTGTTAATATAATGCATTATAAGTAGTGTTGATAACATGTTATACTGTCAGTGCCAAAGAAGTCCCAGCTTGGAGACTGCAAAGTAAAGACACATACCATGTAAATGGTGGTGTACATTGACTTTCCCACATTGGGTAAAGCGCTGATGGCAGCACTAGTTTAAACTCTGACATTTGAAGCCTGTAATGTGCTTTATTGTGTATGTTTTAGTGTTTCAGTAAATCCTTCATTAAATACTTCAACTTGAAGCCTCACTCTTAACACTGGAGGAGGCTTTAGTACAGTACGCTTCACTTTACTTAGAGCAGAGAAATACAACTTATGAGCTCTTATAATTGTTATGAACAGTACTTATAATGTATTATGTTAACAATTCATAATGCATAATAAGCATGGCTATAACGTGTAATGCATTTTTATAAATATTTATAGCTTATGTTTATAATGCCTTATGAATGCATTATAACATGTTATGAATGTGTTTATAGATGCTTACAAAGGTGACTCATAGAAAGTGTTACTATTGAATATGTATTCCGTTGTGAAAAGCAGCCGTAGTATTTTTACCAGAATGTCTGTGGGATTTATGTAAGAATCCTACTGAATATTGCTTACTACAAAATGCTGCTGCAAGTATTTTAGTTTGTTCCAAGACAGTACAACAGAAGTATTATTTAGAGGTGACAATATTACAGATTAATATAGAAGCATTGTACAGCACTGTACTAATCTATAGGTTTTTGTTAGGGTTGCATTATATGTACTGAACAAATTATTGTGATTTTCGTGGAATCACAGTTCACTCGCATTTTGTTGGTAGCTAAATTCTTTTGTGGATTTTTCTTGAGCAACTTCTAACTTCATTGCCATAATATTCTTTTCTAATTCAGACTGTACAGAAGCGCACAGACATGAAGCTCATTGTGACGTCTGCTACGCTGGATGCTGTGAAATTCTCACAGTATTTCTACGAAGCACCCATTTTCACTATTCCTGGCCGTACTTACCCAGTAGAGGTACTGTACACTAAAGAGCCTGAGACAGACTACCTGGATGCCAGTCTGATCACAGTCATGCAGATCCACCTCACTGAGCCACCAGGTAACCACCCAGTATTTTATGTGGACACATGGAAACATTGCACTATAATTACACAAACCATCTTCTCCATGCTGATCTAGATAAAAGACCTCTTTTCTGTGCATCTTAATTGATGATGGACCACTTCTATTTTTATTTGTAGGTGACATTCTGGTGTTCTTGACGGGTCAGGAAGAGATTGACACAGCTTGTGAGATCCTGTACGAGCGAATGAAATCCCTTGGCCCTGATGTTCCGGAATTGATCATCCTACCTGTATACTCTGCCTTGCCCAGCGAGATGCAGACCAGGATCTTTGACCCTGCTCCACCCGGCAGCAGAAAGGTAGGAGCATGTTTCTTTCCTCTGTGGAAGCTACTACAGTCCAATCATGTCACGTTTTAACGTTTTACTTTCTACTTTCTACTTTATATTTTTATTTAGGTGGTCATTGCTACAAACATTGCTGAGACCTCTCTGACAATCGATGGGATCTACTATGTGGTGGATCCAGGATTTGTCAAGCAGAAGGTGTACAACTCCAAAACAGGCATTGACCAGCTGGTGGTGACCCCAATCTCTCAGGTAAGTTACGTCTATAATTAATCAGCCACTTGATTTTTATACACTTAGCATTTCGAAGCATTAAAACTATCTTTTGTGGTGTTTCAGGCACAGGCTAAGCAGCGGGCAGGCAGAGCAGGCAGGACTGGACCTGGGAAGTGCTACAGACTGTACACGGAACGTGCATACAGAGATGAGATGCTCACCACCAACGTACCTGAGATCCAGAGAACTAACCTGGCCAGCACTGTGCTATCTCTCAAGGTGTGCCTTTAAATGCTTCCCTAGGTCTTGTGTCTTTTGCACTTGTCTTAACAAGTAATTAAAAGTTATTTTGTAATAATTTTATTGTATAAATGTTATACCACTTGAAATTTGATTTATGTGCTATTTTTCCAAACTCTGTTTAATCAACTTTTTCTCGTTTTCAGGCTATGGGCATTAATGACCTGCTTTCATTTGACTTCATGGACGCTCCTCCTATGGAGACTCTGATTACAGCCATGGAACAGCTGTACACGCTAGGTGCTTTGGATGATGAGGGACTGCTCACTCGTCTTGGACGCAGGGTATGAGTTACTGAAAACTGTGTGTGTGTGTGTGTACGTGTGTGTACTAGAGGTGTAAATCATTAACCAATTATTAGTCAACCAACAAATCAACAAAATGTTCATCTTCCTCTTCCTGTTTCTCAGATGGCAGAGTTTCCTCTGGAGCCCATGTTGTGTAAGATGCTTATCATGTCCGTCCACTTGGGCTGCAGTGAAGAGATGCTGACCATTGTGTCCATGCTGTCTGTGCAGAATGTGTTCTACAGGCCCAAGGTAATGCCACAAGCAGCCCGCTCATGCAGAGTGATCACACCCACACCTAACTGTCACCCTTGTTCATGGCTAACGGGCAGTGGCTGCTAGATAAGATGAAATGTCTAGATGCATAATGATTGTGTGGTTACTATTACTAGACATGGTCAACATTGTAGTCACATATTAAAGCACCCTGAGGAAGCAGATACTATTAACAAAGAAACGTCAAGAAAGATTTTCGTGGATGCTTTTGTGTTTCTGTTATTTATCCCTAAATCCATGGAAATAAGGTGAATCTACATCATCATCTGTGTGTATTATATTACAGGACAAACAGGCTCTGGCTGACCAGAAGAAGGCCAAGTTCCACCAGCCTGAGGGAGACCATCTGACCCTACTGGCTGTGTACAACTCTTGGAAGAACAACAAGTTCTCTAATCCCTGGTGCTATGAAAACTTCATTCAGGCGCGCTCCTTGCGGCGTGCACAGGATATCCGTAAACAGATGCTGGGCATCATGGACCGGTGACAAATTTTAGGACATTTACTTCGCACCTTATTCCGAATACACTTTTGGCGCATGCTTAGTTAGCGTTTAGCTTACTTTGTAGACACTTCATATTGTGTTTAGATAATTAGGCTCTGAACTGGTAATGCAACTTCTTCGAATAACTGTAACTAATTCTTCTCTCATTCTTCTAGACACAAATTGGACGTGGTATCGTGTGGCAAGGCCACAGTGCGTGTGCAGAAAGCAATCTGCAGTGGTTTCTTCCGCAATGCAGCTAAAAAAGACCCTCAGGAAGGCTACAGGACCCTTATAGACCAGCAAGTCGTTTACATTCACCCCTCCAGTGCCCTGTTTAACCGACAACCTGAATGGTATGTTGGCATAAGAGTGAAAAGATAACAGTTCAAGTACAGCCCTATAATTACAAATTCTTTGTTCTTCCTCTGTCTCTAACGTAACATGTTGTGTGTGTTTTTTTTTTGTTTTGTTTTTTTTTGTCTTTCTTCAGGGTGGTGTACCATGAATTGGTTTTGACCACCAAGGAGTACATGAGGGAAGTGACCACCATTGACCCGCGCTGGCTGGTGGAATTCGCTCCAGCCTTCTTCAAAGTGTCAGATCCGACTCGCCTCAGCAAGCAGAAGAAACAGCAGCGTCTGGAGCCTCTCTACAACCGCTACGAGGAGCCTAATGCCTGGAGAATCTCCAGAGCTTTCCGCAGGCGCTAGAATGTCCTTAGAAGATATGTGTGGACTGCCATTGTCCTCTTGTGCTGCTGCTGAGAGGTGGATCCACAAGCACACATTGGAAACAGGATGGACGTCATGGACAGATAGTGGGGGAGTTGTTTTTCATCTCTACCTTTCACTTGAACTCGTTTGTATGTACCCACACAAATGTTAAAGATCTGAAATCTTTCTCCCTAAACCTTTTGACTGTTTATCAGTAAATAGGACCTTTTCTCATTTTGAAGAAAACATTTAGGTTTTGAATAAACAAATTTACAACATGTGTTGTAATTTATTGTGAAGCATGTTTCAAATGTAACTTCTTTTCATTCAGTGATTCTAATACGACCCATTTTTTGTAAAATTATGTACAGAGAGTATATCTGTCCCTGCAGCAATGGAAAATAAACGGATCTTAGGCAAGCAGACCCTCAGTGACTGAAGTGCAGACAGGGAAGGAGGTTGTGATTGATTCAGTTAGTTCTGTTAGTTCCTTGTGTTTCTATCTTGCGCCATCCTTGCTTAGGATTTACAGTCATTTATGGACCATGACTCAACACAGGATCAGTGTCCTCAGCCTGAGGAACATTTTATTCTAATTGTGTTTCACAGCAGGAAATTATTGGGAATTGAAATGTGCAGAAGCTTTTTATATTGTTAACCCCTCAGTTGTATTTTATCATCTGGGATCTTTTCCGTGCTGCGTTTAATAAACTTTTTTTACTCAAAGTTGCTTCTGTTACAACTGTATCTGTTTTTTTTATATTTATCATTTGTTAATCGAGTTGTCATAAGACTCATGACTTGAAGACCATGGAGTAAAAACCATTAAACAAGGCAGCTGTTTTAGCTAAAATCAAAGATTAACCTGAAATCTCTGTAAAGCCAAAGAGAGTTTATTTAAACAGCATAAACAGCAAATTTACTATCAGGAATATGTGATATGGTTAAAAAAAAAACAAACACTGGAATATTACTGATAAACATTGTACTATTTATTTATAGTATTATTCAAGTTATTTGGATTATAGTGTTACTGCTTCTTTGAGAAGTGCCTCCCTTGGACTACAGGTCCAGCACATCATACAAGCTGCAAGTTTAAGGTCAAGGTCACCTGACTGGTTGCTGAAAGAGTAGTCATGTGACAGTGATATTTACATCATGGAAGGCAAATCTGTGTTGAGGTGTCTGTATCAAGCGAGACTTCAGGAACACTGGGAAATATCCATGTGGAAATGACACTGAGTGACTTGCCACATGTTGAGTGGAAACAGATTGCTGTGAACTGATGTATTTGAGGACTTTTGGCTTGTTTACATCCGTGTATGCTAAAGAAGTTTGTTCGAAAAAAGAGCCCTTTGTCACCCATCGATCCAGCAAGTTGCATAACTAAATCATAGATACAGCCCTCACCTTTGTATCCGGGACACAAGTATCTTTAAGTTAACATTCAATAAGCTACCAGAGTGGGAAAACAGTCTGGTCTCAAGGTATTGTAGTAATAACATTGGGTCTTTATTAAGCCACTCATTGAGCCACAGTCACGTGTTTGTATTGGATAGGCCTCAGAATTGAGAGAGTCCCTAATGATATTAATTTAAACAAACCGAAAAAACACCATAGCCTTATATACAAGTGGATGGGGTTGGGCATGTGCAATAGGTGCATGGAGAGGAAAGGGGTGGGGGTAATGGGGCTGTTGGTGGCATTAGTACATGTAGCCTTTGGAGTAGGGCTGCGGGCCCAGGTTGGTGGCAGCTGATTCGGAGGGGTAAGACACGCCCTCATCCAGGTGAGACAGCGGCACCGTGTCCTCTTCATTCACGTAGCGTTCGAACTCGGCCTTCAGGCTGGGCCGCTGATTGTCGGGGAAAGCCAGTGAGATCAGTGCCTCAGGCTCACACACAAATTTGTAAACGTAGCGTTCACCTGCCACCTAAACACACAGAGATTAGTGCAATTAGTCACAAAGAAATCTGATGTGTAAACGAAGAACACTGTCCAAAAAATTCTGTTTATATTTTTATACGTTGAGCTGCCCTTTACATCGAGACCGAAATCGAAATTATATGACGAATGGACCAGTAGAGATGGTCCAGAATTACCAGTAATCAAAAAGAAAATCAGCATGGATCACAATCTTCAGGATGTATTGCCCATATTTAAAGGGAGTTCCAGTGATTGCTGCATAATTCAGACATTGAAATAGATGCAAAGTCATAAATGGTTCACTGTAAAGAAATGAGTCAGATTTCTTTACAGCGGTGGTGATAGGAACCAGGCGTCACAATGTATACAACACAAACATAGCCATTTTATTTACTATCCACAATGACCAGAGAACCTACATGTATTAAATTTTTTATGTGCAATGGTAACTAAAGAAAAAAGTTTTGTTGGATACTATTTTGCATTATTTAACATAGAAATATGCTTTAAGCTGATTCCTCATTTCAGTACTACCATATAAGAATTTCTCAGGCATCAGAAAACCTATTTACATACTTTATGTGAGGGAGCTTTTAGAGGCATTAAACTCTTCAGCTGTCTGGTTCCTATCATCATCACTGTGAGCAATTCTGACACACCTAGTTTCTCTAGAATGTTGCTTTTCAAATCAAACCACTCTGAATGACAAACCAATAAATTACACAGTTTGTTGGAATTCCTCTTTAACAAAAAGATAACAGGCTTTTTCATTTACCCATCCTTTTTGTTAAAAATGGAGAACACATTTTAAGATGATGATATCTGAGTGTGAGTGTAAGCACTCCTTTTAGGTCACTTTATAAAACTGCAGTAGGCTATGTTTCAGTTATGTGGGGCCTGCTGGTACCTTTTGCATAATTCCCTTCTCGTAGTAGTAGCGCAGGGAGCGGCTCAGTTTGTCGTAATTCATGGCTGGACGGTTCTTCTGCATCCCCCACAGCCTAGCCACCTAAAAGAAGAGAATCAGGGACAGATGAGAAGAAAGGAAAGGGCTGCTATTATGCCCTTTATGTGCATGTTCAGTTCCAGGCCACTGCTATGCACACAATAAAAATAAATGTTAACTTTTTTCACTCTTAAACTTCTATTAATGGTGAATATTTGAAATCACCTACTGAAAATGGTATTGTACATCATTAGTATATCCTGGAATGTCTGAACATTTTTATCTGCTGAAAGTATACAATCTGCACTCATATACGCTGTAATATTAGCCCATCATTAGAGGGCGCCACTGTGCCAAAGTACTTTTAAATGACAGTCTGATGAAAAGAGGATCCCACAATGCTAACACAGTTCCACTTTATGAAGCCAAAATGCCTTTTTAACCTAACCAGAAATACCACACTGTTTATCTGTGAGACACAAGGTAATAAAGATCTGGGTGTCGTGTCCAGAGTACGAAAATCTGCTCCATCAGTAATGCAGAAGTTGCAATACAGTCATAGAAGCACTTATTAAAATTTCACTCTGAAGTTTTGCCAGTCTGTCAACGACGACTACACTTCAGGCAGACGTACAGGGCCGTCTACAGCTGTCCCAGAGGTGCTGGTTTTGTTTGATCTGTCAGAGAGCTCTCAGGTCTAATTGCAATAGTAAAACTCTAGCAGTAATGAATGATTAATGCAGTACTGTAGAGCAGGCTTGATGGAGGCATCTCTGCATGACGGGCTGCTGACTCATGCTATTTATCCGTCTACTGACCACAGACAATGGGAGGTTAACATTCATTCCTCGACCACAGCAGCTTGCTTTGACTTGGAGCGGAGAGTTGTAATATTTGGTAATGGAGCCGTACTCCATTTTGTTTCACTCTGCTGTTAAGTGGGGTAAATAATGCATAGCTGCTAATGGAGGCTGGCTTTGCGTGGGTGGGTGGGAAATGAGGAGCAGGGTGCTGATCACAGAAAGCTCTCTTCAACTGATATGTTCTTGTGCTAAATAAATTGGCTTTTTTTCAGATTACCGAGCTCAACTAAAGCTACTCGCGAACATTTTTGCAACTGTTAAACTTGAAGTATTTGCATCATATCAAAGACCTTATAATACAGTGAGCCCTTATAAAATATTCAACTGTTCTGGTTGAGGGACTTCCAAATTTTTTTTTTCATATTTGAAGCATTGGCATCAAATTAAAAGGCCTCTTTTAGACCCTCACCTCTTCCGGCTCGATGAGTTTGAACTCCATGCCACGGCCAGTCCACGCAATGAAGTGTGCATTGCCAGGGTCATCCAGGAGAGCCACCAGAAACTGCCAGAGCTGCAGTGAGCCACGCCGCTGATAAGGGGCGCCCTCACGGAACACATTACCCCCCTCCTGCTTCACCTCGCCTAAGCAGAAGAAGAGAGAGAGGTGCCTGATTAGCTCCTTGGTAAGGTGTAATGTTGGGGGCAATAGAACTCTGAAGCCCTGTAGTCAGCAGCATGCCCATATAAGGAACTGTGGGTCTAAGCAGTCTTTCTTTAAGGAAAATGAATGCCGTTAATTGGCCACTATTGCGTCCTGTCGAACAAGCCAATGCATTTTGTCCTGTCCACACTTTTCCCTATGAGTGCCTTGTGAATTTCAAGGCCATACAACAGATTCCTGCTACATTAATACTGCCAGCAAGCTAACACTCCTGATCACTATAATGACATAGCATGAAAGTAAGCCTAATAACTTTAATTCTATGCTATAACAACACTAGCAACTCAATGTGTAGGCTACTACTGGCAAAGCAACCTAACCTCCATCTTCGACAAAGTTCGCTGGTTTGGATGGGGTATTTTGGTGAGGTTGCTATTCTTATACTGTCAGTTCAATGTGCAACAGTGTTAGCTTGCTGTTAGCTTGCATGTAGCAATACCCATATTTCAACTACTGCTAATTCAGAGTTAATAATTTTAAAATGAAAGTGATATTAGACAGAAAACTGCACATAGAATTTTATGCTTTGAAACATTTTTGTTTACCTCAGGACACAAAACATTTTCAAGAATGCCATTCATTTTTCCCATAGGTGAAAAAAGGCATTCCTTATATAGGCATGACACTAACTACAACATGACTTTAGAGGTCAACAGTGTCCAAATGATATGCTCTCTCACTTAAAATACAAACATGTTGCCTTGACTCTTACAAATATTAAAAAAGAAAAAAATCAGTACAGCTTCCTCCAAATCTTCCAGTTGGTGGTTGAGGTGGGCACACTTTGTAAGCCTCAAAATCTCTACACTTGCAATCATCATTTAGCCACCAGCTTAGTTCTATGTCTGATGTCTATGTCTTCGACTTTTCCCATGACGTTTTTGCATCAGCTTGGTATTAACACTGTGCTTTACCAGTTGAGACCGTGGGAACTTTGCAGGATAACTGACACCTCAAAAGAGTGCTTCCACCAGTTCAGCCAGTTGATATGATCTGCAGCTATTCCAGCTAACCCATCAATCACCCGAGCCATGGGAACTAGCAGCTCTGCTTCCTTCACAACGTCACAAGAGCCTGGACCGTCGTCATGCATGAGAAACCATAGCCTCAATCCGACACAGCTTACGTAAAAACATCCAAACTGCTCATTGTTTAGCACAGGATCGGATGCTTTTTGACACTGGATGATGTTACTGAGACAGGATTTTGTAATATGGTGCATGTCATACTGTGCTTGTCTGTGACACAGATTTGATCTCAAACTATGAGCTGGAAGAGGTTAAGTTTCCCTTCCCATAGAGTTTTGCTGCATAGCTTATGCTGTCATTCATGATAACACAGATCTCAGTGACCCAGTTGGCAGAACTTTTGAATGAATACTCACCTTCGAATTTCTCTGGAACAACACGGGAATCGTTTTCAAACACGTAGCCTAGAAACAGAACAAGGTCAGTATTAGTTCTCTGACTAGTCTTAAGTAATGTTTTTGTATCGGTTCAGGCAGAAAGACAAACCAAACAGCATGGTGATGTATTAATGATAGTCATTTTTAGAAACATACCATTACTGTCTGCAAGATAATTGCGTAATTGTACAATTTCATAACCTCTCTTCTACTACTGGTGATTTTTTGGGAAATGAGAAAACATGGAGCAATTACAACAATTATCATTAGCATGTAGGACACTAGACTCTCAGTAAAGGATGTGACTCGAAGTTTCTGTAATTAATCCCTCATTACGGTGTTGCGTCCAGCCTGCAACTAAAATGACCCAAAATGGTGCGACAAACAGAGTGAGCGAAGAGGTGGGTTATTTTTCTTCACTCCAGGAAAAATACTGGCCTTTTCCAGTAGTAATATTTACCCTGGAATTCTTCAGGCAGCAGAGAGACGATACCTGGTGCCAGTGGAAACACAGGCCTGCTGGCTTGGTTAGCCAATGACCGCACAGCACTGGCCAATCCGAGTGGGCCATGACTGATGGGTGTGAGATGTACACCTCCCAAACTCATCATTTTATCTGAGCTTACAGTGCACACTGTTGTTCATGTAGGATCAAAATGTCGCATTCGTAGTCTAGCATGTCTTCAAAATTTTTAACTTTAATGTGGATTAATGAAACAAGCCTTCATTTTGAGTAATTCTGAGTAATTTCTGTTGGATTATTTGTGATAAAATGTTTCCACAATGGACAAGGCATCTGGCATTTTCAAACAGTGTGGAAAAAAGAAGAAATTAAAATATGGTAGCACTGTTACCTTCGTTGTTGTGCTGGGGATTTGGGTAGCTCTCATTGTGGTGGTACATGGAGGTGCAACCAGGCACATCTAAATAGGAAAAACATAAGAACATGCCCGTAAATAATAACCTTAGGCCTTGTGCTGTTAATGTCACTTCTATAAATAAAAGTTCTTGGTTTGAACGTGTGTTTTTAGTTTAAAGTTTAAAGAATCATTACATGGAAGTTCTTTAAACTTTAAAATAGTTGTTCACATTCACATCTCATTTTACAAAAATGGAAGGTTCTATAGGGAACCAAAAGTTCCTCTACAGCATTTCTACAAAGAACTTCTACAATCATATGCAAAACCTCAACTTAAAAATGACATTTTCCTGCTAATTTTACTGCACAACTTACAATATAAAATGTGCCATAACTTTTTGCACAGGCCACATTTTATGTGGACAAAAGCTGCTTTTGTTATACAGTGATATTTTGAGCCATGACCAACACAATGACACATTATGATGATGAGTGGTTTGGTTCCAAGCTTTAAACCAACCTATGAAATCACCAAACAATCCAACTCTCACTTCTCTCTTTCTATCTGAGCAAATAATTACTGGTGAGGTTGTAAGATGGAGGACTCATTCTTGCCTCTGTGCAGTGACTCATGCCTGGGGAATGCAGTGGCACAGACTAAGATAAGATGCCACAGGGGAAAGGAGAGTTTTCAGTTTGGAGGCAGTGAGCCACGTCTCTCACGCAGTCGGGTGCAATGCTACAGCTCACTGTGACATCTGAATGTGACCACAACAGAGGGTCAGGCCTGTGACATTGTGCATGAAATCTGTTGCACTTTCAATTTGAATGGATGCTATCTTAAGCAGACAGAGCACTTAACGCATTAAGAACGGCTTCCTTATTTGTCCCAGGCTAAAGGAAGAAATCCTGTTGTTTTGACACTTATATAACAAAAATATAACAATCATGAAAAACATAACATCACGATACTTGAAGACACATTCATGATACAGTTGTTTGTAAATGTGTACTTGGTCAAGTTACATGTTTTGTTGACTTTCTAAGTGAAAATAAGTTAACATATCCTCTACAGAGAACAAAGAAATCAATGTGATGATCAGTTATTAATCTCAGTGTAACTGAGCTCTGCTAAAGCCTGAGTAGGCTGATAAATCAATGTGATGATCAGTTATTAATTTCAGTGTTACTGAGCTCTGCTAAAGCCTGAGTAGACTGATAAGTCAATGTAATGAGCCAGCACTTTTGAAGGACAATCAATCTAAATAGTCTTCTCAGTTGTGGACATGTTCTCCAGTGATAAAAACTGAAGGAAGAGATAAGAGAAAAAAGGAACAATTAAAAGGGTTTTCCAAAATTCTGCATAATTCAGTGGTTGAGATGTAAACAAAGTAATTGAGAGTGGTCTAGAGGTATTACATTTTTAAAAAATTATTTTATGCCAAAATCTTATTGCAAAACAATGTGTCAGGCATCAAGCAGCACTTTCATAAACACTTCACGTAACAGCTTTCAGTAAGGTAGCTTTAAATGCTTCAGGCATATCACCAGCAGTATGAACTCAGTAAGTTTCTCTACAGCAGAACATTTCAAATCAAATCATTCGGAATGACTTAAATTCAGTTACGCAGAAATTTTGAAAACTCTGTGGAATTTCCCTTTAAATGTGAGTGTTTTCCCATGTGCCCCATCAAGAGGTATTCTAAATGTTTTCTAAATATGTTACTTTTTATGTACAGTCTTGGGATTTGTTACTGAATACATTTAGAACAGTGTATCAGTAATCAACCATTAATACCTTTTCAAACTCTGGTTACACTATTTTGGTCAAAAAAAAAACAAAATGCACCAGAAATGCCACTTGCGTTATGCAGGGACCTTTTCAGATATTCTTGAACATTCTTGCACTCATTGTAGCACAGAGCAGGGGCAACAGCTGGCCAGGGCAGGGGTTAAACATCTACTGATAAACAGTCACACCAAATGGAGCTCCACCTCAGATAGTGCACTGTATCTAAACAGAAAACATCCTTTATTTCAGCACGTACCGCACTTTATCACCGCAATCACGACTCATCAAAGCTAGTAATACCAGAAAAAAACCCACAAGAAACACAGAGACACCAAAGCAGAAACGTCAGACTTCCCCTTCTTTTCCTCTGTTGAGTTATGCTAGGTTTCATGACTGACAGTGGCTCAGTGGCCTCATCTATGTGAAAGCAGGGCTGTGCTGAAGAACCAAAGGAGCTAAACCACTGCTGTTTGAAATCTTCCACAGCGTGCAGATGAGCCTGATTCACTCCGGCTCATGTTTCCATCTCCTGTCAGTCAGTCCACAGCAAAGTAAGAGCCCCAGCTGTACTCTGAACGCTCAAGCTGAGTGCATATAGCCCAGCTACCCTGCCCCGCCCTGCCCTGCCCCCCTTTCCACCTCCCCTCAAACTCAGAAACTCAGCCCCCCCACCACCACTCCCCTCCTCCTCTCAGGTTACCACCGCTACGCTCATTTTTCCATTATGAGTTCATCTGCCTTGCAGAAAAAGGAAGCCGCTGCTGCAACCCAACACCCGCCAGCACTCCGCTGGGGATTCTAGTCTTTCCAGTGCCCTCCATTTTCTCAATGAAATTCCTCTGCCTCCCTGCCTTTCAAACAGAGGGGAGGGGAGGGGTGGACGAGGGAGAGAGAGAGAGAGAGAGAGAGAGAGACAGAGAGAGAGGGAGAGAGAGAGAGAGAGAGAGAGAGAGAGAGAGAGAGACAGAGAGAGAGAGAGAGAGAGAGAGAGAGAGAGAGAGAGAGAGGATGAGAGGAAGAAACAGAAATACAGTTGAGAACTTTACAAAGTGTCAGAAGTGTAGAAGGGAGAAACAACAACTCCACAAAGTGAGAGAGAGAAATAGAGAGAGACAGAGAGGAAGAGAAAACTAAAAATGAAAAAACTCCTTTCGGACACTGTTGTGGCCTTCAATTGTCTGTTTACACTAGTGCTCTCACACTCGGCTTTTGATCTTGGAGAAACAGAGAAGAGAGGCAAGATCATTTTAATGGACCTCAGAGCGGTCAGATTACTGTATGAGTAATACTCTGTTAGCCGTTCCCGATCCTGGCACTTTTCTTCCAGTAAAGGCCTGTGTAAGATACTAACTTACAGAGTCTAAAATCTTTTATCTCGTTATTGTCAATTATTTCATCCAATAGGCACATACCTGGTGTAGATTGATAAACTATAAACTTAAAAGGTATTTTTGGATGCTTTATTCAGTATTTAATATAGTTATAGATATATATTTTCACATAATTTGCTTCAAGATTTAATCACCACTTTTCAAATACTGCTCTGGATATTTTATTATAAATCTTAATGCTCTATTATGGAATCATCTACAGCTCTGTTCATCATTCTTTACAGCTTCCTGCAAATGATTTGAATGAAACTGCATTGAATTTACTATCACATTACAGTTGTTTTATATGTGCACCTGTAACAAAATTCATTTTATATCATTCCATTACTCTAAATACCACTCACCAGGCTCATAGGTGTAGTCAGTGGGCTCCTGTTTGACCATCATGTGGGCTGGGGGGAACCTCTGAGGGTGGGGTCCAGCCATGTGGGCCGCCCGCTCATACAGGGGGTCCAGAAACTCCTGCTTGAAGCTCTGCTGCAGGTAGGGCATGCAGGGGTCTGAGTGCTGCCGATGGTAACTGCCGCCTCCCCCAGCGCTGCCCCCTCCTCCAGCTGGGGCAGGGTGCATGCGCTGCAGGGTCTGACCTGGAGGTCCAAAGGGGGGACCCATCTCTGCCGAACCCGAGGGGAACCTGGAGCTAGAATTGAAAAGAAATGAAAAATGAGAAATCACTATTGTTCAGTGTTTCAGTGGTGTTCTTTGGCTCTCTCTCAGACCCTCTGAGGCACAAAGGGGTGATGCTAACTAGAAAAAGTGACTCAGGGGCTGCATTCAAATAATGACTGTGCCAAAATAGTATGTCCTTGACCAAATAAATATCCACTAGTACATGGCAGTGCAACCGTAATGTGAACAGGCAGACCACAATTCATTTTTCACTTTGTTTTCTTCTCACTTGCATGTGCACATCCCTGTCATCATCAGTCAGTGACATATGAGGACATGTGAGTCACGCAAATGACGTTACTGATTTCGAAAATGTGTGCATGCGAGTCCAGATCTGAGAAAAAAGTCTGAATTGAGCAATAAGGCATGTAATGTGAATATGCAGTCAGATGCAAAGGTTTGGGCGCCCCTGATTAAATGAAGATCTACACAGAATTACTGCTTATTTGCTGAATTTTACATAGTGGGAAAAAAAAACCATAAAATATGACCTGTTCAAAAGTTATGGCACATTTTATGTTTTATTTTTTTCCAATATGTTAAACTCAACATAAATGGAAAACTCCATATTTATTTTTTTTTCCATGTAAAGGTGTTTTTTTTAACATAGAAAAATGGACAAATCATGTGATTTGACCAGCAGTGTTCAAATATTTGTATGCTGTTGTGGTGCTCAACATTTAGAATGGAGTGTTAGTGAGTTACCTGTGGTTCATGGGGTAACTGTGGGCATGGCTGGGGTGCGATTGGCTGGCAGAGGGAGGGTTCATGTACGCCGTTTCAGGCCGAGTGCCCACCGGTGGTTTGGGGGAGTAATGCTGCATGGGAGACATGGGGGTCCCAGGGCAGGAACTCTTAGGGCCTGCTGCTGCTGCTGCTGCTGCTGTCGCTGCTGCTGCTGTTGCTGCTGTTGCTGCTGCTGCTGCTCTCTTCTGTTCATAGGCACTGGAGGACACACATAAACATATACATATAAACAGGGTAATTTTTAAGCAGAATATACTGTACAGTCATATGCAAAAGTTTGAACATCCTCAGTCAAAGGACATGCAAATTTTCTAAGTGAAAATAAACACTTCTGTGGAAAACACACTTAAATATGACATTTCTCTGCTAATTCGAGTCTACAATTTCTATTTATCTGGAAAAAAATAAACTATAAAATGTAAAATGTGCCATAATTTTGACACAGGCCACATTTTGTGTTTTATTTTTTATGTTAAATTCAGCAAATGAACAGTACTGGCACATTAACTGTGCAGTAGTGCGTTCTCTGTAGAGGATGTATTGACATATTTTATTGAAAAAAATCAATAAAAACGTCATTTGACTAGGGGTGTTCAGACTTTTGCATACAACCGTATCACAATAAACCTTTGAAAGTTCAAGTTCAACTATTCAAGTATTTTTGTTTTTTAGTATTGTACATTTTGCAAACAAAAATTCATTTAGTAACTTAAATGAGACATTATCTAATTAATTGTGAATACATTTGCATAAAATGTTTATTAAAACTAGTCTTTAGTTTATATTTAGAATTAAAATGTTTATTTCTTTGTAAAGACAAACTCCAGAGGATTTTACAGTACAGATTATTGGAATCTCATTATTTTACTCTTTAATCAAGACAAACATTATGCACTGTTTTTATAACATGTTTTTCAGGTCTTTGTATAACACAAAATCTAGCACAAATCCAGCTATAAGCAGTATATTAAGAAATCCTTCTGTAATATTTTTCAGAATATGTTTAGGAATGAGCATGTAAAAATAGATGAATGTAGGTATTCTAGAAGCTGAGAGTTGTGGTTCTGAATGTAAATAAGCTGACTGAACACTGATGGAAAACCAGGTTTAAGAATGGTCCTTAAAAAGTCAAATTTCTAAAACTCAAAAAAACAAAAAAACAAAAAAACAAATCTTAAGTACTAAAGATTCTACCAAATTCTACCAATTTTGTTCAAAGTCAGAGGGGAAAACATATTTTATGTCCAACTGACTTGGAATTAAGAATAAAATACTTTTGCTTTGAGTGACTCTAAACCTTAATCATGTTTATGTTATTAAAATAAATGAAAGTTTCATTTTGTCACTATCAACATATATCACTGGTGACAATTCTAGCTATTTTTGAGCAGAACTCAAAAATGCTAGCCAAGTCATTGACTACCAAACACAGCTTTGAACAGTTGTGCACACAAAAAAATCATAATATTTTTCATTAAAACACAAAGAAAATTCAGTAGTGACAACTCTTAAAGTTACACACAGATTTTCAGACTTTGGGACACATTTATCTCAAAACAATGTGATCTAACTGCTCACAATGAGGGACAGGGACGCAGTCTCACTTCCTGCTCTAAAATACAGGAATGTGACTAAAATAAGGCTTTGCCCATTGACTAAAACTTTTTGTGGTGACATGAAAAACTGAGACTACATTTTTTGAATTTTTTTTTTTATTATTTAAAAATTAACTCCTGATAAATCTAAATCTTCCAGCCTCTCTTTAAAAGAAATAAAAAAGATCATAAAAAAATGTTTTAATTATTATTTTCACAAGTCACAATTCTGGGGTTAGGGTTTGGGACAGCCACCTCCCAGTTCTCTATAAATGATGATTTTGTACATATTTGGCTTTTTACTGCTTATTATCTACATTAATAGATCATAACATAACCCTTGTAAATGTAAATGGTCTGATCTTTTTTTTAATTATGTGGGACTACAGTTTGAACTATTTCAGTAGAGTGGTCCATATAACATTTGAGAGACATTATCTGTGTTTAACTGGTCAAAGCCAATAAATCCATGCAACATTTTTATTGGCCAAACGATACACTGGTCTGGCCCTAAACCTAATCCCTTTGACGTGAGTTTTATTTGAGAAAAGTGTGACTGTAAGCCCAGTTCAAGCACTGAACGCCTGATGGCTGAGCACAGTTGCTGATTGTGTGTGCTGACCTGGCATAAAGGCACTGCTCTCCACTGGGGTAGCTGAAGCTCTGCTTGTGGCTGCATGACTGGCTGGGGTCTGAGCCCGGGCTCTGAGGCTCTTTCTTAATCTTCACCGGCGGGCTGTGGAATGCCACTGCTGCGATAGAGACAAACAGGTTCATTAATATAGCCACATTCCAGCTGACTCCGCTCAGGCCTCAAGGAACAGCACAGGGGCAAATACTTTTGTCTGTGCTGGAAATGCCAGAGCAGTTCAATGACTCCCCAAGCAAAACAAGCCTAGGGAGAGAAGACACTCACGCACAAACGTTCCAACTACTCTTGAAGAGTTGCCCGTGTCATCACTCATACAGCACGCACACACACACACACACACACACACACACAGACATTGAAAACAGCAGTGGCACACCTCACTGTGATTGACAGCTTCATTTTGACTCTCCAACCTCAGACACAACAAAACTATTAACGTCCCATGCTCTCAACAGGTTCAGCAGACGTAAACATCCACTGTCGTCACAGGAATACACAATGCTGGTATCACACTTTTGTTAACCGTCATGGTTCTGCTGCCAAGGTATTCCATTGAGAGTGTACTTCCATTCAGGTGCTTTTTCAATTTAATGGCCAAAGCTGCACTCACTTATTGTATGATTCACTCACTGTAAGCGAAAGAAAAGCCTGGTGCAGAGGGAAAACATCACCGAGACATTTAGTGGTGTTTCCTTTTAGAGCACTTTAAAGCATGCCACTGACAAGAAATGATCATAATAAGAATAGCAATAATTGGCTGTGCTGAAGTAAGTACACCTTTCATGCACAGCCCAACAGCTGGCCATTAAAAGTAGTGTTTTCCTTAAAGCGACGGTTCAGCCAAAAATCAGGTTTAGACAATTTCCTCTTACACTAAACGTGTTTGATTAGCCAGGACATAGTTGATCTCCAAAGTCTGCTTGCATGGCATACTGTTCTTAAAAAAATGGATGCTGCATAGCTAAAAACAGTATTAGCAGTCGAATGAAATTTTGTATGTACTTTTGTTTATTCTTATAAATGCAAGTCTGTTATACAGTGTCAGTAACCATAATCTAAAGCCTTACTTGAGCTGGATTAGTTTTACCTGGGGAGGTGCTGTAATTTGAGTGATTACTGAAGTGATTCGGGATTTAAATCTAGTATGAATCTAACACGCATGAATGTCTATAGTTTTTACAAGTCTGCTAAGCAATAATTCCCAAGGGAATTACCTTCTATAACTCTGAGCTCCTTTAGTAATCTCAGTCCTGTTTGAATTGAATTTATGGTAATGTAATAACAAATCCTGGAAACAGACATTGGCACCTCTGGCTTTTTCTAGTGACTGGGAGACAAACATGACTACTAAAACAGAGCTCTTGACGCAGTTCTTTTATACTGAAGTTCAGCACAGGACCACTACAACATTTTTGGTAAATGGGCTAACAGGAAAGAGAACAAAATTAAATATCTGAAGGTATCTGTTACAGGGCAGTGCGAATTCTATCCTGTTTGTTAACTTGAATGAGTCCAATTTACAACGCTGTGAAAAAAAGAGCTTCTTCATTGTCTGTACTGCAACATTTAAAGGTAAATACCTGTTTCTTAAAAGGTTAAATGTATGTAAATAAACAGTAAATATACTATATTTTAACACTACTGTTGTTAATTTACAGAAATAGAATTTAAATTCACTAAAACAAATGATGACAGTTTTTTGTTTTTGTTATTAATATAGTAAAATAGTCAGTATAAGTAATCAAACTAGTGAAACTGTTGAACTGTTGTTACAGTAAAATGCAGTATTTCTAAGAAATTAAATAACTGTAATTTTACAGTCTTTTCCATCACTGAGAAAACATACTTTAATTAACAGATTATGTCTGGAACCCCTGCTACTGACTTTTTACCATTTTTACAGTGTAGCCTAATGCTATTTTATCTGGTATTAACTATCTGATATTAAGTTTGTTTTTGGTGTTTGTTTGTTTGGACATTTTTAATTTTAATCTTAATGCTGAAGTGAACGTCTGGGCTATCTGAGATAATTTGGGAAAAATTAGCCAGATCATTTTTCCTACACAAAAATCAGCTAGATGAATCCCTTACAAACAACATTACCTGATCACCACTGTTAAAACCAATTACCCTCACAGCTCCAGCAAAAACTAAAGAAGCAAACTTCAAACACCAAACACATCATAGCTGATCAACCACATGTGGCGAAAGAGGGAAATAGTGTAAAGTTGATTTTTGGCTGAACCATTGCTTTAAGAGTTCATCCAGCTTGTGTTCAGAGATTGCGAGGTTTCAGTGGAGTAGCTGATGAGCCACCCAGCGCGCTTGGGCCTGGGTCTGCGCTACAGCGCTGTACTGCTGTTTATTATTGGAGGGGAGCAGCCCGGCGCACAGACTGTATGGTACAGGATGTTTTTCTGGGCCGCTCAGGGTAAACAGCAGCAGCTGTGCTCCTCCAGCTGAGCTCCAGCCCTGTGTTTATGGCTGTTTATGTGTTGATTGTCGTGGGCGCAGACCTGACGGAACAGGCACAGGCTGAAACTCAAGCCCAGGTAATTACATATTCGCTCTCAGAGAAGAAAGAGGAAGAGAGAAAAGGCCTCTTCTTACTGTAATACAGCAGCAGCACAAGCAACAGCCCTACCACAGGCATCAGAGAGCGAGAGAGAGAGAGAGAGAGAAAGAGAGAGAGAGACAGAGAGAGAGGAGCTGGGTGAGAAGGAGATGGCACTCATTTATCCCTTTTTTTCCCATGCTGGGCAAAGTGATGAGGAAGTGTTGGCTTAGCACAAAGCTCAGAATGGATTAGCTGGTATTTAAGCAGACTTCTCAGAGAAGGAGACAATAGACGTTAAGCGTTTTAATCCAGTCAGCCCATGAAAACATGCCATGAAGTCTAAGACTTTAGCATGGGTGATATAGAAAGTCAAACACTCTTTTGGAATAAGTCTGCACAAGCAAATGTGCTTTAGAGTTGACAGATCTGAATGCTTATACTGTATCAATCTAACCTTTCACAGTAGTCGCCCATTAAAACCAAAGGTAATTATTTTTCAAGGCTGAAGGTGTAATCATTTTTGCACTGGTCTTGGGAATGTTTATTCTTTCTACTACACACAACATGGAAAATTTGCTAAATTTGTGCAGCATGCATTAATAAAAAATGCTTTGCACTGGACTACAGGTGATGATATCATTACTATAATGTTACAATATAGTTGTGTATGTTGCATATTATGGTGAGTACAATCAGTAATTCCATAATGCTGAAAAATGATGTTTCCTTAAAAAGAGCTTGAGGCTCCCGAGTGTTTAGCTGTCTAAGGTCTCCCATAATGTTTGGAAATTGTGAGTTTGAGTCCTTATGGTAATACCAGAATAATTGTCCAGAGTATAATCGGTTCCATGTATTAAGATGTAGCACTGCATATGTGTTGAATAAGTGTTGAATAATAAAGAGAAAATCCTGTACTTATATAAATACTTTTGATAGTATTTTTGTAAATGTGGCACTACCAGTGCAACTGATCAAACCTAAGAAATACAAAATATCATGTAACATTTGTAGTGAAAAGAGTTGTGATGCTACTGTCATATACAAAAGTTTGAACACTCCTGGTCAATTTGACATATTTTACATTGATTTTCTAAGTGAAAATAACACCTTTACCTGGAACAAACTTAAATATGACATTTGTTGGTAACTATTTCAGTTTATTTGCTGGGTTTGAGCGTAACATATTGAGAAAAAATAAAGCAAAAAACATAAAATGTGTCATTACTTTTGCACAGAACATATTTTATTTATTATAATTTTTTCCCAATATTTCAAATTCAGCAAATAAACAGTAATTGTGTATAAAATGAGCAGAAGTGTGTTCTCTGTAGTGGATGTGTTAACTTAATTTCACTTTAATCAACAAAAAATTTGTAATTTGACCAGAGATGCCCAAACTTTTGCACACAACTGTAGATAACTGCCATATTGGTCACGCCTACACTGGAGGTTTGTGAGGATATTTCAGATGGGCTTTTGTGTGCCATGACTGGCACTTGTTTCTAATTAACAAGGCTTGGCTGACCTCCCTGTTCTCCTGTTAACAAATCATTTGTAATGAATCTAATTCATTTATCTGGGCAGCGGCACTGAGCTATTCCACACCAATCACATGCCTCAAATCACAGTGTATAATAAACTCATTATACTGAGCACAGAATGCTACTAAATTCTGTACCTTTAAACAGCCGAACTGTGGGTCATAAAACTGAACATGTGCCGCGGCTGGAGTAAATCCTTGGGAAAATGTAACATTATCAAGACGTTTCCTCCTGCCGTTAAACCTACACTCGGTTTATAGACCAGTGGCAGAAGAGTAAACAGAGATGTGACACTAAAGGTACTTTGTGTTCGTCTTTCCCACTCTTTATTTGAGGTAATCTGACCAAACTTCTCAGTTTCTGGCTTCTCTCTATGCGATTCATTTAGAAGTTACGTCACTTCTCCTCAAGTCCACTCATATTTCACAGGTTTTGTTTCTCGTATGAGAGGAAGGAGGGGGTCATGAACTTGAACGTGGAGTGTGACATCTGGGTGAAGTGTTTAGATGTTCCTCATCGTACACTGTACACAGTATGTACATAGAACCAGTGCTACAAGAGCGAGTGGGAGATTCTGAGAATTTATGACAGTCACAAATTACAAGGAAAAATATGAAAAATGGGATTTACAGGAAAATGCAGCTGCAAGCTATCAAATGTAGGAACATCCTTCATACATATCACTGCTGTCATAAGAAAACCTTGGAACTTGCATTATTTAAATACACCAGCTGCTTTTTTATCTTTTGTGAACAGCTCATGATGAATGAATCAATAGAAATGGTCCAAAATGACTCTCATTACATTATCAGACATTATATTTGAGAACATTCTGCTGTCAAGTTTTCTCACCACTGTGCTAATATACATCATATTATTCTCCTACTCTGTGTTGAAACCACATCTACGCCTTCATCCTGAGGCTATAAACCTAACAGTGAACACATGAACATTGCTATCGCTTAGCATTCGCACCTCTCCTCAAGAGACACACGTACGTGTGAAAAACCAGTAGCATTGTGCGCAAACGACGAGAGCGTCTCCATTCAGAATGACCCGAAAGGGGCATGACGGGCCAGGACAGAGGAGCTGGACTTTACATATGTAAATAGCATGCTTCAGAGGAGAGGACAGGGAGGTGAAGGGGGATGGTCATGGTTGAGTGCTTTAGGAAGTGGAGGATCATTATGGAGGGCCATTCAGTCAACTCCCACCACAAACAAATCTCAGGACCTCGATACCCCCACTGCTGGCCCAGACAAAAAAGACAGCCACCAGCTGTGACAGATGGAGGTACCAAGGGCTCCTCAAAAGCCTCTGCTGGTCTGACAGGAGGAGCAGCACTAGTGAAGGTCTCAACAGGGAGCCCACTTAGGGATCGCCCAGACAATAAAATCAGATTTGCACGACTTTCCCAGTTATTCCAAATGTGGTCATCCAGCCAATAAGTGTTTGGTGTCCTAAAAAAAGCTTGTTTAGTTTCGCACTGGAGTCACAAGGTTAGTGCAGCTAACAAGTAATGAAGTCAACAATTAGCATTGCGCAAACTGCATGCCTAAATCATTACACACTCGCCTCAAACTGTGTTGAGTTGTAATCTCAAACAGACTCGCTAATGTGTTTCTGACAATGCAGGTTATTCTGTAGCATCTAGAAAAATGGACAGACATACCTCGCTTAGCTAAAATAGTAGCAGCAGCAACAATGAAGCCAGAATTTGATGTATACTTTTGCCCATTTTTACAAATAACAGAATTTATACATACATACAGTATCAGAAACCACATAGACAAGTTTAATTCAGAGTGAATTGACACATTATAGAAAGAAGACACAATAGTTTTGCTAGTTAAATTCAGTACAGTACAGTACTGCTCTCAAAACAGGACATAAACAGCATGCATGCATTCATTTTAAAACATTCACACCGATCTCATAGATGCACTCAGGAATCGTGATTGTGTGCGTCCACTAAAACATAACTGCATGTGCTGCGTTTTAAGCCGGTCATAAATTCCCCTTTTGCACTCTGCTTTTGAGCTAAACCTCAACACCACTGTGATCTGGACAGTTTTAAGGTATTGTATATTCATGTCAGAATTACTTCCTGGAGGTTTTCAGCTCGTGACAGCTGCGAACGAGGCCAACTCTTCAATATCTCAACAGGTACAATGATTCACTGACTTTGGGACAATATTACAGGCCCATAAACATGCAGTGCTGTACCAGAGTGCAAGCCAAGGCCATATGATGGCTGTGGGCTGTAGTTTGTTACGGCGCAAGAGTGCAAAAAGAGTGAACGATTAAGTAAACACAGTCGATAAGATAGAATTCAGAGCAGCACTTATAATGGACTGGAGCTTTGTGTTTGAACCAGAACACTGTGAGCAAATATCCTTTTCCACATTTCAACCTGTTTGCGATTTGATACAGCTATTGCAATGATACAGCCGTACGTTAGGCCGCAGTGACAGACTGGCAGGATAAGAGAGATCCACCCTGCATCCTATTGGCCAGCTGCAGTCAAGAGTGACAAATCAATGAGAACAACAAGAATGCCAATTACACTAGAATGGCTTTAAATGTTAAAATGGAGGTATTGATTTTGGGTATTCCACTTAACGCTGCTTTCAAAGCTGACCCGTTCTTTTGCAAACGGTGGTTGACAAAGGCTATACATCAGGCTGGGAGTATAATAGTGGCACAAGGGTGTCACGGGTGGTAGTCACCACAACAAGTCGCAACATGTCTAGTCAGGACACTTTTTCAATGGAAGAATCGCAATATGCCAAGACGACGCCTCAGTTATGAATAGAAGAACAGAAGAGCAGCTTTAAAGTGTGATATTCATTCATGTTGTTCTGTAGACTGGGATTTGATAAATACTTCAACCATTAGTCAACCACTGGCTGGAAAATTCTGTCGCAAGCTTATTTTTGACAGTGCTGCTGGGGTCTGGAAACCTTGTTAGATCGTGCTGAGGTTTTTGTGTTTACTGGGCCGGTTTTTGTACGTAACTCTACCTTCAATAAAACAATCAGTGGAAAAGTCAAGTGAAGGGAGAGCATGAGGGAAATGACTAGGCTGCAGATCTTTCACAGAAACAAGTCTGTCATTTCAGCAGAGCATAGAAACATGTGCTGGACATGTGGGGTTCAGGTCAACATGCAAGCAATATGAAAGAAGAGAGAGAGCTCATCTCTCAGAGCACTTTTTTCCAGGATTCCTCTCACTTTTTAAGGTTTGCACTGACTTTTTTGCAGAGTTTTATAACTTTCCAATAGGTTTTATGGTTTATTTTTTATGAGGTTAAATAAAGGGAATAATAATAAAATGCCATTGTATGCCATCAGAGCCATGCCATTTTGGTGCCACCACAAGAAAACTTGTATCTTTAAAAAATGGTAACTTATAGGAGAAGGAAAAGACAATCTTAACTTCTCAATAATGGAATGAAGTTTTACTCCAAGTAATTTTAAATTGTTGCTATTAGACTATTTATCATGAATTGTCCACAGAATTTATCACTTGTTGTCAACGTACCTCTAAAATGGTGACCTTAATGAAGAATTCTAATCATTTTTCAAGTGTTCTGTATATTCAGAGTGTTCCAATACATTCTTAAAAAGGACAGTTCTTCTAGGATTCTTTAGTAAAGACAGTGGTTCTGTATAGAACTATGAACACAGAAAGAACCATCTCTATGCTTAAATGGCTCTTTGCATGGTGAAATAGTTCTTCAGATTGATGGAGAATGTGTTGTATATGATTCTATACAGAAGCTTTTTGAAAATGGTTCTATATAGCACCAAGAAGCGTTCTGCTATTGTTACAAGCTTGACATAGAACCATATATAACACATTCTCGATCAATCTGAAGAACGATTTCACCATGCAAAGAACCATTTAAGCATGAAATGATTCTATATAGAACTCATGGTTCTAAATAGAGCTATTGCCTTTACTAAAGAAACCTTGAAGAACCATCTTTTTTAAGAGTGTATGAACACGTTCACAGTGGTTTGATGTGAAATAGTTCATGTAGAGAGAATATGTGACGTTGCTAAAGGTAAAATAGTGGTAAATCTGAAAATAAAAAAAAGTTTTCTTTGGGAACTATTTTGCCCTATAATGCCCTGCATGTACCTCTCCACCAGGAATGGATTAAAATAGTTTTTGGCCAAAAGCTTCTCAAAACTATCATAAAACAATGTCTCGGACGTTAGGTAGTGTGTTTGCAACCATTTGGTGTAATAACTTATTGTGAGGGAGCTTTTAGAGGCATTACATTCTTCAGACGTCTGGTTCCTAACACCACCACTGTGAACAATTCTGACTCTGTAAGTTTCTCTAGAATGCAGCATTTCACATCAAACCACTCTGAATGATTTTGTTTACATCTTAACTACTTAATTATGCAGAAGATTAGAAAAACCTGTGGAATTCCCCTTCAACCACAATGTTTGTCAATGGGAAGAGATTTTATTACAAGTGCTTTAGGACCATTTCTATTGGCCCATTCATTATGGAATACTCACACAGTGTAAAGGACAGCCGTTATTTTCAAATGGTGTAAAAAAACAAACAAACTAAAATAAGAAACATTAGACATTTTCATACGACAGTGATAATACTAATAGATTGTCAAATGTTGAGTAGAGGATAGCAGGCACTGCCTTGTCTTTGTTTGTAGCAGTGCATGTAGGTAAAATCACAATCATAACTGTGTGCAAGCCAATTTGTGCCTTGTCAGCATCTGTCTAGATACAGGCGTGAGAGTCACCGTGTTCATGTGACGAAAGTCCACTGTGACACATTTCGCTAAATTCACAGTTTCACTTCCCTTTCTAAAGCACGAATGAACCACATGGACTTGGTTAACCGGCTACAGAGATTTTCCGCCATTATCTCACATCATATGGACCCCAGTATTGCGACATGAGTCAAAATAAACATGGGAAAAGTTTTAAAGCAAGACGAAAATTAACCAAAAAAGGAGGTCACAGTAGGATGATGCAATTTCATGCAACATGATAGTGTTGTGATGAATGCATGTGTGTAAGTGAGAGAGGGAGAGAGAGACTGTGTGAAGAGAAACTCTGTGTGTGTGTGTGTGTTGGGGGGTGTATGTAGCAGTAATTAATCTCTCCACCTCCCTTCCCTCAGCTCTCAATATAGCTGTCCTCTTTAAATGTTTAATGCACGTATTGATTTCCCTCCCATTGCAGAAATTATATAATGAACCTGACTGTAGAGACATCCATTCAGTGATGTGTTGGAGAGAGGGAAAAAAAGAGTGCCTCCTTATCTCCTGAGAGAGATAACATGTGCCCATCGAATTCCTGTCAGGCCCGAGAGAAATACATTTCTACAGAGGCCGTGCTCACTCTCTCTGGGTTCAGGCCTTAATTATTATGATAGTGTTCAATAGAGACACTCCTCCTGCTTCTAGCTGTCTTTCATCTACACTTGCGATCGACTGATCCATCATGGCTTTCTCGATATACGACCTGGTCTGTGTCAGCAGAAAATCTCTGAAAGATCAGGCCTAACAAAAGGGAAGGGTGAATTGAGTCACACTTAACGATGACCCATTACATATGCAATTTACCGCCAAGTACGGAAAGCACGGCCACCTACTGCATCAGTATGACCTGTCAAAGCTTCCCAATCGTCGATGTCGTAACAAAACCTCATATATTTAAAATGGTAGCATATTAGGCAAAGAAAAAAAATATGCATAAAATTTTACCGAAAGGGCAGAGTTTGTAAGGCTACATGACACCTACATGACAAATGACATAAACCTATATAAACATTTAAAAAGGCTTATTCCAATAAGCATCACTTACATAGTCAATTTATAGTCATGAACGCTGCTTTTGTAAACTCTGAAGTCATTTCTCTCAGCAAGTGAGCCTTTCTAGATGCTTATATGGATCATCTTGCCTTATTGATTCAAAGTCAGGGTTGAAAATACATGTCAAATATTTTACTCACTTGGACTTTAGACTAAAATTCTTCTGCTTTGAGTGACCCTATAGCTTGATTATGTTTACTTTATCAAAACAAATGATGGAATTTCCCATCCATTTTGCCACTACCAAAACAATCATAATACTATGAATATGTTACCAAATGTTTCAGTAGTGACTGTTTCAGTAGTGACAATTTTAGCTCATTTTTAGCATTACGTTAGCCAGTACATGACTAGCAAACAAAGTTAGGAACAGTTGTACACACATAAAACCATAATACTGGTTATTAAAACCACAAAAGTTTTGCTTAATTGCAGAAAATATGTGTTTTGGTAGTGACAGTTCTTAATGTTACACACTGATTTTCAGACTTGGGGACACATTTGCTCACCATGTGGCCATGAGGGACAGGGATGCAGTCTTACTTCCTGCTCTAAAATGCAGGGGTGTGGACTAAAACTCTTTTGCGTTTCGGTAAAGACATGAAAACATGGGACAGAATAAAGTTTTTTAAATTAAAAATTAAACTCATAATAAATCAAAATCTTTACTTCACTATAAAAGAAATAAAAATTATATTTTTCAAAATTACAAAAAAAAGCAAAAAAAAAAAAGAAAATATTAATTTTCACAAGTTGAAATTTTGGGGCTAGGGTTTGAGACAGACACCTTCCAATAGAAAATGCCATATAAATGATAATTTTATATATGTAGCTCATTAATATTTCAATTAATGTATTGAGTTTAAATAGATCATAACATAATAATTGTAAATATGTAAAAAAAAACACATGTAAAAAAAAGATCTGAATACCCAATTGTATTTTTATTATTATTATTTATTTTATTTATTTATTTAACTGTGGGACCGCAGTTTGAAATAATTCAGTAGAATTAGTAGTAGAATATACTTTGATATCAGCTAAGGAAAGGCTTTGGTGTGGTGGTGTGGCCTTATGTACTGCAATAAAATGTTCTAACTTTAATGTACATTAATGGAGCAAGATTTTATTCCAGGTTATTTTGGACCATTTCTGTTGGTCCATTTGTCATGAAATGTTTATACATTTTAAAGGGCAGCTAGTGTTTTGGTGTAAATACATTGAAACTGTTTAAAAAAAAAGGAGTTACGGGGTTTGACATGACATAAATACAATTCACTGGTGAACTGCCTGCTCTTCTCCCATGTGTTGCTACATATAGGGCTGCCTTGTTATCATTAGTCCTCCCCCACCGTTCCTTTTCCTTTCAGCAGCAGAAAGAAAAAGGAGGGGAAAGAGCCCCCCTCTGAGAGCAGGGAGAGCAGACGACGTCCTGGGCTGGTTTGTGTTTTGCGTTTTCTCCACTCCCCCTCCCCTCATCTCCTGGCCCAGTGATGCAGTAAAACACATACACACACACACACACACACACACACACTGTGTGTGTGCTAAGCTGAGCTCCACTGGCCATACCTCAGGACATATACTACTGCCTACCAGCCGGGGTTTCATCCACAACAGTTGGAGGAACTGCTTTTACCCTAACAGAGGAAAAACAGTTTACAGCACCTTATAGATCAGCATGTAAACACAATAAGGGGATTTATTTTTAATTTTATTTCATTTATTTTTGAGGTGGCGGTTATAACATTTTGACTGGTGAGACTCATACAGCATCAACATTTTTGGATAAAATAGTAACTAATAACTTTTTTGGGACTGTAGTGAAAATGTAGGCAGAATTTCGGAAAAAAAGAAAGAGACAGAAAAAATAATAGAGTAAGAAAAAATGAAAGAATTGTTAGGAATTTTATGGTGAATGTAGTTAGCATACTTTTGTCTGAAAACAAAGATAGAATATGGTAGCATGGTAATATGGAAAAAAGTAACTAGGAACTTTTTATTAACTTTATTACAAACATAAACACGACAGAAACAAAGGAAGAAAGAAAGAAAGAAAGAAAGAAAGAAAGAAAGAAAGAAAGAAAGAAAGGAAGAAAGAAAGGAAGAAAGAAAGAAAGAAAGAAAGAAAAAAAGAAAGAAAGAAAGAAAGAAAGAAAGAGTAGAAAATAGCTAGGATCTTAAGTGACTGTAGCCATGATTTTGCTTTGTTTAGTTAAAGAAAGAAAGGAGCAAAGCAAGCAAGGAAGAAAGAAAGAAAAAAGAAAGAAAAAATGATAAAAAGAAAGAAAAACTATACTACAAAATAGTGACTAGGCATTTTTATGACTATATTACAAACAATTGTGTCTCAAAAAAAGAAAGAAAGAAAGAAAATAGTAAAGTAATACAGAAAATAGTAAAGAGGAATGTGTTAGTGACTGTTACAACCTTCTGTCTTGTTTAGTTAAAGAAAGAAAGAAATACAGACAGATAGAAAGAAACTACAATGAGCGTGTTGTTGCGAGCGCAGCGCTCAGGCAGCAGGCTTTATGAATGGAGATTGCGTTTTCACTCAGTGCTGCCTCAGCCAGTCCCTCACAACCAGCCCATTCATGCAACTGTGGAGCTTAAGAGTGTGTGTGCGCGCACATGTGTATGTGTGTGTGTTCCTGTAGACGGGTTGTTTCTCTGTTCAAAGTTAGGGAGGGAGGGAGGGAGGGAGAGAGAGAGGGCCAGCCCCCTGGATGGGATAGGACGAGTGGTCTCTCTGCATTTCTGGCAGTCTGAAGGATGTTTTTGCAGACTTTGTTGCATAGCAGCTGTATTTTGGAAAGTTGAGAGCTTTTGGAGCAGTGTATTTTGTTAGGAGAGAGCTGGGGGGAGGGGTGTAAGGCACAGTGATTGGGTGAGATGCCAGACACTATGAGCGAGAGAGAGAGAGAGCGAGCGGAAGGTCAGTGCAATACAAACAAGCTCCAGACTGTAAATTCGGAGAGCCTTTGTGTGCTGGGTTCACTAAACCCTCCGTCTCTCTCTCTTCCCATCTTCATCACACGCTTTAACCCTCCGAAAAAGCTGAAACTTGGATTTATGGCCACAACTTCCTATATAATTACTACAAGGCACAAAATCAAACAATCGGCCCACACAACACTGCAATTGCTGGATTAACTCACATCTTGGAACACTCAGTGCACAGAGAGAGAGAGGGGTGGGGGGAGGGGGGGGGGTTCAGGCGAGCTGTCCAGATTTTCACATTTCAGCTCAGTTTGTAGAGAAACAGGAAAAGGGCGGAGTTAAAGCCTCCATTCAGAAAAAGGAACCGTGAGGGCGGAGCCTGCTGTAGGACATTTTCATGAATGGAGCAGAGACGGAATCCTGTCTCGAGTGCAGCCACAAACAAATGATATGTTCATCAAGGTTTGTGCTAGTTTCCCCGATTAAATTACACAGTGGGAGTAAAGGTTAAAACCTCACACAGCTTAAAAACATCATCTGTATCACTCATTTGGGCACATGTGCACCGATAACTTATAGAAAAAAAACAAAAAACTGCACCCATTACTTTAAAAGTCACAGTGAGCGTCTTATTTTCTTTGCTGAAAGACCCTGAAGGACCACTGTGTTCCGCTCTTACTGCGATAAGCCTCTTCAGCTCTCAAATATCACCCCACATTCCATCAGTAAATGGAATATGTTGTGAAACGGCTGCTGTTGGCAAATGTTTCATATCTTAAAATCAATAAACAGAGATTAGAAGTATACCCTTAAAGGGGAATTCCACCCATTTTTAAATTTCTGCTTTATTCAATCACTGTGATTTAAAGAAAGTGGTTTAGGATAGACTTGTGTGAAATGCTCCATTCTAGAGAAACTTAATGACTTGGATTTTGTTAACGGTGGCAATATGAGGCAGGGGTGATGTCTACAGTGCAAATATGTGCATTTTATTTACTATCCAAAACAATGAGTGAACCCAATGTGACTTTTGAGTTTTATATATAATTCTGATAATGATAAAATGATCTAAGGCAAAGTATTCATAACCATTTATGTAATAACCTTCTGTTAAAGGCGTTAAACTCTTCAGAGGTCTGGTTCCTATCACCACCACTGTGAAGTTTCTCCAGAATTAAGCATTTCACATCAAATCACTCTGAATGACTTTGTTTACATCTTAATCGTTTAATTATGCCAATATTTTTTTTTAAATTGTTATTTTAGCAGTGCTATAGAAGAACCACTTTTGATGCCCTAAAAAACAATGGGACGTTCTCAGTGTGAACAACTTTTTAAAGGTTTAAAACTGTAAAACATACACATAATATAAATGCAAGAGTTCTTCCTAGAACCTTTAATAAAGTAATAAATGATAATAGTTTCACTGCACAAAAACAGGCCACGGCTCCTTCACACGGAGTTAGCTAGTTAGCTGTTGTTGTGGAAAATAAGGAAGAGATGCTGATACATTTGTCAGCTGTGCAGGTGTTGCACAACAGCGTGCCCCACTTACAAGAATCAAAAGAAGAAGAAGAAGAAGAAAGAGAAAAAGGGGAAAAGAACAGACATTCCAGCCTGCTCCAGTGCTTACTCTGTGTTCTCCGTCACACCCGGGCGGGCAACAGTTTGGCTGAATGGACGGCTAAACTTTTGATTTGATCACAGTGTGTTTTTTGCCTCTGATGTGTTTACAGACGAGAGACAAGGAGACTGTTATGAAACGCAGCATGCTGGCACGGCTCACCAAAACATCTGACTCACCTGAAATGTATAACTACCGAGCTGCTTTGGACAAGGCCACACATGCCACTACAGTGGCACAAAGCAATGTTTCCTTCTCTCCTAAACGGGTAGCTTCAATGTACCCTCAACCACAGTGACCGCAAACATGAGGGAGAATGAGTTTATGTTTATGGCTGCCTGTCAGCTGCAGCCTCTCTTAGAAACTGCCAAGAGTACATAAATTATTGTCGCATCATGTCTTAAAAGAAAGGGTGTGCAGAGCTGTCAGTCAAGGCTTTACGCCACTTAACTAATGTGACAGGCCTGTCAGGCTGAAGCTTGCATCGGCTCTGTGAGGGGCTGTCACTGGCTGACCACAGTGAGGCAATTGGTTCTGCCCTGATGGGGTTAAGTGGACATGACCCCTCAATGCCCTGGAGTTCATCTCCACTTCCTCTTTGCCATTGTTGGACAACAGATAAGAACAATATGTTATAGTGAGCATCTGTCACCACAGGTCAAGCTCATGATGGGATTAAATGGCAATGTTTGCATACAGGAGATTTTGAGATTTAAGCTCACAGGCAGGGATTCCGGCTTTCAGACAAACGAGAGTGAACTAGTGCAGATTTGATTCAGAAACTCCAAGTCTGTCTTCTAAAGGGAAGACTACTCATAATAAAACCCTAGATTTCTGAATATGGAGGTCCATATCATGAAATTTTATTGACTTTAATTAAATTGCTATATAAATAATTGTTATTAACTATTTCTACATCTTTTTTGTTCATTATGTGCAACTATTGCTGTATTATTGCTGTATTATCTTTGTACAGAGTACTCACCACTGCCTTCTAAACATGTCACAGCACCAAGTTTGAAGTTAGAACCATTGTTTTTGTAAGACACATGATTAAGGATGCACAATGATTTCAAAATCATATTGGTATCATCAGATATTTGCCTTAATATTTCAAACTGAAACTTAAAGACATTTCCATTTAAGAGCAGATATTTTAGGTGACACCAGGCTACAATGCTAAAATGTCCATATTTTATTCATTTTAATGCAAATAAAGGCAAATTTAATGGAAATAAATGTGATATTTCTTTGTAATCCAGGTGGATCTAGACTCAATTTCTACATTTTATAAATGTTTATGTATCATCATTGGCAATTGGTTAACTTTGCACATGAAAAATTTCAGCATCAGAATTCCCATATTGGTGCATCTCTACCGATTATGTGTTTCAAAAATGAGTTTCTGCTTTCTTTAAATTTGGAGTCGTATATGGAACCACTGGTAAAATTACATGAGTTATTGATTTTCTAAGCGTAAATGAGTGAACACATCCTCTATAGAGAACCCACTTCTGCATACTTTAATACACAATCTTTCTGAGCTGAATTTAACATTTATCATTGAAAAAAATAAAACATAAAATGTGGCCTATGAAGATGTTATGGCACATATTATATTTTATGTTTTATTTTTTTCCCAATATGTTACATTCAGCAAATAAACAGAAATTGTGCTTTAAAATTGGAAAAATACACATTCTGTTTGTTGGGACATGGATTAGTGAATCCTAACTGTGGAAAATGACTGTGTTCATCTTAAACAAGCAGCATCATGCAATTATGTGACAGGCCTATTTCTGAAATGATCATTTATATAAGAGGAAAATTCTAACTCTTAACCACACACACACAAATGCTTCAAATGCATGAAAATGCAATTACATTTGTTTTGTTTTTTTAATACAACAGCGATGATTTGGCCACAGCTGCCCCAGATAGAGGTGGCTAGTCAGCTCTTATTGTGGAAAACGAGAAAGAGACTGAGGCAGATTTGACATCTGCATTTGGGCTTACAAGAAGCAGAGATTCTGTCCGCTCTCCTTTACCGAGCCACTGCCCAGTTCAAGTTACAATTTCTGTTACAGAAAAAAAAGATCTTGTTTGTGTGACTCATGCCTTGAACTCTATAACCCATGAAAAATGCCAGCAGTGTTTCCACAACATGGCCTGCGGACTTGCCAACGTGGTAAAGGCCCAACCCGTAGGTCTGTGAATGGCTTTGACAAAAGGTCCAGGAGAACTGTTTACAGAGCGCACGCCCCTCCACAAAGCCTGGCACGCCATTGTGTGGAGACACAACACAAAAAAGGAAAGCAGTTGAAAAGGCAGCCTCGGCGTTGTGTGGTGCAGGAATTTGCTTTCCCATTTACACCTCTGACAGACACAAAAGCCAATCTTTGTATGTGACTCCTGAATGATCTTTTACCGGTTTCCTGAGCTGCTCAATTGAGCCTTTGAAGCACATGCAAATGGAAGGTGCTCTTTAATACGAGTATCCAAATGTGTCGGTAAGAGCAGCAGGTCATGTAGCAAGTGTTTAAGTGTTTCCTGCTCAGGTTCTTCAGGACAGCACTATTATATCTCTAACAAGTGCAACAACCACACCTAAGCCTCAAGCAGTCCCTCAACCAATCAGTCTCAATCTCTCAGGCAAAGTGAGCACTAACCTTCTCTCTCTCTCCCTCTCTCTTATACCAAGCCACTCTAATACAAACTTACCATTTCAGGCCACATCTACCAACCTTTAAAAATAAAGGTTCCTCAACTGGCTCTTGAAAAAAGCCTCTTTATACTCACACTGACAGTTCCACTGAAAGTTTCTTTACGGAACCAAAAGTGGTTCTTCCCCTATTTGGCCCCATACAAACTACTAACCTCTCTTAAAAAGAAAGCTTCCTTAAGGGTTCTTGGTTTAGATGTGTGGTTCTAGGAAAAACCTTCAATCAAACCTTTATTTGGAGGTTCTTTAAACATCAAAAAGGTTCTTCACTCACACTTCCAAACCAGTTCCACTGAAGGTTTCTTTAGGGACCCAAAAGTTGTTCTTCCCTGGCTCCAAAGAGCCCTTTTAGGCAACTCCATTTTTAAAAGTGAGGCTACCAAAAGCTAAGTATGAAAGTAAGTTTTACTTACAGTTTTCTGAGTGGAAGTCAGGAACGAACTGCTCATCACTGTCAGGAACTTGAGCTGTCATTAAAAAAAAGAGAAGATGTGCTTAGAACCTTGATTCGAGATTTATAGGCATACAGTCGAGAACGGTGCACATCACAGAAAGATAAATGTGAAAATGTATGAACTGAGCCTGATATCATACACCGGAAGTCGGAAACTCCTGAAAGCTCTACACATTATCTCTAAATACATTTTCCTGAAATATTGTCCTCATGACAATATGAGGCTTAAGGATCAGTCATACTTTGTCTTAAACAGAGCCATTTGTCTTAATTCATTGGGGAATAGACTGAGCCTGTCCATTAGGCTAGCCTGATCCTCCCTTCATCTTCATCTGTTTGAAACCTGAGTTACTGCCTGTGGACAGCCATGCGACCTTCACCTCCACTTTTGCCTGTGCCAGCACTTTTCCATGAGCAGCAGATCAATACCCCCCCGCTCATCACTGTATATGTATGCGTGTGAGTGGATGCCTTGATTACAACTGGATTCCATCAGACGCACAGTACACAGTTCCTCTTCTTTCGAAATGTGCAACTTTTTGTTACGAGTGCTAAAGCAACTAACGCCGACATACGGTGCATGGAACTGAGTGGTCAGTTGGTCACCGGTAAAGCCTTGGCAGATAACAGATTCTCATGTTTTTTAGTCAAATTTTAATCCCTTAAACAACCAGTGGGCCCACAGTCAATCAATTTCTCCAAACCTTACATATTGACTTTATAGTAGTAAAGTTTGAAGGGTAATTCCAGCAACTGTTCAAAGTTTCTACATAATTTAGTTGTGAAAATGAAAAGAAAAGTCATTCAGCGAGGTTTGCTATGGAATGTTTCATTGTAGAGAAAAATACTGACTCATATTTCTTCATACTGGTGGTGATAGGAACCTGGGGTTGCAATGTATACAAATGCAAAAATAGATATTTTATTTACTCCCCAAGACCACCAGTGAACCTATCTGTGTCTTCTCTGTGTTTTTGTAATGTTTATATTTGTAGAACAGTGGTAAAACGGGGGGGAAAAAGTGATTTTTTTTCCACCAAAAAGGGATTAAAAAAAAGTTTTAGGCCAAATTCTTAAATCAAAAAACAAGGCCTCAGGCATCAGGCAGTGTGTTCCTAACCATTCCATGTAATAGCTTTCTGTGAGGGAGCTTCTAGAGGTATTAAACTCTTCAGATATTTGGTTCCTATCACCACCACTGTGAACAATTCTGACTTGGTAAGTTTCTCTACAATTTAGCATTTCACATCAAATCACTCTGAATGTCTCATTAATTTTAATTATAATAGAAATTCTGTAAAAAATGGAATTATTCTTGAAGGGGTTAACATGCATAATTAAATTTGAGTACTAGTTAGGAATGTCACTATCAATTATATTAGCAAGGAATTCAGGAATCTACCAATTATGTTGGCAATTAATCAAGCATCATATCAAGCATCAATGATCATGGTTTTTTAAAGGGCAAACAATAAAAAGATATTTAAGTTATTTGTACAATAATAAACCATAAACTTGAAACATAGAAAATGGGATATAAATAGATATGACTTTCTTGATACAAGATAGACCAACATAATTTAAAATATGCATTATCATGATGCACACAGCCAACTAATCACTTCCAGTTCATTCAGGTGATAAATCTGAGTTAGTTCTGTTGATTTTATTGATTAACCATGACAGCCCTACTGGCTCTCTGCATGTTCTTCTCTGATCTGAAGGCATTCAGGAGCTGTGGGTGATCAATACAGAAGCGCAGGAACTGATGGCCTCCCCCAAGCAGCACTAACACCATCTGTCTCTTTCTCAGCCTCACTCTATCAACTCTTATCCTACTGATGGACTTTCAGACCTAACTGATGCGGCTAATGGACATGCAAACTAGGGCTGCGCAATGTGGAGAAAATGCCATATTGTGATTCTGTTGCTACACATGACTACATGTGAAGACTAACAAGACATGGTTAAAGATTGGCCTGCATTATTGTTACTAGAACATTTTATGGTTGTTGAATTATGGTTTGATGAGTCCTGATTCATCCAAAACACAGGATGCACACACAATAAAAAGTTCAGTGATTGGTTAGAGGATCATTTGCATATTGCTAGCTTCTGCAGTGTCAGTATTGTGAAGGCTGCTATCACGATAATGATTAGCCCTAGTGCAAATTTCATCCACATGTTCAGGCAGAGTGAGAAGGGAACAGAGTGGAGGGAAGCTTTGCTGGGCCTAGTGTTCATGCCTAATGTCTCTGCCCACGTCCAGCCAGCTGAAGGACATTTCTCTGACAATGTTGATGCGCTCTGTGCAGTGAAGGGCTCTGGAATTCATCACCTGCTTTAATCCCTTTGAAGACTGACTCTTAAGGTCAAGTAAGAAGTGGCTGAAGTGAGAGGAGGAAGAGCAAGAGTGCTCACTGCCTCCATTTTCATGATCGCAATAACAAACCATAGGAAAACATATAGTTTTCCAATGCCAATGTTTTAAATGTTGCCTCAACTCTATTCTTTCAATATGGAAGTATCAGTCAAAGACACACACACACACACATTTTCTAAGCTGCTTATTCTCTGGGTCGCGGGGGGTGCTGGAGCCTATCCCAGTGCTCACTGGGCGAAAGGCAGGAAACACCCTGAACAGGTCACCAGTCCATCACAGGGCAGACCAGTCAAAGACACTATTCTTGTTTTTCTTAATGTAGAACAGTCAGCATATAACATTAGCTTGGTGCTTAGCAAAGACAAAAAGAGTTAGACCTAAATGCAGACATTGGTTAACCTCAAATAAGGACCGTTTGTGCCTTTTCAGGGTCATGTTGGGTGAAGTCAACACACACTCCTATATATTCACAGATGGTAAGTCTTAAATTTCAAAATGACATGTAGTAAAACTCAATATGGTTCCATAAAACGTATCAGTGGCAATGTGGTTATGCTGAGTTTGCAATGTATGTATTTGCAAAGGAAAATACTGGGTCGATAATGGACTCTAATTTCAAGGATATCCACTTAGTACAACTTTGCTGAAAAGACTGAGTCATTCAAAGCATATGAGTGACTTTTCAGGTCAAGCAAAGAGGGTTTGTACTGTCCTGTTTCGTACACAGTGCTGGTAAATCGGAGCAGGGAAACGGCTAAAATAAGAGTGGCCTAAATAGTCAATGCCAACACAAATAATACTGGCTCCACTTCCTAAATTGACCTTGAGGAACATGTCCAGCAATATCGTCCCAACCTTTTCAACCAGCTCCATGCCAGTGACTGGAGTCTTTCCATGACTTGGATGACTTTCATGAATCACGATTTTGTCCTCCCTCTACTAGTGCCCTTATAAATTTACTTTTATAGTAGCTGCAATTATGAATGAGAGCACATGTGAGCTACACACATATAGTTGTTATGCAAAACAAGCTTTTTGCAGTTGCAGGTGCGCCATTGACTTTATCATAGTCTACTAGCAGTTCAATGGACACAAGCAACTCATTTACTCTCCAGTGCGTCTGAATGAGGGTGGTGGAAGTGGACAATGACCCACCGGGCTCATGGCATGCCAGGCTCCAGTCGGTGGCCGTCTGTTGGGATACAGGCCAGGTAGGACTAGACCATCCAGCCAAAGGTCATGCAGAAAAGTAAGGAATTAAAATTTTGCTATGGTAACTATTGAACCACTAGTGATACACAAAAGACAATGAAATGCAATGGAGTCCATTGTATAAAGTATAAAGAGTGATAAAGTGCAACACGGTCTAACATTTATATTTAATCAATTAGCAAACTCTCTTATCCAAAGCATACAAAGAGAAAAGGTGATAAACTGTGCAGACATAGTATAAAAACTTAATCTAAACCTAAAACATAAAGGTCTTATGTTAGCTAGTTTCATTGTTTGCAAATATAACTTAGGGCAGAGAATAATAGTAAAAAATCAATATCCTATATTACAATATTCTGTCCTATATTACTGTATTGTTGTTTAGCATTCTATTTTTTCCATGCTAGTTATAACTTTGGTGTGGTTTTATGTACTGAATACAGTGACCATTTTCCAAATCTCTTTAGCTGTTAATGTGCCTTTAAGACTGATATTTGTTAATGACCTCTGTTCTTCATAACTTCAGCATGAATGGGTGGGGCTAAACTGCTGTAGACTGAATAGATGGGTTTATCACAATGTTAACATGATGGTTCTCATAAAAGCAATCAATTAGTTTCTACACACAGACTATATGGATTGGTGAGTAAAATGTATGTTTTGAAATTTTAACAACATTTACATACTGCATCAAATTCACTTCCAAAAGATTTTTTTCATAATATTCTTTAAGGCCCTTTAAATAAGTGTAATAACAGCAACAATCTAGCCTCATTTGAGTCAAATATGCATAACTTTTGATTCATGGCTCACGCTACAGTCTACACACCAAAAAAAGGTACTTTTCCTGGGCTGCTGCCATTGACCATTTCTAATTGAAGGAATCATTAATCAACAGACCCAACACATACTGTAAGTGCCGCACTGACTGAGATCATCACCCCACACTGTTAGGAACACGAACTCTGGCTTGCTGTTTTACCAAGCCTCTCATACTCAGACAATAGACCATGAACTCTGCAACTAATGAATGCTTCACAATGATGTCTCAGATCATCAAATACAGGAATACTTTCTCTAAAGAAGTGGTGAAGCTGCTTTTGAGGTATGCACTCACAAACTGTGGAACTTTCTCCAAAGACATTTTCAGTTTAAAAAAACAACTCAAAACATATCCTAGTATAGTAGTTAGTTTTTTCCCTAGTTTTATTTATTGTATCAATGTAATTTTTTATGAGCAATTATTCTATTACTGTTCAAAAAAAAAAGAAAAAGAAAAGAAAAAAAGTTTTCAAAATGGCTACTTCACACGAGAAGGCAAAAATGTTCTTTAAGTTAATGTAAAACTTAATTTTCAAGATTTTATTCCATGCTATTTTGGAGCATTTCTATTGGTCCATTTATCATGAAATGCTCACACAATGTAAAGGGTGGCTGCTACGCTCAAATGATGAAGAAAAAAAATTAAAAAGAGAGACTTTGACTATTTTGTTTATTTACTTATTTATTTTTATCCAATCCCAACTACCCCATTTAGTCATGTCCAATTCCCATCTACATCTCCACAAGCATCACACAGTGCTACCCAGCTAGGAGAGCTCAACACGCTTGGAGGAGAACACTAACTGTCAGTTAGTGTTGACTAGCTTAGTGATGAGGGGAGGGGAAAGTGAGTCCAATTTTGCTCTTTTGGACTCTCAGCCATGAATCACTGTGCTTATTTTATTTTTAGATTTTTATTTGTTTTTCCAAGCTACAATTTCTTTGCTTGTCTTATTTTATACAATGTCATCTTTTATATTTCATTATTGTTAGTTTTATTTATGTTTAAGATTTTTTATTAGATTTTTTCCCCCTTTTTTCCTGTTTCTTCTCCTATGCTGGCTTCTATTTGCCTTCCTTGTTGTAAAGTGCAGCTTTTAGCTGCATTTATTGTATGAAAGGTGCTATGTAAATAAGGTTTATGATTATTACTCTTATAAAAATAGAGTAAATCCGGGGCTAAAGATTACTCTGCCACTTCCTGTGTGACGGAAACTGTGCTGAAGCCCCTTTTGAGCACGCTCAGATAAATTACATTCATTTCCTACATATTCCTCTATCCTGTTGCTATAGTGTAATTCTATTAGAGCCACTCAAGTTTTCTTCTTTTCTGCCCTCGAGGAGGAGCATGAGGCTGTTTTTTTATGAGTCAGAGCAGAGGCCAATATTTGGTCTTCCAGATCAAACAATAAATCATTTGCGCTTGTTTCAACATGTCTGAAAAGGAACACATGCGATATGTGTAAAAGAAAAAGAAAAAAAAAACACTTTAAGGATTGTCTGAACATCAGTGCCTTAGAGCTAACTGGAACCCAACCCAATCTCTCTGTCTCTCTCTCTCTCTGTATGTATCTGTACATGTGTGTGTGTGTGTGTGTGTGTGTGTGTGTGTGTGTGTGTGTGTATGTGTGGCAGAGGCAAGAGAGCTTCCAGGAACGTCTTGTCAAGGGCTTTGAAATGCAAGTCAGCACAAGACTGGAAGTGCGTCTGTGCAAGCATGGAGACATGTTTCCTTTTTCTCTCAGGGACCCTGAATGACTTTTTTTCCCTTTTTTTTAGTCAGGCAGATCCTGGGAGGAGCCAGGAGGTCTGTCTTAAAAAAGTAAAGGCTAATGACAAGACTCGACAAGCTTATCCATTCAGAACTTTCTTGCCCTCTCTCTCTCTCTTCCTCTCTCCCCTTTAAAGTGTGAAAGCCCTCAAGCCGCTGTTTTTACAATATGGTGAATCACCCACAACCACAATCACCTGATAATAAGCCGTTTGGCCTATCCAGTCGAAAAAGGAAAAACCTGTGCTCTGAGAACAGTAACAGACAGCGCTCTTCTTCATAAGTGGGAATATTGTGGTAATACTGTGGAGTGATAGTCTACCCCTTCAGCTACATCACTCCACTCATTCTAATAACTATCAGTTAAAGGGAAATCCCACTGATTTTTCAAATGTTCTGTATAATTCAGTTGTTGAGATGCAAACAAAGTCATTAAGAGTGGTTTGATGTGAAATGGTTCTTTGTAGAGAAACTTACTGACTCTAATATCTTTACAGTGGTGGTGATAGGAACCAGGGGGCACAATGTCTACAATGCAAATATAGCCATTTTATTTACTATTCAAAACAATTAGTAAACCTACACATATCTTTCATATATTATGTTAATAATAATAAAATAGTGGTAAATCGTGTGGCTGAATGGTTAACATTTTTACTTTGAAACCACAATTTGAAGGCAGTTTTCAGATTGCAAGAGCTGCAGTTTTAATTATATCTCGCTTCAATGACATTCAAATGTTAGTTTTAATCCCTTAAAATCCCAGGCTCATTACATACTAAGGTTTGTTATTCAGTAACTACAGGGACTTCAGTGCAAACTAACTGAGCTGTTCTTAGATCATAGAAGGGTGTAATAAAACTTTGGGCCTGCCTGTGGGCCCTGGCCATTTAAGGGGTTAATCTAATAACACAGAGCTCTTAAATGGGCAGTCTGGCATACTACATTCGGTGCTCAAGCTTGGTCATCTGGGAAAAAAGAAAAAGGCCTGGAGCTTAATTTGTAGAATATTAGTGCAAAATATTGCAATGAGATATTTTCCCCAAATCATGCAGCCTTAGTAAATCTGAAAAATCATGTTTTCTTTTACATGTTTTCATGTGTTCTTTTACATTTTAGGCCAAAACCTTATCTCAAAACTATCATGAAAACAATGTCTCAGATATCAGGCAGCATTTTCATAACTATTCAGTATAATAACTTTCTGTGAGGGAGCCTTCAGAGGCATTAAATGCTTCAGACGTCTGGTTCCTATCACCACCACTGTGAACAATTCTGACTCTAGAAGTTTCTCTAGAATGGCACGTTTCACGTCAAACCACTCTGAATGACTTTGCTAACATAATAACTTTTTAATCACACAGGAATGTAGAAACATTAGTGGAATTCCCCTTTATACTCATTTTACCTAGTTTCAGTTTTATTTAGTTTCATAGCAGTGTCTTCTACCCAAACATGCATACAGTGAGGCACTAGGCATAGTTCTCATTGGTGTGTGTTTTATGCTCATTGTCTCTGTTTGGCTCCTGAATGATGCGTGAACTTCACAGTTTGACGCTGCATGATAATAGGCATTGCATGATAATTACGCTCTGTGCTGAGGATAGGCAATATCTATTTATTTGAATGAATCCTCATTCTGATGATAGGGTGTGCTCGCTCTGTTGCAGTCTACATGCTGATTTACCTACAATTTTTTTTTTGTTAAATGTACTATGGACATGACCAACAAAGGAAAGCTGCCCATATTCACCCATTTTTTAAACAATAAAATGAAAAAAAAAAAACTCTAAATATGCTGTAGTATCAGTGGTGTAGTGAATATCAAAAAGGCAGCAGACAGGAACTCCCAGTTGTGAAAGAGACCGGATCTTCCTATTTTCAAAGTGCTAAGCATTAATCACTCCAAGCATTAATTAAAGCTCCGCTTTGACATGTGAGCACCGACCTTGAACTACAATACTACAGTGCCTGTGTTCTCAAGTGCTTTCCTCCATCTGAAGGAGCAGTTCTGAAAAACTAAACCCAGTTTCAGTTTTTTTATGAAGGAATTTAACAGTTAGAAGCAAAAATGTCTCACAAACAAATCATGACTAATGTAAACATACTTTCAGAGTATTAGAGTAAATATATCCATTTAGTTTATAGATCTGTTGATCTGTAAAAGGTCTAAAACAGCAAAGATCCAGACTTGTGGGTTTCAGCATGCCCTTTATATCCACCACTCTCAGGTCTGGACACTGTAAATCGTTTCTGCCAGGATTCATTTCAACTATGTGCTTCCTGACCATCCGGCTTTGATGCTGTTTATTTGCATTAGCTGTTCGCATGCCACTACGCACAAAACTGGACTAGTTTCCAGATTGAATGTAGCTCTCAGTAGAGCACAGTGACTCACAATATGATGAGGGCAGCAACATCTTTAAAAAATTATATAAAACTGGCAATAATATCTAAAAAAAATAATACTGCATAATATAATATAAAAAAATTCATTGCCATAAAATGCCTTTTACTGGATGGTTCCTTAGAGAACCTTTTTGATAAATGAGATGTGTGAGTGTGAAGAACCTTTTTTTAAAGTTTAAGAACCTCCACATAAAGCAAATCTAAGAACCACTTTAGGTTCCCTAAGGAACAATGTTTGAAAAAGTGATGTGTAAATGTCTATAGCAGTTTGAGGAAAATATACATTACGTGGAAGTTCTGAAACTTTAAAGAGGGTTCTTTGACATTTCAATTGACAGTTCTTTGGAGAACCACTTTGGTAAATGAGATGAGTGAGTGTGAAGAAGTTTTTAAAGTCTGAAACTCCACATAATATAAATGTTCTAAGAACATCTATACATCTCATTTTCATGCATTGTTTGTTAGGGAACCTAAAGAGGTTCTGCTGTGGCATTTCTCAAAGAACCAGTGTGGCCTATTTTTAAGAGTGTGCTTAAGCTTAGCAAAGGCGCCATAAACATTCTTAGCTGGATCTGATCTAATATGGTAACAGGCTATCAAATTCATACTGGTTAAAATCCCATTTTTCCTGAGATCAGTGTAATAAAATCAACACCGGACTCTGGCCAGGAGTCAACAAGATCACATTTCAATTCGTCCTGAACCATCCAGCCATGCACCTAATCAAACGGGCCATCCCTTTTTAGTATCTAATTATCTCTTCTTTGCCACCAGCAAACAGGCACTGCTGTACCTTAGCCGCCTTTCTCTACTGCCACTAGAGGGGCAGAACCACTGAGATCCAGACATGCACCAGACGCAAAGAGAGAGCCAGAGTTCCAGTCTCACCTTCTGTCAGCCATGTCTCCTGGAGCTGACTTAAATCCTGAAATAGATCTGGGGAAAAAAGAAGAAGAAAAGGATATTATGGCAAATGTCAGCTCTTTGAAATACACAACTCAAAGGCACATTCTGTGTAAAGTTCAATCCCTTCATAGCTGCATGTGTACAATTTCCCAACTATTGCCGAGGTCTGCTGCCTGCATAAAGGCCACGGTAAGTTTCCTAAACGTGCTTGCTACTTTACCTTCAGATTCCTGAGGGGGTAATTCGGTGTCCATGTATTTCCTTTTTGCTGCCATCAACAGTCTATTTAGGGGCCCATTTCCTTGCGACCTCTGCAAAACAGCAAGTATATTATGTAAGTGGAAATAAAGGCTCTACACAAAGAAAAAATAATAATAATAATTGGGTGAATGTAATCTGGGCACCTAGTGATGAATTACAATTTACAATCAACATTGCAGTGAAGGACATATGTGTAAACAGCAGATTTCTTTGAAATATCACTGTTGAATCATGATAAATATTACATACTCAAAAATCTAGGCAGTATTAATACTTTACTGGTTATTATGATGGTCAACCATGCTGTATTTTTTCTAATACTGAATGATTATGAAGTGCTGGTTGTTAAGCTTCACTAAAAAACAGAGAGAAATGACTAACCCGTTCTTTTTTATTTGACATCCCTAAATTGCTTAACTCCTTGAATCACATTGAAAACAGTCGATCATAGTTTTCCAGGCTCTTCGCTGCGCTCACCGTTTGAAATGTTGCAGCATAAACATGAACTTTCTCCGTATAATATAACTACTGTGTAACTGCTAGGCTATAAGTACACAACTCACCACATGGGATAAAAGATACATTTGACCATAATATCATGAATAAGTGCTAAATAACTGACTCCATCACTTATTTTGGTTCAAACTCAAGCTTGGTTTTCATCGCAGCTGCGCTCGAAACAAATCACAGGCAGCGACGATCGAGAGCAAAACAGCAAAAAAAAACAGCCCTCAAACAAAAGCTATCGAGATCCACCAACGGAGCAAACGGAATACTTACAGTAGCTAAAGTATAAGGCACTTGCTGGTCCAGATATCCATCCATCTTATAATCCATGCGTTAACCGTTTGTGGTCATTTGGGCTGTGCTGAGTGAGATCCACGCAGTCTGCAGGGAGAAGGAAGAGGAGCAGAGGCAGCAGGAGTTGTGAATGGAGCGGCGAGAAAGCTGCATACGTAATGAGCTCCATTCACTAAAACGCACACTGGCCTACTGCACACACACACACACACCCTTCCCCAAACCCCAAATCAAAGCTCACACAGGACACGAACACTCTTTTTCTATACGTGGTCACACGCTATTGTCTGTGGCTTTTAGAAAACAGTAATCAGAGCAACACTGGATGCAAAAGTAACTATGTTCTCTGCTTTTTTTCCGCCGAGACACGCTAAAAGGAAGTAAAGTGCAACTACAAGGCGACAATACCACGTTCCCCAACGTGTTTATATTTCATTTGCAAATGTAAAAGCCCCTAAACGTGCCTAGATGTGGTCAAAACCCAACTTGCTTTAACGTGACTTTGTTCATGAGCCCAGACGGCTGAAGTAAACAAATTAGGGGTACAAAAAAAAATTCTTTTTACCCCCACCAAACTTTACTGTTGATTTCGGTAAGAGTTGTTTCTCTCGCTGTCGTCTGTTCGCTCCAGTCACAGGAGGTTCGTGATTGGTGGATTTCCTCTTTCAGGAGCTCAGATTTCTCTCTCTTTGTCCAGATGAATGGTCTTACTTATGAATGAAATCTCAGCTCCACCTTTGCACCAATCAGAATCCAGACTGTACCAAGCCATAGCAACCAGGGGCGGAGCATGCGCCGGACCGACCAATCCCCGCCGCGGCCCCCGAGAGTTTCCCGCCTCGGTTTTCCAGTTGTTTTTCATTCACAAAAAGGAAAGAGAAAGTTGAGGGAGGAGAGAGAGAGAGAGAGAGAGAGAGAGAGAGAAAAACTCCATTCATAAAAAACTTGCCCTGGCATGAATGTACCGAGTTGTTTTCGGCACACGCTCTATTAACAACAGACACAGCTTGAAGAAAAAACATCACGAGGTCCCTCCCCAGCGAAGCAAAGCTGCACTGCATTAGGGAATTTAAACGGGTTTCATTTGCTGTCAAATAGCTTAAGGCAACAATACGGCCTGATATATTTTCGCGCTGGATTTAGATACACGGCCAGCGTGAACGTTTTCTAGTGGCCTATAGAGACAGAGAGCGAGAGAAAAATGAAAGTCCAAACCGTTGTTGATTGATGTGTTGTTTTTCCTGGGATTGCCATTTTAAATCTGCGCTTTCTGCTCGGACATTTTGTCGAACTCAGCCTGTCAGCCTGTGGCGACACTGCAAGTAGGCTAGTTAGCTTACAGCTCAAAGGGGAAAAGGTGGTCAGCAGTCAGGTCAAAATTAAATATTTAACCGTGGCTACATCTGTTGCAAACCTACAGCAGCGCCATGGTGTTCTCCAGAGTGAGATTTTCTGTTTCAAAAACGACACACTTAAAAAAGATGGTTCTTCCAGGGTTCTTTAATAAAGGCAATGGTTCTGTTTAGAACCATGAGTTCTATATATGCTTAAATGTTTTTTTGCATGGTGAAATGGTTCTTCAGATTGATTGAGAATGTGTTGTACAAGCCTGTTTCCAAAAAAAAAACAAAAAAAAAGTTGGACGCTGTGCAAAATGTAAATAAAACAATGTGATGATGTGCAAATCATTTCCCCCTGTATTTAATTGAAAATAGTACAAAGACAGCATACCAAACATTGAAACTGAGAAATGTTTTTTGAAAAATATATGCCAATTTTGAATTTGATGCCAGCAACATGTTTCAAAAAAGTTGGGACAGGGGCAACAAAAGGCTGGTAAAGTTGTGTAATAATATAAAGACATCTGGTGGAAGATCTCACAACTAATTAGGTTAATTGGTAACAGGTCAGTAACATGACTGGGTATAAAAAGAGCCTCCCAGAGAGGCTGAGTCTTTCAGAAGTAAAGATGAGGAGGGGTTCACCACTCTGTGAAAGACTGCACGGGCAAATAGTGCAAAATTCAAGAATAACATTTCTTAAAGTAAAATAGCAAAGAAGGGATTTCATCATCAACGGTACATCCTATCATTAAAAAAAATAGTGTGTGTTGTGCTGGTATGAGTGGATCAGACACAGCAGTGCTGCTGGAGTTTTTAAACACTGTGTCCACTCACTGTCCACTCTATTAGATGCTCCTACCTTGTCAGTCCACCTTGTAGATGTAAAGTCAAAGACGATAGCTCATCTGCTGCTGCACAGTTTGTGTTGGTCATCCTCTAGTCTTTCATCAGTGGTCACAGGACGCTGATGGCTGGATATTTTTGGTTAATGGACTATTCCCAGTCCAGCAGTGACACTGAGGTGTTTAAAAACTCCAGCAGCACTGCTGTGTCTGATCCACTCAGACTAGCGCAACACACACTAACACACCACCACCACGTCAGTGTTACTGCAGTGCTGAGAATGATCCACCACCCAGATAGTACCTGCTCTGTGAGGGTCCATGTGGGTCATGACCACTGAAAAACAGGGTAAAAGGTATGCAGAGAAACAGATGGACTACAGTCTGTAATTGTAGAACTACAAAGTGCACCTGTATAGTAAGTGGAGTGGATAAAATGGACAATGAGCATAGAAACATAATGTTATGCCTGATTGATGTGTGTGTATATATATATACAACATATGCTGCCATCCAGATGACATCTTTTTCTGCAGAGGTCTTGCTTATTTCAGCTAGACAATGTCAAACCACATTCTGCACATATAACAATAGCATGACTCTGTAGTAAAAGAGTGTGGGTGCCTCCCTGCAGTCCAGACTGGTCACCCATTGAAAACATTTGGTGCATTATGAAATGAAAAATACAGCAAAGAAGACCCCAAACTGCTGAGCAGCTGAAATCCTATATCAGGATAAAGTATTTCACTTACAAAACCCCAGCTGTTGGCCTCCTCAGTTCCCAAACACGTAGTGTTAAAAGAAGAGGTGATGTAACACAGTGGTAAGCATGACCCTGTCCCAACTTTTTTGAAACATGTTGCTGGCATCAAATTCAAAATAGGCATATATTTTTCAAAAAAACAATATAAGTTTCAACATTTGATATGTTGTCTTTGTAATATTTTCAATTAAATATTAGGTTTAAATGATTTGCACATCATTACATTTTGTTTATTTATATTTTGTAACTTTTTGGAAAGGGGGTTGTATATGTTTCTATATAGAACTTTTTTTTAAGATGCTGCTGTTGATAGGTTCTACTATTATTACAAGCTTGACATCATAACAATAGCAAAGTCCATCCTGGTGCTATAAAGAACCATTTCCAAAAAAGTTCTATATAGAACCATATACAACACATTCTTCATCTATCTAAAAAAAAATCAACATGCAAAGAACCATGTAAGCATGAAATATTTCTAAATAGAACCACTGCTTTTACTAAAGAACCCTTGAAGAACCCTACATTTTTAAGTGTGGAGGAGAACCACCCCTTCTGATAATGTGTCTTGAGGGTAGGAAGTTTTGAAAACTATAGCTGATTTGGGTTTTTTTTTGGGGGGGGTTTGGGCTTTTGATTTCTTTTGTTTTCGTTTGCAAGTAAATACAGAAGGAAGGCAAATTGCTAATGTTACCACTAGGAAGCTGAATATCTTGCAGCTGTATAGCTGTGGGAAAACTTGTCTCTGGCATCCATTTTGTGGTGAATAAAAACAGAATCACTGTTTTCTGTACAATTTTGTTGGTATCCTAATTCTAGGTTGTTTGTATTCAGCAGCCCTGGGGTGCCCAGTCTTGGTCCTGGAGATCTACCACCCTGGAGTGTCCAGATCCAACATACCTGGCTCTAATATTCAGATGCCTCTGAAGGCCTTCATTGTCTGGATCAGGTGTTTTTGATTAGATTTGGAGCTAAACATTGCAGGGTGGTAAACCTCCAGGACCAAGATTGGGCACCCCTGCATTAGCCTTTAAAACAGTGGCTAAGCTAGCAGTCAGGATTGGATGACACCACAGGGATTCCTAATGGTTGTATAATGTATATGCGTAATGCATGCTGAGTGTTGTCAGTTCTGTCAAACTGATGAGACTGAGGGATATAATGTTGTGCAAAAATACTGCATAACATGACAAATAATAATTCCAGATTTATATCAGAATGACCCGTTGAGGAAGCAAAGGAAACTTTTCTGTTCTTTTTCATTAGTGTTGCATATACACTATACTTCATTACATTAGTTTAGATGCATACTGTGGATAATGTATATTTTATACCCTGTCTAGCTGTTTCTTTGTATTTACTATACTATATTTTTTTACTTACTATTTTTATTTACAGGAGAAGTGAGAGAGCTACCTCATCAATACTGGTGGTCTGCTCTATCTCTAGCTAACACCTTTACCAACACACACGTTAATCAAGTCAATTAAACCTAGCCTTTCTTTCACTTCCTGATGAGGCTGATAGTAACTGATAAGCTGATGTAGAGTTCAGTTTAAGCAGTTGATTAAACTGATTTATAACATATGTCTAAATGACCTACCCCCCTACTGCATGTAAAAACAAACAACGATGTGCATTTCAGTCGTAAAACTCATGTAAAAATGCCTACAGCCACTGCCTACATTATTTGTTTGTTTGTGAAGAGCACTGTGATGACCTCAAACAGTAGGCCCACCGTATAATCTTTTCAACACTGTTGTAGATTTCAGTTCAAACTTGCTGACAAAGAAAGGGATGTTGAAACTCATGCCATGAGATTTTAAAGGTTTAATGGTTAAAGCAGTAAGTCACGGCCCAGCAGTGGGGAAGCACACTGCACTTTGACCCCCCATTGAGATTCCCATTATCTCCCATGGTTCAGCCATTTGTGCAAGGCATGAAACGTATGTTCACTGCTTTTGCTGCCAGATAATCACTTTGTCTAAGTGTATTACATCCTGCTTAATAGAAATTTTATATCATTTTTATCATCGAAGTGATGAAAATGATATAAAGGTGAATGATTTAGCCATAGCTCTAATGTTAACATCCTTGCATGATGATACATTTTTCATTGTTGATGGATTGTTTAGTGTAATATAAACTCATTTTGTTCTTTAGCGGCTTTCTGTTATTTACTGGCTACTGTGTTTTTATGCAAAGAAGAACATTTTGGTTTTAACTGAATAATTTTAAGTGTTTGAGCAAGATTGATACTTTATTTTTATACAAGCAGTCTACACATCTCTGCTACCAGCGAAAAGATAAAGTTTGGTTTACGGCACCTACAATCTACAAACACTGCAGCCCAAAGTGCAGTGAGTACAAACATTACAACTAACCCTGTAAGCTGGGTTAATTGTAACAGGGCTAGTTATAAAGTCTAGTAAATTAATTCAAACAGAATTAATTCAATACAATTCTACATTATTTGAACCAGGCAAGCTTTCTGGCTTAAATACATGTGAAAATATATTCATCAGAAAAAACTGTGATTAGTGAAAAGAGACTGTGTCAAGTGTGGCAAATGTATTTTTGATCACAAAGTAGAACAGAAATTAAAATATATTATGCTTACTTGACATCTGTGGTATGTCTTTAATGTATCTGTGCATAGAAATGTCAAAAAATTGACGTTATCAAATCTATATGAGGGATATATGAACTTTCAATGTTTACTTTAGGAAACTTAATTGTTTAAACTAACCTAACTGTGTGGAGGCTGCATTTAAACCTGGCCAGGTCTCACTTAGAGTTATTTACATGCTTTAAAATAGTGCTATATTACAGCCACTAAGAGGCTAAGTAAAATAACACTGGTGTAAATTAGTGACTTATACACACAATTCAGTATTTGAAAAAAATACTTTTGTTGTACAAAAAGAGTCATAGGGAAGAATCTCAAGAAATAAATGTCTGATTGCTGTTAAAATTTGCAGATGATGTTGCTATGGGAGAATGACTAAAAGTGCATTTTACTTGAACCTGTTTAACTACATAAAATTTCCAAGTTACATTTTACCCAACATTAGTTTATGTGTTGTCCCCAACTGCATGTTTTGACCACTGTAAACTAATTTTGTTTTAATCTGTCTGTAACTTCAACTGCATCACACACTGCACGGCTGAGAGGCCCATATCATGGAAAACTGTATTTTTCTAAATTAAAGAGTACGCTAACACTGTTAAAGTTTCAAAACGTACCGTTCACTCCTCAGTCTAGTAAGATGAAAAAACAGCCCCTTTTGAATTTTTTGTGATGTCACAAAAACAAACACACACACATACATATATATATATATATATATATATATATATATATATATATATATATATGATTATTTAGCCCACAGCAATTAAGCTCCACCCATTCACCCTGAAGTAATCAGGAGTGTTTTAGCCTGGACTTTATCAACACGATTTTATTTACATTCACATCAACACTGAGCAGCCAATAACAACAGAGATCATTTACATGTATCAAGCCACAGTAACAAAAACAGCCTGTTTAATTTTGAGAGATAAAAAATGTTGGAAAATTGTCATTGTCATTTCAATTATGTTTTTTTTTATTTTTGGTACATAAAACCACACAAAGGTTATAAGTGGAAGAGCAAGAAAAAATACAAGAAAAATGTAGGATATGGCCCTTTAAATCAAAGTAGGATACAAGAAGTCTGTGTTGATAGTTTATGGGGATAGTGGCACTTCAGGCGAACAGGAAGTGTAGTGTGTAGCAATCTGGGATGTTTACAGTGCACAGGGCGGCTGGTCCTGCTTGGCCATGTTGTCCTGAAAGGAGATTCCCAGTGCAAACAGGCATCGTGAGAATCTAGGAGCCGGCCGTATCCACTAGGGTGGAGGACAAACCTTTCCTTTCGGACCTCGGCTAAATACAGAGACTAAAAATAAGTCTTGCAGAACGTTTGGCTGCAGACTTATCTGACATCCTTTTTATGCCAGGTTGCCAAATTTGGCCTTGACTGCTTCGTATCCTGCACTGCGCCGGTCCAGGCGCCTGCCCATGTCTACTCTGATTTCCTTCAGTTGTCACAGCCCTGGAATGAGTTTCACCTGAGCAGAGGCTCCTACAAAGCCTGTTGTGTTTCAGTGAAGGCTAGAAATGAGCGTTTAGACTTTTCTATGAAACGCACAAGGATTTGAAAGTAAATGTTCAGTGAAAGAGGAAGTTACAGTGTAAAGTTTTCAGAGCCTGGCTTTCAGAACGTAGGGGAGAATGGGAGCAGGTTACACAGTGTTAATAAGGAGAGCTCTCATAAAAATGTAACAACCAGAACTCTGAACTTTACAAACTGTTAAGGTATGAATGAAAAATGGTTCCAAGAGTAAATATACTATGGAAATGTTTAAAGAAAGATTAGGAGTGTATGGAGGATGTGTACCTTAATGTAATGTTTTATATATGGAGGTCATGAGATGATACACACTGTGAATCGAATACAGTTATATTTTATTTCCATTCCACCTTTAATTGAGCAGCAGTTACATATTATCTCTGCTGCATTTGAGGTAGAATGGAACATTTGAATTTGAAGAACTGGCAAAAAGAAAGCTCATTTCAGCCTCATGGAGAAATCACAAGTCTCAGTGGCCACTTCTCCTCTCAGGATTCAAGGAGTCATTAAGTTTTGATTCTGAATGAGAGAAACAAATAACTTCGCTCTGTAGCGAAGTTAATGTCTACTCATTTGCACCTCTATTTAGTTGTAGAGTTCACCTCTGTTCGGTTGTGGATTCTGCAATTTGCTCTCACTCATTTCACCCAGGAGGTAAGAGCCCCACTTTATGTACAAACACAAGAAGTGTTTAAAATGTTTTTTGGTTGCCATTTAATGGTTATATTTGTGACTTGCTTTAAAAAAAGCTTGGACTAATTATTTTTCATCTATGCTTCATTCTTTGAAGACATGTGCCAACCAACCCCATGTTGGAGCTGTTTGTTTGCACATGAATTTAGTCATAAATGAAGTAATTCCATGAAATATTTCACTAAAAAATTCTGTTTTTTATCTGAGATGTTCAGCTTTTCTTTATTGGGATATCTTAATGTATGGCATGTCTATACAGCAGAGACTGAAAACTGTGCCAACCCACCCAGATCTCCCCTACAGGTGTGCATGTGTTTCTTATTATATTAGTGAAAACATATCTCTTATATTATCAGAAAATGTATAGATCCTTGATTTATGATAATTCTACATTGCCTTTCATTCTGGCTTGTCATTCAAAAATATCTCAAACACCTGGCATTCATTCTGGCACTTTCTGATGAACAGCTTATCTTTCCATAAATGGTGACCCAATCGTTTTATTACAACTATTCTTTTCATCTTTTTACAAGCCTCCATGTTGCTATAAAAATAGCGGTGATAAATAGTGCCAACAGTGAAGTGCACAGTTAGTGGAGTGCTGTGGCTGTCTGCGGCTGGTAAGTCACTGTGTGGTGCTGCGGCAGACACCATCAGATTTACACCCTCTGGCACGTGGCCCGTGCGTCACGTTGTAGTTGCCTGGTGCGCTACACCAGCCCACATGAAATGATTTCTCACAAGCCCCCATGGAATGCCCGGCACTGGGGAACACACGACCAGATGGGATGCAGACTTCTGTTTAACAACTGCGACTGTGCCTGGTTGTCTATGGTTGTCATTATGTGAATATACAGTCCTGTGCAAAAGTCAGAGACCACCCTTCGTTTATAAAATTTCCAATCAAAACAACAAGTACAAGTTAATCTTTTTTCAGCATCAGGAAAAAGCAGAAACATATTGTAGCATCCTGCTACTGGCTGTGCTGCCTCTGAGAAGCTAAAGATACATGGTCATGCAAGGGCCATGTGAGGAGGCTCATGGGAGGCAAGTGACCTCCTGAAAAGGGACTTATTGACATTTCAGTTATTATTCAGTAGTTAAAAGTTGTGTTATTTGTGTTATTTTCTGTCTGGGGTGCGGGTTGTTTGTGTGTGAAGGGGGGTCACCGTGAGGTGGAAGCCTATGGCTATAGGTGACTTCCCGCCCCAGTTTGGCTGTTATGTGACTTTTTGCATGGCGTTTAATAAAAAAGCACTTCTCACAGCAGAATCATGGCCTTTTATGTGTCCTATTCCACGTGGATGCCACAATAGGTTTAAAGCAACACTATGTAAGATTTGCGGATTTGGAGCCCTCTCTGGTGGAAATGTGTAATTGCATGAAACATGGAAGAACACTTTGTAATGTAGGTTGTGCTTCGGTCCCCTTCTCAAAATGGATGAATATGAGGATTGTCAGTGAGTTGAAAGAGTATTTAAAGAGAACTCAGTTAAAACTTGGTGAAGGACGTGTCTTTCGAGGATGTGAATAAATGATCTATTGTCATCATACTTTCATCAGTATAATACTGATTTTGCCTTTGAGACCTCAACATTGAGCCTTCTTTTTGAGCCTGTGTGTGTGATGTATGAGGTGTTTAAAAAAACTCAAAATCCGGCCCGATGCCTCTGACTTTCGATTAATTATTTCAGGCTTTACAGGGTGACTTGCAGCAGTGCATACATACCAATTTTAGTGCTTTTTTTCTTCTCACTCAATAATGCTACTTCTTTCAGGTTTTAACACAAAATCTTACATAGTGAAACTTTAAAAGAATTACACAGAAGTGTCAACAAGCGAAAAAAAACAAAACTTCAATATTTAGAGTGTTCACTCATTTTTATGGGAGAGACTTGCTTTCAGATTTTCAAAGAAATCTGCAGGGATATATTTCCACACCTCCAAAATTCAGTCTTTTTCTGCTTCTTATGATTCGAAAAAAAATCCCAAACACATTTAAAAATGTTGAGGTCTGGACTTTGTTCTGATACCACCAACAGCTTCATTCCAGCTACACATCCCTTCAGGCTCATAGTGTTGAGTTGTTTTCTCACAGTGGAAGGATAGGCAGAAACACCGGCAGATTTTTTCAGATCTGAAGCAAGAGTAGAGTTGAAACTGGTTTTGGTTAGTAAACTTTGGATGGTTGATTCATAATTTTTGAACTCCAGTTTTGGAAACTCCATTTTTTCACTTATTTTCCTTTCTCTTTCTCCTTCCTTCTGCATGTAGATTATCTTATATCTAGTTGCATCAGAAATATCTCTTTACAATAAAAGAATAGCTTGTACTTAATGGCTGTTTTAACTAGAAATGAAGTGAATGAACTGTGGTCTCTGACTTTTGCACAGTACTGTATGTATGGGTCTGCCTGAGTGTGTAGCTTTTTGTCTATTGTAGAAGTGTTTCTATGCCTTTTCCTGTGTGCTCTGTGTCTGCATGTGTTTTTAAATGCATACGTAGGTTTTTGTTTGTCTGACGGGTGTTTATATGCACTTTGATATCGCTGTTTGCCCGTTACTCATTCCTGCTGGGTGTTTGGCCGTTGCCTGGACGCCCGTCTGTGTAGCACTGGGCAGGAAATGTCTGGGCTGGCATCTGAGAAGCCATCCACGGCTCTGTCCAAGCGTGCCCCAAGCACCTGCAGCCCCAAGTCTCCTGCCCCAGACAGAGGCTTGCTTGTTTGTCAGCAGGCCTTCTCCCTGTTAAAGTCAGGGTCTCTCCGTAAGCTCAGTGGCATGGGAGATCAATCAGACTGGCACAATGGGCTCCTACTTTACGGTCCTGCCCTTCAGCGAGATCCCTCTAATGCCCACACAGCTGCACTAGCCCCAGCTGAATCTATACATCAGAAAACAATGTCCTTTCCTTCTGAAATCCCCATTCCAGTTTTTTTCTTGGCTGCCAACAACACATCATGGAAGGAGCTGAACTTTTTTTTTTGTTCTAAATCGAGGGGGATTGCAGCACTGGGGGGCACACAGAGGAGTGTTGTTAGTGTCCCTGACAGTGGCGGTTTTGTTTAAACGCTCAATTGTTTGTTCCGCCGACTCACTGACATTTACATTTATAGCCCTTTTTCCAGTTCGTTTCCATGCTAATTCAAGGACAAAGCAAAATCACATGTAAGTCAGTAATAGTAATCCACTTGTATTTATTTGGCCATGGCAAAAACATGGGGAAAACTAGTGATATGGCCAAATTCTAGATGGGCTGCCAAACTGGATTTTACATTAAATGAGAGTAATAGTAGCACAATTTGTGTTAACGCCAGCCTATTAATAGATATACCAACAGTACAATCAATGAAAAGGTCTCAGATCTGCAAACAGAAACAAGTTACTGAATACTAAAGTCAAAAGAGCAGCATATTTGGGTTATAATTTAGATCATGTTTGTTCAGCAGCCATATGTTTGGCCATTTTTGATTTAGACTAAAAGGCCATTTGTGTCTCCATTTCAATAAACAAAGAAATCTGCAGGGATATTTTTCTACACTTCCAAAGTTTAGTCTTAAAAGTTGGTTGCATTTTCTGCTTCTCATGATCCAAGAAATTTCAAATACGTTCAACAATATTGAGATCTGTGCAAAAATTTGTATTTGTTAAATACATCTTTGAAATGCATTTATTTGTATTTGTTATTATATTTTTTCAAATGTATGTAGTTTTAACAAAGTTGGATTTAAGGATATATTTTCAACGTTTCACTGAAGCTGTCTCATAGGGCAATACTTTTGGAGGTGAGAGAGTATTGAACTGTGTTGGGTGTCCAAGAACAACAATCAACAATAAAAAAAAACAGAATATTTATTGTGTTCAATTATTATGATGTTGGCTGTAAGTGTACATTTTTTTGCAGAACATATGTTGTGGTTATAAATAAAGCTCTGCGTTCATTAGTATGTAGTTGCAAAGGCATGCTAACCCAACATTTCCATGCAAAATATGTCATTTTTGTCCAGCCATAAATGCCTTAATAAGATATCTTTGAGATTCCTTTTTCTCCTTATTTCTTCCATTTTATGATTTCTGAATGCATTAGACCTGAACACGTCTGATTCCAGGTTGTGATTAGTTTGCAGCACTATAAACTTAGCTTTATAAACAAAGTACAGACTTTCCTCCGAAGCTGCGTGGGGGGAACGACTGAGAGTCCAAACAAATAGGCCTCTGTGTTTAGCTTGGATTCATCCGGATATGTGTTACCTGATAACATTCAGCTTGGCTACAGATGTACACCCTCTTTACAGAGAGCGTGAATTAACTGTGTGCAGCTGATTTTCCGATTTTCATTTATGATCCTTATTTCCTGTGTTTTACATTTATATTAACTCTTGATGCTAAAATGTTTTACACTTACAACTGATGACACAATATTAACTGCCAGTGTCAGAAATTATTCAGCAGAGTGGCTAAAAAGTGAAGCTGAATGAAGCTTATCATGAGTTTAATTTTTTAAATCAGTGCTGTCCCACATTTTCATCTCATTACCAAAACACAGACGTTTAGTCCATAGGCGGAGGCTTATTTTAGCCACACCCCTGCATTTTAGATCAGGAAGTGGGCCTGCATCGTGGTCTCTCATGGCCACATGGTGAGCAGTCAGATCCCATTGTTTTTAAGTAAAAGTGTTCCAAAGTCTGAAAATCAGTGTGTAATGTTAAGAACTGTTACTACTGAAACATGTTTTCTGCAATTAAGCAAACTTTTGTTGTGTTTTAATAGAAATATTATGAATTTATGTGTGTACAACTGTTCAAAGCTCTGTTTGCTAGTCATGTTCTGGCTAGCATTCTCAAATTATGCTCAAAATTAATTGAAATTGTCTTTACTGAAACAGTTGTCACTACCAAAACATTTGGCAAAGTTTCAGTAGTGTTCTGATTTAGGTAGTGACAAAACTGAATGGTCAGTCATTTTGTATTTTAATGAATTAATAATTAAGATAGAGGGTCACACAAAGCAACCAAGTCTGTTAAAAGTCTGAAGTGTGTTTTGAACTCTCTGGAATCAGTTTGAGAAATACACCACTAAAGTCGTTTAAATTGTTTCTGATGCATTATTGTAGTGTTTGTAAAGGTCAGGCATCAACTTTCTCTGAACTCTGTAAATCACAGCGAAGGGAACGTGTGTGAACAGTGGTGTGAATCCTTCATCATGTTACAAAGGCTGAGGGTGGAGATGAGAGGCAGCTGGAATGTACACGCCTGATCTTTGTGATCACAGAGGCATGTGGGACCTGTGCTCTGTGGCTCCTCAGAGGATGGTTTAGTGCCATACATGTATGAGATGCATCCAGGGCTTGACATGCTTCTACACTCAAATCAATCCACAGTAATGAAATGTGTCCTTTGAGAGAGACCACTGGAATCTCAGGATTACGACAGCAGGATGGCAGGTTCTGCTATTTATTATTTGTCAAGCATTGTAATTGTTGCATTAGTTTAAGATTTGTTACCACTACTCTGAGGACATGTCCACACCATTTTTGAAATTTCCAGTTTTGTCCCTGCCAGTTTTTTAAAATGTTTCCAATACTTCCTGATATCTTTTTAAAACTGTAATCGGTGGAAAAAGGTCTGACTAAAAGGATCAAGCGGGGAAAAGTGTCTCATTCAATTGGTCATTCCTTACGTGTGCTGGACAGCTCTAAGGCTTGCTGCATTGTGTGCCAGTCAAATCAGCCAAATAAACCCAGCTAATGTACTTGACCAAGACCAAACAGGCAAGCATCATCTTTATTCCACTGCTGTGATAATATCCTATAAGGCAAAAAAAAATATATTCCCAATTTATTTATCAGTTATATTTTTGCAATGGATGTAAATAGCCAAAAATGTTTTTGTTAAATACAATTAAAAAATTACATTCAAAATGTATTTAAAAAAATAATATTTTTTGCTATGTATGACAATGGACAAAAATGTATTTGTTACATTTATTTTTAAAATACATGTATTTGTATTTGTTTTTTTTTTTAATGTATGTAGTACAAAGGTTACAGATGTAATTAAATGGTACTGTGTTTTGCATTGTACTTTGCATTAACATTGTGATATTTGTTTCAAATAACAAATATCAGATCATCAAACTGCATTTTCACAGTTCATCAATACCTACAACACTTTTAAAAAGTGTTTTGACTATTTTCACAAATTTTCGCATGTGTTTGATAAACAAATGTACATATATTTATTTTTGTATGGTACACTTCTATGCATAATATTTCCCCATACATTTACAATACATACATTTTAACATATATCGGGTTAATCCGGCAATATATTCTGAAATACATTTTAGTGTTTGGAATGTATTCTGGCATGGACAGCAATGTATTTCACATGTATTTCAAATATACAAAAATATGTGTCCATATATTTTTTTTCCATGTGACATTATTGACCGATAGCCCTTAACGATGTTTATGTACTACACCAAACTCTTTGATTTAAAAAGAAAGGGGAGAAAAAATCAGTTGTGCATGATATAGGCCCTTTAAGGTGAGGCTTTGTAGTATTTTGTCATTGTCACAGATCTTAAATCTTGGCTAAAGCATTCCTTATAACTTCAGAGTGAATGGGCGGAGCTAATTTACTGAATGGGCAGATATGTGAAAATACAATTTTTTGTGTCATCACAAAAACACTAAAATCAAAACAGGCTGTTTGAACTACTCATGCAGTTGATTTAAAGCAAAGTGCCTTTTTATACGGTCCCTCAAAGAAATAAAATCTCTGAGGTGTAAACAAAGTCATTTAAAATGGTTTGATGTGAAAAGGTTCACTGCAGAGAAACTGACCCAGATTTCTTTACAGTGGTGCTGATTGGAGCCAAGGGGTCACAATGTCTACAATGGAAATATAATTTTATTATAATTTCATATAATATCTTTCTGTGAGGGAGCTTTTAGAGGCATTAAACGTTTCAGATGTCTGGTTCCTATTACCACCACTGTGAACAATGCTGAGCTAGTGAGCTTTGTCTAGAATGGTGCATTTTAGATGAGGCTGCTATGAATGAACTCCTTTACATCTTAACAATGTAATTATGCAGATTTTTTCCCTCTTTTTATTCAGGTTTAATCAGTGGGTCAGTGAGTGATGCCCCTGTAGCTACTATCATACAATTAGGCTTTAGGCTTACAAAGGCTTTTAAATATACAATCGAATGCAAAGGTTTGGGAGCCCCTGGTCAAATGACGTTTTTGTTGAATTTCTAAGCAGAAATACACAGTTACCGTTTATTTGCTGTTGTGTAAAAGTTATGACACAAAGTATATTTTAGTTTTTTTTCCCAATATGTTACGCTCAGCAAAGAAATAGAAACTGTGCACTAATGTTTACATAAAATTGCCATATTTAATTTCACTAAGAAAATCAACAAAATATGTAATTTGACCAGGGCTGTTTGAACTTTTCCACACAACTATATATATTATTTCTTTCTATGCCAAACCTTCCTTCTTTTTATATGCAATATTGTGTATGTGATGCACTAAGTAAAAAAATGCTGTCCTCCATTTCGAGAGTGAAGGTACACTTTGATGTCAGACCGCTGCCTAATGTCAGTGGATGAAGTCAGTGGTATTTGAAAGCATGAGATCATTTTTCCATTCACACTGCACAGTGGGCCAGTGTAAGGGACACCTTCAGCTCAGGGTAAGTGAGAGAGCCTCATCAGGTTCAGCTCATTTGATGAGTGCACTCCATCATGTTTTCTCACCTTTAAACCTCATTTTCAAAGGTAGCTTCCAACACGCACAGCTTCATGTACAGATCTAACTTTCTCCTCTTTTGCCCTTTTTTTACCATGTCCACATTATGAAATATATTGCCTTCATTATGAAGTGACTATTGACTCCTGTACCTTATTTGGGGGCAATATCATGGAGCAATATAGATGATCAAAAACTTGTTGTTCTTCCACCCCACTATACCCTTACTTTATCCATCACAACATGACATCAGCCTTTGTCTCAGTTACACATCCTCCCCAGTGTCCTGATGGCTGAGATAACGCAGGAAAGTCACTGATTAGCTGGGAATCTCGTTACATGGAGCAATGGATCCCTCCCTTCCTCTTTGCCCTAATTGAGATGAGCAGAGCCAAAAACCAAGCAGGTGAGCGGAAATGCATTTCTCTCTCTCTCTCTCTCTCTCTCTCTCTCTCTCTCTCTCTCTCTCTCTCTCTCTCTCTCTCTCTCTCTCTCTCTCTCTCTCTCTCTCTCTCTCTCTCTCTCTCTCTCTCTCTCTCTCTTCGTGTCCTTTAGTCTTCCTCTGTCTCTCAATTTCTTACCCTGGACAAGAAGTAACTCTAGAGTTCCATTACTTAGATGAATGACCTGGTCAACCTCTCACACTATTTGGTGGCACATGTGATTTTTATTTTTTTTTTTAACATTTCCTAAATGTCGTGGAGCTGCGTTGTGATGGTTGGAGTTAGCAGTGTGCTCAAGCTTTAGGGGACCTTCTTGAATTGCTAAATAACTCCCTTAGTAGGGTTCAGTGACCCAGAAAATGGGTTCTCCACCAAGGAGGAAATGATGTCCAGTAATCAAGTGTCTGTGAACAGTTTAGAAAGAATGCGCCACGGGGGGAAAAGCACAGGCTGCTACGTACGCCAACAAATTAGAGGGTAAACAAAATTCTTTATTAATTTAATTATGTGCAATTGAAAATGTGAGAGCTTTTGGGCCACAAATGGACCTCTTTCACTTTATGTTAGTTCTGTCCATGCACAAATGGTGAAGCTAAAAAAAAGAAGAAACATACAAAACAGATGCTGTTTCTGCTTATATTTGTCACTTATTTGTGGCCAAGGAGAAGATTAGATGTGAATTCATCCTTGAGTCAATGAAGAACAAAGCATATGCTATTTCTCTTTGATCTCTGAGAGGTGGTGATGAGCTTGAATTATAGTAGTACATACAGAGTTCCACATTTAGCCATAGCACATCATTTATAAAGAGACAACACCTGTTGTGTTCCTTTGCTTTCACTCATCTACAGTGCTGTGTGATAGTCAGAGAGCACCATTCATTTATTTATTTCCAGTCAGAACAGCTTTGTTTATTTGATCTCTGGTCAAAAAGTATAAGTTAGTTATTTTTTCAGGAGATATTTATGGAAAGATTAGATAAAAACAATTCACATACATAAGGTTGGGAAAAGACAAAGGAAGAAAAAAAAACAGCAAAACAGGGGTTTCCAAAACTAGACTTCAAAAAATCACTAAATGATGTAGAGAAAACGGGACCCCCAACAACTGTGCAAGACCCCATCAGTTCTTTAACCATTTATGTTTGAGAGAGAGGAGAAAATCAAACTCCACTCTTGCCTCAGAGCTGAAAAGATCCACAGATGTTTCTGTCCATCCTTCCACTGTGAGTCTGAAAGGATGTGTAACTGTCAAGAAGCCCTTGCTGAGAAAAGTGAATAGACAAAAAAAGAAGAAAATCTGCAAATTAAATGAAGAGGCTGCTGGTGTTCTCAGAACAATGGACTGACCACCCCTTGAGTCCAGACCTCAGCATCATTCAGTGTGTTTGGGATTACTTGGATTGTGAGAAGCAGTAAATGCAACCGACATCTAAGACTGAACTGAAGGTGTGGAAAGCAAGCCTCCTGATAAGAATGGAAGCTGTAATGAAAGCAAAGACTGGAAAGAACTGGTGATATATTTAGAAACTGGAAATGAAATAAATGAGAGGTGGTCTCTGACATAAGTAATATAAGTAATATCGGATCTTGTCTGATCTCCATCCATCATCTAAACCGCTTATCCTTCCGGGTCACGGTGGGGTGCTGGAGCCTATCCCAGCTGTCATCGGGCGGAAGGCAGGATACACCCTGGACAGGTCGCCAGCCCATCGCAGGGCAGACAAACAGACATATACATCCACACCTAGGGGCAATTTAGCATGTCCAATTGGCCTGACTGCATGTTTTTGGACTGTGGGAGGAAACCGGAGTACCCGGAGGAAACCCACACAGACATGGGGAGAACATGCAAACTCCACACAGAAACGACCCTGGTCACCCGGCCGGGAATCGAACCCAGGCCCTTCTTGCTGTGAGGCGACAGCGCTACCCACTGCGCCACCATGCCGCCTTGTCTGATCTCTTAACACTTTAAATGTGATTCAGTTTTTACAAGCTATTATTTTGTACCAGGTATTACTGTTTTAGAGAGACCTCTCAATACTTTTGAGGAGTACTTGTGATCGTGCGGGGGGCTAAAAGGATCCGTCTGGGTGGAGCTGAGTGTCTTGAAAGCACTTTTTCCCCATGCTATCCAGTTACTGTTGCCATTACACAATCATATGAGGTTCAAAAGAGGGCATTTAGCCACTTGTTACTTAAGCTCTTTGTCAAATGTTTTTTTGCGGTGCATCACAATATGTGGGAGAATACCTGAGGCAGGATCCATTTCACATTGAAGCATGGTTAAGTGGAGGCCCTATTATGAACCAGTCTCATATATCACATTGGTAAGACGGTATGTTCAGAAATATTGAGGTGAGAAAAAAAACAAGTTGGAATGTTCACACTGTAGAGTTCAGAGGATTGCTTTCTCTGTGCAAATGCGCACAAAAACCTAAGAGTGTCGGGTAGCACATTCTTTAGTTTTGCAGTATTATATTCTTATCTAGGACACATTGCCAAGGTGAATCTCAGCCTTAGTGTCCTGCCTGCCTCAATCAGAATAGTGAGTATCAGCTTTAGATGGGACTATCACATCTCATTCAGCTCTGGGCAGACTGTGAGGTGGGAAGATCTCCAGTTACCCATAAGAGAGAATGATGCCAGTGCCATGGTGAAAGTCAATACTGCCCCTATTTTAATGCACAAGGTGGCAAAAGACGACAGTGTCATCAAGTAAACAGTAGTGTGAGCAAACAGTTATAAACTTGCACTGTCATCACCATCATTCTGCCAATCAGCCACCTGACAGCTTCTGTGGAGGTTCAGTAGCGTTCATGCATGCTGTTGGGTGTCTGCTGAAGCAGATGGATCATTCAGAGAAAATGCTTGATAAGGTTTATGGCACTATCTCTCAGCAACAGAGCCCAATGAAATAAATTCAGCAGCCTGTTTGTTAGAGGTAAATATTTCTCCCAGCTCAGCAGGCTTTCAAAAAAGCATCTGACTTCTGCTCTTTCTGGAGAACCAGGCAGATCTGTACTGTATGTGTTTTTAATGGCACAAAGTGCAGCTGGGTTTATTGGTTAGAAAGCAAGCTGCTCCAGTTTAGCTAGTCATAAAAGTATCAAAACCCATAGTATGTTTGTTCAACTCAGCTCATTGTTGCTTTGAACTGTATTTTAGCTTTGCTAACTCACAAGTCTTCTGTGAGGGGTGGTTATAAAGACGTCTTAGAGACAGGCAAGGGTGTTTGATAGGAGACAAATGATAGCAGGAAAACAAGTGTTTTGTCTTTCAGATGATATGATGTGATGAATCATGCTTAACATGACCAGATACACAGACTAAAGAGGTAAAAAAAAGCCCAGTCTTTATTTCAGGTTGACTGTAATGCATTAAAGCAGCTGCTGATCAGCAGCTACCAGCAGAAGTGTCTTTGATAATGTAAACTAGATTACGTAACTTGATAACAAAAATCAAGTCATAAAGTAAAACAGCTTAAATCAGACTGCAGTTACTTTTTCATGGATAACTGCTTCAAAGATTACATTTTTGATTGGACGACATTAATACATCAACCTATTAATTCTTAGTTTACTGAATGTAATATCATATCAGAGAGAGAGAGAGAGAGAGAGAGAGAGAGAAATGCATTTCCGCTCACCTGCTTGGTTTTTATAATATCAGTGTCACTATGACTGATAATATTTATGTATAGTTTTGGCAGAAAGAAAGAAGAAGGAGGGGATGCTGAAGTTAACAAATCAGAAAAAGCATTTTAAAAGCATTTTAATATCTGTCATAGCATTTTCCTTCTGTGCTGTGACGTAAATGGTATCAGGAACAGGGTCAGAATTTACGGTGGGACTATCATACAACTGCTATTGTCAAGAAAGCCAGCTCTAAATAAGACTGAGGCTACTTCAATATACACTGGTTACATTTGCCCAACGTTGAGTATGCCTGCCCAGCATGGCATGGAAATCTGAAGTTCTGTGAAATCATTGTCCAGAAATGTACATGCCAACTGTTTACATCTTTACCATTTACTTATGAAGAAATTTTGAATAGAATTACACAGTGGAGGGAGATTGCTCGTCTTCTTAATTCTCTTTTCAGAGACCAACTACTGTATAATCATATTATAACAGTTGATTGCAGAACAAAATTGAGAATAGATAGACAACAAAAGTCACCCATCCTACCCCTAACGGGCATTTTAAATGTGGATTAGTGTTTGGCATTTTTGAAATCATTTAGATGCCCTTCCAGAAATGTCACATGAAATTCACATGTGAATGAAACACATATAGTTTTTACACACTTTACATATTAAAACTGTGTTATACATATAAAAATGTGTGATCACGTTACAACTATGTTATCATGGGATCACGTTAAAAAATGAGATCATTTGAAATCGTGTTAACATGTGAAACGTGAAAAAACATGATAAAGTGTGAACACATGGTCTTTGCACAATTCACACATGAAATAAATGTGTCTTCTCTGTAAGGGTGAGGTTTTTGGTATTTATTCTTTTTCACTCCTACTTTCTGAAATCTATAGTTGGACTTTGCTCACACACTTCAAGTTTGTAAAAATGCTGAGTGAGTGTGAAATAAAAATACAGTCCACGAAATCAGACGTTTCAGAGGTGGGACATAAAGAGATTACTTTTTGAAGGAGGATTATAGGAATGCAAGAATTTTAGCTCTGAAATGATATGATAAATCATGCTTAAAGAGAAGTTCCACCTATACTTATAAGTTTCTGTGTAATTCAGCTGAAATATAGACAAAGTCATTCAGGGACGGTTGATGTGAAATGCTGCAGTCTAGAGAGTCTTTACAGTGGTGATGATAGGAACCAGGGGTCACAATATCTACAGCACAAATGCAGCTATTTTATTAACTATGCTAAACCACCACTGAACCTACACTTGTCTTCTGAGTTGTTGGGTGTAATGTTGATGATGGTAAAATAGTCGCAAATCTGAACAAATACATTTTCTTTGGGGGCTATTTTGCCTTACAACACCCTGCATGCATCTCTCCACCATGAATGACTTTTAAAAATATATAATATTTAATATATTTAAGCCAGAAGCTTATTGCAAGACTGTTGTAAAACAATGTCTCCATCATCAGGCACCATATGTGTATCATTTCATATAATAACTTTCTGAGTGGGAGCTTTTAGAAGCTAAATGCTTTGGACTACTGGTTCCCATAAGCACCACTGTGAACAAGTCTGACTTGGTATATTTCTCTAGAATGGTGCAATTCACACTCACTCTGAATGACTTCTTAATACTTATGATTTAATTAAGCAGAACATTTGAAAAATGAAGGGAAATTCTGATTTTCCCCTTTAATATGACCAGAGACATGAAGATGTTGTGAAAGGTACATTTTTTAGATTTCATATTGACTTCAAGGCTGTATCTTGACACTATGATTTATGATGACATCATAAATTGACATTATGATTTTTATGACATAACTTTATGGAGTCATTTATAAACTATGAAACTAAACAAAGCATCTACATCAGAAATATTCCAATTAACTACTACCTACCCAACAGTGTCTTTAGTACTTGGGCTACACTGGAGTAACCTTTTAGCACCAGCAATGCAGAAAAACCAATATGTGAATCATGCTCTCTGCTGGGAAACTCTGTTTGAAATGAACTAGTAAACATAACAGTGATGGGAAACTTTCTTGCTCACTTACACAAAGTTCTCTAACTTTTTTTATAAATACTTCGAAAGGGCTGAGGGACTGAATTTCATGCGCTTTACTGTCAGATCATAGTGATGGTCTCTTCGATGGTACCAGATACCATCTTGTGGTCAGTACTGGGATCTAACCAAAGAATTTCACATTCAAAAAAAGTATTAAACAAATAAATAAATACATTTCCGGGCCTACATCTTATTGAAGAAACTTAATTTATGTTTAAATTAAGCTTGTACTTGGAGATATTCTCACTAATATGTGAGAATAGCTCTGGCTGTTTGTAGCTACATTTGTCTGTGCAGTGTACTGAAACAGATATTCAGTCCATTGAATATTCATTGTGAGACCTGGTGATAAAGTAGAAAAGTGATCTTTGTGGCAGGAATTTCATTATCATTCTCTTAGCAGTTTTTATGCTAATTATTGTCAGTGTTTGAGTGCAGCCAGGGTGAATTTTCAGCGTAGTAGAGCCTCCACTAGATGGCAGGAGAGATTTCATTGTGCTATAATTCACCTGTGGTCAGCTGGGCTTTCAACAGCACTCCTTTTGCACAGAAGGCATGTCCATCACTGAAGTAAGTTGTGCACTGTTGTTGTTCCACTTCTTCTTCTTCTTCTTCTTCTTCTTCTTCTCCTGCTCCTCCTCCTCCTCCTCCTCTTTCTTCTTCTTCTTCTTCTTCTACTTCTTCTTCTTCTTCTTCTTCTTCATGTTGCTGTTATTGCAGTTGGCTGTTATCTATTCTGTGGTCAGTTTCAGCATATTTGTCAATAATAATGTGCTGAGGTCTTCTTTACATCCTGAAAAAGAGCCTAAATTCAAGTATGGAGAGAGAAGGACTTTGTGTAATGAGACATGGACAGACTTCTACGTCATGCAGCTTAACTAGGATTCAGACAGATTTATAACTGACCAGTAAAATTCAGAAAGACTGGAAATCCTCTTTCCTTTCCAAACCCATCAGAACCAATTAGACCTCAGTATGCTGTGAATGTACACACAGAACCATGCGCACTCTCTAACTCACTTGCTTAATAATCCCATATGAACATCTCAAAGAATCTTACATAAACAGAGCAACGTGAGATCTTCCGTATATTTTCTGAGCCGTTAAGTAAACATTTTTTACTAGTCTCTGGATAAATCCCTCTTTCACCCAAGTATAAAATGTCTTTATCCTCTGTTCCACCAGCAAATACACACGCAATCCTATTCATCACCTCCTCTTCCCCACTCAGTGTTTTTTTCTCTCCCTCTTCATCTCTCTGGTTTTCTCTTCCCTCTCAGCTGTCTGTCTTTTTTTCTTCCTTCTTGTTCTCCTCTCTCTCCCTCCCTCCTCTACCTCATGTCCCTGGTGAAATATGGGCCAGGAAGATGAGTGAAAGCTTGGCTGGAGAGAAACACATGGGCTAAGTGCAGAGTGTGGAAGGCCAGCAGGTAATAACAGGAGCCTTCTTGGAGCGGACCCCGGATTTCAGCAGCATTTTATTTTCTGCTGCTGAACAGTCGGCGGAGGGTTGGAAAGTGTAGAATAACACCCGCTTGGCCATGTGTCTGCAGCAGATGACAGATTCTGTATTTCTTCCTGCCTGTTTGCTGCTGTGTGGAACATTCCTCTATTCTAAATACGATTTCAAAAAGAGTTTGTCCTGCGAAAGCCATTGTAGGGAGCAGCTCACTGGGCCGTCAGAACAAAGCCCCAGTTGGGCTGGGGCTAAAATCAGCACAATGTACTATTTCTCCATGGAGTGGAATCGGCCTTGATAAATGTCAGCTCGCTGATGAATTACACTGCCATTTTGATTGACTTTCTCCAAGGGAGGTGCATCAATTTCTGTCGGTAGCTGTGTTTTTCTAGTTTGTTTGTCGTCACAGGTGCAGCTTTCCCATAAAGCCAGTGTGTTTGTGTTTTGTTTAAGACTGCAGTTCCTCCCCCTGTCTGACTGGAGATGCTGCATTACCGTGTTTCTGTGCTGTTCTATGAAGTAGTAATTTAAGATTTAAGAAGCAAGTCTAATATTAGAGGATTTTATGTGATCTTAAGAGAATAATTGAGGTTCGATAAGGATAGTTCATCTATGCATATTTCATAAATTTACACCAAAACACTTTTGGGGTTTCTGGTGTTTACTTGTGGCTAAAGCCATCAGCAATTTAGCAAATTCTTTACATTCCCAGGTGAGGAAAAAGTAATCAAGCACTATTAAATAATAATCAATCACATTGTGCTTTATTTTCCAGCTGTTGTCGGCCACAGTCATGCTGTATGCAAGCGAAGCTTTTCAGTCTCTAACAACTCATTCTATCACCCAGCTCACATTTCTCTCCCCACACACGTATAGTAACACCCCCGAGGTGTCCTAGACCCCCTCTCCAATCCGAGTCCATTGCGAATTGAACCAGGCACAATAAATGCTGGAGAGCACATGCCAAAACATTTCTTCAATGTGCTACAGTATCTTGAGTTAAAAACAAAATTGAAAAACATATACTAAGAGACATACACTAAGAAGCTAACATGAATGGTATTAGTATTTCTTGACTTCGATACTTCCGTGAGTTTGTGAGCACAGAAATGTACACTTCGTCATTTCTTTGTCAGCACAACTTACTGTTAGTGTTAAGCTAAAGGCAAGATAGGTAATGTGAAAATTCACACTCTCACAAGAAAACAAAAGGACTTGTTGACTTTACTCTTGAATCTGTATTAATATAGACATTTTTGTTAGAGTGTGCCTGCAGAACCATGCAGTATTTCTCATCAGCCAAAAATTAAGCTAACTAGCAAGCGAGGTAGCTAGACAGCCAAATTAGACACTTTAGAGTGGTTATTACAGTTCCAGCTGTCTCTCAAGCAGGTGTAAAATGAACTAGAACTAGAAGTTCCTGTTGTTTCTCCTTTGGGTCCATTTCTGGTTTGACTGTGGAAAAATGCCATAGTTTTGAATATTGAGTAAGAAAATAAAATCATGGAGTGATCAAATCCCACACTATTTCATGATCAAGGATTCTCAGCATATGATTTTAATTTTGCTGATGCAACTAAAAAGCTGGCATTGTCCAGAGTATTTGGCTGTACTCCTTATAGCGAGGACAGATTCTGCTCCCCCTGTGCCCCCCCTCCCCAGGCCGGACCAGAGCGTCAGCACCCCGCCAGGCCCTGGCCTGTTTATCTCTTCCGAAGCGGCCGTGATTAATGAGGCCCTGAACACATCCTCTTTCCCCCGAACCAGCTGAGTAAACAGCCTGCGTTATTCCAGCCCAGCCCGCTTTGGGAGCTCAGCTACAGGTAGCCAAAAAAGCCCCAGCGTGCCCCGTAAACCTCCCCCCAAAACCTCCCTGCTCTCTCTCCTGGGAAAGCCCTCTCACGCACAGGGCAACGGCAGAGGGCGACAGGGGGGTCGAGGAGAGAGAGAATTTCACCTCAACACATTGTAATACCTGCCAGTGATTTTGAACTGGATCATAGTAGTGTTTGTGTTTATCTATGTCAAATGAGGAATGCCAGTTTTCAGTATTATTGACACTAATTTTAGATTGTTCTGGAAGTCCAACCTTCTTGGCAGATGTGTTTTTTTCAAGCTGTAAATGAGGAATGTTGGTGTTTCTCTTTCTATTTTTCACTAGTGTGGACTTTGTTTGAAAGGGAAAAAGTTGTATTTTCATAATTTGCTTTCATGCACATATTTAAGACCAATGGGATCATTTGTTGTTTTACATTCCAGACAAGACCAACCCTTCACTGATGCCTGCTTTCAATACAGTTTTACTGTGGAATTGAAGAAAGCCAGACAGTTGCATGGTCTAATGGTGAACAAAGAATCCCACAATTCCTTCCTCATCACGTCTCTGTGGTTATTAGATTGAATAAAATTTATGTGAGACACACCAGGAGGACTGATAGGCCTGGGTCTGTTTCTCCATAATTGCGTGCAAATGAAGAATAGTTGTTTGGTGTCCCAGAATGTGTAGACTGTTTGTTTAGGGAGGATGATGGTGTCAGAAGTTTGTTTCTCGTACAAAGCTCTGGTGTCAAAAGTTGTACTCTTCACTTAGCAGGGGGCTTTCCACAGTCACAATTAGTCTTACGATGACCATTCCCTCTCTCCTGTCCTCAGGTAACGTGGCAAGGTTTTATGTTCCGCCAGTTCCCTCTCATTTGGGCCATTTGTCCGGAGACATTTCCTCCTTCATCTGTTTGTTTTTCTGCTTTTGGTGTCTGCCCTCACACTTCTCAAACTGAAGCTGATCACCAAGTTTGACTTAGACCCAAATGGGAAACAGCTCACAAAGCAATCATTGTCAATTGCACTAATTTACTTGCAGTAGTTAAGGCAAGAGTGGGTGACATAGCAAAAATACAACATCACGATACAGTACACAGTACTGAGTCATGCTTAATATGACCAAGGGCATGAACTAACATGATCCAAAGCTTAATACTGATTTCGGATTGACTTTAAGCCAATCTTGTAAATAACTTAGGACAAATCAACAAACTGTTTGTAAAAAAAAATGAATGAAAGATAATGGCATTACAGGCAGACAGCCAATCAGCTAAGTTTTTAACAGCTAGTTTATGTAGCTGTTATACTGTACTGTGCAGTCACAGACCATCCTCCAGTCAGTATGAATTCACATGATTCATTTTTCAGGGGATATTTCTAAGGAGATTAGATACATAAAAATCCACTTGCAAACTGAAAAGAAAAAACAAATGAGAAATAAACTGAGGAGAAAATCAAGCTCCACTTTTGCTTCAGAGCTGAAAAAATCAGCAGGTGTTTCTGTCCATCCTTCCACTATAACAGGAAAACTCAACACAATGAGTCTGAAAGGATGTGTAGCTGTCAAGAAGCTGTTACTGAGAAAAAGAAACAGACAAAAAAGAAGAAAATCGACAAATCAAACAAAGAAGCTGCTGGTGTTTTCAGAACAATGGACTGACCACCTCAGAGTCCGGACCTCAACATCATTGAATGTGTTTGAGATTAAAATGCAACCAACTAAGACTGATCTTTAGAGAGGTGGAAAAATATTACAGATATCTTTGAAAAACTCTAAGCAAGCCTCCCAAAAAGAATGGAAGCTGTAATAGAGGCAAAGAATGAACACATTAATAACTGATAAATTGATATTATGTTCAGATGTTGAAGCTTGTGGAATTTTCTATTGAAAAAACAGCTTTTTCTAATAATTATGTACAAGCCTTATTAACCATTTTGAAAAGAAATGAAATAATTGAAGGATTTTGAACAGTACTGCCCACTGGGTGTAGTTTTTTGACTATGTATATTTCATCTGCATCTGTCTTTATGATTCATGAAGTTGTTTAATGCTGTAGAACTGCTGATAAGACCCATAATATACTCAGAAAAGCAGTAACAAATCACTTATTATTCAGTCATTAATCTTAATTATTCAGAAACTTCTATTATTATATCTTATTAATTATTCATAAACTGCTATTCATTGTTCAGTGATTATTATGTTAGTTGCATGTTTATGAGAGGGAGGAATTAGTGTAGGTCCACATATGAACCCTTGCAGTTTAAGGGGTTTAAGAAAATGGTGCTGACTAAAAAAAGATAAATGCAAGCCACTTCTCTACCCTCTTCCATCTCTCACAGACGTTTGTGAGTGTGCAACTCGCTCAGGTCATCCTCCTCTTGATCCACGCTGGTGGTGTTGGCTAGGGCTGAGGAGGACTGTGAGTCAGGCTGGGAACAGAGCGCTCTGCTAGTTCTGTGTGGCTGGACAAAGGCCTCTAGGTGGACGTGTGTGCTGAAGGATAGGGAGTGGGCTGAAAAGCAGGATAATTACTGGTGACAGGGACTGCAGATGTCAGGAGACACAACTGAGATACACCTTCCTTCTTTCTCCCTATAACCACTACTGCATCCAGATTGGAAACAGTGGGACTAGAAGCTGTATAAGAAACATGTGTAGCCTGGTGATCCATGCCATGCTTCTTACCAGCCACTTTTAACCCCTTAAATGCCTAAAGGCCCACCGGCAGGCCCAAAGTTTTATTACACATGTCTATGACTTCAGAATAGCTCAGCCAGTTTGCATCGATTTCCCTGTTGTTACTGAATAATTAGCCTTGGAATGTAGTGATCCTGGGATTAAAGAGGTAAGGTAAGCCTGCCAAAGATCTGGGGACACTTTGCTTTATACAATGTTCCTAATAAAAAAGATTTTTATTTATTTATTATTTTTGTTTATGGAAAACAATACCATAAATATCACAGTAAATACAGCAGAGTCCAAAAGTCTGAGACCACACTGAAAATCTGGCATTTTTTCAATGAAAAACAGAAAAAAACGTTATGACGAGTAAAGTCGAGATATTCAAGATTTTGCACTGATTCTAGGCCACTTCAAAATTAAGCATATTTGTGACATTACTCATGTTAAGGCCTTTGTGTCAGATTTTTAAAATATTATCTCTTCCACTGAAGCATGTGGTCAGACGACAGTTATGACCAGATGATCACGTGGTATGGTTCGACACATCAGAGGCTTTTGCACAAACTTGTGGAGTCCATGCTGGCTTGAGTGTGCACTGTCATTAAAGTAAAAGGGAGATGCCCCAAATACAGAGAAATTCTGAAATTCATGTAAATACTTCAAAGATTCTACTCTTCACATAAATTATGCTGATAAAATTTGTAATGAAAAAATGTAGTAAATTAGAAAAGGATGCAAAACTGAAGTACTTTGAAAAGCATCTAGTATTCTCAAACTTTTTTGACTGTATTTGCAAAAAAAAAGTAAAAATTAGAATCTGCTTTCATCAAAAAAAACCTCTTTTGGCACCTATGACTGCTGTACACACTTTCGTTAAACAAACATTTAGGAATGGCTAGAAAAACTTACTGTTTGGAGAAAGGCCTTATTCACATAAAAGCATGTCCTGTATTTGAATGTTCTCAATAAACACATTTAAATGAGAAGCATAGCTGCATTTTTGATTGAAATGTCTTCAGATCTGTCCTGATCCTGAGGTAGTTGAGCACGCACTGTGATTGCATCAGTGTGTAATTTAAACACACTGCAGCCAGCTTGTCTACAATGAAGGTTTAATTTCATATGAGCTCCACACACGACTTTCCATATCATTCTCATATCTCTAGTTTAAAAAGTTGTTTTTGGCATTTGTATGTGTATTGAAAGCCAGGCTTACAATCATGAAAGTTGAAAACCATTTGCCCCCTTTGAGGGACAGCACATAGTTCTCTCCCCACATCTGCCTATGGTTTTTAACCCATTTATAACTTTTATATAGAGTATATGTTCAGTTGTATACAAAGGTTTGAAAGCCCCTGGCCAAAATGCTTGTTTTCTTAATTTTCGAAGTAAAAAATAAGTACCCATACTCTACAAGAAACACTTCAATATGGCACTTTACATCAATTTTAAGCATGTGTAAAGATGCTATTTCTTGATTAGTACAATTACCCCAGTTGGATCACAGCAATAAGAAGTTAATGTCACGTGTGAACATGACCTTATTAACTACAATTGTATGTACACTAATGATTGTATACTAATCTGATTAAGACTGCAAGACTCACTAAGCTATGCTCATGTAAACAGCATGATTGAATCTAAACAGTCCAATTAATACATACTAGCCAGGCCAATATTTGTTGGACTATGACAAACACACCAAAACAAATATGAGTGACAAAAGGTGAAAGGGTTCAGACTTTTGTAAAGCCTGAAATAATCAGTTAAAGTTAATACATTAGAGAAGTCAGGTCAGATTTTGTGGGAGTATTTCAGACCATATCATCCATCTTTATTTGATAACACCGCATGCACAGGCTTGAAAAGAAGATCTGACTCTATGTTTTGGTCTCAAACACAAAATCAACAATATAAAAATGAAGATGACAATAGTAGATCATTCATTTACATGAATAAATGTTGTTCACCAAGTTTTGACTGAGTTCTCTTTGAATTCTCTTTAAACACACTCACAGTCATCAGATATATCCCCTCAGGGAAGGGAACAAAGCACGACCGATGTTGCTGTTGCATGGAATTGCACATTTCCAAGTCCCTAAATCTTACATAGCATAGCATTATCTACACTTTTATAGAGCCATTGTAGATGTTTTGGTGCAGTCCAGTTTCTTAGACCAACTGAGAACTTAGTCAGGTTATTGTGTGCACGTAAACGTAGTTATTGTCACATTTTCCATATTTTGCAGTGGTTTTTACTCAATGTGATAGTTAGTCTCTAATATGTTGTTGTTGCAAATCCATAAAAATTGATTTTTTTTTTTTTTTTTAAAGCTAGTTGTCTCCAAACTTCATAGAAGCTCTAACATTAATCATAGGCTTCTGCTGGCTATTGTTATGACAACCTCTAATTCTGACAAATGAAAATTGGAATAGATATAGGAAAACTTGAATTCTACAATATAAGAAAGAGACACAAAAAGGCAGGGGAAAGTTCCAAGACTGCAGTACAGCTAAAACAAAACAAAATGACTGATTTAGTCTCAAACTGAAGTTATGCATTGTACCCATGCTTGAGGTTGGTCAAAGAAGCCAACTAGAATGTAATGATGGGTCTTGGGAAGCAGAGAATAGTTCTGTTGATTGATTATTAAATTGTGCACTTCTGTGTTCAATAACCTTTTGGAAAGCATTAATTTAATTACTGTGGAATTGCTTTGAGATTTGGATCGGTGTTGTTTTTTTTTTTTGGGTCTGGAATTGTTTTCAGGCCTGTAAAGTTCAGTACTGTGCAAAAGTCATAGACCATCCTTCTGACCACCTTTTATTTAATTTCCAGTTAAAATGGCCATTGATTGCAAGTTCTTCATTTTTCAGAAGATATTTTTAAGGAGATTATGTATACGACAATGCATCTGCACAAAGAAACAGGAAGATAATGGGAAAAAAAGTTTCCAAAGCTGGAGATGAAAAAATATTTAAAAAAAGATACAGAGCAAATGGGACTCCTAACAACCATGCAAGACCATGTGTATATATATATATATATATATATATATGTTTAGGTGTGCTGGCACCACATTCTTATTGTCTAACACTGTTCATCTGTGGGCAAATGTGTTTATTTGCATTGATGTACATGTATGTGTACATGAGGCATGTGTGTAGAGGGGTGGAGGTGGACGGGCCGTGGCCTGCGTGTCGCCGGTGTGTATTCTCCCGAGGCAGTGGGCTGATCTGTGGAAAAGTGCTTGACGCTCTTCCTCACAGTGAGCAAAGCGGAGCAGAGGAGCCAGTCCAGGAGAACACAAACAGAGGTGCTGCGTGAGCCGCAAATCCCCGCTTCCTCTGAAACTTCCAGCCCGCTTTTTTCCTGTCCAAATTCCATAGCTATTAAACTTTCCTGGCAGCTGTTCAGAAAACAGCGGCAAAAAACCTCACCCAGAACCCCCCCTTCCCCCTTCCCCCTTCCCCCTAATGCCCTCCCCAACCCCTCCCCCTACCCCCGCAGCACACCAGCACTTGGGCTATCAGAGATCTACCGCCTGACTCCTTAAATAAAGCACTGACTTCATAGTTGTTTTTGCTGCAGATCAGGTTTCCTCCAAAGTGTCTACTGGTTTTCACAAAGGGTCACGATGAGGTGTGGGTGAATGGGGGGCTCCCCTTTCCATGTGTTTAGTCTCAGACATGTCTGACTGCATGCCCTAAGAGAACAGAGATGATATAAAACATGGCCAGATTAGTGCCAAGTAAATACTCAGCATTATGATTTCAGCACTGTTCTAACAGAAGCCCTTCAGCTCAGCAGCTGCCATTTAAACAGCCACTCGGTTCATTTATGGACACCATCAGAATCAGAAAACGCATTATTCGGCAGTATGTTGTGTGATTCATGGGCTTGTAGGGGAATTTGTCTTGGTGTTGCATTAAACAAATAGCATTTTAGAAACAAAAACGGAGCACATAGGGTGCAAAAAGACATGCAGATGGAAAAATGTTGGTAGGCGTCTGTTTAATTGGGGACAATAGATTTGCAAATGTGATGCTATTGTTTTATATATATATGTCCAACATTTTTCTTGGATTATTATTTTTCATTTGATGTTAAATGTGGTCTATAGTACCAAAACATGAATTCGTTTTTACATTACATTTTCCAACCCTTCTTTATCCCTTAGAATATACACAGGCTGTGCTTTAAAGACAGGTATAAAATGAGATTTGATGAAAATGATGGGCTGCTCTGTATTGTGCCTCATTTAGAAAGCAGTTTAGGCTGAAACACTCCTTATAACTTCATCATGAATGGGCAGGTCTAAACCTGAAGAGACTGATATTTACAAATGAGTTGGTCTTGTGACACACAAAATACCTGTTAACTAAATAAACCCATTAAATAAATAAATAACTTATCAAAGTGAATGGCAAAGAGAGTAGTAACTTCCACTGGGCCTGAGTCAATCACCATGTTTATGTATTTTAGGCATTAGTTACAATAGCAGATAGAATCATTGTAATAATATTCTTAAAATTATGACTCTGAATATCAGCTATGTGTTTCAGTTTAAAATTTCCCATCTGCCTTTTGTGCAGTTTGACGGCTATCATTTCAGTCTCTGTCTTGTACCTTGCCTCATCGTTTTAACTCGCCAAGAAGCCCATGGGACTTGGTGGCCAGGCCAGCTGCTGTGAGCTGTAAAAAAGCTGGGAGAGAGTGATGGAGAGGGGAGAGTGGACTGCGTGAGTTTGGGGTCAGACCTCTATTGCTAAATGAGAACAATCTGGTACTGCCTGTGAGCTGTGACTCAAACTGAAACACAGAATGAGAGTGAGACAAAGGAGAGACAACAACTCGCCTTGTGAAAAAGGAGCAAGAGAAAGAGAGGGAGAGAGAAATCGGTTCTGACACCTGTGGCGGAAGCCCAGCATGCATCAGTCCTGGATCAGCAGGCTCTGGCGTTCTACAGAGAAAAGTGTGGTGCTGCTGGAATCTGATGGGCCATGCTGCAATAACTCAAGGCCCAGCTCAGAGAAAGCTGATAGCCTGGCAGGCGTTGGTTTACAGCCAGATGCCCTGAGAGCAGCACTCCTGGATGCTGCTGAGACTTTATCCTCAGACGCTGGCAAATTTCATCAGAATGGCTGTAAGAGTAGATTTCCTCTCTTTCACTGACGTGGACAGAGAATAGCACTGCACAATATACCCTTTGTTAAACATTATTGCAATATTGGACTTTGCAATACTGATATTGGAGAGGCCTGCTACATACAAATGAGCCTCAACCAGTTACCAAATTGTTTACAGTGTGCTGTGAGCAATCACAGATGTTTATTGATGAGTGCTTCGTGGGTGTTTTGTTAAATCAAGGCATTTATATAATTTTGGTAAAAATTAGGGATGGTCAGAATAATCTGAACACTCATTTCAAAAGTAATTGTTTGTTAAATTGGTGTTTGTTTCTCTATTTATTCTTTTTTAAGTAATCCACAAATATCGCAGCCTAAACTACAATAAATGTAATCAGCACATGACTTTAGACCAGTTATTGTGTTTACGTTTAAAAATAAACTTATAAATTAGAGTCAATTTTATTTAATAGTTCATAAATTAATACCAGACATCCAAATCACCTCAACTCAGAAGATAAGAAAAATGCTCAGTACAGATTTTGTGATAAGATGTTGGTATACCATTGAAGCAAAACAATTTTGATGAGTCATTTAAAGCATGTTAGTATAGTGATCCGTATCTGAGTACTGCTTGGAAGGCTACGTGCCTTAACCCGAATTCACACCAAACGTGACACATCAGCACCATGCAAACATTGTAAGAGAAGCACATGCAGCTATGCCTACAATCCATACCTATGCCCCCAATCTCCCATCACCTCTGTCATGTTACTGCTTCAAGCAGCAGTATCAGCTCTTTTTGTCTGCCTTTCTTTTACTAGTTAAACAGTTTTACAGCAGACATAAAACTTGGCAGCACAAACAGCACAACAGTTGGTATGAGTATGAGAGAGTATGAGTATTGCTGTTGGTATGAGAGAAGAGTCGCTTCTACATACCGTTAGTCCAACACAGGAGCTGCTCTGCAACTGCTAGGCCACAAAGGTTATCACACAATTTTTTGTGAATTATTATTTGAAAAATATAGTTTAGAATTCCAAGGAAAAAGAAGTATGTGATTTTACTGGACCTATGGATTTGACGCATAACTTTGCAACATTTCTTCCCTCATAGATATTCCATGATCAACTGTGAGTAGTATTATTAAAAAATGGAAGCGTTTAGGATCCACAGCAACTCAACCATGAAGTCAGACTATGTACATTTACAGAATGGGGTCACCAAGTGCTGAGGCGCATAGTGCATAAAAGTCACCAATTCTCTGCTGACTCAATAACTGCAGAGTTTTAAAACCTCCACTGGCATTAACATCGGCACATAAACTGTGTACCGGGAACTTCATGGCATGGGTTTCGATGGCCAAGCAGCTGCATGCAAGTCTTACATCACTAAGCACAATGGCAAGCGTTGGGTGGAGTTGTGTAAAGCACACTGCCACTGGACTCTGGAGCAGTGGGAACATATTTTGTACAGTAATGCATCACTCTTCTCTATATGGCAGTCTAATGGATGAGGCTGGCTTTGACGAATACCAGGAGAACATTATTCGCCTGACTGCGTTGTGCCACCTGTAAAGTTTGGTGGTACAGGGATAATGCTATGGGTTTTTTTTAGGGGTTGGCCTAGGCCCCTTAGTTCTAGTGAAGGAAAATCTTGATGCTTTAGCATATCAAGAAGTTTTGGACAATTGTATGCTTCTAACTTTGTAGGAGCAGTTTAGGGAAAACCCTTTTCCAGCATGACTGAGCCCCTGTGCACAAAGCAAGGTCCCTAAAGACATGATTGGGTAGAAGAACTTGATTGGCCTGCACAGAGCTCTGACCTCAACCCCATTGAAGACCTTTGGAATGAACTAGAACAGAGATTGCAAGCCAGACCCTCTCATCCAACATCAGTTTCTGACCTCCCAAATGCTCTTCTGGATGAATGAGCAAAAATTCCCACAGACACTCCAAAATCTTGTAGAAAGCTTCCCAGAAGAGTGGAAGCTGTTATAGCTGCAAAGAGGGGGCCAACTCCATATTAAGACCTATGGATTTAGAATGGGACGTCATAAAAGCTCCTGTAGGTGTAATATGTAGGTGTCCCAATACTTTTGTCTATATAGTGCAGTTTTTATTGTATCATAAAGCATGTTGCAATTGCAATATGCAGCAAAATAATCTCTATATGATGTTTTGTCCACATTGTGCATTCCTGACTTATAAAATGAAAGCCTGTGGCAGGTGAGAGCAGCGCTGATGGCCTGGTGAATACAGGCTAATGCAGACAACTGTGGTCCTAAGGTTCCTCGCTATTGTTTTTGGTTAGCTTTGGAATTGCGAATCAAAGGCTAGTTTATATCAAAGGCAAGTGTTTTGTGGGATTAAGAGTGTAAGCCCATCAGAACTTCCCACAGCTGTTAAAAGTTCCGATACCATAATCAGTCTGTCTGGCCATTGATGTCTGCTGATGTGAGTGCACAAACCAGCATGTTCACTAAACAGCTGGTGACTTTTACATACATTGTGCACAAGCATTAGTTCTGTCTCCTGGATTTATGGTTTACATGGGCTTAAGGTTAAGGGGAGACAGAGAATTAGTAGTGTCTGGACGGAGTTTATTTGAATCCCATACATCTTCACATGGAGTATATGATCACTGAACAGTTTGTGCTACAACATCTGCTTGCTTGAAAAGACTAAGGGCTGCTTTCCTGGTAATGGACTAAGCCTAGTCTTGGACTAAATTAGACTCCACATGGTGTTTCACCATTGAAAACAACTTATTACCTTTGGTTTTAGTTTAATCAGGTACTAGGAAACCAGCCCTCATAGTTTTATATACTGTACACTGACAAAGAGGGAATTCATTGAATTTGCTTGATTCAAATGGGTACACAGTTTCCTCATGGATAAAATATATTACAGCCACACATTTACTGCGAGAAGTAGGTAAACTGAAAGACAAAAAAAGGTTTCATTTTTGTTGTTTTTCATTTTTTGACATAATGTGAGGAAATCAGCTGCCATTTACATGCTCCAAAGTAGCTTGAAATAAAATCTTATTCCCTTAACTTACATTAAAAGTAAAGGATGTTTTTGCCCTCTACTGTAAACCTGCCATTTTGGAGATATTTGTTTTGTTTTTTTTTGGACAGCGACAATATGCTGTATGTAGGCATAGTATAATAAAATAATGAATTTTAAAAAAATATTAAACTTAGCAGTTATGTATGTACTGATGTCTACACACACACAGAATGTTACTGTTTGTAAAGTAGCCTATAATAATTTACCAGAGGTTACTGTGAGTTGTAAGTCCAAATGCAATACTCCACATTGCCATTAGAGTCAGCAAATCTCCTGAGGGCATTCACAGCTATTGTCTTTGTCTTTTCCCAACCCCAGTCCTGGCAACCCATGAACATTTTTGTGCTTTGTTTCATCGAGTGGAATCACCTGATTCCAATCGTTAAATAATTAACAGGCACCTCATAGCCTGAGTCAGGTGTATAAAGTGAAAAAAAAAAAACAAACAAACCACAAAAATGTCACTAGGACCCTGCTCTATAGGTTGTGACTACTAAATGAATATAGCTTAAAAATACCATCTACAGTACTGAACAAAGTCAAAATCACCCTTTCACACTTCCAAAAAATTCAGAAAATTCTTTTTTTTTAGCATCTGAAAAAAAAAATCTGAAAACATGTATTTAACAGAAACTTACACAGAAGACTAAACTAAACATAATGTGATTTTTTTAGTATAGATTTAGTATGTCAACCATTTGGCTTCATTACAGCTTCCATTCTTTGCTTCAGACCTCAGTTTGCTTTCAGTTTTTCAATGAAATCTTCAGGGATATTTTTCCACACCTCCAAAGTTCAGTCTTAGAATTTGGTTACATTTTCTTCTTCTTAGGATCAAAGTAATCCCAATTACAAATTTAGACCCATCAGTCCATGAAACCTTACTCCACATCTCAGAAGTCCAGTTTCAATATTGTAGTGTCAGTTTTCTTTGTCTCAGTAAAAGTTTCTTGAAGCTACACATCCTTTTGGACCCATAGCAAACCCATGTTTTCTGTTTTTTCCTGATGCTGAAAAAGAAATAACTAGCACTTCCTGTCTGTTTTGACTGGAAATTAAATAAACAAAATGGTGCCATAAAAATTTTGTACAATTGAATGAAATCATAAACTCTCAGGAAAAAAGGCACTGAACTGTTACCGTGGTGGTATCTTCAATGGTACATCATTAGTACATTTAGTTAGGGAAAATAATTGTAGCATAATCCACTGAATTTATATTTTTTAAGTTGTATTGACTCCACACACACTTTCTTGTCTCCAGTAGCTTAATTTTATAAAACATTAGGTCATAAAAAAGCACAAATATGTGTTTTCCTTGGGGGAAAAAAAAAACATTTAAAGTGCACAGTTGGACCTCATACCGCTGTTATACCTTTGAAGGTACATTTGTCTTGTTTGTACCTTGATGAATGAAAAATGTACCTGCACAGACCCTTTTTTTCTGACTGTGCATGACATGACATCATTCTAAAAACATTTGGGAGTTAAGACAGATAATAAGTTAGTGAGCTATATGGACCAAAAAAATTAAACAAAAAACGTTATTAACTAATTGATTTAAAATTAATTTTCTGTTCTGAAAGTTTTTGTTTCTAGCAGAATATCATTTGTTTCTGGTTTTCATTTTCATGCCTTGAACCGGTTCAGAGCCCTGGTAGAGAGCCTTCCATTACACTCACTGAATAAATAATATTCAGGTCACTGGGTGGGGAGTCTCTCAGTGTACACAATACCCATTAAATATTAAATGTCAACATACAGTAGATTGTAAGACTGGCTCTCACTACATCCTGTTGATAAATTTCTCACCTAATCCTGTAGTGTGCGTAAGAGAGTATGTGTGTGTGTCTGTGTGTGTGTGTGTGTGTGTGTGTGTGTGTGTGTGTGTTTGTACATATGCCTGTATATCTACGTTTAACTACAGAAACCCCCTGGTTCCCAGAGGGCCTGCCCTGCTTTTGCAGACAAGCTGCAATATGTCTCATTAAAAAGTCTTTTGACTCCCACCCCCGACCTGGATCTGCTGTTTTCACTGTTGTTCCTAGTCTGGCTCGACACTGTGTGCACAGCTAACTGTTCTCACATATCTCATTTCAAACCAGAGGAGGCGCTGGCCACAGAGCAAATGCTTCTCTAATTGATGCTAAAGGGATATGCAGACACAGACGCATGTTGAGGAGATAGGGACAGAGGAAAAAATTAGATTGGTTCTGTGGAAATTCAGAGTGTTGTGTCAATGGGGAAAAATCTCAGGGCATTACGAATACTCTATTTTTGTACTTGGAGTGTGTTTTTCTTAGTACACCATGCTTATGTAATAACTGATGTTTGTTTCCATCAAGCATAGACTATTTTTTGGTTTGTAGACATCACTGATTGGGTGCTTGTGTGTGTCCTCATGGTCACTGTTTGAAGTGTACAATTAAAAATGATGCACTCTTTTTACTTGATTCAAATATGTGCATAATTTCCTGATGAATGAAACATTGCATATGGCGTCGAGTCTGAGTCGAGTTTTGAACTGCTGCAGTTCGAGTCTGAGTCGAGTTTTGAGTCTCTAGGGTCCGAGTCTGAGTCAATTCTGGGGTCTTTGGTAAATAATTTTAGTTTAGTTAGGTTTTCAGATGCAGGCATTGAATTATACAAAGTTAACTCGTACTACAACCTGTCAGGTTCAACACGGATTCAAATAATGCACCTCTTGTTGTAGAAATAAGGGTAGAACTGATGCTGAACTGAAGTGCAAACTAGGCTATTTACTAGTGTTCCTAGTATTGAGGCAGATTGTGTTTTAGGACATGTAGATCAATAAAGCATGCTTTAATGTGGGCCACTTTTGGCTTACATGCAGTTTGCCAGTGCAGACAGAGAGCCAGCAGTGCCATTTGTTTGCCAGTAGTGGCCTACATTCGCATGCTATGGGACAGTGTTTAAAGGACAAAGGTAAAACAATTTACATAGCATGCAACATTGCTGGCCAGCACAGTTTTAAAGGAATATGTTCTAAAAGTAAAATAAAATAAATCCACCCATATCAGCTGATAACTTCCATAATAGTATACTAGCTACCATGCTTGCTTTCTAAACCATGTGCTAGCCCATAATTTCAAGTTGTACATTTGGCACTTTGTTCTTTCCATCAGACTGAAGGTTGTTTTACAGTGAATGGCTTGTTATTCGATCAGTTTTGAATCTGATGCCGCTGAGAGCTGAGGAAGAACAGCATTGCAGTAATAACGACACATGACCATAGCAAAACTAACAGCCAAACTCACACATGTAACACTGGAAATGAAAAGTTTTATTCATTTACCACACTAAGGTTGGTGCTCCTAATTTTGTTTTTTCCTCAGGCTGAAATTTCACAAGTCGAGCTATGAGTCATTATAGGGGGAGTCAAATGTAAAGCTGTGAGTCAGTCAGTGTGAGACTTGAGTCCCCATCTCTAGTGCATACAACAATACAAAAGGACAGAACAGCGCAGACAAATACCAAAGAGCAGGACATTAAAAAACAGTTGAGGCAGTGCACATACTGCAGTAATGGACAATGTGATGCAAATTTGGCAATGTTGTGATTGTGCGTGTACTGTTCGCGTGACAGAAAGTTTGTACTTTAGCTTTTATTGCAGGGACAGATTGCTGGGCAGTGTGCCAGACTGGCTGCCCACATGTCTGCAGTGCCAGCCAGGCAGGACTGAGAGCAGAGCTGTCTGTGTATGTGTGTAGTGTGGTTCAGTGTCCTGCAGACGTGAGCGAGACACACAGGCTGTGCATTACTGCTGCTCCTACACTAATCCCACCCAGACCAAACAGCTTACCCAGGCCAGGGAACGCGCTCGTGAAAGCAGGTGTTAATTAGAGACAGTTTAGTGTGGGGGTGGCGCTGGTGATACTGGTGGTTGTGGGTGGAGAGTTTGTTTGAGCATTTGTGTGGAAAGACCTTGACACATGAAGCAGCAAGCAGACACCGAAGAGGTAGTGCCAACCAAGGTTGACTGATGATCACCGTCCATCACCTTACCATCGCTGCAAGTTTAAGTTGTACATACCACAAAGAATACATCACATTTAAAACAAGAAAACTAGAAGACTCAGTAAAGAAAAACAAAAAGACAAAAATGCGGTGCTGGTAAATCGAGTAGCCACTCAATTAAAATAAACAAAAAAATAAATAAATAAATAAGTAAATAAATAAAATAGATGCCAAACCATTTAATTTAGCATTTATTTAATATCGCTATCTACTTAGCTGTCTTAAAAGGAGATTTTTCAATATTTCTGCATAATTCAAAAACATGCCAAACCATTTAATTTAGCATTTATTTAACATCCCCATCTACTTAGTTGTCTTAAAAGGAGATTTTCTAATATTTCTGCATAATTCTATCACTGACAAAAAAACATTTATTAAGTCATTCAGAGTGGTTTGATGTAAAACAGTTCATGCAGTAAACTGACCAACTCTTATTTGTTTACTAAGTGATTTTGGTGATTGATAGGAACCAAAGGTCACAATGTCTACAACATAAAAATAGCCATTTTAGTTACTATCCAAAATGACCAGTAAATCTACACATATCTTCTGAGTTTATATGTGTAGTGTTGATGATAGTAAAACAGTAAAAAAAAAAACAAATACTTTTCCTTATAACACCTTGCATATAAAATTGACTTAAAATTTCCCAAGACTATCATGAAACAATGTCTCAAACATCCAGCAATGGATTTGTAAGGATCATGTTCTGTGATGTTGCTTTTAGAGGTATTAACCCTTGTGTGGTTTTCATGTTTTTGTTATTCAGTGGTCTGTTGGACCCACCACATTATTGTTTTTTAAATCAATACAGTCATAACAATTTATGTAAAAATACCAGATGTTTACAATATCACAAGTGGCCAGTGTAGGGTTCTCCTTTAGCAGCTGTAGCCAGTTAGCAACCTGTCCATGTTGTCCACCCTCACACACACGCACATATACAATCACGTTCAGACACACACACACCCACACTAACAAAAGGCCATGTAGGCGGAGAACAGAGTGAAGGGACACAGCACCTCCACACCTTTATTCCCAGCGGCTTCACCCCAACACCACATGTGTAATATAAATGTGTAGGGAGTGAACAGTGTGATGTAATTGAAAATGTGTTATTTTATATGTTCTTCACAGAAAATGGCCAAGGAATCTGAGGTTGAAATAATAATAAATCACATCATTTTTCTTTTGGTAAACACTGAAAATGGGTCCCCAACACTGAAAAACAGACCCCAACACCACACAAGGGTTAAATGTTTCTGACGTCTGGTTCCTATCAACACCACAGAGAGCAAAATTCCTCTACAACAGAGAATTTCACATTAAACAACTCTGAACAGTTTTGTTTAAAAAATCGTTGGAATTCCCTTTTTAGTGAATGCAGTGTGTTATTAGCATTGTCATTGGCTTGGCAATTTACAGCCAACAGTCAATATCACAGCACAAAATCAAACTTGTTTCTGTTACTTTATGTGTGTATAGTGTTTGTACACTTGATGAAGGACAGTACATATCTCTGATTGGTCTGAGCCACAGAAAACAATAAGGGTGCCTCCATACTTATGAAAACTGACTTTCCACAGAGTATTTTTTTACTGACATGCAGTCTGCATGAGTTTAATATAACCTGTTGTTATTTCTACAGCTCATGCAGCAGGTAAAAGGGCTCAAATCTTCACTGACGCAGAAGCAAACAATCCATAGAAATGACTGATATGTTGGATCCAGACAGGATTAAAATCACTCTACAGTACTTCTGTGATTTGCTTTACTCACTCACTTTTTCTTTCTTCATGCACTGGTTTGTTAGGCTGAGCAGAACTCTATCTCAATGCCAACCTTCAACCCTGAGTAAGCATGCTCAATCGACTGAATGGGCACTGACAAGTTCTGAATATTGGTAACAGTCAGGGTCATGGCAACAGTCAGCCACAGAGGTTCAACATGGCCCATGGCAGCTGACAGCTGACAGCCGGCCTGGTGTATCAGGGCCTTAAGAAACAAATGAGCTGGCTTGCAGTGACATCAGCACTCCCCAGTCCCTGAGAAAGGCTGAGTCTCAAATGGCTCTCTACTTCCTATATACTGCACTACACAGGTCGTGAAATGAGGGCTTCTGCACCCAAACAGTGCACTACAGGTCCAACAGGAATCCATCTGGGATTCAGTCAGAGTGAGAGCAGACACTGACAGGACCTCCATTGTCTGACGGCATCGGCGTCCATGTGTTAGAAATCATCCTCCCACGTGGCGCGGACGGCTGAAATCCAAGCCCAGGCCCAAGAGCATGCCGTTGATGAAAGACAGTGCGGGAAGAGGAATATTAAAGCCAAGGCTCCAGAAATCCCAGCCTGTCACGCCACGGCTCAGCCACCCCCTCCCCACGGCCTTATGGGAGTTGGAGTCTGACTGTGGGGGCGGAAAGAGAAAGGAGAGAACGAAAGAGAGGAATGGAAGAAGGGGTAATAAGGGGAGGGAGGTTAAGACTGTGCATGCGGTATGATCTGGTGGATGAACTTAGCTGTAAGATTGCACTCACCAATATGAGGATAGAAGAAGAACAGGATAGCAGTATTACTGTATCTATAGCACTGCGGTATCATAGTGTCTCATGGGAATCATGGGAAACCCTTTAAAGATGCATCTGTTTTGTTTACCTGTCTACTTGTTCTGAAAAATAACTCATTAAATTTGGTAACACCTTATTGTAGAGCAGTGTTCATAATGCTACATGTCACCTACATAGGCCCTTAATGACAACCAACACGAACCTTCATAAACAATGATAAGAATTATTCTACCAAATTGGTTCAAATTCAAAGTTGAAAACATTTTGAGCTTTTAACTGGACTTTAGACTAAAATCATTCTGTTTTGAGTGAGCCTATACCTTCATTATGTTTATTTTATTAAAATAAATGATTGAACTACCGAAAAAATCCCCAAAACTTTGCCAAATTTTTCGTTAGTGACAATTCTAGCTAATTTTGAGCATAACTCACAAATGCATGCCAGTACATGACTAGCAAAAACAGCTTCGAACAGTTGTACACATATAAAATCATAATATTTTTCATAAAAACACAAAAAAGTTATTAATTGCAGAAAAATTGTGTTTTTGTAGTGACGGTTCTTAATGTTACACACTGATTTTCAGACTTTCGGACACATTTACTTCATAACAGTGGGATCTAACTCACCATCACTGTACCATGTGGCCATGAGGGACTTGTATATATTTCAACTTCACTTTAAAATATATCAAAAAGATCTTTAAAAATACAACTTTTAACAAAAAAATACAAAAAAAGTTTCATTTCCACAAGTTGAAATTTAGGGGTTGGAGTATGGGACAGACATTTCCCAATCGAAAGTGCTCTATAAATGATGATTTAGTACATATTTAGCTTATTGTTATTTCAAATCCTGCCTTGGGTTTAGATCATAATGTAATGTCTAAAGTCTGAATGCTATATTGTTAATATTATTTATTTATTTATTTTATTTATTTTTTCTGTGGGACCACAGTTTGAACTAATTTAATATATTTTAATAGAATGGTCCATAAACACTTACTCCAATAGGTGTCATTTGTTGCATCTACCAACATGTGATATTGACATGATGTGTAAGAGGTGACATTGTTTTTTTTTTGACACTAGGTCATCATGACACGTGTAGGGGGAATGACAGACTTTGTAGCTCAGTGTATGTCACAGTGACATAATGCTGATAATATGACACAGCTGGATGATAAACATTTTTATTTAGGTATATGCCAGTTGCCATAGCTTGTGTAGCCTTATGAACACTGCCCTGCAGTAAAATGTTACCCTAAATTCTAAATTTCCATTTAAAATTATATTTTTATGTATTTCATAAAAAATAATGAAAAAAGTAATGTTTTAAAGTACATTTTTAAAAACTAGATCTATAACCTATTGCCTTTTTGTTTGTATAAGGTTTTGTCTTTTTGTCCATCAGCCCACCACAAACAGAGAAGACAACTGCCTAATTTGAATCAGTTCAAATAACTAGTCATGCTGACATTTTCAAAACCATTTCTTAAATCAGCTCAACTTTATTTTTTAAATCAGCTCAACTTTATATTTGCCTTTTCTACTTTTAAAGTATCACAATGCAGCTATACTGAATACAGAATACGACAATAAATAACCAAAATAAAATCAATAGACAGAGGAATATTAATACAGTAATGAAGGTGGTGATGAAGTACTCCTTTTTGCCATTTTATAGTAGAGGTAAAAAATGTGACTTTAAGTGATTTTCAAAGTCAGACATCACTTCTACGCCACAATATCTGATCGCTCACATGACCTTCGAAAAACATTGTATGAATTGTACGAGTGCACAATGGACACGTTGCTTTATTTTTAGGCGCAGCTCTTGCATGACACTCACTTCCCCCAGCTGAAGTGTTCCCATGGCTTTACTGCTTTACTGAGCTGAGTGATGGTTCATGAACTGACCCATGACTGAAGGGTGGCCATTCACATTAATACACATGCTCACACCAGACCACTGACAAACAGGCAGCTCAAGTGTGTTCACCTGAAAGTACCTCTAAAGTTGTAAACCATAACAAGTAAACTGTTAAATATTTTTTATTCATTGTTGTTGTGCCCAAGAAACTATGAAGATGGCATACTCGTGTCTCTAAACCTTCACATATATCGAGAATGCAAAGATTTATGAATATGCACATTTGTGCATATTCTCCCTGTAGTCTCCTGCTTTTTATAACTGGGGTCTGGTATCCCACTAGCCTGAATGCTGTGCTTTTACCTTTGATCAGCTACACTATAACAAATAAATAAGTGACCAGAGTGGTTGGATGAAGCGACGATATGATTGGAAAACAGTGATGATTCACAAGTAACCCCATGCTATGCTTGTTAAGCAATAATCAGCTGTACTGTAAAAGAGAATTGATAAACAATGACACAGGTCTAATTTTGTTGTTGCTAAATAATATTTCCATGCAATAAATTGTTTGCTGGTGTGCTGACCAAAGATACTTCAAAATCATTGATTGTTACAGGGCATTAATAAGTTGTTAGACTACTAGTTTGCATGAGTTATACAATTATGAAAATATTGCACATCATAGACTGCAACAGCCATCTATAGATGAATCTATAGCTGCTTCAGCAATAACACTAAACTTCATATTTTGTATATGAAGCCTATAACACACTCACTCACTTTGATTTAGCAAGATAATAATTCTCCACATTAGCCTTCCACAGTCCTTCAGTGATCGCTGACAATGTGCAAAGGTCCCCACATAGAAGGTCCTGTTCAGTTCCTCTAATGCTCAATTCAAAGTTAAGCCCTTGACTTAGCTTACAAGCTGATAGCTCAACACATCATGGAAGTTAAATTTTGTCTTTCTGTCACTCTAACTTCAGTCACTCGACTGTGCTCAGTTAGATTTGAGTCTTTAGTGTCAAAGCAAAATTTTTATTTTAAGGGGCTGGTTACAACTTGTGGGGGGTGGGGTGGGGTAAAGCTAGGAAGCTCTATGTCACAGAAACATCACTATAGTAGGTTGGCAACGGTCAACTAACTTCCATAACCAGAGATCACAAATGTAAATTTTAAACACACCGCAAGCATTTACTATAACTGGCATAGCACAATGGTTACTGGTTAAATAACCAGAGTCGTACCGTTTACAGCACTAATAGTAGATGTCTAGAGTGAGTAGTTGAACCAGGATCTGATTTTGTCATATTTTTGACAGTACTGATGTTTCTTTCTTCTACTCTGTTGAAAAAATGATGATTAAAACCTTTGGGATTAAAACCAAATGTTTTTTCTTTCTAATGGGAATTGGCTTAATGGTTACCACTGGACACCACTAGCTCCCTGTAGGACCCTTTTAGATCCCATTTGGAAACCATCAAATACATCTGGAATCAGTCCCCGAACACCTGTTAAACCATTAGAATCTTTTTACACTGTGATATCAATTCATCAGACACAAAATACCATTACTGACTCCTGGACACCACCAGGAACAAAAAAAAACAACAACATGAATGGTTTCTATGATCTGACTGGTTCAGAACTAGTATAGTTTAGCTAATTCCTACAATCTGCTGACACAGCTGAGCACGTTAATGCTGTGTTTACATGTTGACATAAAAAACAAAAACATTGCTCTGTGCCTTATTGTGCTAATTGGTGTATCTTAATGACTTTTAATTGTTTAAGGTCGGAAAAAAAGGCACAAGGTTGCAGGAACTCAGCACCTAAGTTCATCTTGTATTATAAGAGCGCAAGACCAATTACATTTTTTAACATTTTGTAACTTTGGGATATTTTTTGAGCAGCTGGAAATAAGGGCTGGCCTAGCTTCTGTGTATTTGTGGCCCTGCTTTATTCTCTTGTGTCTTTTGGGTCAGTGGGATGGTGATGTTGTTCACTTGCTAGCTAAACTGCGCTAGCACCCATGGCTAAACAAAACAGTACAGTGGTGCAAGAGTTTCTGGCTAAAGGAACAGCTCCACACCCCACAGGATACGTTTACTCCCTTAGATCTGGCTATCGGAGCTCTAAGTTTGTGTCAATGGAGCATTAGTTTATCTAAATCGAACTTGTACTGTGGTTCAGGAAACTCTTTTTTCTGTTTTAATGAAAATGTGCACACTAGTGCTGACATTTGGCATCAACACTTGGCGACTCCCAGCACTGTCCAATTTCTCCACACGCCACAGAGTACCATTTGTTATTTTGCCATCACTGCTTTAAATAAAACGCAGAATGAGACTGCAAAAAGTCATAGTAGATCAAGTGACTTCAAATTTACACAGAGGTAAACAGAAAAGTCTTTTAGACAAATGCTAATTGGCTGAAACCTCAGCTAACGTTACAGCCATCTTTTTCACATTGTATATATCAGCCCACAAACAGCCAGTTTGTGGAGGTATTTAGCTAATACCATGATAATTGTATAGGTTATGTTAAAAGTTTTATTTCTTTACATTTATATGAAAAGCATGTATAAATTAACAGTATTCTATGCACTGTATTCTGTATCTTACTCAGGTAGAAACATGATTTAGTTGCCAGCAATCAGGTTTGGTAGCCCACATAAGAAGCAAAACCAAATTACAATTCAGTTTGCTGGACAAATGGCTAAAAGGTTTCTAATGTTTCTCAGCAGTTTGAGAAGCAGCTAAGTTTTAAACTACTTCAGTTTTAAACCAGAGTGATGTGGCTTGATGCACAAGATTATATAGTTACATTAGGAATTCAAGCTGGGCAAGTTTACAGTTTATACAGTGGGAGGAATCCAATGTTGATCATAATGAGAATGTAAATGGAAGACGTTCACCTTGTGTGTGGGCATTCATTTCGACCTTTATTTAAATAATACAGGACCTCCCAAGACCAATTTTGTCCCTTTTATGGGGGGTCCCTTTACCCCAGCCCACTCTCCCGGCCAAACTCTGATTTTGATTTAAGTGGAAAAGTGGAAAAAAGGGGAAAAACCTAAAATTTGTGCTGTGGTAACACATTTGGTAAAGTGGTAAAACCGATCTATATAATTAAAATAAGCCACCCAAGAGGAGTTAAGCATTTAAAACTATGTTTTGAATATAGAAAGCACTAGAATCTTTTCATTCCTTGGAAAATTCCACTTTTCCACAAATTTGAACAAATAGACAATACATTTACTCCACAATTATATGATCCAAGATCAGATCTCAAATGCGCCTGCAAAAATGTCAGCTGTGACATGAAATTGCAGTTACTTTGAAAAAGAATGTGGAGAATCTTAACACACACACACACACACACATATACTCTTTGGTCTAAGTGGCTCTCAAAGTCTCCTGCAAAATCCAAGTCTGGTATTTACTGGGGCAATAAAAGTAGTTTAAAACACATTAGCTTTATTGATAACCCATGAATTCTACTGTAGAGAAAGAAGCAATAGTGATCCATAACAGATCGTTTTACTCTACTGGGTTGCTCATAAAGCAGCACCTTTACCTGTCACAACCAATTCTTTGGGCATTAAGTTGCTCAGAGAGACACTGGATCAGATGAACCGATCAGACAAGACTGCTTTTGTTAGGTAGAGACTGTCTGGCTGCTGGGACACCTCTGAGAGTGATACACAGAGAGACAGACTGTGGAGAAAGACAGACAATGACTAGAGGACTCTGTGCAATAATACCTTAGATCCTGCTCCAAAGATGAGGGCTCCTTACAGCTCTGTATGCTAGATGACTATCAAAGAAATAGTGAACCTTGGCTAATCTTTAGAGCTAGGCCCAGGGCTAAATCCTGAAGAATATTGTTAACTGTCCCAAAATTAAAACTGTCCACCCAAAAACTCATTTTTTTATACAACATGCATGAAGTGCTGTTTCTATATGGCATAGAGGACCTACAAGAGTTAAAGAATAATAGTGCCAAATGATGAGCAAGTCTGTGGAGGGAAATTCTGGAGATTCTGTTTGAATTAAAGGGAGCAAGGATGAGCTTAGCTCCCCGAAAGAGGGAAACAATATTGAAAATAATAATATCCATAGATTGGGGATGTCACAGATACTGTAAATTAACCATTGTCTCATCTATAGCAATATATTTCACACCCAGAGCACGCACGAGCATTGCTTAGTGACTAAAAAATAAAGGTGCGTGTTCTTGCAATAGCTCACTTGTTTTTGTCCAGTAGTCTATTTTATGAGCATAGGCAGGAAAACATTAGCTCTTGTCATGATGGTGTTTGTATTAGGGATGCACTGAAAGTTCAGGAACCAAATTATTATTATTATTATTATTATTATTATTATTATTATTATTTTGGAATCCATTGTCTTGTGCGTCTAGTCATTCTCTCTTGTTGAGGCCATTTGATTCTGTGGTGCATATTGTAGCCTATGTACTGTTATAGTTTTATAATTTTATGTAAACTATTTTCAGCTATCGACAGCTTTTACTGGTTTACGGATTTCAGTTTTTGGCCAAGAATTTACATTTTTATGCAGCATTAATTTGTAAGGCAGTGTTAGTTGACACAATATACTGTTTTTTATTGCTCAGTGGTCAGTCGTACTGTTAAGATTCAAGATACAGTTGCTGCAATTTAATATTATTTTGGAACTGGCATGGGCTCATGTGCTCATGTTTGTCCTGAGAACTACTTAATAACTACATACTTTCTTACTCAAGTAATTATTTAGATTTTAAAGTAGAAATACTTGTACTAGTACTGTTTTTAGCTACTCCACCCACTAGCTGACTGTGATAACAACGATTGTTTACATGGTCATCAGTGCTGATTTGAATTTCATATCTCTTTATAGAAAGAAAACAGCAATAATTTTTACATCCTATCACTTTAAATGACCTGCAGTTCCCATAGAGGTGTATGGGTTGTTTCTTCTCTCAAAGCTAGAATAAGGTAAAGGCAGGTCAGCAGCAGTAAGAGAGATTCAATTTGTCTATTCAGACTCCTGCTCTCCTCCTCCTCTCAGCTATAGGAACCATCAGAGGAGCATTGCAGGAAGTCTCGCATAATTTAAAGCTGTGCTGTGCAACCCTGGCCCGTCTTGACTGATTGTGCAATGGAACTGCAAGATTTACTTGTCCTTGGGGGGTCACTAATCATCAGAGCGGTTTTTGGGGGGAGGAGGGCCTCAGACGTTCACTGACCACATCCTACATACAAGCTGTTTCAACAGACACACGTGCACACACATGCGCTTGAACATGCAACATGCATTCACCTACAGAGCTACACAAACCGGCATGCCCTCATACGCACACTTTTTCACTGCATCCTCTTTTTAGTGCAACTGCTGTCTTGGGAGGCCATGCGGAAGCTATCGCACATTTCCTCTGAGCTCCTCTCCTCTGCTCCTGTCCAGCAGTTTCTCCCCCGTGTGCAAGAGCAAAACTCAGACATCAGTGTGGAGAATAGGGGAATAGATTTGCAGGTGGCTTCAAAATATCAGTGCGGATGAGAAGAAAGCAGAGATGTGTCTGGGATGAAGGAGGAATTGAGAAGCCTAGGCCAGCGGTGGGGCCTGTTTGCCTGATGAAGGCCAGTCTTCCTGGGCCTCTGTGCTGCTGGGTGACAAGGAATGATGGGGAGAGATGGAGCCAAAACGGCTCTCTCACAGACTGTCGGACTGAAAATTGTAGAGGGCAACACATTTTTGGATGATGGAAAATACCACTCATGTATATACAGTGCAATCTTGACGTGACAGTTTTTATTGTTTTGGCTCTGTATTGCAGCACAATGGATTTAAAATTAAAGAATGACTACAGAGTTAAAGTCTAGAATATCAGCATTACTTTGGGGGTATTTACATTTATGTATATAGCCTGAACAATATATGCTATATTGCTAAAATATGGCCCCTGCTAATGATTGAGTGCAGGTATTTCAGCCACACCCATTGGCAACATTCATTTAAGCCTTGCAATCTTGTTAGACAAACACTGGTAATAGAATGGGTTGTACTGCAGAGCTCAGTGGCCTTTAACATGGCACTGTTATAGAATGCCACCTCTGACCACAAGTTAGTTTGTGAAATTGCTGTCCTGCTAGATCTGCCCCAGTCAACTGTAAGTCCTATTATTGTGAAATGGAAGTGTCTAGGAGCAGCAACAGCTCAGCCACACAAACTCACAGAGCAGGGCCACTGAGTGCTGAAGCTCACAGCGCCTATCCTCTGTTGAGAGTGCATAGTGCAAACAGTGAAATTTGGTGGGAGAGGAATAATGCTCTGGGGCTGTATTTCCGGGTCTGGGTCAGGCCTCTTAGTTCCAATGAAGGATAATGCTACAGCATACAAAGACATTTTAGACAATTATATGCTTCCACTTTCTTGGTAACAGTGTGGGGCAGACTCTTTTCTGTTCCAGCATGATGGGGTCCCTGTGCACAAAGACAAGTTTGGTGTGGAGGAACCCTGGTGGCCTGCACAGATCCCTGACCTCAACCCTACTGAACCTTTGGGATGAATTGGAACATCGATTGTGAGCCAGGTCTTCTCGTCTAACATCAGTACCTGACCTCTTTTGACTTAATGGGCACAAATTCCCTCAGGCACACTCTAAAATGTAGCAGAAAGCCTTCCCAGAATAGTTATAGCCACAAAGGTGGGGGCAGGGGTGAGGCAACTCGGAATTAATCCCAATGGTTTCAGAATGGGAAGACCAACAAGCTCATACAGGTGTGATGTATACTGTGTATACTGTACACATACTTTTGGCCATATAGTGTAGAAATCAGTTCATTTCATACATAAGCCCCCACTTTAAAGAGGCATTCCAAGGATATTTTTAAATGTTGACATAATTTAGTCATTGAAGTGAAAACAATGTTATTCTCAGTGTTTTGAAGTGAAACTTACCAACTTAGACATCTTTGCAGTGGCGGTAATAGGAGCCAGGGGTCACAGTGTCTACATTGCAGATATAGCCGTTTTACCTGCTATCCAAAATGACCAGTGACATGTCTGCACATGTCTTCTGCACATGTCTACTGAGTTTATATACGTAATGCTTATAACACAAAATAGAAGTCAGGCCAGAGTAAAAAGTAACCAGATTAAAGTTCATGTTAGTTTAGGCTTTAAGCGTAAGGCACAGCATCGGCTGATGTTTTGATTTTGTGTACAATGAGAGCTGTATTAAAGTTATGAGCTTGTGCTAGCCATGTTTGTCATGTATGTCATTATTTATCAGATTACCACTGCTAACACAATGCTAATTCTTGTTAGTGTCAAGCTAACGATGGTGCTTTAGCTTAAAAATGGACATTCAAACCTTGCGACATTGAGCTTTTTAGTTTATGTTGCAGTTGCTGTCCATTAGTAAAGATTTGAATTTAATACCTTGCTCTGAATACACAATAACTTCCTGAATTGCAGGCAGGATTGCCAGATTGCTGCTAGCGTTCCAGCCAAAAAAGAAAAAAAATGAAAAGACCACCAAAATGCATCAGCTACAGAAACAGCTGAAGGTCAGTATTTCAATCATAATACTATATAAGAAAACATTATAAGAAAAATAAAATTTCACATTAATAATAAACTGCAATTTCAAATTTCAGCGGTATTATATTAAGTATTTTAGGCAATTCTACATAAGTAAATTTTAGGTATTTTTGTAAAATCAGCCCACGTTTTGACAAACCAGCCTAAATTTTGTCCACCTTTATCCTCACTCAGTCCAACCCAAATCCACCCAATTTGGTGAGAAACTGCCCAACCTGGCAACTCTGACATTAGCAAGATGAGTGAGAGGAGGCAGGCTGTGGGTGTATTTGGCTTTATTACATGGGGAATAAATCAGCTCTATAAGCTCTTATTTGGCTTTATTGAAGACAGTTCTGCATAAGTATATGCTGGATGCTGCCAGCCACTTGCTCAGGGGCCACAAGGCAGAGGAGTATATGTATGCATATAATGCTGTGGTGCTCACTGCGATGCTTCTCTGTCACTGAGCCTCACTGCACTGCACTAAGCCTTGTTGTGCCGTCTCTGCTGTGGAGCCTTGCCAAACCTGTGCCTTCTTCGCTGTCTACGAAGTTGTTTGAATGTCATGTACAGTATGACCACTTCATGAATATTGATTGAAACATTAATGAATATGTTTTGAAGTGTTTATGTAAGACATTATGAATGTATGTAGATACCCTTCATGAAGTGTTACTGAAATGTATAAGATGTTATTTTGGAAGAAGGAACTTTAGTTATTTAATAACTACATAAATCAGAAGCTTATTACATCCTAAAGCCTATTTTTCAATAATTACACTGAAAACAATGCAAACCTTGATCTTGAGGTTAAGTGGTTTGTATCTTGTGAGAAATCCTTTGTGGACATGCTGGTTTTCAACAGTTTTTCTTCATGATTGAAAGTACTTTTTGCTTATCCGCTATTGTGGTCATCTGTGGTCTTCCAAGTCATTTACCATCATATTAGTGTGTTCCTGCCTAATAACAATATACTGCTTTTGGCTATGCTTTCTGATACACAGCAATCAATTTGTGCCATATTGTTGATATTCTTTTAGAAGACCTTTAGCATGGCCTGCGCTGACACGGCTGGACAGTGAAAGGTGTCAGAGATCTTTGAAGTCTGGTGAATTGTTGCCTCTGTAAACAATAGCAGCCTACTGATGGACGACAGCACTGAGGTTGGACTTGCAGGACATGCTCTAATTTCGTGAGATGCTCCTGACCTACACACCTCCGACTATCTGTCAAAAAACCCCACGCTCATGACCTTAGTGAGTATGTGAGTGAGTATGACAAAGCAAGACATTTCATAATAAAGCCTGTATTTTTGTTGCAATTAATCCCAGAATTTATTAGGCTGTCAAAACAAAATCTCGAAGCATTGAAAAAAAAATAAAACTGGAAAAAAGAAAATGAAGCAAAAATTTTGCATGTAATATGATTTTCCTTATGATTATACAAATGTTTGTTTTGGAGGAAGACCATTACATTTCCTCTGTCCAGAGTGAAAAAAAGCCAAAAGCAGATAGTGTTTTTTTTCTAATTGTTCTTAAAGAAAAAGTTAAGTCACTTTCTATCCATTTAACTGTCACTTTCTGCCCATCTAACGGACAAAAGTGTTTTTGTGAGCATGTTTGGTTAATTGCCCACAGAAAGGTCATATTCATAAAATGTGTAGTCATAAGCTATTTAAAGAATGCCCCCAAGTGAAATCTGCTTTCATCATCACAAGCTGGCTGGAGAATGTTCTGTTTTCCATCTCAGTTCTGTCAGGAAGCACAAAGAGCAGAACTGCCTCATACATGACTATTTTATAGTTCTTTTTTTCAGGAAGACTTGGCTAATTCAGCACAAGCCTACGCAATCTGATCTTTGAAATGGTAATTTATATGCATGATTTGGCCATGTCTTTTAATTCCTAAACGTCTACCAATTTCCTTAGAAATAATAAAAAAAATATGTTATCTCTTGTTGAAACATATGAAATTATGTGTTCCTGCCAAAAGGAGAGCTAATATATATATTTTCCTCCAAAAGTGTTTATTTTAGAAAATGTCACAGGTGTAAACGAACCTCTATCCACTACAGTGCATTTTCATTAGGAGCTCTAATATAATAATTATGGTTTATATGTGGGGTTTGTTTTGACAGCCATTAGCACTAATACAATAATAGTCCTCATAAGAGTGGAATGTGCAGGAAGTAATGAAGGATGGGCTGAGAGCAGCTGTGGTTGGCTGGGGTCAACAGCACTGGAAGACTTAGCCCCTGCCGTGGGTGTGTATGGAACCATTCCTGCACCGGTCCAGCACAGAGGCCACTCACCTCTCCAGTCTTTGTTTGGCTGGCCGGCCACAGTATAGGCCCACCATTGTAAGCCCCTGGACCCTGGATGCTTTACCACTGTTTTCTTTGGGAAGCAGGAAATTGGATGACTGGCTACCTGCTACAACAACATCCTGCACTTGAGAAGCCGTCTTTTCACCCATACCCACCTATTATTTCCCTCTCTACGCCAGTGGTCAGCCTCCAGACTTCTGGTGCGCCAGGCCCCCACGTGGGCTCCTCTGAATTCCACTCAGGGCCAGGATCAATTTATGTGTGCGTGCAGATGCTTCCGTCAAAAAACGAGATTCAAAGCCAAGTCTGGATTTGATGCCAAAGTTTCAAACTGATATTGCTGTTATAAACAAGGTAGAGTGAGAGCCCTCAGGCAGGTAGCCATTATGCACAGACACAGCCTGGCAGGTATCAACCCATGATGAGGAATTCGGTAACACTTTAAGTTAACTGTAAGGTAGTGTTCATAAGGCTACATGACACCTACACAAGAACAGCATGACAACTGACAGACCTACAGATGTATGCAAAGGTTTGAACATGCCTGGTTAATTGACATGTTTTGTTAATTTTCTGAGTGAAAATAAATTAGTGAGCAATTTCTCTTTATTTGCTCACTGAAATATGACATTTGTTTCATGTGCCACATGTGCTGTAACTTTTGCAGAGGCCATGTTTTATGCTTTATATTTCATTCTGTATGTTGAATTTTATATGAATATATACTATTTAAGATTTAAGCTATGTTACATCAGCATTATGTCACTGTGATATACCATGAACTATAAAGTCAGTTGTTATAAGGCCCATGTGTCAACCACAAGATCTGTGGGCCAAGTCAGGCCCGTGACAGTCTTGTTTGGCCCACAAAATTATTTTAATTCTCAATTTTTATTAGTCTGTTTCACCCTGAGATGCACTACAGTCCCCAGCATGCATTGCAACATGGTGTGGGTTCCGACCCCCTTCCCCCAACAATAATCTATGGCCCAGCGGTTACTTAAAAAGAAAAGATGCCTGGTATCAAATTTAAGCTAATAGGTAGTTGAAAAAAAAATACCTTAAACAATTTACTTTTACTTAGAATTATTAAAAATATTTAATACCTATTTTGCTGTTGCAGTTTTGACATATTTTGAATAAACAATGGCCAGTTTGGGTCATGGCAAAATGTTAGGTAAAAATGAAATAAAAACAGCTGGCCCACGGATTTGCTGAAATTTTTTAATATGGCCCTTTTAGTGGTTGAGTTTGACACCACTATTATAAGATTTTAATGTCCTGGCACAACCCAGTCAGTGTCAACCAACATAGATTTTGAGCCAACTTGACTAAAGAAACCTTTCTGACAGACAGCTGCTCATATAAGCCTTTATAAATGCTGATGAACGTTTATGTGAGTTGTCATGATGAGCTGATGTAGGTGTCATGAGGTCTTATAAACACTGCTCTACAGTGCAGTCTTAACAGGAATCCTGTATTCATTGTAAATGCATTAGTTTTTTAGCCGAATCAGAGCTGTAACATATTACCACAATGTGGTACATGTTGCTTCCCATAGTTGCCCTTCAAATCCTATATTTTACACTTGCAAATGATCCTCCCTGATGAGTGTTTATGTTAGGCTTTCTACTGGCTGTCCACTGCCTGTCATAAATGATGGAAGACTTAGAAATACAAGTTACTCCTCCAACTCTAGCCTTGGCTGAAACATGCTATTAATATATTATTTCAAATGTCATCTTTGTCACAAGAATTATGACGATAAATGTCATAGAGTCTCATGAGAGCTTTAAATAATTTCAAATTTCTATTGCTTCAAGCATCTGAAACAATAGAAAGTTTTATAGAAAATTGTAGACAGCATTGTTATACTAAGCAAACACAATCCTACGCAAAAATGCCAAATCATAGACCGTGTCCAATAAGCTCTTTCAGAATGTTTTTCAGGTCATAATTCATTGACTGAGGTTTAAAAAAATAATAATGTGATGCTCTTCCCATTTTTTCAGCGATTTATTCATTTTTTATATGGTTTCAGTATGCAACATCTGTGTCTCATCATTTTCAATCAATGTTAAAAAAGAGGTATAAAAATTGAAAACAATTGTTTGGTAGAAAAAAAATATATATTCTAAGAACAACTTGACAGCACAACCTAGACTAAAACCAAAGACATGTGACATTGAGTCTCTGGTGCTCTGGCACCAGATGAGAGATCCTGAGTAGGTCTTATTTTGTGGAGCTACAACAGATGGTTCTGATCAAGCTTCTGAACCCAACACTGCAGTGTGAAGTCAGTCCATCAACAGACCTACATCATAGTGTCGTCACTGAAGGTCAAAACTATTGACCAAAAATTTAAGGATAAAATGAATTAAAACAATGCAGACTTTGATATCATTTGCTTGGTAATAAGCCAATTTTGGTTTAAGAAAGTGTCCAAACTAGTGACCCCAGAGGAGCTGGCCATCCCAAAAATGTCCATAAAACAAAAGTTGTTTGAATGTGTTATAAGCTTGGCATTATGTTAATTGTATGCTGTATTTGTGGCTTCACGGTAGCAGATATCCCAGGATGCACAGTGGTGTGCGTGTCAATGTCTCTGTACATGGAGGTGGAGGTCAGGGTCATTTACTCAGAACTGGGCGAGGCTGCAGAATCCAACTCATCTGCTTCTAGGTCATGGGGGGAAGCAGGCTGACCACCTTTCACCCTCTTCCATTTCATGCGTCTGTTTTGAAACCACACCTTCACCTGTGAAAAAAATAGCCACAATCAGTACAGCGGTCGTAACCAAACGGATCCAGTTCTGGTTTTTTGGAACTATCAACCTCTTAAATCAGGGACATCCAGACTTTTTTCATGGGGAGCCAAAGTGCAATGTTTATGGTGGGCAGAGGGCCGAAAAGACAAAACAGTAAGCACAGAACTGCTGCAACATGTCGGCACAATTATATATATATTGACATGTTTTAATAAAGGCTTTTTATATTTTTCTTAAGACGGTGTGCCTGGGATTTTCTTTGCTCTGGGATTTATTTTGCACATAGCTTGTAGATGGATATTGTAGTTTTTACCACTCCCAGCATGGAACTTTGAGTATGCACAGAACGCTGCCTTTGGATGAAAACCTTGTCTCTCCAAAAACAGTAACTGTACAGGAGAAGGAAAAACACATAATTTTCATGGCCACTAGATATAACAGAGTTTTATTTAAGTAATTTTGAAAACTTTCTGTTGGTCCATTAATCATGGAAGTTTTTAAAAATGTATTTTAAAATAGTTTAATATATTACACTATATTTCATTACTAAACTGCTTCAAAAATATTTTTTCTTTTGAATAAGTTATATAGCTCATTCTATATAATCATCCTGCTCTAAAATGCAGGGGTGTGGCTAAAATAAGGCTCTGTCTACGGACTAAAACCTTTTGTGTGTCGGTAGTGACATCAAAACATGGGACAGCATTTTTCATATAAAGGCATCTCATGATAAATCTTAATCTTTCAACTTTACTAGGAAATCAATTAAAAAAAAATATTTAAAAACTGTAAATATTCATTTCACAAGTTGGAATGTAGGGGTTAGGGTTTAGGACAGACACCTTCCAATGGTAACTATAATGATGACTTTGTATATATTTAGCCTTTTACTATCTTAGATAATGTCTTGAGTTGGTAACAATTTTTTGAGTGGTCCTTTGTAGATGATTTATAAACTCTTAACAATATCAGTAACACATCAGTGAAGTGACAGTGAAGTAGCAGTAGTGCAGCATCTGAAAACATTAAGGTAAATATCCTGAAGACATGCTAATGATACTTACATTAAGTAGATGTATTGTTAATATGTTACTTCCATTAAGCAAAACCTAACCTTACCCAACCTTATCCAAAACCCAACCCTCTCCCGTGGCCCTAATCCTAACCCTATTCTTAACCAAAACCTAATCCAGTAAAGCTCCAGTTATAGAATGGTGTCAGCAGCATGTCTGTAACAGCTTGTAATAGCCTGTATTAGACCTGTTACATGTTCAGTGACTCTCTTTCTACAGATATGAGCTTCAACACTTAAAATAAAGTGAAAAACAGCTGAATTCAGCTGATTATAACCAAATTATCTTTACACTGTTTATTAAAAGTTTCTTGATAATCTACTGAATGTGTTCACTGCTGCTACATCAATGATATGTTGTTGATGTTACTGAGAGCCTGTTGAGTGTTTATTTCATCTAAAAAGGACCATATAAAATAAAGTATCACCATTGGTTTTATAGATCATAACATGATCCTTATTAATATTTAAGATCTGATTATATTTTTATGTTAGTTACTGAGGGACTGCAATTTGAACTAATTCAGTAGAATTGTCCATATAACATAAAAATATGTTTGTTCTCTAATTGGATGAGGGGGTGGAGTTAAGGTAACATTCTGGTGGGCCAAAACCAAATGCCCCCACAGGCCACACTTTGGCCAGCCCTGCTTGAAACTGTGTGCTTATCATTCAGATATTAATTTCAAAACGTATCATTCTTCATTTACTATAAATTATCCATTTAATGAAACTAATATGGAGCTGATCTAGTTATGAGTGTAAGGAATTATGGGAAGTGTGGGCCTTAGTTTATGGCATTTACTATGCAATATATAGAATTATGTACATCTCATCTATTCTGATACACATAAGGGGATTTTGCACTCAGCAATCAAGAAACTTGTGATATAATTGTTTTGATGGCTAAACTCAGAGGAGTGCAAGTCTGTGACCCTTGTGCATCCCTCTCAGCATTCCCTATGGAAACACATGAGCATAGACCATCTGTTCCCACACTATTTTTAAGAGTTTGCCTTTTTATTCAATCTGTCTGCCACTCAGTTGAGAGCGAGGAGCGGCGTTCGGCCAAGAAATGTAGGATGTATCGGAAAAAGTGGAGACAGAGTTGCAGAGGGATTTAGGAGGAACCCAGAGCAGTTTCAGGATCTAGAATGGCTGGTGTGGATGTGTGTGTGTGGGCCTGGGAAAGCCATCTAGGACAAGACTAAGTGTAGTCCATGTAAAAAAAGTATTCAAAACTGAAGATGAGATTAAAAAGTGATGAGAAGGCTTTAGCAGCCTTTTTTCACACACATTTCACCCTGAGTCATGCAGACTGACCTAAGCGCAAAACACCACCATGTAGAGGTGGAGTCAATTCTCAATTATCAATTATCAATTCTCATGTAAAATTGATGATTTGTTAAGGATTCATGCATTTGGCCATTATTGACAATTCTGAACAATGCTGTACAGCTATATACAAACATTCGAACACCCATTTTCAAGTTTTCAAGTCATTGTTCAAAGTGAAAAAAGTTAGCAGTAAGTTAAAGTAAAAGTAAAGTAAAGTTAAAAGTAACACGTCCTCTGCAGAGAACAAACTAAAATTCACTTTCATCACACTTTCCCTTCTGCACCCAGCCACTTTATTTTTGTGTGAAACATCATACTTCACTCACTTTATATGCACAGTTACTTTAAACTGTAAATTGTCTGCAGTTATTATTAATCTTTGTGTTTCTACTACTAAAGACTGTCCATCAGCCGGTGCATTCCCCTCACCTTTTTGATTAATGACTAGTCTCTACTCTAGTCATGTGCTTAATAATTGTAAAGTTGTATAGTTTTGTGTTGTACAGAATGTATTCTATTGTATTGTTGTATTTATTGTCTGTCTGAACTGTTTTCTGCTGCTATTGTATGTTAAATGTAGCACCATGTCCTCAAGAAACTACATTTTGTTCCTCTCTCAACACATCTGTGATAAGAAGAAATGACAATCAATCTGACTTTGAAAAAAAGTATGGCATTTTCTGCTCATTTTAGTGCACATGTACTTGCTAAGCTTAACATATTAAAAAAAAACAAAAAAAAACATAAAATATAAAATGTGCCATAACCATTCCCCAACTATGCTTTACATTGTGCATCCTCTGTAGAAGATGTGTACTTATTTCCACTTAGAAAATCAACAAAACATGCCATTTGGCCAGGACAGACAAACTTTTGCCTATGACTGTAAATATCTCTCCCCTCCTCCTCAGCTAGCTGCAGTACACCAACTTCTTCAGGCCGCTACAATTGATTATGTGGAAGTAAAGAGAAAGCCAGAGAAGGCTTCCTACAGCCTGGTATAAAGAAGGTGAAGGTGCTGTTGTGTTGTACCTGTCTCTCAGTGAGGTCCAGGTTTACAGCAATCTCATAGCGACGCAGACGGGTCAGGTAGTTGTGATGTGTAAACTCTGCCTCCAGCTCCCTCAGCTGCTCCTTAGTGAAGGCTGTCCGCTCCTTCCTGGCCTTGCAGTTTGAATCAGCCTTAAAGCCAGATTCCTGGATATCTGAAAGACATAGACAAGGATAAAAGAGGTTAACCTTTTAAATTGCAAGCGTTGATATGTAATATGTTATTTCCTCATTTTTACATAATCATATAATAATATATACAAAATTCAAGTAATTCAGATTGTAGTACTGAATTATATGCCTTAAGATTATTAACTGAATAATAAGCCTGCAGCGAGTTTCCTAAAACCACATTTCAGTTCTTCATTCTTAGTAATATATGAAGTATATATACATTTTTTAGTAGTTATAAAAATAATTTATTGTAATGACTGAAAAATAAATCTTATGGTTAAAACCTAAAGAGGTTAAAGGGTTATTGATTCAGTCAATGGCATTTAAGTCATATAATTTAGATGTTTTTTTTTTTTGCTGTGGGAAGTAAATCGTCTCCATTTTAATCTGAAAATGCCAGCTGACATTTACACATTGTAAAATTTCATGATGTTTAGCAGAATTGGTTCAAAATGGCTTATAATAATTTCTCGTTACATTAACTTACATTGAAACTTCAGAACATTTTGCATTCTCCTTTAAAGTTACTTTTTTGTAGACGTGAGGTTTTATATCTGGTGATAAATTCTCAATTAAATGAACATTCTCACTATTAAATCCCCAAACAACAAACCATGCATTGTTTTACTCCCCATGAAAGGGTGTGCAACATTAAATCAGATCTTCAAGGCTATGGTCTGTGTTTCATGCATGTTGTGTTAAAAACGCCCCCTCTTTACGACGCGGTTGCTGGCAGTTGTGACCCGCACAGGCCACACACTTCCACGAGCACTCAGGAAGATCAGAGAGTGCTTGGGTCGGAGTTATAGTGTGTCAGGGTATCAGGGGGGCACTCCAAACAGGCCACAGAGGAGTCGTGTTAGGAAGGAATGCACCGGAACACTGTTAAATCTGCTATCAAAAGAACAAAGACTCGGATGGGTACAGCTGAAGTGAGTGTACATGTATGTGGGAAGTCTTCATGCCCTTTGCCTCTTTTGCCAATGTAATTTAGCAACTTGACAACCCACACTGGAGCAGAAACAGAAAATCTAGTTTGTTGTGCAGGGGAGAAGTCAAAGCTCTGTCTTTTGTCAAGCTGTCTGTAAAATACTTAATACAATGTGTAAAGACATGGCAGGTTGAACTTTTTCCATTACTAATGAGGAGACTGGCTGAGATTGTTTTCGCCATCCAAAACCTTATGAACTCAATTAACTTCTGAATCATATATCAGCATCGGTAGCACCACCAAGAAGTGACGTAATACCTACAAAATGTCTATAATTTGTCAAAGTGAGAATTTGTCTATGGCACTTGCCAGATCCACAAGGCCAGACTGTGAAATGGACTGCAGTCGTATGGCCAGATGTGAGTGGGGAGAGCCAGGCAGTTCACTAGCAGCAGAAGAAAATGCTTTCTTGCACACAGCAACCTGTGGCATGTGCTGCCTTATTATCATTGTTAAAATCCCCTCTGTTTAAGGCGCACTACAGTGAATGGTATGGCAGCAGGTTGGGGAGAAACACCTGGCACAGTGTGGTGTGTCTACCAAACAGTCTCCAATAAAGTTCCCCAGCAAAAGCCTATAAACTTTTAGGGAGCAGCTCTTAACCTCAGCAGGGTGCCTTAAGGACAAACAGCATTTGGCATGTTATGTGGGGGTGCTAAATGAAGTCAAAATAAGTCATTTAGGTCTCGTTTATTGTCATTTGAGGGTTACAAAACAAAATAACATGGCTCAATTTGTTTCACAGAACGATTTTAACAGTAGTTTGTCTGACAGAACTAAAACATGCAGTTTTATTGGAATACCCGCCTAAAACCTGAAGCAATGTAAGTGATATGGAGTGATTTGAAATACTGCTTTTTTGTTTACTGGTTTACATTTCTTTCTTTTTCCGTGGAAGGCCTGCAATCACCTGAATTCTGAACTGCTTTAAGACAAGTTAGATGAGGATGAGCTCACTGCTTTTGACAGAGAATTAGTTTTTGGCAGCAAATATCATATCTGTTAACAATTATGTACAATCAGCAAGTGTCTTGTTGTCACATAAGGTGAAACCCCAGTGAAAGTATAAACAGAGCTGGGAATGATTATCTTGTCAGCACCTACCACTTTACACAGTCTCACGCTAACTTTTTTCCTCGATATTTCACCAAATACACAATACGGTCATATGCATTATGTATGCAGCATATTTCACTTTTCACTGTGAATAAATTCTAGAGCAGCATACTTTCCTCCAGTCATTTTGAGAGTGTGTTCACTGAGGATTCTGTTACCTCTTAACGACAGGAAAATGTCAGTGGGTAAGAATGCAGGAGTGGAATCGCAGGGAAGTTATATCACAGACATGGTCTGGCATGTTTCTACCGCAAGTGACTGAGGGTTACATTAAGGTAACTCAGAGAGAGAAAGTATATATTTCTACTTCATATTGAGTCATGAGGCCTGAGCTTACTGGTGAGTGAGAGGGCCTCATGACGAGGCCCTCAGAGTTCATCTAATCGCTTCTTCAAGCCTGATCACAATTGTCTAGAGAGAAAGAGAGAGAGAGGGAGAGAGAGAGAGAATATTATCTTGCCTTTTTGGCCAATGAATTACAAAACCACTCAAACGCTATTTGGGAAATATATTTATCTTTGAGAAAGTTTCCTTTATTCCACAAAGGCTGGCCAGTCTCAGTTTCCACCGAAAGCTGAAAGCTGAAATTAATGCCTGCTCCAGATGTGCCACAAACATTGAGGTTCTCTTTCCCTTTGCTTGGAATAGCACGGAATTGGAAGAATGAAAAAAAAAAAACCCATCGTTTCTAAATCTATTATATAGATTTAATCATTTCCGGAGTTCATTAAGTGTAGCCATGAGGCTCACTGAAATTCAGACTCCTATAGAACAAAATACTGTGTGAGTATTGGTCTCTAGGACGTTATGCTGTTTCCACATGATGATAGATTAGCGCCAACCCTCTGTACTGGATTCATTACTTCAGGAAACATTTTCTCTTAACTGATCTTGTGTAAATGCTGAAAAAGACATGTGATTTTAATATATTTTATCGCATCTTAAGCTTAATAAATATTAAGCTTAAGATGCATTTAATTACTTAGTAATTATATGGTAGTTACTCAGTAATTACTATGAAACTTATTTGCAAGTTATTTTGTTATAAGACTGAGGAACTGCAGTATGGAACTTTCGAGTAAAGGCGTAATTAGCTTGCAGCTTAAGGTTAATACTAGTTTAGTAATACTATTTTAACAATATCCACATTGGAGGATTAGTGTCAGTTTCATGACTGGTCTTTGTCAAAGGCAAAATGACTGACTGTCTTAGTTCTATTAGATTATTACAATCATCTAATCCATGTGCTGCCTGTTTTGTCATGACTGGCTGTTTAATCATGGCTGAGTATGTGTTATTTTTCGCTTAGTGCAGTAACTGGTACAAAAGTTCACAAGTAAGCACTATGCTGATATGTATATTTTTGCATGACACAAACATTAAATGGATCTATATGAAAACAATTGAATGCCCTTGGTGTCTGAGCATCATGTAAGTGCCTGAGGGCTTTTAACAATAGAAGGAAACAACTGCAGAATAATAATATGTGTAAGATTAATGAGTTATGTGTCATCTGCCATGTGCACGCCTGCTATTGTGAAACACCACTATAGTATTTACACTGAAATTGTTTTCCTGGAATTTCAGAGCACAAAGCTTAAAGTGAAAATATCTGATTCTATTACTGTCGTCAGTGTTTACATCTGGTAAAGAAAAGTGTGCTCAGTGCTAAATCCAGTTGAGTTGTTGTTTGTTATTGCATATTGTGAAAATACTTAATTGCTTATGGACTATGACTATGCAGGGTACAGTTAAGCGAAGTATTGATCAGAGTCTCTTAGCGATTATTAAAAGGCAAATGTATCAGTTACACTTATATTTTACCTGAATAAGGCTTTTATAGACATAAAAATTCACAGATGGAAAATTTAGCTAACTTAACTGCCAGGAGTTTAACATATACATTGTCTTCTTAGTTTAGTCCTATGAGGACCCTTGTGTGGCCCCAAGCATCAATTTCACATAACTGCATACCTTACATATGAGTTTCATAGTAGAATGGTACAATTATTGGTATAATTATTATGGGACAATTATTATTCAGTCATTAAGCTTAATTCTTAGTTAGATACTTAGTAGTGATATAGTAGTTACTCAGTAACTACTATAAATTATTTTGTAACTACTATGAAACTAATTTGTTGAATATTTAGTTTAAGGGGTAAATGCAATTGTATTCAGGGCTTTCATATTTGTGCAGAGTATTTGAAATCTCGAGAACTGCTACACAACCCCACCCGGCCCTCCCACACCATATCATAGGACTCACCTGTGAGTTCTCTTTTCCTCTTGCAGCTCTTTTTCTCCGTCTCAGCTGTGGCTATACTCTGAGGGGAGTATTCCCCATCCAGTGCGGCTGTCACTGTCCCGGGCAGTCTGTCCACTCCCGCACTGTCCATGTCTGCTCCTCCACCCACTGCCGCTTGGCATGGCTCCTGACCTCTGGCCCTCAGCTCGCATGAGCCAAACTGCCACTCTGTCCGCTGGTAGGCAGCACTGTGGGGCTCTGGGTACAGCCTGTCTTCGCGCGGGTATGCGTGCGGCGCCGGCACCAAACACGAGCCTGAGAAGTCCGTGTAGGCCAGGAAGTCGGGCTTCTGGTGCAGGGAGAAGGGGGTCTGCTGGTAGGGCCCAGCTCCAGCGGTCGTGACTGGGTGAGGGCCTCTCACACACCCCCATAGAGAGCTGGCGGGGTGGGAGCTCCGCATGCAGCTGCTGGCCGGCTGATCCATTCTGAAACAAAGTGAAGACTCAAAGTTGCTCCTGCGCAACCACACTCACACTTGGACACAGAGTCTGAAGTCCCTCAGAGATGCAGCTGGCACAAGTTTGGGTCGGAAGTGTCCACTTCAGCATGTGGTTCTACACACACACATCTTCATCATCCACCTCGACAAATCGCACACTAACTCTCCAGGCTTCTCTTCCTAAGCTTTAGAGACTGGCTGTTTCGCTTAATAAGCAGAAGTGTGAGGTCACGCACCCTCCAGCAGTGGTGTTACACTACAGCCCTCTCTCTCTCTTTCTGTCTCTCTGAAAGTGTGGGAGTGTGATGTAGCTGTGGTCCACACTCTCACACCCTCTCATTCAGCATATAAGGTTTAGCTCACTATATCCACTCCCAGCTCTACAGGCTGCTTTCACAGTTTCTGAGGCAATTCCTGTCAAGTGATCCCTCCTCCCTTTTAAACGCTTAGGTGGGAAAGAGTGGCAAGTTTATGGAGTGTAACGCGAGCCTGCGGAGGAGGAGTCCAGTAGGCCACATGTTGGTACCCTCCAACCCAGCCCTGCCTCATCTACTATTAATCACGGGGGAAATTTTATATGCACATCTAATGGGATTTCCAGGCATGGGTTTTTTAAAGGAACATTGTCAGTTAAATATAAAATGAACACCCACATGGGGAAGAGGGTCAGTTTTTCCCTTTTGTTCTCCCCCAAAACTCCACTTTGATTCTTTCATGTTCATGCAATTTAGCTAGACACACACCACAGGTCTGAGTTTTCTCACTCTGGACCCCACTTTAACCTGACATACCATTTCTCATGTTGTCTCATATTGTGAGTTGAAGGATGGACCAAGTGCCCCATGCTGTTGTGTAAAATCACTTTTTGGCTATGGTGATGTCTCCCACACCTTTTGTATACAGAAGCTTAAGCAAAGCAAATATAAACAGAAAGGCACTAATGTTAGCACCAAATTCTTGCAAACATTTGAAAAATGATTAAAATGTATATTTATGTTAGACTTTTGGGTAACATGTGCTCTGTATGTGCTTTGAGGATGCTCAGTTTGTCTTTAACTAACATTCAAATGTCTATTAAATGCAACTGAACACAAAGTTAAGTGTGATAGATTCTATTAATCTAACCCTAAACCTAACCCTTAATTTACCCAATTAAACTCTGTTAGTACAGGGACTTCAGTGCAAACTGGTTGAACTATTCTTAGGTAATAGAAGTGTGTAATAAAACTTTGGCCCCTTTGAAGGGTTAACTTCAACCCTAAACCTATACCTACTCCGAAACTTATCTCTTACCCTAGTGAACTCTAAAAGGTTATGCAGCTTTTAAGCTTAAGAAAGTAAGTAACCAGGTTCACTTGAAATGTTGTTTGCATTAAACTTGTTATATTAACTTAACAGAAGAATAATTTGTGTTTTACATTAGTAAACTACAAAACTTTTTAAAAACTTCAAGTTTAAAAGCAGCATGTTTTTTAAAGTGTGGTGTATAATCACCACATTGTCAAAAATGAAAAGTCAGCTCAACTTAAAAATTATATGTCAACTTATTACACTGTGTCTTTTAACTTAACCTGAGGGCACTAGAGTTCACTCAGCTCAAACTTCTTAATTCAGTTAAAGGTTCTCCTTACTCACATTTTTTTAGTGCTGCATCTCGGGTAGGTAAACTATGTATATGCCACGCTGTAGACTGGGGGTTGATTCCCCCACCTGAGCAAGCACCCTGCGCTATACCGATAAGCGTCCTTGGGCAAGACTCCTAATGCTATGTTCACCTACCTGTGTAAAAATGACCAAATAGTAAATCACTCTGGATAAGATTGTCTGCTAAATGCTGTAAATGTGGAGTCCTTTCATGAAACAGTGCCACCAGGTATCTTGGGCTCCCAGTCCAGGAAAGCTCTGGCATCATGGGTTTTAACCCCCAATCTCCTGATAATGGGGAAGTGCAAAGATGTTCAAGACACTTGATGGAGTCCTCAAATTATTCACATTTCTGTATCCAAAAATATATGAAAAATGATTTGTTGTTTTAATTTTAAAAAGAAAGTTAATTGAACATCAGAAAACAAGTTTACATAGCAGAAAGTAAGACAGGGATTTTTGTTTTGTCAACTTAAATAAATTTAAGTTAAATTGCAAAATGTTGATATTCATGTGTTCTAAGGCGGATTGTGTTGGACAAAGTAAAACTAACCTTTTAAACCAATATGTTTACTTTGTTCAGATTACACAACAAATGCTAAATAGGTCAACAAATTTGAACTGGAATTTTACAGTGAACAGTTAGTAATCTCTGAAATCAATTTAGTGAGTTAATTAACAACATAACTGAACCCCTGGCCAGGGCCCACCTGCAGATCAAAAATGTTTTGCACAATTTTATAACCTAAGAATAGCTCCACCAGTTTGGACAGAAGTCCCTGTAGTTTCTGAATAATAAGACTTAGTATGCAATACGTCTGCGATTTCAAGAGCTTAAATTGTTTCTATATTGCTTATAGGTGTTTTTCACAAAGTTAGCATGTGAAAATGAACCTGAATTTAAATCTGTTTATTTTACAGACCCTCTAATTTGGCAGTATCTGATGTGTTTGTATAGGAATTTGTCACTTTTTGTCAAGCTCTGAGTTTATGTGCATACATAATATCTCATGGAGCATTGTTGGACATCGTCCTTAGTTCCTGATAATCACAGAGTGTGCACACAATAAGTGAATGCCTCTTGTGAACGTGGTCAGACTGTTATTTCTGCACATAGTCTGGACCACTCACTCAAATTCTTCGACTTCTGGTCTCTTATTGCATCCAACAGTCCAAGTTATTAGTGAATGTTTATGCTGGCCACTTGCTATTGTGCTGTTGTGGGTCTCCACTGTTATTTGAACACATTTGAGGTTTGAATCCATCTCAGGTCCTCAGGCTGTGCTGAGAGTGATGTAAAGCATATGTTTGTATTAGTATTTGTAAATAACTGTGGTTGGTGTTCCTGCTTGGTCCTCACATTGCTTCCTGGCCTCTCGGCGCAGAGCGGCCTTCTCCTCTCCTCTGGCAGGCCGAGCGTGAAGGGGCTGAGGTCAGCCTGAAATCCTTTCCCTTTAACCAGCGAATAGCTGAGCCATGAAGCATCCCCCTCTTTACTGGCAATCTGGACCCTGCCATGACCACAGGGGGCTGGGGTTACACAGCATTTGTGGTTAGTGCAGGCCATCTGTGTGAGAGCTGTATATTTGAGTGCATATGTGTGTGTGTCGAGAGAGAGAGAGAGAGAGAGAGAGAGAGAGAGAGAGAGAGAAAGAGAGAGACTGTCAGTGTTTGTATTAGGGCTGCACAATGAATCATTTATAAGTTATCAGAGTGTTAGCCTTTGCAGTTCTGATATTGCCAAAAGGCTGCAATACATAAATTCACTAATTTTTGACTTAGATGCTCCACATGAATTTCTGAGGTTGTTTGGACGAATTAAGGCCTGATTTTTTTTTTACTTTTCAAAAAACTTTGCTCCATACCAAATTCCATGTGTATTATGCAAAATATAGAGTGCAAAGCTGAAGACAGAGAACAAGCACCGACCTCCATAATTTAATATTTTGTGATATATTACTCAAAGCCTAACTTCTGCCAGAAAATAAAAGCTTAACAAGGCCTAAAAAAGAAAAAACCCTACCCCTTTCTGTCAAGGAGTTTTTTTTATTTCTTACTCCATTTGAATTATGGTTTAGGTTGAATTATGGTTTCAGATCTAGCTTTAGTCATTAGTCATCAAATAACAAATATCAAATATCTTTGGAATCACTGGAACATTTTTAATGCTTGCTATTGAGTTGATACCCCTCGCAGCAGATTATGATGATCCTGATTCTGTCCTGAAAAAGTAAATTCAGTTATAAACATCATCAACACCCAAATTCCCGAAAACACAGAAACAACCCATTTGTCAACCAAAATTCAGACAGAGCTCTGCATGCTCAATAAATATATCAACAACCATGTCAGCATTTCCAAAAACCCATGCTTTGCTCACCCACACGAAAATGCGGAAATGGAGTTTACACTGGAGAGCATTTAAAAAAATGTTCATGTGGATGAAAAGTATCAAAAGTATCAGGATATGTGTGGATGAGGCCTAAAGCATTCACATAATCCATAGAATATAAATCATTTTAGCAATGCTGGCCAAGGTTACATTAAAGCTGCTCTATATTTCAATCACAAGTTGTAGCAATTTAGTCATAACGCAGTCACAAAATGGTATTTTGTGCATATCCTGCAGCCTTAGTGTTTGTGTATGTTTCCAAACATTTTTGGAGGGAAAGTAGGTGTAAGTCATGAGTTAGCCACCGCTCCACTCTGAAACCTGTTGCCGTCACTCTAGCAGGCAAGTTGTGGAATGGTGAGAGTGTTTTTCTGTTTTCGTTTGATCCATCTTCATGTCAGCAGAGAAGATGAAGTGGACGGGAGACAGGCGAATGGGCAGTTTGGGGTTGGTCCAGCCCGGGGTCATAGAGCTGTGGGAGCCCAGAGGAACCCATAGCCCTGCTGAACCCCTGCTGCTGTCCAATTCACTCACCACACCAGCCTAACAGCAACACGCCACACTCATAGACCACAGAGCACACACACATTGGGACATTGATTACAATATCTTGGCAAAGAATTGGAGTTTAACAAGACCGAAATAAAGTTGGACATGCTTTTCTGAAAGAAATATCCTGCCAATAATAGCCTACTGCTGAACATGGTTACATGTTATATGGAGGACACTTCCTTTTCATTCGTCTGTGGTTTGGATAGTGTAGACTGTGCAGTATTTATGTGTCTAAATTGTTGTAGACATATGTCTAAAGAATAAAATGTTTATTAATTTTGTCTTTGTCATTATATTCAATAAAATCAAAAGCATGTTTGACGTAACAGTAGTCTGATTCTAATAATTAGAAAGAGTGCTGAACTCATTTTGCTAGTAACACAACTTTTTTTTTTTTTAAAACCTTATACCTCACAATCACGCTGCTGCCAACAAAAGATCATCCCTTTATTGCAACTTAGTTTCTTAGGGTTACTGAGGCACAAGGGCTTTAATATGAGCTCATGAAACATAAAATGAAGTAGAACATTTGCTCTAGTTACATGTACTGTAAGTAAGATTTTGATGGGTTTATAGTTTCTTCAGTGTTTTCGTACTTATACTCACGTATATTTGTGAGGGAAATAATCCACCTTTTTACATTTCAGTCATTTACATTTAATGACCGTTTAAATTTTTGTGTTTAATTACATTTTGCCACTTGACGGTGATAGCAGCAGCACTCCTTCATGATCTGGCAGTCATTTTTTACTGAGTAGTTTTATACATCTACTCAAGCTGTTTTTTGAAAATTATTATCATTATTATTATTATTATTATTATTATTATTATTATTACTGTTATTTAAGAAGCAAAGTCAGAATTACTAAAGGGTATTTAGATCAATTTAATGTATTGATTTATACAGCTCAGGCAATATTGTTTGTTTATTTATTGTATCAAAATATATACATTTGCAAAAGACAAATTTTAAAAGCATTTAATAATGTAATTCAGTTTGCAATGCTACAAATTATCTCATGATTACTTGTGCCCACAATTATTTTCTGTGGTTCTAAGCAGTATAAAATATATTGAAAATGAAATAATTTTCTATGTTTTGTTTGTCAGAACAGCATAATTATATTAGCAGTTTTATTTAGCAATAAGGATTATATATAAATATGTAATAAGAAATGTTATACATTTATCTATTTTATAAATATAGTTGTATGAAAAGTTTGGGCACCCCAGGACAAATTACATGTTTTGGTGAATTTTAAGTCAAAATAAGTTAATGCACCCTCTACAGTGACCACTTTTTTAATGTAACTATTTATTGGCTGAATTTAAATTTGCTGAATTACAAAATAATGAAACATAAATTGTAGCCTGTGCAAAAGTTATGGCATATTTTATGTTTATTTTTTACCAGTACATTAAACTCAGCAAATAAATAGATACTGTGCTCTAAATTAATGGGAAATGCCATATTTTAGTGTGTTTTTTGCAGAGGATGTATTATTATTATTATTATTATTATTATTACTTAAATTTCACCAGGGGTGTTCATGAACATAAACATATGAACATAAACATATGTATATGAAATATATGTAGAAATACTTATATAATTGGAGATGCTGAAAAAGAACCTTTTCTGTACCAAAACTTTACTACAACTGTATATAGGGTTATTAAAAAAAAACAAAGTACACAGATTGTTCCTTATTTTTAACCATATTTGACTTTTTACCTCTTATCCATTTCTGTGCATCCAAAAAACCAGTCTGAGGATTAATATGGCTTAGAACAGAATTTCCAAATCTGCATTAAATTATGCAACCTACTCCACCATTAAGAGTCACTGGATAGAGTGAATGACAGGTGCATGCTGCCCTCTTGTGGTGGAATTCTGACAGTTCTGGGTTTGATGCAATACTCTGATCAGATCACAACATTATGAAACATCAGCCTTACTGCAAGACAAAAGAAAATTGTGGATTACAGTATTTTACTAGTTTTAACCTCTGACCTCATAATAATTCAGTTTCATTTTTGACACAGTTTTGTACATCATAAAATCACATTACAGAGTTGAACAAATGGATCATGACCGCAGTGAAGAACACTGACAACAGCCAGGTAGAAAACGAGAAGGAATGATGTGCTTTTGACCAAAGTATATACATTATGAAAGCTGTAAACCTCTGATAATGATTAGATTAGATTATTTTTATTAAATCTTCACTGTATTTGAATTTTTTATTATTTGAACAATTCAGAATCATTTTTAAAATACACTGAACACATACTATACTCTGCAAAAGTCAGAGACTGCCTTTAATTTATTTAATTAATTTCCAATTAAGACAACTATCAAGTACAAGTTCTTTATTTTTTGGGAGATATTTCTGAGATTAGATACAATAAAATCCACTTATGGAAATAAATTTAAACTACAAAACTGGAGTTCAAAAATGATTAAAAGCTGTAGAGAAAACTGGACCCTTAACAATCATGCAAGCTTGGTAGACCACCAAAACTATCACCATCAGAGAAACAACTTAAAGCTTTCATCTTTGAGAGAGAGAAAATCAAGCTCTACTCTTACTTCAGATCTGAAAAATCCACAGGTTTTCTGTTCATCTTTCCACTGTGAGAAGACAGCTCAACACTATGCGTCTGAAAGGACATGTAGAATATGAAGAAAATCTGGAAATGACCACCAAAACTGGAAAACAGAAAACAAGAAAATTTGCACTTGAACACTGAAACTGGGTGTCCGAGATGTAGTGTGAGGTTTATGGACTGATGAGTCTAATTTGTCAATGGGATTACTTGAATTATGAGATGTGTAAAATGCAAATTCTAAGATCTAAAAAAAATATCCCTGCAGATTTCTCTGAAAAACTGAAAGTTTTAGTTGTTTTAATTGAAGCTTTTTTTAATTACAGTTTTGGCTGAAAATTAAGTAAACGAAGGGCAGTCTCTGACTTTTGCATAGTACTGTACATGTGATTGGGGGATCTATTTGCACAGTAGTGGAATACTGGCAGAAAAAACAATACAAGTATTTTTTATGTATTAAATGTTTTATCTTTGAAAACAGAAAAAAATAGAATTCTATTTCAGCCAGTGATTTTGAAAACATAATTTATTCAATGTTATTAAAATTGATTATAACTGACCCGAAAGTAAAATCAGTGCATTTGCTCATAATGCTTCAATGTATTTTTACACCCATAAATCCTCATATCTGTGCAGGGATTTAGGGTTATTTTGAGCAGTACAGTTAAGGCTAGTCCCTTGGACCTCTTTTTTTTCCTGCGTCAGGGGGCATGTCTCTCACTGTGTTGAGATGGGCTGAGACTCCAATGTTCGTGGAATACCTTCCTGTCTTGTCCCAAACAGCCCAGGGCTGGACTTCCTGCTGCGCGATCATCTCTTTGAACCGCACCGTCTCAGCTGCTCTCTCGAGGCCTCTCAGGATCAGACTTAAGTCCGCTAAACAACCCGATTGGGAACAGCCTCTACAAACATTTCCTCTGACACTGTGTAAGCACTTCAGTTTACACGACAGGCTCACGCAGCCACACACGCACATGCACACATAGTATTAGTTTTCTTATCTCTTTCTTCCAAGTATACAAGTATACAGGATCTGCTGAAACTCCCACGCAACTACGTTCACACGCACATGCACACAGACACATATATAGATATGTGGTCCATATACTTATACATGTATTTTCTTCTGGGGATGCAAGTTTGGTCACATGTGGAGTAGGAGGGGTCAAACCTCATGAGGGTATAGTCCATAGACAACAATGAAAACATAAAACTAGGTAACAAAGCACATCTACAGTTTGAGGTACTAAATTAAAGCTTTGCTATGCAAGTTTGGGGGTTTTGGAGAACTATCTGGTAGAAATGCGTAACATTCTGCAATGCGGGTTGTGCTACTGACCCCTTCCCTCAGCGGACGAATCCAGTGTTTGCAAGTGTGTCGAAAGAAGATTCAAAGAGAACTCAGTTAAAAGTTGGTGAAGGATGTGTGTTCCATGAGTGAATTATCTACTATTGTCATCATATCTTCATCAGTATAATGTTGATTTTGTATTTGAGACCTAAACATTGAGCCGAACCTTCTTTTTGAGCCTGTGTGTGTGACGTTAATGTAAAGATGTATGATGTGGTCCAAAAACTCCCACCAAATCCAACTCGACCTTTAAATTATTATTTCAGGCTTTACAGAGTAGTGCTACTGTTTTAGTTGTATAGTAAAGCTATAGTAGTGATGAAAAACAGCTTAATTTCTGATCTTCAAGCAGGACTGAAACTTTATGACCGTGGGTCACAACATATGGCATTACTAACTAACAAAACTGATTGAATACAAGAGTCATTATGGCAAACATCTGACAGCTGTTTAGTATCTTGGTCATTCCAAACAGAGTGATGCATCTACTTGAAGTAACTGAACGGAACTAAGAAGCAATGGTTCCAAATGTGAACACTTTATAACATAGATAGACAATAATCACTTAATGTGGACACCAATTAAAGCTACTGAAGTTAGCTGTTAGGCTAGGTGATTGGCTAACTGCTGCTGCACACTGCCAGAGACTTTTTTTAGCCAAAATTAATTGTACAAGTCTTCATTCATGTAGCTTTTGTAGCTTGCAATGACAGCGCAATATCACTGGTGTTAGAAATATTATGGAAAACTCATTCTGAAAAATGTTATTATGTTATTTGTAATATTAGCTATGTACTTTTTTTGACAATCATCCAGGGATAAAATAAATCCTGCATAATTTCAAGAAGTGAGAGAGAACATGTCCTCCCTGTTCCTTCCTAAATTTGCACTATGGTTTCCCCCACATATCATTTCCCAGCACGGATGCAGTTTAAGGCCTGTAAGCCCTCTGTTTGTTGAATCAGTAGACTTGGTTCAGTGTGTCTTACAAGGATCGTAAATTGTTGTTGCGTTCTAAAGCGCATCATTCATGGTTGCACTGTTTTCCTGTTCTTTTAGAAGAACATCTGCAGAGGACGAAGGTGTCTCCAGAGGCCTGCTGGCACTGTTCCACCATCAGGTTCATTGGGAGCCTCATGACCCATCACTTTGTCTCAGGTATGTTTGGGTCTTTGTGGAAGACCGCTTATTTTCCATTCCATCATTTCTTAGTTTCTTTTTCATCTTCAGCCGCCTGCGAGCTTTAAAAGATTGGCGCGGGATACTGCCAAAGGCTTAGTCAGTTTTGGAAGGAAGCAAATTACACTTTTTCTTGTCATCTCATTTTGAAACCACATGTACTGCTATTACACTATTATGGTCATTAAGACACCCCCGATGCAAACTTGAATTTCTTGAAAATTCAGAGTTGCACATGTTTCCAGGGTGATAATTAATAATATCCGGTCATTACTGTGGTCAGAGGGGGCTCATTGCCCTGCTCTATTGTTTTAGTGAGCTCCGGGGGCTTTTACTCTTCCTGTTTGGTTTGGAAGATGAGAGAAGTGATCTGCTGTTCATTGCAAATTTGTTTTTCTGCATAGATGAATAAGTTCCTGTAGTCATCTGCCACATCTGCCTGGAGCTGGCCTGCTCTGGTGTTACAGTACAATGGACTAATTGCCGAACAGCAAAAATCAAAAAGTCTGACAACAGAATCCGGTCGTTTTTTCACTCCATGCAGTTCCAGTTAATCCACAGAGAAATTCTGCTTTACACCAAGCCTCAAATATTTGGAATCCCCATTCAAAAGTTTGGAATAATAATATATTGGAATAACAATAATATGAAAACAACTTCTTTTCAGATATGTATTTAAAATCATTCTAATATGTTCATCCTGCACAACCTTACAGGTAGTAAATTAATAAGTACCATAGCTAGGAAGCTGTAAAAAAAAGATCTAAAAAGATTTTTAGATGTGTCTGGAAGGATAAATGTAAATGATTCTAAAGTATATTATTACAGGTAATGAAATTAAATCATTTATCATTTTTAACAACATTTAGTAAACCATCCTAAAATATCTTTTAGAATTTAGCAAATGAGCCTGTGACATGACTTGCATGTTCTGTGTCCAAGTACAATATTTTTCTATCAATTAATTTAATAAAAACATATTGCTGCTGTCATCATGATAAATGAACCAAAAGAAATGGACAAAAATTGCTTACGACAACAGCAATATATCACATTATCCTTCAACGCCTCCTTTAAGTGAACAAAGTTTTTGAAATATTGGTGCAACTAAGGATAATATCGCAAACAAGAAATGAAAGGTAATGTGCACATCAACACTTTAAAAGAAAATTTTAGATATTTGTGCCTCAAACAGTCTAAAAATGTCAAATGGTGAGGCCATCCAACCATATACACAGATTAATTAAACTATTAATAAGGGTAATGCACTTCTAAATAAAGTAATTAGTTGCAAAATAAAGAAGAAGCTTTAAAAGTAACTAAAAGTAAAAATGGGCAGATGCTGCATCATAAAGAAGACCCCGAGTAAAATTCATGGTGCATTGCCAAGGTGGGTAACTCTTTTAGAAATATTGACAAATTTTTGATTTTTGAGTCATGGATAGGCTGGTTCAGTTTAGTAAGTCAGGTGGTGTGACCTCAGAAAAACAATGAAAATGTGACACTATAGTGATAATTTTTTTTTTTTTTATTGAAAACTGTACGAAGTTTTCCAACGACAAAGGTTTATGAAGGTGTTCAAGTACAAAGAAGGTTTTATTGATATGCGGTTGTGCCTCCTGACATTTTCTGGATGGTAAAATTGATGATCTTACAAAAATGTCATGTTTTTTTAATAAGAATTTCAGTAACACTTCATTTTGAGTGGTCCTTTGTAGTTGATTAATAAACTCCTAACAGAGTATCAGTAACACATCAACAACATGTGAAGTAGCAGTTGTGAAGCATCTGAATACATTGAAGTCAATAAGTCATTAAGTAGATGTATTGTTAGTATGTTACATCCATTACGCAACCCCAACCTTACCCAACCTTACCCAAAACCCAACCCTCTCCCCTGGCCCTAATCCTAACCCTAACCTTAACCTCAATCCAAAACCTAATCCTAACCCTCATATGTTTTTGACATGTTACAGAGAGTCTGTTGAGTTTTTGTTTCATCTAAAAGGACCACTCAAAATAAATAGTCACTGAATTTTTTTGAAATTTGATCATTTTGAAAGCCTTATTCACCACTGACCCTATACATATAATGTGTAAACCTATAGTCACCCCAGTGTCATGTTCTGATGGCTTTTGCCAGTGTCAGAATATGAACATTAATAAACCGAAACAAAACAGTGTAATTAAAAGACCAAGGCAAGCTGTGAAGAAGGATAAAGAGGCTGAGAGCTGTGGAGGATTTCACTGTTGATGAAGGCTGAGGAGGAAGAGGCGGCAGCGGGCGCTGATGTGACTCACTCCTCAATCAAAAGGAAAAAGCGAAGGAGGAAAGACATTCCAGATGTCAACAGTAAACTCGGCGCAGCTCCGGTGTCTGGCCACAGGAGCTTTGTGTACCTGTCCTGCTAAAGCCATTAGCCGTCTCCTGTACGGAGACTCGCACGGTCAGAGAATTCTCGGAAGCCTTTCAATCAGCCTGTGCAGCTGCCTCTCCACACCACAATGTGCCAGGCTCTTCCAAAAGCTCTGCACAAGGCTGTCAATTGGACCTACCATTAGGGTGGTGTTTGGGAATTCCACAAGTAAAAGTGTGGGAATAATCCTGTGATTAGATGTGGGCTTTTCTCTGTTTATGCTTGCTGAAGTTGTGGGGCATACACTATGGATGACTCTGAAGGGTCCTAGCCTTCTGAATGGAGCCCAGTGTTTTTCCCTGGCTGACCCCAGAGCTGATGAAATGGGTTATAGATGTGAGTTACACTGGACTGAGGTGAACCAGAACCGGTTTGGGGAAAACATTCAGCAGAAGAGATTGGCTCGCTTTAAGAGAGAGAGAGAGAGGAAGAGAGATAAAGAGAGAGAGAGAGGGAGAGAAACTGCACGATCCAGCCAGACCCCTCTGGATCACTCACAGAGGGCCACAGAAGGCAGGCATGCACCGTGTTGAGTTTCATGTGTAATGTTTCAGGAAAAAAGCAGGTTTTTATGAGAGAGGTCTTGCAGCAAAGGTCTTATAGAAGGTCAGCGCAAATGTAACTGCCTGAGCTTTGGCTTTGATTCGGCGCAGAGTGTACAGGACTTTCATGTGTTTTATATGCTGAATGAGGAGAAATGGAGAATCAGATCTTCAGTTTTGCTGCAGTGTGGGTCAGTCAAACTTCTGAACCCTGGAAGTGAAGGATCTGTAAGGCTGCTGGAGTCAAAACACCCAAACTAGAACATGCAGCTCAGTGCACACTTCAGAGGGAATATAAACCCTCCAAGCAGATGCTCAAAGTGTGTGTATGGGTGCGTCAGTGTGTGTGTGCGTGCATGTTTTCATACATTTTCAGGTCAAAAATGTCCTGAATATGTAGGAAAACCAGACAAAGACAAGGCGAACCTACAGAATAAGGAGCAAAAAAATGGTCTTAACTTTGCATTTTTAAAACTGAAAGGGCAAAACTGTTTTTTTTGTTTGTTTGTTTGTTTGTTTTATTTTTTTTTTGGTTAAGCAGATTAAGGTAGCCTGGGTTAGGCTAAGAATATTCTTAGTACATCTAAGTAGTTACATATCGTCATTGTAACGCAATATAGAAGCAATAACTTAAAGGAAATAGAATACATTTTAACTACTAATGTATGCTTATATGGCAAGACTTCATTCCAAATAATTTTGAAAAGTGGCATCTCTGCCACAGAAAGCCTGGTGGGGCATAACAATGAAACTACGCACAAACCTGATCCAAACACAAACGCACTCCATAAATGAAACCACAAATTTACAAATTAACATAACGTGGTGCAGGAGTTAGTAAAAGTGGAGAACATGAGTGATATGATAACAACATTAGATCTGACAAAACCTTGTTATACAGCATTGCATTACAAATCCAAAGTTATCTAGTAGAGTATGATCATTATGGTCCGCAACTACATATCCAAAACAACATATCAGAGCAGGGAAACACATCGCTTTCTGGGCATTAGGAGCAACATGCCTGTAATAATGCAGAATGACGCACCAGTGATGTTCACTGCCCTAAAAGAAAAGATGCACGACGATCTTTCACCTGGGCAAACTTGTCAAAACCTTTCTCTCAAAGTCCCCCAATCCATGAATGAATTCAAGTGATAGCATAGCAAGTGCAGGCAAGGAAAGCAGAAGAGTTAGCCATGTTTTTCTCTTGAATTACTCTGGATTGAGCAGTTTTTGTCCTTTCCAGACTGAATGATGTTGAAATACTCTGGCCGGTGTGCTCTCAAACATTTAATGTCTAATTTCTGCTCTGATGGCAGGGTACCAAATTTAACTTTTATTATATTTTCGACTCATTATATTGCCTTGCTATTAGGAGTGGCTACCGCAACTGATGAGGAACAGTGGCTAGCTGCATAGCAACGCCCATACTGTAAATGATGCTTACTAAATGCTCACTTTATTGGCTGCTCTCAGCATGGGGCCAACGTGATTGGGCCCCACAGCTGATTATTGAAAGTATGTTGAACATGTGTGTTTTTTAATTGCTCACTTGGTTAGACAAGCGCTGATTGGCCGGCCCCATGTTCACCAAACCAAGACTGCAAGGAGAAGTAGGAAGGCTACTGGCATTTGCAGAACAGGTACAGGAAGATGCGGAATATATCAGACAGCCCTACCATTGTCATATGTAATAAACGTGCAACAATGTTACTTACGAAGAAAAATGTATATATTAGCTGTTATACTGAATTATTGATCATGTCATGCACTGCTCCACAGTGACATCTGGTGGAACCAGGCCCCACCGGCTCCTAACATAGAGACGTCCCCCGCTGCTATTGATTAATTGCATTTATTTATGTAATCACAATCAATTTGCATTTGTCTTCTTTGTCTAAATTTGACCCTCAAGATTTTACTTTACAGCAGTGAATTTTGTTATAGACATTTGAGTGAACAAAATAACACTTTTAATTATTTGATAACATTATTTTTGTTATGTAAATAGAGGGTTCATGATTTCCATACGGAGAATGCAGTTTCCAGTTTTCATCTCTGACGTCCAGTGAGGGTTTATATATCATATAGATCATGTAGATCATAGATCATATAACTCCTTACCAATTGCAGCCTCTCACTCTCACTCCTCATAGCGTTAGATCTAAAAACAAGTGTGTGTGTGTGAGTGTGAGTGTGAGTGTGAGTGTGATACTGCTGAACTCTTCAGTGCTCCCTGACCGCTCTCTTTGCAAAAGGACACTATCTGGCAGAATAATGGGAGAGCACTGAAAACATGAAACAATACAGATACTCCTACCCAAGCACTACAGCCAAGCCAAACACTGTGTGAATGTGAGTGGTGGGGTGTGGGGGGGTTGGGGGGTCATCTATGTGCAGCCAGCATAGAACAGTATAAGGCTGTACTCTGTCCCACCATGTATTCAACTAGATATCCATCACTTCTTAGTCAAACATAATACACTATATCCAGACGATCACAAGCTCTCACTCAGGTGCTCATGTTTCACTGTCTGAGAGCCTTTTGAATGTGTGCCACTGACTTGGACAGAAGAACTCATTTACAATGCCAAACAGTTTCAGAGAATTAATGGACCCTGATGTGATTCCTGTAAACTTTCAATCGGCCAGCAATTGTTTTGTGCCAAAATTTTAGGACTGTTGGCCTTTGCAGAGGAAAATCAGTCAAGCAGTGTGATTGCTGTGCAGAATTATCATTATTTTCAATTATTTCATATTACCTGCTGCATTGTGTTTTTTATTGACCATCTCAGCTGGACTCCTAAACTCCAGTCAGAAATCATCCCTGATATCAATATGGAAATGACTCCCTCTGCTGGATATTAATGAAAGCACAGCATTTTCCTCCTAAAATTCCTCCCCTTCCATGAACTTCCATTGCGTACTTTAATGTTCCTCATGTGTTTATGCCACATTAGTTTTAGGACTTCATTCTAAAATTAACAGTTAAGCAGCCCTTTTCACCTGAACGTTTCACCTGAGGTTTTAAAGACATTTGACCTTTAATGTGCCTCGTGTGTGCAACATGTTAACGTGTTGTATTAACTAATATTACCTACTGGCAGCAGGTGGTCAAACCTTTTTCTGCACATTTTTTTCACTCTTATACACAAACTGGAAGACATTGTGCAGATGCATCAACACTTGAAACATAAGCACTTTGTGGCTTTCCATATAATATGTCTACATTTTTGCAATGCAGTGTTTTCACTACGTTTTGATTTGGCGTCAGAGTTCACCCTTCAGGCATCAAGAATGCATATGCTGCATGATTTATTACTATACGGACACAATTTCCTATACACTGCACCGCCTCAGGAAGGGTGGAATCAAACAAAATCATAAATGTGTGGAATATGTGATGGATGATGTGACACCTACCACACAGCTGTTTAACTAAAGAAAGCACATGTAGGACTGTAAAGGAGTAGTTCAGCAAAAAAAAATGTCCCACTTGTTTGGTGTCTGAGGTTTGTTTCTTTAGTTTAGCATTGGAGCTATGTGGCTAACATAGCTAACAAGAAAGGGGAGTTTCATACCCCACTAAGTAAAAGCATACAAACATTGTTTTTCAGTTTCTAACATGCTTTTATCTATACAAATGTAGAATGCATGGCTAAGGAGTAGTAACAGGCAACTTAAAGCCTGAATTTTGTTCATACTTTGGTCCATTTTTACAGATAACAGTATGTCTTATAATGTCAGAAATCACATAAGCAAGTCTATTTTAGACTTAAAAGACTTGAGATAACTCTGTGATGACTTAGAAATGCCGTTTGCACAATGATAATTTATGTACATGAGCTTTCATTACTTGTTTGCAAATATTAATCTTGAATTTCCTCAATATTTCAAAAATTTCTGTATAATTCAATGGTTAAAGTCATTCAGAGTGGCCTGATGTAAAATGGTTCATTGTAGAGAAACTCACTGGATTTTCTTCACCATAGTTGTGATAGCATCCAGGGGTCACACTGTCTAAAATGCAAATATATCCATTTTATTTATCTAAAACGACCAGTTATAAGTTTCCTGATGATGATAAAGTAGTGGTAAATATGAAAAGAAATAAGTCTTCTTTGGAGACTATTTGCCTTACAGCACAATGCTTTGCCTTACAGCACAATGCATGTACCTCTTTACCCTAAATGGGTTCTAAAAATATGTCTCAGAGCAAAGTCTCATTCCAAAATTATACTGTACAATAAGGATTTATACTGTCAAAGTACTGTAAAATCTTATGGTCAATACCTGTTTTTTTTGGGGTTTTTTTAAAGTTAAATGCATGTATATCAACCACACATATACTGAATTTTACACTGCTATTATTGTACAAAAACAAAATAATCACCTTTATTTCACAGACGTGTGTTTATTTCAGTGGTTTTTACTGTGGCATGTGGTTTTTTATTGGAATTATTACAATAAAATACCACATACAAAATAAATGACTGTAATTTTACCATCATTGCGAAAACTTTCTGGAAATTAAACATTAAACTCAACTCTAATTCTAACACTGAAAATGACTTTGACTGCTTCTTAACCATTGAATTATGCAGAAATTCTGAAATGTCAGTGGAATTCCCCTTTACAAAACAACTTTTGAACGCCAAACATGTTTTGGCTGATCAACTATATGGGTCAAAAGGACAATTTTCTCCAAAATTAAATGTCTAAGTTAACATTTTAGCCACTATCTGGTCTTTATCAAAGCGTGTGAGTACTTTCAGAGAAGGCCACCATAAGAAGACGTCCTTAGATCACTAAATAATGACACACATTAGCCAGATGACATGTTGTTGTCATTAGCAATGATTTGGTCATGTTATCATGCACTGAATGTGACCTTGAACCATGTGTGTTGAGCCTTAGAACTACTTTAGAACTCGTCATGTGTCTGTGAGATTTTTTATTTTTTTTTTGGTAATCTGTTAGACCATTCTATTACGGTTCATATTCCTGAAATACAGTCAAGGCCCATCTGGGATTCAATTTATTCACTGTATTGTCAGCTTTATGGATTAAAAAGCTTAAAACACAGTAACACAGAGCGCAGTTATGCTCCCAGTCGTAGTGTCTGTGTTGAAACCTTGTTTTTATACTCCCCCATGTCTGAGGGCGACCTAAATTACACCACCCAAGAACTGTTTTCACAAGAACATCTGTCTTCAATTGAAGCCAAACTGGCCAAAGTCATTTCTGTCATTATTCATAGACAATGAATGACCCTCACTTTTTTATTTGACTCCATAACATTACATCATATTTATTTATACTGCACTGAAGCACACCATATTGAGAGGAGTGCTCATTCCACAGCATTCACAGGGCTCATGCTGGAGCCGACAGTTCCCCTCATATAAGGCAGGGATTTTGGCACCTGTTGGCCAGAGCAGAAATCATGTTCAAATTTGTCCCTGGTCACTCGTTTGTCACACTGTAATAAAAGCACAGGTGCAGTACTGCAGCTTGCCACTGGTGGATGCTCTATGACTTCACTTCACATTTTCATTCTAGCAAAACCTCATTTTAGAATCAGAATCAGGATGAAGTTTATTGGTCATGTATATTAACACATATTAGTGATTAGTTTTAGTGTTTGGTCACAAACTTTTAATACAATTCAGCACAATTTATATCCACATATTGTACATTAAAAAAACACTTTTACACGTGCAGATTTGAATATATACAGTCACATGCAAAGGTTTGTGCATCTTGCTGATTTGCTGAAAATAAGTTAACACATCCTCAACTGAGGATACATGTTAATGCACAATAACTGTTTATTTTCTGTATTTTAACATACTGGGAATAAAAAATGAAAACCATTTTTTGTCATTTTTCAGTTTGTGGCATAATTTGAAAATGTGAGGTTTTGTTCCAGCTGCATATATGTATGTATATATATATATATATATATATATATATATATATATATATATATATATATATAGATAGATAGATAGATAGATAGATAGATGTTTTTAGTGGTTTGTTAGCTGTTACATGTTCTTGAGACATTATTTGTAACCACTTTTGATCCCTGGTGATGCCACAGCTATCCGTGTCAGGCCAAAAGTCATAACTGGCCTCATTCGCTTTGGGTAGGTAGGACAGCCCTCCCTCTCCCCCCATCAATTAGTACAATGCTAGCCAACATGTGTGTTAGCTGAAGTGACAGAATTGACAGTTACTTTTTGCATGTGTCTTTGAGAAACCTCATGCTAGACTTCTCTCTTCCAGTTAGGTAGTGATAAGGGGTGACCTGGCCAGCAGGTGGGAATTGAACATGACTTTAGATTATATTCATTTTCAGTCATTTTGGACCATTTGTCATGAAATCGTCACACATGTAAAAAGCAGCTGGCATTTTCAACTTATGTAAACAAAAAGTAAGAAAAGTAATAAATAAAAAAAGGAAAAATAACAAAATGGCAAAATGGCAATACGTACAAAAGGTTTTGTCCCGGCAGTGACAATATCCTGCTGACAGAAATTGGGAGAGAACTTTGCGCTTTAATGTAATAATTTGAAAGTCTATGTTAATCTACTAATAGATTGAGAATCAGCTGTGTGAGCTGTGTAGGGTTCAGTCTATGTGCAGTGGGAAGGAGTCTGTGCAGTTAGGCCATGGCCTGCTTGCATTCATGCACCGCTGTCTCCTGAGCATCATTTCATACATGTTTGGCCATCTTTTCCAGAGCGCTCACATTGTTCCAGTGCCTCCGAGACTCTTTCCTTCACACAGGAGTACAGTTTCAAACGTTAGCCTCAGTAAACACACATCCGTAAATCAGCTCGCAGCCGTGACTAATGCATAGAAGACTAGTTACACAGGCCCCAAAGAGAGCACGTAAAAGTGTAAGTGTGTGTGTAATGAGAATTGATGTGTGTGCATGTCAGAATGCATGTTGTAGCAATTGGGACAAAATGATAGCGTATCTCAGCCCACATACGTACATGATAACGCCATGAAGATGCTGTGATTATATTAATACAGTTCTACACTATATATTTCGGCCTGACGGAAGTGTGCCTGTCAATGAGACTTCTTTTGAAATGTAGCACCTGGTTTTCACCCTGTTTGTTTTTAATTAAATAAGAGAAAATACCTGTCAAAGTTTTGACTGATCTAAAACAACTATTTACTAACACTTTGGATCTATTTGGCACTCAGTTTTGTGTTTATTGAAAGTCTTTCTTGCTGTGAAGTGCAGATTTTACCCAAATAATAAACTGATAAATATATTTTTAACTAGTGATAAAAGCATTTTGTCAGAAGGGTGGTTAAAACAACTGAAAGGTTGGAATGCTGACATCAAAACAAAGGGGATAAAATGAGTAAAATTCCAAATTATTCTCAAGATAGGGATTTTGTCAGTTCCTGCAGTTTTACAGCTTTCACAAAGGAAAATAACAACATCTTTACAAAGCTTTCTATATTTGTCACATAGTAAAAGTATTTTGAAAACCTAGATACCCCCAAATTCTAGATGGGCAGGTACATATATGTATGTGGATATGATTAATACATATATGTACCTGCCCATCTAGAGTTTGGGGGCATCTAGGTTTTCAAAATATTTTTATTATGTAAAAATATATACAATTATTTCTTGTCAAGTTCAAGTTATTTAAAGGTATTTTTTCCCCTTTTTTAACTACCTATGGATATATGAAGTACTACATTCATATTATAATTATGTGTTTCTGCCATTAAAAAACAATATAACATTAGAATACAAACAAATAATCATACATACATACATATATATATATATATATATATATATATATATAACCCCATTTCCAAAATTTTGGGATGCTGTGAAAAATCTAAATAAAAACAAAATGCAATGATGCAATGATGTACAAACCCTATATTTAATTGAAAATGCTTCAGAGACAACATATCAAATGTTGAAACTTAGAAATTTTATTATTATTATAAAATATATGCCCATTTTGAATTTGATGCCAGCAACACGTTCCAAAAAAGTTGGGACAGAGGCAACAAAAGGCTGGTAAAGTTGTGTAATGCTAGAAAAAACACCTGGTTGTTAATTGGCAACAGGTCAATAACATGATTGGTTATAAAAAGAGCCCTCAGATGGCACTGAATTAAAAACAGATATGATTCTGTAGCGGAAATCACTGCATGGGCTCAGAAACACTTCTGAAAAACTTTGTCTGTGAAAACAGTTTGGTGCTGCATCCACAAATGCTAGTTAAAACTCTAAAACACAAAGAAGAAAGCATATATAAACAGGATCCAGGAATGCTGCCACCTTCTCTGGACCTGAGCTCATTTAAAATGGGCTGAAGGGAAGTGTGTCCTGTGGTCCGACAAATCACTCAGCTTCTTATCAGTGCACAGTTCAAAAGCCAGTATTCATGATGGTACAGGGGAGCATTAGTGCACATGGCATGGGTGACTGGCACATCTGTGAAGGCACCATTAATGCTTAACAATATATACATATTTTGGCAACATATGCTGCCATCCAGACAACATCTTTTTTAGGGAAGGCCTTGATTATTTGAGTAAGACAAGGTCAAACCACATTCTGTATGTATTACAACAGCATTGCTCTAGTCCAGGTACTAAAATGGCCTCGCTGCAGTCCAGACCCATCACCACTGAAAACATTTGGCACATTATAAAATAAAAACTACAGCAGTTGGTCTCCTCAGTTCCCAAACGCTTATAGAGTGTTGTTAAAAGAAGAGGTGATGAAACACAGTGGTAAACATGCCCCCGTCCCAACTTTTTTGGAATGTGTTGTTGTCATCAAATTCAAAATGGACATAAACTTTTCAAAAAAACAAAGTTTCTCAGTTTCAACATTTGATTTGTTGTCTTTGTAGCATTTTCAATGAAATATAGGCTTTAGGGTTTATCAAGTAGTTAGTTTATGCATGTCAATGTGTTCTTGTGTTCTTTTTTAACCTCTCTTTGTGGCGACCCAATAATATTTGCAATACCTAGTTTGGCTCCATCAGTACCTCATTGCATTAAATCAGGTGTGCTAATGGTGGAATTTATCAGATCCATGCAGTGACGGGGGCATTGAGGAGAAATCTGGAAATCTGTGTTCTTCTGGCTAATAAACATTATAAAATATTGACTGCTGTTTAAATTACTTGTTACTGTTTACTGTATTTATGATTATTTGTTTGTATTCTAATACTGTATTTTTTATTGGCAGAAACACATAATTATAATATGAAGTTGGTACTTGATATATTTGTAGGTAATTGAAAAAAGTGGAAAAATACCTAGATAGAGGTCTTTCTCTCTTTCTCTGTCTCTCTCTCTCTCTCTCTCTCTCTCTCTCTCTCTCTCTGTCTGTCTGTGTGTGTGCTGCTGTGAGTGCACTGCCTCAGGTCAGCCTCCTCTCACTCAAGCATGTCCAACAAGGAGGGTTGAGCTTCTGCCGCCAAAAGAAAACAGGACGTCCCCAATAGTTTATCACTTGACTGACAGCTCCCGCATATGAAGCACCCAAAGCTCCAGTCTTCTTCTTCACATTTTACCTTAAACTGCCCTTTCTCTCTCTCTCATTGCCTCTCTCTCTCTCACTCTCTCTCTCTCTCTCTCTCTCTCTATATATATATCTTTAACATCCTATCACACCCATCTCATCTCCCTTTTCTTTCCAAATACTTCAGTTCTCCAGCCTCCCCTGCATTTTCTCTCATCCATTTAGCCCTCATTCCTCATCCCTCATTCAGTGTTGTATTTACTGTGAAAAGGGCTTGGTTGTGTAACGGTCTGCTTCTGTCATTTTGCCAGCTTTTTCCAGACTCATCGATTACGTTATCGCTGTGAAGTTGTGTATTTTTAAATGTACTGATTCTAATGTGGAGGATGACGGTCAGCGGTTTGTTTAGGGTGTGTTAGTGTGGGTGTGTGCAAGCCTGTGTGTGTGTGTGTGTTTCAGGCCTTCCTAACACTGTGATGGACGAGACTCCCCTGTGTCTCGGCCCTGTGCACTCTCTGCTGCGCTCCTTAAAAGTAAACAGTCTGCGCCATAGGAATGTTATCCCAAAGCCACTAATTTGCCTTGATTACATTAATATTTTTCAACTGAAATTGCCCTTTTCCCCTTCCTATTGCTGTTGTTTGTTTTCTTCCCCCACTCTCTCTCTCTCTCTCTCTCTCTCTCTCTCTCTCTCTCCTGCCCTTCCATTGCTTTCTCTATTAGGGCACAATTAGGGGCGATTAGCTGGCAGACGGATGCCCCACAGTTCCGCTCTGGCTGTGAGCTGGGGGCAAGCAAGATGTGGGCAAGAGGATAACTCTCTAGAGGCCTGGTCATGGGGTTAGAGGAGGGAGAGAGAGAGAGAGAGAGAGAGAGAGAAAGAGAGAGATTGTCAGTGTCAGAGAAACAGTGTCACAGAAACAGTAAAACAATAAGAGAGAAAGGGTGCGTTTCCAGTTTAACCCTTAGAAGTTGCAGTCATCATTGGCAATAACAAAAGCATGCTGCAATTTTACAGGTACTAATCTTAAGAATTATTCAGGAACTGCTGTAGTTTTGGTGATCACTATGCAACTATTGAATTAGTTCTTTAGTTGTAAGTGTAAGGTCCCACATACAGGTAGTGTTAATTCGTGCCTGAGCGAGCTGGATCCGAGTCCAAGATAGAAACCAGCACTTATTTCAGTGGCTCCGTCCCCTCATTCACATATTAAATACATTCATGTGACGATCGGTACACATTTATTGTGAAAAAACATTATAATATTTTTCTACAAGCAACTCCATATACACCGACAGGCTGCTTCATTAGGTACACCTCTTTGTTTCTACACACACTGTCCATTTGGTCAGATGGGGGGCGCACAAAGGTATAAGAGGTCGCTGAGCCACCATCTTGAGAGACGTTCAGGGCTCTTTCCCCTTGTAGGGCTCTTTCCCCTTGTAGTTCTACAATGGAGACTGTAGTCCCTCCTGTTCTTCAGTGGTCAGGACCACCACAGGACCACCAGAGAGCAGGTGTGATTTAGGTGGTGGATCATTCTCTGTGTTTGTGTATGTTGTGCTGGTATGACTGGATCAGACACAGCAGTGTTGCTGGAGTTGACACCTCAGTGTCACTGCTGCACTGAGAATAGTCCACCAACTAAAAATGTCCAACCAGCAGTGTCCTGTGGGCAGCATCCTGTGACCACTGATGAAGGACTGATATGATTCAGCCATGCATGTTTGTTTTTACAAAACAAGAGCCTGCCTACAAGGAAAACAGACCACTTTGCTTTTTTTGACCACCTCTGAACTGGAAGTAAAAAGTGCAAAATGGAGAACAAGCTGAGAACAACATTTGAAATCTAATTACATTTTGCAGCTAATATTTGGGAACTCAGCCTTTCATCTTATGATGAGTAGATTATAAACATATCTTGTGTGATATTTGAACTCTCAGCAGCACTAATGTTATATCCTTAACCTATAGCAAGCTAGTTAACTGCTGGACTGTTCTTTTAAAACGGAGGTCACACTAGCTCCCATTATGTCATATTTGAGGACATCAAGGAGAAATTTCTTGTGTACCTTATTGTACACCACGCCTCTAAAGAACAGTTGCAGGTAAACACTGTGAGCCTTGATTTTAGGTGGTAGACAATGTAACACTAAGCTAACCTGTACTGTTATTTCTACAGTTACCCCATACAGGTCAACGACGTCGTATATGACATATAAGGACGTCGTACAGAAAAGAAGGAATCTTGAGAATGCTTCATGATAGAGACTTACTTTTTTCCCAGAAGGGCAGCGTTGTGCCGTTCCAATGAGGGCACCGGTGAGATTGCATCCCTTTCAGAAGCTTTGTAATCCAGACTGGAACAGCACTGTCTTTTTGGAGGCTTTGTAAAATAGATGTATAATAACAAATCCAACCCTGAATGTCTTTGGTGATTCTTTATCCATTTCTCTGTGTTAGAAAAAAAGTTATTGCTGTTAGCATGGCTGTTAGCCACCCACTGATGCTTTGGGTTGAGTCTGTTGACCAATCAGGGGCTGTGTTCCCGACTTGTCGATGGCACATTGCTTCCCATCCAGGCAAAATAAAAATAAGTCTCTTGCCTGCAACATTCCCAAGATATTTATTCTTTTATGTATGACATTGTTGACCAGTAAGGGCTAAGGTGGACCACTGGCCATCACACTCACATAAATGCTTATAGTAGAATCCTGCAACAGGTGGCTAATGCAAGTAGAAGGAATAAACCCTCATTACAAGCACTATTAACAAATTTAAAAATGCTTGAATAACCTACTTGCTGTGAGTTTTCTCCAGGATTCTGAGCAGCAGGAGAGCAGACACTTTATGTAAGGGAGAGGAACGCAAGGAGCTGACATATACATATTGCTAACTCTGGTACTTTGGCAGATTTTACCTCACTTGTGCCAAATTTAGTCCCACCCAACTCAACTGAACTGAAGAAAATGACAGAAAATGTAATTTCAAAAATTTCTCAATAAAAAAGACTATCATCAGTGTTTCTCTGTCAATTCATAGTAAAAACATCACAAAAATTAAACAGATAATAGTTGGAATAAAACCATGATAATGAGTAGACAGGGGCTTTAAGCTTAGACTAAATAGGATTTTTAATGGTGAAAAACTATTGGCATTGCAGTAGCCTGAGACTAGGCTTAATCCATGTCCAGGAAACTGGCCCTACGAGTAAGAGAAAGAGCAGGGGAGCGATTATCAGTTCCTCTCTGAGACCTTCACCACTTGCCTTGTACTTTTACCCTGAATTCATTCCATAGGGGTCATACATTAAGTCGAGACACATTTTCCTAAAAGTCTCCAGCTAAGTCCTCCATCACTTCCAGTAAATGATTTCAGAGAGGGAGAAACATGTTTCTGGCTCTTTCTGGTCACTCTGTGTTTTTTCTTTTGTCCTTTGTCAGGTCCACTGCATCTTTACTTTTTTGAGTGTGTATTACTAACTCTTCATAAGCTGTTTCCTCAGAGATCAGCCTCCCACGCGGTTGTTGCGTTTTTGAATATTTTTCCCGACCCACGATGAATCCCATAAACTATTATTGCTATTTATGTGCAATGAAACCTCTGGCCTGTGAAACTTTAAAACAGGTGTTTGTCTGTTTCCTGAATAGGGTTCAGTGCGCTGGTCCAGGGCGAATGACCGCACTCTCTCTGCGTTTTCACCTCGATTACATTACCATGCAGACCCGTTTTTACTCCACCATTACTGAACCACAGGTGGTTCCTCCATCCCCAGCACTGTTTATGTTGCGATGTAATTTATCCGCTGATGAAATGCACAGGCACGGCACGGGCAGTTAAATCTGTCAGTGTCACTAAGAACAAGCCAGTGAGTGTGAGGCGTTTAGCATGAAAGTCTATTGTGTTGCAGTAACAGCAGAGCAAAGTGCTGAATTCAGCAGATGGCCCACTTTCATAGCGCTCCTCACTGCCATGCACTGTCAGCTAACGCTGTGGACTCTTCTGCTTTCAGCACCTGCAAATCTGTGTATTGCAGAGCGGCGTCTTCTTTCACACCCAGCTTGAGTGTTCCTTTTGTCTTTGATGAACTGGGTCAGGCCTGAGCGAGGGAGGGGACGAGAGAAGAGAGCGAGTGCAGGAGGAAGAGAGATTAAGACGCTCTGGCACCATTCAGCAAAGAGGCAAAGTGCCAACAGAAACTCTCTCGCTCTCTTTCTGTCTCTCTCACTCTCTTTCTCTCTCTCTCCCTTACTTCATTAGCTCTCACTTTCTCTTTGTTTATCTCTTTCTCTCTCTGAGTTTATCATTCTCTCCCTATTTTAGTTCATTATCTCAGTTCATCAGCTCTCATCGTCCCTTTCAGTTTATCTCTTTCTCTCTGTTTATCTCTCTTTCTCTGTTACCCCCCCAACCCAATCTCTCTCAGTTCATCTCTCTCAGTATCTCTCTTTCAGGTGACCTCTCTTTCTCTCCCTCTCTTTCACCTCATCAGCTCTCACTCTTTCAACTGATCTCTTTCTCTCAGTTTATGTCTCTTGTTCTCTTTCTCTGTTTCCCTCTTTCTGTCTGTCTTTCATTTCTTCTCTCTTTCAGTTCATTATCACTCTTTCTCTTTCTTTCAGGTCACCTTTCACTTTCTCTCTCTCTCTCTCTCTCTCTCTCTCTCTCTCTCTCTCTCTCTCTCCCTCCCTTACTCTCTCTCACATGTTTATTTCTTTCTCCCTCTCAGCTCATGTCTTTCTCTTTATTGGTTTCACTCAGTCTTTTCTAGTTCATCTTTTTCTCTCTCTCTATCTTTCTCTTTCAGCTCATCAACTCTCACTCTGTCTCTCAAGTTATCGAGAGTGGTTTGTTGTGAAGTGCTCTGTTCTAGAGAGACTTATTGAGTCAGAATTGTTTACAGTGATGGTGATAGAAACCAAACTATTGTAAGTGAAGAGTTTAACCCTCTGGGGTCCATGAACTCACCCCTGTGTCAAATTTGATGTTTCTGTGTATGTTTCCCTTCTCATATGATAATACAGTGCAGAAATATGATTCTCACATTTCCTGAATGTAGAGTCTGTTCTTTTCTATTCCATCTTATTGTGAGATTGTATGTGATTCACATCTGGAGTTATGAGGCTGTGAAGAGGGGTATAGATACCATCTGCCTCTCACCATGTGTAATTAGCAGATTTGTGTATCCATCTACATTTTGGTTGAGACTGACCAGTGGGCACTCAGGAAAGCACTAAGGACCCATCACGTCACAAAAATCTTTATTTTTAATACAGTTGACATCAGAGACACGTGAAATGGTGAGCATTTTGATATCATGTATCATGTTATGCATTTTAAGAAAATGCTCTTAAAGAGATTTAATGCTTCTAAAGATCCCTCACAGAAAGTTATTACATGAAATGGTAATGAATATGCTGCCTGATGAGATATTGTGTATGATAGTTTTGAGAAGGTTTTGGTTTAAAACATATTTTTTTAATACATTTATGGTGGAGAGGTACATGTAGCGTGTTGTAAGGCAAAATAGCCCCCATTGACAATTTATTTTTTTAGATTTACCATCATTTTACTATTATCCACATTACATATAAAACTCTGGAGAAACCTGTAGGTTCACTGGTCGTCTTGTGTAGTAAATAAAGGACTATGTTCACCTTGTAGACGTTGTGACTCCTGGTTCCTATCACCACCACTGTGAAGAAATATGAGTCTATAAGTTTCTCTACAGTGAACTCTTTCACATCAAACCTCTCTGAATGACTTTATTTATTACTTTATACCTCTCTGAACTCATTTATTTCAACATTTAAGTCATGCAGGATTTTTTAAACTATCTGCATTTATTACATTAGTAACTACTTATTTTTTATTTTAGTAACTACTAAGAAATTAATATGTGTGTTCTGAGGCTATGAGAGTGAGGCAATGAAGTGTGGACCCACATATGGACCCTTAAAGTTTAAGTAGTTACACACACAAACACACGCACACGCACACACTATTTGTGTCTGTACTGGACTGTTTGTTCTGGGGTTTGTTGGGAGAAATGATTTATTAAATAAACAGTGCATTATTCGCCTCAGAGGCAAGCCTAAATATTTAAAAAACAGCATGGCACCCTTCTGCTCTGCAGCGCGACTCTAATGACCATTCCAGACCAACAACACTGCTGGCAACAGTCTGAGCCTTTAGCTAATGAAATAAAGCCTTCGTTCTGCAATCACTCTAACAATTATACAATGCTTTGCACCATTCGGCACTTCCTTCAACATTCAGATACACGTGGAATAAATTGCCTACAAAATCCTCACAGTTTTTCTTCAGGGCAGACAGTACTTATTGTCTACAGCTTTCTGAACAGTGGATTTGTCACTGGTGCTAACTTTCTTTTGGACTGCTCTTTCTTCAGTGCTGAGGTCGCACATTATGATAAACATAAGTTAATACAACAAAAATGAAAAGGAATTCAAAGTTTTCAGTAAAGTGAATGATATGTTGTGGTTTGGTTCTATCTAGTTCAGTTCAAAAGGGATATCAGTTTATTTTGTTAATTTGTTTGGACTAATTTTGTTAATTTGTTTGCGCTTTTAGCTATAAGCTCCTTCATTCAAAAAAAAAAAAGGTCATATCTATTGAGAGATTTTTGCCCTTTAGTTTCCTTAGTTGGATTTGAGTTGGGCAATGTAATAACCACTTTTTTAAAAACTCAACTTAAAACTTACCACCTCATTCATTTATTTATTTGTTTATTTAGGCCCTCGGCCCACCAAAAACATTTCAAAATGAGACAAAATATTCGGGTACCCCTGCTGTAAGTACTAGGCTGCCTTGAGGAGAGGTTTGAATATGGTTACACTAACACACTGACACAAACTCACAAATTTTTGTATTAATGTTTATTTGTATTTATTAATGATAGTAAAAATTGAATTTGTTTCATTCAAATGTGTAGACCATGAATTAAATGCACTGACTGACCACTTCACTGAGTACAACTACCCTGTATGTTTTTCCAATTTATCAGTCCACTTACTATACTGTGCACTCTGTAGTTCTAGAATTACAGACTGTAATCTGTCTTAGACCCCTTTTGCCCTGTTCAGGGCCCCTACAGGACCTCCACAGAGCAGGTATTATTTGGGTAGTGGACACAGCTACCTTATTGGTCCACCTTGTGGGTCCACTCTGTGGATGTAAAATCAACCTCAACCAGCACTGCTGTATCTGATCCACTCATACCAGCGCAGCACACACTAACACACCACCACCACATCAGTGTCATAGCAGTGCTGAAAATGATGACCCATGTAAATAATACTTTACGGTGGTCCTGTGGGGGTCTTCACCATTGAAGAACAGGAAAAAGGGGGCTAATAAAGTACACAGAAAAACAGATGGACTACAGTCTGTAATTGTAGAGCAAAAAAAGTGTGCTTATATTGTAAGTGAAGCTGATAAAATGTACAATGAGTGTAGATACAAGAAGGTGTACTTTATGAATATACATATATACCAGTCTGTGTATATTACATAAACATAATTTTATGTTTTAGTTTGCTTATATGTGGCAATAACTGTGTTGATGTAATGTATTTTCATGTGGAAATCATGTACACATTGGAGAGTTTTTCGAGCATTGAACTGCCCATTAAAGGTCTTGCTACAGCATCTCAAAGGAACTCAAGTCAGGACTTGACCACTTCACAACCTTAATTTTGTTTCTTTTGGGCCACTCAGAGCTGGACTTGCTTATGTGCTTTGGATCATTGTCCTGTTGCATAACCCAGCTGCCCTTGTGCTTTAGGTCATGAACTGTCAGGTGGACATTCTACATCAGGATTTTGGATAGAGAGCAGAATTCATGGTTCAACCTGTTATGCACTACTACCACCATGTTTGACTCTTGGTATGATGTTCTTAATGGCAGAATGTGGTTTTTGCTTTGAGCCAGATGCCATGGCACCCATGTCTTCCAAAAAGTTCAACCTTTGACTCATCAGTCCATAGAACATTATCTTAAAAGTCTTGAGGATCATCTAGATGTTTCTTGGCAAATGCCAGATGAGCCTTTGTGTTCTGTTTGGTCAGCAGTGATTTGCACTTTTGAACTTTCCCATTGATGCCATTTTTGCTCAGTGTCTTTCTTATTGTGGAATCATGTACATTCATCTTGACTCAGCCAAGTGAGGCCTGCGGTTCCTTAGATCGTCTGGGTTTTTTTGTGACCTCCTAGATGAGTCGTTAATGCACTTTTGGTGAAATTTTGGTAGGCTGGCCACTACTGGAAAGGTTCACCACTGTTCCTAATTCTCTCTATGGGTGAATAATGGCTCTGCGACAGATTCTATTTAAGAGATGGAGATGTCTGGGTGTAGCTAGTGAAACTGAACCCAATTGTCAACTGAATTTGGTTAACTGGTTAATTTAGTAGCAAAGAGGGCAATTACGTTTTCAAATAGAGCCTTTTCCAAGTAGGGCTAAACAGCATTTTTCCTTCAGTAAATAAAATCATCATTTGAAAGCAGCATTTTGTGTTTACTTGGGTTATCTTTGTCTAATTTTAAAAGTAGTCTGATGATCTGAAACATCATCAAGTGTGACAAATATGCAAAGATAGAAGAAACTGGGAAAGGGCAAATACTTTCACAGCACTGTAGCTTGAAAATATATTTTTTTTTCAGATGAACTATGACTTTTGCAGAGTGCTAACTTGGCACTGTTTGTATTTTGGTCTGTTTCGCTCCTTTTCCGGATGTGCGTGTGCTCTGCGTGTGGAGGTGCATTCAAAGCGTTCTGCAGGGAATTGGCTAACTCAGCCTAAATCGTGCCGCTCCTATCTCTTTCAGCTCCCTATCTTCACTGGCATAATTGCGGACTTCCAGTTCATGCTGTTTACATGGAAAAAGTACTTTTTAATCCTCTTCACCCCATACTCCCTCCTCATCACTTCACTGATTAACACGAACAAGGGAATACATCTAATATCAGGCCTTTATGGCCTAAGAGACACTCTTAGAGATGCCTTTAATGGCAACTTGCTATTTTCTTGGAGACACAGTGTCAGACACCCTGAAAACAAACATTCTTCATGTGATGTCTCAACATGCTATTTATGGGTTTAAATGTTTATTTCCACGATAAACACGCATAGCCCTGGAATCTTTCTCAGAACTAGAGTTGAGAAGGACTTTGGGGGATTACTCCATGGAAAATGCAGCATTGTGTTCATTTCCATTGTGTATATTGATACCCAGCCTTGCTCTGGATGCCCTTGAAAGTCTATGGAGAATGAAAGATCAGTGGAGATGTCAATTCTTCCCAATTCCTGTCCAAACCACTGTTTACTTTCCTCCACTCGGAACAATAAAGAAATCTGTTGATCCAACACTGCAGCCCTCGGCGGTCTGCGTTTAAAAAGAATAACAACTCAGCCGCATTATACAGCATGGTTAACCAATACTTCACCACTTCAAAGAGGCCTCGAGAATGCAGCTCATGTTCAGCTGTTCGTGTGGACCACTTGAACGGTGGATCTATGAATTGATTATGCTGCAGCAGATATGATCTCCAACCTGTCCCTGACAGCAGGTCTCCTGAGATTTCTGAGTTGGCCTCTGAGAGCCACCAAAAAGCAAAACATCTACCCCAGCCCCAGTCATAACTATACAATACTGTGGAAAGATCTTACGCCAAAATCCTATTTAGGGCTGTTTATCTGGGCAGTAACAGTTTTACTAGAAATTTGATTTGATGCAAATCAGATATGATGAGTGTCAATGTTCCCTAAATACTCAGTACTGGGTAACACTTTATAATAAGGGTACATGAACTGGCAGTAATTAAGGCATTTACTAATGAATAACTAATCAGAAAGTAATGAGTCATTAATCAGGAACAAATGAATAAGTCATATATTAACAACCACAAGACTAAATTACTAACACATGTACTAATGAATGAAGATGAAGGTAATAAAGGCTTTATTCAGTGCCTGAATTTATTAGGAATTCATGTGTTAATTAAGCATACAAAAAGAATGTTAGTACACATTGGCGAACTGCCAGAAGCTCTGTTAGTTTCATTCTATTCATGCAATTTATGATTACCTATGTCATACTGCAATGTCATACTGTTACAACAGAAACATAAACTGTTGTATTTTTAATAAACTGTAAACTAGTTTATTTACTGAAAATAGGCTTTTGATTTAATTAAAACTGTGAATTATCTTAATATAGGCCACAGTTATTCTGAGAAATACCACCTTCAGAAAATGAAAATGTGTTTCCCATTATACATATATTATTATTTTTTAAAATGTGCTATATCTAAAGGTTTTATTAATGGAAACACAGCATTTTGCAATGTAACACTTCAACTGTTTCCGCAGCTGGAAATTACTGCTATTTTACTTCGCCAGTAAATGGCAGTAATTGCGTTAAATGCTATATGTCAAGCGGTCATAGAGTCTTGAGTGAATATCTCTAGTACAACGTTTAAGAGAAGCGAATGAAAATAATTAAAATAATAAAAAAATAAACATTTCTCTTTTCGCCTTTTTGCAATATTTCGCATTTTTCTTACTTTTAAAGGTGAGTTATGCATATGCATACTGTATTATATACGTAATTTACATCGCAGATATAATATTTACATGTGGTATTGTTGTCTGAGTGTTGTGAGTGCTAGTATGTGTGTTCGTGCCTCACCTCTTTTTAGACTAAGGTGTAAAACATGCAGCTGTTATCTGTGGTGAAACAGAACAGATTTGCAGGAACTATTATTTCTAAATTCGTTATAAAGTAGCTTGAATATTTGGTTTGGTGCTTAGTTATTTGCAATAAACCTTTTTGGTTTTAATAGTAAGGTGTTTGTCTTTCTCACGAGCGTCGTGTGATTGTAGTAGTAATATGTGGCGTCAGGCGCGTCTGTTCTGTCTGGTTAAAATCACATGTTAATTTTATGCTGCTTGGTTCATTTGTTATTCCTCCTTTGACAGGGACTCTTATTGTGAAGGGCTATGTGTGCGGCGGCAGTGCTTCACAGGGCCTAGTAGTAAACAGACTGAGCCGAGACAGCGAGAGGGCGCTAACTGCCCTTAGCCGAGCGCTAACCTGGCGCCATATTCTCCCCTTTCTTTTGTACTCCGTTCTGAGTTTTTCAGTAAAGCTGAGTCACAGACTCGATCTTCAACTTGTGTGAGTTATTTGGAAACACCGCTGCAGTAGGAATATCTTTGTGACTTTAATTAGCCAGCAGTTCTGTCTGTTTTACAGATGTTTGTGGAACTACAGAACCAGTATGTATTGGTTTCTCTTCATTTTCTATGTTTCAGTGACATATTCACGTGCTCTAGCTCTGTGTATTGAAGTATAGAAGCCATAAGATGATAATAAAATATGCTTTTTTTATTCCTGTGAATTTCGTCAATGTCATGTTTTCATATGAACCATATTGTATTGTAAGAATGACTGTCAGTTTGGTAAATAAAATGATTAACCTCTGCTATTTTATTAGCTCATGACCTCATCACGAAGAATTAGTATATAATCAGTAATAAATTGTGATTCGCTCATCACTTTCAGGGGCACAAACATGAATTCATCATGAAGAATCAGTATTTAATGAGTAACAAAGTGTGACTGGTTCATCACTTTACTTTAGGGGGCACAAACATGATGAATTCATCATGGATTATTAGTAATCACTGCTTTCTTTATAGTGAATTGAGAATTGACTCTGCATAGTGTTGTATTTTTCTCACTCTGACACACCTCAACCAGCACAACAGGAGCTTGTAAATTAGCAGTTGAGTTCAATCAGGTGTGCTAGATCCAGGAAAGCACAAAAATGTGCATACAATTATGGATTCTTATGACCCCAGGAGAAAGACACTCCAATAATTAACTCATTTCTGAGTTTAGTGGTAACTGTGGGCTAAACTATTCCCTCATGAGGCACTGTGTATCAATACAGGAGTTAAAACATGTCATATTAATGACATGAAAGATGAATTAAAACTATGGCAGCTGTCACAAATGAGGACTAGTTGCAAAACAATATCAGTGTAAGCTTTTAATTTTACTGAACAGTCACTAGGTGGGTAGAAACAGACGAGGTAACATAAGAAATCAAAAACAATAAACTCAAGACCTGACAGATAGAATCAAGCAAATACAAGGGCTGCTTACACAACACGATGAAGAAGAAGGACAAGATGATGAGTGGATGGAGCTATAAAAAAAACAGATGACTTTGATAGGCATAATATTCCAGAGCACTGTGTCTCAGGGGGTTTTGTGACAACATTAATTAACACATGAATTCCTAATAAATTCAGGCACTGAGTAAAGCCTTTATTACCTTCATCTTCATTCATTGGTACATGTGTTAGTAATTTAGTCTTGTGGTTGTTAATATATGACATTCATTTGTTCCTGATTACTTTCTGATTAGTTATTCATTAGTAAATGCCTTAATTACTGCCACTTCATGTACCCTTATTATAAAGTGTTACCCAGTACTTAAGTAGTTTGAACTCATAACTTTATACTTCTACTGAAACAGGTAGTGTTTATTATTTTGCCCAAGTATCAGTACTTTTCCTTAAGTATGGAGTTAGGCTACTCTACCCACCTCTGGTTAGATCCAACTAAACTTTAAGTTAGCTGAGTAAGCAACAAATACTGTATCAGAAGACAGAGCCCCAGATGCAGAATGCAAAGGTTATCACTAATTTAAATTGTACACAATTTAAATTGTAGAACCCCAAAAGAAGCATCCGGTTATCAGCAATACATAATTGTCAATTAGCCAGTAGTGGTAATTTACTTATGGTAGTCATTATTACGTCTTAGCCTTTAATTGTACAGCACATCAGCTAGCTAGATGGGTTCAAAAAATCCTGCTTCAGCCCCCAAAAAGACTAGAGCTGGCCCCTTCACTGGCATTCTCACATGACTATGACTCCATGGCCTACATGAAGCCTTTAAATATGACAGACAGACAATCAAATACTCGTTATAGTATTTACCTGTTAAATGGAAGCATATCTATACACCTTGTTTGGATACAAAGGAAAACAACTGGTGAATATATTATGGCAGGCTGTGAGTTCATTATGGACACTGATGCAGAGAATACAATAAACCAACAGCCTTTATTTCACTCAAACAACCAAACACCACCCACACAGCAACTCACAACAATACGGCAAGAATAAAACATGACACAAAAAAACAACAAAGCCACACAGGAGTGCCACAAGAGCAAATCTTACAGATGAACCAATACAGATACTCATGTTGTGTGTCAGCCTGATACCCTGTTCATTTACTAAAAATGCACCAATATCAGCATCTGATACTGCCTAATTCCATGTGACATAAGCCTAGTGTACACTGAAACACTAATGAACAAACAAGTCAAGCTGAGAGTGAAGGAGGGTGGATATACATAGGCTATCAAAAAAGGCAAAAAAGTTTAAATTTGCAGTACTAAAGTTTGTATGTTGACTTTACTCTCTTTGACTGAATAAAATTGCGAGGTATAAATGTTAATACGTTAATTTTTTACATTGTCTTAGTAAAATAGGCTGTAGAGAGACCATCTACACACTTGTACGTCTACTACACTTGTACATCACTGCCTGGTTTTAGTTTTAGTGCATAGTGTGGCACACATTAGCAGAGCTGTTGTAACAAGTTTCTCAGTGTGTTTGCTCAGTGTAACAGCTTATTGATAATTGTCTGTAGACAGAGCTGTCTGCAGGTTTCATGTTGCTGCGTTTCAAATAGCATGTCAGTTCATCTGATTGACATGCTATCTGACTGTCACTGTCAGCTTGAGTCGTTTGTTCATTAATGTGGTAATGTTTTCCTATATTGTGAGCAAAAAAATCGCAGTCTTTGTCCATACACGATGGTCACCTGGTACCATTTTGAAAAGAGTTCTATATATCATCAAATAGAGTTCTTCTATTGTTATGTTGTTAAGCTTGTAACAATAGCAGAACACTTTATGGTGCTATATAGATCCCTTTTCAAAATGGCAGCATTCAGAATATTCTCCATCAATTTGAAGAATGCTTTCACCATGCCAAGAACCCTTTAATCATGCATAGGGTTCTTTGAGTGTTCATGGTTCTATATAGAACCATTTTCTTTACTAAAGAACCCTTAAAGAACCATCTTTTTTCAGCAATTAAAGTAATTCAACTGATTATTAATACAAATACTCAGTTATCTCCACTCAAAAAAACCTGGAGAAACACGCTAAATACCAGTTCTGTTACATCAGCTACTTCTGTTATGTCAGCGTGATGGGGATAGAGTGAGGGTTAAAGAAAACGAGGCCAATTATGCTCTCTCGAACTCCCGGACATGGATGGCTGTAACATCACTGGGGATCGAACTTGCACTCTCCTGATGATGGGGCCAACCCTTACAGTTGCGCCACTTGAGAGCCCATTTATTGTCATGCTCATAAATTATGTCACAACACATTACTATATGGTTTTCTGAGCATATCATAGATATTGTCAGTACTTAAAGAACACTGACCAACTGCATGTTTCATTACTAAGAGAGCAAAATTTGCCCTGTTTAATCGACTTCAGTTCAGAGCAGAATGTGAAATGTTGCATAAACATCACTGTATTCATAGTTTTTTGATATTATGTTTTTAACTCTGACACTACTGGTTAGTTTTTGTCTGTTCCAACTTATCAAACCGGAGAAAAAACTAAATATCAGATCTCATATTGAACATCGTGACAATGTGGAAAGACCCTGAGGTTATATTTTTGCCAGATTGCTCATCCCTAATAGCAGAGTCTGTGAATTTTCTCTTGGATGCTTCTTTTAATTCTGTGATCAAATTAAACCCACAAGGGTAAGTCAAATGTTTTTCTGTTTACTGTTAACCAGTAGGAGTCGACATGAACAAGCACTGCAAAGAGAATATGCTTAATGAATTATGTCAACATAATGAGCGCATCTTGCAGTTTTCTCAGTATGCATATAGTGAAGTTAATGAAACTGAGCCTGAATTGTCTGATATTTTAATATAAGGAGGTGTTCAGACAGCGTTAAACAGAAGTGTGATCAGTCCCAGCTGGAGTGCTGGCTTACACAGAACTGGGCTGAGCTGTGCTTCATCCAGAGGAAGAGGAGGAGAGAGGTGGCCGAGCACTGGAGATGCAGAATTGGCCTCGGCAGTGGAACAGCTGAGCTCACTGCTTCTGGAGAGTGTGATTAGTCAAACTGAATCTGTCTCGGCATAATCAGAGAGAGAGAGAGAGAGAGAGTGAGAGAGAAGAATAACGTGATGTGGGATCCGTCTGTCTGTCTGCCATTCGAAATTAAAGATGAAGTGATGTGTGACCCAGCACCATGGTTTCAGAGTTACACCCAAAACAAATAAACAAAGAGCCTGGGTGGTGAGTGTGTGTGTGTATGTGTGTGTGTGTGTATATAGCACTTGTGGGTATGAGGCCTGTACATGCATGAGTACATATGTGTACAGTACTGTGGAAAAGTCGGAGATGACCCTTCATTAATTAAGTACAACAGAAAATCACGCAAAAGACTCAAGAACTAAATATAATAGCAAATGATTCAGTATTTAGTGTGTCCAGCAGAAGACTTGCTTTCAGTTGTTCAAAGTAACCTGCAAGGATGTTGTTCCACCACTGAAGTTCAGTCCTAGAAGTTGGTTGCCTTGTCTGCTTCTCTTGATCCAGTAATCCTAAATGCATTCAATAATGTTGAGTTATTGACTCTGGGGTGATCCGTCCATTGTTCTGAGAACTCCAGCAGCTTCTTTGTTTGATTTACTTTGTTCTTTTTGTCTGTTTCGTTTTCTCAGTAAGAGCTTCTTGACAGCTACACATCCTTCTGGAAGGATGGACAGAAACTGACCTGTGGATCACAGTACTGTTTTGGTGGTCTATCAAGTCTTGCATGGTTGTTAGGACTCCCATTTTCTCTATGGCTGTGCCCCAAACCACATACTGCAGCACTAAATAGTGTGTAAAATAGTGCACCATCATTAGCCATGCATTCATTAGTGTAGTATGTAAAGTATAGAAGTGCATGTTTTGGGACACAGCCTATATCTGTTATACATTTATTGAACTCCATTTTGAAAAGTTCTGTCTTCCACTTATTTTTCCTTTGACCCTTTCCTTCCTTTATGCAAGTGGATGATGTTTTATATAGCATGCTCTGACATATCTCCTGAAAAAAGAAATAAACTGCCGTAAGTAGATGTTTTGATTAAAAATTGAATAAATGAAGGATGGTCTTTGACTTTTGTACAGTTCTGTGTATATGTGTGCATGTGTGTATGTGTGTGTGGGGGGGGGGTGCACTTGTGTCTGTGTCTATGACAGCATGTGTTTGTGACTGTGGGAGAATGCGTAGGAGTGTGTTCAGCTCAAAGAGCCACCAAAGAATCTCACGGCTTATTGTGTCATCCTGAGCTTTGATGGATTTCCCCCACTGAAACCGAGAGAGAGAGAGAGAGAGAGAGAGAGAGAGAGAGAGAGAGAGGAAGAGCAATACTCTGTGTCTTTGTGTCTTCAGTGATTACAAATACACAGACGACTCTAGTGGAACCTGCTCACCAAATACCTATCACTTTACATCATGTTTCATAAGAGTCTTAGCACCAGGGCAACTGTCACATACACACAGACATGAGCTGAGATGGTGAATAATTTCTCTCTCCTACACCCCAAGCAGTGGTCACTTGAGGACAGATTTGAAAACTTTTAGTGTCTGAAAGTACTTAAAATTTTATGTTCCTCAGCTAGTGCATTAACCTCCTAAACGTCCAGACCCGCTCTTTCCTCACTCCTATAAAATAAGAATAACTCATTGTTGAAGTTTGCATTGTTTTCCATGTAATTATTTATTGCACTATGGGTAATTTGTTTCTGCTTCTTATTTTTTGCCAAATATTTGTCTGCTGACCTCTACTGCAGTGTAACAAGACTGAACAAACACCAGAATATTTGGTCTGATTGTGAGATTGTGTAGCTTTTGATTGGACATATGCTGTCCAAAAAGCAAGTGGATTTGTTTTCCATAGGAATGACTGGCAGAATGCTCAAAAAATGTATGTGTAAAAAGTCTCTTATGTCACCATGATTCAAGTACACTAGCAAGCACCTGAGATACCATAGCAACCACCTAACAACGCCCTGGGACCCACTTGGAACACAATAGCAAACATAAGTAATGCCATAGTAACCACTTTGCAATACCCTAGCAATCACCTCCATTACAATGGTAACCACAAAGCAACTACCTGGAATCCCAAAGCAACCACTTTAGCAAACCAATAGCAGTCATAAATTATACCAAAGTAACCACTGTGCAATACCCTAACAATCATCTCCAAAATCATAGCAACATCCTAGAAATCGCTTGTCATACCATAGCAACCACACTGCAACAACCTAGTAACTCCTAGAGATACTGTAGCAACCACACCAACCACCTGGGAACACCCTAGCAAGCACCTGGAATTCCATAGCAACTATTTAGAAATCAAAATCTTGACATTTCAAAAACAGATTAAAAAACACCAGCAACCTTTCACATAATGTCATCGTTTCACAGGAAACAGTCCAACCAAACACAGTGCAAACCAAAACTAGTCCAAAATCACTTGGAATAAAACGTTGTTACAATAATACATACTTTTTCCTTCACTTGTAAAGTTACCATTTCAGAAACATGAGGTTTTATTATGACAGGGATGATATATTATGTTGTATGTGTGTGGTCACTCATAAAGGTGACGAGCAAAAGAAAATGTTTGTGTAGTATCTGAGTGAATGTAAATGTGGTCTTCTATGTATTCATATATTCATATTTTTTTATTTATGTTGGGGTGGTGACCACAGAGCATACATTTCCCCCAGATTTGTCATTGTGGGTCTCGTTTCAAAAGCTTGCTTCATCTCACATGGTTTCAATCGAATCTGCCTGTCCCAGAGACCTTCAGGGCTGAGCAGAGGGCCGCTGGGGTGCAGAGAGAGAGAGAGAGAGAGAGAGAGAGAGAAGGAGAGAGAGAGAGAGAGAGAGAGAGAGGGAGAGAGGGAGAGAGAGAGACCTGCACTGGCTGCAGGGGGACCAGCCCAGGCCACAGAGAGCAACACCTGGAGAAAGCTCCAGAGAAGTGATTTAGCAATGTGTATGTAGGGGGGATAGTGAACAAATAGGGCAATAGAGAGGAGAGAACAGGCAGGAGGAAGTGCGGGAGTGTGGAGGCAGGAGGAAGGAGGGAGGAGGGAGAATCGCTCTGAGAGCTCTGAGAGAAGCTTTGCTAATGAGGTCTAACACACAACTGCCCCCGGCTCCGTCAACACGCCCCATCACACCGTTCAACTTTGTTTTCATTAACTCTTGAGAGATGACACATGTTGAATCAGAAAGAAACTGCTCTCCCTGCTTTTTTTCTCTCCTCTCCTGCTCTTGCAAACAGTCATCAGGGAGGCTGAGAACGCTTTGAGATCCTCCACAGTTTTCCCATGACATCCACTCCTGTCGTTTTCCTCCCATGGTGATGATGCAATGTGTTGTCAATGTACTTCTGATGAAATATTCAGCGCCCAGGCAGAAAAGGCTGATCAAAAGTTTGGAATCACTGTCCAAACTTTCCCAAAATCACTATCCCATACTTGGGAATCTAGACTTCCAATAATATAAAACCATTCTGCTATGTTAATCTTACATAACTCCTCAAGTTTCAAACAGTAGGAATTAGTAGTAACAGTTTTAAATTACTGGGAAGCTCGTAGAAGCTGTAAAAATAATATTAATGAAAATAAAATATGATATTTAAAATCATGACATTTTAGCTGTAGGTGATTGTAAAATGAACAAGAAAGCAGCAGAGCATCAAGAACAAAGTTAAAAGAAAATGAATGTCCAGAGTGGTGACTGAATCTTGAAGCTGCAAATAAATAAGTATGCCAGGTATCATTTAATAGCTTTTTATTGCCCCCACAAATAATTGTAAATTTAAACAAAACATCTAAAAATTTAGTGACAAGTTTATAATAATTTACATTTTACAGCAATATTTCCATTAATATAAAACATATTTCATAGCAGGTATATGTAGAAAAGAATTTGAATGTGCTATTCCTGTGTAATTTCATATAATGTTCAAATAATTAGTACGGTGTAAGAAATTTCTCCAGAAAAATCTCCAAAATGACAATTTTACAGGTCATATTAGACCATTTTTTTTTTTTATTTGGGTTGAAATGATTACATAATGTCAAAATGTACAAAAGGAGAAACTGCTGTGTTCAGAAGATGTGGAAAAAATTGGAGATATGTGGATTTGATAGGACAGTAAACTCAGGGACCACCTTTCATTTAATTTCCAGTCAATATGGCCTTATTATTAAGTTATTATTATATTTATTATATTATCTCATATAGATGTTTCTGAGAATAAAGTTAGAAGAAAATAAGGAAAAATTTGAAGGTTTTAAAAAATGCTTCAATCATGTAGAGGAAATGGGAGTCCTAACAACCATGCAAGACTGGTTAGACCTCCAAAACTGTCACCATCAGATTCTTAATCCATATTTCAGAAAAAGGAGAAAATCAAGCTCTGCTCTTGCTTCAGATACACAGGAGTTTCTGTCCAACCTTCCACTCAACACTATCAATCTGAAAGGATGTGTAGCTCAACATCATTGAATGTGTTTGGGATTACTTAGATTATGAGAAGCAGAAAATGCATCCCATTTCTAAGAATAAACTCTGGAGGTGTGGAAAAATATCCCTTCAGACTTGTTTGAAAACTTAAAAAAATGGAGGCTATAATAAAAGCAAAGAATGGACACACTAACTTTTAATATTATATTTAGTTGTTGAGGCTTATTTGATTTTCTGTTAAAATATCTTTTCTGTGTTCTATCTTCATTTATGTCAGTTTTTAATTATTTCTTGGTATTTGAGAAGCCAGCTGAACTTTACACTGTGATGTGATGACGCACAGAGCAATTGTATGTTTATTTATTAATTATTACTACTGAATTAATACACAGAAAGCAATCTATTTTAAGTAGTTATTAAATCTCAAAGTCAATAATGCTAAAAATGTAATAACTACTTATTGTTTCCAACTTGAAATATTAAGTAAAACATCTAAAAATGACTTTGAACTTTTAAACCTACATGGTATTTGTATAATCATTGTATACAAAACAACAAAATTTCTAAACTTCATTTTGAATGGCAGTGTGCCACTATGCTGCGATATGGGGACCCCAACAAAGAGGGTCTCTATGTTCCCACACTTTTACAGAATGCTCTGCTGTGTATTAGGCTGTGGCTCTGGAGATATGCCACCAGCGGGTGGTAAGGGCGCTCTTGAAGGTCTCTCCAGGTCAGTGGCTTCAACTGCTGGAGGATGTGGTCCCTCAGTAAAACAGACCATGCTTATAGGGGTTTAGTGAAGAGGCCTTTCAGCATGGCCGGGGCTTCACACTGACAGCTCCCAGAACTGCCTCAAAAAATACAGCTCATAAGCCAGGATGTTTTCTTGGTGCACTTATATTTCATTTCCATTCTCCAAAAAAAAGAGGCAGGTCTGATACAAGTTGTTTGGAACTGATGCAAGGAAACTGTTCTCCAAGCCAAAGCAAAAAGCCGAAGAACTTGTAAACTTTGCCCAGAAATGCAGCGTATGATCTCCGTTCCTCAGCTGTTGTAGCACACTCCATGGCGTGTAGTGCATAAATTTCCTGCTGATAGCAGTCTATGGAGGCTCCCAGGCCAATGTCTGTAATCGCTGTTATAATTGTGCAAAATGTATTTAAAACCTCAGTATATGAGCATCAGTAAAATTTCAAAGGAACTTATCACTCACGCTAGAAATACTTCCACCCCTCCCCTCTAGCAGCCCGGAGTGAATCCCATGGGAACTTGTAAGCCAAAGGGAGTCTACAGACTCTGTCTGGTCAGCCAGTGACAAGAATGACATATATGGAGGATGTTGTACTAGCTGTTTTGCGGCGAGTACCAGCACTCAGGGTTACGCTGAATGGTCCAGTATGAGCAGATAAGATCAGCTGCTGAGCTGCGTTCTATAACAAACACGAGCCGTGATAAATGGAGGCCTATTTACCCTGGGCCGCAGACATAAACAGCGGCCCTCATGGCTATGCTCCACTCATTTAGATATACCACCGCCATTATTCCAATTAGGGTTCAGTGCCTATGAATCCATGGAGGGTTCCCTGCTTGCCTGAATGGAGAAGGGGAAGCTGACTAATGTCGCACATTCTTGCACACTGATAACGCCAATGGCAACAGTGCATGCAGAGGAGTGGTGCAAGTTTAACTGTGCAGGCCTGTGCCTGAAGAACACTGCAGGTCAGTCACTACAGTAGAAGCTATGATCAGGTTCCAAGCCTTGATGCCCTGGGGTCTGACACAGATCCAGCCGAGTTTGGCCTATGTCCTTCAAACACTCAGTTTCTGGGTTATTGGTGGGACGCTCATATTCTCTGTGTCATTGACAAATTAGTTAATCAAATGAGCCATGCAGTTTTGATTAAGAAATAACAAGCAGCAGAAATGCAAAACGAGGCAATTAGAAGGGACATTTTCACTTATATGTATGCCAATGCCAAAAAACATTGTTGAGCTAAGATGAAATTGTAGCATAGCATTGTGCTGTGTTAGGAGAAATGTTCTTCATGACCTCAGTGAATATTTTCTCAAAGAGTCATAATAGCTCAAGCTAATAAAAGTGATTCATTGTATTTGCTTGATTCATTTTCACATGAATAATGTACAGTGCACCAGTATGATTATTGCCAAACATAACTGTGTAATGCGTAATATACATTACTGTGCAAAAAGGCAGTGCAAAAGCCAGAGACCTTTCATTTATTTCATTTTAGACTAAGAATTAAACTATATAAACTATATAATTTTTAAACTAAAAATTGATGTCCATTTTCTATGTCATAAAAAGCAGAAATCATTTCATTGCTATTTACAAAAAAATCTCAATTTTTATTCATTTTTAGTTTTCTACATCATTTCAACATGGCAGCTGTGCTTTATAATGTGTGAAAATGTTTGAGAAATGGACCAATAAAAATGCTCCATAATTACTTGGAATAAAGCCTCTTTACATTAACCTTCATTAAAAGTTAAGAACATTTCTGCCCTCATCTGACAATTAAACAGCAAATTACATAGAAGCATCAAAATATAATATTAATTTTTGTCAGTATGTAGTCTGCCCATGCTTTGCCTTTATTGCAGCTTCCATTCATTTTCATTCTTTTTAAAGAAATCTGCATGGATATTTTTTCACATATCCAAAGTTCAGTCTTAGACTTTGGTTGCATTTCTGCTGTCTACAATACAAGTTATCCCAATTACACATTCTCAGTCATTACAAACTCTCCAGTCCATAAAACTTTTTTTTGTTCTAGTGAAAATGTTCTTCTTTTTTGTCATTTTCTCAGTAACAGCTTCTTGACAGCTACACATAAGTGGAGCTTGATTAACAGTACTTGAAATTCAAGTACTGTTTATTAGATGGTGGTAGTTTGGTGGTCAACCAGGTCTTGCAATTTCTCTACATCTTTTAATCATTTTTCATTTGCATTTTTGGAAACTAGGATTTTTTAAACGTATGTTCCTTTGACTTTACTCTTCCTTTTGCAAGTGGACTATCTTAAATCTAATTTCTGCAGAAATGTCTCCTTTAACCATTTTAGATGCAAAAGACATCTGCAAGGCAGCTGAGGTGTGTTTGGGTAGTAGAATTTTTGAAGTGTCTCTGTGAAGGTTAATAATGTCAGTGAGAGCTTTGGGAACCACTTTTGGGAGGACACAGCAGTAACTAGTTGGTTTTAGGATTGGAAGGATGGAAGAGGTAAAGTTGCAGCAGAGTGCACAAAAGCAAAAATGGACAAGTTAAATGGAGACAGATTTGATATTATACGTAGTGTTGGAGGCATCTGTTTTAAATACATATGTTTCCTGAATGAATAACTTCTCCTTAATGGCTGTTTTAAATGAACGAAAACAAACAGTACTGGATTTTATTTGAAATGTACACATTTGAGTCAAGTAAATTTAATGCATCACTTTCTCCCTTTCCCCCAAAAACATGACAGACAGTGTTCGCTGTCCTGTAGCATGCCATTTAAACTGGAGTCAGTGTGAGTGAATGTGTGGGGGTACATGGGAGTAGCGGGGCAGGAGACAGACCCTCAGGCTGTGGAGGCGCATACAGAAGAATTTCAGCCTTGAAGGAGCCAGTCTCAATTCAACTAATGCCTCACAGCAGTTACCATCCGAGACAAAGACTTCAGATTGACTAATTGCGTCCAAACCCGCTCACTGATTTCTGTGATGGGCCGAACACGCAGTAATAAGCTTAGGTAAATAAGCCATGTTCTCTCCCATGTCTATCAGCCGGATGAGGAGGCGCTGATGTTTTCGCTGTGCGTCTGGAGCAGAATGGCCTCTCTTGGTGCGGGGGCCGTGATGTGATTGAGTTTGACAAGTGGATAAGAGAGTTACTTGCCACTTTGTATTTCTAAACGACTTGTTAACATTTATGCTAAAATTGCCTGTTATTTTGTGGGCTTTGGCTGTGATGCAGTTTCATGTGGCATAAACGTTTTGGAGTGTGATGTTCTCATGTTCCTTTAAAAAAAAGCCGACTAGGGAGAACCAATTCAGGAAAGCAGCTCTTGAATAGAAACATTCGTTTCCAAACCTCGTCCAGCCTCCTACACTGGCCTCCTGGATTCAAATAGACATGGATCGACCCTCATTAGATACAGAATTTGTGGGGGAAAAAAAGTCAAACTGCTTTTCTATTATGGTTTGCAGATGTGACAATTGCAGATGTAGCACTGAGTCCAAGTCACTCCCTGTGCTCTTAAAGTGGAGTGTTTCATCTGTTGGAGTTACGCTGTAAGCTTTATAGGGGTGCTCTGAGGAGGGGAGGCTAGAGGGGACTGGGGTTAGGGTGCTTATTTCAGGATTGGATGAACATCTCAGGGACACTCATGCAGTAATGCTCTTTGGATTCGCTCGGCTCATTGGAATCAGGTGCTTTAACCGTTGTCTTGGTGAATCAACAAATCATCTTAAGTTCTACCATGAGGAAGCAACAATAACCAATTTTCTCCATCTCCGTCATATAGACAGTGTAACGTGGGAATTGTCTGCGTATCGCGTTCCAAAGCCTTTTTTCCGCATGCTAACATGGACTACTGATAAAGTTGGACCCTGATGAAATTGCGTGGTGCCGGGCTGTCAGCTGGGCCCCTCCTGAGTGGCCTGTGTGAGTGCAGCGGGCGGCTGATGGATGGAGGGCTATGGACAGCCACAGGGAGGCCATGCTAATGTGAAAAGCAAAGAGTAATCACATCTGCACAACCTTTCTCCCTCTCTCTCTGTCTCTCTTTTTCTCTCTGTCTTCCTATCTTTTTGTCTTTCTTCTTCCTTTCCTCTGTCTTGCACTTTTTATCACTGTATCTCTCTCTTTTTTACTCTCTTTCATCTACTCTTTCTATCCTTCTTTGTTTCACTTTCTTATCCTTTTTCTCCCTCTCTCAGATTTGGCATCTCCTACTCTCTCTCTCTCTTTCATTCTCTCTTTCTTCCTCTCTCTCTGTCTCTCTTTCTCTCTCTCTCTCTTCTTTTTGCTCTCTTTTTGACTTGCTCTTTCTTTCTTTCTTTCTTTCTTTCTTTCTTTCTTTCTTTCTTTCTTTCTTTCTTTCTTTCTTTCCTTCCCAGTCTCTCTCACTCACTCTTGATGTTACTCTCACTCTCTTTTCTTCCTCTCTCTCTTACTTATCCTCTCTCTACCTGTCTTTCTTGTTCTATTTCTTCCTCTTGTTCTCTTTTCTTTCTTTCTTCACCTCTTCTTCTTTCCCCTTCTTGCCTCTTTCTTTCTTCCACCCCCCCCCCTCTCTCTCTCTCTCCATTTTTCCGACTTGTCTCTGAAAATGTCACAACTTCATTATAAATGGCTTTGATTTGCTGAGGAGTATTTAAACATAGCCCCAAGCCAAGCTGAGGCCTTGGGACTGTAAACCAATATTGCAGCTCTACGTAAGACGATTTCACAATGGACATTAAGCTCGGCCATACAGACCCCCTCGAGAAAGTGTGATTGATGAGCTCCGGTGTGTCTCTCCGTGTCTGTCCATTCCTGCGTGTGTGCGTGCACTGGTGCACGTTTGTCTGTCCTTGCGTGTGTGTACCTTTTCTTCCTCTGTGGGTACATGAGCGTGTTGTGCTCCCTGCTGCAGTTTTAAAGGCAAAAAAAGGGCCTGGACGCCAGCCCAGCAGGGTCATTTCACGATATGTATCTGCAGGCTGGCGTTTGGGCCTCTGAACGATTATCAGCGTTCTGTAAATAGTAACCTACTGAGTCAGAGTGAGGAAACGAGCCTGCCACAATCAGCACCATCGCCCCCTTCACTAATGGTTTCCTAAAACAGCCCAGATCAGCTCCTCTGTGATGCATTGCCTTTTCCGTTCGCAGATTTAAGAACCTTAGATATGATGAATCACAAGAAGCCGAAGAACTTTCATTACCTGTTAATAAGAGCCATTTTCTGACCGGTCGTGATATGGGCTTGTTGCGTGATGATGAATTGCACCATGTGAGGCAACTTTTCTATCAACCCTAAGCATTAACATTCATCTCCTGTTTTCTGCTTATGTCATATGTCCCCTGTGTATGTGGAAGTAACTGCACTGGAATTAGGTTGCAATCAAAGTGCTATCATATGTCCCTTCCGTGTAAATCCGTCTTCACTTATTCCTTTAAGGATAATCCTATTTGCAAAGCATCTATTTTACATTGGAAAGTGCATTTAATCAAAATCAACTAGCAATGAAATGTGCAAGTTAAACTTACCCTGTTATGCTGTAAAACATAATGCCCTTTTGTTCGAATGGAGATGGAGGATATATTAAACTCAGCTGAGTTTTGGATTTGGCTGACCTGCATTCATAACACTTTTTACACAACTAAGGCTAAATGAGCTATGCTGGTCTGTGCCTTGCTGGTACAGACAGACTTATGTAGAAATTTGCCTCAGACAGAGGGGTACCAGAGACGGATCATGGTCTAACGAGACCCCTGGGTACAAATGTCTTTGGAGGTCCCCCTACCCCTGCACTCTGACAATACACAAAAAACTATTTTAAAATGTTGGTTCAAAATATCTTTAAGGGCCCATTTTATGTAAAATTGGATTTCTGGACTTTTTTGCCATAAAAGAGCTTGATGTAGTATGTAAATACTGTTAAATTTTCAAAATGTACCAACCTGAGAACAATCCCCCACCCAAATAATACCTGCTCTGTAGTGATCCTCTGGTGTTTTTGACCATTGAAGAACAGGGTAAAAATCATAAAGGGGGGCTAACAAAATATGCAGAGAAACATATGGACTACAGTGTGTAGTTGTAGAACTACAAAGTGCACCTGTATGGCAAGTGGAGCTGATAAAATCAACAAAAAAGTGTAGTTACTACCCACAGGACGCTGTTGGCTGGATATTTTTGGTTGCTGGGCTATTCTCCAGCAGCGATACTGAGGTGTTTAAAAACTCTAGCAGCACTGCTATGTCTGATCCACTCATACCAGTGCAACACACACTAACACACCACCACCACATCAGTGTAACTGCAGTGCTAAAAATGATCCACCACCTGCTCTGTGGTAGTCCTGTGGGGGTCCTGACCATTGAAGAACAAGGTAAATGGGGCCTAACAAAGTATGCAGAGAAACAGTCTGTATGGTCTATAATTGTAGAACTACACAGTGCACTTATATGATAAAATGGACAATTCTTTTCATGAACTAAATATTTTTTTCTCAAATCCACAATCGTTGGCACTCCTTCTTTTAATACTTTGTGTAGCCTCCAGAGACCATTCCTCCATAGAATCTTTTGTGGACTCTCCTCTGCAGCTCATCACCCACGTTTTCTATGAGGTTTAGGTCAAGGGACTGGGATGGCCATGGCAACCTTGATTTTGTGGTCGGTGAATAATTTTTGTTTTGATTTTGAGGTGTGCTTTGGATCACTGTCCTGCTGGAAGATCCAACCATGTCCCAGTTTAAGCTTCCTGACTAATGCAGTCAAGTTTTGATTTCTGAGTCCATGATACCATGAATCCACACAAGTTGTCCAGGGCCTTTGGAAGAAAAACATCCTCACAACATTACGTATCCACCATCATATTTCACAGTGTGGATGATGCACTTTTCTGCATGGCTATGACATTTTGCCAGAAAGCTCTATTTTGGAATCATCTGATCATAGAAAACTCCACTTCAGTAAAGTGCTTTTTGTTGATCTGTGACAGCAGAGGCTTTCTTCTGGCAACCCTCATAAGCAAATTGTGGTTATATAGGTGGCATCTGATTTTAGTTTGGGAGACATTCTCCCCAAAACTTAACTAATCTATGCAATTTTCTGTGATCCTCAGATGGGTCAATAGGCCTACATCCTCTTTCTGGCACATTCCTATCTCCAATGGCTTTTAGTTTCTTAATAATTGCCCTGATAGTGGAAATCGGTATAAACATAAAAAATTGTGTTAATATTTTGAAAGAAAGATTAAAAGGATAAGCAACAAAGAGCTTTTTTGCAGCCTGTTTTGCTCATATTAGTCAGGGGTGTCAATATTTGTGGAGGGCTCTGTAATCATTATGATTGTTGTATTTAAACTTTGCAATACTGCAGTAATACCATTATTTTGTTGTTCATTTTTGGATAGAAACCTTGAAATGGTAAATTATCCAATTAGATTTTTTTTTTTCTGTGGTATCTAGATAATTACAGTTAAGCTGGCTTTCCCATTGGTCAGGAGCTAAACTCAAGGATTACATAATAGGTTAACTATGAAAGTAATTAGGACATGACAGTGGAATCAATGAATCATGTTTTGAATTTAAATGGGTGGATAAATTTCATAAGAAGAAGGGTCTTTCTAAAAGTCTTAGATACATCGCTGACCATAAACACAAACAATAGTCTAACTAGGTTTCAGACAGTTGTTAGGAATGGAAAAGAATAACAGCAGCTCTATGCTATCTCTACTGAAAGAGTAACTGTAAAAATGCTATTCATAAGGTAAAATAAATGTTAAATGTTTTATAATCTTCAAATACAACATATGGAATATCTTTTAGCAGCTTCAAATGTCCGTGTCTAATCTAGACGTACTGAAATACATTGATGTGAATCACTGATAGCTTAGGACTAATATACCCATAATAACGCTTTGCTTGTTTGTTTGTTTCTTTGTTTTTGACCAAGTTTTTTTCCATTTAAGGCTTGAAATGATGCCCTAGCTCTAACAGTCACGATCTTGGGCCACAGGCTTCAGGTCTGCACCAGTCTGATCAGAACACAGCTCTGAGCAGCATGAAGGATTTAGGCCCTGCTGCCAGCCCTGGCCACATTGTGGGAAAATGTCTGTGTGTTATTGTATATGCAATGAATTGCTCATGACGCATTTGTTTATACCCGCGCTCAAATAATGGGAACATTAAATATTTGGCCCAAAATAATAATAATCCATTTCCTCTTAGAAAAAAAAGACTAATCAGATGAAAATGAAAAAAAAGCAAACAATCTGTTGAATTACTTCATTTTCTTGAGGCTGATAAGGATCAGACTGCACACCCCTTTATTTGCAAACATTCCCCGAAGTTTGTGTACTGAATGTGGCTCCGGCAGGCTCGGCACCTTCCAACCACAGCCAGCTTCACACTTTCCAGATTTGGGCTTCAAATGCCAAGTGAGCAATGCAGTTCAGAAGAGCCAAAGACATGAGTGAAGCAGAATAAAAAAACCTGTTCTGCCAGTAACACCCTGAACAGTTCTGTGACTGCTGGATTCTGGAGTAGAGGACAAACAAATAAACATCTCCTATGTGTGTCCTATAAATCTTCTAGCATCATCAATGGAAAGTCCAAAAGTCCTGTCATGTACTTATATGGTGCAGTTAGATTATCTTCAATTTGCTATCAAGTTGTTTGGAATTTACACTTTGCATTTACCATCTATTAAAAGTTGTCCCCATGGCGACCAGATGAGATCCAGGTTTACTTTCCTGTGTTAAAAAAATACATCAACACATACATTGTTTCCATTTTGCTTTTCACACATGTTGATGCAAGATGCAAACCACCTCAGCATGTGCTCAAAACATCAACATTCACTCATAAGACTAAAAAGGACCATACAGTTAAAAATCCTGTGCTAAAACTGAGAGAGAAACATGGTAAGGACACACTGTGGTAGTATATGACACCCATATATATATATATATATATATATATATATATATATACCCACATATAATTGACATAGGAGATTTCATTATGTGGAGGTTCTTTAAATTTTAAAAAGGTTGTTCCCATTCACATCTCATTTACAAAAATGGTTCTTTGAAGAATCAACCAATCACCAGTGTCCCTGAAACACTGCTATAGTTGAAAGGTTGACAACCACCAGCTAGCTTAACTTCCATAACCAGAGAGAGAAAAAATGAAAACTTTTTAATATAGCACATGATTACTGATCTGATAATCATATTTAACTGCCTAACTGAGATTATTACAGCAGTGGATCAAGTCTAATTAACCAGATTTTACAGTAAAAGCACCTGGGGTGGATGGCTGAAGACAGCGATACTCTCATTGATTTTTCCACTTTATTTTCTTTACCATAGTCAGTTTTACTACTTAAAGTACAAGCAGTAGCCAACACTAGGAGCTAGTACAATCTGCAGAAACACTCAACTATGGAAGTGTGGATTTGGAGACTGCTTTGGTGAAAACGTATAATGGCATGCAATGTGCAGAGGAACATCGGTTGTGCTTCAGGCCCCTTCCCCGAGTGGATGAATCTGACAATTGTGAGCATGTTGAAAGAGCATTCAAAGAGAACTCAGTCAAAACTTGGTGAAGGACATGTTCAGAGGATGTAAGTGAACTATCTAGTATTTTTATCATTCCTTCATCAGTATAATTTGCTATTGAGAGCTAAATATCAAGTCAGACTTTCTTTTTTAACCTGCGTGTGTGATGATAATACATAAAGATGTTTTATTATTAAGTATTATTTCAGGCTTGACAGAGTCACTCACAGCAGTGCACACACATGCCATATTTTAGTGTGTTTTTTTCCTTCTGACCTATAATTCCTAGTAAGGGTTCTTTAGTAAAGAAAATGGTTCTATGTAGAACCATGAACACTTAAAGAACCCTTTGCATGATAAAACGGTTCTTTGCATCATGAAAGGTTGTCAATGTCAAGTTTGCAGCAATAGAAGAACGCCTTTGGGTGTGAAATAGAACCCTTTTCAAAAAGGTTCTATATAGAACTATGTATAGCACATTCATCCAAATTTTCCATCAATCTAAAGAACCCTTTTATGATGCAAAGAACACTTTTATCATGCAATAGGTTCTTTGAGTGTTCATGGTTCTATTTAGAACCATTTTCTTTATTAAAGAACCGTTAAGCCATTAAGAGTGTAAGGAAAGCTTTAGCAGTCATTTTTATTTGTTTAAGAAAAAAGGCACAAGGATGCAAGACAAATCACATTTTGCAACATTTTCGTTGGCATCGGAGGACCTTTTTTCTCATGAGCAGTCAGACTTTTGACCCCCCACTAGCTACAACACTGCTCCAAAAAACCTTGATTGAGACCTTTATTTTTAAGAGTCATTAGTTTCTCTTGTGTTTTCACAAAGAACAGAAATTTCCTCTGAATTCTACTGACTGCCTCTGACTTTATGTATATTTGCTCTTTGGCCTTTCCTGACAAATGAGGCAGTTGAATTCCTGTGAGATTTCACACTTGTGTATAGAACACTCTGTAAACATCACACGCATGTGGAGCCCTGCCCTGCTGTAAACTGCTCACTCACTCTGTGCGATTGACAGATGAAAGTGTGCTTGGCGTGTCCAGATCAAGGTCACAACGTTCTGGACTTCCTGTTTATTGCTTTGTTTCTTCTGTTTTTCCTCGTGCCCTGGCTGGAGATGCTGGTACAGAACTTGTCTGAAACGCAGAACATGGGCCTCTGCAAGTGTCACCATGTGTGTATAGGAGAGAAAGAGGGAGAACAGGGTTCTTTAATTTGAATTTTTGAGGTTTGGCTGGCAGGCTGCTTGTCTGATGTGACAGCTGAGCAGGGGTGGCTGTAGTCATATGGTAGAGCGGCTTGAACAAAGCAAAAGTGTCTTGAACTGCTCCAAGTCCATGACCAATACCCTCAAACACTCTTATAAAGAAAAACACACTTATAAACATGTTCATACTGGGCATAGACACCCAGCGAGAAAATCTAATCATTTGAAATGCTTTCATTTGATATCTCTGCCTTATGTAACAGTTTTCCAACGTTTGAAGTGATTTCTTGCCAACTGAGATGCAGACACAGATAAAGTTCTAATGTAAAACGCGTTATATTTCATTTCATGTTTAAGAACCAATGAAATCACTGCAGCTAAAATTTGGTTTGAGTGAATTTTCTTTGATGGTATAGTGCTGTAAAAAAGGGCCCCTTCCCAATTTCTTCTATTTTTGCATATTTGTCACACTTAATTGTTTCAGATCATCAGACTATGTTTAATATTGGACACAAATAATCCCAGTAAACACAAAACGCTCCTTAAAATTAGTGACTTCAGCCCTACCTAGCCCTGTGTGAACAAGTAATTGCCCCCTTTGCTACTAAATCAACTAGCTAACCAAATTTAACTGACTATTGGGTTCAATTTCATGAGCCACACCCAGGTATAATTACTGCCAGGACTGTTGAGTCTAAACATAACTAAAATAGAACCTGTCTGGCAATGTGAAGCAGGCTAGAAGCTCTCAAAAAACAGCACATGATGCCACGTTCTAAAGAGATTCAAATGCAGATGCAAAACAAAGTCATTAAAATCTACTAATCTGGCAAGGGTTACAAAGCCATGGCTAAGGCTCTGGGACTCCAGTGTACCACAGTAAGAGCCATTTTCCACAAATAGAGAGAACATGGAAGTGTGGTGAACCTTCCCAGGAGTGGCCAGCCAGCCAAAATTTCACCAAGAGTGCTTTAATGACTCATCCAGGAGGTCACAAAAGAACCCAGATGATCTAAAGAATTGCAGGCCTCACTTGCATCAGTTATGGTCAATGTACAAGACTCCACAAAAAGAAAGAAACTGGGCAAAATTGGCATCAATGGAATGGAGTACAAAAGTGCAAACCACTGCTGACCAAAAAGAACACAAATGCTCGTCTTGCAATTGCCAAGCAACATCTAGATGACCCTCAAGACTTTTGGGGTACTATTCTGTAGACTGATGAGGTTGAACTTTTTGGAAGACATGGGTCCCATTACATCTGGCATAAAACTAACACCACATTCTACCATAAGAACATCATACCAGCAGTCAAACATGGTGGTGGTAGTGTGATGGTCTGGGGCTGTTTTGCTTCTGCAGGACCTGGAGACCTTGTCCTAATTGATGGAACCAGGAATTCTGCTCCCTATCAGAAAATCCTGAAGAAGAATGTCTGCCCATCAGTTTGTGACCTAAAGCTCAAGCGCAGTTGGGTTATGCAGCAAACAAGCAAGTCCACCTCTGAATTGCTCAAAAAAAATAAAATTAAGGTTTTCAAGTTAAAGTCATGACTTGAATCCCATTTAAATGCTGTGGCAAGACGGCAGTTAATGCTTTAAAACCCTCCAATGTAGTTAAAATAAAACATTTCTGCAAAGAAGAGTGGGCCAAGAATCCTCCATATGGATGTATTATTATCGGGAGATTATGAATTGATCCCTGATGATGCCTCAGCCATCCGTGGCTGGGAGTCCAAGAGAGCATAATGGGCCCTTTTTTAAAGTAAATCACAGTATTCACATCTGCAATTGGTCACTTGTTGAAGCTTTTATAGTGTAGTCATTGTTCATATCTGACCATGACTGTGCATCTTGACCTTGTCCAAGTGAATTAAACAAATTCAATCTGTTCATTCATATTACTATGAAGAGACTTCATATTTATATAATGTTTTATTTCAAGTCATGCTGCAGAGATGAACCGCAATTTATTTTAATTACCTACTACTTTCCAAATTGCCTGAACTGTTGTGGGTGTAATGTGTGCTCAGTCAGGAACTGATGAAGACTCACGTATGTATTTTATTTTAGGTGTAGCATTACTCAATACCTTAAAGTTTGACTGCATGTGGCAACCTGGAAATGTGAAAGACACCTACTGGCTTCCCTCTTTCTGGGTGGGTAGGCTGGCCCTTCCATGACTCATCACTCAGGCGTCTGTTAGCAGAGATAGATTCGGCAGTTGTTGTTCCTCTCCCAGCATGTTGAGCTGTCCAATGATGTTTTTAGTGTAAATTTGAAAAGATGCAGTAGCTGGGTTCATGTGAGTTGCAGGAACCATTTTATGGAGAGACTTAAAACATTAGCGAAGAAAGCAGTACAATCAAAACAATCTGTCTCAGGTTATATTCTTTAAGGATTGGTTCATTAACATCATTAACATCTACTTCAGTGTAAGATGATGTTGTGATTTCCTAATTTATTTTGTTTACAGATTTTTTTGCTGATTTTCTAAGTGGAAATAAGTACACATCCTCTACAGAGAACACTTCTGCACATTTTAATGCACAACTACTGTGTTTTTGCTGAATTAATACATTGGGGGAAAAAACATACAATGTGTGCAATAGTTATGACACTTTTTATGTTTGAAGTTTTATTATTTCCTATATTTAAATGTTCCTCTAAATTGATAACCCACCTAGCAAATAAGTTCTGGTCCAGATCCAGTGTGATTCCGGCAGTTTTTCCAGCCCAGATCTGGCTGCTGGATCTGGCCCAGAATCAAATTGCCTGAAATGGCCCAGATGCCTGCAGCTGAATGTGAGCCAGAAGGTGGCCATCTATAGGCCATAATTGAACCGAAACTTGCAAAGGCACCATAATTTCCCATGTCTTTCCCAGAAGACAGCCAACAGTGCCATAAATCACCCAAAAGACAACCAGAAGTAGGCCAGATGAACGTAAAGCTTAATATGTAGATTGAGCTAACTTTAAAATACAAAGCACCAAAAAGTCATCTATATCAAATGAAAGGTGTCATAATGCTGCTAAAATGCAAAGGAAACTCTCATTAAGAACACAGAGGCTCATGAATTTGCACAAGGATGCAAATTGTAAACGCCTCCTTGCTGCATTTTCTCAACACAGCATCAGTGAGCTGGAATTGCTGTTCTGGTAAAGCTAATGTTAGCCTCCAATGCCAACAAGGATATAAATGAAAAGTAGCTTAGTTTCCAGTGCTAGCATTTAACAGTGTAGCTGCAGAGGTGTTATAAAGTAGGAGACAGGTCATTGGTTGAAATATGAATGGAAAACCTCGTAATACTCAGCATTGTAAGACCTGCCCTTCAAGAAAAAGAGCCAGTCAGCTTACTGGTCAAATGTTACCAGAGATTTCAAATGTGTTTTTGAAACAGTAATTTGACCTTCAGTTCCTAGGTTTTTAGGTCTCTTCTCATTCAGAAAGACAGAAATAACTGCCTAGTGGCATTGCAAAGATGGTTGCCAAGTGAACATACTTACCCATAAGGACTTTGCTGCTTGACCACCCATTTCGACCCCAGTGGCATTGTCCAGGGGGAAAATATGCAGGAAAATGTTATAATTAAATTAGTTTTCTGTAAGTGTTGTGTTAACTTATTTAATTTGGTGAAATGTTCAAAACATATAACTTGACTGAAGGTGATCAAACCTTTGCATAAGACTCATACATACTTAATTATCATAGGCCTCAACCTCACTCCAAAAAGAACAGATATAATGTCTTTAATATTTCATGGCTTGGTCCAGTTAACACTTGTTTGTTCTTTCAAATTCCTTCACTTTTTCTCAGTTCTCTTTAGTGCATTGGCAAAGCTGCTCCATCACCACAAGGCAGAGGCTGAGGCAGTAGGCTGTGCTCCATCACCATCGCCCTCTGCCTGCTTCCACACATTCTGCAATCCCTCCATCTCCAGGCTGCTCCACCTGACACTGAAATATTCCCTGATTGGCCTGCGGCCGTATTTACATTTCTGAATCCATATTGTTTGTTTATTTGCACTGTGTAAATAAATGCTTTGAGACATATTTAATCTTTCCTGGCTGAACTCTACTTTCCCAAATTCTCTGCTCTCTGTGTGAGAGGGCATATTTACTAAACTATACACAGTGTAATTATCAGTCTTAAACAAATGCCTGGAGTGAATGTAGGAGGCCAGCAAGTAACTAAGTAGGAGACTAGTTCAACGCTGCAGGTGTTTAACCCCTTAGAAGTTTTTATTTCAGTGTTTGCAGTAATTTTAGTAATTGCATTTTTAAATACATAGTTATATTTACATTCAGTTTATATTTTCTATCAAGAAGTTTGAGCCCGCTGACTTTTATCTGCTTTCTTCAGCGGCAAACACTAACAAAAATTGAAAAATATAAAGTATTTGTTTCCACACAACAGGACTGTATGCACAGCAATATCTTTTCATCAAATTCAAATTACAAAAAAAAACAAAAAACCTGTGAATCATGGTATTGATTGAAAGTGAATGAGAAATAATTAATAATTAATAACACCATGCTTTTGTAGTCACCGGCAATAACTGTGGCTTAGCATTAACACTAGGGCCGCTAAACAATTAAAATAGTTATTGGCAACTGAGCTCATTACTTTGTTCAGTTAATGACAGCTAATTATGTTTGTCTTATTTACTTATTTCCTCCTTGAAACTAAAGCTAATTTCACACCAGATGCGAAATGGCATGCAAGGTAAGCTGGAACCGCTCAGCTTTATCAAAATATGTTGTAACATCAGTGTAGAGTAAGACACAGAGGAGGCCATGATTCCACAACGAGAAGTGCTCTTTAATAAACACCAGGGCAGCAACAACAGCACTTCACCCGCCATCTGCTTTCTCCACCACCCACTGTGCCGTTGACGCTGGTGACATACCTGAGCTGGATGTAGGTTGCCTTCAAGCCATTTAATGTGCCTGTCTTGGTGTGTATGAGCGTGCCTGGTCGCAGTGGAGATATCTGCGAGTCCATGATGGCAAGCACAGTGAGCTATCTGTTGTCCACACTGCATTCGACCCACAGTCCACGGTCACCGCTGAACCTCCTGGTCAGCTTCCATTTAGCTGCCAGCCCAGGCTTGTGCCATAGTCCAGTGTGGTGTCCTCTCTCTCCGCAATGCCAGCTCACCAACCACTCCACTGCTCACCACAGTGCTTCCACGCTTCCCTCTCATCAGCTGTCATGCTTTGCCTTACTGCCTTTGGCATCAAGCCTTCCCACACTGTCCCCATTGTCAGGCCTTCTCCCTTCTCACTTCTCACTCGCTCTGCCGTCAAGCCTCGCCATGCCATCTTACTCATGGAGCCTCGCACTGTTGTCACCATTGTCATGGTCTTTCGCTAGGTTCACAGTTCTTTTCCAGACCAGAGTGTGCTATCCCACTTCTGACACTACTGTAGCATTGGAGTGAGACACAGAGGAGGCCATGATTTTGAGAAGTGCTCTTTATTGGACACCAGGCAGAAAGGAACATACAGAAGCATGGGAGCGGTCACCACTAACCATAGGCTCACCCTCACAGTAAACCAACTCCTAACACCAAACACACATCTATACCTGCACCCTCACATCAAAACACATATACATAACTTATATAAGCTATAGCAACAGCAACATAAACAACAATAAAAAGCCCTTTTTAGAAGATATACAGTCTATAGTTCTGACTCCTCCTTGATTGTAGCACTTTCACTCTGGTTCTCCCACTCGTTCATACAGCTCATGGATTATTGTTATAGTAGAAGCTCTTGAGGGGAACTGGAGCTTTCTGTTTTACTTTTGCTTTTGTTAATTTGCTGGTCATTCTCCTGCAAGCACAGTCTAGTCTGATGTAGGTGCCAAATGTATTGCTTTGAAAGCCAAGTAAATGCTGTATTTGAATGAGAGGACTACAATCATAGTGACATACAGCCTGGTTTCAGCCCTGATTATTACAGATTAGTCACATTAAGAAAATGTGTTCAAAAGTTAATAACGATTATGTATCGCATTTCTTTTGTACAGTGTGTTTGTGTGCTAGAAAGGCAGCTAGCCATCTTCTTACTTCATTCACTCTAATAACCCTGGAGCATGCTTAGCACTGCATGCTAGCACATCGCCATCTGTCAGAATCACAGCTATGGCCTTGAAAGGGGAATAAATAAACAAGCATAGAGTATCGTATAGAACTATATGTCTGAACTGGCAAACATAATCAGTCACAGGTTTCTCCTATGACTGTTAAAGACAAAAAAAAAAAAAGAAATGATTTTGTTCCTCGCAGTGTTGTCAAGTTTTGATCCTTTTATTTCCATGGATCTTTGGCTGTCTTTCTCACTTGGCTCACACCATATTACTTAAAGTTTCTTTTTTTTTAGCCAACTGGTTCCCTCAGGTCCGAGTTTGAAGTGATAAAGGCCTTGTAATTTGTGCCTGTGTTCTCCCCGAGGCTGAGCGCTGTATTAGAGGGCCGGGGTGAGGACATGCTTTAGTAGGCCAGGCTTATGAATAATGCTACCTGGGGCCTCTACTAGTCACAATGCTAGCCAGATTTTCCTCAACACCCGCGCATATCGACTGCAATCAGACAGGCTTTCTGGAGGGGAAGCACAGCAAGTCATAGACAATTAACTCAGCACAGGCCTCTCTGTTCTGACTTACAGCATGCTAATTTAAGGGTGAGGAGAGGGCGTGCTGTTCGCTTTCATTTCTCTGGCTCTTATTTTCCGAGCCTGTTTCAAAAGGCCTGGATATTACTTAAAATGCTTAAATCCTTTAATGTTTATGGGTAGCAAATGCAGCCGGAAGAACCTTCAAAATGCAAGGAGTTGTGTTTTAAAGGTTTAACCCTACGACCACCAACATAATATTCTAATAGCAGGTTAAAGGGATTTGTCCAACCCTTTCTTTTTCTATCCATAATGATATCCTTTCCACTCTCTCTGTTTTCCAGTGTGAATGGAGTGCAGGTGAACCCTGGGTGTGTCTTTCCGTTTCATGACATATTTTGAAAGTATAGGCTTTGCTTTGTGTTGATGGCTATAAAGGAGCAGTGGTATACTCTTTCATGCACTTCCTCCAGACAGACTCAGTGCTGCTAAGGGAAATTCAATATAGAAGGAGGTCAGTTTGTAGTGACTTAGCCTGTGTTTTCCCCGAACTGTTGCAACAATACAAATGTGGGTATCTGACCCTTCACTGTCTAAAATAAAGCTGCCAAAAAGGGTTCTTTTGGAGTGATGCCATAGAAGAATCATCTTTGCTTCTCTTAAGAACATTTAAATGTATGGTTCTTTAACCCCTTTTCACAGTAGCCATAAAATGCATTTCCTGCCCCGTTTTGGAGGTCCCTCAATTTTTATGCACATTTTCCTTCAATAATATTGGTGAAATGTAAGTAAATGGAAATGTGTATGATTTAGAAAACCAGAAGCAATAAAGATTTCCATCTTCATAGGTCAGCAAGTATGTTAACATTTAGAAAAACATTTTTAATGTGTTGAAATGCTTTTTAATTGTGGCAGTTGTACACAATTTTTATATGAGAAAAGCTGCAGTTGTGCTGTTTGTTTTGTCTTAGGGCAGTCATTTTCATGGAGCGATGTGAATTGTTTTCACCCCTCCAATTTCAGCTATCCTTGCTCACTAACAGCTCAACACAGATTCTCAGCATTTCACACACAGAGAGCCAAAGGTCTCCTAGTCAAATATGTTATTTAGTAATATTACTTCAAAATATCTGAGTCAGTTTTCATTCTGCTAGTGAAATGGCCACTAGGGGGCCTGCAGAAAATAATTAAAGGAATGGTTTGGTGAAAAATGTAATTTTCTACTTACCCCAGATGCACTTAATCCTCCAAGACATGCTTGCTGTCGATATTTCATTTCTTTAGTTTAGTGCTTGAGCTACGAGGCTAACATTGCTAACGAACACTAGAGGTCAACAGACACCCCAAATGAATCCATAAATAATACATTCTGCTCCGTTTTATGTGCACATCATTCAGGAATATGGATGTCACAGGTTATGTTTGCAATTTTTGTTGTTTCTTTTTATAAATAATAATCTTTCATGTTCAAATTGAAGATGTGTTTAAAAAATAGGGAATGTGCATGTGTAGTTGGATTCTGTGAAGAAGTCGGAATTTGGCAGAATACTCTTGTTGTCTAAAATGGCTGTTGATGACTATTGCTCACAGTAAGTCGTACTGTTTCCTAAACCACATTGTGTGACCTTAATGAAGATCTAGATTCAGTTTGAGAGGGTGGAGAGAAGTTCTGGGGATGTATTTACAGAATAGATTTAGGTGTCTATTTACTTTAAGGGTTTGTTAGCAACATTAGCCTCATAGCTCTAGCGCTAAACAAAAAAAAGTGGCATTTCAACACCAAGCATGTCAACTACATCTAAGGTAAATGGAAAATTGTGTAAATTAGTTTTTTACTGAATCATACCTTTAAATGCAATATGCAAAATTGCAGAATGATTTAGGGTTTAAAGAACCTCTGCATAATGAAGAAGTTCTATATCAATGAAAGGGTTTTTCTTCTAGAACCATGTGTTCAAGCCAAGAACCACTGAAGAACCTTTACTTTATGAATGTAGTTTATATTAAGTCAACTACCAGTATACTGTATACATCATTTCTTTCAAATTAATGATGCAAGCAGATGTATGAAAATGATTACATGACCCTTGTGCATAGTTTAATTTATCTAAATTCACATCGACATGTATTGGCCATGCTGCAGGTCTCCTTGGAGCTACTGAATTTGTACAGTGCATGTGTAATATAAGATTGGCTTGCTTGTATAAATCAGGGCTGATTTGGATTCAGTCCATATACTTAGACTGCCTTCTCCAGAGGTGTTGTTTTCTGCTGTTTGTGTTCCCCAGAGGGAAATAGCATCTGATCCTGGCCCAAATACATGCAGTATATCAAATTTAACTAGTTACTTCTTCTGTTTCGCTAAAACTGAATACTCTTATTCTGAAGTGAATCCTTTGCTAGAGGCAATAAGAACCTCAAGCAGAAGTCTTTGTTGTTGCTGCTTACCCAGGTAACAAAAGATGCAGGATGATCCAAGTGTGTTGGATTAAATGCTTAACGCTGACTTTTATATTTTGTCTCCATTGGGTTCAGTAAAGTTATTAACACTGGCCAATATTGGTCCATGAGGAACTGCAAAAGTATTTATGAGGCATAGCTAATAAATAATATTTGTGTACCCACTCTGCTATGTTTTGCTTATCTTGGAAGTCATAAAATAGAACTGTTACATAAACTGTACAAGATGCTTTAGAAGTGAGAATATGTAATAGCAATGAAAATAAATAAAAAAAATGTTTTTGCACGCTAGAATACCTAACAAGGCAAAGCTTCATGGTGTTCCCTCGCAATCTGCTCCCTTAAGAGCTTCTGAGGCCAAAAGCTCAGCAATGTCAAGAATCTGAGAGAGAGAGAGAGAGAGTGGGTGTGAGTGAGTTGGGGAGAGAGAGAGTGAGAGAGAATATTCACCCTTCTGTAGGCCACAAAGCAGCTGTGCAGCAGCTCCGCAGTCGTGAGATCTTTGCTCCCTGTGATAAGGATTCATCACTTGTCGGCATTTGCAGATGGACTTTAGAGATGAGTCATGAGTGTATCTATCTGCCTGTCAAACTCAGCTTTGCATTCATACAGCAAACCCACTGATCTGGAGTTTTTCTGTCATGGGAGATTTTGAAGAAGGTTAGTTGAAGGACCCCACCTTAAACCTATTTCCTTTCTGGCTACAGTTGACCACAGTCCCCAGCGCACAAGCCTGACTTATAAGGTGCCATGGAACGAACCTGCATGCATGTGCTGTACACATTACTATACGCAGAGCCACGTGAACACGTGATGGATTCACATTCACCTCTCTGGTTTTGGAAAGGAGAGAGAGGGGAGAGGCAGGAAAAGAAAGAGAGATGATAAAGAGGAGCAAGAGAGTAAAAAAGATAGAAAGATATAAAGAAAGAGAGAGAAGAAGTGAAGAATGGGAGAAAAAGAAAGAATGAGGAGAAAAACAAGAGTGAGAGATTAAAAAGAGAGAAAAATGAATGAGAGAATGAGGTACAGCAAGAGAAGAAGGGAGAAAGAAACAAAGAGAAACAAAGAGAAAGGGGAGACACGAAGAGAGAGGGATAGAGAGAAAAACAGAGAAAAGAAAGAAAAACAGAGGAAAGAAAGAAGGAATGATAAGTGAAAAAAAAGGGAGACACAGAAAGAAAGAGAAGAGAAAGAAAGATTGAGAGACAGACAGGGTAACAGAGAGAGAGCAAGAGTGAGAAAGAAAGAGAAAGATTAAGAGAGAGGGAGAGACAGAAAAAACAAGAAGGCAAGAAAGAAAGAGAAAAGGTGAGAAATAAAATAAGAAAGAAAGTAAGAGACATGAGAAAGAGGGTGAAAAAAGAAGAGACAAGAAAAAAGAAAATAGAGGTGAGCAGGAATAAGAGAGAGAGAGAGAGAGAGAGAGAGAGAGAGAGATAGAAAGGGGGAAGAAAGATATGTAAAACTTATATGTATTACCATATTTATTTATTATTATTATTATTATTTTCCCTATTTATTTTCTATTCATTTTTTTTTCATAGTAATTTATATTTCCATAATAATTCAATTTAAGATGTATTTACAGCTATGGCAACATAGGTCTTATATCCTGTCATGCCAATAAAGCATATTTGATTTGATTTGATTTGATTTGAAAGAGAGATGTAAGAGAGAGTGAAAGAGAAGGTAGAGAAAGAAAAAATAGAGAATGAAGAGAGAGAGAGTGAGAGACAAAGAGAAGGAGAGAGAAGAGAAAACGAGAAAGAAATAGAAAAAGAAAGAGAGAGAGTCAGAGAGAAAGAAAAAAGAGAGAGAAATAGAGAACGAGTGAGAGACAGAGAAGGAAAAGAGATATAGAGAGAAATGGAGAATGAAAGAGTGAAAGATAGAAAGAGAGAGAGAGAGAGAGTAAGAGAGAGAGAGAGAGAGAGAGAGAGAGAGAGAGAGCAGCAGAGGGAAAGAAAAAGAGAGAGGGAGACAAAGAGAAAGAGAGAGAGAGAGAGAGAGAGAGAGAGAGGGAAAGAGAGAGAGAGAGAGAGAGCTTAAGCCCATGCTCTTTTGGTTTCTGGGTGTTGTAGGATAGTTTCCAGTGCAGTGAATGCTCTCTTGCAGTTGTGTCTATTGAGGCATCATAGCTGCCTGACAGGCCTATTGTCAAAGAACGGAATAGATTAAGCCTGCTCCACCCAGGCAAGCAATCGAAATCAAACAAAAACAAGAAAGGCCTTCACCAATGGCCCTATCTCTCGCTCTATCTCACTCCACTCTGTGTGTGCATCACCAAGGATCTCCCCTACAAACAACCTGTTACTTGACACAGCCCGGGCCCGCCTCCAGAACGTGGTGGTTCTAAGGAACAATGAACTTGCACACAGAAAATTATATCCTCAGCTCGGTGTGTCTTTTCTGTTCCATCACCCAGAGTTTACTGTCTCCTATTGTTGGCCTCACAATGACAGTGAACAACAACTTCCTTCACTCTATTTGCCGATTCTCTTCAGCAGAACTATACAGGCCTCGTCCACGCCACACAGCCGTTTCCTCTCGCCGTGTATCGCTTTTCAGCCTATTGATGTCTCATTTTGTAGCGATTCTGTATTGTAGAAGGTCATTGCCTTTTGGAACAGACAGTCCTCCGTGCGTGTGCAGTTACGGAGACGTGGCGGCAGCCATTCTTTTCAGAGCTCTCTCTCTTTTTCTCTCTCTCTGCAGTGTCTCATGTCTGCCCCTAGGGAGGAAACACCTTTGTCTGATGCCATCAATCAGGAAGGGTGCAGGATCAGACCTTCTTGTTTTTCCATGTGCCCAGAACAAGCCACAAACAAGTTGACCTCCAGTGTCTCCTGGGAGACACACAAGTATGAACTGAAAATATTTTTGCTTTATTACCAGAGCAGTGAAAGTCAAAATCTAACCATGAGTACCAAGTGCATATTATCATGTTATTAAGAGATATTATCATGTCTAAACGGCATAAATCTGTTTTTTTACACAATTTAGAAACACCAGCTGCCTTTTACATTGTAAATAAAATATAGTAAAAAGTAAATAAAATGGCTATATTTGTGTCGTAGACATTGTGACCTCTGATTTCTATTAGCACCACTGCAAAGAAATCATGGTCTGTAAGTTTCTCTGCAGTGAACCACTTCATATCAAACCACTCTGAATGACTTTGTTTACATCTCAAAGACTGAATTATTTAGAAATTTTGAAAAATTGGTCGAATTCACCCTTAAGTTTTCTTACAACAGTGACTACACTGTACATACTGTATAGTGACTACACTGTGGACTATAGCCAAACAGCCTTTGCTATTACAGAGGCAAAGAAATAAATCACAGAAGGGTTTTAGTGCAGCCTGTAAGATTTATCTGTCATTAAAACCACTGTTAGATATTTGGATTACTAGAAGATAAAGTTCAGCTCTCAGTGAAAAGTATGCTCCTACTTTCACATATGCTGGAATAAAACTGATATTCAAGCCTCTCCCAGGTATTACTTCTCATACAGAAAATAAATGTATGTAAAGTATATTTATCAAAAACATTTGAAAATGTATCACAATGGGCAAAAAATGTCTCTTTTCGTGCTTTAGTGTTTGGAATACATTTTGGAATCCAACAGTGTATTTGAAGTCTATCTCACATATAAATAAAATACGTACATGCCCATGTATTTTTCCCATAAAGGTTGATGAACACTGCAAGCAATTCTTGCATTTCTTTCACTGACAAATCAAGTCCCTTTGTTTTGTATAGGCAAGGCTGTGAGTCATGACTCACCCAACGCTACCCCTGCTTCTGTTTTACAAGTACCTGTTCCATTAGAAAAGAAAGAGTTAAGAGCGTAAGACGTTGAGACACGTTTTCTGAAAAGCTGTCTTGTTGTGCATGAGGGGGTCCACATTTGGCAGATCTGCACTATCTACACTTGGTAATAGAGTAATCTTTTTAGTTTTTACTCCACCTGTGCTTATCTGATATTCTCCTTGTCTGTTTAGTTACATAGTCACACAGTCTGGTTTTCTTCGGATTATTTGTTATTATCTATATTATTTTTATGTTTATTTGCCCAGTTGAACATTTGTAGAACAAATAAAGCATAAAATAAAAATTGTGCCATATATATATATATAAAAATAACGTAATAAGTAATTTTGGGCCATTTCTTTTGGTCCATTGTTTATGAAATTTACAGAAAGATTTTCAAATTATGTCAAAAACAAAAAAACAAAAAAAAATGGAGATACAAGGTTTTCTTCAGACAACAGCAACATATATATATATATATATATATATATATATATATATATAAATGAAGATAGATAGATAGATAGATAGATAAATGAAGATAGATAGATAGATAGATAGATAGATAGATAGATAGATAGATAGATAGATAGATAGAAAAATCTTCATTTTTATATATGTTAATGTTATCTGATACTTAGTAATCTGGACAATTCATCATGAAATGTTCACAATGTAAAAGACAGCTACCCCTATGAAAACAAAATATTTCTAATACGTTAATGTATGGGTATGATTTTCAAATGCCTTTCTTAAAAGCAAGAAAAAAGGTCTGAGGAGTTTTCTTATGTCAGGGACAATACAAATATAAAAATGTAATGCTTTATTTAATTACTAAAAAGAGTATATTGATAATCAGGGCCCCACGCTTAATAATTTGGCATAAAGTGCTGATGGGCATTGCAGCTTTCTGATGCTGAGGTTGAACCGCACAAGAGGAAAGGGGGGGCTCTTCCCAGCATTCCATAGAGCTCAGAAAATGCCCCTCACCCAGCAACCCCTGCCAGGGTGCACCGCTCTGCCTCCGCCAGCCTCCTCCAGGTTTGACCTGAGCTCCGTCTGCGCTGAGAGAGAGCAAGAGCTCAAGAAATTAAAACCTCATTCCAACAAGCCCACTCAACAGGCACCTCATTAAGCATCTCACATTCCGCATAAGGGGGGCAAATATCGAACACTCACACTTACACATGCAACCCTGACAGACTTAACACTCGTGACATTTTGTTCCCACCACTTTGATGCAAGTGTGATGGTTGCTCAAGAGACTCTATCTCTCCACATCAATAATAAATGTTTTGCTTTGAAACCTGATAAAAGTGGACTTAAAATTGCAGTTTTGCTTCAGTGTTGTGGCTTTGTGTCTCAACCGATTTGCTTAACGTCCTGCATTAATTGGAAAAACTGGAAGAGAAAAAGACATTTGTCTTAGTCAACGAGTTTTGTTTATTTAAAGAACACAATAAGCGGAGTTGGTCCTTAATCTTGTTTTAACAGTGGCACAAAAACTTGACCTTACTTGGTTTCCATTTTAAAACACTTCTTCTTCTGAATACTTTGGCACTAAAACTGCAACTCTTGAACAAAGGAATTTTTTCAAAATACATTGTGTTCTTATAATTTTTTAGCCATTCCTTTATGTCATGCAGATGTTGTCTAAGCAGTTGTGGATTTTATTTGAGCTCATTTAGCGTGCTAAGACAGAACATGAGACAAATTAGAAAGCCTAAACAATGCCAGAAAGTCTTTTTGTTTTAAGTAATATGAGGAAACACATTGGAAGTGCAATCATTTCACAACAGGAAATTGAGAGAGCAGGATTGTTGCTTGCCATGGATACATTTGAGTAGCGGGACCACCAATAGCGATCCATTTGCAGACAATACAGCTAATAGCTGTGGAGAATCTAAAAGTCCTCAATTAGAGGAAGCTGGAGGTACCCCAACGAAAACACTGGATGGTTGAAAAAATGATCACAGTTGCTTGACTAAATAGGCTTCCAGTGAGAGTGCTCTGCAACATATGGGCTTGTTTTGGCTGCCATTCATGGCTAGTTGTCTCTGAAAGCACCATCTGTAACATGCTTTGCTCCTCTCTCTTCCACTCTGTCCTGTTCCCACCACTGCACTCCATTCATGCGTTGCCACTCCAATCAGCACCTTCCCAGGGGAGCAGCTCAAGCCTCCATCCAGGGCCCTGCACCTTACTGCACACTAGAGCTCCTCAATAGGATCAATCACACAGGTGGAGGGAGAACCTGAATGCATTACTGAATATGTGTTGATATGATTTGCGTTCTGTACTTTATTTTGCGTATGACATGGGTCTCCATGGTGACATTCCTGACTCTGACCAGGGGTTGCCCTTGTCAGGAGCTGGGGAGCATGCATAGTACTGTGCAAAATCAGAGACCACCTTTCAGTTATTTGATAAATAGCAGAAAATTACACAGAAGTTTCAACAACTATGTAGTAATATAATATCAAAAAATAACTTCTGTTTCGAGAGACTTGCTTTCAGCTTTTCAAAGAAATCTGCAGGGATATTTTTGCCACACCTCCACAGTTAAGTCTTGGAATTTTAGAAGTTGGTTGTGTTTTCTGCTTCTCATGATCCAAGTAATCCCAAACACATTCAATGATGTTGAGGTCTGGACTGCGGGGTGGTCAGTCCATTGCTCTCAGAACACCAGCAGCTTCTTTGTTTGATTTGGAGATTTTCATTTTTTTGTCTGTTTCTTTTTCTCAGTAAGGGTTTCTTGACAGCTACACATCCTTTCACACTCATAGTGTTGAGTTGCCTTCTCACAGTGGAAGGATGGACAGAAACACCTGTGGATTTTTTCAGGTCTGAAGCAAGAGTGAGGCTTGATTTTCTCCTCTCTCAAACCATTTTTTTCATTAATTTCCTTTGCCTTTTCCTTTGTTATGAAACTGGATTATCTTTTATCTAAACATCTCAAAAATATCTACTGAAAGATAAATAACTTGTACATAATGGATGTTTTGACTGAAAAATAAATAAATGAAGGGTGGTCTCTGGCGTTTGGACAGTAGTGCATGCCAGTGTAACACACAAGTCTTCCAACGTCTCCTGTCAGCTTAGGAGAGTGGTGGGCATTTTGTCATCACTACTCTAAATAGCATTAGACATAGATAGCAATAGAACAATATCACCTTTTACACAAGATATAGATAATGATATAGATAAAGATATAGATATAGATGTAAAATGTACATGTGGAACTGCAGAGCACAACTAGTCTGTGAGATTTTGTATCTCATTGTTTTTGTAAAAAATAAAAAATAAAGCAGTCTCAGATGTTTTAAACTAGTTTTGAGTGCAAATGCATTCAAATGTACATGTAGAAATGAAGAACATTACTAAGATATAATATTTTGTGTCTCACCTTTACTTCTGATACAAGAATAGCCCTGTCCCAGATGTCTCACATGCATTAAAATGTACATGTATAATTGCAGAACTAATTAAATCAATGGGCTGTGGCCTTTTGTATCTCATTGTTACTTTAGATAGCATAAGAACAGCCCCATGTCAGATGTTTTTAACTAGGTTCACTAGGTTAATCAGTTCAAACTGTGCTTAATGCTAGCCTTAAGAGCCAATATATCCTGTAACCTCTTTGCGGACTGCGGTCTACTGAGTAAGCCCACGGTGCTGACCTCGTTATGATTGAATAATTACCCTATGACTCTGTTCTGGAAGTGGGTTAATTTCTATTCTCAGTTGTTTCCAAACGTAATGAGAAAAATGTTTAAAATGTTTTGTCCAAATTAAAAACAGTACCTATTGTCAGAGGTGATTATGTGTTCTGGGGCAGTTTTGCCTCTCACAGAGATTTTATGAAGGCCGGAGTGAGCTGCAGAGAGACTTTCCTAGAAATGTTGTTGAACCATCACAATTTCCTGAGCGTTAGCATTCAGAGAGACTTCACTGGTCACTACATTAATTACACTTTTGGCAGCTGCTGGGGCTTAATTTATTTAAGCCTGGTGCCCAGTGGACAAAGAGAGAGAAACACATTCTGGAGGTTTCATAGGTTTAAATGTCCATGGAAGCAGTGAACTATGCCATATTTCATCCTGTGAATACATTTTGCAATGCAAAGTGCACTGTATTGAGGTTCTCTGTCATTATGATTTGTAGAAGCTGACAGGTCTGTTAATGCCAGGACAAGAGTTTTCATAGTAGGCCTCCAAATGGCTTCCCGCTAACCGTTGTTGTTCTTTGGCACTGCCTCTGGATTCTTCCTGCTTGAGATTAATTTACGTAAGCGGTGGCATAGAAGCTCATCGTTTACAGACAACTGATGTCAGGCTCAGTAATGCTACTCTCAAACTATGCTATTTTACCCCCTTACATACAAAAGGGAAAAATCAAGCTGTTCTTTTAGCATCAGTGGAAATTACACTGAGACAGACTGGTGCCTGTGAGACATCTGGGCTGTGCTGAGCCATGTTTTCAAAGTTGATGATGGGAAATATCAATTCTAAAACTTTACAGCTGATCTTTACAAATATATTTATTTATTCCAATGTATAGCTTTGCCTACTGTTCCTGCCCATGTAAAAAGTACAGTACTGTGCAAAAGTCAGAGACCACCCTTCATTTCTTTCATTTTTAGTCAAAGCGACAGTTAATCATTTTTAGGAGATATTTCTGAGGAGATAAAATACAGGATAGTCTGCATAAGGAAGGAAAAGGATATTTGCATAAGGAGGGAAAAACCCAAAGGAAAATAAGTGGGGAAAAAATGGAGTTTCCAGAACAGTATTTAAAGCTCTCATGTTTGAGAGAGAGGAGAAAATCAAGCTCAAGATCTGAAACAACAGTCCATCCTTCCACTCTGAGAAGGCAACTCAACACGATGAGTCTGAAAGTAGGTGTAACTGACAAGAAGATGTTACTCAGAAGAAGATAAAAAACTGACCAAAAAGTAGAGAACTTGCAAATCAAACAAAGAAGCTCTTGGTGTTCTCGATCGGAAAAATTAAATCTGGAAAAATATCCCTGCAGATTTCTTTGAAAAACTGAACATAAGCTGTAATAAAGGCATTGATAGGAGTGTAGATACATTAAATACTGAAAATTCATTATATCATTATATTTATTTGTTGTGTAATTTTCTGTTAAACATGTTGTGGATGTTTATAAACATTTTTCCATTTTTATTTATTCATTTAAGCACAGTAACTGTAACACATAACACTGTGAAAATTTCATGATGAATGGACCAGTAGAAATGGTCCATAATTATTGTGTTACTGTACTGTACTGTACTGTACATTGACTTGTAGTTAAAGGAACTTTTGCCTTTTCCTGCAAAGTTAACATTTTGGAAGTAGTTATTTCTTTATTTTTTATTAGTGTTGTTTTTCCTCATGCTGAACTTTGACTGGAAATTAAATAAATGAAGGGTTCCTTACGCAGTTATTTATGTAACAGAAACTTGTTTTGTGCTAAGGAAGTTTCATGTCTGGATTTGATTAGTGCTCAGATTAATGGAGGTTAAACATTCTAGGTAATACGATCTAAATTAACAGTTTCTGTCGTTTGATCTAGGTTGTAAAATGTATGTACATTTCAAAAATACATGCTAAATGACCTCAAAATGTCATGACTGATCAAGATAGCTGGGTTGTGTAGTAGTAATGTTCTGCAACTGTGTGTGTACATTTTAGTGCATTTTCATTAATGCATTTAAAAAAGGTGGCAATGGATAAAAGAAGTAGATAGCTGATGAGCGATAGATAGAGATAGATAGATAGGCCTTAGCTGGGTGAGAAATCTCTGATGTTGCCATGCCAGTTGGAAGCAGTGCTGGAGGAATGCGAACCCAGTGGCTGCTGCTCAACCTCCACTCATCCATCACTCATCAAAGAGCTGCTTGAGCGACGGCACTCAGGCAGGAATGCTGGGAGATTGATGAGCTGCGTTGATACTCACACACATTAAAGGCCTTTGGCCTGCTGCACTATTTTATTCATTGACCACATCTCTACACCACAGCACCCAAGAGAAAGGCCCGTGAAAGTGAGGAGGAGCAGATTTCGAAACAAAAGGTCTGACAAATCCAGGAAGAGGTGAAGTGAGACATAGCGTGGCATGCTTAAGTAGGCACTGACTGAAGGGGCTTCCTGTGGCCTTGCTCTGGCGCTGGCACTGCATAAACCTACGCCTTCGCTGTTGAAAACAACTTATTGAGGAATTCTGGTTACACTCCCTTTTTATCAGATAAAGGCTGCTGCCAAGAATACTTTCCTCAGTGGTCTTTATTCACAGTCGTAAATATTCTTGAATAAGCATAGACTCAACATGCCCTTATTTAGACAGGCAAGAGTGAGTGAGTGGAAAAGAGAGAGGGTGGATGAGGGGAGATGACAGACGGGCAGCGTTTATTGATTTGGCCTTGACCTCTAGGGTCATGTGACCCTCTTGATGGGGTCATGTGATGCTGAACTCTGAGATCAAGCTATGATAAGGGGTTTTATGATCCTGCTGGGCCAACATACATCACACATATACACATATACACACACACTGGAATTTTGGATTCATGGGGTGCTCTTGGCACTCACCCGGCACTCACCCCTTGCCCCAGGTCATGCTAATCGCCCAGCACTGCATTCCTGCACTACCCCAGAGATGGACTCAATCATTGCCCCACTGGTCCCGCTGGCTCAGGGGCTGTGGGGAGGCCCCGCTGTCTCAATAAAAACCCCGTCTACTGAGACAGGGGCTTAGAGTGAAATGACTCAATCATGTTCTCTTAAATCCATGTGATCACTCCGCATGCCTTTAGAGTGGAGTTCTGGGCCTCTTTAAAGAGTCTTCTCTGATTTTGGGACCACTTCTACTTAAAAGTAATTACAGGCATGTCATTGATGACAATGGACCAAAAATTCTATCCCTCATTCTCATCTGATATTCATCTGTGTAACCTTCCATTGGCTTTACTTTCATAGGAATTATTAACCTCTTAACCCTTACAAGTCATGAGTTATTACTTTTGCTTTGCTGCATTATTCAAATGTAATTATATAATTATGTATTCAATTACAAAGTGAGTTACACAATACAATTAAAATTTGAAATTGAAATTAAATTTATACCTAATTTTCATTCTGTATTGACAGGTTCAACTCTGCACGACATCAAGAAACAAAAATGTGGTAAAAATGTAAAGAGTTTCATGAAATTTCATGGATTTCCTTTAAAATACAACAACTTCAGTAATAAGTAAATCATAATAAAATATCTCCTCTTCTATTTGTATAGATCAAATATCAATCATTTAGAATTCACACTTCTCACTGAATATTTGCTTTTGTATAGAATGACAGCATGTGTTTGTTATTGTTTGTGCCCCTTATATTACCCCTTAAATCTCAGGCATATTTTCTAGATGTTAAATTCATGAAATGACTGCTACTTAATTATGAAGTATTATGAAAATAAGATGAAGTAATGAGACTGAAAAATGTGTGTGTGAGGGGGGCTCACACACAGATCTATTAAGGCTTTTTTCCTCTGGACAGTGTGGTACAGCACAGTATGGTTAGTAATCTGAACCCAGAACTATCCATATGCCAGTGAAGTATCTGTGCCTGTTTAATATTGCAGAACTGTGAAAGTAGGTGGGGTTTTCTGGAGGTTGAGTGATGTTCACATGAATTCCCATGTGAATCTTGTGTTAACAAACAACAAAAACTGGGCTGTGACTATTTATTATATTTGTAATCAAGTAATCTATGCCAGAGTTGGTAATTGAAGGAGTCAGAAAAATTCCCAGTGGCAAGCATTTTTGGCCAGTTACTGTGAGCTATGTATGAATTCACAGATAAGCACATGAACACTCAGTCAAACTGTAAATGTTACATTCAATTGTATGTATTTGTAGTTATTTAGGGGTTAAATCAGTGGCCCTCACATCAAGTAGTACAGAGTCTTGTACAGTGAATAGAGATTAAATGAAGCTGAAGTTAGCTTGTTATTATCATTTCTCTATCCACCTTAAATGATGTAGCAGTTTCAATCAGATGCCTGTATGGGTGCTGGTGTGCAACTGCTGCACTATTTAAGGTGTAGTGGAAATTCGAATAAGAACATCAGCCTTGAGAGATTAATGTATCAAATTAAGCGAGATGGTGTGAATCTTGTACTGGCTGACACTGAAGGTTGTACCCTACAGAGTTCATTTTTTGCATTACAGATGTCTCCATTATTTTGTTAATAATACGATGATGGACAGCAGTGAAAGTGGCACCGAAAAGACAAGAATGAAAAAGCTACCTACAGTGGATGAGGACATATTCGAGTAAGTGAGAAATGCTGACTTAACTTACTTTGCTGGCATTAGTTTGTAGCATTTTGATTGTCATGAATTTGTCACATTAAAAATAACAGCTTTTTTGCCAGTAAGAAATAAAGAAGATGAAAATGTGGAATTTACGAGAAGGTTATTTTGCACTAAGGTAATGCTGTGTACCACTCTAGTCCTCCTAGTGATTATTTTGAAAGAATTAAAAAATTTAAGTTCATATAGATGAAAATGGTGACTGCAAACATATTTGCATTTGTGAGATCCTGCTGGTGTGAGTTTCCTCTCTTTCAGCAATGCTCACACAAGTAACTTTAGTGCTAATAGCTCCCCCTTGTGGAGAATGTTCAGACTGCTGAACATGGATTTATACATACGGATTCCCTGTTTATCAATGAATTGATTTTCGTTGCGTAATCGTGACAGCCTACTCACACAACAGTAGCAACAGTGGAGTTTCTAGTCCTGATTTACCTTTTATTCTGTATTTAGTTTTATTGGAGTAATTCTGGTTACTGTAAGAAACGGCAGTAATCTGACTTGAGTGTCTACACGTGACGATTCTGTGATGACTGTGTTTGGCCAAACAATGCACTATTTCTAGCTTCACCCACATTTTCTAGTTCAACACACTTGGAATGGTAAAACAATGGAAAGGTAACCAAATTTATTGCAGTTACACACGTATGGTACAGTTCACTTATCAGTGGAAATGATGATCACAGATTTGTAACCGTGCCATACCGCACTGCTCTGTGGACAAACATGTAGTAAGTTAATAACTTTTGGTTCCAGTAGAAATTCTACATTTGAATGGAGCCTCTGCTATTTTATGGTTGTACTGAATTGTCATTTTAGAATGTACATGTGTTTCCCTATATAAGAGTGCGCTGCTGACAGGCTCTGGCAGGCAGTGATACTGTGAAAGGCAGAGTGCAGACACAGAGCGATCCAGAGGAAGCAGCAAACGCAGCTGTCTGTAAGTGGATTCATCCGCACATATGGACCCAGCCCTGCTCATCCCGAGCCTGGCCTGGCTCTTCCTCTGCTCTATTCTGCCTTTATTAGATTAGCTCTGTACCTGCTCTCGCTGCATGCAACACATGAAAGCAGTTAAAAAGTGCACAATTAAGGCACTCCATGGTTCCAATCAGAGCTCGGCTGGAACAAAGGCAGTCAAGCCGTGCTGATCTCAGATCTGACGAAGGCCGCCCCGCCGGATGCGTCACTCACAATCAGAGCATGTCACTCATACACAAAACATCACACACTCACTCCGCCTTCAGATGCCTCGATATCTCTCATAAACCAGCTGGTGCCGCTTGTGATGTTCTTAGCATCACCAGTTTATGGATGGTATAAATTTGGTGATAATTACTGACCCATGTTTTCACATTTAAATTCACAATCGGAACGTCTTGTACAATTTTGTTGTTTTGTCTGGCTTTGTTTTGCTAGCCCTATCTGCTGTTGCTGATTTTAATAAATGCACCTCTAGGTAAATTAAGAATGCCCTACAGATATCAAATTCCACCAAGTTTATCTTCAGAATCATCCTCATAAATCCGCTGTGTCATTTTGGTAGAGAAAGTATTATGTGCTGTGGTTTTCTCTAGACCACACTGAGGCCGAAAGAGATTTATCATTAGAAAATGTGTGTTCATCATCCTGTAGACCACAATAGCCCTCCATGCTTTTATAGGCCTGTAAAAACCTTATTTAACACCCATGTGCTGTTTATGTTTTACATGGGCTTGAGCCATAAGTAGAAGCAGTAGTTTATAATAAATCATGCATCTGTCTTTGGTCACGCTGACCATTTTAGAATTATGGTCACAAGAATGCAAGCCACCACCACCTGAATTTCCATATTGTGCTTTTCTTCAGGCCCCTTTTGAGTGAAGAATCTGAATATAAAATATATGTATGCATACATTTATCCAACCTGATAGGATCTATAGTGTTTTCTATACATAAATATGTGACTTGGCACTGTTGTTATAGCCTGCAGTTACTGTTGCGCCAGAGACATGTCTTTTGTCTTTCCTGCAGTGAAAATATCTTGTTTCACATATGATAATATTTTATGCTGTCAAATTTTAAATTACCCTGACATCATGTTTTTGGATTTAAATTATATGATCCACAACCAGAGGTGGGAAGACTGAACCTGAAATACAAAGCCTGGGTGTGATCTCAGACTCTCAGCTACGTTTTATCCTGCATGTAAACGCAGTCACAAAAGTAGCTTTCTATCATTTGAGAAATATTGCTACAGTTCAGCCTTTTCTATCTCACAGCGATGCAGAGAAACTTGTCCATGCATTTGTTACAAGCAGAGTTGATCACTATAATGCTCTTCTTACTGGACTTCCTAAGAAAGCAATACATCCTTTACAACTCATACAAAATGCGGCAGTGCAGATCCTAACAAGAACAAAACAGAGAGATCAAATCACTCCCATTTTAAAAGAGCTGCACTGGCTGCCTGTATCGTTCAGGATAGATTTTAAAGTTCTGCTGCTAGTGTTTAAGGCTGTAAATGACCTAGAACCCGCTTACATCACAGACTGTCCGTCTGTTTATGTTCCAGCACGTGATCTTAGATCTGCAGATACTGACCTTCTGCAAAAAACTTTCTGTAAAAATACAGAAAACAGAGGCCTTGTTTATTTGTTATGCTTCTAAACTGTGGAACTCAAATCCACCTTTTATTAGACAGTCAAGCTCAGTGCTCACTTTTAAGAAGCATCTAAAAACATCTCTCTTCAACTTAGCATTTAATTAAAACCCTATGTCTCATTGTATTTATCTTTTAAATTATATCTTTTAATTAAAATATCTGTGCCATTTTCTAATGATTCTAAATTAATACTTGCAATTTCTTGTAGTACTGTTAAGCTTTATTAAAGCACTTTGAGCTGGCATGAAGTGTATAAATATAAAGTATATAAATATAAAGTATTATTATTATTATTATTATCATCATCATTGTCATCATCATTATTATTATTATTATTATTGTTGTTGTTATTATTATTGTTGTTATTATTATTGTTGTTGTTGTTGTTGTTGTTATATATATATTTTTTTTTAAGTTATGGAAGAATTCATAATACATCCAGCAACTATCAGCATAAGAAATTAAGTTTGCTGGGAGCTTTTCTTCTCTTTTTGTTGCGTGTTTGGTTAAAATAAAATTTAAAAACTCTGAAGTCAGATGTATGACCAATCACAAACCTATCACACAGTGAGGGCTGGAGAGTTGGGGATGAGGGCTTAATCTCAGACCTCTGATTGCAGAGGGCTGAGGCATTGCTGAGATTTGAGCTGATGATCAAGCAGAAAGATGGTAACATCATTCTGAAGCTGTGAAATGGCAGAAAAAACAATGACAAGATATCAAAATCCTTAATAACACAGTTAAAATGTAAAACTTTGCTCTAGTTAATATGTTTATTTGCACAGCTAACTGTTCTTTAACTTAGCTCAGACAATGCTCTCTGTCTGAGCATGAGGAACTATTTAAGCACAGATCACACTGTTCTGAGTTAATTCGCTTTTTATGGCCTCTCTTGGATGCAGCATTGTGCCTCCTGAGCAGTACCACTGGCTAACTGCTTAATTATCAGGAGATCATGAGTCTGGGTCCTGGTGACACCACAGCCCTCCATGCTCAGAGAAAGAGCAAAGAGAAAACCCACCTTTTTTTTTTTTTTAACCTAACTTAAGATGCAGTACTAAACTTTTGCAGAAAGTTGACTTAAAATTTCAAGTGAACTGGGCTTTTTTACAGTGTTGTCCATTATCAGGTTGTCTCATTGGTGCAAATTCAGGGATGGTGAGGACATATCCCTCCTATTTTTTGACAACAATTGGGTTAATTTTTGTGCTATAGCAGGATGGACACAGCTTATATTATTAACAATATTCTTCCAAACCAGTCATGCTATAGCCCTTTGATATTGGTGTTCTATACTTTTTAGACTGAATATCCACCTCTAGACAGTCCCAGAATACATTTTCCAGAGGTAAGGCTGCACTCCACCCAGCCTGTACACTGTTAAAAAGGTCCCTAAATGATTCTCGGCTTGGACATACTTACTTCAATGGCTAACAGTGGCTTTTTAAAGAACCATTTACTGAAAGCTTCTTTAGAGGATGAAAAATGGTTCTTCTGTGGCGTCACTCCAAGAATCCTTTTAGCATATTATATTTAGGAGTGTAACCTATTTTGCATGAAAACAATTATGTTGTTATGTCTGATGAGTTATCAAGCCTGGCTTTGGCTTTTCTAGGCAGTTTCTCTGTTCTTTTTATCAGCTGTTCCTCTAAAAGACTTGCTCACCCTTGCTGTCTCCCAGAGGAGCCAGTGAGCTTTAATGAATTAGTTAAACTTGACTTTGGAAAGACATAAAAGGCAGAGGGTGGAAAGAAGTTAAATTCATTCTGCCAAGCTAAAGGAAGCAGCCAGCAGCCAGTAAGCATCAGCCTCGAAGCCGCAATAGGCCTAAGAAGCTCGTAACTCATCTCTCCGTGTCTGTGAGCCTCCTCTTTTTTATTTTTGAGCTGCTCTGTCACTTTCCTCTCCACTGTGTCTCATCCTCTGTAATTCGCCCTCTGTCACGAGCTCCTTTCTATTATTTGTATCATGTTTCAAGGCATCAGCGCACAGAGCATTCATCTGATCATATGTGGCTTGTTATTCATCATCTGCAATGGAAAACAATGCCAGGTCTCATTTTAATCAATTAATGACCCAAACAGATTAATTATATGCAGCTTTCCTATGCAAAGATCAAGAAAAATAAATCTAAAACCAGGCCAAAAAAAACAGGAAAGGGCAAGAGGAGAATTGTTAAATACACGCTCTTTCACATATTCTCATGCTCTCTTAACCAAACATTAAAATGCTCCATTGGACATGAAACTTAGAAGAGGCCTTTGATGCCTGCAGTAAATTTGTGTTGTCATCTTCTTGACATAAAACCACCCTGAATTTTATACCACATCATATTTTCCTTTTTGAGCTAGGGGCTAAAATGTGATACCATGGTTTATTCATGATGTATAGTGTTTCAAATCTATGCGATGAGAAGAAGAAAAAAAACTTTACATCATTATATAACTGTATAATTTTTGTTCTTTTCTTTATCTGGATTTCAATTGTTTTTACACTTATGTATATGAAATATGCTACATACTGCATAAAATGGTGATTTTGAGGAGTACAAAATATCCTGGTAAGGCCTTTAGTATAAAACAGCTTAAATTTAAAGTTAAATCTATACATTCATATGGAAAAGTTTAGGCACTCCTGGTCAAATGGCATGTTTTGCTCATTTTTTGAGTGAAAATAAGTTAATACATCACACATTGGGAAAAAATAAAACATAAAATGTGAATGATAAGAATTTGTCAGTTTTCTGTGATGCCTAATTCAGCCCTTCATATGTACTATCAGAATGCAGGTATTTTTGTTTAGAAAATGTGACGCGATGCATGTGAGGGAACTGTGGTGGGGGAGGGTGCCAGCACTCCAAGCTGAAGGAGCAAACCTGATGTTTACCTTTTAGTTTGTCATCTTTCTCACCTGATGAGTCATTTCGGTCTCTGCTCTATATTGTAGCGATGATTTGAAAACAGTTAAGAAAGTGACATGAATAAGTTATGTGAATATTTGGTTTCCAAGCAGTAATGTTAGGCATCTAGTGTCTTCTTGCATTACCTCAATTGTATTAGCTTGTACGTCAGCTAGTGAAAAAACTAATTCGAACAGCCCACCCCTAAGTATCTGTCTCAAAGTGCTGGTAGTCTTTCACAATTCCTTCCACCTCAAAGATACATCATCAAGAGGGGCTTTCCCAGTATTCAACAGCGTGGGGGAAGTTATTCAAATAAAATAATCTATTACAAATTACCAATTACTTCTCTAAACTGTAATGGGATTACTTTACTGATTATTTCTTGGAAAAAGTAATCTCATTGTTTATTTCTTCTGCATTATTCTCTAAAACCAGTACAAATGTGTGCCAGCTGTCCAAATGACAACACGGTAGTGCTTTTCAGCTATTTATTTAGAAAAATGTTGGCAGTCACAGTAAACATCACCTTAAAAGGCATGTCACTGTCCCTGCCTTTGAACAAGACAGCTAGTTATGTTTGATTTTAATTATAAACATCTGATGCTATTTGAAAACCTATGTCCAAAATGGTCCCCTAATCACTGTGCCCTACAAAAATCTGGATCACCATAAAGAACACTTTTAAAGGGAACAGAATTCATGATGGTTGTAAACGATTTCAGACACAACGTCGTACAGGTTTGCTCATTACTGTGCAACATCAGATTCTGTCACATAAACACTATAAAGATCATGCTATCAGTCCACTATAACTGCTGAGTTTGACTGCACACATGAGAAGAGCTTACATACTTTTGTAACAGGTCTGAAGAGAGGTCTGTGGAGACACTGCCATTGTAGTTGAGCTCGTTCAAACCAAACAAACTAGTGCATTATGGGTATCCCCGATCCCCTAGGGTACATCGCTTGTACATTACTTATCACGGTGCATTGTGGTATTGTTTGAGTGCACTGCATCTTCTGCATAATGTTTTCGTACACCACTACAAAATAGCAGAACCCCAAAATTGTGCACTACATAGTGTATAAGGCACAGTTTCGGACACAGACCTAGAAACTAGCTAGTAACAGTTCACATACAGCTGTCTCAACAGCTGCATCTTAATGAAAATCGAGTCAGGCCTGCTTAGGTGAGGCTGGGACTTACTTTTCTTCAGCACAGGGATCTTTATGTATCAGTTTTATAATAGCCCGAGAAGACGCTTTGACAGATTGTTTGCTGAGTTAACTACCGATGTCGTACAGTCAGCTGTTGCAGGTAGCACACGCACAAGCAACTTACATACAAAGACTGGCTTTAATAATCTATATAGAGGAAAATTATGTATTGCATGAATCATGCATGATTAATATTGTTTTTTTTGAGACATATGAATGAAACAAGTACTGAAATTCTTATGAAGTCAGGAAGTGTAATGTGATTACAAGAATTTAAATTGTAATGTGTAACACTGCTTTGTGAAAAAAAGATTACCTGTGTCACATCACCCCCAACACTATTGTTCAAACCAGAAAATTTTGCTGTATTGACCATGCAACCACAACTAGTTGCATGGTCTAGTTGGGTAGGCATATTGATGACAGATGTACCTATGGTTAAATTTTTTGTTTTATCCAGATTGTCCCTTTAACTCTTACCAAATACAATCACTGTCTTATAATGTCTTTAGTGTCTTAATATTATGGTAGTGGCTTTTCTGCACTTTATTTGAATGTTACATGTAGCCTTATCCATAAACAAGGCCTATTGTTTGGGCTCTGACTACTTGAAAGCATTGCCTGCTTCACTCTCAAGTTCATATAAAAGGCCTGGTAAAAGCCTCAAGAAGCTTCCATACCTACAATGTGGCCTACATGTAAACATAGGAGTTTCTTAAATAGAGCCTTTTACAGAGTGGACTGGGTGGCAGTTATACCATAGTAGACACGACTTGTGTACATGGTCCATTAGGACATTAAATGAAGCAATCTGGCACCATACATCACCATACATCAGACAGCCAAGAGCGTGTCCTTATGGGGCACTTGCAGTCCTATTCTTTTTGCAGTCCTAATCTTCCATTACCCATCTTCTCCTTTCTTTACTTCCATCATTCCCAAAAGCACAAAGCTGAGAGGTTAGGGTTACCTCCTACCAAATCCCCAATAAAAGGCAAACTCATGCACTCACATGCAGTCACTCATTGGCGTGCAGGAGACTGATGCAGGCCAGGATTAGACGACTTCTCTTGGTTTGGGTACAGAAGTCTGAGCAATCTCTCAAAAGTCTTTCAGTCTCCTGGCTACATATATTGTACTTACTAATAGCTCACAGTGCTCAAAAATGGATGCTCTGGACATAAATGTAAAAGCAGCTCCATCAGTGCATGTGTTATGTTGAATCTCTGAATTGGAATAGCAAATCAGAGAAGAACAGAGACGTGACAGGAAAAGTCATACTGTTGTCAGTCAAGCCTTTTTGAGCATCTACCAATCAGATTCACTCTGTTCAATTCCACACAGAAACTGTAGTGGATCCAAAAGTCCTTGAGGAAATCAAGTACATGTATACTTTCATAGAATAGAGTCCGAAAAACATATTGTGCATATTTGTTGGCCCTTGAATCATCATCTTTCAAATGCAAAAGCATTTAGCAGTAGTTGATCCAATTTCACAAGAACTATTGGTCCCAGGGTTACTGATGTAGATACAATGGACTCAAGTCTCAGATTTCTGTTCTGGGTGTCTCTTCTTTACAGAGAAATCTGTTCTCATTCTTAGCTACACACATAGCTGCTGCTCTGCATCCTCAACAATAGCCAAAGCCTTATCTATCTATTAAAACATCGACCAATATTTTAATATTTTGTTCTAAAACAATTTGGTATGGACTTAATAACCTTAATGTTGGGGCTCCTGAGTGGCACAACTGTCAAAGCGTTGGCCCTATCAGCAGGAGATTTAATCCCTGGTAATGCTACAGCCATCTTTGGCAAGAAGTCCAAGAGAGCATAATTGGCCTCACTCTCGCTTGGCGGGTAGGATGGCCCTCCATCCCCTCCATCACTCAGCGTGATGCTAGACAGCATGACATAACAGAACTGGTGGTAAGCGCTCTCCTCAAAGCGCGTTCAGCTGTCCATTGACGTTGTGTTAGTGGCAGTTAAAAAAGATGTAGTGGCTGATTTCACATGAAGCTTGTGTTTGCCTTCGTCCTTGTGGCGCTGGTGGTGTGGTGTGATTGGAGGAGTCCTAACTAGTGGGTAGAATTGGATATGACTAAATTGGGGAGAAATTTGGAAAAAAGGTAACTTTGGGCTCTATATGGCCTTGATATGACTTTGGAATTACTTTGGTATGGCTTTGATATGATTTTGGTATAACTTTAGTAAGGCCTGGGTATGACCTTGGTAAGGTCTTGGTATGACTTTGGTAAGACTTTGGTAAGGCCTTGGTATGACCTTGGTATCACTTTGGTATGACTTAGGTATAATTTTGGTATGGTCTTGGTGGTAAGCACAATTGGGACATGTCAATTTCTCCATGCAGATTCACATGTCCCATCTGTGCTACAAGCATGTAAGTATTTGGAGTGAGAGAAGGCAGACACTTAACTTTTTTCCTCCGCAGTGGGAAGCGGTGATCCCTGGACTTAAAGGACAGCCAGTGGCAGTAAAACACACTCCCCATATGTCACCCCCCTCATAATGAGCCTATAAAAACGGGTCTGTTCTGACAAGCGACAAACACAGCTGAGAGAGCAGCCTGAAATAATCGACCCTCCAGAGATGGAGCAAAACAGTTAAAAGCTCAGAGTCCACAGAGAGAAGCAGAGTGGAGAGAGCGCTGGATAGGGTTAACAGTGACCACGCTAAAAGCACAGGTGCAGGTGCGTGTTCAGGAAGAGAGGTTGCGCACACACACATGCTAGCTTGCACACAAAGTGTTAGCTACCCCCGGGCAGCTCAGGAAAAGAGTGTGTGAACAGGCTCTGGGAGGTGATCCAGGCTGGACGGTCTCTGTATTTGTCATTGAGGAAGAGAAAAAGAAAAGGCCAGCTTGGACAACACTTCAAATCTCTGATCATGTTGCTTCCCTTGGCCACCGGATATTATGAAGATAGAGTATGTAAATTTTTATGTTGTTTTTAAGGGAGTATAACCCAGCAGTACATGGAGTACATGATCTTCTTCAACCAAACAGCAGAGGTTAAATGATTTAATATGTTTCGTGTGAGCATCTAGGAAAAACAGAGCAGTCTTTTGGAAAATCTAGCAACAGATGCAGAAGCACTCCAAAATGTAGGACTGCCAACCACAGGTTTAATAGAATGATTCACTTGATGTTTTTTTTTTTTTTTCGACTTTTTTCTCCCTTCTTTTTTTTCTCCTGATCTTTCAAGGAAAATAAAAATCTCTCTTGGCTACAGATTAAGCGTTCGTCTGCGAGGGTCAACCTGCTGATGTTTTTTTCATCCTAATTTATGCACCATCTGTCTGCTCAATCAGCACCTCTGAGACACGAAGCCGTATTTCTCACAAAGCACCTCCAATCTTAATGGATATCACAGCACTTTGCAATTACATCAAATGAAGCACAGATAAAAAATTGGCCTTCGTGATAAGCTGAAAATGCACTTTGTAGGTGCGACGTTATAACCAGTGCATTATTTATGAGTGTGAGTGAGGTCTCCTGATGTGGAGAGCAGATTGCAGCACGCTACGTATTGAGATGACTTTCTGTTAATGCACTTTATCTTCACAGTGGAGAGTCATCCTGTGACCTCATTTGTCCAGTTAAATCATTCAGGGCCATCTTTAGCAAAATTGTCTAATAAGACATATGAAGCATTTTCTGTGAAAACTGTGGAACGCTATGTAAAGGTGCATTTTTACAAATGAAGGGCTGTGGAATGTTCAGAGTTAAAGCAAACTGGCTCAGTTCAGACTGGGGAGGAACATTCCTCTCTATAAACAAACCTGTGTGCTTATCAGAATGTGTCTTGCAGTATGCAGTTGGGTTCAGAACTTTTTGACAAGAAAGTATTAAAAAGAAAAAAACATGCAGTGCAGATGCCATAAAAAAAGATTTATGGTTTTATTTTTAAGAAGTAAGTAACATGGCTGCCTTGGCATATTGACCTCATTGAATTCCTAGCAGAAAAATAATCATGCTGTTATATTCTGTCGACTTTTTACTTGGAGTTTAATAAAGTATGAATTCTAAGGAAGCCAGGTTAAATTATTTTGCTTTTTTGTTGATAAATGTGGTGACTTCTGGATATTAATTTTATTATAATGTAATTCTCAATGTGATACAGTCTTCTCAGTCATTGAACTCATAATACTGGATACATCTAAAATCTCTTACTTGTTATTTACAGCTTCCTAGTTAGGTAGAAGCTGCAGCTAGCACATTTACACCTAGCTAGAAGGTGTAACGGTGTTACATATTAAATTATTAGATTCAGATCTAGCAGGACAAACTATGTTGTGGCAGAGGTGGCATCCAATGACAGTTCCACTTTTGAAGTCACTGAACTCATCAGTGTGACCCATTCTACTGCCAGTCTTTGTCTATGGAGACTGCAAGACTATGTGCTTAATTTTATACACCTGTTAGCAGTGGGTGTGGCTAAAACATCTGAACTCAAAAATTAGGAGGTGTGTCCTGATAATTTTGTCTATATAGTGTACATGAAATATCAATGGTTTTTTATGACTTATAATCACCTTCATAAACGAAATAAAAATACACTTTACAAGTGCATATTCAGCATTTTGGAATTAAGCTCTTCAATTTAAGCACATATTATGGTAGTATTGCATAATTACACCGATCAGGCATAACATTATGACCACCTCCTTGTTTCTACGCTCATTGTCCATTTTATCAGCTCCACTTACTATATAGGTGCACTTTGTAGTTCTACAATCACAGACTGTAGTCCATCTGTTTCTCTGCATACTTTGTTAGCCCCCTTTACCCTGTTCTTCGGTGGTCAGGACCCCCATGGACCCTCACAGAGCAGGTACTATTTGGGTGGTGGATCATTCTCAGCACTGCAGTGACACTGGTGTGGTGGTGGTGTGTTAGTGTGTGTTGCGCTGGTACAAGTGGATCAGACACAGCAGTGCTGCTGGAGTTTTTAAACATCTCAGTGTCACGGCTGGACTGAGAATAGTCCACCAACCAAAATTATCCAGCCAACAGCGTCCTGTGAGCAGCGTCCTGTGAACAGCGTCCTGTGAGCACTGATGAAGGACTAGAGAATGACCAACACAAACTGTGCAGCAGCAGATGAGCTATCGTTTCTGACTTTACATCTAGATGGTGGACTAACAAGGTATGAGTATCTAATAGAGCGGACAGTGAGTGGACATGTGTTTAAAAACTCCAGCAGCACTGCTGTGTCGGATCCACTCAGACCAGCACAACACACACTAACACACCACCACCACGCCAGTGTTACTGCTGTGCTGAGAATGATCCACCACCCAAATAGTACCTGCTCTGTAAGGGTCCATGGGGGCCCTGACCACTGAAGAACAGGGTAAAAGGGGGCTAACAAAGTATGCAGAGAAACAGATGGACTACAGTCTGTGATTGTAGAACTACAAAGTGCACCTATATAGTAAGTGGAGCTGATAAAATGGACAATGAGCGTAGAAACAAGGAGGTGGTCATAATGTTATGCTTGATCCGTGTAGACATCAAGGCGTTCTTTGTCCCTTAGCAGTGCATCATGGAAAACATTATTAAAAACAGCCCAAATCCAAAGGTACTAGAACACTGTTCTTATCAGAGTTTAACCTCAAACTATTCATGGGTTTGAATGCTATGTTCGGACCATGGCCCATTTTTAAATCAAACCGACCTTTTCTTTCCTTTGGCTCAAAACTGGAAATACAAGGAAGGTTTAAGCAAGAAATGCTGTACACAGAGAACAGTCTAAGCACATAGCATAGGAGTATTGCATAGAGCAACGCGTTGGTGACTCTTCTGCTGTTTCTCATTTTTTCTCTTTTATGGAGGGGATAATTGCCACAGCTTTATTCCGGATGGTGATTTTCTATTAAATTGGATGACCCAATAATAATGACTTTACATGTTGTTTTATTTATTTTCACGCGTTTCTAAGTGCTGTACAAACATGATCAAGAAAGAAAAACATTTAACAAAGCATAGAAAGAGAAAACATAAAAACAGCATATAAACATAATAATAAGAAAAACATAACAAGACAAAGAAAATGAAAACATGTACTCATTTAATCAGTAAAAGGAAACCATGATTAAAAAGTAACAAGAAAACATGAGTAACTGTGACTATGAGTCTAAGCATGACAGTAAAATATAATGACAGTATGCCATGAAAGAAAGTGAAAAGACTGAAAAAGTTAATGAATTACAAATTTTGAATGAAATTAAAGACAGATTCTGTATAAGTTTATGTCTTGCCCTAGAAAAAATTTCACCACATGATTTTAAATATATTTCATGTGCTCTGAAATGTATATAGGTGCCAGACCACAGAGAGCTTTAAAAACATATCATCGTAAATTAAACAGGTAGCCAGAGAAATGCAGTTAAAGTGAGTTTAATACGCTCTCTCTTGATAGCTCATTTTCAGCCTATCAATAGTCCTTTGAGGTTATTCAATAAAGCATGTGTTAATGCACTCTAAGCAACAAAATAAACACTGTACTCTCTGTTGGCACAGATTAGTCTAGATTTCAAAACAGTTGTAGAGTATATCATTGCTTATAATGTCAGAAGAAGCCTTTAAATATATGTATTGTGGTGTCCACCAGGGACTGCACTGCTGTTGGGAGCTCGGGAGCCATGGCCATGCAAAGAGGCTCTTAGGATGCACACACTCCTGGCATGAATAAGGTGCTGTTGCCGCTGTTATTATTGTTGTTGTTATTGTTCTAGTTGAAATGTGTTGTTTTTGTTGAGCTGTGGGTGATACAGTGGGGGTTTATGTGTCTACCGCAAAGAGGAATCCTATGACAAGAAGTGACCTGCTATCCCACTGTTATTGAGTAGCACTGGGTTGGCAGTTTTCCCTTGCTGTCTGTTCAATAAAAGAGCATTTGCCTGTAAATAACATCACCCAGTGGTGCTTCAACAAACTCAAAGGTGGACAACGAACAAGACAGAGACCAGCAGAAGATGGCAAAGGAAGCAGCATGGTGAGGTTTGGCAGCGAAAGATACAGCATGGCAATGGCCGACAGCGAAAGAGACAGCATGGCGGCGGAGCCCAGCTGGAACCTGGCAGACGGCACACATCCACCTACTGCACTACAACAAGCACCTGGAAGCTGTACTCCACACAATTCAGCTGTGCCTGGCCCTGGAGGGAAAAGTGCTCCAGGCGCTTATGGACCTGCTGACAGAGCAGCACAGTGACTTAGCGGTGTTTACAGTGGCACTCCCGTGGTGGTCCGGGCAGGTGACAGCAATGCTGTCAGTTAGGAAGATGTTCCAGAGAGACGGAGGCAAAAGGGAGAGCGAATAAGTGTACTGGCAGCAGAGTTAAGCACAATAGTCCAGCAGGCCCAGTATGTTGAAATGTGGTGGATCAAATGTCTGCTCGGCCCCATGGTTCGGGCAGCTCTACATCCTGCTGTCTGTTCAATAAAAGCATTTACCTGTTTGCTAGACTGTGCAGAAGTCTTAGGCCCCTAAGCACATTATTTGCAATAATTTATCAAAGTTTGATTCGAGATCTCTCATCAAAGCTCACAGCCACTGCATTTGCCTTTAATAATAACCAATTCAACTTCCAAATAAATATTTTTTTAGGTTGAGTGGACAAATAATTTTTCTACATTGTTGGGAAAGTTTTCAGTTACTGCACGACTTTATTTGCATTGTCAGAAAAGCATTATGCAACCTTTAAATTGGCCCCTGCTTGAGGTTTTATCATCTTTCACTGGGGCTACAGTTGCAAGGCAAATGTTGCTTTCACATGTTTGTGGTAGATGGACGATGGCAAACCGGATGTTCCATTGTTTTCAATGGAGCTGCGACGTAAAATTCTGCCACCGCAAGTGGAAACATTCTGCAGACCGCAGCGGTAAGTCTAATTTTCCTTCAGGAGTTCAATTTTCCCAACTTTTTCCATCGACCACAGCGATCAAATAAACTGGATGTTGATTGGAGACATGGACGCCAATGGCTCGTTGTTGAATTCCAGATGAACCCAAAAGTATAACAAAAATAAAAACACAGAGCATCCTCTTGACTTTTTCCACCTTAAATAAACAATATAACACTGCTAAAGCTCTTTTCTGATAATCAGCCATTTTTGCCAACACCACAGTCACCATGCCAATGTTTGCGTGGCTTCATGTAGCGCTCTGATGTGTGCAATGACTTTTTTTCAATACAAACATGTGAACGCAGCATTAAGAAGCTTTACAGAACATTGGTCAAAATCCCATGTAGCATAAACAGAAACTGTAGCACATAATTCAGTTTTTGTAAAAATAGCTAAATTAAAGGTTAAATGATGCTGATTTTTTCAATATGTGAAAAGTTATTGTTCACTGTAAGTTTTTAAGTTTTCAGTTTCATGAGCAGTAAACTTCTTAATTAGCTTGCGTACTGTTGAAACAGGAATTCTAAGGACTTTGGAGATGGACATTTTTTAGGAGACATTGTACATATACTTCATATGTACATGTACTTTATATACTACAGTTTCTTTGTGTGAATGGGACATTCTCTAAAACAAGGGTGGGGAACTCCTGTCCCGGAGGGCCTTTCTTGCTTAGTGATGGGTGATTTTCCTGCTCAGGCACACCTGATTTTACTAATCGGTTAATTATCAGGTTTAGCTGATGTGCTGGAGCAGGGAAATCACCAAACTGTGTTGGACTTTGGCCCTCTGTCTCTCACCTCTGTTCTAAAGTTTGTCTAAACTATCAACAGTTGCTACCAAAGAGCACATTAGCAGTCAGAGCATGAATAGATCAGTTCCCTGCATTATATAGTTAGTAGCCTTCAATTGCTTCAGTCTACAATTTTCTCTGAGCCTTTTGTGTACTATGCATAAAAGTTCTGATCATATTTTATTTGCCAGAAGCTTGAAAAGCAATTGATTTTTAACAGAACAGACCAATTTGGTTCCCCTGGGTGGATCTCTGTGTGAAAACATTGCTTTTCAATAGCTGAATAGCTGTAACTCATAGACATCATGTGTCTGTTTTGACTGGAGGCTGTTCTTCCTCTGACAAAACTTCAGACATACATGCTCAGGGCTGCCAGCAACCTGTGTCCAACCAGCACATTATGAAAGAAATGTGCGAGCAACGAGTCTGAGTGGTGAAATAAGAGTGCTGGTCTGGGGCTTCAGTTAATCTGCCTTAAGTTAGCTTACGCTTTTGCTTTTCCTACACCTGTGTGGGCCAGGCATGAAATAAATGGACCACAAATATTTTGATGTTATTCAGCATGTGCGAACTTGAAAGTTGGTTTCTTGCCAGTTGGTGCTTTATAAAATCACAGTTATTGAAGGTGAAATATTTGTATTGGACGTTCTTTTTTCACAATTCTTTTTGTTGCAAGTGAAAAGAGTTGATTATGTGCTGCCTCCAGCCTGTCACTGGGAATTCACCTGCAGTGAATATTGTACAAATTCATTTTTTGGATAGGAGCAGAAGATGTATAATAAACATGCCGAGTTTTATCAAACACTTATGCCTCAAATGTTCAGTGTAGAAGAACCTTTGTCTTATCTCTGTTTTTGGCCTTTGTTTCCATTTGTTGTTAAGGTCAACACACTTGAACACCTTTCTCAGTTAATCACACAATGCATTCTGACACACTGGATGACATCAGTGGGTTTGGAGCGCAGCTACTCTGGGGAATATTACAGTAATAGTCTGGTCAGATCAGGAGCGGCTGATGGAGTCGGTGGCTGGAGCTGGAGGCACCTGCACGGGGTAATGAAGCTGCAGCAGTGGGGGCTGCAGTGCTGCAGACTTATAGACTTATAGAGGCTGTCAGAGCAGCAGGCCCGCAGCCGAGCCGTCACACGACCTGATGAATCCCAGGACGAGAGGCTCAATGAAGCTGTCCGGCTCTCTGGCGACTGCCTCCCTGAGCCAGACCAGGTTCACACACATGATTTGTGCGGACTTCACTTTGCATCAGTGGGACGTTCTTGCTGTACTTGTCTTGTAAAGCATGACCAGGTTCACTAGTTTAAAGCAGAGAGAATCTCTCTTGGAGCTCTAAGTTATTTTGTCCTTTGTAAGTGTTAATTCATTCCTTTGCTCCAAATTCATTATCATATTGGAAACTGTTGCTGGGACAAAGTTAGCAAATGCAACCTTTTCAACAAATGAGGCCTTTTGGAATAAATATTTACGTAGGTTTATGTCGGTGGCCATGAAGGGCTTATGTAGGTGTAATGTAGCCTTATGAACACTACCCTACAGCAGAATGTTACCAAAATATATTACATCAACATAATGATTTGCAAATATGATTAAAAAGACAACATTGTCTTGATGAAATATACTTTTTAATGAGAAAAACAAACATTTCAATCATGTAAATTCAGTTCACCTTTTTAGTGTTGCATTTATCACCATGGAGTTTAAGGGGTTAACCTTGTGTGGCTTCAAGCCGTTATGAACCAGTAAGAGCAGGTATTTACCTCCAGTGTTTTACAACCTAGTTTGCTTAAGGATGATTAGTTCAGCATGCTGCCCAGCAAGTGGCAAAGATGAGTGGGTAAAAGATCTGAGGCATATAGCATGTAGTTTTCTTAGAATTTGCTTGATGCTGTTTTGTTAAGAATAGGATATAGTCAAGCGCTCCCCCTGCCAGACATTTGTGCCCTTCCAGTTGTGTGGTCAGAAAGAATGTGTGGTATGTGAGCTGAGGTTTGGAGGGTGTGTTGAGAGCAGCCACCTCTACAGCTACGTACAGGCTCCATGCACTGTATTGCTAAAGAGGCCAACACCTGCTGCACCGTTACTGCTTTATCACCATAGCAACCCTGAGTTCACAGCATTCTTTTTTAATTAATCAGTCAGGATCAAACAGCTCTAATCATGGATCTAGATGGTGGGGTTTCAACCAGAGGAGATGTTAGGGGCACAACTCTCCATGTCCATTTATGGGTAAGAAAAATCCAATCAAGGCGATGTGAGGATATGTGGCGTCATGTTTAAGAGCAGATTTTAGTGAAGTGATAAGTGAGTATGATCACAGAAAGCTTTCATTTAGATATTGCTCCTTTTGTTTGTTATTTGGTGGGCTTGCTGGGCGGGGTGCTGAGGAGTTTATAGTCCAGATGCAGGCGTTCACGCCAAAGGGAACCTGCTGTATGCTTCACAGATTTCAGCACTTGCACTCACCCGGAAAAGCCAAGCGGCTAGTTGAGCAAGACGGCCGTGGGGGACGTGAGGTAGAGCTCTGATACCTCCCCTGATGATTCCAGCTCTAGCACTCACTCACTCACTCACTCCTACATATTTAATATTCATCAGCCCATGTGTATATGTGTATATATGAGGGATAACTGCACCAAATTAGCTTTAGTATATTTTTGACAGATCCGAAAGTAACATAAACATTAATTTCAAATGGATATATGGACAAATTCTTCTTAAAATATTTAACAGATATTTTCAAGTTGGGGTGCTTGTTCATTTAAATAAAAAAAGAAATGAAGCTCAGGCATATTGCCCTGTATGAACCACAGCAAGGACCTTTAGTAACACTTCAGTGTAGGCGGACATTACAATGCCATTGTAATGCATCTTATTAAGCTAATAGCTTGTAATTAACTGGGTACACATATAACTTTATTAAGCAATAATTAGGGTAAACTAAGCGTTTTTTCAAAACACTTTTATTTGTGTATTCAAGATTGATGGAAAAACATCAATAACCTTTGATATGCAGATGATGCAACGTTCATAGCAGGAAATCTGGAATACATGAAGGCTCTACTAAGGAAGGTTAAAGAACAGAGTGAAAAGATGGGGCTTCAGCTCAATGCGAAGAAGACTAAGGTTATGACCACATGAAAGACTGCTAACTTTACTGTTGATGGTGAAGATGTAGAAATGGTGGACAGCTTTTTCCATTTGGATCAATTAATAACAACAGAGGATCCAGCACTCGAGAAATATGACTCAGATCAGCACTTGTCAGAACAAGGATGAAGGAGCTTAAAAAGATCTTCAAATGCAATGATTTGTCCATACAAACAAAGATCAGAATCGTCCAGGCTATGGTTCTTTCTGTGGTTTTATAGACATGAAAGCTGGACAATAAATAAGCAAGACAGGAAAAATATAGATGCCTTTGTACTTTGCTGGCAAAGACTTTTGTGAGATCCTTGGATGGCAAAGAAAACACTTTGCTTATTACAAAGCCATTACAAGGGCACAAATGTTACAAGAGCAGTGTAATATAATGAATTGTTACCAGATCTTTAATAGTCTTTTAACAAAGCAGAACCTCACCCTTAAAGTAAGCTTATTATTCTGTTATTAACTCCTTACATTTCCTAACTATGCTTATTATTCAGTAATCATGTGGAAAGCAATGCAAACTGACTTATTCTTAAGCTATTGTTCTTTTTAGGTTATGCTTAAATTAGGGAGGAATGAGAAGTAGAAGTGCAGATCTGGCAGATCCTGGGAATTTAAGGGTTCCATTTTTTGAAGACATATAATTCCAGTAGTATAATTTATAAACAAAACTAATATGTATATAATGTTTATACAGTTTGTGTAGTGATGTGATCCACACACATATCACTTACAGTTTAAGGGTTAATGCTAAGGCAAAATGATGATATTTTCATATCTGTATGTCTTACTGTAAATATAGAGAATCTAAAATTGCACTGTTTAATTTAAAAACCTGATGGCTTGAATCAGAGGAGCTAAATCAAGTCATCTCATGCATCTGCTAGAATTAAAGCAAATCTCTCCAAGGTGTTCAGTGATGGAGGGAAGTTTCTACTGGGAATGCCAGCAGGAAAACTCTCTCCATCTATTTCCTTTTCCTTCTAAAAAAAATGTCTTTCTAATGAATGGAACAGTCCTGCTGACCCTACTATCTGAAATACAGTAAATGCCACCAAAACATATTGGATGGTTCAGAATGACGGCCATTAAAGTGTGTTCAGTCAGGAGTGGTGGCCAGAACAGAGTAAGCAGACAAATAGATTTCTTCAAGTCTGTGCTTTCAATCATCTGCATCATCTGGAGATTTGAATGAACTGATGGGCTAATAACTGTCTCTGCATATTCTTCTATGGGTCCTGACTATGAGGCTGATTTTAGGGCTGTGCCTCCACTGGTGAGACATGACTGTAACACAGACAGTGAGAAAATGCTGCCACTGTTCTCAGCACCAGTATCCTCACTTCAGGTAGTTACACTGGGGTTGGCCTTCACACTTGATAGTATAATAAACAGCCATCAAATGATATTAATAGCATATAAATTTTCACCCACCCTTCCTTTCAGAATGCTTCTAGTTCTGTGATATTCTTGAGCTGTCTTGTGTGCACAGTATGTTAAAGATCTACCACAGATTTTCCATGTTCCAGAAAGGGGACTGTGAGGGCCAATTACGATTTTATTTTATTTTTATTTTTTTCTATGTTCAGAATTAAACAAATATAAGGGAACTGTGCATTTACATTTGTAGAAAAAAAGTCAAAAATAGAGGAGGTGTGTTTACTTCTTTTCACTTCAAAAATCAACGATCATTTGGCCTGTGGTGCCCAGATTTTTGCACATACCTGCAAGTATTAAAACAATAATTGTGTAGTAATATACTATAGCAATATAACTAAATACATACAATATAAATTAACTGTAATAATATTAGCAGTAAATATTCACCATTGAAGGGAATTGTAAGAGAATTATTCTTGGCTATCATCAGACTGCCTTTTATTGATTAGCCACAAATTCCAGATTTCTCCTCCAGATATGAAAGCAGCTTCACACATGTTCACTTTCTTTTGTGTATGCTGGAAGAGCTTTTGTTGACCCAGCAAAGTTGCATGTAAAGTGTGTTTCAGATCTTTTTCCTTTTGTCCTAATGCTCAATTAATTTCCCTCTGAGGAATATTTGGCCTCTCTCTGTGCTCAGAGGAGCCCCATAAAACACCTTCCTAAAAATGTAAACAGGATGCACTTTTCATAATCAACTGGCTCGAATTACAAATGACACTTAATTACAAGTATATCATATGAGAATGGAGTTAACATCAAGTACATCCATTGTTTTTGGAGCTGACTGTAATTTGGGGAATAGGAACAGTATCCTATTACTCTTTTCTCCTCTGTTCTCCACAGGAGTGCAGAATATTCTCTATCTGATAGATGGGCTCTGGGCCATCTGTTGCTAGAATTAGCCTGCTGTGGTGCTTCTCCACGGGGGTGTAAAATGGGCTGTTTGCCCTCCTTTCCTTCCTCCCCGCTCAAAAACGTGAACTTGGCGGACTTCTTCAATACAACGGAGGGAAAATGTGAAATGAACACAAAGGCCACTCAAGCTCTCTAGTGCCTATTAAATAAAGAGAACAGCTAGAGCCTGTGGAGGAAGGCATGTCAGACACAGAGCTCTTTTACATCTCTGACTATTCATAAGAATGGAATAAAAAAGTAAAAGGCCTGAGAGTAAAAACACTGCTACCCTTTGGCCACCATCCAACAAACATATACACTCAGCTGTACAGTGTGTGCATTATGCTAACATTTACTACTGAAAGTCTTTCTTAGTTGCACACTATTGGATTAAAAATGATTATCACATGTGATGGTAGAGTTTGCATTTGTATTGAGACTAGATTCATATACAGGTTGTACCCTACCTGTATTTAACAGTGCTTTGTAGTCAGTTTCATACCATAAGTGTGAAATGTCAAGTTATTGCTTGATGAGTGTCAACAAGCAACTTCCCAACATCTGAACCATCTTCACCACATCACTGTCAATAAAAGACCAAATATTTATGTATCAAGCTAACTACCCGCATAGGGTCATGACACATACACAAGCATTGGAGTATTCATGAACAGCTCAGTATTCACAAAGAAACAAATGTTTTCCTTAGTAAATTACATTGTGTTGCCAAAAGGGCCCTTAAACTGAAGTGATAGACAAGGTTTATTTATAACACTCTTATGAATCATCATTCCCAAATAATGGAAATTAAAAGGCAGAGGCTATAAAACATCAAATACTGACATAAGCTGTTCATTACTAATCAAGTGTTGCTTTTCAAATACACTTTCAATGTTTACACGTGTTATGAAGTCCCGTGTAAGTAGTCTTCAATTTAAACCTTACTAAAAATAAATACTGTGCACTCATGATATACGAAAAAAAAAAATATATAATAAGCAGGGTAATTACATGGAATTCATGTGGAAGAATGAAATCAATTACAAAAATAAACAAGATAAAACAAATTACGCTATTGTTGGTCACTGATATGGTCAGCACACTGTAACAGCAAGCACTCATTACATGCCCTCATTATGCCCTTTAGTGTTCAAGTATGTTTGATGCAGTAAAAAGCAATTACACATTATTATTACACTCTCTGCCCATAGCACTAATTACAGGTTCCAAGGGCAAAGTATTTACTTTTAATTACATAGGTCCTGTGTGGTTTTATTTTAATTATTTTAATTATGTTATACCTGTAAATTCCAGGTATAATTATTGCCAAACTATTTTTGCATTTCTATAACATTGGCAAAGTAATTACATGATAATTACTTAACATTTATTTGTGTGCTTGCTAGACATGACCTGTTTTGTCTATGTATTGTGCTACATAACATAATGTACACTTTTGAGAGTTTTTTTTTCCTTGCAGTGTGTCCCTAGTGGTTTTCTTTTAAATATTATAAGCACACTAGTTACCATACACGCAATGTCCCAGAGGGTGCGTTTTATCTGATAAGCCTAGAAAGCCAAACTGATCGTGAGGTCAAAACTCTTCTGAGTTGTAGAGATTTCAGAGATATCTGCTAACCCCTTCTTGGGCCGTGCACCAAGCCACACGGCTAGGAAACAATTTCCCCCGCATTTTTACTGATTGCTTTTTGTTGTTTAAAGAGGGTCACAATAGACTGTCTGATTAATCACAGTAACCAACATACTTCAAATCAAAACAGCTTCCATCTGGCGCATAATTGAACTGGGCACCGTGTGACTCAATGATATTCAGGTTTAGAGAAAGTGAAAGCTTGGGATGAGGGCATTCAGAAACAGTCCTACGGCAAAGATATATGGAGATAGGCAATGAAATGCTTTGTCAGTGGAGCTGTTGTGTGGAGCACTTATAGGTAGGCTGATCTTTCTTTATAGAAACAGAACTACCATCTACTCATTTCACCCACACAGCAATGTAGGAAATAAGGTGGAAAAATGAACTGAAACGTTGTGATGTATTTATTTAAAGGTGACAGTTGGCAGATTTCTAAAATTCTGCCTTGCTTTTTTTGTCCAACTTTCATCTCAGGCTATGTGGTTGCATCCATAAATTCTTGTGCAAACAGACTAAGAAGCTCAGCAGCACAAAAGAAAATGTGAAAGTACACAGAGGAACACTTAAAACCATGGAGGAGCATATGTTTGGAGACATATGTTTGGGAATTGAAAATGTAAGTCAAAAAAGGATTCAGAAAACCATATTTACATTAATCAAACATGGAAATATTTTAGTGATTGGACACTGAAGCAGCAGGTTTTTGTTTCTAATCAGGAGGAGATTTAAGACAAGAAAGCTGCCCCCTCAGATGAGCTAATGCAACAGTTAACGCTGAAGCTGGTCAATGTTAAATGCTGAGGATGACTTATCATTTTTTATATTAGTTTTTTTAGCAAACCTTTATAGAACGATAGAAATGATGGTGTGCATCAATATTTATCTATACACAGAATGTTTTAACCGTAAATGTGAACACTGTAGAGTCCTGTTTAATTTAACTGATTTATCAAGCAGTCAGACAAGTAAGATTTGCTAACTTTAAGCTTAACATTATTCTGTAACATTATATAATGTTAGACATTATATTAAATGATTTTTGGCAAATCTAGTAACCTAGATCATGTTTAGCTTAGTTTAGGCAACATAAGTCTGCCTGAGTGTGGTCCACCACATAGATTAATGTTCAGTTTCAGGAACGAAATAATAACAGCACCACCCTCCAAATAATCAGGATAACATGTGTTTGAATTCAGTTTTTCCTTGGTAATACTTTTTTAACATCTATTAGTATAATAATTCTCATTTGCTTCCATCGTCATTCATACTTCAAATTTCCACTGAAGAGTTTTGTCAAGAGTTTTTCCCAAGCAAGTAGAGACAGTCATGATTGGCTGAGCGGGATGTCAGTTGTTATTTTTCAAATGGTCAAGTCAACTGCATCAAATTTGGAAGGTTAGAATTGATTATGAACAGAATTAAAATAAAATAAAATGTGCACTCATTGTCTGGCAATTTGCCAAATTTCAAAGGTTAAAACAATGCTTAGTGTAAACACTATGACCTCTCACAGATGACGTGAATAACAGTGATTATCTCATATCAATGCCACATGTCAAGGTCTGGGATATTAGACGTTTAGCAAACAGTCAGTTCTCATAGATGACGTGTTGGACGCAGGAGAAATGGACAGAAGAGAAGATCTGAGCAACTTGGACAAGGGCCAAATTATTATGGCTGGAAGACGGGGTTACAACATGCTTACAGGAGGAATGTGTCACAGCACATAATGTATTGCACACTGCTGCATATGGCCCAATCAACTACTGAAAGCACGTACAATGGGCATTTGAGTATCAGAACTGAACCTTGGACCAATGGAAGAAGGTGGAAGACCAGTTTTATGGCACCAGGATACACTGTGGAAAGAAGAGAAGCAGATGGAGGGAGTCGGTTTGGCCAAAGTCGGTTTGGCATGTGCCACCTATTTAAACACCATTGCAGACCAGGTACACCTCAAAATGGCAATGGCGTTCTTTTCTCCTCTTTCAGCAGGTTAATTCACCCTGCCACTCTGAACACATGGAATGGTTTGAGGAACATGACAAAGAGTTCAAAGTGTTGCTCTGGCCTCCAAGATCTCAGTCTTACTGGGTATCTGTGGGATGTGCTGGAACGACAAGTCCGATCAGCGTCTGCTCCACCTCGCAACTTACAGGACTTAAGGATCTGCTGCTAATATCTTGGTGCCAGATACCACAGGGCACTTTCAGAGGTCTTGTAAAGTCCATGCCTCAGTGGGTCAGAGCTGTTTTGGCGGTACATGGAGAACTAACAGCATATTAGCCAGGAGATCATATTTTGGCTTATTGATATATTCCACTAATGTGTACATAATTCCTCCAGTCACATTTGTGTATTCAGTTTATTTTCAAACATGAAATCCTGAACAACACTAAAATAATTAAACTGAGTTGAACCTTGGTGAAATTTGAGATTTCATAATGCATTGAATTGTTTCCTAAAAATTCATAATTGTTCGACGTTCTTGAGGACAGATTTTCACTCACAATGAACATTAACCTCCTAAAATCCCAGGCTTATTACATACTAAGGCTTATTGCTCAGCAAGTACAGGGACTTCAGTGCAAACTGGCTGAGTTTATAGAAGTGTGTAATTAAAACTCTGGGCCTGCTGGTGGGCCCTGGCCATTTAAGGGGTTAATGTAAACTGAAATTCACTTGTCCATTAAAAATCATCGTATCACACAATTACAAACTTCTGTATTATGAGCGCTTCAGAAATATTGGCTTGTGCATGAGAAGACAATGTGACCAAATGAACTCCAGTAGTCTGTTTACAAACACATAATTGGCCAGAGGTGGTCAGTTAATATTAATGTGATTTGCGCTAACTAGTGCTGTGGCCAGCAGATTGGTACTTTGAGACACAGGAAAAGCAGCATTAGAGCAGTCCGCCTATGGGCTGAGCAGTGAGGTAATGCTTGAGAGACTTATTAAAGTTCAGGACAGAGAAGTGTGTCGTCATATGTGTGTATAATCCAGAACACTGTGTCATGATCAAAATCAGCTGTGGTGCCCATCTGGGTGATGAAAGGTGGGAGTGGGTGAGCTTTTCTGTCATACTGTATACCCATCTCTGGCTTCAGACCTCTGTCAACAGCAGCTACATGGGCAAATCAAAATAACTTTGCCCTGTTTACTGCCAATTATGTCATATTAAAACGTAATAAGCATGTTTTGAAGAGAAAGTGCTGTTGCTATGATACTTTTTTGTTTGGTTTTGAAACGCCCCAGCATGCCATGTCAAAACTGAGAACTCCTGTTTCAAGACGTCTCATAAGGACTAATGTGCTTGGCGTGTTTTAAATTAGGCAGGCATTAAACTATGATTTGTCCGCTTTTCTGATATGAAAACTAGAGCTCATTCGCTGACCACAGCCTGATTGTGAGGTACAGCTGAGGAGATTTTGACCATAACTCGATAAGTAAAAACAGTCCTCTGCAAGCTACCATCTGGACATGACACCACTGCTGATAGGAAGGAATGAGTGACACTGAGAGAGACAGGCATTTTTCAGTCATGAGTCATTTATAGCCACCCTTTCCCCTCTCATATGGCAGGGATGAGGCAGAGCAAAGCTGATCTATTCCATCATTAACTCTCAGTAAGACACATTCTCAGAAATAACCATATCTGTCAGGGTACAAATGTTGTCACTGGGGTGTTTGGGAACTTATTAAGGACATATTTCATGGTAGTTAGATTTTTTAAGTTGCGTTGACTTCATACACACTATCAGTGTATGACTTCAGTGTGTACTGACTTTTTATTTTACTTTTCTACTTTTAAAAAGTTGAGTTATGAAAAGGTACAAACAAAAGAACAAACCTTTTGTCTTAAAAGTGAATGAATTGTACCTATAAAACCTTAAGGACCATGTTGTACCTTTAAGAGTATATTTACATTAATACATTTGTACCAGCCACTACATTAAGTACACCACCTTGTTTCTACACTCATTGTCCATTTTATCAGCTCCACTTACCATATAGGTGCACATTGTAGTTGTACATTTACAGACTGTAGTCCATCTGTTTCTCTGCATACTTTGTTAGCCCATTTACCCTGTTCTGCAATGACCAGGACCACCCCACGGGACCACCATAGAAAAGGTATTATTTGGGTGGTGGATTATTCTCAGCACTGCAGTGACACTGAGCTGGTGGTGGTGTGTTAGTGTGTGTTGCACAGGTCTGAGTGGAAACAGCAGTGCTGCTGGAGTTTTTAAACACCTCACTGCTGGACTGAGAATAGTTCACCAACCAAAAATATTCAGTAAACAGCATCCTGTGGGCCCTCGCATGACTACTCTGTGGTGGTCCTGTGGGGCTCCTGACCACTGAAGAATGGGATGAATGAGGGTTAACAAAATAGTCATAGAAAAATAAAATTATAGTATGTAATTGTAGAACTACAAAATGCACCTGTATTGTAAATGTAAATAAAATGGACAATGAATGTAGATGCAAGGAAGGGAGACTTAAGTATCCAGTTGGTATACTTACATTCACTGAAAGCCTTTTAGTAAAATAAAGCTCACAAGAAGTGCATGAAGCTGAAACCCCCTCCATGAGATTATAACATGTAGCTCTACATTTAGATTTATGTAATCTATATTTAGATAATGAGGATGTTTATTTTGTATGTGTGAAAGGTCACACTGTGGGGAAAGATTGTAGTTTTGCATATTGTATATACCTTGCATATTTTCTGTGGCTTCGTTTTGGCTGATCCATCTTTGAATGATGAACCAACAGGTGTTGTCCCGTAGTGTGTTCATTCGCTGAGCTCCCCTAGCTGCCATGTGCACATCACGGAGAGCAAAGCCTCTGAGGTTGTTAGTTTTCTCAAGAATTACTTCATATTGTTAGACAAAGCAAGGCGAACATAGACTCCAGAAGAAATATACAGAGACCTTTAAGTTTGCCTTGACATTCTCATTCAAATAAATGAGAACTTGTAGCACACAACTCAGTTTTAGTCAAAAGCCTACATTTGGATTACAAGGATATGTATTTTGTATGTGTGTGAAGGATCACACTCTGGGGAAAGACTGGAGTTTTTGTTGTGTAATCTGGCTAATGTTAGCATGGTGGCAAATTTGTTGTTATCGTTTCTAGTCAACCTAGTTTTGATTAATTAAAACATAGTCTAGTTAGGTAGCATAGCATTTAAAACATGAGACTCAACATGATGTAAACAAACGTTGCTGCTGTTTCTCATTTTGGTTGAATGGGACTTTTCTAAAGCTTGTCCAACCTAGCAGCAGCTGCTATGAAGGAACACATTTGTAGGCTGAGCATGGATAGGTCAATTCACAATTTAAATGCATTTTTAGTCCAGGCTTAAGCTTACTCTGTGTCTGGGAAACCTGCCCACAGACACAATGCAAGAAAAATAAACACTAGTATTTAATTATGCTCTTAAAAAATACAACAAATACTTTATCTTGATGCTAACCAGCATAGAATTGTAAAATCATAATTGAATTTAAGAATTTAAGCAACCATGCGTGATTGGTCCAAAAGTATAGCAAAATCACAATTGAATCATCTCTGCATGAGCATCTATTCCACCATCCCCAAAGTGTACTATGCTCCCAACGGCCTATCTTGTGATATCATTTGTTTCTGAGCGCATGATGACATCACGCATGCATGTGGTGGCCTTTACCTGGCCTCCGTCCTCCCTCTCGGATACAGGAATGTTCCGCACATGCTCTCACACCATTTGGCATGTGTTTATTGGCAGAGCAGGGTAAAATGTTCAAGGTGTCTGTTTGACTTGGACGAATCGTAATCTTTTAAACAAACAAACTTGCAGTGCAGGGCCAAGACTCAACACCCTGCTGGCAAGGCCCTGCAGAGAGCAATGCTGTGAATGTTACCTCGCTTCCCACACAAACACATCGCTTGGAGCCCCCTGTGCCTCAACTAGGGCCTATTTATTTTTGCAAGAGGTCTGCGCATTCATATTTTTTCCTCTTGCATTTTTTGTCATATTGCTTCCAAATGGAAACAATCAAGCCAATAAAATGTGCTCCTCCATAGCTCTTCCAGAGCAGATTTTGTTTGCGGTTATTGCTGTTCCAAAATGTTTATTGACTGTCCACTTCCACTCTCTGCCCCCCCATTGATTTCCTTCCCCACACATGGCTGGCCCACAGCCCATGCCTCCACTTGGCTCTGGCCGTTTTGGCTCGTTGGGTGCTGCTGACCCGTGATGCTACCGTCCATCCGCTCCTCTGGCGTTTCCTACAGGGTCATCATGAATGGACCATTGGTGTGCACCCTGCCAAGGTGTGGCCCTTTGTCACTCTGGGGCCCAAGAACTGTCCTTTGGAGGGTGATTTGTGGATGCCGAGGGCTTGTGAGTGTTGTAGCTAATGTCAGAGGACACTCCAGCCTCTAGACAGCCATGACCTGAGTTTCTTCCTGCTCGGCATCCCTCTCCCTCTGTTCTCTGAAACATTATCCCTGCAGCATCGTCCACTACGAGGACTGCAAATTAGTTCAACTTGTGCTTCCCCTGGTCCCCAGGTCTGCGCCAAGTGCTGCTCTGCTTTAGATTTGTTATAAGCTATTAGTGCATATGACCTGATAAGGGAGTGGCCAGAACAGCACAAACATCCGTCTCCGAATACATCCGTCATAGCCCACATGTGCTTACGGAAATGAGATCTTTTTTTTTTCTTTCTGGAGCGCCTTGAGTCAAATATTTAGGTGCATCAGCTGGGCTACGAGAGCATCTCAGGTTCATATAATCCCTAATAAACTTTCCAGACTTGCGTGTTTTGTGTAAAGAATGCAGCACATCCAAAAACTAAGCACAGCAGTTAAGCTAATGTGTAAGCGATCTTGATGGAAACCCTCAAAGACTTTTTTGCCTTTAGCTGATTTGAAAAAGGCATTCAGCAAGTAGAGAGTGTCTGTTTATGTTTATTACTGCTAATCCAGGCGACGATCACCAAAAGATGTTCTTTGTTTATAGAAGACAGAGGGCACCCACTTACGCATATATATATCTCCCGATCATCTTCAAAAGGCGACACTTGATCTGTTTAATTGAATTAGCTTTTTGTTCGAGTCTGGCAAATCATCTTTGAACATCTTACCACAATCAAACAGTAACAGTGTGCGAGCTGCAGACGTCTGACCACAGCACTATCAAGATCAAAGGGGATGGCGGCCCTTAAACATGCATTTCAAAAGTGGAATCTACGCTTCAATGTGCAGGCTGGCTCAGGCAGTGCAGCGGAAAGTGAAGCTCACATGAAAGAACTGCTTTACGAGACTCCAATGAACAAGCTTGTGAAACGGAGGGACAAAAGGTTAAGTGAGGTAAAAAGAGCAACTAATCCAAGACGGTGAACTAGTTCTGCATCACATTACCTTCTCCAAGTCTCCATTATGTTCAATTCATGCTTCTGTTATGTTGACTAATTGTAGGCACCAATGAGATCAGCATAACAAAACAGACTCTGAAACACTTTCTATTACAGTCCTTTATATTCGAGGTATTAATCATGGAAGTATGAAGTACAAATACCAAAGTACTAAGTAGTTATTTTGAGTTACATGATGGTAAGTTTTTAGGCAGTTTAACTAAATTACACTTAAATGCCCAACAGGTTCTAGGCATTAAAAGGGAAAAAGTTCCACCATTTTTTTTCTTTCTGCATAATTCAATTCTGTGCACTTTAATGTGAGATTGTTAATTGAAGAGAAAATTACAGAAAATTACATTGGGGTTCACAATGTCTGCAACACAAAGGTAGCCATTTTATTAATGATCCAATATGACCAGCAAACCTACACGTGTCTTGTGAGTTATATATAATGTTGATAATAGAAAAATAGTGGTAAACCTTACTACACCCCACACCATTTACTTCAGAAAATTAGCTTTGTTTTTTGCACTGTAATTTTACATCATATCACTCAAGTGGCACTGTGAAATGTTCACAGTATATTTTCTATATAATTTAAATTGAATTTTTGTGTGAATATGTTTATACTTACCACTTTGTTTTTCCAACAAATTGAGTTATCAGTTTAAAAGCTAGAATCTCTTAGTCATTAAATTTAAGACTCTTTTACTCTTATCATTTCACTGAAAAAAAATTACACAGTACTTTGGACCTCACCCTACTCAGTTAATATCGAGAACCTGTTTTAGATTTCAGTGGTGGTTAATGTCTAAAATGTAGGGGACAACAAATAGTTTGGTGTTTGTGACTATGGACACTTTTGGCTGTGCACATTTTTAGCAAATGCACAACACAAAACTGAGGTCTTGTTATTTTTGTGACACTCTGAGCTGGTGTGGTAAGGATAATTTTCATGGCTTTTGAGTGTAAATGCCAAACAGCACTTATATATTTGAATTTAATAGAAATATCAAATTGTTTTAAAAGCCTAAATCAAAACACATTAGTTATGAGCTGTATGACAAGGACATTATGCACATTACTGCTTTTTATGCATCTGAAGATTAAACAAGTGTAAAACATGCCATTTTGGCATAAAGATATGCTCCATAACAAATTCAATCTAGCATGTTAAAAAAAATTATGACATTAATAACATATTTTCCATGCTTTGTGCTAAAAAATTTTAACTAATACAACCACATTTACTGAATAATAGCAATGGTGACACCTAATACCAATTAAATGTACAGCATATAAGAACATTATGAACATTATAGGGTACATTAAATTTTCATTACAGATACCTAAATTAGAAATGTCAATGTAGCAAAAATGAATAAAATAAACAATTGACCACACTTTTGTGTGATTTCTGAGTTATTCAATCACAAATATTTGGTTAAGTTGATTAAGAAAGCTATTAATTTAACATCATTGACTCTTCATTCCTATTAATAACACACTTAATTACCATAATATCCATTTAGGACCTTACTTTGGAACGTACATTATATCATCATAAAATATAAAGTGATTTAGTTAATATGCTTTGAATCAATATACTAATGTTATAGAGAGAATGGTTGTGCATTAATTAACATGAAAATATGAAAAGTTACAAGTTACAAAATATGAAGCATGTATTATATAGAATGGGATTTTTCCTAGCTTTTTACTAAAGCAGTTACTTGTAAAGTCATAAATAGCTAGACATAACCTGTTATACAGCGCCGTTGTGTTTCTCTCATGTATGCATCTTAACTAGGGGTGCATGATTCGAATCGGCCAAGATTATGATATTTAAATAGGCAACTGAATTTTCCGTTTAATTTAAAATGTCAATTTAGCCCTTTAAAGAGTAAATACTGTTTTTATATTGTGACTTCCACTAATAGAAAGTACTTTGGGTTAAAAAAAGGCAGATAAAAATCAGCCATCGGCCAATTTGGCTGGAAAGGAATCTGAACTGGATTCATGAAGACTGATGATCTGTGCACCCTTACCCTCACTCTTTTAATAAGTTCACTTCTGTTTATAGATACATAGATATAGTTTCATTAAGAGGTGACTTTGAATGGTATATGATTATCTACCCTACAGTACAGTCCTCTGTCACTTCACTGTATTTACATTTGTATATAAGGGGAGTTCCACAAAAATAAAATCAGCATAATTCAGTCTTTAAGATCAACAAAGTCATTCAGCGTGGTTTGATGTGAAATGCTCCATTGTAGGGAAACTTACAGAGTCAGTATTGTTCACAGTGTCGGTGATAGGAACCAGACGTCTGAAGTGTTTAATGCCTCTAAAAGCTCTTTCAAAGAAATCTATCGCACAACAAAGTTACAATTACGTCATGTCTGCTGATGGAGATATTGTTTTAGGATAGTTTTGCAATAATATTTTGGCTTAAAATGTATTTTTTTAAATCCATTCAGGCCAGAGAGGTACATGCAGGGCGTTCTAAGCCAAAAATCTGTTTTTCAGATTTACCACTACTATTTTACCATTGTTCTGGATAGTAAATAAAATGGCTTAATTTGTGTTGTACATATTGTGACCCCTGGTCACTATAATCCCCATTGTAAAGAAATCAGTTAGTAAGTTTCTCAAAAATTAAGCATTTCACATCAAACCACTCTGACTTTATCTACATCTGAATGATTAAATTATGTAGACATTTTGAAAAATCATTGGAATTTTCATTAATTACTCTAATGGTAGCTTGGTCACACTGCAATATGAATAGTGCAATACGAACCTAATCGTAAATCTCCAGACAAGTTCAAACCTTGTCTGGAGACTTACGATTACATTCTATTGACACCTGGTGTTCAAAAGCCTGTTCAGAGCCACTGAGCTTGAGACACCATGAAGCAGCCACTAAAGTGTTAAACACACTCACAGGAGCTACTCCCATCTCTCACATACCCTGGCCTTCCTCCTGGCTGTGGAACACTGTGCCAGGTCACTGCCGAGCAATGAGTGCGTATGGGCGCCGTAACTCAGGGCAGATGCTTTGTCAGCATCAATTTCTTTAGGTACTACTCATGCGTTGCTCTCCAACACTTGTTCTTGAATTACTTGGGAGAACATGCCTGCCAGCTATGTTTGAGTGAAAGCATCGCACGTCAAGCGACTATGGATATGGTTTGATTGTGATATTGAAAATGGCTGTAATAGATGATCCCGGGAGATTAGATAACTATTGTTGAATATTGGCTGCATGAAAAGAAAGCCATTTAGTCCAGAAGGTCATTCTTTTTTTTCCATATTTTGTTCCTTCTCTGTAGTTGATTAGCCCTTTTTTCCACAGAGGCCTGCCATACATTAGGCGAAAGTTTGGAAAATGTTAATTTGTATGATTTACAGTATAAACACCTCATTGAGTTTTGTGCACTGCACAGGCTGGAGCTGGTTAGCTGCGCGTTGGGAGTTCTTCCATGAGCAACTTACACGCTGCACTCGAGCATGTAACAGACATGACAAACACAGAGGCCTTCAAGATTAAGTGGAGTAAGAAAAGCATGACAGTTGTAGTCTTTTTTACGGTCTGAAGCTCGGGACGTGAGTAGCACCTAAAGCTTTGTCAAACAAACGGCTGAATGGAGGTCTATACCTGCAGTTCACCATCCTGCTGTTGAGACTGAACCGTTCACGTCTGACAAACTGATTCTTTTGTGCGAATTCTTTTTTCTTGTCTTTTGTAGTCGTCTTGCTAGACATTCCAAAGCGCAACAAAACATCCACTTCCCAATCGCAGCGCATTGTTTATTGAGGCCTTGCTGAGAGACGGGCTTAGCGTGCAGGGGCAGCCAGAGGAGAAAGAATCTGTCAAAGCACTGTAAAAAGAAGGATAACAAACACACACGCCTTTCTCATATACTTTACTTTATTCATGTTCTCTTTTTGTTAGGAAATTCACTATTATTTTATATAGTACAATAATGGCTATTTTCTACAAAAAAAAAATGCTGCATAAATAATTTAAATGTTGACATTAAAAAATAAATATACAGTTCTTTCTTTGAAGGAGTCCCTCTCAGGGGATCGCTCCGTTGAGCATTCAGTCATTTGGAGGGCTTTTGCTTCATGAGACCACGAAGGTACAGTATGTACAATCAGGCTATACATGACAATTCTGCTTACATGGAGAAAAAAAATCCCTTCCAGTTTCTATTTCAAACAGACAATTGAAAAAGAAGCAAACATGGTCAGTACTGTTTAGAAGACAGAGATGGGGACGCCATGGGGAGAAAACAGTGGAGTTGAACAATGTGCGGAAGCCAGTGGAATATTCTTCGTTACATGTCTGCTGGACGTGGAGACAAAAATGTCTGGATTCCAGAGTTCTCCTACTGTACATCCTGCATAATATCAACATGCACTCACATTTAGAGTTCAGTTCAGTATTTCATTTTGTCTGGTCTCCTTGCTTCAGTAGGGATGTTAAAAACCCCATCAGGATGTTTTATGAATCAATTCTTTTTTTGGGCAGCTCCAGTCACTACATGCATGCCATTTTTCACGTTTCACATTTTCAAGGACATTTCATTCCATCTCAAATGTCTCACTCAGACACCTTCTTGCTTAAATATACTATATATAAGCAAAATATTCATTTTCATAATGATTAGGCTGATAGTTTTACATGAACTTTTACATAATATTAACATGTAGTTTTATATCCTGATTGGTGCTTTATTATCCTTCCATTAAAAGCTTATTACACTTAGATAACCATTAAAACCACCTAGTTACTGCAACTGACCAAGAAGCTCCAAATGGTTTCCAGGGAAGGCGGGGTCTAGAGAAGTATTGTACCCCCAAGGTATGAACAGGCCCAATAGTTGCAGATTCCTAGACACATATGGGCCCCTTTTCTGCTATTCAAACAAACAGGAACTGACCGCGTCTAGAGGAAATGGCTTTTTATGGCTCAAATCCTAAACACAGGAATGGGACTTTTTAGTAATTGGGACAAGTCAGTGGAATACCATTTTGTGCTCTTGGCCCTAAGGGACTCAGCACTGACACAACTGTTCCCACTCTCTGTTCCTGACAGTGGGCTTGGCTCCAGCTGACAGCTCCTATAACGGTTCTTCTGGAAAGGTAAAGGCTGTGGGAATTCTGGTGGCTGGCTGTCAGCCTGTCAGAGGAGCTCCAGGGTTAAAAATGCTGGATCTCGGCAACATGTCATCAGCCAGACGTCTCCCGAGCCCAGCAGCCCTGGGCAGCTGGATCATAAGCTGCAACACCATGCCCCCAAAAGTGATGACTTCATTTCAGCTATACAAACATTCACCTCGGCCACAAGTTCGCAGCACCGCTGGTGGTGGATTTGGTCATGTTGATGGTGGTTAACTTTGGTATTGATGTTCATCTTGACTAGCCTTTAAGTGAACTTCAGGAAAGGGAACTGATTTCGGACTGGGTCAGAGAGGCCCTCCGCAGGAATATCATCGGTCATCGGCTGCTCTACACTAATCTCCCACAACAACGTACCTCCTTTCAAGCAAAAGTCCAATAAAGTCCTCTGGAATTCTGTAATCAAACATCTCTGTTATTTGGAATTATTGAGGCTGAATGGGTCATGCAAACTGTGAGGCATCTTGAAACATACTGGAGACTTGAAAACTGACTGGATGATCGCTTAATAGCTTCATTGACTGCGGAAAATTCAAGAGTTCAATGCTTCAGTCCATAAAACATAATCCTTTTTGCTCAATCTTTTTCCCCTTGCATTGGGACTTGGCAGTATATGATAATGTGTGTGTGAGTATGTGTGCGTGTGTGGAGACAGTCTTCGTATAAGCTCACATAGAGAGAGGGCCTCCTTCTCAGTAGGAGTTGCTGCTGATAGTCGGCTCTCTGCTCCGGCCCCGCGCCTGCTGAAGGCGTGCATGCTTCTTGTTGCGCCGCGTTTTTTGGGATGGTTCCTTGGCATCTGATTGGTTGTGGTGGCGGGTGAAGCGCTTACACTTGCAGGAGGTCACCACGTGGATTTTGTAGGTCCGGCTCTGGCCGTTGGGGCACTGCAGCTGGATACGCTGGGTGCGGGAATGGGCCGGAATGCAGCGGTAGTCGGATGCGCTGCTGCGCCACCACTTGCTCCGGAGGATGGAATTGGGCATGAGGTGAGCAGGCAGGCACTGGCCAGAACACACCAGTTCCTTCACTGGCTTGGCACTACGGCAGGAGCCGTCGGCGATGTATCGAGTGGAGCGCAGCTCTCGACAGCTCACCTCAGACACTCCTAAACACGCGCAGAAAGAGAAAAAAATTAGATCAGGCTGAAATACTACTTCCCTTAGAATTCTGTGCTACCATTCTGTGCTACATCTACTCAAAATGAATCAACTAAATAAAGGGGTATTCCGCCCAATTTTCAAAATTTCTGCATAATTCAATCAATGAAAGTCTTCAAAGTGGTTTCATGTAAAATGTTTCACTAAAGAGAAACTTTTCAACTTCGATTTCTTTACAGCAGTGGTGGAAGAAACCAGGGGTTGTGATGTCTTTTTGTAAATACAAGCATTTTATTTACTACCTAAAAGCACCAGTGAACCTACATGTGCCTACATAAGTTTTAATATATAATGTTGTTAATGGTTAAAATGTAAAATGGTAAAATAAGTTTTGATTGGGGAATATATTGCCTTTTAACACACTACATAACCCCTTTTTTTTAGTCAAAGTTTTTTTACTCAAAGCTATCATAAAACAATATCTCAGGCATTAGGCAGGGTATTTATAACCAATTCATGTAATGAATTTCTGTTAAGAAGCTTTAAGAGGCATTAAACTCCTGTCTGGTTCCTATCACGACCACTGTGAACAATTCTGACTTGGTAGGTTTCTCTAGAACAGAGCATTTCACACTAAATGACTTTGTTTACCAATTAATTAGACTGAAAAAGTTTAAAGTTTAAAAAATAGGTGGAGTTTTTCTTTAAGGAGTCTAAGTAGCAAAATGGTCTGTTTTGCTACTGTACATGTGCCTTAAATTCCTTAAAACCGCAAGGGTCATATGTGACTCACACTCACAACAACACAACCTAGATATTACTTTCATAGTACATGTTTTTGGTTTGGGCGTACAGGCCTAGAGAAAAATCTATAACTGATGTAGAAAACTGACGTTATGTCAAGGCTCTTAGGACTCACATGTATTACTTATAAAAACAACTTCCAACAAACCATCCACTGAAAAGTTCTTTAGGGAGCCAGAAGTGGTTCTTCTATGGTATCAGTCCAAAGAACCTTTTTTGCCACCTTTATTTTAAACTAGGGATGCACAATGATTTCGACACCATATCAGTATTGACAGCTATGTGCTTAAAACATATCAGCATCAGACAGATGTTTAGGTATGACCAGTATTTCAAAACAATATTTTTTGACGCATTCATTGTGTTCCAGAATATAGTGGTGCATTACTATATTTAACTAAATCGCTAGTCACAGCAAACTTATCTGATAGTGTCTGGACGGAATGTAATTCGGATCCAGGCAGTCAAGAAACTGTGTGTGCTGGCACCTCAGTGGGAAATACAAACTGATATAGATTTATTTTTCAACATTGGTTTAGTTTAAACATAACACTCAGCGCAGTTCAAACTTTGTCATGTCAGCTCGTGGCCTAGATCCACATGCTCTTATTCAGTCCGCTGTGTCTCCTCGCTGAATTACAGCACAAGGCACAGGAGGTGTCAGCTAAAGCAGTGATACTGTGGAGGGATCTGTATCCTTCTGCAGCTCTCCTCACTCACAACAACAAAGGATTTATGTATGTGTGATGAGTTCAGGTTTTCCCTCCCTGCCTTTCAGAGAACCTGATCTGTTTTATGAAGGCCCAGTTGTAGTGCTCCCCTCGCTGTGAGAGGGGGAAGGAACTGGAAGCCAGCCAGAGAGAGGTCAACACATTCAGCATGACCCCAAACTGTCCACTAGAGACCGCACACACCCCCCTCTCAGGGACGCAGGGTGTGTGACAGTCCTTTACAGATTAGCTTATGCGCATGGCATTCCATTCTTGTTGATTTGTCACTACAGTCACTTTTTCTGATATTGTTCTGTTTTTTTTTTATTCTATTTTTTATTGACACCTGTTCAAATCTTGTTACTCTGTTTGAAAAGCACCTATTTGCACTTAAAGTGAAACTTTAAAAGTTTTCAAATAAATTGTTTAGATGTTAGCAAAGTCATTCAGAGTAGTTTCATGCGAAATGCTCCGTTGCAGAGAAACCTACCAAGTCAGAATTATTCACAGCGCTGATAGGAACCAGACATCTAGAAAGTTTAATGCCTCTAAAAGCTGCATTATGGAACGCTTTTACATAAAACAGTTGCCTGATGTTTGTGACATTATGATATTTTTGCAAAAGTTTGGCCTAAAATGTATTTCTTTAAGTCTTGGTAAAGAGGTGCATCCAGGGTGTACTAAGGCAAAATAGTGTGCAAAGAAAACCTTCTCTCCTTTACCACTGTCAACATTACATGTAAAAACTCAGAAGACATGCATAGGTACACTGGTCATTTTGGAGAGCAAATAAAATTGGCTAAGTTGCTTTAGACATCGCGACCCCTGGCTCCTATCGCCACCATTGTAAAAAAATCAGAGCTATTAAATTTCTCTACAGGGCATAATTTCACCTCAAACCCTTTCAATTACTTTATTTACATTTCAATGGTTGAACTTAGAAAAAAATGGTAGAATTTCCCTTTAATGCGAATACTCCAGCTACTGGAACTCCCTAATTGACACATTAAATAAGCAGAAGGGTGCTGACATTACTGACAGCCATAATTCAGGTAAAACCTCAGCTAAGAGCTAAGAGTTGAATTTACTGAAGCATTTAGTAACCACAGGTGGGAGTCATTCACTAAAGCAGCGTTGCATTTAAATAACAATTTTAAAATACCCTCAAGAAATTTCCCCACAGACTCTGACCTGCTATTCTGCTTGGAAACATGCTGATGCAATTAGATAGTTATGCAGACCTTGACTAATTGTATAAAAGTGCGGAAATGGCAGGAAAACACTGAGTTATCAGTGCATCACCTGCCTGCAACACACAAGTACTGACTGATTCCTCTCGCACTTTCATATCCTACAGCAGGATTCAGAAACATGCAATGGCACAATTAATTTATTTAAATTAATTAAAAAATGATGCTCTCAAATTGTGTGTAGGCTGTGGAAATTTTTACATACGTGAAATAAAAATATATTGATGAAATCTATCAGTGAGAACCTCTAAACTGTTCCTAAATTCCCCTCACAAGTGCAGTTTTCAACCAGTGTTAACTCTGGTTACCTACAAAACAGGCTTCTTTTCATTTTCAAGAATGTAGTCCCTCACTACAGAAAACCTGTGACTGACTTAGGCTTTATGACCCTCAGGAGGTCATAGTTTCGGACCGCAGAAACTAAAGGGTCACCCGTGTGGCTTAATCCAAACCAAACAAGGAGACCATTCTGATGGCTTCTATGAATAAAGGCTTATAAATGGTTCTTAGCCTGGACATATGGTTGTAGTGAAAACTTTTAGTTAAGTTAGTGAACTTTTACATGTGAATGTTCTCTAAACTTCAAAAATGCTCTTTGAAAAGCTCTTTGGGTCACCGAAAGTGGTACTGCTCCAAAGAGCCCATTTGGCACCTATGAGACTATATCATCATACAGACAATCAGAGCCAAAATGTTATTCAAAATCGTTTAAGCTACTAAATTACTCACTAAAATGCCTGTATGCAGAGTAAAAGGCCAATCCTGTCAAACCATTGAGCTTCAAAGCAAAAGTATTTGCATCAAACCAGAGTGACAGAAGTTAAGTGGCACCTAGAGCTCAGCCAATGAAGCAATTAATCAATTATTCAAACGCCAACGTATCAATCAGTCAAGCGCCTGATCGATTAAACTGCATACTTTACATATCAAACAGTAGTGAAGCTCAGGCTACGCTTCTCTGAACTCTACTGAAACTCAGCTAACAGGTAGGGCTGCGTGTGTCAGAGCTACTTGCCGTATGTGGGGCTGTTAGCTGAGGGCCTCCTGCCCCCGTTCTTCGCCTGGTTCATGGTGTTGTTGCTGAGCGGTGGTCTCTGCTCTTCTGGATGAGGTGTATCCTCGGTGTACTCTGTTATCAGCTCTGTAGCATCGTTCTTCAGGGCTCCCCATGCCCCTGTTCCGCTCAGCCAAAACTGCAGCAGCAGCAGCAGCGGCCACGACTGCACGAGCACCACGGATACAGACACGTGCATTTCTTCACTGATCTCTCCTCTCAGGGCCAGCTTCACTTAATCTCTCCCATCCGGCAGCAGCGCGTCCTCCTTAAGTACCTCAGCGGAGAGCCACGACAATTAAAGCGCTCAGCCCGAGTGGGAGGAGGGAGCGGAGCGGCTCATTCAGAAAGTGATGGGGAGGAGGGGACGCGTGCGCGCGCGCGCCTGTCTGGGCATGTATTGAGCGCTTTGTGGGGACCAACTGTTTCCAAGAATGACGACAGGAAAATACGAACATGTCGCATTAGTGGGGGGCGTTTGGCTGCTCCCCGCGAGGATTTTTGTTTTTGGCTCAGTTGCATTTTCCCCAGGTTAACGTTAACCTCTGGAGGATGCATGTATTTAGCTCTTTGTGGGGACCAACTGTCCCCCTGGTGACAAGAACAGAAAAACATAAAACTTGTCGTTGTGGTGACATTTGTCTGGTTCCTTTTAAAAGCAGAAATGATTTTACACTCTCCAAAAAGGTGCCACATAACGGGCCTTTCAGCAATGCCATGGGAGAACCATGCTTAAAGAACCCAGTTTGAAAGTGAGGTCTACAAATATAAGGGGTTCTTCATTTAACTTTTACATTATGCTGAGGTCCTTTAAACTTCAAAAGGTTCTTTGCACTTACACAAAGATAAATCTCCAAAAAATCTCCACTGAAAGTCTGTAAAAAGTTTTTATATGGTACTAAAAATGATTCTTCTATGCCGTTGCACAAAGAACCCATTCTGGTAGGCCTACCTTTATTTTTAAGAGTGTGTTTAAAACATTAAAAGTGCAATTTCTTTTGCAAGATTACACTCAGAAATATGAACCAAAAGAGGTTGTTCTACTAACATATCAACATCAAATTAATTATTTGTGTTGCCTTAAAGTTTACATACAATGGACAAAGATTAATCAAAGTACATTTCAATAAACAAACACTTTATTTTGATCCGTTTCAGTGAAGCCCAAATAAATTGCACTGAAATAATTCGAGTTTGTTCTATCAGCAGTTGAGCTTTATGTTGAGGTAACAAAGTCTGTGTATACTGTATACTGACTGTTCCCAATTTCATTGAGTGCAAATGTGTGGCATAATTGAACAAAGTTCATATGACAAACTTTGAGCATGGGGCTGGTTTAGGGGTAGGACAATAGCATTAAACTACAGTCACACGGAGGTCATTGGAAAGACAAAGACAAGAATAGAGAGAGAGAGAGAGAGAGACAGAGAGAGATCTTGTAGGACTCTCACTCTTCCAGTAAATGGTGTTTTCCATATCTCCTGTCTGGTCTGTTCTCCTAAAGGTGCTTGAGCTTACATTTGATCTCCTCTATTCCACAGCTGTGATTTACACATGACTTACTTAAAGGGGAGAATGACTGGAGGACAGGTTTTCATGACAGACTGCTTCATACATTAACTTATTTAAGCCAAAATACATGGCTTGCAGTTTTTCCTCAACATCTCAACAGTGTGGCTCCTTCATTAAGACTACTTTCCAGTATGTCTATTTCCAGTATTATTTTACAGAAGCATTTTAATTCAGTCTCTATGATCAGTTCCACTACATAATTAACCCACCGTGTGATGCCCTACGCCCAGCATGGTGGCTTTAAGGACAATTCATCTACCAGTTTTAAAGTCTCTGTGGTAAGAAACTAACAAATTGTTCAGTTATAGATGTTTGACATAATTAGCTCCAACTACTATGACACTGACTCATTTGTACAAATGCTGCCCTCTTGAGGGAACCCAAACATACAGATGACTGAAAAAGAGTGCATAATTTCCCTCCAGAGTGGCTTCCAGTAAAACTTGCCTACTATTCTGGTACATGGATCAAATGTGAGGAATTTCTGTGATTATTGTTTGTCACTTCCTAAAAGCAATACTCTAGCAATTTTCATCCTAATCACACATTGGCTTCTATTAGCAGTGAGTTTGGAGTCAGCAGGCTTTCTGTTCCGTGTCAAAATTATCTGTAGAACTGAGCATGATCTACAGGTGCAGCAGACAGAGGTTAGGTTAAAATGATGCAGAGATATTCCTGCAGTGGTAAGAAACCTTTCTTAAAGTGTAAAGAAATATAATATGTAAGTCTCAGATCGAGACTGCGTCTGAAAGCAGACATTTTTGTGCCTGCGTCGCTCTGATGCGTCACATTGTCTGATCATTTATGGAACTGAAGCCACTGCCACACTGAGGGAATGAAAGGGAAAGAGAGAGTGTTTGTGACTCCTCATCTGTCACTCCTGTCAGCACAACAGAAGGGAAAGATTGTACTGTCCACCGCGGTTCCTCGCTGATTGCACCCTGCGCTCGCTCTCTGTCATTGAAGGACTCTTTTTATACCTCCTTGGGTTTGTGCACTGAAAACGCAGGCTCCAGCCATGCTTTGTCAGGACAGCAGCTTAAGGATAAATAACACTCAGATGTGGCCCAGATTTTGCTCCGGCTGCCAGAAAAGGATATTTTTATAGGAAAGCAGTAACACAACGATAAAGCCGCATAAACAAAGTATTTAACTCTGCAGGACTGACGGTGAGAGGCCTTCAGATGAATAGACCACTAACAGACTTTGCTGGCCACACAATGTTGGAGGAAGCATCCTGATAAGATGACACTGGGTCAAGTCCTAGCAGATGTGTTATTCTTACCAAGAAGTTTTTCAGTCCTGCTGCGTCTCTCCTCTCATGTGGTGGAAATTTACATTCTGCTAAAAAATACAAGGTTACATTTGTGTGGAATAATGCTTACAGAACAACAGATCCCTGCTGCAGAAATATTTTTCATAGTGATGATAGCTATACTGTTGCAAACACTTGAAAAGCTGTAAGGCTGTATCATCTGAATTGAACGTTCTTAAGAAAAATATAGATATTTTCTTTTATTAATGATATCACATTCAGCAATATTTTGCATTCACAGTTAAGCAATAAGTAAACTCACATGGAAACTAGATGGAACTATCTTCTCTAACATACCAGTCATTTTAGTTTAGTTTAAATAAAGTTTAAATGCTGTTCTAAAAGATGATTTCTACATTATTTGATCATTTCCTAGTAATATCTTACTATATACTATTATACTAGTGTTATTATTCTTATTGTTATATAGGGGAGAAGGGTGGTGATTGGCACAGTATTACCTTTTGCTTTTAGGGGCGGGGGGGGGGTTCCTCACAGAAATTCAACATGAAAATGATTGCCTTCTTGACCAACATTCATCAATTGTCAAGAGGCCCGAACATTGCAATCTGTCAAGATGGGGAAAACTTTCTTGTTTTCTATGTTAAACAAAAATACAAAAAAATATTATAGTAGTACAATTCATAGCAGTAAATACATTGCAAAGTAAGATTAATATTAAAATGTATTCATTTTAGTTAGTAAAAACAGCAATCAGCTATACTTTGGTATATTTGGTAAATTTGTGTCCTGATGTGGGTGGGGTTGGTTGGCACATTGGATTTGGAGTTGGTTGGCACCTGTATCAGGCTGCCAAAGTGTAGAGCTATTGTGACAAACATGTTTTAATGTATACTATGCACAGCACACATTAAATAGCATACTAAATAACATAAACAAACTAACTATAATGCAGCATTTATATCGAATGGACAATAAACATTTTAGCGTCGACACAGAAGAAGACACAGAAAACCCTGCACATATGGTATATGGAGCAGTGCAGACACAATATGTAAAAAGTTGTTCTTACCTTTATGCTGTAGGCCATTTCATAGTATCAAGATGAAAATAACGCAACACTGAATCTAAACTACTTAAATATTAAATTAATTAAATTTCAATATCAAATTTTTGATTTAGTTTGAAGTAAAAGCTCTGATTATTTCTATTTGTTGCTTCACTTTGCTTGTAGCTTTTGAACATAAAATCATGCAAAACATGAATTTAGTCATAGAGTAATTCCAGGATTATATTTTGACACAGAAAGTGTCTGCTTTTAGCTAAGATGTTCAGCTTTTATTTGCTGCTAGGTGTGTTATCCTAATGTGTGGAATGCCTGGAATATATGGCTGAGAGTGGAAACTGTGCCAACCAATCCTGTTCTTCCATATCCTGGTCAAAAATGCTTATAAATGGTTTTAGGACTCCAAGCCCTGTGAGTAAAAAGCAAGACCATGCACTAAACAACCAGTTCGTGTTTGAAAGTACTAAACTGAATAGCACATATGATGCCCTGGAATGTTTTACCTCACTTTCTTTTTTGTTCCAGTGGCTGATTTTTCAACTACATATACAGTACCCCAAATCTGATTACATGCAGTACATCTGCAAGGCTTCACTGTTGTAAAAGATTAAGTAATGTATTATATTTCGTCCAGATTACATTGCTTAGAGCATGAGAGAACAGCTTTATTCCAGCTCAGTCATGTGTTTGGCTTAGACTATGTTACGAGTGCTTTGTAACTGAGTCCAAACATATCAAAATCTGTCAGAGATCGAAAGGTTATCTGAAGTTACATGCTTTCCCACTGTGAGACCCTCTGATTTTCAACCCGAAAATAACACATCTGGACTCGGAGAACGCACAATAACTTGTAACATTCCACTCATCATTTAGAAACAAAATCAGAGGTCAGCATCACCTGTAAAGCAAAACTACTTGCCATCTTCTGCTGCTTCAGCCGTGCTACATGTGCCTCATGTTCAAAGGAGCCCATTTGAGTTTAGAAACAGTGGAAACCTCAGCTGCGGTTTCACTCAGAGCTTTAGCAAACCTCACGTACCGCTGGGTCCATGTGTTAACCACCCTGCTTCCTCACTCTTTAGCCAGCTCAAATGAACATTCCGGCCACAGGTGCTATTCTTAGCAGCTCCAGTAATTAGCCAGCAAATTATTCCCTACAAATGTGCAGCTCTTCGAACAGGTTTTATACGTTTTTTTTTTTCTTTTTACAAGATACTTTTACACGGTGACTGCTTGCAGTGAACCTTATGTTTTCTCTAAAACTGGGGTGACATAATAACCTGTCACCAAATTATACCCTGTGGGATTTGAGGTAAACGGAATGAATTTCTTGTGCTTTCAAAAAAACAAAACATGTTGAGAGTATGTCCCAGGAATCTTGCAACATTTCTTGAGTATTCATCAGTATCTTTGGTTTCTCTCTGACTTTGTTACAGTCCAGATCACTTGTTCCGTAACAATTTGAGTCCAGAATGTTCTAGTGAGATATTACAGAGCAACATTTCCCATGCCTCGAAATTCCCCTGTAATTGCTTTGGCATTGTCAGTTCTTCGCCGTGACCTGTGTTTACCATTTGATGTTCTTTGTCAGTGTTATTCATTAAATAGAAAAGCCTTTACTTTATAAGACTGTATTATGCACAGACCATAAATTATGAAAGCTGCATTTGTTTGACCTTTACGAGTGGAGGAGAGAGAAGATGCTTGTGCGCATGCAGGGCAAGTGGGCCAGGATGGAGGAGCTGTCAGAGCAGTAATGGCCAGATGGTTCGTAAATGAAGTTCTCGGTGCACTGCACCAGCCAGTTTTATTAGCAGCACACTGGAGTGACAATCAAAATGGCGTGTGGAGTCTGATTATCATACTCAGCTGGAGCTCAGTAGAGAAAATAGATTTCAGGTCTATTGTGTGATGCTGGCTGTTAAGGTTGTAACCTCATAAAACATGGAATGTATACTGCAATTCTCTCAGAAAACTTTGCTGAAGTTTGCAGGATATCGTGCACAATGACAGATCACACGTACTGGGTACAGCATTGTGGATAACAACATATACTTTGATGCATGGACTGCTGAACTGCGAAGGCCACCTGGTCCTGGCTGATGCTTTTTTGCTATGTGGTCATTGTATAAAATACAGATCTATCCTGCACATACACTTATGTTTAAAAGTATCCAGACACGGCTTCAAATTAGTGACTTTATATACTTTAAGGTGCACCCAAGGTTCTTACACAGGTGATCATAAACCCACGTTATGTGATCCTACAAAGGAAATCTGTCATTTTGCCAATTAACTATGCCCAGTCTGGGAGCACCACAGAATGCTGGTTGTAGTTGAGGGGGGCATCTGGTCAGGTCCTGGGATTTGAACCCAAGGCCTTCCGGTTGCTAGCTCACATCTCCCACCATTAAGCTCTAGGCCATCCCAACTCCATGGAAAAACACTGCCAATAGAATGGGACACTCTAGAGCAGCCACATATAGGTCTAAGGTCACAGGCAAAGTTAAGCGTTGGCTGGAGGGGTATAAAGCCCCCCAAATAATGGCCTGTGGAGCAGTGGATCTGTGTTTTCTGGAATGATAGAGCTCCATCCAATACCTTTGGGATGTGCTTGAGTGTCATTTGTGATCCAAAACTCATCATTCAACATCAATACCTGACCTCACTCTTGGTCTTGTGACTGAATACAATCAGATCCTCAGAGCAATGTCCCAACATTTAGTGTAAAGCCTAGAGTAGAGACTGTTAATGCGGTGGAGGAGGGGACGAACTCCCTATTAACACCCTTGACTTCAGCAGACCACAAACCTTTGGACATATAGTGTATTATGCTTGATGTGAATTTATTATTCTATCAACTCTGTTGCATGAAAATAATGTAGTTGTTAGATATACTAGGTTGATTTGTGTCACAATCACAAGTATTAAAAGTAAACTTTACTTGACCTCTGCTTCTTTATGATCAGTTCTTTTCCACGATTAATTAAATCAAATATCAGAATGCTCTTTACAACCAATGGCAAACTACTATAGGATGTTGGAAGCTCGTAACACGGTGTCATAATGATAACAATGGAGACAACAGTGAGTTATGGCAAACAAATGGAAGAATGAAGTGCCATTTAAAAGGGGGGGTTGGTTGTGTTGGTGCCTGGCCCCTCCATGGTCCATCCTTAGATGTCTGCATTGAAGAGAAAGCTTTAATTAGTCACATGCATAAGTGGATGCCTGTGATGACATGGCTCTCTGAGGCTGAATGGCACTCATGGAACACATAACCACTCATTCATTGGGTGTGATTTTTGTAGTGAAAGTGTTTGTTAGCTCGACAGCTTGGGTATGACCACAGCAGCATGTGCATAATCTTTTGCAGACAGCTTCTCATAAGATCAGTGGGGTCAATTGAAAACACAGTGAGTACACACTGACGTGTACTTTTGATGACAGGAAGGCACAACAGCACACTTGTGTGGAATGTCATAATTTCCCAGAATACCACAGGAAGGTATGTTAATTAAGCATGAAAGTATAAACAGCTTCAGCTGCTGAACATGCGGAATTTATGTGGGTGCTTCGAGGGAGAGAAAAAAAAGAAAGAAAAATAAAGTGTTTCAAGAACAGATTAGAAAAACTTCACAAGTTTGCTTTTTACGGGATTAATAAAAGTAGATAACAAGCATTTGAAAATAATTTTGCTCTCTGGTATCTTATATATATAAAGACTAATCATAAGCAGAGCTAATAAATGGGGTCATGTAACTGTCATGTGAAGGTAGCTGATGATGGAGTCTGAGGAGAGATGGCCACCCACACTGAATCTTAGAGCAGTCTGGAAGCAGGTGGACGAAACCAGAAGGTGAATATTTCTTACAGTCCTGCAATAATGTGCTGTCGCAGCACTTTCTATTTTGCTAAGCTTTCATTTTTATTTTGCTTATTCACAATGTTATATATTTAGATAATCTGTATTCTGCTGATGCTTATCTCTATTAATACACACTGTGCTGCATTGAGATATACAGTGTTATTATTATAAACACTAGAAAACCATTGCTTAATGTTTACGATAAAAGTCATTGTTTGATCATCACAGTAATGGAGCCATGTAATAATTGAATCTGAGGTCCACCATTATTAACTTTTGCACTTCTCCAGCATGTGTACATACAAATCAAATAAGACTTTCTGAAATAAATACTCTTTCATCCAGGTCAGAAGCAGTACAGAATTATATTTGGTATGTAATTTCCACATGAATAAAATATACATAAACAGGTGAAGATTTCTATTACATTTTCTTAATAATTTAACCTTTGATAATTGTTGATAATTTTAGCAATAGTAGTAGTAGCAGTAGCAATAGCAATGGTAAGAACATTGAAATCAAAATTGTATTGATGTAATATATTTTATTAAAAAGAAAATTGTGTACACCTTTGAATTTGAATTCAGTGCAATGCTTTTTTCAGCATGTATGCCCACTATGAGACTTATGAGACAGTATGCTGTATATGATATTGTACTGGCTATGTTCAAGGTACTATTATGTTTCTCACAGAGTAAAAGACCTGTCGCATGCTGCTATTATTGAACTTCTTGTCAGGAATATTAGCTTTATTTCTGTCATGTCAGCTCATGTCTGTTCTCAGAACATTACAGTAAAGAACATCAATTAACTAGCTATTTGCAGCTGATGGATGGATGGACGGATGGATGGACGTCAACTGACGTCAACGATGGCTTCAACACAATTCAAAACACACACGCTGTGTGAAGAATTTCTCAAAATCTACTGAACTTTGTCTATCAAAAGCCTCCACACACAGCTGTCTCTGTGATTTTCCTATGATTTTCTCTTCCTGACAATTCTATACAATTTCTAACTAATCCTTACTCCAGTGATGCAAAACCAAGTAGAAATATTTATGGACAAAACACTTTCAATAAAACTTTTGTAAACTAGCTCTAGAATGTCAGTGCTGTCAAGCTGTACAAATACTACTAAGATATTTTACCTTATACATTACAAAGGTTAGTTGTGCTCATAAAGGCACTGGAGTCAAATATGCACACTGTCAATCACTGACTTTGCATTTCTCTCACTCTTGGCTTTGTACGTGCCACAGTAACACAAATCACAAGTTCTGTTTCATGTGGTTGTTGTGCCTGTGGGTAATTTGAGATCATTATGTTTAATCTAGAGTAATGAAGCCATGCATTAAAAGAGTCTACATGGCCGGTGTAGAGGTCTGCCATTATTAGATTTTGCATTTCTGCAGCATGCATATTTCACAGTTCGAATCAAGACCTTTTGAAAGAATTATGAGTCTGCCCAGGCCAGAGGTAGTACAGAGTTAAGAGATTAAAAAAAGGAAAAAAAGCTTGCCCTGCTCCAAAGGCAAGTGCTCCCACCAGTATCACAGACTGACTTGGGCCCTAAAGAGCCATGCGGCCATATTTGGCTGTTCCTGACATGACAGTTCCTTAATAAATGTCAGGCGCGCTTGGCAAAGCCCTGCAGAATCGGCACAGTCCAGTAAAACAACAGAGCGCAGGGAGATTAAACGAGTAACACCACTGCGGGCACAGGCACTTGGAAGAGGATCTGAAGGCCATCCATTCCAAGCCCTTTTTCTCCCATGTTTCCCAATAATTAGCGCTGCTCTGCAGATGTTCCCCCCCTTTCCCCTTTTACTTAAGTTTTCACAATGGGAGCGTGGCAAAGAACGGGACAAAAAAAGTCAAACGAGAGGGAAACATCATGTGCTTCTCATTTAAGAGAGTCATTAGAGACGGACGAAGAAGAAAGAGGAGCTCATTCACGAGAAGTGCCATTAAAACTGAAATTTCTAATAGATAGATCTTAATTTGTTTCCTTTTGTTGTTATTAAAAAATTTGGCCCTTCTAAATTACCCTTTTGGTATGTTGGCTAGATAGACCCAATTTAAACACATTCACAACACAAACATTTGCAAAGAAATGAGTTTAAAATTTAGCCAAGTATGTGTAATATCCAAAATATTATAATGACACTCATTACACGTCTTCACTATAGATCTGAATGTCAGTGTGTGTGTCAGCCCCCTGGGAGTAAGGAGTAAGGCCAATTATGACACTCCCTCCTGTGCTGCTGGCAGTCAGTGTTCCTATCACACTGAGCCCTGCTGAGCTCCAGCCCAAACATTTCCTCTGAGTCAACATCACTGCTACAGCCAGCTGCCATTGTGCAATGACAAACATTACAAAGTGCTTACTGGCTAAATGCACCTTAATTATATTTCAGCATCTCATAGCTTAAGTCATGTGATGAAGGCATTACTGGGCTGTCAAAACACAGCAATAAGGCTGTGCATTGTAGTGATTTTAATGCGGCTAATGGGTGTTGTTAGGCAATGAAACAGCAACAAAGTACAATGTACAAACCTCAGTTTCAAAAAAGTTGGGACAGTATGTAAAATGCAAATTAAAACAAAAAGCTGTGATTTGTAAATCCACTTTGACCTGTATTTAAGGAAAACAGTGCACACTAAGATATTTAATGTTTTAACTTATCATCAACTTCACTGTTTTGTGTAAATATGTGCTCATTCTGAATTTGAAGCCAGCAACACGTTCCATTAAAAGTTAAGACAGGGGCAATTTAAGAACAGTGTGAAATGTTCAAAAACTATCCAGCAAAATTCTTCATAAGCAACTATGGGTGGAGACTTGCCTCTTTGCCAAAAACTGTATCAGTAATCCAACAGTTTAAGAACTCCGCTACTCAACAAGTGACTGAAAACATTTAAGGCATTTCACCTTCTACAAAGCATGAAATCATCAAAAGATTTAGGCAGAAGTCACCCTGTGTGTAAAAAGCTAGGCAAAACCACAATTCAATGCCCATGACCTGCGCTTTCTCAACAGCACTTCATTAAAAACCTACATGGTTCTGTGATGGCTCCAGAATACTTAGACAAACTTTTTGTCAATAAACACCGTTTGTTGCTGCATCCTCAAATGCAAGTTAAGACCATACTATGCAAAGCGGAAGCCATATGTCAACAACATCCATAAATGCCATCAAATTCTCAGGACCTGAGCTCACCTGTAATGTAAGGAGACACAGTGAAAACATTGTCTGTCGAGTCAACATTTCAACTTATTTATGGAAATTATGGACGTTGTGTTGTCCAGGCAAAAGAGAGAAGTACCATCCAGATTGTTACCAGCATAAAGTTCAAAGACCAGGGTTTGTCATAGTATGGGGGTGTATCAGTGGGTAACTTCTGGGTAGCATCTGTGAAGGCAAAACTAAATTAATTGGTGTCTTCAGTCCCCAAATAATTATTGTGTTGTTAAATTGAATGATGATGTAACACAGTGCTAAACATGCTCCTGTCCAGACTTTAATAATACATGTGAGTGTTCTTTAATTGACTGTCACTTTCTCGTTTGCCTCCATTACCGCCAAAAATTATTATTCTTGATATGAAATGTATTACGTGCCCATTATCGTGCATTAAAGTAGATGCTTAATGTCTAGATTAAAAAAGTTGCTAATAAACTGGACTTGAACTTTACTTCTTTATGATTGAATAGTTTGAATTATGAACTATGCATCGGTTTTGAATGTAACTAGGTCAAACTAGGTCACTGCTGACTTGCCCAACCTAGCAAAAATATGTTTCGCAGTCCATGTGTCAAAATCAAATGCTTCTATCTGCCCTTATTAGCAGCTGCTTCTGCTGCAAGAACAACATGAGCATCTGTAAATAGTCAAATGTTAAAACAGGGAGATTATTCGGCCAGTACAACATGCACTGCTGTTCTAATGTTGAATTCCCTCCTTTGGTGCTGACCACCATGTAAAAAACATAGGTGGACTAAGACCTTCAATTTTTGGCAGTCTGTGGGTTAGTTCTGTAGTGAACACTGAAGTACAGGTGGAATGTTCATAACAGTCAAAATAGACTGGACTAAAAAAAGGTTTACGCCAGACAAGGTATGTGTGAAAGCACTCTTATAAAAGCAAGTTTGTGTTGTGCCTAACAACATCCCTTGACCAGTAAATGAGTGTAAAGTACAGCCTCTTGGGCTTATTGCTTTATTTTTGGAACATGGCTTAGCCAATCAGAACTATTTGTTTTGTAAGTAGAAGCATAAGCGAGAAATCCTGGGTCTGTTCTGTTCCGCCCGGTGTGTTTCTCTCTGTTCCTCTCCCAGTGTCTGTAGTCATTTATTTCCCCTACAGATATGGTTCCTGCTGTCCAGTATGTCTGGTGAGTGTGACAGGGAGGAGGCCCCTGGCTCTCCGAGGATCCTACAGCTGGACTGGGGTAATTGCAGCATGCACAGGGCCATGGAGAGACACTGGCCATAGTGTCAAGCCAATTGACTTGAGCATTTTCAATGATCCTTGAGGACGTGTGAGGCCGGGGCAGTTCATCCTCCAGCGCCAGGTGTGCCGAGCGAGCGCTGTAATACCTCAAAGACCATTTGTATCAAATCATCAGGAAACTGTCCTCTGTGAATCAGTAACGGCACTGTATAAGTTTAAGAGAGTACTGAATGTGTGTGTGTGTGTGCGGCAAAGAGGGAGAGTGAGTGTATAACTCATGAGACAGTAAGCGCAGGGACCAGAGAGAAAGAAAGATTTATTGAAGATTTTGTCTCCATCTGTTGGTGATCAGAAACATCTTTGATAAAAGATTCTTGCACCATTTTGCATACCTTGTTTAGTTGTTTATTAATCTCAAATAGACTTGTTTGTGAGGTTTATGCTACTTTATGACATACTCTTATCTATATAAATGAACAAAATTTGGAAAAAAAAAAAAAAGTAGTAGCAGCCTTCTTAAAACCTGAATTTTGTTGACACTTATGTCTATTTTTGTCCATAGATACGTGATACAGTGTCAGATTCTTGATTCATCACCTCTTTTAATGTTAAAGGGGCATTCCAGCCTAATGCATTAATACTGTTATTTGTGATGTTATGCAGTATTCTGTAGCACAGCGTTGCAACCCTCAGCCTCATCAGTTTCACGGAATTCACGATTTTGTATCATTTTCGTGTTTGCGTCCATCAGTGCTTTTTCCCTACAATACCCAGCATGCGTTATGCAAATACATCACACAACCACTGGGAAAATAAATCCTGACTGCTATTTATTGATCTAGAGGCTAATAAAAACATAACATAGAATGTTTACAGCGTTTTTGATAGAGCAATAACCCATACTGGTCATTAAACTTTTTTCTAAAAATCTCTTTTTAGAGAGATTTCTGTGGCACTGCTGCAAGAGACGAATAGGAGTGTTTATAATAAACGTAAATTTTTAATTGTGGCTGGTGTACATTTTAAGTTTACGAAGGTCAGCCTCTTATACTGAAGTTACTATAAGATGTAGTGAACAATTCAGTATCAAACCAAATCTGACCATCTCACGGAATGAAAGTCAGTGGGCCTTATGCTTAATGTATCCCCTGAGCTTCCAGAAATAATAAGAGGCTACAGTAAGCATTGTTTCAGCTGCTCCGATCTCATGTAATCAAAGGCCACCGAGACCCACAGAAAAGAGCTGGTTGCAACACACAAGGAGAAGTAATGCCTTAGTAATAGTGCATTGTCACGCAACACCCACTGTACATGAGAAATGAGTCCTTCTCATGCGCCTATCCACACAGCAGAAACCAAAGAGTAAGAGCTCATTACTATGGCATTGAGCAATAGAAGGCACTGAAACAAAGCTCACTGCTAATTAAGCTATTGCTATACATGTGTTGTTCTTGTACTTTGAAAAGAAGATGAAAGACAAAAACCTGGAAAGGAGCAACATAAAGGCTGAAGGAGCCTGATTAAAGACTTACATGAAATTGGTCGAGATTAATGCAGCCAAAAAATCTGCTCAACAGTTAAGACTTTTTATTTTAGCCATTTATTGTTCAACATTAGAACAAAAAAGAAACATATCTTCCCAAGATAAGAAAAATAACATTGCCATTTGAAATCAAGTGCACTTCAACAAACAGTGTCTGTAAGGAGCTGTAAGCTTTGCTTCGTGGAGTGATTACATAAATCAAAAAATATAATCAGTCTTCAGAGTAAGGCTTTATGGTGGGATGACAGGAGAGCACATGCTGTGTCCTTTTCTACAGTGTGTTACTCCGAGGGTCAAATAAAACTTAATATGTATGGCTTGTAACATAAACTGAACTAAACACATTGGGTAACACTTTGATATAGGGCAATGTTTAAAAGGCTACATGACACCCACATAAGCTCTTCATCACCACTGACAGAAACCTACATAAGTATTTATAAAACCTTATTTCAACAGGGATTATCTGTCATAAAGGCTGTGACTGATTTTTCTGACATTTGGCTGTGTCATGGCATTTTGTTGGGTGAAATAATGTGTAGCTGACTGTATGTTACAGTGACATAATGCTGTAGTACTGCTACAAAATGCTAGATAATGTCACATCAACGGTAATGTGTAACTGTGACAAACACTGTATGGCCAAATGTATGTGAACACCCCTCTTAATTAATTCGTTCATGTGTTTCAGTCACACCCATTCCTACTTGGTGAAAATCAAGGACACAGCCATGCATGGCACTCTATATTCATGCCTATGGTTCTGGAATGAAACATCCAAAATCTTACATAGGTGTGACGGTCAGGTGTCCCCATACTTTTGGCCATATAGCGTACATAGAGTTACAAAGTTGTCATAAAGTGCTAGGTCATTTTATCCCAGAAAGTGTCATGACACAACCTAATATCATAAAAAGTGGATGTCAACTGACATGAAAATATTTACTGGAATAAGTGTTTATAAATGTTTATGTCAGTGATCATAAAGGGTTTATGTAGGTGTCTCATAGCTTTATAAACACTGTCCTACACTAAAGTGTTTCCACAGATTGCAGTGTGCCTTGCTCTAAATGTGTCAACAATTTGGCAGTGTGGAAATGTGTGCCAAACCCACCTAAAGACCGTACAAGGGTAAATTACCTGTAACTTTAGTGCTGTTGGATTATAATATACTGGTGAGGTCTTTCATTTGACGCATTAAAATAATAGCACAACCACTCTGGCACAATAGGCAGCATATGGAAAAAAACAACTGCATGTACTCCACTATGTGTTTGTGGATGTGTGTGCAAGTTTGTGTGTTGCGTGGATGCGTCAGTTGGGTTAGAATTCAGCGTCTAAAAAGATGCAAAAGCACAGACAGAATACTTAACACTTACACTTGTGCTGATGTATAACATATTAACTCTGGATTCAGTAGCAAGGATCAGAGCAGACCACAAATAAGACAATCAAGTAAGCTCTTTACACATAGCGTCGCAGCACTGCATCTTAGTTTGGTTTACACAGACCGTCTTAGGAAGTGATTTCATAGCATCCTTATAAGTAAAAAACAATAAAACATGATATAAATGGGACATAAATACAAATAGATCAAGCAGCATTGCAATTACTGTTATAGTACTATTGACATCATTAAGCCATACAGTAGACCATCACCAGCTTTACACATTTTAAAATACAATTCCATTTTAAAAACTACTAATTGACAGTCATAGCAGGACATTCTGTACAAACCACAGGGGTTTGCCAACAGCAGGTGGCAGTGTTTCTCTCCACTAATTAATTTACTTAAAATAGTACACCATCGGGAGCTCAGAGGCAACAAACAGTGCGTCTTCCATAGTTTCCAGTGAAGAGAAATGAACTTTAATAAAACACTATTCATTTTAGACTGCTCTTTATTACTGGCTATCTTTTTCCTCCAAAAGAACCCTAGGTACTTTTTAGATAGTGAAGGACTTTCAGAAAAATCCTAAATTCTGCTCTTAGACTATAGGGGATTTCAGCATGTTCACAGTAAGATAAAGCAGAGAAACTGAAGGTAAAGCATTTTCATAATCATAACTTTGCTTAGCACAATTCTCACTGGTTCACTGTATGTTTCTTGTATTGGCACACAGGTCTCAAAAACTACAGTAGGTTAGGTTTTACAAAGCCTAGGTCTCCAGATTACAATATAGGAATGTTTATAGTTTGTATGTTTTAAATACATATCTATGCTTTTTTTGTTGTTATTATTATTATTATTATTTTTACAAAGACATGATTATGGACTACTAAACACTATATGAGCAGCTAGTGGTGGTGTGAGGTAGCCTGTGACAGTGTTAGCTGTAAAGACAGACTTTGGCCCTCTCAGATATAATCGGTATGACTAAAGTAAGAAAACAGGACAATAATCAATTATAATTTTTTTAAATGGCGGTGGTTTAAGGACTTTTAAGAAACTATAAACCAGTGGTCAACAACCCTGCTTATGGAGAATCTGAAACTCTCCAGCATAGCCTAGGCCAACCATAATCTGCTTCAGAAGTCTTTGATTGGCTAGTTCAGATGCTTTAACATTAGGTGAGGAAGGTGGAAGCTTGTTAAATATGGGCTAGTACAAAATTTGGCTGGGACATGCACTGGTGAACGCTACTAAAATAATTCAAAATAACTCTAGAATGCTCTACAGCTCTACATGATCTTTGATCATTTAAATAATTTATTTATGGGGAGTATATATTAACATTATGTTAATCCTGGCTACAATAAGTTAGATATTTGCTTATTAATACATACTGTACTTGTAATACATATACAGTTTATAATACATTCATATATGTCAACACCTAAATATGTATATACATGTACATATTTCTGTAAGCATATAAATATAGAAATTGGAGTAACTGTAATAAATAGTATTCTATGGTTTAGTGTGGCCTAGTTTTTATAGTGGTTTAACTATCAGATGTGTTACTCTCAATCATTACAAAATACAGAAATACAGAGAAAGCGCCAGGGCTCTAGCCATGAGCTCAATCAAATATGACAAGTGAGATGAACTCTATGAAGTAACAATGCTTAGATTTCAGCTTTCTGTGCATGCTATCCAAATGGAATCATTTAGAGCCGAGGTCTTGAATCCAGTTCCTGCTCCTGAATTTGGTAGTCACTGGTAGGCAGTGAAGCACATTACTGTATATTAGTAAGTATCTGTAACTTTAAAAAGATATTTCCATTTTCTGAGCCTTCTGCATTCGGTCTACATTTCAGAGTAAAATATCACACTTTTTCCTCCACTACTTGCTGGAAGATACTGTGAAGTAAAAAACTAAATTTTCTATAACATACAAGAGAACATGATGCACTCACAAATAAATCAAACCAATCTTAGCAAATCACTCCCCTAAATACTAAATTTCCATTTAAGTGTAACTAGGCCCGTGCAACTCTGACAAGCTTTCAGAATTAAAGAAAACACCCAAACTGAAGACGCAAGAGGAGAAATGTAGAATCGTTTGAATATTTTGCAACACTTTTACTTTTGATACTTAAGTACATAAAAATTAAGTTGGCAAATAAAATAAAGCACTCACTTCAGTGTTATTTTGCTTAAGGTACCTTTACTTTCACTTAAGTACTGGATTTGTTTACTTTGACCACCACTGCTGGTAGGTATGACATTAGATGGCCACTCAGTTACGTCAATAGTTCAGTTAACTGCCAGTGATTACAAAACCCAGGACCAGAAACTGCATTCAAGCTCTAGATTTGAATAGCTCTAAAGGAACTGAGTAGGGCTCTTTACAGTCAATGGAAAGTCATGTTCAGCTCCTGTTATTCTATGTGTCAGATTAGGGCAGATCTGAAACCTGATAACAAGATCAGCTGAAGTAATTATCTAGCTTGTGATGATAAAACACGACATTCACTACTGACCCTCTTCCCTACATTACTGTAGGGCCCGATATCAAGAAAAGCTTGACCTCATATTTTGATACAGTGTGGATTGCCAGACTGAAGTGGTGTTGATTTATGTAAGCAAACACACAGACACTGTGTCACATACAGGCAGAAAGGCAGTTAATGTGATTGGGTTACTCTACAGCTTGACTGTGATCTTGTGGAGGACAAAATGAATTGGCAGTGAGTAACTGGCATATCAAAGCAGTGTGATTCTACAGAAAAACGGATTGAAAGGTCCAGTGGGGCATAGAACTAGGTCACTGCTGCATAAAGCTTTGCAAAGATGCTGAATGAACAATGCTTACTCAACTATAGCTATGTGGGTCTGTGTTCAGTAAATGGGTGGCTAGTTGTTAGCACATAACTGAGACTGTGCTATTCTGAATATGGAATGTAAACCTTTTTCTTCACCCATGTCTGAGTCATTTTGCTGATATAGCATGTTTTCTTTTAAAAAGAACACAAACACAAAATGGGATACCCTGTCAGTAGTCTGAACTCAAACAATGCTTGAGCACTGATGGAAATCTCTGCTTTTAGAGTTTCCTTCTATGGGTAGTATCTGTTGCAGTGAGCTAATCAGGTATTCTAACAATGAGACCGTCAATTCAGCAGAGTAAAAGTGTCATTTGGTGCTTTTTTCACAGAGATGAAACATCAAATTCCTTTGTATACAAATTGGAATGGGATCGATAAATTGTGGAATTCCCGGCAGTGGGAGACTATGGAACGACTGTGCTCTAATCTACACACTCTCAAAGTGACTGGGCTGTAGAGCTCCAAAAGGTGAAGACAAGAGACATACAAACAGGCCGCAATAAGAATGGTTTAGGCCACAGAGTGTAACAGGTCAAAAAGTGACACTGAGAAAAATGGTGATTAAATAAAAAAGGCAGAGAAAAAGAGAGAGGTTATAGATTAATCCACTGAACACTCTCCCCCCCTTTAGCTTCACCTCTGTAACACCAGTGCCCATGAGAGCAGGTCATTCAGAATGGTTATCACAAGATTCATACGTTGTTAACCCAACACTTTGTGCATGTGTTTTGTATGTGTATTTGTGTGTCCATGCTCACCAATTAGTGCTCAATAATGTTCAGCTTTTACGCACACGCTGAGCACTCCGCAAATACACTTCCGTTCAAAAGTTTGGAATTCTTGTTTCCAATAATATGGTTACAGCTAATGTATAAGATGATTCTAATACACTAGGGGTGGAAAAAGTACAGAGAAACTGTACTTAAGTGAAGGCATGGATATGGTGTCAAAGTTTTACTCAATTAAAAGTGGAATTATGGAGCCATAAAGATACTTGAGTGAAAGAACATATTATTATTTTGACATTATCATTTAAACATAACATTTGCACATAATGAAGTATATAAAAATAAAATTAATTTTTCAAATTAAAGTTAGTGTGTAATATGGTGTGGTGACTAATGTCTGATATTGGTCCTTACACAAAGATGAATTACAATAGTTATGGGCAGTTTTATTTTACGATGATATGAATATAGGTTGGATGTTTTAATAATAAAACCTGCAAGACTTTTACGAATGAAAATGTAAGAAGTAAAAAGTAGCTCTTCCCTGTAAAAAGTAGCTTTTCTCACTGTAAAAAGTAGCTTATCTCTTGTAAATGTAATTATGTAACAGTACAAGTATTGAATTTCAGTGATGTTCAAGAAAAGCAAATCTTCCAAAATAATTCTTAAAGGTCCCATATTATGGAAAAACTAATTTTCCTTGCTTTGCTGGAAACACAAGTGTGAGTGTCAAAACGTACCATTCGCTCCCCAGTCCAAGCCGTCCATACACGCCTATTCAGCCTACAGCAGATTAGCCCTGCCCATGACTGCCCAAGTTATAAGAAGTGTCAAACTGGAGTGCTTTTTGAATGCGGCACAATACAGAGCAGAGAATCCGAACAGAGCTTATTTACATAAATCAGTTTTAAACATGTTGCTTAATGCTAAGGGAAAAAGGCTTCAAACTATTAATAGGAAGCAAGGGGCAAAAATAAGACAACAGACATTTTGATGTTTTCAAAATAATGTATGAGCTGTAGACAATTCTGAAGTGATTAAGAAAGCTACACAATATGAAAAGCCTCAACGCCTTGTGTTTCAAAAGTGGTGATCAAATCTTTAGTCAGGTAACTTGACAAAAATGTACTGTAAATAGGTCATTTCAGTATTTTGTCATTTAATAACTTCTTGTTGTTCCTAAATACTTAAAATATTGCATAAAATGTGTAAAAATACCTTTTAGTTGACAGTTCATGATATTTAAATCTACACTGTATACATTATTACTGTATATAAAATGAGGATTATCAATGCGGTAAGTGATTCCAAATTTTTGAACGGTAATGTATGTATTTGCTTTTGACTATGAATGTCTGTGTGTGTGTGTGTGTGTGTGTGTGTGTGTGTGTGCGTGTTTGTGTGTGTGTGTGTGTGTGTGTGTGTGTGTGTGTGTGTGTGTATGTGTGTGAGAGAGAAGGTGCTGGCCTGGTAAGATCTTTGCCCCCAGACGGACTCTGGAGCCTGAGGAGGGATAGAGTATGGTGTTGGCTTTCTATCATTTGCTCTTCAGCTTCCCCTCCTTGGCTAGCTTTTCGTTGAGCTGGCACAGCTGGCGTAGGAAGCCGTCGTTGGGCCCGATTTCTCTCTTGTGCCGTACTTGAGCTGTAGCCACTCGTACGTCCATCTTGTGTCGGAGCATGAGGTAAGCGATGACGATAGTCGGGGAGCGGCTGTAGCCTTCTCGGCAGTGAACATACACTTTTCCTAACATTAGAACAGAGGGCAGAAGGCAGGTGAGTGCGCAGAACTGAACCAGTGTACAAATAAAGAGGGTCATTAAAGGGCAGAGAAACAGATGCTGTGTGCGTGTATGTGTGTCTACACCTGCCTAGCTTAGCATCATTATCCCAGCTCACATGAGGCAAATAAATACTTCTAAATACAAAACATATACAGTACTACGCAAAAGTCTGAGGTATCTGAGAAAATGACATGGAACTCCATTTATTCAGGCAGTAAGCGTTATTATAAAACCTTAACATTACGATAAATGAAAATAAACAATTAAACAATACATTGTAATTTGTTATGTTTAGGTGTAATGCTAGAGGAATTTAATAAAGTACATATATACGGCTGGAGTGCAGCAAGAATTCAAGAACCAGGCGTTTTTACAGGTTCTCTACAACCAATCGTAATCTCAATTTGTTTAAGAAGCAAGCAGTTGTTCTGGAAGTCCTGACGATGAACTGCTGACACAATTCTGAGAAAGTCCCGCCTACCTCAGTTATTGCTGCTACAGCCATCAAACTTTCAGCTCAGTCTACCTGGTAGCACCCATAACACTTGTGCTAATACACTAAAAGGTTCAGTAGTACAAGAAAAATTCCAGAAACACAAGGAGCATATTTTTTTTCGAACATATTTTTCATTCCAAAATAAACTGGCTTTACAAGATGTTATGTATGCAGACATACATGATTGTGGAAACGATGTTTACACTAATCAAACCAGGGACATTTTTCAGTTACTCAATGTTAAAGCAGTAGGTTTTTATGTTTAATAAGGAGGAGGCTTCAGCAACAGAAATTAGCCCTTCAGATGAGCTAATGCTAAAGCAAACGCTGGAGATAGTCAGAGCAACGTTAGATGCTGAGGAGCTAGTCAGTAATGAGAAGGTTTTGTTTTTTTATGCAAGGTAAGATATTCACCAAATTTTAATGAAATAACAAAAATGATGATGTGTGTAAGTGCATTCATATTTATCTTTACACACATTGGCCCACATTTACTACACATCTCAATGTAGATCTCAAGTCAGTCCTACAGAGTGCATTTTAAAAGGCATAAACTGATTCAAGATTAATATTCACACTCTGAGAACACTGATAAATGTGGGCCAATGTTTTGATCATAAATGAGAGTAATGTACAGTCTTGTTTAATCTGACTGATTTATCAAGCTAACTGTCAGCAGATAAATTCAGATGTGTTGTGTAATCTGCAAATCAGCTCATACACAACAACCAATCACAGGTGTTGTTTATTATTTTTCCTGCTGCATTCAAAAAGATGGTGCTCACCTCAAAAATCATACATTTTCAAGCCGTTTTTCATTTTCTTACACCGGCTTCACACTAATACACACTAATTGTATTAGTCCTTGCAGTCATGGTCCATGTGCATTACAATGTAACAAGACTGGCACATATTTTTTAACTAGCTAGAGCTGCTGAAGGCTACTGATTTAAACTCAGTATTGGACTGGATTTAAATCTGATTTAAATTTGTTTCGGGTGTGTTTATACCTGCATTTTTATGTGGATAATCTCTATCCAGATATTATCCTGATACTCATGGTGCATTAAATGACCATGTGTAAATAGGGTTGATTAACTGATCTTGATCATTTTTCTCTAATGTTATTTATCAATAGACATCATATTAAAAACATTTTGATGACATGCAGTAACCCAGACAACATTTAGATTACTTTAGAGCTAGCGTAAGTTTGCCTGTTAACAGTTATGACATTGCGCTGTAAATGTGGTCTTCCAGAGTTTAATCCAAAACGTTTTCAGCTTCAGGAATGAAATAACAACAATTAACCATCCAGATGACCAGGATGGCGTGAGTCAGGCATTATACGTTCCTCATTAACCCTTTTCCACCATTTCTTGGTCTAATAATTCTGACTAATTTACTGCCACTGCCGTTCTCAATTCAGGTTTGTTTTAAGCAGTTCTGTCAATGTTTTTCCTTGGCTTGATGGAGGAAGGAATGTTTAAAGATGACTATGACTGGTTGAGAGGCATGTCAGTCCTAATAGAGCTCTGCACAAGGGAGGTTCCCCCACAGGTCCCGTGTGAACTGCAAAATAATTTGCAGGTAGGATTCATTTTGAGGTGCTGTGGTCATTGTGGTTAAACAGGTTGTGGGCTCATATGCATTATGGCTGGCTGGATGGGGCGGGCTATTATTAATAAGAAATGATTGGCTGCTTGTGGAAGTGGACAGGCAAGAAAGAAATAAGCAACAAAATGGAGACATAAGCTTTTGTTCCGACAGCAGCAATATGAAGCTATATAACATACAGTAAATGACTAATGCACAAAATCTATTTTTTTTTTCCCAAGAAAATTCTTTTGGCATTTTAACAACTATTTTGGCTTGAATTTAATTTTGGCTGACTTGTAGAGATCTTGTAAAGTAACTGTAAATTGTAAAAGTAATGTTGATACGGATAAAAAGTGAGTGGACATGTCCTACACCAGAGGAGCAGATTATAGCAAATGCAGGCAGCATGCGCATGGCGTGTGGCTCAAGCGGGCAGGTGCGGGCATCAATAATCATATAAATAAAAATTATTTATTAAATAAATAAATGCAGACTTTTGCTAACAGTCAATTCCCATGATGTGCTCAGGAAAGCGTACTGTGATGAAATGCATCACAATAACAGTAATATATCGTCATACTGCCCAACCACAGCACTAACCACATCACGATCACATTCTTAGAGCCTTCTTCCAACCAACTATCCCAGTAAGCCATCAATAAACACACAGACACAGACACACACACACAAACGCATGCACACACATAGATGCATTCATTATCGACCGGTCCACACCCCTGGAGGAATTCACCTTGCCAACTTCTGCTGCGCTTATTCTGCAGAATCTGCACAGCATCTGTAACCTGATCTCTCTCTCTTTGTCTTTCTCTCACCCCTCCCTTATGCTCTTCTTTTCTCTTGTGCATGTAGGCCTATGCTGTTCGGAGGTGTGACATTTTACAATTCCCAATAACCCTCTTTGCACCACAGATCTATGTAAAGCTGAGTGAACCACTTCTCCTGTGTATGAAAGAGCATTCTAGACCCAGGCAATCCCTGGACTTATTAAGATTCATCAACTCAGTTTGCAAGACCACAAAATGTCATAGAAAACTCTAAGCATCGCTGTCACAAATGGTAGTGGTGAAACACTCCAGGATTGTGTGGCAGCAAATGTCCTGAAGGTTTTGTGCTTCAGCTCAAATTCTCACTTAAAAGATTAGTGTCCTCTCTCAGCCCTGCTCTCATTACTGTGTAACAAGCTGTTCTGCCAAATTGGCCGAGAATTAAGATGCTTTATAATTGCTCTTCCACTCTGTCAGAGATGGCATAAAATCCATGTCATAAAACATGAGGTTGAGGGCACCAATTAAAAGCAGGACGCCTCTTGTGGGTAAAGACTTCAAGCAGTGCCCTGGGACGCTTAATTGTCCCATACTTATCCCTGTTGTCAACTAGGCACAGTAATTACTCCAAGAGAGTTGATCGACAGTGACCTCAACAAACATGGTTTAGCCAAATGCAGTATGAAACATATCAACAGAAAGTTATGAACATGAACTGTAAGAGACAGGAAGAAACAAATGTGGTATATTTATCCTGGACTATTGCAAAAAGGCACACGTTATTTGATTTGGCCTTCTGGGTTCATGAAATTTTAGGAATCCATAGCGTTATAAATGATGAAAGAAATTGTTCTGAAGTAGAGTGGAACACCCCCTGTTTTGAAATTTCACAGAAATTTGTGTATCCAGTTAATGATGTTCCAAAAGAGCCTTTGAAAAGTAATCATTCCTGCCAAGTTACATAGATGGATATGTACCACATAAACACAACAACTTTCACATACCTTTTCCATTTGCATGTGCCAGACCCTTATCAATGAAGTCAGCTGCCTCCTCAAAGAAGGCACTGAGGTTAAACTGTTCGGTGTCATTGGCCTTTATTCCATGGTATGTGATGCCAGTTCCTGCGTAAAACTCGGCGTTGGTGTTCACATGCATGAAGGAGTTGCCCTCTGCGGCGTTGAGAATGTGTGTCACACCGAGCCGCTGCAGACGCATCACATTCTGGGCCACAAACCTGGGGAGAAGAAGCAAAGCACACGTGAGCGTCACCTGGCCTCGTCTCACCCATGGGAAATCTGCTGATAGAATTAGATTACAGATATATTAGCACTGTCATTTGAAGACTAACACATCTGAAAGTTTTTTCCTTCACTTTTCTAAAAGTGCTACACTGGAACATTAAATTTGAATAACCTCAGCCTTTTTCTTTGTTCCTTGCACATAAAAACTTCATAAGCATTTATGCAATGCTACTGTAAGGGTTCTGCAACGGTGCTGCTTACTGCTTTCCGCTTTTATGGCAGAAAATAAATGTGCACTCATTCACTGGGTTTAGGCTAGGACCCTTGCACTCCCTGGACCTGCTCCGTTGTGCTCAGCGGGAACACTTGACGGGAATACATTGTTGAGCTGCTTTTAGATGGCAGAGATGTCGGTCCATGTTAGAGAACCTCAGGGGACAGCAGTGCTCTAAACCAGTACAGACGCACAGAGGAAATTTTGGCTGCTGCCCAGAGGCATACAAAGAGCCATAGGCGCCCAGCACAGTGCCCAAAATAGGACTTAGAGAGAGAGAGAGAGAGAGAGAGAGAGAGAGAGAGAGAGAGAGAGAGAGAGAGAGAGCGCATAAGGGGAAAAGAAAAGAGTGGAGAGCAGAGTGGATTGCTCTGTCATCATGTAGTTACAGCGCCTCTGTTCTGCTCTAGCACCTGCAACACTTTCATCTTCATCTGCTCACAGTCCAGGCTTTTTATATCTCTCTCTTGTTTCTTTCAAGTTTATACAGTAGATGAATGTGGTGCAACAAATGGGCACACAAATGAGTTAATACTGAACAATAATGACTAAATATGTAATATGCATAGGTTTTCATATTCCTACTAACCTTATATTGAGCTTATTTGTTACTTAGAATATTCAATAATTGGTTTAATGTTTGAATTCCACTTGGTGACTAATATATGATCTCTCAATTCAAGAAAACTCCATCTTGTACAGTACTGTGCAAAAGTTAAAGACCACCCTTTCATTTACTTAATTTCCATTATTTTTTCACACTTCCAAAGTTCAGTTTATTAGTTGGATTTTCAACTTCTCACAAACCAAGCAATTCCTAACACATTCAATGATTTGAGGCCAGGACCCAAAGGTCAAAGAATGTTCTCCTTTTTGTTAACTTCATTCATCTCACTCCTTTCAAAGCACTGTTTTCATGGTGGACTGGAGAGAAACACCTGTTGATTTTCTTTCAGACCTAAAATAAGAACAGAGCTGTATTTTCCTTTATCTCTCAACAATGAAAACTTTGAGTACTGTTCATCTTTTTCGGTGGCCTGCCAGGTCTCACATGCTTTTTAGGAATCCCATTTTCTCTTTATGAAATTCCTTTTGGAAGGAGTTTTGGAAACTCCTGTTTTTTTTCATTTGACCCTTTTTAATGCGAGTTGATTATCTGATATCTAATCCCCTCTAAAATATATCCTGAAAAATAAATAACTTGTACTTTGGCTGTTTCGACAGCCAATAATAAATGAAGGGTGGTTTCTTATACATCACATTTTGCTTCTGAAGTAAAACGTGAAGATGCTTTAGACATCCCACAGGGACAAGGTTCAAAATCACCATACACTGGCCAACACATGAAGATTATACCTGCCGCCTTTCTGGTTTGTAACTGGAGGGGGTATCAGCCCATATGTCTCTGTGTGCCTACAGCCAAAGCTCTTCAATGCTGATGAAGTGATGGATTCTGATCAAATCTTCAAGATCCATAACTCAAGGCCCTTCTACATTGAGATAGCCTATCTATCCAGAGCCGCAGAAGATTGCAGTCATATTTCTTCCCCTATTGTACTGTGTGTGTGTTTGTGTGTGTGTGTGTGTGTGTGTGTGTGTGTGTGTGTGTGAAGCCTTGAAGTCTGCTCCCCTGGCTGGCCATGCTCCCTCACCCCAGCTCACTGCAGTCTCTACACATACATTATTAATAGAATCCTCACAGAGAGCAGCCTTTCACTCTAAAGCACTTCCCTTACATACCTGTACATTTAAAGGTGCTTTAGGTTAAAACCCTGAGGATAAACGTGGGCACTGTGCTTTGATGTTTAGCATTCCCACAAAATTTACATATGACGTGAATCTAAGCAATAGAAATGTCAATATACAAAGAAATGTTAAATGAGATGATGTGGAGTCTGATATTGTTGCGGAAGCTTCTTCTATATTGTGGAAATTTCACTGGTGAAATGGCTGAGAATGAAGCCAAAACACCATGCATGCCATTAAAAAGCTTCAGAAAATAAAACTGGTGACTTATAGATTGGGTGAAGACTTCTGCATTGTGTGATGATTCACTTATCATTACAGATTCCAATGGGCTATACTGTTACAAGTTTGAACCACCAGTTTTGTTATGGGTAATAATAAATGAATAATACTTAATAAACATCTGTGCCACCTGTTAATTTAAAATGACCTTATTCAGAACCCTTTTCATAAAAGTGTTTGAAGTAAACATCTTTGAGTCTTGATATTCAATGTTATTTCAAGTTGTATTCTGGAAGCTTGATGAAATTATTGATTTATTTACATAATTTTGCTAAAGTTAGGTTGCTATGGTAAATGAAAAGTTTTTAACCTACCTCATGCACTACCTCATGATGCTCTGTTCAATTTCAAATAACGGGGCATGGACATGTCTCCATGCTATTCAATAACACATTATGTTGTATAAGTAACATTAACATTGGGTAGGTGCAAATAATAGTAAATGAAATGAAAACTACTGTCTTATCAATAAGCCTCAAGTTTAAATGCCTTTAATGCCTCTGGTCAGTCGCAGCTTAGATAAAGTCGAATGGGTTCAGGCTCCAATAAAGGTCTGGGGTATGCTATGGATTACAGGTGGAATATATCTCGTATTTCATTAATATCTTCAAAATTTCTTATGAATTGCCAAATGGTTTCTTTGACAAAAGGCCAGTGAGTCTGTATACCCTTTCATAAATCTACACTGCATAAGCTAGTAACTGAAATTCTTTGTGACACTGTTTTATGTCACTTATTTTAGAAAATCCACATTATTAAACTTGTCATTTATCATAACAGCTGTTTAATGCATGAACCCCATGCAAGTGTTTACATACTTTTGCTTTTCCATATGCTTCACTTTTAATAGTGCATTTCAAAAGAGTGATTCAGAAATAAATCAGAGTGGAGCTTGACTGCAATTGACAGATCAATCTAAGAAAACCCAGTGGTATAATAATATGGCAGATTTGTTAACAGATTTCTCTACTTGTACTGCCTAAAGGAAAACCAACCTGAACTTATAGCATCAGTTTGATGGTGATGTTAATTACAGCCTGCCATGTTTATCCTACAATCTAACATTCAGTCTGTCCTGAATGATGCTTAGTAAAATGATGGATCTTGCAGAGACAGTACAGACATGGCCAGATGGAGGACTTTAACTGGCAAAACAAGTTCAGATTCTAAAATAGGCATCAGCACACTTACAGCAATAACAATGTCCAACCAATCAGCTACTTTAATATGCAGTCATTGCTGACACAGGTTTTTCAGCTGCACACATACAGCTTGTATAATCTCCATAGAAAAGCAATGAATGGAACTCACTGGAGCAACCGCACATGAGCCAGTTTGCCATGCCCAATGCCAAATGTCAGCACAGGGGTATTAAGCCCTCCTGAACTGGGCTGTGGAACAGTGGAACTGCATTATCTGGAGTGACGGAGCTCCATCCAATACCTTTGGGATGGGCTGGGGGTCTTTTGTGATCATACAACATCAGTACCCGACCTCACTAATGCTCTTGCTTCTGAATGCAATCAAATCCTCACAGTTCCAACATCTAGTGTAAAGCCTTTCCAGAAGTATAAAGGCTGTTACTGCAGCAAAGGAGGGACAAACTCCCTATTAATGCCTTCATTTTCATTCAGAAGACATGTTGGATGAGCAGGTGTCTACAAACTTTTGGACAGACCTGTGATTTTATCTATTTAGGAAAAAAGTAGTCTACAGATGCTGTGCTCGTGACTGACGGGAGATAAGCCTTCATTCACTCTTTCTATCTATTCAAAGTAGGCTAGGCTGAGACCTGGTGACAGCCCAGGAGAAAATGTGTCAATTAGCGTACAAGATTAGAAAAATGATCTGAACTCTTCAGCTCGCTCTAGTCGAGCTTATCGAGGGTGTGGATGTGGTTTTCTTTTCTGAATGGATCTGGTTCGTGTCGTTTCGAACAGAATTGTGATTCGACGACAAAAACAAAGACTGAAAGACTAACCGTGCTGTCTGTCAGTGTTGCTCGATTTTTCGATGATAAACAACACGGGTTAAAGTATCGCTGATAAGACCAGAACGAACAGGCAGACATGGCTTACGCGTTGCCGACGTAAATCCTCGGAAAGACCTCGTTGAAATGTTGTGCTGGTAAACTGTAGAAACCGCTGCCGTTGGACAAAAGCTCGTTGAGTTGTTGCACAGTGGCCTCGGTGTCAGGCACGGTCACTTCCGCTGGCGCCTTGACGGGGCTCTGGTGTTTCTTCATGGCTTTTCAGAGATAAAAAACACATACACGTGTGTGACGGTTAGTGTCGGCGATGGGTCTGTCTCCCGCAGCCCTGCATGTTACCTCCGCTCGGTGCGTGCGGCTCTGTGTTGTGCTCTGTCCCTTTCCTCGCTCGCAGACACACCCCGACTCGCCCACCGGCGGTCACACACACACACACACACACTTCGGAGACAGACACAGAGTGGCGGAGGACGACACACTCACCAGGGTGGCAACCGAGCACCGATAAACAAGTCAGTGAGAGCGCCGTTGTTAAAGGAGCCGCACTGTCTCCATGTTTCGTCACTAGCATGTAGCATGTATGCTAGTTCTCCAGCTTTTCGCGCCTTACTGTGGGTTACTATGGGAACGGACGGTGGACAGTGTTGTCTGATAAACAAGTAACGTTAGCCTACCGTGTTCCCCAACTCCTTCGGTTCAGGCTATTTCACAGCATTTCACCGGATTTATCAGTTAAGCTGAGTACTGTAAAGAGCACATATCACTGCAAAAACATATTTTCCATGCAGTTTTGAATTTCTGAGTTAAGCTGAGCCAGCTTTGATATAAAACATAAACATTGTTGAAGTTTCAAAATGCTTTATTCACTCCCTACTCCATACAGTCTCTGTATGGACAGAGAGGCTATAAGGTAGTTAGAACTTTCTGTATTGTTATCTTGAGATAATGAGTTAATTATCTTGTTATCTCAAGATAACAAAGTTGTTATCTTGAAACAGTTAGTTCGTTAGTTTAGTATCTCGAGATAACAAAGTTGTTATCTTGAGATAACAAGTTAATTATCTTGTGATCTCAATATAACAAAGTTGTTATCTAGAGATACTAAAATAATGAACTAATTGTTTCAAGATAACAACTGTTATCTTGAAAGAATTAGTTAGAGCTCAAGGCCTCTCTGGACGTCCGTAGATTAATGACGATGGGAGTGCTTTCAGGTACAAGGTTTTGTAATGAACAGATATGCGCTTTCATGGCTTACCTTATGATCTTTGTTTCATCTCGGAAGGCTAGAATAAGATGCAATACAGGGCAGCCATTCAGAAGACATTTAGAAACAAAAACAGCCTGCGTAATTCTTAGGGATGAAATGGTCATGTAAAAATTAAATAAGATAGGCCTACATAAACCCACACAACTAAGTGGACTTTAGGGGAAAAGTAAAATATGAGTAAAATGTAGGTTTTTGGGCCTCCTCATGTGCCCACTGTATACTTTCGTGCACATAACACACATTTTGTTAGCTAATTATTCACATTTACATGAGCTGAATCAGGTGTGATATAGTATGTAACACTGTGGGGTCTGCCACGGTTCATGTAGTGTTTGGCTGCCCGCCAGGCCAGAGGAGGACAGGGCACCCAGGAGCCGCTGCACCAAGGACACATCCCCAAAAGAGGACTAGGGTGCCCGCTGCCAAGGAGCAGGCACCCTGTGGCACTTGTGCTGGCTGGGACGGTGGCCAGACTGGGACTCTGTGTGCCCCAGAGACTTTGTTCATGATGTGTGGTCGCCGGGATGGACAGCTTTTCTTTGTGAAGTGCCTGCTTAATAAAAAATGGGCATTTGCACATACATGCAATGTTTTTTTGTGTCTGTGCTGATGCCACATTAGTGTCAGAAGTGGGATACCTCTGCTGAGCTACAAGTTGTTAAGCACTGTATCAGCAAACTCCAAGGTGCGTGGCAAGGAAGCACTGCACCAGCAGCTTGCCACACTGGCCTGCCTTCAAGCAGCTGCCTCTGAGTAAGACTGGGCAGAACCCATTCTCAGAGTAGAGACACCACAGCAAGCAACGCAGTGCTATATGGTAGAGGAGCTCAAGGAGGAGACATCGTGCCAAGCAGCACCCAAGCAAGTGGCGGCAGGACGACGGCGGCAGAGCAGGAAGAGGGGACACCACACCAGTCAGTGCCACAAACCTGAGGCGGTGGAGAGAACGACCTCGGCGTCAATGCCACAACCAGTAAGATCAGCTGCTGCCAAGGACTTTGAGTTGAGTGCAGCATAGACGGGAAACAGCTCACTGCCTTCACTGACATCAGCTCGTCAGTGTCACTGCCTTGGCCAGGTGTGCTGCTCTCGGGGTGGGAAAGCAATGAGTAGCTCAAGTCTGTCACCAGCAGCTGAGTTGACGTAAGAAGGAGGAAGCAGCTCCCAGTTGTCGTGGGGGGCCTGAGCCAAGTGCTCGAGTTCTGGCTCACACCTATGCAGGATGCGTGCATACTTGGGTTGGATCTCCTTGCAGCGTTAGGGCCATGCTCAACCTCAAGAAGGAAACGCTGGACTTGAAGATGGGACAAGTGAAACTGCTTGCAGCGGCTAGTGGTGGATCCCTGAGGGGCAAGGGCAGTGTACACAAGCAGCACCCCCATCAGCATCGATGACGCAGCGAACAACAGAGAAAGTGGAAGGCAGCTAAAAGGAGTGCCGCTGCTGATGTCATTGCTCCCAGTAGCACCGGACTAGACACTGTGAGCTGTGAGGATTTTTACTGGACCGAGGAGGAGGATGCAGAGTTCTCTTGGGCACGCACATGGCTCGAGGCGGGACAGAAACCGGGTTGGGCAGACGCCACACAGGCCAACCACTACGGTGCTTCATGCCGGTTGGGACAACCACTGGATGCAAGACAAGATGATGTACCACACGTGGGAGGAGCTGGTGCACCAGAGCGAGTGGCAGCGGAACAACTTGTTTGCTGGCAGAGCAGGAAGAGGGGACACCATGCCTGTCAGTGCTGGGTGGAGTACATGCCACAGCATGATTGCTTCACTGTTTGACATTCAAGTGATTCTCTAATTTATATTAGATCCTGCTGCAGTCTTTCCATCTTTCATTTAAAGTAGTTGACCTGACAATAAAAATTTACCTTTTTTTTACCTTGTTCGTTCTTGTCTAATATTAAGTACAATCCTTTAAAAGACAAAATTCAAAATGTAATGATTCTTGCCTTTCTCTAAAACATCTTCTGAGTTTTGATTATCATCATGTCATTATGTGTCAGCAGGAACGGAAAAATAGTATTAATCAATAATATCATGCTTCACCTACCCCTCCCACCACCCCCATGGTGATATGCTCTATCATCGAGCATAAATGTGGCATGGTACAGAAGAAAAATGCAATATGATTTCTGATTCACATTGACTTTAGGAACTAATCTATAAATTCTTATAAGATTTGCAACCACTTGGAAGCACATCAGCCCCCATTTGGCCTAGTTCAACTAAGCCTGAACAGGAAGTTGATTAAGATATTAATTAACTCACATATTGCTAGATAGTGGTTATACATAGCTTTAGGAGAATTATTATTAATCTGATATGTCGGTAGGCCTCCCTTGCATTGTGCGTGCACAATGCTATTAAGGTGCCTTTATTTCACAGTCACTCAGGCAGTTTATATTTTCTGACACAAGGGGGCAGTGCTCTCTCACTGAACTTTTCCAGTTACATCACATTTGTCTTAATATGTACTTCCTACAAATATTGAAAAGCGTTCTTCTTACAAAGAGTGTAGTTGTACCCAGGAGCTCTGCTGTTTCATTTGTGGGTAAACTGTCCTTATGCAGTAGTTATTTAGTTATTAGTAGTTCTTTAATAGGGCTGAAACACCACTGAGCTGTCTTTCTGCAGTTAGACTTTCTTCATTGTACAGTTCTGGCCACCATTATCAGCACCATTTTCTTTTTGATATAATATTTACAGTATCTTCATAAATAAATGGACACATACAAACTTTTTATCATTAGAATATTTTAATTGATGTCTAAAGTTATTAAACAAAAACCTGTCGGAAGTAATTTTAACAAAAAGAAACAAACTATGACATGGACAGTATTAATATTCCTTATATTTTGTTGCACACTCTTTAGCAGCAATGACAGCCTTCAAACATTTTTGGTAGCCATGTACAACCTTTCTGCACCACTCTACTGGTAGTTTTCCCACTCCTCCATTACCTTTTTAAGCTCTTGGATGTTTGCAGGGTGTGTCTTCACTATGGCAGATTTCAACTGTCTCCCATATTTTTCAGTGGGGTTGAGATCAGGACTAATTGCTGGCCAGTTTAAAACAGTCCACTTATTCCTTTGCAACCAATCTGTTGTGCTTTTTGATGTGTGTTTTGGGTCTTTATTATGTTAGAGCACCTGTGATCTTCAACACAAACCTAGCTTCCTTTAGCTAGATAGCACATTTCGCTCTGAAATGCTTTGGTAATCTTCTGCTCTCATTATTCCTTTAATTCAGTTGAGGCCTCCAGCACCTGGGGCAGCAAAGCAGCCCCACAACATGATGGATCCACCACTGTGTTTGACTGTAGATAGGGTGTTTTTTGCTTATAAGCCTCATTTTGTCTCATATAAACAAATGGCTGGTCTGCATTGCCAAAAAGCTCTGTTTTTGTTTTGTCTGTTCACAAACATTTGCCCAAAAGGATTGTGGTTTGTCTAGGTACATTTTGGCAAAGATTAGTCGTGCCTTCTTATACCTTTCTTTCAGCAATGGTGTCCTTCTTGGCTTTCACCCATGAAGTCCTTCCTGGTACGGGCTGAAACCGTCACTCCAGATTGCTTCAGGTCTGCCTTTAGCTCTCTGGATGTTACACATGGTGTTTTACACTGCACTGCACTGACCTTCGACGACTTTTCTTACTGATTTTTCCTCTTTGACCCGTGCCCTAGGAGGTTCTTGACAGTTCCAAGAGCAATAAAATACTTAATTACATTACGCACTGGTGAAACAGGGATGTCAAGGACTTTTGAAGGTGGCCTTGTACGCTTGACCAATCTTGTGTTTGGAGATAACAGCACTTCTGATGCTCTCAGGCAGCTCATTGTCTTCACCTTTGTGAAAAAGATCAGGGAAAGTAAAGTGGCCTTTTAGGCATTAAAGCCATCATTAATTGATTAATTCAAGTCATCTGAGCCCTCATTTATCACAGGTGATTCTAATTTCTGATTTAAATCTAATCTAGTCTAATCTGAATGGAATTCATCAAAAGGGTGCCAATAATTGTGTCAAATTAATTTTATGCAGTTTTATGCTTTTTCCCCCCCATCACTTTTTTTAGCTTAGCTGTCATGTAGTGAACATGAGTGTATATTGACCAAAGATGCTTCACAGCACATTTGTATTTTAGGAGATATTATACGTTATGTACTTAAAATCCAGGGGTGCCAATAATGGTGGCCAGAACTGTAACAGCAATAGAGGGTTTCAAGAGCTATTACCCATCTATAAACAAGAGATATTTTCTCATCTCATCATATCTCCTTGTGTGGAGAAAAGGAAACCTATTGTGACAAGATATGGTGCTATTACTTTTAGAAATATTAAATAAAATGGAAAATAGTTCACAAAAAATATATATGTCAACAATTTCTGCCAGTTAGCCCAAATTAATTGACTGGCCAAGATGAGTTTGGTTTTCTAAAGTTTTCTTATTTCATTTTGAATTGGAGCCACAAGGCTAATATAATAATGAAAAGATTTTGGGTGACATAGACTTCTATTATTTGTAACTACCGCTAGCCTTGTAGCTCCAGTGCAAAAGAGAAAACCAGCAATAACAGTGAGTTACTGATGGAATTTAGGGGTAATCTGTTGTCTTTGCCAAGGTCAATTTCACTTTGTCTGGTAATCAAAAGAGTGAGCTTTTTAAAAGTTACACATTTATGAGTGCGTTTGAATATTATTGAGAAAGTGTTTTGTTTGTTTGTTTGCTGTTTCAACACTGATAATTCATAAATCTTTTGGAAAGTTTTCACTTAGTGCCCTTAATCCAGCCAATCTGTTATATAAGTGAATTAGCAGGTCACAGTTCGATAGCTGACTTTGCGGACAGAAGTGATCAATAAAAAGAGAGTGATTAGCATGGTGCTGATGTCCGCTATCACACTGTGTTTGTCTCTGCTCTCCTGTTGCATAAGGCCCCCCATATGACTTATGAGCCCCTCTCCAAGAGTTCATTTGCATTTGGAGTTAATGAAAGAGCACTCTAAATGTCAAGTTTGCACACTCATAAATTACCTCAGCAGCGGATGAGCTGTGCTGTCACCACATTTGACATGAAGGCAGCTGCTACTCGTCATCTTCCGTTGCCATAGTGATGCAAGGAGATGTCTTACAGTGCCATGGCAACAGGCCCATCAAGAAGATACCTACCACCTTTTATTTTCTTTCACTAACTTATGTTAATGCATGTTTCCAGAAGAGTCTTCCTCTCTTTCTCTCTCTCTCTCTCTCTCTCTCTCTCTCTCTCTCTGTCAGAGTCTGTATGTGAGTGATTCTATGCTGGGGTTCCTTAGGTTCAGTAGCGGTTGTAGCAGTTAGTAGAAGTACAAGCTACTAACGAACGATAGATAGATAGATATAAAGATAGATAGATAGATAGATAGATAGATAGATAGATAGATAGGTGGACAGACAGACAGACAGATAGAGCAAGATATGCGTATGTGAGAAAAATAATTAACAATTATGGAATCGTTGACTTTAGTGACAACACAGACAGATTTAATTAACAATACTGTGGGTTAGCAGTGGGATAGATCATTTGAAAGACAGACGACAGACAGACAGACAGACAGACAGACAGAGATAGATAGATAGATAGACAGACACCCAGACAGACAGACAGAACAAGATATACGTATGTAAGAAAAATAATTAACATTTATGGAATCGTTGACTTTAGTGACAACACAGACAGATTTAATTAACAATACTGTGGGTTAGCAGTGGGATAGATCATTTGAAAGACAGACGACAGACAGACAGACAGATAGATAGATAGACAGACACAGACACCCAGACAGACAGACAGAACAAGATATACATATGTAAGAAAAATAATGAACATTTATGGAATCATTGACTTTAGTGACAACACAGACAGACAGACAAACTTAATTAACAATACTGTGGGTTAGCAGTGGGATAGATAATTTGAAAGACAGACAGACAGACAGACAGATACATAGATAGTTAGACAGACAGACAGACAGACAGACAGATAGATAGATAGATAGATAGATAGATAGATAGATAGATAGATAGATAGATAGATAGATAGATACACAGACACACAGACAGACAGACAGACAGAACAAGATGTACGTATGTGAGAAAAATTATAAATATTTATGGAATCGTTGACTTTAGTGACAACACAGACTTAAGTAACAATACTGTGGGTTAGCAGTGGGATAGATAATTTGAAAGACAGACAGACAGACAGACAGACATGATAGATAGATAGATAGATAGATAGATAGATAGATAGATAGATAGATAGATAGATAGATAGATAGATAGATAGATAGATAATGTGGTCTACAGTGACCTGCAGGCAGCATACGTCCCTATAATTTGCATTCTGATTCCCTGGGCAGTAATGTATGCATGAGTTCACACAGAATGGCCTGTATTGAATCAAAGGAGAAGTTGAAAAAGTTAATTGCATTCTCTCTAAGTGGGCTGTGCTCTGCTGTGTGTAGAGCTACAGGCAAAATTCAAAGGAAGGAAATTGGCTGAAAAAATCATTCTCATCTACAATCAATGCCATTTGTTGAGCAGCAGAGGTCACTCTCCCCTATATGTTGCAACAGTGAGCTTAGGCTGAATATCCTCAGGATATCCCCTTAAGAAGAGAAAGGTCTATGCTTTTATTAATAAGCTACGTTTTTTTTTTACATGTATAAGGCGCAGAGCAACATCCAGCATATACAGAGACCTGACTGTTATTTCTTGTCTGACCTTGGCCTGTTTCTACACTTTTCTATTCTGTTTAGCTGGAGTCTTCTCTGGACCTCTGCTGGAGCAATATTTGTCTAATGACCTTCCAAGACAATACAGGCCCCCTGAGACAGCGCCTCAACAATAGTGACTCATGCATAATATAACCATCTGCTAGCCCCAGCACTGAGCTCAGCATAACATGTAGACGGAGAGTGAACCTGACTTTGCAGAGGTACTCGGAGTGAAAGAGACACAAGGAGGGAGTGGTGGACTGACCTCCTTGACCACTGCGGCTCTGCTGTGGGTGGCCAAAGCCCAGCCGCATGCATCTTACAGTTGAGAAATGAGGTCATGACACTTCATGTTTGTCATTGAGATGAGGTCATCTGTCCAGAAGCAGCACTGTTTAGCCTTCATTGTTTGCTTTCACAGAAACAGAACGTCACATTCCTAATGTTTATTCACAGGCTGAGTACTGTTTCGTTAGCAGGCAGGCAGATTTAGCACCGGAAGGTTCTTGGCCTTGGAGGTATGAAGCCGCGTGTAATTTAAAAAGACAAGCGTGTCATGCGAAAGCTGAGGAAGCATATTAGACATTCTCAGAATTCATGTGCTTACCTTGCGTAAAGCAATGACAATGAAAAAAAATCTAGGTGTGGCTATAGGTAAATGATTTTTTTGGACTATGTTTCGAAAACATTGCTAAGAGCATCCCAAGGAGTGTGCTGCCTTCATGGCTTTGCCCAGATCAGATAAGCTGTTTTTGTAATGCAGGACTGTGCTATTTTTCTGTATCCTGTAACTCTTGGTGCACTCCCTCAACCCCTCCCCTTACGGCTGCTGCATAGCAAACCTAGCACTGCAGACCAATGTCAAAGAAAGTCTAGAGCTTTATCCATGTTGAATTCTTACTTCATAATATATGAAGTGAGCTGACAGTCTTAGCAAAAAGGGTCCTATATAGTATCAAGAAACAGTTATATGACTTGTAACAATAGTGTAACCCTTTTTAGTGCTATACAGAGATATTTTAGACATATTTTACAACAGGTTTTCCATTTATAGGGAAAACTATATAACCAAGAAAAGAATCAGTTATGCATTCAAATGGTTCTTTGAGTTGCCATGACTATAACAATTGTTTTTTTACTTAAGAACCCTGGGAGAACAGCTATTTAAGGGTGACTAATACACAGAGATGAGATTCTGCTTTATGACTTACCCCTCTGTGCAGTCTGAACCCCAAATCTCCAAAACTTCATTCTTTAATATGAAGGTGCCAAAAGGGTTCTTCAGCACAATGCCAAACAACTACTTCTGGCTCCCTAAACAACCTTCCAATGAATTGTTCTTTAAAATAAAATAATCATTTTAAAGTTTGAAGAACCACCACATAATGTAGAGCTAAGCTGTGCTACTTAAGGGCTTTTCCTACACACCTGAAAAAAGGGCCCTTCAAAGGTTCTTCAGTAAAGGCACTGACTATATATAGAATGGTAACTGAATGCTTAAATGGTTCTTTGTTTGGTTAAATAGTTCTTCTCTATGATTGAGAGCCTCTTGTGTATGGTTTTTAAAGAACCTTTTAAAAATTATTCTATACACTTTAAAGAAAATTGTTGTTTTCACTTAAAAAAACAAAGAAGTGTTCAGGCTGCCTTAAAATTTTAAGTTAATGGAATTTTGATTTTGAAGTTAATGGAACAAAAATCTGTGTTTTATGCCCTATTAACTTTTTAAGTTTTAAGGCAGCCCGGAAATGATTTTTTTTACTTAAAACCTCATTCTTTTTTACAGTGTAGAGCAAAATAGGTTCCATTATTGCTAGGATTCAAAGAATTCTTTTTTAGTACTACACGGATCATCCTACCAAATTTGTTCAAGGCCAACAGATTTCAGACTTTTAACTGATTTTGAGTGACACAATACTACAATTATTTGTATTTTGTCAAAATAAATGATTGAGCATCCCATTTTGTCACTACCACAACAACTATAACACTATGGAAAACTTAGCAAATGTAGTGACTGTTTCGGCTCATAGTACTACATGACTACAGACATAAAGTCATAATATTTTCATTAAAATACAAAAAAGCTTACTTAATTGCAGAAAATATGTGTTTCGGCAGTGACAATTCTTAATGTTACACACTGATTTTCAGACTTTGGGACACATTTACTTCAAAACAATGTGATCTACCTGCTCACCATATGACAGTGATGAGACAGTGATGCAGTCTAAAAGCAGTTTGTACTAATTCGATAGAATCATCCATCTGAATCCTGTTTTGTGTAGAACTGTATATCCAAGCCAAGAACCAACACTGGACCCTTTCATTTTTTGTTCTTAAACCCCAAAGGTTCTGAACTTCAAAAACCATGACTGATGCCACTTTTGGCAAGACTAAACAACACTCTGATCAGTCATTAACCTAGCACCTGCTCTAGTTTACTCAGCTTATGCAACACATTTGTATTCAGGTTGTTGGATTATAACAAAGAAACCACTGGATTTTTCTAACTCAGATTATTACTGTGTTGTGGTAGCAGCATTACTGGTTGTGTGAAGTGAGTATTTTCTTTTGAAACTGATTTGATCATTAATATCACTCAGAACTTTTTCACTTTCTCTACTATTGCTGTCAATATATGTTCAGTTTTTAACATCACATACACAGGATGAGAAGTCATTCATTGCATTATTAACAACAGCACTCAAAGAAAGATTTGAAGATCATTTTTCAGACAGTTTTTCTCACCGACCCTTTAGGCAAACTGAGCTTCGTCTTGTTTAATAGTAGAGAGCAAGACAAAGCGTCTCTTACCCAGACAAAAATATCTGCAGAACGATCAGCATAGTGAGTGATAAGGGGCTTGGTGAAGATCATGGCATGTTGTTGCTGTGTAATATAGTCACACTCCCTGTATAATCAATCACCTAAATCTCATCAGCTTTAGATGTGTTTGCTAAGGAGATCGAGTCTATTTTACCACATTGAATTAATGCCAACTGTGTACGCGTGACCTCCCAGTGGCCTCCTTTCTACCACTGATAATCAGGATTGCCAATTTAGCTATTTGCTTTTGTGCTTGTTCAAAAAGCAAGGCATTATTTCAAGATATAATCAGCAAGTGTACTGTTGGAAGAGTTTTGACTGACCAATTCTTGTTACATACCATAATATCATACCATCAACAGGCATTCATCAAGGGTCTCTTATATAAAGTACTAACAAAAATAGCATTCCAAATTTATAGAGGAACAACAGAGTGCTTGTTAAGATGTGCTGAAGCTGTGGTGAGTGGACAATGGTTTCTGAAAAGGTCAGCGCTGTTGTTATACTCATGTTGGCTTCAGTTTAATGAAATAGGCCCCATCTACAGACCCTTGTTTTCCACATCATGAGTTCACTGGCCCCGAACTCTGAGAGCTGTTTCTTGTGGCACTGTTATGTAATTTTAGAGCAGAGCTTGTGTTTCGTCTCACTGAGGAGACTTTGTCTACTTGACCAAATCAAAATGAGTTCTGAAATGTATATTTATATCACTGACTCTTTTGTCACATGCTGGGGCGGTTCTGAGCTTTAAACCTTGACTTTTAACATAAGCCTTTCTTTATCTCCTTTCTGTCCTGACTGTAGCTTAAATGATGCAGCAATTATCTTATTGCAGGTCTCGTTTCTGTAAACTACAATTATGTGTTTCTTGTGGTCTGTGTTGCTCCAAGCAAAAGTTTTGAACCAAAAATGACTCCGAGCAGTTGAAGGGAGAAGTATCATTGACTTTATGAAACAGCAAAGTAAAAACCAATCTAATTTTTTTAGAAAAGGTAGAGCCGGTTTACTGAGTGTCTAGCTTGATTTCATTTCACTTAATAAGATTTTATACAAGCCTGGACAGGCACTGTGTGTCAAATTGAGGTGAAGATCGTTAGCTTAGCTGGAGGTCTTAGAATGGCTTAGTGTGCCTCAAAGAGAGACCCATGTAGACACAACAACAATACAAACCCAAGAGTCTTGAATAGATTACCGACATTTTAATATCTCTTCTCACAGCACTAAAATCCCACTTTGGGTTCTGGAAGGGCAGGGCTGTTGTTCAGAGGTTCAGCACAAGGTTACCTCTATGAATAGCTGAAGGCAATGAGCTGTGTTGTGCTGGCAAACTTAAATCATGCGAAGATGTTACCCAAAATGGAAGAAAATGGAGTGGTGTGGCATTTATCCTAATTTCAGTCTACTTGCGGTCAGTGGCTGGACTGCGCCAAAGCCAGGTCCTGGCATACATGCTGAACTCACAACAGTAACCTGAGCAGACTCTCTGAGCTGATGAGCAACCCAGACAATTCTTATATAACCTTCTTTCGCCAAGACTAAGGGCAGTTTGGTCCCTTCTTGACTGGGTCACAGACAAATGCCCCATATTGGGATGGATGTTTTATTTTTCCCAGTTTGATTTTTAACCGTTGGACATGCTATCTTAACTTTTATTTTGGGAGTATATGTACAGCACATTGCAAAATCATTTCCTCCATCTGATTTTCTACGTAGGATTTGTTCAGTTCTCTTTCTGGGTTGCGATGGTTGATTTAGGAGTGTAAAAACAGCCTTAAATCTTATTAACCTGAACACTAAATACTCCATAGATTCTTTCCTCTATGGAAGCAGTTGCACCTTACTTATTATTATCATATATAAATTAATCTCCTTGTTGTTTGATTGTTGGAGTGATTTGTAGGGTGACTTGGAGGAAGAAGACCCTCAGACTAAGACCCCCTACCCCACCTTTAATTTTCACTCCTGATAAAATGATGTGATCAAATCTAGTCTTGACACATTTCCTTAATGGCTATGATCTAACTAGTGCTGTAATTAAATCTGGATCAGTGCATTCCTGGAATTTACTCCCCCAGAAACTTTTTTGGGTCAGTTGATCTTTTTTTGTTGTTGTTCGTTTTGGATGAAAGTGATCTATGCATTTATATGAAGTTGTACAAGAAATGTTTTAAACAAATATGATTATGGGGGTTGTCGAAAGAGTAGCTAATACCTTTGGCTTGAAGAATGTAAAAAGATTTTTTATTTTTTATTCTGTAGTGTCAGCATTATCCTGCTGAATGAGAACACTGCCATTGGGGAATACATATTGCCTTGAAATGGTGTACCTGGCCGTCTGGTTACAACAGTTTGGCCCTTGTCCAACACCTTGACTACAAGAATCAACTAATTGGTTACCATTTAATATATCCCAGACCTTGACATGCACTGTTGTTGCATGATAATCAGTGTTATTTGCTTCATCTATAAGTAGCCATAATGACTATATTTCACCAATGACTCACAGGTGTGATATATTCACTCTGCAAAATCTACATGACAAACTAATGCATGATTCACCAGAGGGTTTCTTACCCCAAGTAGGGGGTATCTTGCCTCAGTATTATTAAGGATCATTAAAGATTAAGGTTCATGCATCAGCTTCATGTACATGCAATCTTATGCTTAGATATGGTTTAGCTTTTCAGTAAATGACATTGTTCCTTGTCTCTTCTGTAAGAAAGGTGCGAGCAATTGGAAATCTGTTTCCTCTGAGTATATAATTGTCCAGCATTTTTCAATCTAATCTCTGTTTGCTGTACCTGTATTATCACTTACCACAGACAGTATTTTCCCTTAATTTAGAAATAAACAAACCTTTTGACTCAAATCATTTATAAATTATTGTCCATGGTAATTGTCTTTATGCTACATATACAGTAAATAGAGATTAGGCTGAAAATCTTGAGTTATTCCTTTAATCAAACGTAGAATAGGACCAATTGATAGCCATATGTCAATGCATAGAATTGATTGGAGTGAGAATGCCCATTCTGATAACGTACTGCCACCAGATTGTTGTCTAGAAGTCCTCATTCTGCCCTTTCAATAGGCCTGTTCTGTCCTCTGACTTCTGTGTGTGAGAGAAAAGGCCCCAGTGCATGTACTAACCTTGAAAGAGCCCAGCCTTGGCGTGCCTAAGAGTGGTAGCTATCTTTAGCTTTCGGTGGGTGCTTTCTAGTGGCCTCCTCCTCTGCCATTGCCATGTCTCTGGGCTGCCCGCTTGCTCGCCCGCCGCACACCACTGTTACTGGGCAGATTAGTTGGGAGCCTACTTCTGAGAAACACGTGTCACATGTTTTTGTTTGAGAGTGAATGACTCGGCACTTAGCTGCCCTTGATTTCGGCCAGAAGGGAATTGTCAGCTGGAGGTAATGCACACACGCCTCCACATTGCTCTGCTCTGCCTCAGCCACTGCACGTGCACACTTCTGCCTGAGTACCACTGGATTCCGCTGTGAAATGTAGGATCATAAACAGAAAGAGATCAGTAACTCTGTTATACATACTCACTACTGTTACGCATACTTCTGTTATACACACAAAGACTATTCACTTTATAGTGTGCCCTATGTCTAACACTATGTCCTGTTCACTATATCAGAGATCTTCAAATCTGGACCTTGAATTCAGTTTCTGATTCTGGATTTTGCAGTCATGGGTAGGTATGACACTTGGTCGACAGTCAGTTGCATCAGCAGTTTAATACAGGACCAGAAACTGGATTCAAGGTTCAGACTTGAAGAACTCTGCACTTCACTCTGCCTTACACACTCAATTGTGCACTATGTCTGACACTATGTCCCGTTCACTTTATAGTGCACCCTGTCTGATGCTGCATTATTCATGATGTAGTGCACTGTATTTGACACTATGCTTTATTTACTATACAGTATAGTGCACTGTATAGTAGTGTTCCCAAAACTAGGTACAGTACAGTGCACAATATCTGAAACTATTGCTGCATCTCAAACCACATACTAGCACACCAAAGAGTGTGTAAAAAACAGTGCAGTACCATTAGAAGTGCACTCATTAGTGTTGTAGGTGTATAAGTATAGAAGTATAGAAGTGTGTGGTTTGGGACGAAGCAGATGCTTTGTTCACCCTTTAGTGCACTATTTCTGACAATATGCCCTTTGCACTATACACTGCATTTTGTCTGACAATATGACATATTCATTATATAGTGCATTGTCCAAACTAGTCATAATATAGTGCATTAATTCTGAAAATATGCACTGTATCCAACACCATGCCCCATTTGTTATGCAGGGTACTCTGCCTGACAGCATGCCTGATTATAATATAGCACACTATACCTGAAACTATATCATATTCACTGAATAGTGCACTGTGTGAAACACTTTGACCTATTCACTGTTGTGCACTATACCCAAAACTATGCCCTATTCATCCTATTCTGTAAATGCAATGTTTTGAGAGTCATTTTATTGTGATGTCTGAAGACAATATCTAGTGCATTCCTGCAATTCCACAATGCACTCCAACAGGTAGTGTGTACAACGTACCCTAACAAACACAGAATATCCATGATGCACTGAGTGATTTGATTTAAAGATTCACACACAACTTTTGTGTCTAACTCGCATAATATTACAATTGCATCATCACAAACTGATGTACCATTTAGTGTGTGAAATTGTTTATTGAATCACAAATTATGTACCTATAATAGTGTTCTATGTTTAGGGCTCCTGTAGTTTTCAGTGTAGGCAATACACAAATGCAAACTGCAGAAGTCAATGCATGATTGAGAGAGATGGATGAGACTGGTACATTTAGCTAATCTAAAGTCAATAAGCCAGTTAGCTTTGTCTGGCAGGGAAGTGTCTCTTCCCACACAGTGCAGGCATGCATTAGCTTAACCGTGCTTTGCAGGATCAAATAAGGTCGGGCTGTCCTGCCAAAAGAGGCCATGCTTAGGCTTCGGAATGAGATCACTGGGGTTATCCACATTCTGTGGAGAAACCTTGTTCCACAGAGGGTCTCTGAGGTCGGGTCAGGGTCAGAACACTGCAGAAAGGATTTATTTGTGGACTTTCAGGCTCTGCAATGATGTATTGTTACCTGCAGTACTGTGCAAAAGAGATCACACCTCATTCATTACATTTCCAGTCAAAACAGTCATTAGGCTATCTATTTATCTGACGAGATTAGATATAAGATCATCCTCTTGCTTAAAGAACTGGTAAATCACATAAAAATGAGTCCAAAAATATTTTAAAAATATTAAGAAAATGGGGATCACCACTCTTGCTTCAGATCTGAAAAAAATCCACAGATGTTTTTATGTCCATCTTTCCACCAGGAGTGGACAGCTCAACACTATGAGTCTGAAACGATGTTTAGATGTCAAGAAGCTGTTACTGAGAAAAGGAAATAGACAAAAAAGAAGAAAATATGCAAATAAGACAAAGAAGCTGCTGATGTTCTTAGAGCAAGGGACGGACCACCCGAGAGTCCAGACCTCAACATCACTGACTGTGTTTGGGATTACTTGGAACATGAGAACCAGACAATAATACTGAAACTATGTAGTTGTTGAGGCGTCGGTGTAATTTTCTGTCAAACATGTTTTCTGCTTTTTTCGTAATGCTGAAAAATGAATAAAATTACACATAATGGCTGTTTCGACAAGAAGTTATATAAATGAAAGGAAGTTTCAGACTTAAGTGTTTATGTGTTTGCATGCTTGCATGCTTGTGTGCTGGTGTCTTGCATGTGCACAGGAAGTGTTTAGAAGTTGTCCTAACCTGTTTACTTTCCATCTATTTCCTCTGTAAAGTCTTAAAGCACTTTTGAATAATTAAACCCTCTTGATTTAATTTGATTGTTTAAAGCTGAGAGCATTCATAATTAAGCTCCAAAGACTCTTAGTGTGAATAATTCATCTGCAGCATAACCCTTCACTGATCTGCAAGAGGAGAGCAGAAGTGTGGAAAGTGCTCTGACTTTGAGGCAGAGAGTTCTTCTCAGAGAGAGAGAGAAAAAGAGAGAGAGAGAGAGAGAGAGAGAGAGAGAGAGAGAGAGAGAGTGTGTGTGTGTGTGTGTGTGTGTGTGTGTGTGTGTGCCTGCCTCTTTTTTCTCTGCAATGCAGTAAAGTGTGTAAGGCTGCCTGGGGAGTCCAGCTGCAGGTTTTAGAGCTGCTCCTCTTTCTCCTCTTTCTCTTCTCTTTCCACTATACCATGCGGCCTGGCGTTTTTACCTCAGTAATATCTCACAGTCCCCAGCGTCCTTTATATTCAGCTTTCTGACAGCACCACCGCTGTGACAAAGCTGCGAGCTGTCAGCCCCGTCACATACAGCCAGTGTCACTGTGACTTTGTGTATGCCCATCCGTCTGTGCAAACACGCAGGAACACAGTAACTCTTTTGAAGCCGTGGTGCTTTGATACAAGACATGTGATTAACGATTGTGTCCTCTAATAGTCACGGCATCTCTCTCTGATAGCAGCCCGCCCCCTTGGCGGAGGATGCTCTTGCTAGCTCAGGTGCTGCATACATTAATGCTGACCTACATACTGTACAGGACTGCATTAGTAAGAATAGTGGGATGAAGGAGGAGGATAGCCATCAACTCCTACACATTAGTAAGCACACAGAGGCTGCTTTAATGTTGCTGTGGTCTACATGAACTTTATTCTAATACAAAATATTGTTCAAAAGTTTTAAGCACCTGAGAAAAGCTATCTATCTGAGCAGTAATCATTTATTTGCCAAGAAAACAAAACTGTGTTATCTTAACCATTTCCACACCTCTCCTCAAGGAAGCCCAGTATTAATTGTATGTATCATCCAATACCTGGTTTGGCTCAGTCAGTGCTTCATTATGTTAAATCAGGTGTGCTAGTGATGATGTAATAATGTAATGTAATATTTCCGGCTGGAGGCATTAAGGAGAAGTCGGGAAAGCAAACTTTTTTGTTTTTCTACTTTTTACTGTATTAACCTTTATTTGTATTTATTCTAACATAGTTTTACTGGCATAAACACAGTTATTGCTGAGATAAATGATGCGAACAATTTGCCCAATTAGGTGCCCAAGAATTTTGCTTTATATATTTAAATGCCTCAAGTGTTTTCAGCATCAGCAAGATCTCAGAATGTGTGAATCTTCATCAGTCCTGTTGGACAAGCATCTTGCCCCAACAGGGATTATGTTTAAACTTGGATTATATCAAGGTTTTTCTTTAAATCCAGTTACTTTAAATCCACCAAACTTTAAAGCAAGTTTTAAAATAATTGCATTTACAACTTACTTTTTAATCCAGGTTTTACTTTCACAGTAAACCTAGATTAAATGTAATTGTTTTAAGTCAGATTTAAACTTCAATTAGGGATGACTTTTAAACAGTCATCTGAGGTCATTTATAAAAAAGAAAGAAAGCTCTGCAGATGCTAACAGGCTAATAGTCTCCTCCAATAAAACTCAGAGCTAGGCATTTCAGTATTTACGAAGGATTACTGAAACACCGAGTAGAAATCATGTTACTTTTAAGCTTTAAAGGCTTTAAAAGCCCATGCCTGAAGTTACACTATGTACGATTTGGGCATCCAGAGAACTCTCTGGTGGAAAAGTGTAATTGTATACAACACCTGGAAGAACATTAGGCAAAGTCGGTTGTGCTTTAGATCCCTTCCTTGAGCGGGTGAATCTGATGATTGCAAGTGCGTTGAAAGAATATTCAAAGAGAACTCAGTCAAAACTTGATGATATGTCTTCCAAGGATATAAGTGGGACCTTCTTTCTGAGGCTGTGTATCGTTAATGTAAACACTCCTGTGAAGTATGACCTGAGGCCTCTCACTTCTGTATAAGAAAAACAGGTGTGAAAGGGTGACTCACAGCAGCGCACACACACAAACACACACACACACACACACACACAAACACACACACAAACACACCATATTTTAATGTGTTTTTTTCTCTCTTGATTCACTAATGCAATTTTAACAAAACTGTAGATCTCTCAAAAGCAGTATTAAATTGGGTTTGGAAAGTGAATGTAAACTGCCATTAGCTTGGCACTAATGTTTCTAAAATTAAACACTGCTGAGTAGCCTAATGATATACGCAACTGGTCAGTGTTTATGAATTCAAAATTAATCTAAAATAAGCATTGTTATTTTAAATTCTTATAACATATTTGGTGTGTATTTCTAGCAATTTTCTGTGGACTAAGAACATCCAGGACTCGGCCTAGAATCTAAGGCAGAATTCAAAATTCTAACGGCAGAATGTTTCAATGTCTAACTTCCTTCTTTGCTTGTGAGAGTTGTTTTTGTAGGAGCCCAAAGCTAGTTTTCCCTCATAATTTCATAAAGATTTTATAAAGATCAGTTTGGAGACGAACATACGTTCTTTGTTAACAAGCACTTCATGGCTGTCAGAACAAAACCTCGTATCTCTAAAAAAGGATCACTTTAAAGGAGAACGAAAAAAAACTTTCTTAACTTTCAGTGGAAATCAGTGCAGGAGTGATTCATTCAAAGCAATTTTGGAGCATTTTTACTAGTCCATTCCTCATTCAGTTTTAACACAACATAAATGGTAGCTAGTATTTTCAAATTGTGTCAAAAAACAAAAATCGTTACAAATGGAGATTACTTACACTAGCAAATCCATCATTATGCATCATCAAAATGAATAGAGGGTCAAGGTTGTAATCACAGATTAAGGTTTTAATTGCAGATTTGTTAATCCATGTTTAAAACTAAGTGGTCCGACAGAGCTCAGTTGGAAATAAAGCCTAGATTAATTACTTGTTGAGAAGCTCTAAACTCTGCTTAATTTAATTTTTCATAGTAATGCTGTCTTCACTGTTATTTTAAAATTCTGTAAAACAGTAAAACTTACTCTTCTATGAATAGGTGTGTCCACACTTTTGACTGCTAGTGCATATCATATTTACTACTCTTTTCCCATAATCATTCTCTGAAGTCCTTTACATAGAATAGCTTGTTTGTTGGGGTGAGGCTCTCTGCTGCCTGCAGACTCTCCACACCAGCTTAATGAGGCTGTAATGAGGGAAAGGTGCGGAGAGGGGGAACAGTGGCCTTCAGGCATGGCTTACTCCACACGTATGGTGAGCTACCCACACACACATCATCATCATGAGTCCACATCATCCTGCATTTCTGTGGAGCCTCACTGCCATGGAGGATTTATAGTAAGCACTGACCTGTGCTCCTCTGGCTGACATTATCACAGGCTTCCTGCCAATGCTCTGCTTAGCTCTGTTAAGCGAAATTACAACAAATTCAGAGCATATCACCTATGTCGCAGTGAGATGGGAGGGTCAAATACCAGCCATACTCAGAATGCTTTCACTATTTGTAACAAGGCACAAGATGAATATGGTTGTCATATTTAGCAAACCTGTCTCACAATGAAAAATGTTTAAGCTTGTTCTGTTCAGCTTAGAAAGTTTTGGAAACAGACCATGCCATGTAAATGCAAGCAAGCTTGAGATGCTGGTGGTTTTGTAACGTGTTTTGACTTTTCTTGATGGGTTGATATCATAATGTTAAGTTTCCTAATGGTTTAACAAGTGACCTGTGACTGGTGCATTTGCTAGTTTCCTAATGAGATCTAAAGCGGTACTACAGGAAACTAGTGGTCACTAATGGTAAGTATTAAGAAAATTCCCATTGAAGCAAAAACCTTTAGGTTTAATGCTTCTGATGGTCTTTTTTCAGCAGAGATCTCCAGTGTTAAAGGGAAATTCCACAGAAACCTCACAGAGCCAGAATTGTTCAGACTGGTGGTGATAGGAATCAGTGGTGTAGTCCTAAAAAAATGATATACCATAAATCTGTGCCAGCCCAGCACCAGCACCAGCCCAGAACACACAGTGAACAAATAAACTGTAGTGTTCTTTGTAATTTCTATTTATTGGCACAGTGGGTAGCGCTGGTCACTCACAGCAAGAAGGGCCTGGGTTCGGTTCCCTGGTCGGGTGACCAGGGTCCTTTCTGTGTGGAATTTGTATGTTCTCCCCGTGTCTCGGAGGCTTTCCTCCGAGTACTCCGGTTTCCTCCCACAATCCAAAAACATGCGGTCAGGTCAATTGGACACGCTAAATTGCCCCTAGGTGTGAATGTGTGTGTGAAAGTATATGTGTGTTTGCCCTGTGATGGACTGGTGACCTGTCCAGGGTGTTTCCTGCCTTCCGCCCAATGATAGGCTCCAGCACCCCCCACAACCCAGAAAGAAAATGTGTGTGTGTCAATTTATTTCCAATATAAAAAAAAATACTAACACTATTAAAAAAATCAGACCTTAGATATTTACAAGGAAGCTATTATGATCTATTTAAGGCATTAATAGAGATAAGAAACTAAATGTATACAAAATCATCATTTATATGGTACTTTCTGTTGGGAGGTGGCTGGCCCAAACTCTAACCCCTACATTTCAACTTGGCAAAATAATAATAAAAAAAAATATATATATTTTAAAATGTTTATTTTTCCAGTGTTTTAAGAGCTGTTTGATTTCTTTTAAGGTGAAGTTGAAAGATGTAGATTTATCATGAGCTTAATTTAATTAAAAAGAAAATTAAGGAGGAGCCTTGTTTTAGCATCCTTGAGCACTTAGATCCCATTGTTTTAAAGTAAAGTCTGAAAATCAGTGTTTAACATTACTGCAATTAAGTAAAGTTAATTAAAAGTAACTTAAGTAATTGTTCTATGTTGTAATAATACGTATTATGTGTGTAAACTGTTCAAATCTGTGTTCACTACTCATATACTAGCTAGTGTTTTTGAGTGATGCTCAAAATGAGTTAAAATTGTCACTACTAAAACAGTCACTACTGAAACATTTGGCAACGTTTTGGTAGTGTTGTGATGGTTTTGGTAGTAACAAAATGGGATGTTCACTCATGTGTTTTAATAAACAAACATAAAGGACTTGAGGCTAAATCCAAATCAGTTAAAAGTCCAAATTGTGTTTTCCACTTTGACTTTGGGCCAATTTATTAGAATGTTCAATATAGAGAGAAAGAATGAGAGAGGTGAATGTGTGTACAATTCATTTTTTATGTGTACAATTTAATGTACAACAGTGGTGTAGTTTGGGTTTTCATTGCCATGACAGTGAGTCAGAGATCCACAAGCTCACATAAACAACTTCTCTGATCTTTATGCAACATTAAAAAAAACCCAAAATACAAATCCCTTTTTTAACTCTTGACCGCCCTCTTGTTTATAAATGATTTTGAATATTTTGGCATTATTTTGAAGCCATAGTCTGTGTTTTACAAAACTTTTCATAGCAGTATCATTGTAAAGAAATCAGAGTTGGTGGTCTTTCTACAATTAACCACTTCACAGCAAACCACTCTGAATTACTTTGTTTACATCATAATTATTGAATTATACAGAAACTCTGAATAATCAGTGGATTTCCCCTATAGGTTCTTGAAGTTCTCTCATCTAATTGATTCCCTGCTAGTTGACACCACTTTCATACTGAAGTTCACAGATTTAATTGGGCCTTTGTATTTTTAAAGTGCCTCTAAAGAGTCTCAAATGTAAAATTAAATCAGACTGTGTACATTAATGGCTGGTGTAACCTTAAAAATTACATTCGAAGCCAATTTAGCACTGTAGGGTTTATATGAACAGTGCTGGTTTTTCTTTGTTGCATACTTTTGCTGGGAATTGGGACTGTCTGTGCAAAATATTCCCCTTGATGTTAGAAATTTGAACTTGAATAATATCTGATGCACATTTTTAATGGGCAAAATAAAACTACACTCACTTGCCCCACTTAGAATGAATCATGCAGCTGCTCCCACAAATGAAACAATTACGTGAGTCATGATGGCTTTCAGAGTTTCACTTGTGGGTTCTTGTTGAAGCAGGCTGAGATTAGTTTACCTCCAAAAATGGTAATGAGCAGCAGGCAATAGACAGTCTACTGGTTTGTGTCTAATGGAGAGCATTAGGGCCAAGTGATGAAGAAATGGAAAAAGTACCCGCTGTCATCTGTGCTTCGCTGCTCCTTGAAAATCCTTTTGCCATCTTTGGGAAAGACCTGGATTGAGGAAATGTGAACTGAGTGTGTCTTTTTGTTGTTAGAAAAGAATTACATATGCTCATATTCTTCTGCTGCTTCTGTGTAGTTGGCAAATGAAAGTAGTTTGTGATGTCCTCTCTCTGAGGCCTGAACCAAACTGGAGAGCCAGAAAATAAAGGCCACAAAGGCTCTTGAAAGGACAGGACACTACTGTGATGAACAAAGGCAGCTCTATGGAGGTGTCCGCGTGGGGCCAGGGAGTAAATACCAGATCAGCTCCACATGCAGTCATGTGAGGAACCCTGCTTGGTTCCCAGCCTTAGCTCAAAGCTGACCCACACAGCACATGATTAACAGCTACCTGAACACTCACCTGGAGAGGCTGCCAGCTGCTAGCGTGAAAAGGTTATGGCTGCCAGGCTTGAAGGGAGGGTGGTTCTTTTTCTAAGCCAGACCTTTGAAAAGGGTGAGGGTGTGAATGCCATGAAGAGGAGAGCTTAGCAAAAACCACCCTATTCAGGTCAGAAAACAGTACACTTTATAGCCTATTGAATGGAAGGCTCCAACTCATTGGTTTAGCACAGTCATGCTCTGAATCCCTTGCAATTAAAAGAATAATTCAGTGTTTTTTAAACCTGATCTCAGTTTGCTACATCTGCTCCGTAGGGTTAATTACCACAGACCATCACTTTGATGTGCTTCTCAGTACTTAGAAAAAGAACAGAAAATGTGCTGACTTGAAAAACACTTTACAACAGAAGCCAGTGAGCAGGTGCTGAAACGTTTTCTCATTGGCTTCTGCAACCTCAAGTAAAAAAAAGGTCAGGACAGTATCTGAAATGCCAATGAAAAACAAAAAGCAGTCATGTGTTTAAATTAAAATGGTACAAAGAAAAGATATCTAATGTTTTCATTGTTTTTGTCAATATATCCTCATTGTGAAATTGATGCCTGCAACATGTTCTGAAATTGTTGGGAAAGGGGCAATTTAAGACTGGAAACATGGTGAAATGTTCAGAAAACAACAGGTGATGCATTTGTGCTTGGGTATAAAAGGACTCCAGTAAAGGCCCAATACATTTTAAGTGAATATGTGTCAAGGCTCATTACTTTGCCAAAAAATGGAACAGTGAGTAATCCAATAATTTCAACATTCCTCAACAAGTGATTGCAAGGATTGATTTCACTTTTTACAGTGCATCATGTCATCAAATGAGAAATCTTGCGTAAAGGGCAAAGCTGAAAAACAACACCTGAATGCCTGTGACCACATGGGTTTGGGAATACTTTGCAGTGGTGGACGAAGTACACAAGCCATGTACTTGAGTTAAAGTAGAGAGACCCAAGGTAAAATATCATTCCAGTAAAAGTAGAAGTCCTCCCTTTAGACCTCCACTTGAGTAAAAGTATTTGTCTTCAAATGTACTTAAGTATCAAAATTAAAAGTACTAATAGATTAATTATGACTCTAACGTCCTATTATCATTTTTGTAACAAGACTAGGTGAACCAATCTCTTGGTAAACCAATCTTTTAAAAGAATGTCATTAATTAGTCTGACACTGATGTCTATTAAAATTATCATGAGCACAAAACACTGAAGGCAAACAAAAAGACACAAGCCAGTCACAACTGCATATGTGTACATATTTCTATATTGTGGTCTATTTACACAAAGCTGGCTTAGTTCCATCATTTATGTTGGCATAGGCACTCCCAAAATTTTGTGCTGCTGCACTGACGTTGAACTGTATGCTTGCACTGGGTAGGTATGTCCAACAGGTCAAAACAAGCTCAAAACAAAGTGCAAACCTGATTGGTGCGTTTGCTTCACGTTTCTTTTGTTTTGGCATGTTACATTTTTATACACACCTAAGCCAAAAGGAACAACAGAATTCGCATAATGTAGTTGAGTAAAAAGTAAGATATTTGACTTTGAAATTTAGTAGAATGAAAGTTAAAAAGTTGCTCACAATGGAAATACTTCAGTAAAGATACACAAAAAACTACTTAAGTACAGTAGCGAATTACATCTACTTCGTTACTGTCCACCACTGATACTTTGACAAACCATTGTCAGTTAACACTGTTTGTGGCTGCATCCACAAATACAAGTTAAGGCTGTACTATGCACAGCAGAAGCAATATTTTTACAAAGTCCAGAAATGCCACTGATTTCTCTGGGCTGCAGCTCATCTAAAATGAACTGATGCTCACTGGAAATGTGCGGTTAGACTAGTCAACATTTTATATTATTTACATTGTGTACTCTGGGCCAAAGAAGAAAAGAATCATCCAGATTGTTACCAGTGTAAAGTTCAAAAGCCATGGTCTGTCATGGTATGGGGGTGTGTTAGTGTCCATGGCAGGGGTAATTTACACATCTGAGAAAGCACCATTAACACTGAAACATATACATTTTGGAGCAACATATGTTGTCATCTAGATGATATCTTTTCCAGGAACATCTATGCTTCTTTTGACATGACAACACCAAGAAACATTCTGCATGTGTTACAACTGCATGGCTGCGTAATCAGAGAATGCAGGTGCTAGACTGACCTGCCTATAGTCCAGTCTCCCATTGAGAATGCGTGGCACATTATGAAGTTTAAGATATGACAGTGAAGGCCCCAGATAATTGAAGACTTGTATAATGGACAAGTGGCAAAAAAATCTACTCATAAATGGATCAGTTTGTCTTCAGTCCCCAAATTATTCTTAAGGTGATGTTACACAGTGGTGACTATGCTTTGCAGGCATCAAATTTGGAATAAATGATTATGAAAAAAGTCCTGTTAATTTCTAAACACAAGGAAATTATTGGCCATGGTAATTGATCAAATGCTACAGATGCAGCAAGTGGAGATTAAGCTAAAAAACACTGGCTTATACCTTTAACAAATGACTGGATGCCAATAAGAATAATTTCAAAACATTTCACAATTTCAGGGCTTATATTATAAAAACTCACCTCCCTGCACAGCTTAATCTGGTTTATGAACTTCTTTAAGATCGGTGTGATTTGTATTGTGAGGCTGCAATAATAAAGGATGGGTGTTCTTGAAGGTCTGCTGACTGACAGGCTAATGTTTGTCACTCTCCTGATAAAGAGGACCACTTTAAACACTCTTTGGGGCAGATATGTCACATGAGCACCCGCACTCACGTGGGCTTGGCTTCACACGTGCGTTATGCTCTCCCTCTCAACATGGCCCCACTTAGCCATCTCCATGGCTGGTTGAGCAATAAAGGCAGATTTGATACAGCATACAGTAAGCCTGCAAGGCCAGGGCACTCACTGCATGGGTGGAAGTTATGGGCTGCCAAAAAGAGAGGAGTGTTCCACATGCAGCATTACACCAAGAGTAATGCAGGAGAACAAGAGATCACCCACCCACACTAAAAACTGCTCTACTATCAGATAATAAACAGAAACTAGAGAGAGAAGGGCCCTTAGGGTGGGCAGGCAGCGTACAAGTGGAGTAATGGATTCTTTTCATCTCCAAGAAATACAAATAGAGTCCTTGGTTTTCTACTAAGCTACCCTTATAGTACTCTGCACACTTCACTTGAACTACCAATTAGCAGTCCTGCTTTGTGGTCAGACACATAACACATTTCCACAGTTATTACAGGCACTCATGTCTAAACTGTCGGCTAAATCTGATTATAATGAAAAGCACATAACAGTTATTGCCAAAATAAATAAGCTGAAAGACAAAGCCATCTGCAGTACAGGAAAGGGGGGCAAAACCTAACATATTTCAGCTTTTGCTTAATAATTTTACAAGCATTTGAGCAAGAAAAGAATATTTTATACAATAGCAATCAACACATCTCTGCTACAAATGAAAGAGTGAATTTTGTTTCATCCTCATAACGTTGATGAACAATTCAGCCGATAGTGAGTGCAAATGTTACAGCTGCCCCCAGAAGGTGGGGTTAATTGTAACAAACTGAGGGGCTAGGTGTGATTGGTAAAAAGGGCTGGCATTTAAATACACTTTCCAACCTGAATACCTAAAAATAAATATAAGTGAAAAGAGAGTGTGCCAAAAACTGGGAATGTATGTTTGGCCAAATATCACCATAATAGAATTGAAATATATTTTCTTTACATTAAATCTATATTGTGTTTTGATTCATCTGTATGATAAAACTTCCCAACTGGACTGTATTGAATGCATATGAAGGGGAATATGAACTTTTCTCATTGTTAACTTTAGGAAGCTTAGTTGTAACACTGTGTTAAAACGAACCCCACCATGTGGAGGTTGTAATTTAACCTGGCTAGCTCTTACTGAGAGTTGTTTACCTGCATCAAAATGACACTATGTGACAAACACAAAAAGGGTGGTTAAAATAACATTGGTGTGAATTCTGTGACATATATGCACAACTCAATAATTGGAAAACACTTATGAAAAAAGTTATTTTTATGGTTTTAAAACAGTCTTTACTATGATTCTCAGGAAACATCTATCTGATTGCTGTGAAACTATGTAGATGAAGTGGCTATGGAAATATGCAAAGATTATCAAAAGCACTCAAACCTGTTTAACTACATAAAATGTTCATGTTAAGTTTGATCCCATGTTAGGTTGCGCTCTCCTATACTGTGCAAAAAGTCTGAGGAAAATGATACGTAAAACTGTATTTCTGTGCATTAAGCAATCATTTGTTAAAAAATAAAATAATCATCAGAATAAAAACAATAAACAACACATTGTGATTTGATGTGTGTGAGTGTGTTGGCTCAGCAATCTCCAAACCTCTCCTCGAGAAAACACTGTCTTTACCCTTATTATACAATAGCTCAGTTAATCAATCCTTCATCAAATTAAATTAGATGTGTTGCTTCCAACCATATCAATAAGTTTTTTTTAAAGCAAGAAATTCTTGTTATCTTTAATTGTTTAATGCTTAATTCTATTTATTATTGCCCAGATAAGCAGTTTTAAACAGGTTTCAAGTGGGTTTTATACAGCACAGCTGGGGTGATCTTGTTGTTTATCAGCACAGTGGGAGTGTAGTTAAGCAGAAAGCTACGCTATTCTTAATGAGTTCAGTTCATTAAGGCTTCTGAAGATCTGCTGAGACAGAGGATTCTTCTTTTTATGGCCCCCCAGACAAAATCGAGTTGGTGTCATTACCTTAATGAAACTAGTATTGGGTGCTGAGTTTTTGCAGATTTTACAATTCCATTTATGTCCATTGAAATTGCTCACTATAAGGAACATGCCAGTGCTTATGCCAAAGAGTCTATCTTTATCCTTTAAAAGCATTCATGAAAAATTAATTTAAAAGCACATTTTTTGTTTACATACAGGATTCTCAGGATTCTCATAGTTGTTGTTTTCATCCCCCAGTTTTAGCTCCTCCCCCTCAACAACAGCAACAAAAATGTTTAAAAATAGTGGCAAATCAGCTGGAATCAGCTGACGAGCATTTCCAGGGCCAGGCTATGACTCTGACTAAGCTTGAGGATTCTGTAGCATCTCATTTCCACCACAGTGCGTTAATCCCCCCCAGCACAACTCCCAGAGATGCTTGGGCAGATGGGATGCAGGGTAATCCTGGCATGAGATCTTGAGACCTGGTGGAGAAAAGACTGCAGATAAAGACAAACATTGAAAAACATTTTGCACGCCTGGGCTCGTCAGAGAAAAATCATGGACGTCCAAAAGGGCAGAAACAAACAAAGGCCTTAAAAAAACCTGCTGGTTTTGAATGCAAGGTAAAGTCAAAACAACTATGACTGCCAAGCGCTCTATTTTTAGGAAGGCACAACACCGAAATCTCAAAGGGTTTAGCAGGAAACAACTCGATTATGGTGCAAAACGTTTAAATTATCATGGGAATATGTTATTGTGGTGCAGCCATCCATCTCCACCAAGCTGTATGGATTGTGCCTGTCACAAGGCTGGAGATATCCTCACACCAAGGATATGGTGCCAGAGAACTCCTACTTTTTGAATACATCCGACAATTCATATTTAATGGTAATAAGCAATCTTTGAATTTTGCTTGATTGGATGATAAATGTTGGTACGTTCACAATTAACACATGCATTTCAGTATTGGCTCTCTATAAAGGAGGCAGTAATACTTGAGAGGCCCCTTAAACAATGAACTGTGTATTTGGTCAAGATTCGTTTCATCCAATTTCCCTTGTGTCCCATTGAAAAACGTTGCTAATTCTTGGTCACTCACAACCTACAAAAGAACACACAAGCTGCGACACATGGCAGTGTCTAACACCAAGACTATAATGCAAGAAGATTCATTTTCATTATCTTAATAAGTCAAACAATACATATTTCATGGCAAATTGTCCGTAAGATTTGCTTTATTACATCAGTAAAGAACTGTTGTTACAGTCAGAACACTTTGGTTGAATTATGAGCTTCTCACACAAACATTTTGGTTTTTGTTTACTACAAAAGATGCCATAATTCTGATCCACTGATCAGAGCATAGAAACAGGTTTGAGCTCCATCCTATTGTTAAAGCTCAGAAGACAGCCATTTCACAGCTACAGTCTGACAGCAATGTCTTGGCTAGCATGGTGCTTCTGGATCAGGTTGTTATTCTGGGCCTCCAGGGAGAGCAAGACTGCACTGCAGTGTGCTTCTCTGCAAAACCCTTTGAATAAGCACACAGATTTATGACCCACGCTATCTGGCTCTGGGACTCTTGCTGATTGCCCCTCTCCGTCCGTCTCCAGCCCCCCAGACCAAACTCCCATTTCAGCAACCTTGGCAGCTTTATGGGCCTGAGGAAAATAATGCAGGGTAGACAAATCCCCGCCTTGTGACATCGTCCACTAAGCGATAAACACACTGACATCACCCACGCTGAGAGCCTTCATTACACACATGCAGTCAGAAAGCCTGAGCCTGGCTGCTTTCAGCAGAATCATCCTGAGGCCTTCAGCTTTTACAGACATATTTCTCAATACAAAACCCACAGCAATATGTCAATTAACAGTCACCTTGTTTACCTTGGAGAGAGCTCAGAACAACATAAAAACAGGAATTCTTCAAGGGTTCTTTAGTAGACAAAGGTTATAGAGTACTGTGCAAAAGAGACCACCCTTAATTAAGTCATTAAGTATGAGTTTCATTTTTCAGGAGATATTTCTGAAGAGACTGAATATAAGATAATTCACTCACACTCACAAGTTGCATAAGGAAGGGAAAGTGAAAAAAGTGAAAAAAAGACTTTCCAAAACTAGACCTCAGAGAAATGGGACTGTTAACAACCATGTAAGACCTATTAGACCACCAAAATTGTCGCAATCAGGTATCCAACACTTAAACACTTTCATCGTTGAGAGACAGGAAAACATTAAGCACCACTTTTTCTTCAGTTCTGAAACAATCCAAGTGTTTCTGTCCATCCTTCCAGTGTGAGAAGACAACATTATGAGTCTGAAAGGATGTGCAGCTGTCAGGAAGCTGTTACTGAGAAAAAGAAACTGACAAAAAAGAGGAAAATTTACAAATCAAGCAAAGAAGCTGCTGGTGTTCTCAGAACAATGATCTGACCACCCCAGAGTCTGAATGTGTTTCGGATTACTTGGATCGTGAGAAGCAGAAAATAGGACTAACTTCTAAGACTGAACTTTGGAGGTATGGAAAAATACCTGTGCAGATTTCTTGGAAATACTGAAATTAACTGGTGTTAATTTGTGTAAAGGTGTAATGAAGGCAATACGTGGACACACTAAATAATGGAACAAAAATGTACTTGTTGAAGCTTCTGAGTAATTTTCTGTTGAGTATGTTTTCTGCTTTTTTCCTAAAGCTGAAAAATGGATAAGTTCATTTTAATGGCCATTTTGACTGCTGTGTAAATAAATCAGTGAGTGTCTCTGACTTTTGCACAGTACTGTATACAGAACATTGCAACTTTAAAGAATCATCTAAATGCTTGAATAGTTCATTGCACGGCTGAATTATTCTCCATAATAAAGAACTTATTTAAAATGGTTCTATATATACCACTTTGTACAGAAAAACGGGTCCATTATTGTTGCCAAAAAACTTTTCTATACCATAAGGATCATTTCACCCAAATGGATCAAAGTCAGTTTAAAATATATTTTAAGCCTTTATTATGTTTCTTTTATGAACACAAATTCCATTATGTCACTACCAAAACAATCATAACACTATCAAAACTTTACTAAATGTTTCAGTAGTGACTGTGTTACAATTTTAGCTCATTTTGAGCATGACTCAAAAACGCTAGACAGTACATGACTTGCAAGCACAGCTTTAAACAGTTGTACAAACATAAAATAATAATATTTTTATATTAAAACACAAAAGGTTTACTTATTTGCAGAAAATATGTGTTGTGATGGTGACAATTCTTAATATTACACACTGATTCTCAGACTTTGGGACACATTTACTTTAAAACAATGTGATTTAACGGTTCACCATGTGGCCATGAGTGACAGGGATGCAGTCTCACTTCCTGCTCTAAAATGCAGGGAGGTGGCTAAAATAAGGCTCTGCCTGTGGACTAAAACTTTTTGTGTGTTGGTATTGACATGAAAATGTGGGGCAGAATTTGTAGAATAAAGTATTTTTTTTACAAAATTACTTTCTGATAAATACATGTCTTTCAACTTCACTTTAAAAGAAATCAAGATGATCTTTTTGAGAGAAAAGAGGAAAAAAAAAGTAGGATTTTCATGAGTTGAAATTTAGAGGTTCTGGTTTGTGGCAGACACATCCCAATAGTGCCCTATAAATACTGATTTTGTATATATTTATCTTATTACTATCTCAGTAAATGTCCTAGGTTTAGGTAGGTCACAATATAATCCTTGTAAATAAGGTCGAAAAACTTGTTTTTTAAGTTCCAAACAGTTTTTTAAGGGTTCATATAGTTTTTTAAGGGCTCATATAGAATCCTTGTAGGCTTGGCGCACTGCTTAATATTGACCCAACCAGCCCAGTGTCCTCACTGTCCCTTCCGTCACCCCACATGAAATGCACACAGAGCCACAAAGGCAATTAAAAGCTCTTGGAGAGCTCTTAGAGGTCACCCATGGTTACAGGCTCACAGTTGCTGTGGCGATAAATAAAAACGTCTGGCCCATTTTGACTGAGTAGCCGACTATTCTGCAGAAGGGGTCTCCCCCAGTACCTTAGCACCCTTTTTAATGTGTGAAATTGTAGCCTGAATGAGGCCAGGGCTGCATCCTGGGATAGCAGCTTTTGATGCTTTTGTCCTGTTATCTTCAACAGTTATGATAAAGTACTTAACAGCTGCTCGTAATTATCAGCTTTGAAAAGCTATTGTTTTGCGTATAAACATCATTTGTAAGAACGTTTCCAAATTAGACTAAAGAAATGGGAGTTGTGAAACAGACCTATGAAAACGGGAATATTGTTGTGATATTATGAGGCTCTACACTCTATGAATGAAGCAGAACTGAAGTGTATTAACATGAGAGCTGGGAATACCAGGGGAACCCACTCTAGTTTGCACGTAACTCAATTTGAAGGCTACACCTGACAGCTTGTGATTCCCCAGCTTAATCCTTCATAATCCCTCCGGCTCTTCCTCTCTTGTTTTTATTTCAGTTGTTGTGATTGTGCCAACTAATTCCACCGAAATGCAATAGCAGAGAAAGTGTGAAACACTAGATGAGATACTCTCTAGTGTCCCATTCTCGCTCCACTTTACGCAATTAAACTCATTTTATTGGGCAGAAATGAATGTGCACGTCAATGCATTGTTTGTTTTTGGTCCATTTTCCTGCAGGAAGTGTGAAGGCTTCAGAGGCGTGCCAGCTCCCATTGCCAATACACAAAGCCCTCACTGTATAGTAATTAGTCAAAGTTATCAGTTGTGCTGTTCAAATTCCATGGCAAATGCGCCTGGAAAGTGTTTACACAACGTTTTTGATGGCCAGATTGCTGGGCGTTCCATGTTGGATGCTGGACACAGCGGGTCAGGCTGGGCGTGTGTGAGTGGAAATACTCCCCAGGGCTCTTTTAGAGTGAGCAAAGTACATTACTGTTCTACCAATAGTTCATCTCATCTCATCTCAACTTTTCTAATCATGGCTATGCTATACTGACCTGAGGGAACATGAACAATTTAGAGCGTTTTGGAGTGCCTCTTTGTTACATAACTTTATCGCACTTGTTTGGAGTGGACTTGTTATGGAGTATGGCTTTTGTAATTCTTTGGCTCTTTTGGGACAGTGTTATATCTCTTGTCCTGAAAACAAAAAATTGCATAACAATGATGTAATATCAAATCTCTTTAATTACTGTTTTTCCTTACTTGACATTAAATTGAATTACACTGACATGCATTAATAGTATTTTTTATTTGTTTGCTTGTATTACCTCCCTACTAATTTTCTTAGAAACACATCCTGCTTCACCATCATAAGGCCTAAGCAAGACAAGTGATAAAAGACCATATTAATAAGGAATTAATTAACCTCAATTGATGAGTCAATAAAATTAGTAGTACCAGTTTATAATAAGGCTCTATTTATGAGTAGTTTAAAATTAGTTTATTAATGGTTATTAATATGGTCACCTTAAAAATCATCAATAAGCAATTACAACAGATAAATAAAAAGGGCAACAGTGAACTGTTGCTTGCCAAATAGTGAGCCCACATTGATCTATGGTGTTAAAGCTCAGAACTTGCTAGTTGCTTATCTTACTTTGTTTTCTTCATCAGTCAGCATTGTACCTGAGAGCTTCATCTGATATTCAAATTCATCAACTATAACAACTCACTGTTGCCCTCCTTTTCATTTATGTGTTTATAACTGCTTATTACTGATTTGACCCTATTAATAACCATTAAAAGTTTAATTCTAAACAATTCATAAAGCCTTTATAAGGGTAGTCTTATTGTAAAGTGGTACCAAATCAACCAATACCTAACTAAGAAAATCAAGACAAATTTTTGCATTATATATTCATACTGTTATATAATATTCTGTTGGACTCAGGTGGCTATGGCAAACCTTTTCTGTCAATCATTTGTTTGTTGACACTGAACTGTGTTTTCAACCATTGTAATAATAAAGATCCACCTTTGGTCAAGAAGTATTACTTCCATACTAATGTTCTTGGAAACATATTTGATGTCTAGCTAAAGCATCATAAGGCCCAAGCAACACCATGTATCAAATGACCAATATGCCTATTTTTAAAAGAACTCAGGATGTCACTAAACACTTTATATCATTAACCCAATACATGACAAAGAGCAGGTGGGCTCTGTTTCTCACTTCTATAATCTACGAAGAATTCCACTGGTCGGCCGTTTTTTTGTTTGTTTGTTTTTTTTTCATGTCATTACAGAGTAATAAGCCTTAGTATGAATTTTTTTGGGGTTAAAGTCAAGAACATTTTTTCCTTCTCCTGTAAAATTGACATTGTGTGTATACAAGGTTTTTTTTACAACAACAGGCTGTTCTATGCTAAAATTCAGAATAAAATATTCAGTATTATTGCGATGTTTAGCTTCCCAGCTGAGGGAAAGGAGGATTCTTGTTTGTTTTCAGCACTAGAGTACAGTGCCTCTTCTTAATTAGGCAGCTCAGCAGGGTGCCCTGCTTCTTATCCTGCATTCTTCAGATAACATTGAGAGAACTGGTTAGGTGAAATGCCATTGTTCACAAGCCTAGCAAAACCATTTAGCTGTGAATTCTTCAGTTCCCTTCTCTTCTCAAATCACACTGACAGCCAGAGGTCACAGTGATTGAGGAGAATTATCAATGTGGAAAGCTGGGTAAAGACTGCTGTGGTCAATAAAATCATTAGACAGTTGGTGTCCCTTTCAGTGAAGCTGATGAGTATTGGGTATCGACAGATGTGATGCTGTAATGAACAAACTGTGGTCAGCTGTGTTCATTTATTTTCTCAACCCCCAGTCTTTAAAAAAATATGTACATGATGCATGTATTTAAGTCAATGGAAAGCAATGCATGTACATGACTCAAGACTATTTGATTACTCCATTTGTGAATGCATGTATAATTATGAGGGATATAACAACACAGTGAATCGAGTTGTATGGAATTGTATAGCAGTGTATTGTTTTGGATCATTGTATTGTGATTAGCGTGTTATCTTGTGGTTTGTGTGTTAGCTTGTGGCTGGTGCATTAGATCAGGACATATAAAGCGCAATGTTTGGATCAAAAAATGCAATTTTATAATGTTGAAAGCTCTAATAAACAGAAAACAGAAACATTAAGATATTAAAGGGGAGTTCCACTTAATTATTGAGGTGTCAACAAAGCCATTCTGAGAAGTTTGATATGAAATTGTTTATTGTAGAGAAGCTTACTGATTCTTTCTTTAGATTTCCTTACAGTGGTGGTGAAAGGAATCAGGGGTTGCGACAAAAATATGCAACACAAATATATTTTAGTACTACCCAAAACCTCTAGTGAACCTACAGTGTCTTCTGAGTTTTACATGTAATGTTGATGACGGGAAAATAGTAATAAATCTGAAAAAAATAAGTTTTCTTTTGTGACTATACCCTGCATGTACCTCCCCACCATAAAGACATAAAAATCATTTTAGGCCAAATGTTCAGCACAAAGCTATCAGAAAAGTCTCAGACATCAGGCATTAAAATTTTATGTCATAACTTTCTGTGATGTAGCTTTTAGGGGCATTAAATGCTTCAGACATCTGGTTCCTATCAACACCACTGTGAACAGTTCTGACTCAGTAAGTTTCTCTAGAATGGAACACTTCACATCAAACCATTCTGAATATAAATGTTTTCATCTTAAATTAATTATGTGATTTTTAAAAAAAAAATGGAATTCCCTTTTAACATGAGGTATATTTTCAGCCACTTCTTATTTTTGATGTACCGGAAAATGTACCAAAGCAAGACATCACTGTGTCATATTGTAACTGAATAAAACGATCCATCTGGCAAGTTGCATTTCATCCTCTTACTGATCCAAAGGCCCCTTGACATTACCCCAGTAACCTTACCAAAATCCTGCTCCAATAAATCAGTCTTGCTTTATTTCCTTGCTGCAGTTTGGCTTAGCCCAAAACCACATCACTAATTAATCCAATCAGGCCTGAAGCAGCTGCCTCACTGGGAAGTTGAGAGTAAAGTAAATGGATTTGGTGTCTGACAGTGCTCCGGTGGGGGTTGGGGCTCACACCATTTGCTGTAACACATACGTTTACCAGAACACAGGAACATCCCGCTCATAAAAACGTAATTATGTCCTAATATTTCAAGTATCTGTGTTTATTTAGATCTACACCCCAATGTGTGAATGAATATAACATTTTTAAGTTAATAAAACTCAGACATTTTGTGCAGCTTTTATACCTATGTTTCCTGATTTCCAGTGGTGATAACTGAGTTAAACTGCATTAGTGTATTGGATATGCTTTATTGGCTTCTAAATTCTGTGCAAGTTAAATATTTTGCTGTGTTTAGTTTAACAGGGTCTCCAGTTGGACATCATTTCTGCGCCAAATGAAGCATTCTTTCAGACCACACTCACAGGCCAGCAGTGACATCATCACAAGCGCTGCATCTATAAATAGGTCTATGACGACTGCTATTTTGGTGTAATGTTTCATCACCCAAGGACACAGCTGTATGTACGTTCTAATCTAGTAGATATGTTAAACAGGGTAAAATTCCTAGCTGAAAGGCAGTGCACAGCAAATGAAACTCTGATACATATGATACCTCTGAATATCAAAGGCCTATTGATTCTCCAACAAAGCAATATGCAAGGAGAAGGATCAGGTCTCACTGGATTGCCTTATAGCTAGGTGCTCCATATTTCTAATCCCACAGACTGAAACTGGTCTCCTAAATGGCCCTTCCTGGAAGTCCAAATAGACGTTTTTCCATGAACTAAATTAAGAGATGTTTTTATGCTTAATTTGTGTCAAAGTCATCTATAATTTATTCATTCCTTAGCATTACAAAAAAACAATTATATTTACAGTGTGTAAAAACAATCAGGTTTCCCAACTAAAACTTGCTTTAAGTGTGAACAGGTTTCATTTCCAATGTTAATTCCACAACTAGCTTAACATAAACATTTATATAGTCTCTTATTCTATCAGCACTGGCAATCGGTCTAATAAAACTGAAATAAAAGGCGTTTTTGTGAGGTGTTGCTGAAAGAAAATCAAAGTGTTGCCAAGCTATGGTCCTCAACCTAGGCTCTTCCCTTCTTGGAGGACACACATATGAACAAAAGGCATAGGCTTTATAGGCTTAAATTCTGTTGATACTACAGCCTATCAGATCTATCGCAGATTCCTCAGATACAAAGGGCAGCTGCCCAGCAAATACTAAGTATAGAAGAAAGCAGTTCAATACTGTGTGACACATAAAGGTCAAATCCATTTTCTCCTGACCCCATGGCCATCTGGAACGATTCCTTTGTTAGAGATTTGCCACAAAATCCTGCAATAATATCAAGACCGTTTTGTGGAGGTTCACAAGTGAGATATCAGTGTCCTGAAAGTGTCCCTACGCAGCTCATCTCTTTTTCTTGCTGTGTCTCACCAATTTTTTCCTTTTGAGGATCATCTCATACAGTTTCTCTAGTCCTGGCTGAAGACCTTGGCCATCCACAGCACTGCAGCCCTGCACATGGTGAAGGGTGTTGGCACTCAGTTCATGCACAGCCAAAACCTTCTCCACCTCACTGACAGCCAGCGCAACCGGAAGATCCTGTTTGTTAGCCAACACGAGAACCGGCACGCCCTGGTTCTCTGACGTGCGTGTGATCTTGTGCAGCTCCACCTTGGCCTCCTCCATGCGCTCAGCTTCAGTGGAGTCCACTACGAAGACCATGCCATCCGTGCGCCGTGTATACGACTTCCACAGCGGCCGCAGCTTATCCTGACCACCCACGTCCCACACCTGGAAAGTAATGGCTCGGCCATTGCCCACCGGCACTTTGATCTTCTCTGTGTTAAAGCCCTTGGTAGGAATGGTCTTCACAAACTCCTTCAGCTTGAGTCTGTAAAGAAGGGAGGTTTTGCCAGCAGAGTCCAACCCGATGACCACCACATGGAGAGACTGGAAGTTAGGCAGGAATGGTGTGTTGGGAGCAATCTCTGTCAGTTGGTTTCCCATGGCAATCTGATTTTCTCACTGTCCTGTGAGAGGTAGCAGACTTGTCTGTGCTGTGTTTTAAGCGCTTGGCATTTGCACCTACTTCAAAGGTACTGCAGGCAGACGGCAGGGCAATGAGACCAGAGGCACCAGTGCTGGACCTAATCAAAGCAAACACAACAGCTTGTTACTATCAAAGATGCCTGAGAGATATTCTCAACAGCCCTCATCTAAAGGGGTTCCCCTTTAATCAGCTTCCTCTGGGATAAAAAAAAGTCTATTTGTATATAAAAAAGGACACTTTTTTATTTTTATACAACCAGGACAGTAAAAGAACCCTCTAGCACATCTGTGGTTAATAATACGATATCCTGGCTGCCATAGTAGCCATAGCCATAGTATGTAGTTCTGTGGTATAATCATTAAAATAACCTTATGTAGCTTGGATCGCAGCTTGACTATATGAGTACACTAAACTATATTTATTTATGTTGAAAATATAATAAATGAATACAGGTTATTGTAAGACAGGTAGTGTAAATCTCAGACTGTAACTGGGTGGTGGGGGTTCTCATGCCTAATCCTCTTAAGACCTCTAAGTAGAAATAGATTTCTTACGGCAATCTACGTGCCACGTTACTGCTGTCTATGGAACATATTCAACGAGAAGGCCTGGTTTATCCATCCAGACTTTTATTTTGAATACGAACGACAAAGATTTGTTCTTTCCGAGAAGGAGCCGGGTAATTTACACGATTTCCCAAAAGAATAAAATCGATTAAACTCTAAATTAACATCAATAAAAGCAGGTTATCCTTTTAAAATGCTAACTAATCTCGTCGTCAGAGGGGAACACTGAAATCTGTTAATAGTCCAGAAGTGTATTGTGTTAGTCTTCATCAGTATATAGGACAATCTGATGAAGACTAGTTGAAGTTTTAAATCTTTCTCCGTGCAATGAAAATGGCACGAAGTAACTGATACAAATAAAATGATCTCTGTGTCAGCGGAGTCTTTATCACGACGCTGAAAACTACTAGCTTTGTTAGGCACATTCTACTAAATCTGAACACAAGACAGCCGCGCTGCTCTATTACAGTTTTGTAAACCAAAGCTGAACAAAACCGCTCACCTAATGGACTTGAAGGACAAACGATAACGTCCAGTCTGCGTTTCCAAACGATCACCATTTTCCGCGTCCGCTAAGTCCGTGTCGCCGCTCTCCCAGATAGGAGGCAATAGGCAGGAGGCACGCGCGCTACATCTAGAACAACAACCTGCATGTGACGTCACCAGCACGCTCCACTTCTCCCGGCGCCACGGCGTTACTTTATTTTCCGCCCGTATTCTGGGAAAAGCCCGCCTCGTGAGTTCTGATTGGCTAATAATCTCCCCTCCTGCGTCAGGACTGGCCGAAAGGGTTGATTGGCTGTCAGATCACAATAGCCGACTCCAGCACAGGAGACGGGATTCGTCCGAGTACAGGTGGAGAAAAAAGATTGACGCCGCAGCTGCTCCCTCTGGTGGTTATTTCTGTTGTTACTCTCAGCAAAAAACGGACTTGTACTGATAACGAAACGAGAAGATAAATCTAAACCGCTGCAAAATTCATTTGATGTCCGAATAGCATGACGAGATACAATAAAACACCATCACTCATTAGAGAAGCCTAGTTTGTCATCTTTTAGAAACGGGTAAAAGTTGGTCCATATTTATCAGTCATAACAGAGTCTGATGTACCATAGAGCAAGAGGAGAGTGGGCCACTGTTGGCCCGCTGACGGCCCACCGGCTTTTTGCTAGGCATTTTCCGTGTGGCCCACTGGTGGTTAAGCAGAGGGATTACACAAAATGCTACTTTTCATCGCTCATTTTCCACTCACAGTCCGATTTACTTATTTTGCCTTAATTTCTTTGGTTCGTTATTTTATTGTTAATTAGTCAATAATTTTAACATCAATATCGTAAATACAGCTGTCACAGTATCAGCAACTACATGTTATACTCGCCTAGCCATTCATTTTTTCTCTTCTCTCAATTGTTTGTAATTTGTCATTTTTTATTTTCCAAAGTTAAATGATGTGTGTATTTAAAATTGTTTGAGGAGATTAAAAACTAGTTAGACTTTGTATGAAGGACACTCTGGGTGGTCGGAGGGTAGACCAGCACTGTTAGCGGGGTGCCGATGTAGTGTGGCGTCACGCATCTGGCTCGCGCTGCCGTGGGACCGCGGGAGGCGTGGCCATGCAAAGCGGCTACACGCGGAGTCTCGATGGGCGTCGCGCTCACTGTAGGAGAGACATTTCTTGTATGAGTTTTGTTGTTGGCTTAATGAGGTGCTAGAAGTGACCTGCCTGCTTCCCATAGTGTCAATGATTGCTTTTACATGCACTCGATAATCTGATCATAATTGGATTTCTGCAGCTATTTAATTATTTAGATAGTCATGTAAACAGCATACTCACATTTCTTAGATCAGAGGTCTAGAAATCCGATTAAGAGAGTTGGATTTTAGCTCAGCAATAAGATATCTCAGTGCATGTAAATTCACTAAGATTTCTTTCGGATTTCTCAGACTGCGCATGTGCAAAAAGACCGCGGTACCGGAAAGCAAGCGGTGTGTTGCCTCAAGATTGCAGCAAAACACTTTTGGGGCGACTGAAACCAGCATGTTTGACGAAATGAAGAATTTAAATATTCTTTATTTTCTAGATGACATTCATTTTTCCAGGTGGCCCCACCTGGCATTTCAACGTTTATTCACGGTTGAATTGTCATGGATGAAGGTTGAATCACCGCTGGATTTTGTTTTGTGAATCAACGTTGATATTGCGACGTTGTTTCGACGTCTTACCTTTCAACACTGAAACTCCCAGAGAGTAAATATCATTCGGGCCACATCTAGGCCCAATACTGCACGCCGAGCTTGAAAGGCATCGGCCGAGACATCAGTTTGTATCCAGGCCCAATTCTGGGCCAATTGCTTGGTTCATCCGGGTACAACGTGATATTAACACTTCCCTGCCCAGCCAGCAAAATATGCTCACTTCATTCACTTCCAGATACTTTCTGCATAAGTCTAAATCTCTATTTATTAACGACATGTGCCTGAATCAAAAGCATGATGTAGCCTAACATTCACTTTTATTTAGAAACAGCATAACAGAGAATGCAAACATGAAAACAAAGTATTAAAAACAACAGAACTGCAATCATTCTCAGTACTTTTATTTAAGATAATTTGATGAAATGTAATCACTTTTCCAAAAATTAAACAAATAAATAAATCACTAATATCTTTTCAGTGCATTATGATTTCAGGTTTAACTTTTACTTTTGTACATTAATTCAAATAAAAAAGTATAAATAGAATACTTCTACTTTAAGAGTTTACACTTTTACTCATGTTCAGAAGTTTTGTATTTGATTCTCTCCTGGCGAGAAGTAGCTTAAAATGTGGTGAGTTATTAGGGAGTGTAGAAGTAAAAGAGGAACAAAACAATGAAAAAAAAAACTGTGATTGTATTAAAATATTACAGAACTGTTCTTTCCCAATCGTTATTACAGTCAGAGTCAGTCAATAGTCATCGTGGGAGAGGGAAAGATAAACATACACGTGTTGACATGGTTAAAGTATAAAATATTCAAACACAGACATACTTACCCTGGGCCGATTACACTGGCAGAAAAATTAGTGAAAACAAACAAGTAACCCAGTTGAAAAATAAATAAAAGTTGTTTCCATACCTAAAAGGTGACTGCAGGAAGAGAAGTAGTGACAGTGACAGAGTGAAACATTATTCTGGCTGAACCAGGATAGGCAGGATACACCCTGGACAGGTCACCATACATATACAATCACACACACATTCACACCTAGGGGCAATTCAGTATGTCCAATTGGCCTGACTGCATGGCTTTGGACTGTGGGAGGAAACCGGAGAAACCCACACAGACATGGGGAGAACATGCAAATGCCACACAGAAAGGACCCCGGTTGCCCGGCCGGGAATCGAACCCAAGCCCTTCTTGCTGTGAGGCGACAGCGCTACCCACTGCGCCACCGTGCCACCCCCGTTTACTATATATAAATTAATATTCTCATAAAGTGGACAGTTTATACAACTATACGGCAGAAAGTAACCAAGTTAGAGCTCAGTTAGGATAACTAATAAAGGAGAATTTCAAAATTCCTGAATAATTTACTCCATGAGATGTAGAAATGTGGCTGCAGAGTCATTCAGAGTGGTTTGATATGAAATGATTCACTGTTGGGAAATGTACCGACTAAGGTTTCTTTATAGTGGTGGTGATAGGAACCAGGGGTCGCCATGTCCGCCACACAAAAATAGCCATTTTATTTACTACTAAAAACCACCTGTGAACATATACATGCGTTTTGTGTAATGGTGATGATGGTGCATGTATTTGTCTGCCACAAAGGAATTAAAATCAATTGATTAAAATACATTAAGTCAAAACTTTATCACAAAACTACCATAAGGAATGTTTCAGTCATCATGCAGCATATATCTAACCATTTTATATAATAACTTTGAGAGAAGGCTTTCAGAGGCATTCAATTCTTCAGATGTCTCCACTATCACCTCCACTTTGAACATTTCTGAATCATAGCTAGGTTTCTCTAGAACAGGGCATTTCACACCAAACCGCTTTAAATGACTGTAAACATCACAACCATTTAATTTTTAATTTTAAATTTTAATTTTTTTATTAATCAGTGGAGTTCCCCCTTAAGTTTTAACTAACTCAAGCGCCAGACTCGACGTCTCTCCTAAATATTTCTGCTTAATCTTCTAAACCCGTGAGGGTGAAGCACCAAACCTGGTCTGTGATGTGAAGCCATAAGCTTGCTAACCAGCAAGCTAACAATCTGGTTACTTTCTGATTTTTGGACACTCCAGCACCATTCACTCGATTTCACTCGCTCAAATTTTATGTTCTTATTTTGAAACTTAAAACATTTTTCTACTCAGTCAGTAATCTTTTCTTTATGCTATAGAATATTTGAATATCCGAGATAATATTAGACTGAAAATCTGAAAATTCGTTTTTTTTTTTACTTAAAATATTCAGTAGTTGCAGCCCTACATCTGAATATTCCTGTAATCTCTCAAACCCAAAACACAATAGAACATATACTCATATGCAAAATTTTTGGGTGCCCCTGGCCAAGTGAGGTTTTCTTGCTTTCTTTTCGAACAAAACTTCTGCACATAAAAAGTTGATTGAAAGAAAATAAATAAAAAGGAAAAAGTATCCAGATTACATGTTACTGTTTTTTTTGGGGGGGGGGATTCTGTTTCTTCTGTTTATAGTTATATATTGTTTTATAGTGTAGTATCATTGGCTTATTATCACTTTGACAAACATAAAGAGACAAATGGAAGTGTTTATTAATGTTTTTTATTGATGTTTTAAGTGAAAAACATACATTCTGGTTCTTCACTCTCTCTCTTCACAACACCAAAGTGTTTTCCAGAAGCTCATCTTCTTTTCGCTTTTCACTCTCATGTCCTTTGAGGACTCCTTTCTCCTTTTCTCCTCAGCCTTCTTTTGCATTTTAAGCTCTTTGGCCTTCTTCTTTTGGATCTTCTTCCATTCTCATCTTTCTTCCTTGCTCATGTTCTCACTCGGGATTCGGCTCACACGGTTTTGCAGCTCCTGCATCACACTGTGTTTCTGAATGACCACCAGAGGAACCGCTGATAGGATCCTGTCCTCGCTTTCCTTAATCGCAGCTACTGGATCCCTCATCATCTCCCGCTCGCACTCCAGCTCCTCCATCTTCTGCTTCATAATGGCCTTGTACTTGATGTTCACCTCCAGATTTTGGAGTGGCGCTCATCCAATATCTGCCAGATCTTCTCCACCTTCTTCTTTTCTGCTTCCCACATCTTTCTCATCTCCTCAATCTCTTCATCTTCCATTAGGAGCCCATCCTGTAGCTGCTCATTCACCTCTAAGAGCTTCTGGATGCGCTTTTTCATCTGGGCTTCTAGATGTCCTTTCTCCAGTGCCTCAGCCGCTTTTCTCATCTTTTCTGTCCAATCTTTTTTGATGTTTTTTTGGGCTCGTCCCTCTCTGTCCTTCAACCTTTCAACTCTCTTTCTGGACACTTCTTCCATCTTTCTGGCTTGGTCCAACTGCCAGTCCTTTGTCTTGAGGTCAGCACTGAGTTTCTCCACGCGTAACACCAGGCAGGCCTCCTTGACCGTCCACTGTCCTCGTTCCACCTTTCTAATTCTTTCTGCCTGCTCTCTTTCTTTCTGTCTGTCCATCCTCTCAGTCACCAGCAGATGGTTCAGGTGCTTTACGTGATCCTGAAGCCTCCTTCATGCCGCTTGGATTCTATCTTCATCAAGACAAGAGATCTTGAAATCCAAGTACTCTGTATCAGTTCTTATGTTCTCCATATTACCACCTTCCATTTTTATTTTCAGTCGGGACACTGCAATGTAAAGATCGTTAGTTTGAAGAAATCCCCAAATAAAACATGCAATATTTACTGCAACTGTACGAGAGACGCTGACTTCCCACTGCTATGCGAAGTTCAGAGGTGAAGAATTGATCTTCTGCAGGCCTATTTATAGATTTTCATTAGTGACGTCACAAATGGTCGTGATGACGCCATTCCTTATATAACTTTGTCCTACCCAATCATTCTGCAGCAAACCCCAACATTCTAATACCTGCAGTTTCCTATCAATAGTATTCAGATACCGTCACAATCGCGCTGCCACCAGTTTGATCGTCAACTTCAAGTTAACTGAGCGGTGCTGTGGCGGTTTGTAATGAGATAACAAAGCCATAACCGATCCAGCGAAGGCAGTAAAACACTAAAGACTTTTAAATGTGTAAAGCACATTAAGCAGAGTATTTGAGTGTACTGACTTGATTTCATTCTATTTGTGGTCGTACTGATGACAAACGAAAGCTAAAATCTGAGCTGACATTTCCCGCTGCAATATTATTTTCGTGTTCCAAACCGCACACTAGCACACTAAATAGTATACAAAAATACCGCATATACAATTAGAAGTGCACTCATTAGTGTGGTAGGCGAAGTACAGAAGTGCGTGGTTTGGGACACGGCGTTAAATCAGCCAGTGAGACGCGATCAGCAGCTCCAACGGCTGATTATAGCGTCGCTGTGCTGCACATTAACTGCTCAGTAATCATCTCCAAGCAAAACTCTGAGGTAATTCGTTGATCAAGGATTATTTATTAACTAATGCATTTATTGAGTTAAATTAAGGCATTTACTGAGGTGAGATGATGACTTCATGTTCGCCAACTTTTGAAATTCGTTCTGTATTTAAGGCACCTCAGCGTAACTGCAGCAACATTTAAGGTGGAACTGAAAGTTCAAATGAGAAGCTGGCGGGTAAGCAACTAACATTAGCTTGATATATATATATATATATATATATATATATATATACATGAGTTTATTATTTTTGAGCTTTGGCAGCTTTGGTAGCCACTTTTATTAGTTTTTATAAAACATAACTGGAACGTTCTGAACTCTGGAGAAATGCAGGTTATACGGATCCAGTCCACCAATCTAGCTGATCTTCACCAAACGCGTTTTGAAGCCTTCCGAAGTTTCCAGAAGCGGATCTAAACGCTTTTCCTACACAGTTGAACGTTGGTCACTCCCCCGGCCCGCCTTAGCGCAGGCGCACTGGGACCGTCTCAATACAGGTGGACTCGGGGGCCTCAGTACTGGTACTGATTGTCAGTTAACATAGTTTTCATGTTACAGTGGGTGGCAAGCCAAGTTTCCTCACAAACTTCACTGTCTAGTTACTATTATTGTTGCTGTTTTTTCTATTTTTAACATATAAATTTAGATTTTTGAAGTGGTCTTATGATCAAAATATAAAAAGCTAATAAAATAATAATAATAAAAATGATCATATTTATAAGGCAGAATGTTTAAAACATTATGTTGATTCATTTTTTATTTTGCCAACAACCATTTAACATTAAAAGGTTTTTTCAACATTTTTTCAACGTTGAAACAACAGGTTGAAGGTCGGTCATGTGCCAGCTGGGATATGTTAAAAAAAAAAAGCCGCGGCATGAAGTTTGCGTTTTACATTATGTTTACGTCACGTCTTCTTCTGCGAGCTTATTGGCTGGTTGCAAAGAAGAATTACGATCATTGTCTGATCATGTAGACCCGGAGTTTTCCCATTATCTGATTACTCAAGTGCATGTAAACATCATGAATTACTGACTACATCTGATTTTCTGCAGTTATCGCATTAGGTGCATGTAAACGCACTCAGTGCTTGCTGAGTGTCGATTTTTCCTTGGTGCTCGTTCAATAAAAGAGCATTCTCCTTTAAAGGGCAGGATTTTCCCGGCGTCTTGTTCTGCATCGCCACTTTGCTTGCTACTGGTTTCAGTGGTTTGTGCAGTTCTATGTAGGGGTATGTAAAAGGCACAGACAGCTATGAAGTTAGATAGGCCCATTTGAACCTATAACGTTTGTAGGCAAATATCTTGGAATACGTTGTGCTTTCAGTTGACAGTGATTTGGAAAGGGAAGGTTTTCTGTGTGGTGTAGCGTACATACAAAGCTTCAAATTAAACTTTGCGGTGGCGCCATTGTGAGTTTGCTCGGAGATACCCTTGGATTTGCGTCACTCAAGCTTATTAGCAAGGATGTTTAAACTGTCCGTGAAGAACTCACTGTAACAAGAGCACTGCCACTGTTTACACTCACACGTCTTCCATGGTCAAATTGCCAAAGTGTTTTTCCAAAACTCAAATATGAAAATATGAAAACAAAAAGGTTAACACACTTGAGCACCGAATGTTTTACATGGCCCTGTTGTCAGTGTTTATTAAATGACGCAGCAACAGGGCTATGCGACGTCATAATACCCATGTCTTTCCTTGAGCTTCTGTCCTTTTGTTGTGGGCCCCGTTGCTAGGAAACGCATGAGCCGTCAAACTCCCACAGAGTGGGGTCAGTGTGGTCAGAGGAATGTACGGTGTCTTCAAAGCACTGATGTCGGTAAGTCTAATACATCTAATAAAGATTTTTCTTTAGAGTGACAATCTGCTCCAAGTGTTTTAATGATAAACGTTTTAAATCATGTTTAAACTTGTAAGAACACCTGCATGTTCTTACAAGGACTACAGTGTTGTATTTACTAACGTTACCATTACAAGACTGAATGTTAGGCTCCTGGTAGCCTGCAGAATGTTAAAGGTGACCTAGTATTTCCCACCCTTAAATAGATTAACCAAATGCAATTTCATCAACATCTTGCTTGTTATAAAACTATCTGAGTGTTTTGCACTGCACCCTAAGAGATTGTGCATTTGTAAGCAGCTAATAAATCCGTTCAGTGGGGTTTTTGAAACATGTATGCCATCACAATGGACAAGCTCTCTGCACCTGAGCTTGAATTACATTAGTCAGGAAATGGAGACTCTCGTGTTACGTTCCACTGACTAGTCACATAAATCCATCTCCCTCTCAGGCTTTTCATCAGGTGGTATAAGATGTCAGCGATGCACTGGGAAGCTCGGCGCCGGCAGAATGTGCTGGACCGCAGGATGGCTACCAAAACCAAGCAAAATCTAACAGTGAGCATCTGGAAAATGGAAAGCAAAGATGGTCACTGCAGTACATATCAGCCTGAGTCTTGTATATGCCTTATACATTGCTGTCTTGTTTTATACTCTGTTGCTATGGAAAGGCACATACTATTTGCTTGAAGTGATGTCTTATGCTTTTTGGTGGTGCTTTAGGGAGAGACGCAGAAGCAAACCACAGTGGAAGAGGGCCAGAGTGAGACACCTGTAACACCCTCAGTGTCCAGTGAACCTCTGGGTATGTCATACATTCCAGTCACTGAATATGATTTCTCATTGTTGCATGATGTATAAATAAGCCATATGCATATTTATACTGCTGTTGAAAGCGAACTGTAGACATCCAAGTGAGCTTTTTTAACATTAGGCTGACTGAGCATGTTCAGCCAAATGCGGCTTCTCTCTGTGACAACCTGTGGCCTTACAATAGCTAGCCATATTAATCAGAAATGTAAGTGTGCCATGTTTTGTTATATCCCCAGTGATTGATAAAAGGATCCTCTATCACTGTCAACCTGAAAAGAAAGAGCAATACAGCGCCAAGATTGAAAACAGATACACAGTGAGTTTGCAATGCTTATTTGTTGTTTTCAGAAAGAATGTGGTGACATCATATTTAGGGGGCCCGGGGAGATATTTCACAAAGCACGATTTCTCAGTAAAGCTGGGTAACTTAAGCCCAGAGTGAGGACTATCTTGTATGAATGCCCTCCTATCGGACAGGCTTAAGTTTACCTGTTAACCTGACAAATGCTGCTTTGTGCAGTATTTCCCAGGTTATTTGAAATATTTGTGAAACCCCTTCAGATTCATATTATGTTCCTATCTTAAATGCATCCATAAATGATAATCAATCAAAAAACTACAGTATGTCTATAATTAGTTTCCAAAGTTTTTAAGCATTATTTGAAAGTGGTTTACATATTCAGCAATGTCTGGCACATACTCACAAATAAATATAGGATATTTGTTGACTACAGATTTGTTTGTATACATTGTGTGTTTGTGTGCACATACATGCTTCTGCATATATGAATCTGTGTGTGTGCATGAATGTATGCGCAGGCATGTGTATGTGATAAGTTGTGTAAACTGTGATAACAGTTATACATTGTTTTTATCTTAACTCATGTAGCATTTTTGCAACATACAGCTTAATTGCCTGAAATTACTATAGGTGTCAAGTTGTAGAAAATCCTATTTATAAATAAATAGATATTATATAAAATTATAGCATAAAAGTATATCCCAGTATGTTTTATATCATCTCTCTAACTTTATCTAATTTCAACTCTAATGTATTTAGATCATGTTATGTACTTTGAAGATAGAAATATAAGAGAAATTGGTGTACAAGAACTATGTGGGGTGCAACACTCTGATCAGTATACCAACATGTAAGCAAATCTTTTGGACTTACACAATGTCAAATTCAAAAACCATCATACAAAAACACTAGAAAAAAAGTGACATTTATTGGAATGGACACAGGGTCTGAAAGGGTTAACTACCATTTAAAGATGAGTGATGAGTCATTAGGTGATTTAATTTATCACACAAAGCAACTAATGTATTTCAATGTGAATTCCACCGATGTCTCAAATTCTCTGCTCAGTGAGTGGTTTGACATGAAATGGTGCATTGTCGAAAAACCTGGTGACCCGGATTTCTTTACAATGGTGGAAACAGGAACAATGGCTACAACACAAACACAGCCATTTGCGATCTAAAATGACCAATGAACCTAAACGTTGCTTCTGAGTTTTTTTAGGTAATATTCATGATGTTAAAAAGTAGTGGTACATGAGGCAGCATCATTGTAACCATTTCATGTAGTAACATTTTGTGCAGTAGCTTTTAGAAGTATTAAATGCTTCTGCTGTCTGATTTCTATCACCACCACTGTGAATAATTCTGATTCTCTACGTTTCTCTAGAACAGAGCATTTCACATCAAATCACTCTAAATGGTTTTGTTTACATCTTAATGATTTGACTGAGCAGAATTTTTTGAAAATGGGTGGCACTGCCCTTTAGTGACAGCTCCAGTAGGTTGATTCCTATTTATCAGTGAGAAACTGGGAACATTTCCTAATACATTATACACGATTTGTTTCAGTCTGTACAGTATGCCCAACAATGGTGATGGCTACAGATCTTACTGCGGTTCCACAGCCCAACATATGTGCTGCTGATTCTCCTTTCAGAAAATAAAGTTATGATCTAGAAAAATAAAAGTAATCAAAATACAAACCATTTTATGTGTCTGCTTGAATCGTTTAAAAAAGAATAATCAATTTTGCAAAGTTGAGTCAGTCATATTGATTTCAGTTGCTGTGCTATCATTTTTTTCTGTTCCAGGCTTTTCACTTCACTAAGAATGGAGAACTATGTGCACAAATTCACTTAAAGAAAGAATTTATTGTAAAGTGCAAATCAACAAACATGGCAAATAGTAAAATATAATTTTTATCTGTGTAACTATTAAGACAGAATGTATTGTATTCATGATGTGCAGCAGGCGGCAAGCACTTTCACAGCTAATACTCCACTTGTGAAACATAAACACAGCCTGTAGTCCAGTTAATGGAAAAAATATTCTTGCTCTTTAAAGACCTACAGAGCACAAGACTGATTAAAACCAGAAAAAAACAGAGATATAAGATGTATTGTGAACACTTGTACGCTTTTTTTTTTAACTCAGCTTTTGGCGTTTGCTGTCAGTCTTTTCTTTGGTTTATGCTGACTGCCTTCATTATTCAGTATGTCAGTGAAGCTGTGGAAAAGTATGAGGAACAGTAGAATTTGCCCCACAATCGATATACTCATATGTATCAGTGGACAGCTGTTCTGCATGTGACAAGTAGGACACCTTTATAGTCATTCTGTGGAGGACAGAAGAAAGATCACATGGTATTTATTCAATATTATGACTTTTAGTTATTGAGTAATAGACAGCCTACATTTCCCTTCTATCGTGTTCCGTGGCATATCATAGAGGTTTCTAAGCATGTGGATATAGAGCGAACAATACGTTTTTTGACTTATTACTCACATATACATACATACATACATACATACATACATACATACATACAATACTGTGCAAAAGTCTTAGGCAAACAGTTCAATATCATTTTTGCCAGTAAAACTCTATAAAATATTAGAATAAATACAAGCATTAATACAAAAAAGTCACCAATTTCTTAGTTTCAAAAACGTTGATATCTTGTGAGCTAGTTACAAAAATATAGATTTTGTTCCAGATTTCTTCTTGGTGTACTCCAGCACAGCACACATGACTTAATATAATCAAGTACTGCCAAACCAGGTATTGAATGATAACTACAAATAATACTGAGCTTCTCTGAGAAAATGTTTGGAAATGGTTAAATGAGCACATTGCCATACATAAAACAATATTTATTCTTTAAATCATGTTTGTATATATTCTAATATTTGCATTTTTAATAGCAAATAAATGCTTATTGCCCAATTAAATTATTTTTTAAGTATTAAAATATTTCTCAGGTCCCAAAACTTTGCACAGCACTGTTTATATCATAACTGTCATATCAAAACCACATAATTTGTTTGTTTTCTTTTCTATGCTATTTGAAAACACCTTTACACTGGGTGACTGGACCAAAAATAATTGGTCCAAAATAAACAAGAATAAAATGTTGTTACACTGTCGTACATTAAAGTTGAAGTTTTTTCTTTCTCCTATAAAGTTAACATTTCACAGATACGTGGTTTTGGTGAGACAGATATGATATCTATTATATACACACATTCAAGGACTGTGTAAGAGGCTGCATATGGTCATTGACAGCAAAACCTTGTATCTCCATTTCTTTGCATCATTTGAAAATACCTGCTATCCATTACACTGTGTGAGACGTCTTTTTTTCCTTCTACTGTAAGGTTTTCGTTTCGGAGATACAAGCCTTTGTGTCCAAAAGTGATTGTGATTATGTACAAGGATTCATATGTGTATATATAAAGAACACATATGAGGACTAAATAAAAATAGATACTTACTGCAAATGCAGAAACAAAGTGTGGATCCGGATGGAAGCTGACCTGCAGTAATTACTGTGGAAAAAATAATATTTTAATTAAGACATTAATCAAACTGTGATATAGCAAAGTAAGAGCTAGCGCTAAGAGAAACGCTTTTAGAAAGAAAACTCTACAGGTGAGATTCGGATTTGCATCAGACAAGATTTTTGCGAGTGATGTTTGCCAGTGGTTCATGAAACAGTTAGCAAATCCAGAAAAAAGGCAGTCATTCAAGCACAATTCTACAACCACAGTGCAAAGCAGGGTTGCATAATATATTGTTTATTAATTGTTATGACAGTTTTGGCCTCTGCAGTAATATGCAAGTGAGCCCTCTAGCCAGTCACAAATTTTGAAAACTGTGACCAATCACAGATGTCCCTTGATGACTGTTCTGTAGCTGCTTTGACAAGTCAAAGCATTCATGTGATCTAACAAATGTAAACAATGTGAAAGCCAGGCCTTAACTGTGACACCATCAAAGGTTTCCCAATGCGTTTTTAGTATTTTGCAAGTCTTGGTGCAGTAAGAATATGCAGCGACAGATGAGCAATGACATGCTGTCCATATCATACAGCCTTGGCGCAAAGTATTGTGCTTATAGAACTGTGCGATCAGAGAGAGAGATATTAGTCTGATAACTGTTCATGGTTAAACTCAGAAAGAAGACACTACAGAATAAATAAAACATCTATCATTAAAAACTTCAGTAAGAGAAAACTGACAATGTAATGTTTGTGTATGTAATGTCCTATATAAATATTACATACTTGAGCCCAGGATCATCAATGGTTATTTTGGTTACAACAGTCAGCTGCAGAAGGTAAAAGAGAGGAATGTGTAAACTGCATGTAACTTTTCAGTAAGTGAAGAATAAGTGCAAGCTTTTCTAAATAGCTCCATATTTCTAAACTGCATGTACCTTAAGTGAGTTGCCAATTTAGGTATGCGTAAATCTCGTACCTACAGTCATATGCAAAAGGTTTAACGCCCCTGATCAAATTACGTTTTGTTGATTTTTTTAAGGATAAATCCATTACAGAGAACAGTAATAAGTTTCACATATTGGAAAAACAAAAACATAATAAAATATAAAATGTGCCAAAACCTGCACAGGCCACAGTTTGTTTTTCCCTCAATATGTTAAATTCAGCAGATAAACAGTGATTGTGTATTAAGATGTGCAGGAGTGTGTTCTCTGTAGAGGATGTGTTAATTAATTTTCACTTAGAAAATCAAGAATACGTCATTTGAACAGGAGTGCTCTAACTTTTGCATTTGACTGAACATTTACCAGGTACACCCACCAAACAAGTGCATATGTTTACAGATACTGACTGTAGCTTATCTGTTGCTGCACAATTTGTCAGCCACCCTTAACCCTGTCCATCAGTAGAAAGGGACCCCCATAAGACCACTGGTGACAAGATATTATTCAGCTGGTGGATCATTCTCAGCACAGTAGTGACACCAGTGTGTTGCACTGGTATGAGTGTATCCAGTATGTGTCAGTATCACTTGGACTGAGAATATTCTGGCAACCGAAAATAACCAGCCAGCAGTGACTATGTGGTCAGAAAGTGGCTAGAAGATGATGCATGCAAATTGTGCATGGAAACAAACGTAGGTGTTTCTAAAAATAGGCCAATAAGTGGACATTTTAGTCAAGGTGCAAAATAGGTGTATGCCTGCAGCTGCAGTTCTTTATACAGCAACTCTTCCACACTGTAACTATTCAACCCCATGTTTCAGGATCTTTTTAAGGATGTTTATTTTTTTTTAACTTGACCTTTAAAGACTCACCGTTTTCTGTGAGCGTGGGATAACTGTAGTCACATTGGAGGTCTTGGTTTTCCCAACCACAGTCTCATAAATCAGGACTTGCAGATCAAGATCTTGAACTTGGATGGTAACAAAGTTGTGATTGCTGAGATTTAGTTTGTTCTATAGATTAGAAAGAAAAGTCACAGTTAGTCAAAAGCTTGTGCTGCTAAAGATGATGTTGTAAAGGAGTAAAATTACTGAAATTCAGAAACCCTGTTTCTATTTCTTCCTAGAAGCTAACAGCTATACTAGTGTTCAAAAGTTTGCAAACACTTGTCAGAATCATTATTGCTGTTGCTGTTTAAAGTAGTAACTTAAGTGGACAACTGAAATACTATAAGCTAGACACCAGAAGATATTTTAAGTTTTATTCAATATTTCAGGTTTTTTGGGAACATTAAGATGATACATAATATATTGTAATTCTTTATTTCTGGTAATTCTCATTCTCAGTTTCTAGTAATGTTGGTAAAGTATGTTAAATATGTTAAACTCATATGTAATCTATTTCTTGACAATCTGCCTAAAGATTTGAGCACTACTTTCTCAAGTAAAAGGCATACTGGATACTAACTTTATTACAGCTGGGCAACATGACAACATACATTGTTACTGTGATAAATAATCCAATACAATATGCTGAACATATTGTGGATATTGTCATTGTAGAACGCTGACCAAATGCATGTTTCATTACAAAGAGAGCAAATTAGTCCAATTTAACTGGATTTAGTGCAACACAGCATGTGACATGCTAAATCAGAATCACTGAATTCACAGTTTTTGACATTATTTTTAAAGTGTAGCACTGCTAGTTCTTTTTTCTCAGTTTCAACTGATCAGATGTCTGAAAAACTAAATATTGTGACATATCATGTGTTGTGAAAATATTATATTTTTGCCATATCGCCCACCTCATTCCGTACTTTATTCTAACTTCATTCTCAATGTTATACAGCTTTCTCAGTCATTATGGAATCATCTACTGCTTTGGTTATCATTCTGGACACATCTAAAACATCATAGTATTATCATTTTACACATGTATTGCAACAAAACTGGTTTTGTAATATTGAAAACAATGTGTCCAAACTTTTACAGGAATGGCACTCTGAATATTACTATATGCTAAATAAACGATCAAAAGATTGGATGTAATCAGAGAAATGGAAGAATACACGTTCAAATACAAAGTAGTCCACTATGCTCTAATTTAGATCTCCTTTATAATTGTTAATGTTTAAACCATACCTCTGTATTGAGATACTGGAGAAAAATTACTTAACTCCAAGCTCCAAGACTGACAGTTTCTTTTCTAGCAAAAGCTAAAAATTCAGATGTTCTATATGGTACATATTGCTGGCAGCAGAGGTGTGTACAGTCTATATAATGAACAAGCCATGTTTCTGATGTTAATTTACTCACTGTGATTATCATATCAACATTCTTTGGTGCGAAAAAGATCAGTGAAGACTGGAGGGTCACAGGGGACACCTCCACACTCCGTGGGAACAGGAAAAAGAGGATCAGGGAACAGATCAGGAGACACAGCGCAACTGATATACACACATACAGCTTCCTGCAAAAAACATACAAATTATTAATATTCATTTCTTTAATCCAGTAGAAAAGCATACTGCTAATTTTTAATTATATTTCTTCTACGAAAAGATGTGTTTAGGGCAGCATTTAGGTACCTAATACAAACACCCTGAACACCATGACGCCACATTATGTGGATAAAAGCCTCATTTGGAATCTTGATCTATTTAATATGTTTACAAAAATGTGAATTTAAATCACAAAAACAAATTTAAATGTATATTAAACAAACAAACATAAAACAATTTGACCATTAAATGAAAGTACAGTGCATGTTGAAATGTGCTTAATTAGAGCTGGGCAACAATATTTATCATTATCATAATAAATTATGTTACAATACAACACAGCATGCTTTTCTGAGCACACTGTGGATATTGTCAGTACTAAAAGAACACTAACCAGCTACATGTTTCTTTGCAAAGTAAGCTTAATTAGGCCTGCTTAACCAGATTTAGTAAAACACACTGTGCCAAATATTGAATAATCATTGTTGATGGTTCTTGAGGTTTTTTTTTTTTAACGTAGCATCACTGATTCTTTCTTTCTGTTTCAACTGTTCAGACATCTATATATATTAGGGGTGCGGGACAAATCGAATCTTAGATGCATCGCGATGCAGACGTGGACGATTCTGAATCGATTCATAAATGTCAAAAATCGATCTTCTAAATATTTAATTTCTAATGTAATGTTGACGGAATGCAAAAGGCAGAACTTGGAAGTGGGTAAGTGCAGCGCCTGGACAGTCTGTGGCGGCACATAACAAAAACACAACTGGATGAGCGAGAAATCCGACCGGCTCCCTCCGCATTAAAAGCCAGGTTAGGTCAGGAGTCACAACCCAAATGATAAGGAGAGACATTTTGTCCTTTCAACAAAAATCAAACCACCTTGGGAGCCACAACATTTTTGTCCAGTATGTGATAATGTGCTAGTTTAGGCTAAAAAATATAAACAAAAATGCGGACTTACTCTGCTCTGCTTTAAGATTTAGCTATAGCCGCTTTTGTTCCATCTCCGCCAGAAAACTTTTCCTCAAAAGTTGAATAGTTTCTTGTAAAATGTCTCTCAGCTTTCCGCTGTTTTACAAGGCTGAAGTCGCTTCTCATTCGCCAGCTTCTTGCTGAACTTTCCGGTTCCACCTTAAATTCTGACAGAGGCGCCGAATGTAAAAGCGGCACCATTTAAGGTGGAACGGGAAAATTAGAGAAGCGACTTCATCTTCGCATCTTTTAGTTTTTGACAGTGTTTGACAGTCTCTCGTTGCAGATTTAACGTACCAGGAAACCAACTGTGCTGCTTATAAATGAGAATAAGTCCATTCGTCTCCAAATGTTCGTCTGTCTTTCTCTTTTCCTTTTTCGTTCGCTACCAGCTCGGCGAAACCTCGTTGCTAGGTGACCTGCGGTCTTTGCCCCCCCACCCCCCCCATCCAGTGGTCATCCGTTACCACTTATCTTATTTCACCGTAACAGCGCATTTTATTATTATCATTTATTTTATCACAGATAAGTGGCAGCAGCGTCTCCAAACAAGAGCAGTGAATGAGAGCCTTCCAGTTCACTTGCCACATCACTTCCACTTGTTTTATTAATAAAAGATATTGGATGTAAATGCATTATGGATCATTACAAATACTTTGTTTTAAAACTACAAAGTCCTCAGACAGTAAGAAAATAGAAATCATGTATAGAAAAAAAAGATGCATCGAGATGCATCGATAATCGTTTTATAATCGCATCGCAGCCCTCTGAATCGTAATCGAATCGAGAGGTGCCTAGAGATTCCCACCCCTAATATATATATATATATATATATATGTATATATATATATATAAAACGTATCTTTTTTTGATGTACCATGATCAGATTTTTGCCATCTCGCCCACCTCCATACTTCAATATTTCCTCTACTGACAGTTCAGCACTAAAAGTTTTTATCTTGCTGTTGCCCCTTTAGTGGGTTTATGTTTGACTACAAGTAAGGCAATTTTAATTTACAATCACAGCCACGTGAGCCTATTTCAGAACAAATTGACAGTTGTTCTGTAGCTCTGGAACTCAGTAAAATCATTTAAGGTCTGTATAGCAGGTCATCATGTGACACTCACGTATGACGAGGCTTCAGCCTTTGGTCACTGCATGGAATGACTGCCACCAATTGAGCCTCCTGACCTGAAGAGATTACATCAGAAATGTAGAGCAGACACTACATGAGTGAACGGTGATACAAAAAGATACAAGATGGAAAAAACAGAAACTAGACAAAAAAAATAAACAAATAACCATCCAACTCCTCTTAGGTAATTTACTGCATTGTGAGAACATCTATAAGTTTATAAAGAAAATACGTTTACAGGAACATGCAATTTCAAGCTGTCAGTTTTACACAGGCTAGACATAAAATACAAACAAAAACAGAAAACGGTAGGGGTACAGTAAATGAGAGTTCTCATTCTTTGTCTACAGCTGTACTACAAAAAAGCTTTTTAATTCTAAGAGTGCCCTGGAAATTCACTTTTCGTACATACCCCTGGGTATTCGTCCTGTCCCCTGGCAAGTAGGGCATGGATCCCACTGGCCTTCCCCATTGATACTGCCATAGTCCAGCCACTTGGAGAGCCTCCGTTTCCCTTTTTCTTTGTTTTCGTTCATGATATTTGCTCTGCTTAGTGAAGGGAACCGGGCTAGTTTCACCATAACTCAGAAAGCGCTGGTCTAATCAGAAAAAAAGAGAGAGAACTAAACTTAGAGGGATCTATCTGAAAGGTGCAAATGACAGCAAGCCACCAAGCCAAGCTACTTCCTGGTGCTTCTTTCCAGAGGCAGCTTTCTAGTCATGCAACATAACAACATACAATTTATTAATGTAGCCTTCAACCATGTGCAAAGTGGTCACAAGTGCCAGATGGAGCAAACTCTAGACACGTTCAATGGCATTAATGGCAATGACATAATAGAGGCACAAAATCTGTCCACTTAGGCTAAATCTACCGTCATTGCTCAAATGATTCCTTTTCAATGAAGTCACACCAGCACTGAGGTATTAGTGCTAAAGGTTTCAGTTCTCCAGAAACACCCCAAAGTCTGAGTGTGATTTCGCTTTGAGTGTAATCATAGATCCAGGCACAGGCCTTGTTTGTGCTGTTTGGCAGTAAGGACCAAAGCTAACGCCAGGCTGCCATGGTACGAGCTGCTGCTACCAGCCCACTGACCATTTGCTCATCTGTGTTTTTGTTTATCATCTCAAAGCTCAAAGCAGAGGCACACTGGACAGAGATGGACCTACCTCTGTAAATACGAGAACCATTTACAGACGTCTATACACAACATGTAAGTATTTTAAAGAAGTAAACAAAGACTTAATATACGACGTGTGTAACCACAGATATGTTTATCTCGCGTTTTGATAAGCAAAGTTAGACATTATTATCGACATGTCAGATGCGTACGAAGGTATCAAACCTACCGTGACATCCTTTTGGCCTTATTCTCTAAGCCTTCAGGTTTAATTCTGGTCACATATGTAAAACAATTCTTCTTGTCCTTCACAGCAAAAAGACCAATCTTACTTCCCAAGCGCGTGGACTCCTAGTGCCCAATCACTTCCTTCTTTGCAGAGGACTAATTAGTAAGCCTTGAGCTGCCACCCAGTGGCCAAACCCAGTATTACAGCTCTAAAGGCAGTGGCCAAACGCAGTATCACAGCTTTCTCAGCAGCGGCTACACTCAGTATTGCAGCTCCAACGGCGGTGGCTACAGTTAGTATTACAGCTCTAAAGGCAGTAGCCACACTCAGTATTACAGCTACAAAGGCACTGGCTATCAGAATTACAGCTCTAAAGACAGTGGCCACAGACAGAATTACAGCTCTAAAGGCAGTAGCAACAGTCAGTATTACAGTTTTTAAGGCAGTGGCTACAGTCAGTATTATGGCTCTTAAGGCAGTAGCCACACTCAGTATTACAGCTATAAAGGCAGTGACTACAGTCAGAATGACAGCCCTAAATGCAATAGCCACACTCAGTATTACAGCTTTAAAGGCACTGGCTATCAGAATTACAGCTCTAAAGGCAATGGCCACAGTCAAGTTTTAGAGCTCTAAAGACAGTGGCCACAGTCAGAATTACAGCTCTAAAGGCAGTAGCAATAGTCAGTATTACAGTTTTAAAGGTAGTGGCTACAGTCAGTATTATGGCTCTTAAGGCTGTGGCCACAGTCTGCATTACAGCTGTAAAGACACTGGCCACAGTCAGATTTACAGCTCTACAGGCAGTGGCCACAGTTGGTAATGCAGCTCTAAAGGCAGTAGTCACACTCAGTATTACAGCTCTAAAGGCAGTGGCTATCAGAATTACAGCTCTAAAGGCATTGGCCACAGTCAGTATTAGAGCTCTTAAGACAGTGGCCACAGTCAATATGATCATTCTGTCTACAGTCACATTCAGTATTACAGCTCACTCCACAGAGTCAAATAACTCTTTGGTTTTTACCCTGAGGCACTGTTGATGAAACAAAGCAGTAAAACCTGTTCTTTTTCAACAGAATGTAAAACAAAAATTGCACATAATGAATGCTATATATGCCCTGTTGACACAACATACCGGGTTGTTTTCTTCTCTGAAGATTTTCTGGTTGAAGTGCACGAAAAGCATGCAAAACAGCATCTGAACTGCTAACAACGCAGTAATGTGTATGTGCCTCAAGTCCAGAACAAAAACAGGACGAAAGTCCATTTCCGGTCTACCAAAATGAGGAAGCTGACTAAAGGGGAAAATAGACTTGACTCAGCAATGACTTTTTGTAATAAGATGCTAATCACCTCCCAATGTAGCATGGTGTCATGCACTAACAATTCGACTTCAGAAAATAATGTGTGCTTATAAATAACATTAATACATCTTATGTAAACATGAGCATGAAAACATTTTTTTAATTACATTAGCTAAAACAGACAGTTGTATGCAAAAGTTTGCATATAGCATGTTTAAGATCAACCCTCTAAATTTTTAATGATGTTTAAGTCAAGAGATGGTGAGGGCCATTTCAAACGCTTCAACTTTTATTTCTTGAAGTAATTCATGGTGGATTTGGAGGTATGCTCTAGGTCAATGTCCTGCTGCAGAAGCCAGCTTTTTACAGTGTCAGATTATTGACCTTGTCATATTTGCTTTCAGAATTTGTTGATATTTACTGGAATCCATTCTTTCATCTACCCATGGAAAGTTTCCTGTGCCACTGGTTGCCACACAAGCCCAAAGCTTAAGAGATGCACCACCATAATTAACAATTGGCAAGGTGTTCTTTTCATCAAATACTGCTCCTTTTTTTCTCCAAACATACCTTCAGCAACTATGGCCAAAGATGGGGTTTCTGCTTTGCCTTTCTGTCTAGAATACGAGCAGTTCTATCTGAAAGTTTTCTTTGTCTTCCAGATCTTGCCTTGACTTTCACAGTTCCCCTTAACTGCCATTTCGGGCAGTTAAAATTGCACACTGGAAGTACTTTGTCATTTTTTAAATTTCACCTGCCTTAGCTCTATTTTCATATCATCTTCTTGATGAATGTTAGAACAATGTTTGACAAGAGTATATTACACTCTGGAATTGTCATCAGCTGATTAGGCAGGCTAATTAGTCCAAACAATTCAATTAAGGCCTAAGGAGATCTGCGACTTTACAAATGAAAGGATGTCCAAACATTTTCACGATACAATTACTTTTTTTCACATTCTTTGAGTTTATCAAATATAATGTAACTGTGCATTATCATTTGGAGAAATATATTATTTTTTAAAATAGTTTGCTGCAGGGGCTGTGTTTACTTTTAATTCAACCATCAAAAATATGTAATTTTGCCAGGGGTTCCCAAACTTATCTACAGATATCTAACTTTATCTGTTATGAATGCAACCACAGTGGGCCAAAAAGGGAATCACTCCAGAAGCTATTTATATGGAATGTTTTATTTGTTGTACTGGACATCAAGAGCCACGTTCACTTAAGCCATTAGCTCCATGATCACGTTGTTAGTACATAGAGGACAACCAACAATTGGTGCCTAGCAAAACCTTGACCAATCACTGGCTATATTAAGCATGATTCAAAAAGTCATTGCACATTCCTATAGGTTCAGAAAAACCAACACCTTAGTGTCACATGGTTGAACATTACGGCAATTAATGTGATTCAGAATAAGATTATAGAGGTCACGGTGACAAAGAGCAATCGACATACTGAAGGTGTTCTTACATATCTTACATCAGACTTTCAAATGTGAACAGCCATACCAACCAATGAATACCCTCATGGCGATCTCTCTCTCTAGCCTTTGCATCTTATCATCTTCGCGGAGCACATTAAAGGTGCTAATAAAACAGTTTTTCTGTGTTAGAACATTACTATGCTTGAAGAAAAATAGATAGATCAGACAAATAAACCCATTATTTAGCTTTCCCATTGATAATGTTCTAAAACATAACAGAAAATAATACAATCGAGTGATCACTCTGCTGATCCTACTGTCTGTTGAGTGTGGCATCAGTGCTCTTTTTAAAGAGTCCAAACTGTGCCGACAATACGTCACAAACCCCTGACATCATTCATCTAATGTTCGAAGAGAGTGAACTTTAATATATTACAGACAACTTCCTATATCAATGTCATCGAGGTTACTATTGTTATGGAAAAGGCTGTCATGGTGCTCTTCAGTGTCTTGCTGTGTACCACTCGTTGTCTGTCATCTGCACCAGCTCATTGACCACATCCAGCAGGTTGTACTGATGCTTCTTTAGCAGTCTCTGGTTTAGCAGCTTATCACTGAAGCCCATTTCCTGTAGCACAGCTATCATCGAGGCTTCTTCACATGCTGGGTCTGCACTGGGTCGCTGAAGTGATGAAAAAAAAAAAGAAAGAAAACACGTCAAAAGTCAATCTCAAGTATAGCTCAGAGTCCCACACCACCTGTGCTGACAAGAAAATTATTAAAAAAAAACAAAAAAAAACAAACAACAACTGAAAAACACAAAGCTTTGACTCAAGTAATGATCTAAATGCCATGTCAAAATCCTACCTATTTACAGTTCTGGCCACCAATATTGGCACCCTTTTCTTTTTTATATAAAACGTACAATATCTTCATAAATAAATAGAAACATACCTACTTTTATCACGACTGTACATTACATACTTAAAATTCAGGGGTGCCAATAATGGTAGCTAGAACTGTATATACTTTGTCTCTCTTATGGACTATTGCTATAGTTGATAGGATTTTTCTTCAGTGTTGTTTATGACAGCGTAGGAGTAACATGACTCACAGCTATTTGTCAGCATGCCCTGCTTATTTATTATAACATAATTATTCCTGGACATGTGGGCTGAAATAAGGGTCAAGTGAAATCAGGAGCAAATGAGTCATGCTACTCTGAGCGTCAGCACCTGTGTAGAGCCGCTCTGGCCCGTGAAGAGAGCTTTGTAAGCAGATGCTGCCACTGAGAGCGCCCCCTTCACCAGTCCTTCAGTTAGGCCACCACGATGCAGTCTGCAAGAAAAAAAGAACAAAAAGAACTACTGAAAGGTTATCAAGTTACATCCTTTCACATTACAAAAAAAATGAGAAAAGTCTAGCAGCATCTCGCTTTTTAAAATAAATAAATAAATGACAACTTTTGGTTGTAAACGAAAGAGAGCTTAGGCCTGTTCTGCAGAGTTTTGGTCAACCACAGGAACAGCACCACATGTGTCTACAGACACATTCTTCTCACCCTTTCTTTTCTTTGTTTTGTCTTTACATGCCATAAGGACTGTTAGTACCACAGCACTCTACAATATTTATCATGCAAAATTACATTAATAGACAAAGTTTACTAAAATGAAATGTTTTAAAACCAGCATTTAAAGAAGTTACATGAGCAAAATGAAAATGAAAAGTAAGTCATATTCATTGAAGTCGGACAAATTTGATATGAGCATCAGGCCAGAAAGGACTTCAAGAGCCATTTTACATATCCTAAATAAATGTAACAGGTTTATTATGAATATAACAATATTTAAACAAAAAGCAACTGAATAAAGTTTAGACATAAGTGATTAAATTGAAATTTAAATATACGTTTGATATTTAAATTTCAATTTAATCACTTATGTCTAAACTTTATTCAGTTGCTTTTTGTTTAAATATTTTTTAAATAAATCTTAGGACCCATCTCTTGCATTTTCTTGTATTACATTTTCTCCCCTGAGGTCCACTTATGACACTTGTGTGGGTTTAGGTGCCAAAAAGATCATCTTTACATGACTATTTTCCAACCTCTCTTTATTACTGTTTTTCTTACTTTCAAAGTACTATTTGGATGAGATTAGTTTTGCATGAGGAAGTGAGGTAATATAACTGTTAATGGTGTTTCTCAGTCATTTTAGTCCTGTTTGAATCCACCATGTCAGTTATTTTATGAGTTGCGCACTCCCGCATCAGTAAAGCATCTTTACCTACTATAAAACAAACCGCACAAATAATCCCAGGTTAAATTACTACTGGGAAAATTGCCATGTCTGTAAACACAGCATTACATTTTTTGCATTTTTTCTTAAGTACTTTTTATTTTTACCATGTTTTAAGTACTAAAACATGATAAAAATGTTTTATACATTGATGTTAATAATAATGCTAATGACTGCATTCACTTAAGACAGCTAAATTACATAGCTACTCCCATCTCTGTACTTTTTACCAAGATTTCTTGTCCCATGCAATCTGTCACAATCTTTACAGACTTCCTGTGGCAAAAGTACTTTTTCCTAGTGCCTCATGTAAAACTAATCCAGCCCAAATAGTACTTAAGATTGATATATGTAACTGATCTGTGTTATGATTGTCTGCTTTATTCAAAAAGCAGTCTAGACTGAAACACTCCTTATAACTTCAACATGAATAGGCGGGACTAAACTGGTATGGACTGAGTAGGTTATATGTTAATGCTGGCTGTCGTGAGAAAAACAGAATTCAAAACCAGCTGTTCTTGCAGTTTAGTTTCCACATGTGGACCATACAGACATATGTGTTAACAAAATGGTTAAAAGTTTTGACAACATTTTCATACTACATCAAACTCTTAGTTTAAAAAGCAAGGGAAATTGGTTCCTACATGATATCAGTTTATAATGCACACCTGGGATAGGGGCCAACATACATTATTAAAAGACACAGTAGTGAAGAATCTTTACCTGGGATCCTCAGAGCTGCATGTGTCAAACGCACTGGCAGGGGCCTCAATATGTGTTGTGATCCCTGAGACACCACATATACAATACCATTCAAAAAGGATTTAGAATCATGTCAGAATAATACGACAGATTGAAGCAGACACACGTTTTTATTTTAATTTATTTTCAAGCAGCATAACACAAGATGCAGCTCCTGATAAAATATTTCTTAAACCTTTCTGGTTCTATCAGATATCTCACCATTTGAGTTGTCCTCAGGTGGACATGAGCTGTTCTCCTGAGATCCCTGTGGTCTACTCTCAGTCTCATAAGGTTTTATGGACCTGAGAAAAGAAAGCAACTTAAACAAACAATGATCTACGCTTTCATATTTTATACCACTCACAGTAGTAAACTGGCATTTACAGTAGTTCATTCTACATCATGTACACAGTAATGCTATAAGCCAGTATGCTTATTTTTTTTCAGGGTTCTGACCTGTGAGTACGGAGGGTTGGGGGTGGTGACAGAGAGAGAGGTGCAGGTACAACCTCAGGAATGAGCGCAGGGGTGTTCAGTACTTGAGAGGTGCACAGCAGTCTGTTTACACTGCTTTGGATGGAGGCTGTTGGTTCTGAAGTCTCTCCTTCTGCAGTGGTTTGGTCCAGTGCTCCTTCAGGCTCTGCAGTGCAGGCAGTCCCAGGCTGAGACATGGCTGAGCTGTACATGGAATCTGCCAGAGGTTTGGAGGTATCGAAGCAGTCTGGCAAGACGACAATGTATTCTTCAGAGGAGGCAGAGGATGCCTGGCTGCTCACTTCATCCCACTCCCCAGCTTCTTCTTCTTTATTCTGGTCCTCATTTTTCCCTTCCTCTTCATCCAGTGCAGCAGGATCAGTGTAAAGGTTTTCATTAGAACCAATCAGCACATCTGAAAAGACTGCATATCAAACAACAGAGCTTCAGTAACTCTGAAAAGTAGCATAAAGACTAAAATACATTAATATAAAAACTGAAATAAACTAAATGACAAACTCCACAAAAACCAAGAATCGTGATAATTGTGATAAGAAATAGCTAAGAAAATAAGAATTATTATACAGTTAAATAGACTAAAATATTCTTTTAAATATTCATTTTAAATAGAATAGTAAATGTTTTAAAAATACATGGAATGTTCATGTTACAGAATGACACGAACTGTGATCAATACTATACCTGTGAAGACGGGGTCACTGGGTCGCCATGCACTTTCTCACACACTCACACACACATATATACATATACTAGTGGAAACTAGGGAATGGAATGATAACTTTTGCAGACTGAAATATACGTTTAAAAATACACAGACACACTGTGTCATTCATGCAAAGCACCAAAAGCCAATAGCACCCTCTTGTGGAGGATCTTCAGTCAACGTGTGAGTGAATGAGTGCGTGACAAGCGACCTCAACGAGATGCTTAAATTAAAATAAATTCACGGAATGTTCATGTTATGGAATGCAAAAGCTTTTCACCTGGGGTAACAGGCTCTTCCAGTATAGCTGGTGGTTGGATAGGGGGAGGAGCTTCTGGCCTCTTAATGACTGACAAGAAAGGTCTGTCAATCCTCTCCATTAAAGATCTCTCATTAAAGTGAGCAGGGTCATGAACTGTCAGAGGGTCAGAACATCAGACACATGCTTTCCTATTTTGAATACTGAGCAAAAAGGGATGTTCATTAAAAATGTTTTTGAAAATAAAAGTAAAAAGAATATGACTGCTAAAAGTAAGGTGTGTGAGCATTTACAGGCACCCTCACCCTCAGGTCTGCTGTGGCTGGCTCGAGCCCGTCGCCGAGGTTTGTGCTCAGGCTCTTCCTCTAGAGTGAGGGACCTAATCACAGTTTCACATACAAACTGAGTCCCGCTGATGTCATCGTCACCCTCTTCATGGGCCTGAGCATCTGTGTTCTCCACATGTCTCTGGGGCTGCACCACTGCACACAACACACAGGATGTGAATTTGCCAAGTCTATTTCTATCTATAGTCCTTCTGTAAGTCACGTAAAAGCAAGGAAACCAATCACATGCTGAGTGCAATACAGACTACCTCTTGCTGACTACAGCAGAGCTAACTGAAGCTAAAATTAAGTAACAACTTTGGTCACTTTTTAACCATGTAATGCTATTCTTACCTTGGAGTTTTTTCAGCCCTGTGTGTTTATTGTCCTCTTTTAATAGGCCCATACCATGCTTTCCAAACACAGGTCCATAATGAGGGACTGGGGACATGCATGGGGTCATATCTGCAGGGATAAAAAAATTAAAATGTGCTTATCAAAATATTTTCAGGCGATTGTACACAAGGCAAAGTGGTGTGGTATGTTACAGTATCTAATCTGAATCCAGAGCTATTTGTATCCTGGATGAGTACCTGTCAGTGTCCTATCGTACAACAGAACCCATCAAAATAAGTTGTGTGGTGGTCATGATTTCTCACATGACACTGAAGAGTAGAGACAATGGAGGAGCTTCAAGTTCTGATTTACCCTTTACTCAGAAATGACAAGACAATTCTGGGATTATTGTGTCGACCAATCAATAGTCTGCGCTAGGCCGGTCACAATCATGAAAATTTAACTGTTGAATAAATTCCATATAAATATTTGTGATTAACAATTTAATGGTCTTTTTTTGCTAAATGAATGCAACTAATAAGATAAAAGTCTTAAGTGGCCAAATTAGCTGATTAGCTATCTTGCTTGCAGTTACTTATAAGATCTCAACCAATGTCCACTACATGATTAATTCTTATGATATTCACTTTGTCTTGAATGTATGTACAAATTTTGTCATTATATGCTGTTACCTGCATCTCCTTGTACAGTCATGATTGCACTGCCTTCTTCATCTCAGGTTATAGATCTTTTTGCAGATTTTTGTACATTTCTATTTGTATATATGCCTTTAGATAGGTTTTTTATGTTTATTCTTTCTTTTATATTGTTTCACCTTTATTATTATTACTGTCCTGTGTTGTGTGACTGCTACAGGCTGCTTAATTTCCTTCAGGATCAATGAAGTATCTATCTATCTATCCATCTATCTACCTATTTATCTATCTATCCATCTATCTTTTTATCTGCCATTTATACCACTTATATCTAACATTTCATTTAACAAATTATGTAATTTGCTTTAGTTAAACATTCTATAATACACAGGCTTTTTTGGTAGGAATAGGCTTAAAACAAAAGCCCAATCACAAGCCAAAAAACTGGCGAAAGTAAACAAATGCACATGCTTTTAACAAGATCCTCCTTATCATTTGTGCAGCAAAATGGACAACAAAAGACTAATTTATGTTGTGTTGTCTAAATTGGTAGAACTTTGTAGAAGTTGGTGAGAATTGCCAGTGTAGGTCAGCTGAACAGTTCTGCAGGACAAACGCTGTGTTTGAATGGCTTTTGTGTGTGAGCTGTAGCAGTCATGATGCAGCATCACTGATTTCAAGTAGAGGTAGTCAGTGTGAGGGGGAAAAAAAACAAAAAAATACTGGCGGATAGGATGGAACAGTATTGGGGCGATTTCGGAGAGATAAAGAACACAGACACTCTAACTACCTGAAAAGCCGCTCTATGTTTTGGCCAAAATCATGCCGCCCCGCTCCCACTATGCACCACTCACTTACTATGCTCCCAACTGATAACAGACAAAAAAAAGATTACTCACTGCTGCCCTCTAAAGGTGTTCTGTACCCATCAGAAACTAGACAGTTTTTTGGTTTTCTTAAGACAAATGATACAACTTAATAAATGTGTTGTCTGCTACACGGATTTGCTTTGACCCAATGGATGAAAACACCCACAGTTCACATTCTGTTTGTTGCGCCTTAAACATATAACTGTGAAAGCTAACAATTACGAAAAATAACAGCGGTCAACTCAATTACAGACATGTGATTACATAATAACTGTGGCAGGCCTAGTGTGCTCTATTTCTGGTTCCACCCATACGTCCCAGTACACTTGATCTCCCAACATAAAGAGTAATTAAATTCAACAGTGTACTCAGGTGGCAAGGGTTCACATGGCAGAGGAAATGACAAGAAAATGTGTGATCACGAAATTGTAACTGCATCCCGCAGAGGGGAAAAATGCCTTTTAGGATATCTAACAATAACTTTTCCTACAACCAATACAGAACAACAGCAAACAAGAATAAAAACTTACCAACTGGAGTGTTAGCTGGGACTTTCTCCAACTCTTGGACAATATTAATATCCAGCAACTCAAAGGACAGCAGATCCTAATAAAAGAAAAAAGAAAAAGAAGAAGTATTTATAATTGTCTATTACCACATAATTACCTATTACACATTTGTAGCAGTGACAAGCTGTTTATTTTTAAACACACACCTGTGCAGTGAGCAGGTCCACAGAGGGAATGTAGTACTCTCTCTGACAGCTGGAGGACACCTGAGTCTCGCAGTCTCTGGAGCCAGACCAGCACATGCCTTCCATTCCTAACAGATTGGGTTTAGTCATCTGCATAACAAAGCAAAAAAAAAACCTTAAATATAACAGTGACAAAACACACATGAAACAAGCTCCAGAAAACATACACACACACACACACACACACACACACACACACACACAATGGATTTTCTAAAATTAAAATCTTCATGAAAATATGTAGTAGGACTCGAGGAGAATTCCACAAATTTTTCTAAATTAATTGAGAAATTAAATTAAATTTTTCAAAAATTACATGGTTACGATGTAAATGCAGTCAGTCAGATTTGTCACATCAGGTTTGATGCAAAATGCTGCATTCTAGGGAAACTGCTTGTTGCCAGAGACATTTTTTTTTTTTCTTTTTTCAAAAATTCATTTACTCATGGGAGGTACAGGTAGGGTGCTGTAAAGCAAGTCCGCAATGAATATTACTTCAAATATACCGCAATTGTTCCATTATCAACATACATAACACATAAAAATGTAAGTGTAAAAGTGTAAGTTCACTGCTGGATTGGATAGTGAATAAAATGCCTATACTGTGTTGTATACATTGCGACCCCTGGTTCCTATCACCACCACTGTAAAGAAGTCTTGAGTTGGTAAGTCTCTTTGCAATGAACTGTTTCACATCAAACCACTCTCAATGACTTCGTTTACATCTCAACCACTGAATTATGCAGAATTTTTGAAAAACTGGTGGAATTCCCCATTAGGTGCATTTTAGCAATGCAAAATATGGAAATGACGCATACTCTACTTTTAAGATCACTGATGAACGAGTGTGTTGTAAAATACTGGAAACACCTACTACAATATAGTGAATGTCCTTGAACAAAACTGGAGGAAAAAACATTGAGCACAGGTCACTGTTTTGTTAATCAGAAAAATATGCTGAATCTACTCACCAGTGATTTGCTGCAATGAGAACTGGGTTTCTGGCCTGAACTGGGCACCACAACAATGCTGCACCACACTCGTGGGCCAAACTGCACTCCGCAGTGTGCCAGACGCCAGTGGGAGGTGTAGGTGCCCTCCAGGATCGGCGCCACAAATGCAACACTCACCACGCCAACCTCTCCAGGCTTCAGGAAGGGCACTGCCACCTCCTTCTGCTCCCGCGACTCCAGGGCTAGGTTTCCCCACATGAACTTCAGCTACAGGGGGAAATACCCATGGCCCACACACAAACATAACAAGACAAGTAAAATCCACACAAAGACACGTGGACGCAGGTGCAAGCCTCTAATGTTATAGTGTAAAAAAGGACTAAGACCTCTCAAATTACAACAAAAAAAGACTACACTTCAACAAAATGTACATGCATATGTGGTTGTAATACCTTAGTCTCAGAGGTCCAGCTGATGTTGCCAGTATTCCTCATCTTCCAGTACTTGATGAACTTGGTGCCAGGCTCCAGACATGTGCCGTCTGGTAGATTCTCATCCAGAAACAAGGCAGTCATTGTGGGCACCAAGGTGGAGCAGGAGACCTTGGGACCCCTGGTTTGAGTGCACAGAGCATTGTGAGTACAGCTTTGATTCAGCTTCTGTCTTTCTCTTGAAGCTCAAAGCAAAAAAAACTTTTTTTAAAAAAGGCGCTATACAATAAAGGCAGCAGGTGCATTTGAGGTAGTTCCATCCACTTGCCAGCGATAAACGCAACTATAACAGACAATGAGATAATCTTGATAATGACTGTTCTGGGCTGGGTAGGTAGGTCACCCAGCCCTGACCCCTCTCACTATGGCCCTTACTCTGGACTGGAGGCCTGAGGGTCTGGGCCTGGAGCTGGAACTGGACCAGGAGCAGGGGCAGGAGCAGGAACAGAAGCAGGGCCAAGACCTGTGCTGCTAGTGCCATTGGTGGCTCCACTCCACAGCAGACCTCTCTTCTCCAGCCGCAGCTTTTTCTTGATCTCCTTCACCTCAGCTTTCAGCTGCCTCCGCTCAGCTTTCAGACGCTGTCTCTCAGCCTTACGCACAGTCCGATCCCCACGCCTTAAGAACCTAAAAGAACAACAAAGGAACAACATATTTCAGACACACATCTGATAGATCAAAATGAGTACAACAATACATTTATTTATTATTCTGGAGCAAATGAAGCACCACTAAGTTAGCTGATATCAGTTGCAAGAACTGTTCCAGACTGGACTTGCCTGGGCTCTGGAGTTACTCCACGCTCTGGAACAGACAGGGGGGTCCTTGTTCTTTTCAAGTTGTGGCTGGGGTCATGTTTGTGACTGCATGGCTCGCACAAGATGCAAGAGGGACACACACTGGACAGACAAAAATACAGACATACAACGCACATTTTTAGATAAATTAGTCAAATGAAAATGTGTTTAACATTTGAGTGATGTACAGGGTACCTGCAGGCCATTAAAAATCTGTGTTTAACAGATTCTCTACAAGGTGGAGCTAGAAGCACTTAAAGAGGATTCGAAAAACAAGAGCTGCCATGTAAAAATATTAGTCAGAACGCGGTCGTGTGGGTTTGGCTAAAGTAAAGAAGACTCATTCCTCCTTTATACAGGCAACACAACAGAGACCCGAGTCTTATTCTCTTATTCACAGCAGCAGAAAATTCTGCCCATTTCTCCAAACTGTAGCAGTTATTTTTTATTGTGACTGTTAGGGTCTTGTGACTAGGGTCTTGGTTTTATATATATATATATATATATATATATATATATATATATATATATATATATATATATATATATATATATATATATATATATACACACACAATGGTGTTGGGATTGAAGAATCCCAACACCAGCAAATTTGAAACACCAACCAAATGTTCGCTGTTTCAAATTCCATGTATGTGATATGAGATAAAAGTGTATTGGAAGTAAACAGTTTTGTTTAACTATATCTAGACTGAACAGCTAGGCAGACAGCAAACAAGCAAACAGGCAACTCCAAGAACATGCACTTAGGTTTTACTGAAGTATTCACTGTTAAACATGTAAAGAATATACCACTTAAATATCTGTTTCAAGCTTCAAATGTCCATGTTTAAGCAGAGCCGGTCTAAGCACGATTAAACCCTTTGTGGAAGGTGAACTTCCCATAGAAGTGCTACAATAAATTAGCAGTGCATAGCGGTGATAATCAATCTACATTAAAAGTAAAGATTTCTTCAGTAAACACTGCTGTATAAAAATAATATAAAAGAATCTGCAAACAGAAATTACAATGAGAACTCTGGAAAGACAGAGAAATCTTAAGATATTACCCTTACTCACCTGCAGTGATATCCTCCCCCAGTGGCTGGTCCCTTGCAGCTGCTGCAGTTAGGTGTCGGGTTCGAGGTCCTTGGTGTTGTAGAACTAACTGTAGCCATTTGCGCCCCGGAAGTGCTTGGCTCTTCTGAGGGATGGTCAGAGGCTCTGTGTGTGCAGCACTGGCCAGAAAACTCAGTACACATCCTGTCCACCACCTCCCTCACTACCTGATCTTTGAACTGTGGAAAGAGTTAAAGTTTTCATTCAGAGTGATAAAATGGGTAGTTCCAGTTCTACATTACAAAAGTCTGAACTATTGTAAAATACCTGATTTGCACACATGACCACGCACATCAACTGAATGCAATTTCGCATTCAAAAGATATTAAGACCCACTACGTTGTTCAAGGGTTAATCTTTGATTGTGATGTAGTCTACTATTAAATATCTACATTACTTCGTAGAAATTTCTGTGGTTATTAATAATACATTTATCACATAATTAATTAAATTTTGGCGCATTTTATCATAGTGTATTTTGTTCTTACTTAGTAACAGCAATAAACCACGACAGGTCATTTATTATGGTGATTTTATCAGAAATAAATATTTAAAAGTATCACTGGCAACACATTTGGGAGAGTATATTTAAGAGTACTCTTGGAAATTAAATAAGAACCACAGTGTACAATAGACTAAATAATGTGCACACATACTCTGTCCATGTAAGATTTGAACCATGCTGGTACAGCCTCCTCTTCACCTTTGGTCACTTTGTTTTCCTTCACAACCACCTACAGATAAAGAATAACAACCACTAAATAGTATAGTTTAAATTAAGGAAAGTGCTCATGAAAACAGTGTAAAATTGGTCAAATTAGGCTTCCGAGCACTTCAGCTTATCATACCCAACATCAAAGAAAAGTGCTATCTGTAAAAAATCATCAGGCCTTACCGAGTCCCGCTCGGGGGTCACCTGTGTCTCCTTGTCAGCCACTTTTACTCTTGCCCGATATGGCGGCGCTGGTCTGGGGTCAATTTTGATTTCCTTAACTTCTGCCTTAACAGCCCCGCCTTCAGCCTGGCCCTTCATCTTATAGACATTCATGTGAAGCTGGTTGGCTTGCTTGAATGCACTCTAACGGGGGCAATAAGATATAAACATTATTTTGTTTCAGGCATGTTATAATGTATTTGTTTCATTTCTAGCTCAATGACAAACAAAAATAATTAGAAACCGAGAAATTAAAGTCTTACAAAATCCTCACAGTTTAAAAACAGTTCTGGTATACCTAATGTATAACATTAAAGATGATGACGTTTTCTTACCTTTAAGGCCTCCATATATTCATCTGATGAAAAAAAGAAATGTGTGAAATGTGCATGTATTAAACATTTTTGGAAGCCATTTTGTAGCTATTTAAAGATCCCATACGTCACGTTTGTTAAACAGGATTAATAATTACCCAAGGAGACACAAAGTGGACATGTGACTTACCTTGACTGTTTATGGATATCTGTTAAATAAAGAGAAGGAAGTTCAGATACTGCGTACTTATGTCATTTTTCTTCTCTTTAAGTAATGACATGAAAACTACGACAAATTTAACAATCAAGAAAAAGGTGTTTTACGCTTAGCTGCTGTTGCTTACCTCTTCGTTGTCCTCGTCAAAATACTTCACTTGAAAATGGCATAATCCAAAAGTCGTTTTAATCTAAAGGCAATAAGAGAATCAGGGGAATGAGGCAAGAAGGGAAAACCGTCTGCACAAAGGTTTACAGCGAGAACTAAACCACATCCCGTCACTGCGAGAACAACCTCAGTCACTAACGTTACGACTCAGATTTAAACATGTCACCAGACAAGTGCGACCGAGGCCAGAGGACAATAACGGTACAGTCGCATTTGGCATGGCTAGCTAACATTTCGAGACTCTTAATAAACCTTAGACATTAAACATCGAGCAGTGACGATGTCTGGACACGAAGTTATCAGGCGAACGTCCTTCTGCCCGGGTTTGTTTATATGGGCCTGAGCCTCGGCCTTACCCAGGCCTCCACCGTCTCCCACTGCGCCTTCTCTGTCTCCACCACCGGGAACTTCTTCACGCTCCCGCGGAAATTCACTTTAACAGTGACTGGGTGATTCATCGTCTTTAGGCAGGACTAGACTGAAAAACGATCTCATGTAGGATAAAGACGCTGTGATTTAAGGTGACGACGCCAGCGTTATCTATATCCCTCTCTCTCTCTCTCTCTCTCTGTCTGTCTGCCCGTTCTTGTTTACATCGTTTAACTCGTACACTCCCCCACATCCACGTAACAGGAAGGCTCTCAGTCCTGTCTGCTTATATTTACCTCTGTCTGTCTTATACTTCGTTGTAAACTATTAGGATACCTGTTAACAATGTGGAAAGACTGCTATTATCGTATATGTAAAAATGTGTAATTATAATAGATATGTGAGGGGAAAAAACGGGTTGAGGTTTGCGCATGCGTACTTTTCTGTTGGTTCGGTCGCTGATTTTTGAACGTCATCCGAGAGCGCGCGAACACCTTGTGGCTGAGAGTCAGCAGTAAAAGCCACACGGTCAGTTAATGCTGTTAGGACAATCTGCGGCTTCTCACCCTCACTGATCCAGAAAGATGTCTTCGCTCTTAAAAGTGGACAGTGAAATTAAGTCAAAGGTGCGTGTATTTCAGTCGTTTTTCAGATCCGGTGTAGCGGTGGACCGTTAGGCCCCGTATTAGCGTGCGCTAGCTCTCGGTTTGGAGCCGGTGTAACGTTAGTGTCATTAGCCGCCAAGCAAGAGAGCAGGCTAACTTTCCCGCGCCATTGCCGAGAAGTTCTCTGTTTTCAGACCCTGTGCCACTTGTTTGCTTCCCCAAATTGTTGTCCGGGTGTTTTTCAGACGTCCTCGGCTTTTATTCGGTGTGTTTTAGCGCTCCGGTGAATTGGTGAGCTCTCCGCTGTGGCTGTGTTTTTCCAGCATGTGCTCTTCGCTCCGGCGCCGCGCAGTCGGTCTGCCGGCTTCATGCTGTTAGCTGGCTAACTGCTTAGCCTTACCGAGTCATACCTGTGCTTGTGTTTTCCCCCCCCTGTCAGCTTCGATGGCGTGTAACGAGACGAAAAGACAGAGGCTAACGAGGTCGACGATACTGCATGTAAACAAGCTAACTGATATTTACAGCCAGTGTTAGCTAGAAACAGAGCAACGCTGAGAATGTTATGAGTCACTTAGACCAGTTAGATGTTAATCTGCGTTACTGAAGACCACGAGTTCTGCCACAGCTAATATTACAAGCGTTTTTTAATCGATTGACGGCATTTTTTTTTACATGTATTAATTTTTTTTTTCTGCTACAGGTCGATGTCTTCAGAGAACGAATCACAGGAGAGGTGAGTTAAGTTAGTGTACTTGAGCATGAGAGTTACTTGTAAACACTTTGCTTGGTCCCCTCTGACGCTCATTTATTTATAATTTTAGGCAGAAGATCTGGTAGCAAATTTTTTCCCTAAGAAATTATTAGAACTGGACCAGTTTCTGAAGGTAAGATATTCTTTTGAAATGTAAATAAATGTTCATTTTCTATGTAATACTGTGGACCACATTTGTAACATTAATAGTTATGTACTGTTGTTATTTTTAAGCAGTCCTTACATTATCACTTAACTGCAGTCGTGACTGTAATATAATTTGCTTCAATTTTCAGGATCCCCTCATAAATATCCGTGAACTGAAAGAAATCCATTCAGAGATCAATCTGGCTGTGCCAGACCCAATTCTACTTACAGACATCCATGATGGGCTCGAAGGGGTAGGAGTTCCAGTTTCTAGGGTTTCATTCACTGTACTGAGCTTTTAGATATTAGAAACATTTGCATGAAAATTTGTATTTTTGAAACCTTTCTTAATTGGAGAGGTCAGTTTTCCATGTCACCGTTTATTAAATAAAAAAAAAATCAAACACAAAAACATTAGAGTAACACTTTCCAAGATGTAGTTTGTGGGTGAAATGTGCAAGAATTAACCACGATTCGTTCCATTAACAGCCAAATGCCAAAAAGAGAAAACTTGAGGATGGCCCAGAAGACGACAAAGGTGAGCTCTGCAGAGTGATAAAATGGCTGGACAAATGTCTGTTGTAATCACACTGTGTCGTCTTCTCATATGTAGTTGGTGGGACCAAGGTCTATGTCATGCCCGGTGGAATGATGAAAAGCAATGGCAAACTTGTAGACCTTATCGAGAGGGTTAAGCCTGAGATCAGAACCCTCATAGAGAAATGCAACACTGTAGGTCTATGTTTCCCTTAGAAGCAAACATTGTCACACTCAGTGCCGCTTGCTTACAGAACAATCTGTGCAATTTATGATGCTGTATTGTTTTTCTAGGTCAAGATGTGGGTACAGTTGTTAATTCCAAGAATAGAAGATGGCAATAATTTTGGAGTCTCTATCCAGGTACAATAGATTTTCATTAAATCATTTTAACCAGCATCTGGATTTACAGCGCGATAAAGCAGTAATAATATTGTCATTTGGTACAGTGGAAGGTCAAGTGTAGCTTATATAGCAACCAATTCAGTCATTTGTTGCATTTTTGTCATATAGAGGAGTGACACATTGTCACTAACTGATTAGCATTATAAATCCGAAAGTCTATTTTACAAAGTTTAAGGAACCATTGGTTCAAACTGACTGTCATCACCACCTACAGGAGGAGACCGTTGCTGAACTCAGAACAGTGGAGGGAGAGGCAGCATCTTATCTAGATCAGATATCCAGGTACTGCTCTTATCTTCATTTCATTTTGATTAGAACTGCACAGTGTTTGTGTTTGTCAACAGTTTTCAGCATCTGAAGTGGGCTGGATGAGAACATGCACAGGTGTTGCATTCATTTTTTTCATTTTTTAACTTTTCTACATCTAGACAGTTGCAAATGATGTTAGGTTTACAAATCATGCATATGTATTTGAATGCTGTGCTTCTGTAGGCTGTTAAGGGATGAAATGTATGTTTTCTAGGAGAGGTGTAACAAACACGGTCTCACTCAAAGTGAACAGGTTTATCATTTTTGTCCAAATTGTGCAAAAGTAGCTAGGATTCAACATAAATAATATTTTGCTGTTTTTCTCAAATGTACAGATATTATATCACGAGAGCAAAGCTGGTTTCCAAAGTAGCAAAATATCCACATGTGGTAAGTTGAATGTTCAATCTACATGCAAATCTTTATCTTTTCAGTATTCACTGGAAGAAATAGAATCACAGTCCTTTTTATACGTGGGCATTTTAAACCACCATAGGTTATTGGAAAATTGATAGCTTTGATATTTGTTGGTCAGCTGTGTGACACTGAATTGTTAGTTAATGGATAAGAAAGTACAACGAAGCTAAGTACATGTCTAGATGTGTTCTGTATATATGGAATTTACATCTGTTGTCTGTTGATCAATACAAGGACTGTTAGAAATGCTGGCCATCCTATAAAATTTCAAAATGAGGCTTGTCAAAACCAACTGTTTGTTACTAAGAAGCAAAAACTCACTGGTGAGTTTGGCAGTAGCATAGAACCTGACATTGGAAGATCACAGTAGTGCATGACCAAAGAATATTTTCTGTAAGAGGTTACAATTTTCTCTAAAGTACATGAAAAACCTGTACCATTCTGGGACAAAGATTGCCTGTACTGGAGTGCTGGAATGAGGAAGGTGTAGAGAGGAAAAAGGAACTGGGCCTTGAGTACATCTGTACTGTAGATTGTAGTGTTTTTCCAGCTCCCAAGACACTCCATGAGCTTTAAATGGGTGTATTGGTTGAAAAGATGCTTGAATTTGTAAAGGAAGGACTCTTCAGGGGCCTGTGTCATGAAGCACGAGCGTGAAATCATACTACATAATAATGAGAGTAGTAAAGCAAATGTAACAGCAAGAAACAACACTTCCACTGCTGCCATTATATTAAATGTCTGCTTTTTCACAATATAATTTTTTCCACATTTATGTGGTAAATCAGTAATCTGACTGGTCCAAGAGCCATTCACAAGCTGTAATCCTGAGCTTAGACAGAGTATCCAAAGTTAGAACAAAATAAGTTTAAAGTTAATTGACTAATCAAACTTCTGTGAGACAGGGAGGTGTATAAAATTGTGATAATTTTTGGATATTTTTGAATGTTCATGATGCACGGTAGATATGACTTTTTTTGTTTTTTGTTTTGTTTGTTTTAGTAAATTGGGTAGGACTAATAGTGAAAATTGATATTAAAAACAGTACCGTAATTTTATGCAGTGTATTACTAAATGTCTTATAAGGAACACTTCATAAAATTTAATTAAACAGGATTAATTGTGCTCTCTGTGTGATTAAACATACAGTTGGTCAGTGTTTAAGTTCTGATATCCACAATATGCTTAGAACAGCAAATTTACATAACTTATCTCTACCATCATATTGCCCACCCCTAACTGTAGGTCCAGAAAAAGGTTCTTGATTAGACAAGTAAGTTGCTAGCATGATCCTCACTAGACATGTAATTCACCTACTCAACACTGAAGGCAAAATTAAGAATAGCTGCATTGCAGGCCTGTTACAGCATCACAAGGGCTGATACCCAGGATGTGGTGATGTCTGTGGATTGCAGACTTAAAGGATTCATGAACAAGTATTGAACCATAATTTAATTTAAGCTTGTTCATTATTCCAATTACTTATGGTCTTCTGAAATGGCACCTGATTTTGTGTACAAAGGACTGTCATTCCTATCGGATTTCCGCTAATATAGATGTCAATACCCTCAAATTAAAGCTGACTTTCTACCCTTCAGCCTAATAGCCATTAGGCTGAAGGGCAAAATTTGGCTTTGGCTTGCAGATTGTACGCCTGCAGCATAAATTAATTTCCATGCATTGTGTCATTTTTAAGTGGTCTTTCTAAAAGATTGTTTTTGAATTCAACAGGAAGACTATCGACGCACAGTTACAGAGATTGATGAGAAAGAGTACATCAGTCTGAAGATCATAGTGTCGGAACTGAGAAATCAATATGTAGGTTTCCAGAGAAAAATCTGAGTTTGTTTTTGGTTTCTATATACATATATAAAGTAATATTTCCATGTAAGAAAAGATCGCCACATGCACCTTAGAGTTAAACGTGTAGCCCTTTAAACTTGCTTTTGGTTTTTTTTTTTGTTTTGTTTTTTTCCACAGGTAACTTTACATGACATGATTCTGAAGAACATTGAGAAGATAAAGCGGCCGAGGAGCAGCAATACAGACGCTCTCTACTAAGATCGCCCATCTTCTCATCTATAGCCCTTCTCTTTTCTCCATGGGTCTCGCTGGAACCTTGGACTGGTTCTAATGCAATCAAGAAACCGTTAAAACCAGGCCAAGACACACAAGCTCCGCCAGGCCTGGTGCAACATGCCGCTAATGATAGAACTGTAAAATATGGCCACATTTTTAAACCCTTTAAAAATCCGTATTGGTTTCCAGTGTTAATGAATGAAGACGGAGTCTTAAGAAGGTTGTCTCAGTTATTCTGTTTTTTCTTTTTTGTTTTTTTTTGTTTTGTTTTTTTTTAGTATTTTTGGTTTCCTTGCTATTTAATTAAAGGACGATCTTAACAATGGGTTTTCTTTTATCTTTCACAAAACCAAATGCAGTGTAGTGCTGTGTTGGAGGGTCTTAAGGCATTTTACGTGTTTTAGACTCTGGTGACTGATTTGAATGCAAGAGGTAGATATAGAAAGACTCATTTGTTGACTCAGTTTCTCTATTTGAGAAACTATCACGGTCTTATTGATGCTGTATTTTAATCAGTTGACTCTGTCCATCTAATATAAATGTAGTCTAAGATGAGAAGCTGTACTTGTGCATTTTTACATTCATTGACTTAGGAGTTATTTCACAGTAGTGAAATATACAAATATTTTTCTCTCGTCTTTTCATCTCCATTGATAGAACCACCGAGTTCCCAAAGCTTCTTATGGCTCTTATTTGTCGAGTTTGTTTTAAGAGTGATACATTTTGCTGAATAAAAAATGTTTTTTTTTTTCAATGTGTTGGAAGTAATGAATTCACTCACCCACTAATCCACTGCTGTTGGCAGCCCTTTATATCTAGCAAGTGATTTTCAGTCTTGTCTTCAAGGACCCCCTACAGAGTCCAGCTTTTTGCTGTACGTCTGTGTTGTGAGTTGGGTTGAAGCAAAACTGAACCACCTGGAGATCTTTAAGGACCGGTTTGAGAACCTCTATTAAAAGTTATGATCCTGAACTACACTTGTACATGAATAAGCAAGTAACCACTAGTCCTGTTAAAGTGGAAGAGCTTATATATAAGCCTTTCTGTTAAATTAAGGTGGGTTGTGGTCACCTGTGGTATACAGACACTAAAGGAGGTAATATGTTTATTCTTTGCCACTATTAAAGAAATTGGACACACATGTAGTAAATGGGTTCAAGATACAATTACAACATATAAGAGATAATCATTACAAATGAGTTAATGTTCTATATACAGTCATTACAATCTTACATGATGCTTTTTATTGTGGATTGAGCTGTCCACGTTATGGGCAGGTTGGCGCACTTCTGCTTATGACCAGCAGATGGCTCATTTATCAACACTATCACAGGGGTATACCACAAACAGAAATAAAAAACTTGGTTGATCACTACATTAGCTCCCATTAAACCACATTTCATAGTGCAGCAGTGCTCTTAATTTGGCAATTGTTCTATAAATATGTACTGATATATTGCTTGTTCATATTTTTAGAAGAGATATACCACAGTAGCCTACAGTGAAGTCAGTATATAACATTCTGTTCATAGATTTTATATACAGTGCAGTGCAAGTCAGAGATGACCCTTCATTTGATTAATTTCTAGTTAAAACGTCCCTGTGGTACAAATTAATTTTTCTAAAAATATCTCTATTAGATTAAATATAAGATGATCCACTTGCAAAAGAAAAGTAAAATCAAAGTAAAATAAGAGAAAAACAGCCGAACATTGGGTCCCTATAATTATTAAAAGATACATAGAAAATGGGACTCCTAACAACCATGCAAGACCTGGTAGACCACCAAAACTGTCCCCATCAGATAAACCGCACTTAAAGCTTTCATCTTTGAGAGAGAGGAGAAAATCAAACTCCACTCTTGCTTCAGATCTGAACCAATCCATAGGTGTTTCTGTCCATCCTTCCACTGTGAGAAGATAATTCAACACTATCAGCCTGAAAGGATGTCTAACTGTCAAGACGCTGTTACTGTGAAAAGGATATCGACAAAAAAGGAAGCACATCTGCAAATGAAACAAAGAAGGTGCTGATGCTGTCAGAAAAATAGACTGACCACCCCAGAGTCCAGACCTCAACATCACTCAACATGTTTGGGATTACACAAACATGGAAATTGCAACCAGCTTCTAAGAGTGAACCTAGAAAAATGTGGAAAAATATCCCTGTAGATTTCTTTGAAAAACCAAAAGCAAGACTCCTGACAAGTATAGAAGTTGTAATAAAGCCAACGAGTGGACACTTTAAATGCTGAATGTTGTGTTGTTGAAGCTTCTGTGTAATTTCCTGTTAAATTTATATTATCTGTTTTTTGTTTTTTTTTTTGACCCTGAAAACAGTTGTACTTAATGGCTGTTTTGACTGGAAATTAAATAAATGAAGGGTGTCTCTGACGTTTACACAGTACTGTATGTTATATATATTTGAAAATCATTAAAAAACAAAGTTTCCCAAGAACTAATAAACATTCATGTACCTCTATAAAAGTATTTTTGTATATTTTATATAAATCATTTCACTCTACTGTAAATAATTGTGTTAAATAAGTTGAATTAGTGAAGTAAATTTTATATTATTCACCATTTTGAAAAAAGTGATCTATTACAAATGAAAACTAAAAATATGAAAACAGTGGGAGCAGCACGTTACGTTACCCCTGTAGTTACACTTTTAGCCAGCAGGTGTCATTGTTGGGAAGAGTTTGGTACCACACAACAGCAAACTAACCTGCAAGTATACTTTTTTAAATAATCAGCATACTAGTCATGCTGTTTCTCTTTAGTTTATTGCTAATTAAACATGTAGTAAAAGTATATTGTCAAATAGTATGTGATAAACATTGGTTTGGTGTAAAATATGCCATATAATTCAGAAAGAGAGACTTAAAGATTGACTGGTGTCCATCTCTGACTACTGCTTGCTAAATTCCTAAAAGGACTGTATCATGAGCTTAAAGAATGTATGCAGGGTGCAAAAATTCTTTGGGTACGATGCCAATAATGCCATCCAGCTCCCCAACCCACCAGCCATGGATGTTATACTCCTAGAAAAGAGAAATACAGAGAGAATATGAGGATAAATGAAAGATTAGAATGTGCAGAGCATCTTGTGCAACTTTAAAATCTGCACAAAATAAATAATGATAAAGCACAGTTCAAATTTCTGAACATGCCCTTGATGTTATATAACAATGACGTGTTCTTCCCAAAGAATGGTTTAATTTCACACCAGTATGTCCTTTCTTTTTTGCTCCCTGTGTATTTTTTTTATCAACAGGAGCATGCTGCTTTAGTATAATAATATAATTCTATTGTTGAGTGCATTGTTTTCTGAATGCATATGACAATTAATCTTGAATTTAAAAACACTGTATAACCACACATGAAAATGGAATACACTGGAATATCTTATTGATATGTTACTAAATAGGAATTACAAAAATGATAAAATTACTAAAATGGAATATATGGTAATATATTTTCAGTGTGTACGAAAAAGATAACAAAATGCAGGCCTTTTCTGTGACATACTCTACATTCCGTATATTATCTGTTATTTCCTCAGCTGTGCACATATTCATAGGGAGATATATAAATGTACAGATTTAATTCAGTATGCTAGTCCTGTGGAACTTCTCGGCTTTCAAATAATTAGTAGGAAGCTGTAAAGAGAAATGAAGTCATTTTAGATCTGTCTACAATGATGACTGGAGATGTAGAAGATTCTAACATGGCTGAGATGCATCAAGAATGAAGTTATAATATATTTAAATGAAAATTCCATTGATTTTTCTGAGAAATTCTGCATGATTCAGTGGTTGAAATGTGAACAAACTCTTTCAAAGTGGATTGATGTGAAATGGCACATTGTAGAGAAACAAATTAACTCAGGGGTCACAATATCTACAACGCAAACATATTTTATGCACTATTCAAAACAACCAGCAAATCTACATTGTCTTCTGACTTTTTATATATAGTGCTGATAACTGAAAAATAGTATAAATCAGTTTTCCTTGGGGACAATCTTGCCTAAAATATGTACCCCTCCACCGTGAATATCTTTTAAAAATCCGTTATGGGCCAAAGGTTGATATCAAAACTTTTGTGAAATGATGTCTCAGGCATCAGAAAACGTATTTGTAACCATTTAATTTTATAATATTCTGTGAAGGAGCTTTCAGAGACAGAGTTCCTGTCACCACCACTCTGAAGAATTCTGCCTCAGTACGTTTCTACAGAATGACACATTTCACATCAAATGACTCTGAATGATGGTTCATATTTTATTCACTGAAAATCACAGAAAAATCAAGATTAAATCTTTAGGTAGATAACAAAAATATAGTAAATAAATAATTCTAATATAGAACACACACACACACACACACACACACACACACACACACACACACACATATATATATATATATATATAGGTACCTAACACTCATTCTGTATCTATTATATTACTATAAATTATTTTGTGTATATTTTCTTCTGTTATTATTGGAATTTATGTTGACACCAACATTGACAGAAACCCCTTAAACCTCTCGTACATCTTCTACTTTACAAATAAAAGATTCTGATTCTCTTTTCATAACAAATTGTCATGGAGACACAGGTATTTTGCATCAGTGCATTAATGCAAGTAGAAAAGTGTACACGAACAGGTACGGACATTTTAAGGTAGAGTCAGAAGCACTTCAGCTGGATGGCCTTGACACTTCCTTTGAACAGGTCCTGATCAAAGCAGACCTGTTCCCTAATTAGTTTTGGCTTGAAAGTCCTCATTACTCCAGCTAGGCAATCTCTGTTCACTCCGGTTATCAATCAGACAGCAGCCGGGCGATGGCCCTGGCACTTACGGGCAACTAGTGGAGAGAGCCCCGGACCTGGCCTTTGACAAATGGACACGGGGCAGGGTGGTATTATCAACGAGATGGCCGGAGAACGCTGAGATGGAGTGATGGAGAGAAACTGAAGTGTTCAAAGTGTGTTAGTATTCCACAAGCACACACAAGTACATTTAGATGTGATGAGCCTGTCATCCATCCAGTGCCTGCAGAAGAAGAGAGTGGGAACTAATTACCATCTCCTCACGCACAGCGCTACGAGCCTAATGTAGTCTTCAGCCCATGCAGACGAGCTGCTCTAATGATGCCATGAGGAATGAATTCCAAGTGGGGTAAGAATCTAATGGGGCTGCCAGCATCCACACTGCCATTACATGTCAGACTTTGGTGAACTTGAAGGTTCGTTTCAGAGCCTCTGTCCAGTGTTGATTGAGTGACAGAGAGGGACAGTACACTCTTAAAAATAAAGGTTCTTAAATTGGTCTTATCTTGGAGGCACGGTTCTAGGAAAACCTTTGGCTAAAATGTAACCTTTTGGCTCTTTTACGTTGGACACGCACACTTACAAATCTCGTTCTCAACTACAAAAACGTTTTTTTAGAGAGCCATCCATTGCAAAGTAGAAAACCAAAATTGATTCTCTACTTATAATCAACTTATCTTTACACTTCTTCTATAGCAGTGGTCACTAACTGTCCTCCTGGAGATCTACTTTTCAGCAGAGTTTAGTTCCAACCTGTAACATGCTGCTCCCTCCATTATGCAGCACTACTGCATCTGATCCAGCCAATCAAAGACTTCTGAAGAAATTAATTAGGTGGAGCAGGTGGAGCCAATTGGGGTTGGAACTAGACTCCACAGGAAGGTAGACCTCATGGCCCAATTTTGGTGACCACTTTTCTATAGCATTATTCCAAAGTACTCTTTTATAAGTCAAAGTTTTATTTATCATATATACAATCTGCCGAGGACTTCTGTCCATTAAAATTATTGTGATGAATTTCTCTCTACAGCTGTGCAATACAATATATGCACAGAGAAAAGGAAAATATACATAGATCTATTTATACAAAACTGTACTAAAACAGACTAAACATCTGGTTAATTAACAGGAATATGTGCAGTTTCATTATGAACTGTATGTAATTTAAATGAATGACCATTTGGGCACTTTCTGTTAGAGTTAAAAGAGGACAACAAACAGCCCCTCCCTGAGGAACTACTTTGACATTATTCTATGTATTGGTCTGATAATTTAAGTTTATCCAAATCAATTTCACCATGTCCTTCTGTAATATTTATATACCATTCAAACACAGGTCTAAATTACGCTTCACCTTAATGATTTAAATGGATGCAAAACCAAAGCAAACCTCCCATTAAGGAGGAACTAAACATTTAAACTGAGTCACCTACACATGGTGCATTCTCATGACAGCTGTCCCTTCTCATTTGCTCCATTCCTACTTCCCTCTTTATTGTGTTTCTTTTGTTTTTCTCTTGGAAATAGTACATATTCGACAAATACACATTAGAGAGTAAGTGGTTTTAGATGATGGGCCGATGAGCCCAACTGAATGTAGCTTTTGCCAGGCAGTCTCAGTCATTTTTAATTATTATTTTTTTACAGCATTTGAAACTGTAAACTGCCTTTTTAAGTCACAATAACACATGTTAAGTTGATCCCTTGATCCCTAGATTTATTATTCCACTGTGGAACCCTCAGGATTTCTTACAAATAAAAAATAAACATCTGTAATTTTAAGTTCATTTTAATTGAACAGAATCATCAGGCTAATTGCATTTAAAGCATGTAAGTGTTGTATTAATACTCTATGTCATTGTTAAGTTTTGGTTGGAAACAGAAGGTTAAATTACCTGACACCCAATGTAATATTGTCTAATCAGGATTGTTTTCCCCTGTAATATCTATGTAGATACAGTCAAGCAAGCTCTCCTGTTGGTTAGGCTCTCAGGGACTTAGCTTAGCACTATCATACTCTTAGAAGTGCCACAGGAGCACAAGCAAAACTTCACATTAGTGTAGATGTGGGGTTTTTAACATTTATCGTGTGAACTGAAGGTGTAGCTCCAATAGTCCCGTCTCAACACTGTATTATTCAGATATTAATCTTAAGGCTTTTATTTAGTAATTGCACTTTTAAAAATAAAGGTTGCAGGTTTTCCTTCCAAGAAAGCAGAAGCTCACATGATCAATGATGTTTGGCCAACTGATTAAACAAGTGGAGTCAGGCATGCTCCTGCTTAATTGGAATGAAAATCCTGGACCCACATTGTTGCTTTGCAACCACATTTGGTTCATTAAAGAACATTTCAGTGGATGGCTCTTTAGAGAACTGTTTTTGTAAATGAGATGTGTGAGTGTGAAGAATATTTTAAAAGTTTAAAGAACTTTCACATGATGTAAAGGTTCTAGGAAGCACACATTCTGTGATGGTTCTTTAACTCCTTAAGTGCCTGTTTGTGGAAACATGTGAATCATAGTAAAGCATTCTTTGAGTGATGCTATAGAAGAACCACTTTTGGTTCCCTAAGAAACCATGTTTGTAAATTAGATGTGTGAATGTGGAGAACCTTTTAAAGGTTTATGAAAGTTTCTCCCACATCTGGTTTTCTTATGGCAGTGACACTTTTTAATAATGGTATTGATAATGATGCTGTTGCTATTCAATACCAGATTCATTCCACCAGAGATCATGAATTCCAGTTAAGGATCATTGCTGCATCTTTCACAGCCTCTTCTTTCGCTGAAAGCATCAGTACAGGTGTATTCCACAGCAACCTGTGTGTGTGTGCGTGCAGATGCTGATGGAGGCTGTAAAGTGTGTGTGTGTCACTGAGGCTGAGCTGTGTGACTGGAGCATTTCAGCGTTGCCGCTGACCTCCGTATGACTCCTCTTTTGGAGACGGGTGGGGTTGGCACAGAGCGAGACCGAGAGTGTGTGTTGCCATGACAACACCTGCAGTCTGCAGCGTGCCACTGGTATCATTTATTTCTCACTCAGGGGGGCTGGCTAGCGCCGGTATTCAAATGGGCCCCATCACTCTGGAGCGGCCGGGGGGACAGACTGGCAGCTAATGATGCCTTCAAAAAGGAGCGGCTTAACTGGAAAATGTCATATGGCACATGACAGGGTGAGGAGTGGCTCATGTCTATAAAAAAAGACAGTAGCAGTGATGCCAAGCAACTGAATGCTGACATTGCCAGCACGTCCCCAATGTCTCCCTATTCTCTTTCTCTCTCTTTCCCTCCCTTTCCCTACAGGAGAGGAGCAGAGGAGCAATTTGCCTTGGTTTCACGTCTGTCATTCATACAAAATGTAATTTAGATCTGCAGTTCACACAGTTGATAAAAACTGAAGAGGGGTGAGATGAAGTTAATTTGAATGAATGTAAATAATAATAATATTAAATGAGGTTAAGAAACTTCCGAAGCAGTTCTTTGTGAAGGGTCTGTTTTTTAGTTCTCTTTCAACTTAACGCTCTTAAAAAACAATGGATTCTTCTGAGTGATGACATTGAACAGTGGGCCCAAAGCGTGGCCCGGAGGTTGAAGCTGGCCTATGAGGATGTTTGATTTGGACTATCAGAAAGTTAATCCTCTGTTAACCTTCTACTATCAGAAACTACACCCTCACATTGAGAGAAAAAGCATATTTTTATGCCACATATAACTTTTTCATTTCTATATTTGAAGTATTTTAGTGATGAAATATTGTGTAATGTTCTAAAATACATGCTTAAACACTCCTCTTGAAGCTTACCTTCAGTGCCCATTGCCCCCACCCCTAAGAAAAAAAGGTTTGGACACCATTGCCATAGAAGGACCACTTTTGATTCCTTTAAGAACCTTCCAGTGGATGCACAAGGTTGAAGAAACTTTCTTTAAATTTAAAGAACCTACACATAAAGTAAAGGTCCTATACCATGTAAACATTTTAACTAGACCTGTATGTGTAAAGCAAGAACCATTTAGAAACTTCTCCTTTTTAATAGGCCTCCCAAACTCCTTCTCTTTCCCTTCATATTCCCAAGCTTGCTTCCTTTCTCTCATGTTTTAATCATTTACCTCATTCGCCATCTCCCTCTTTTTCATCCCTCCTATTTTTTTCACTGTTGCTCACAGCAATACACACACACACACACACACACACTCCTTCTGTGGAGGCAGGAGAGACGCTAATAAGAATGAGGCATGAGGCCTGTGCCGCAGGCCACCAGCTGACTGAGGTAGGCCTTGGGAGTGATGGAGCGCAGGAAGTCTCTCATTGCCCCGCCGCTGAACCCACTCTCTCTCCTTCCAGCCCTCCCTCTCTTTTCTCTCTCACTGTCATGCGCTGGAGTGTATCAGCAGTACACACACACACACTGCTGCTGAGCATCTCTAGCTGTCGTTAGAGAGGAGCACGAACACGCTGCCATGTTATTCGTCAGAACGAGCAAAATATGAATACATTGCGGCGGCATCCACAATTGTTCCTAGAGGAATCCATCACGTAATTACATCCTGATCAATGCAACCAGTAATCAATGCAGGTCGTTGACATTCAATTTCAATTACCTAGAGGGCTGCCAACGTTCAGCATAGTTACGTTATATGTGTAGACACCGTTTAAACTGATAAGAAACAACTACAAGACAGGATCTGATAATAAACAAGTAAATGAAAGATGCATCTTTAAGATACAACCCCCCATAATCTTGACGATCCGTCACGGCGGTGGTCATTCGGCCACGGAGAGTGTGAGATGATGACCAAAAGTGTGGAAGAGCAAATAAACTAGCTGCCGGTGTAAAAGTACGCTGGGGGATTACTGATGGCTCTTTAACTTAATAGGCATTTAAAGTGGATTGTGTATGCTGCTGAGTGCCTGTAATGATGGCTGTTTACGTGGCCTCTCATTTATAATAATTAGGCAGAGCAGGAGGGGGGCGGCCGCCATGCAGTTCTGGACTATTGGCTTAGGCTGAATAATGACCTACTGTAGTTGACCGGGAGATGACCGTTGCCTTCTGCATGACCCCAGAACCCCAGACTCACCCCCCTGCTGATTCTGCTGGTAAATAGAATGCCCAATGTGTCTATATAGCGCCTTGGTGTCTATTGCAATAATGAAGGCAGGTTTTCTGATGTGCTTGTGAGAGAGAGAGTGGGAGAGCGAGAAAGAAACAAGAGGAGGGTGTGGACACACATAGGGCCTTAAAGGATGCCCTCTGTCGCTCTCCCTTACCCTTTCCTTCCCTTTTATTGCACCCTTTTCCTTTTCTTCAGGCATTTTGTAGCAGAGTGACCCCGTTGAGTACTAGGGCAGCAAGTGCTTTCATTTGTCTAAAAGTCATGAGGATGTGACCCACTTGGGAGGAGAAAAAACAAAGTGAGAACTGACCACTCACACGCTAATACATCAAACGTGTATACCTGTAAAAGATCACAAACCTTAAAAGATACCTTAAAAGATCACAAACTTGCACTCTTGGATTAAGCCTGGTCATGAACTATATTTTCCTTTCAATGGAAAATCTCAATTCAAAATGAGGTGTTGTCCAGGGCTAGGATTCCTGTCTGGGAAACCTGGCCTTAAAAATAAAAGGTCCTAAACGGTTTTCAACTTGATGTGCAGTTCCAGGAAATTCTAACTGGTATAGAGCCTTTGCATCAGAGCTGCCCAAAATGTGGCCCATGGGGCAAAGTTGGCCCTTAGGAACATTTAATTTGGTCCTCCAGGCCCATTCCCCTCACCCTATGAGACAATATACTGTATATAACTTCAGTTTTTATTATCCTTTTTTAAATTGTGTTTTGCAGCAAAATATAATGCAATGTTATGCAATATATTTGAGAACTTCATTTATTTGTTTTAAATGTTTATTTATTTTGTCTTTTTGGAGCTCGGACCACTGCAAACATTGCACTTTGGCCCTCCAACACAAATTTGGGCACCTCTGCTTTACGTTATATGGAGATTCCTTAGGCTTTGAAAAGGCTCTTGATGCTCACGCATCACCGTCCTTTGAAAAGTTATTTAAGGAAGCCAAAGCTGGTTCTTCTATGGAATTGATCCAAAGAACCCTTTTTGGCAACTTTATTTTAAAAAGCATAATCCATCAACCTGTGTGCTTTGTAAACTAACCAGCCATATGAAAACTGTTTGATTTGCTGTGATTTGTAAGTCCTCTCCGCAAAATAAAACTGGCCACAAATTTGAAGTTGAAACATATGCACTAAAGCCTGTCCATTCATTTCATCACAAATCAGCCACCATTTATTTTCAAAACTGGAAGATATTGATCCCACGAGCCTCTTAAAAAAAAAAGTCAACCAGAAGGTGTCAGTAGTGTCCACAGTCCAGCCAACATGTGATGTGTTCTGGGCAGCTGAATGCTTAAGGGGTTTGGCTTGTGTCTAGACCAGCGTACAGCCCACTTTTACGACTGAGGGTGCAGCGCATGCTCCAAAAGGCCAGTGAGGACTGAAAGAGAGCGCTGTTAGTGGGCCTGCATGTTAAAAGGGTCCCAGAGAAGTTTGGCCCAAGTCTTTAGAGCCGTAAATCTTTCCGCTTTCTCGTTGCAGCATTTTTTCTTCTTTTACGGGAATTCCAAAGGGAATTCAGGCATGTGTTGGGCCTGACCTCCAGAGTCGTGTACTTTGAATTTAGAGAGATAAATTAGAATCCAGGAATGCAGGAGGATTGGAGGGTTGAAGAAAGAACATGGTTAGGAGGCAATGTCAGTGGGGCCCCCTGTTCTCTGTAACTGAAATCTGGACCCTTTTACACATAGCACTAAGAGTTCTTCTGTAAAAAATACATTTAGTACTCTTTAAAAAAATAAAGGTTGCTAAGTAGTTCTTGACTTGGATGTACAGGTCTAGGAAAAATCTTCAGCAGGTATAGAGCCCTTGCATTATGTTGAGGTTCTTCTTTAACTTTAAAAAGGTTCTTCAAGCTGTTATATGTCCAGTATGTCTTACTAATGTCTAAAGCATTGTCTTAATACTCAACTTGCACATGAGAATGATGAAAGAATGTTCATGATATGCAAGAACAATTGAATGAATGAGTGAATGAATAGTGAAATGGATGAAAGCCGAGGTGGATAGAGAACAAAACTCCAAATCTAACTAATAGCTACATTTCTTGTCCTTTCTCACACTCTTAAAAATAAAGGTTGTCATCTGCAAAATGCAGAAATCCTTTGCAAACATGATTAGTTAAAGAGCCATCCACTGGAAAGAGATGGTGAGGATTAAAAAGTACGAAAGCTGTTTAGGGAACAAAAAGTGGCATTCTTCAAAAAACATCTTGGCCCCTTTACTTTTTAAGAGCTTTTATGTCCATTTCATGTATCAGGTAAAAATGTTGAAATTGACATTTCTGCAAAGAAAAAGTCATGAAGAAATGTAGTGTGAGGATAAGATACAAGGAGCAACATGTTTGTTTTCTATTTAATCAGGAATGAAACTACCATTAAGCTTCATAATCACCTCCGACCACACTAGGACAAATAAAAAGATCTTGTGTGGATTACAAAAGCGAGCGTGATTAGTGTGGGGAGAAAAACAGCCCCAAACATCCTGCTCTGCTGCCATCAGCGGCTCCCCTGCATTGTGGATTGAGGAGGCTGCGTAACACTGCCAGATGGATGTTGGTATTAGCCACTATTTCATGTTGGAGTGTAGAAGCAGCGAGGCAGCGCCGCAGAGCAGGGAGCTCAGGGGCTCTCACTGCAGAGCGGAGCACAGAGGCTGCGCAAAATTAACTCTGCTGAATTAATCAGGGCAAGATTGAAAATGAAGCTGGGCTGCAGATGAGTGAGCAGGCTCGCTGGGTTTATTTATTTTACCCCCCGCTGCCTCGCACCGCTCATATTCTTTACAACACCAGAGTGCTGAGACAGAAACCTGTGCTTAAGCAAAGTCCGGATATCACTGAGTGTGCCACTTCTAACACACATGCTCACAATATGTAGGTCCATACAGTACTGTGCAAAGGTCAGAGACTTCATTTCTCACTTTTAGGTCAAACTGGATATTAAGTAAAAGTTCATTTTTCAGGAGCTATTTCTGAGGTAATTCAATGTCCATCTGCATAAGGAAGCCAAAGAAAAACCAGTGAAAAAGGAGTTTTCAAAACTGGAGTAAGATACAGAGAAAATGGGACTTGAAACAACCATGCAAGATCTGATAGACGACCAAAACTGACACCATCAGATAAACAGCACTTAAAGCTTTCATCTTTGAGAGAGGGGAGAAAATCAAGCTCCACTCTTACTTCAGATCTGAAAAAAATTCACAGGTGTTTCTGTTCATCCTTCCACTGTGAGAAGACAATTCAACACTATGAGTCTGAAAAGATGTGTAGCTGTGAAGAAGCCATTGTTGAGAGAGGGAAACAGACAAAAAAAGAGGAACATTTGCAAATCAAACAAAGAAGATGATGTTGTTCTCAGAACAATGGACTGACCACCCAGAGTCCAGACCTCAACATCATTGAAAGTGTTTGTAATTATTGGATTGTGAGAGGTGCAAAAAGTGCCAAAAACAACGGAAGCTTTAATAAAGGTAAATACTGTAAATACCGAAAGACAGAAAGGCTTTTCTAATTCTATATTTGTTTAAATATGTGTTTTCTGCTCTTTTGCTGACACCAAAAACTAAGTAAGTTGCTGGGTGGTCTGAAGGGTACTGAAGGGTGGTCTTTGACTTTTGCACAGTACTGTTGTGTATGGTACCAATGGACCCACTACTGAACAAGTACACACACATATAAAAAAGCTGTTTATCGGAGCATTGTATTGGTCCTAACACTGTACATGAAGATGCTTCTTCAAGGGTCCTGAAGTAAAGACAGTGGTTTGGTACAGAACCATAAACATTTGAAAATGGTTTTATATAGCACCAAGAAGAGTTCTGCTATTTTTACAAGTTTGACATCACAGTAGCAGATCCCTTTTTACCATTTTCAACAAGCTTCTATATAGAAAAACCAATTAAATTGATGGAGAATCTCCATTAATCTGAAGAACAAGATTCTCCATCAATCTGAAGAACAAGATTCTCCATCAATCTGAAGAACCATTCCACCATGCAACGAACCACTTAAGCATGAGTGTTCATGATTGTAAATAGAACCACTATTTTCACTAAAGAAGCCTTGAAGAACCATCTTTTTTAAGAGTGCAGATTGGCCATGTTTTTATCTAAATTTGTCTTGAAAATGTATGAAAATACATACACGCTCTCTCTACATGTAGGTATGTATGCAGTAGAGAAGCTATGCTGGCTGCATTTATGTAGGCTACTGTAAGTGACTGATCAATAATAGCTGCTGAGAAACCTTTTTATAATCTGCATGGTCTGCTCAGCTGCAAGCCGGCAGACTCCATTGCTGTGACAGTCCTGTCTGTCCCTTTGATTTGCTACTTTTCAGCATTCAATCATCGTGCTGCTTTAAAAACCTGTTGGTTAACACCATTGATTTAGCACTTTACACATCTTTATCACCTTGTAATTATGCTCAGTGTTGACACAAATACACCTGGCCTCCCCTCCACGCCTCTGGCTAGCAAAATTTATGCACTCTTATTTTATGACCACTGCTTTATGAGCAAGACTGTTAGAGGTAGGCTTGAGTTCTAGCCAGTGGCTCATATTTCATTCGGCGGGGTCAATGGTCCAGGGAAGCACCCGTAAAACAAAGGTACCAGCCCTACATTGTCTTAAATGATCCAGAGGAGCAAACATTCATGTGGTGGAGGAATGGCTCAGTACTCATAATAATATTCCAGTCATTTAGATCTTCAATAAATAACTCTTTCAATTATGGATGAGGGAATGGAATTAGAGATAATATGCAATAAATCTACATAAATAAAACCTTCTACAGAATCATAAGTACTGCAGGCATACAGGCTTACCCTGAATGGACTACAGCAGTTATAATGACAGCTTAAGCTAAACAGAAATAAAATAAATGATCTGCAGAAGCCCTCACCATTAATTAAAAAGGTCAATAGGAGAGTGGGCTATTACTTACAATATTTCATAATATTGAGAATATCAGGGCAATATTAAGACAGCATCTAAATGGAACATTACAGTTGGCTGCAAAAGTTTGGGCACCCCTGGATAAATAATGTTTTGTTGATTTTTAAACACAAAATGTTTAAATGCTACAAATGCTATAAGTTATAGCAAATTTTATTTTTTATTTAAAATTTTTCCCAATATGTTACACTCAGCCCACTGGCGGGTCCAAAGTTTATTACACACTTCTATAACCTAAGAATAGCCCAACCAGTTTGCATTGAAGTCCCTGTAGTGACTGAATAATCAGCCTTGGTATGTAATAAGCCTGGGACTTAAAGTGTTAACAACTAGAACTACATGGATGAATTCATCAGATAGCTAACAAGCTAGCAGGCTCCTCTATTAAGATTTAAAGATTTTAAAGTGTTAAAGGATCAGAATTTAAGTTTACTGAAGAATTTATTGTAAAACAATTGCTGTTATTGTGAAACTGAAGCATCTATTAGCAACAACAGCTCAGCCACAAAGTGGTAGACTACACAAACTCACAGAGTGGGGCTGTTGAGTGCTGAAGTGGATAGGGTGTACAAATCGCCTATGCTCTGTTGTATCACTCACTACTGAGTTCCAAACTGCCTCTGGAAGCAACATCATCACAACATTCGTGTGATGGGAGCTTCATGAAATGGGTTTTTATGGCCGAGCAGCTGCACATAAGCCTAAGATCACTTTGTGCAATGCCAAGAGTTGGATAGAGTGGCATAAAGCACACCACCACTGGACACTGGAGCAGTAAAAACTGTTTTCTGGAGTGATGAATCACACTTCACTATTTAACAGTCTGATGGATGAATCAGGGTTTGACATGTGCAAGAAGAATGCTACCTATCGGAATGCATAGTAGCTACAGGAAAGTTTGGTGGAGGAGGTATAATGGTGTGGGGCTGTTTTTCAGGTTTTGGGCTAGGCCTCTAAGTTCCAGTGAAGGGTAATGTTAATGTTACAGCATACAAAGACATTTTAGAGAATTATATGCTTACAACTTGTTGGCAACAGTTTGGGGAAGACCCTTTCCTGTTCCAGCATGACTGCGCCCCTGTGCACAAAATGAGGTCCATAAAGACATGGTTTGATGAGCACAAAGCCCTGACCTCAACTCCATTGAAAACAGTGAGCCACTCAAGGCTGTGCATTACAGTGATTGTTTCACTTTGCCTAAAACCCTTGGCAAAATCATTGTAATGCACAACTTATAGTGGCTTATTGCTCATTTTAAATTGCATGATTAGTACAATGGTCGTCTTTCAGTTACTTCATTTAGTAAGAACTTACTTTACTTTTTTGACAAAGAATTCATGTGCAACTGAATGAAACTTCATCACATTTGAATGATGTAAATTCAAAGTGCCAATTTTTTAAGTGTGTTTAAAGTTATGTAGATATCATAATGCATCATTGTTTTTGCCAACTCTGTAAGCATTTTATTAATCACTAAATGTATTCTACCTCTGACATAATACACATGTTTTTTCTGTTCTGTGCATTCACATGGTCGACATGGATGTTCTGTATTGGACATTTACAGATTACCCTGACTTAGTTGGAAGTGAAACGCAAAATTAAAGTACATTGATTTCCGGTTGTGCATCTTTAAGAGACAGTCAGCATGTGTATATGCTGTTTGAGGCTTTCTGCTTGTAAGACATCTGAGGTATAGATTTAAAGAGAAGGACGAGCTGGTGAATGCACTAGCTGCAGGAGGCCCTAAATAAGCAGTTGTGCATGGCTGAACACTCGATTCTCCGTGATACAACCCCAGTAATGAATTAACAGCCCATTACTGAGAATCTGGCCACTGAGCAGTGTTCTCCAGTGACTACAAAAACACACACAAAAAATGTTATCTGAACATTATGTCAATAGACAGGAGGTAAAACAGGCTGAATGTGCAGCCAGCAGCAAGTCCAAGTGTCTGCTTCTGAGAAGAATGATTCCACATACTTTAATGCACCTTTGAATTAAACATTTCATTGCTAGCTTCTATTGAGAATGACAGTCATAATTTTTTTCATTTTTCCATGTTTTCTAATATATGTTTTATTTGAAAGCTGTTATACACTGAGAGACAAATCCTCCCTTTAACTCTATTCAGTGAATTAATATAAAAACATACTTAATCTTATTTCTATTATGATCCTTTTTTGAATGAGACAATAAAAAATGTTATGATACAAACATACTGTTAGTGTAAAAGGTAAGGTAGCGGACATCTGTGAGTGAGTGTAGATGACGGACATTGTTCATTATTTATGAAGACAGAGAGATAAAGAAAACAAATATCAAAGGCATGCAGATCTCCTTGTTTAACAAAGCACTCAAGGATAAATCAGATGAGTTTATGCCTGAAAAGTAATTACTATCTAAGCTGAGTTTAGAAGAGAAGAAACAGAAAGCAAACGATAGAGAGAGAAAAAGAGAGAGAGAGAGAGAGAGGCGTGCATGTTTGTATGCAGGCGTCCACTGACCTTGCTTAGGATGTAGATGATGTCTCCTCTACGAAACGCCAGCTCATCAGGACCATCGGCTTCACAGTCCCACAGGCCTTGATAGTAATTGGCATAATCTGATGATGGGTCTAATAAAGAAACACATGCACACTCTCCCCTTTTAATATACAGATGTGGAAAAATGGCATACAAGGACTAAAAAGACTTAAGTGCTATTTGAACAGGATTAGTTTTACCAGGGGAGGTCCAGTAATGAATTGGTAAAAGACCTACATGGCCATTTTGTAAGGGATAAAGTATCTGTGTAATTTCCCCAAATTGTCGCCCAGATATCCTGGACTGAAATATCATAGTCATCATACAGACACCATGCGTACTAGCGGTATGGTATATTGAGTTGGATTCCCCATCTGGTCAAGCACCCTATGATGTAAAAATAAGAGTCCTTGGGCAAGACTCCTAACACTACCTTCATTTAGCTCTGTGAAATGATCAAACTGAAAGTTGCTCTAGATGCATGTCTGCTAAATGACAGAAATGTACAATGTCATAGATGTACAGATGTATCAGCACTATGCAATGAATGCACCACTCAGTAACGACACATGTCTGTTAGCAGGTTTTGTGATTATATTACTGTGAAGTCAATTCAAACAGGATTGTTACTAAGGGAGTTCCAGGTTCACAATTCACTCTGTAATCATCATGTGTTGCACTTGTATGTGATACAAATTGCAGATTCAGAGCTCTGGAGTCCATATAAGAAAACATTGCTGTTAAAAAAGACCTGTTTTGCATTGTTTTTGTGATGTTACAAAACCAAAGCACATACTTATCTATCCAACCATTCTGCCTACCCACAGTTCAGCCCCACCCATTCACACTGAATTTGGAGTGTTTCAGGCCAGACAGCTTTTTGAATTAAGTACAATACACCCATTTCACGTGCCCACCATCTTCAAATTCAGTGAGGCTGAGGTTCCGCAATCAGACTGTACAAACAGTGCATATGACGTTAACTCTAGTTTAACTGATTATCTCATCTGAGGCAAAATCGATTTCTCTCAGCTATTTATGATTAATAAAATGTGTTTTCAAATGTATTCCTCCAGTGATATGACCTAAAAGGTAAGCCTGTTCATCAGCTGTTACAGATACTTGATTATCACAGTTAGTCAGAATGTACATCTCTAATAAGTATCTATTGCAAAAAACCTCAGCAATTATTATTACAAATTGTTTCCCTGTCTACTCCTCAATCTAAAATCTGCCTGTACTAAATAATGTAGTCCTCAGTCAAGTTTATGTAGCCTTTCAGTATCACTGACCTTGGTATTTTACATCCCTCCTGTGCAGACCCAGATCATTCAATGAGCCACTAGGGCACTAGTTTATTTACTAAAATGAACTAATTTGTCATTGTGTTACAGCCAATCATAATCCTGATGCTGTCCATGTCTTTCCTGAATGTCTGCTTCATTTTTTCCTCCAGTCACTGCTTGGTAACTGTTCCACTATCGCCATTACCTCGATCAAGCTTTCAGGTTTTTTAGCAGTGAGCTTATTCCTTTAAATGTACTTTAAATTTGAAGCTCCAGATATTTAAAAGATGTGTCTGGGGAATCTATAAAAGCGAGAACTGATACTTTGACAGAGTAGCAGATGCCCATTTACAAACCAAGTTAAAGAAAAAAACTGTCATCATTGGCAGTAATCTGCGTCATCAGAGGTAAGATTAATGAAAAATAGACATTTCCCCACCCCGCAAGGCAGTACTCTTTAGCCAGGATTCTTGGTGGGTTGAATTTTCAAGCTTGCTGCTTTTTCCCGTCGTTCTGTACATTTCAGCTGTCCGATTTTTATTGGTTTTATCATCATTGGAGTAATGTGCTTGTCAACACATGCTTTATAGTAAAATGTTATGCTGATTGTGCTTTCGGTAATGTGTAACTAATCTTACCAATGTTTTGTCTCAACTGGAAAAACTACATTTCACAAATGCACAGCAAACTCAGAAAATACATGCAGCTTCAAAAACATCGTGAGGCCAGGCACAACACAATGGAAGTGAGACACAACCAGTGTGCAAAATAGCAGTTGGAGGATCACATGCTGGCTGCAAACTCACTCGCCATAGCAGCGCTGATTCTACAATCAATGGAATGATGCAAATGTTTGGTTTGACACTTCTTCTTTTGGAAATGTGCTTTTCTATTTTGGTAACATGGTCTTCCACACATTGAGATCTCCTTTTTTGTCTTGGATTTGGGAAACTCACTCTTTCCACCAAACTCTTGGGCATGTTTTCAGACTTAAAAATATGCTGCAGTATATTGTAAAGTTTTCAGACGTGGCCCAACCATAGTTACAGTAACTAGGCTACGAAAGACCAGGTGAACCAATTTACTACAGCAGCACCCTGAGGCACACCAGTGCTGAAGACCTACTTAGTTAAGAACATTGAAGACAGCAACTTGCTATTTTGTGGGCGAAGCAACTAAACAATGACCTTTCCATGAATTTGTGATTTAGTGTCTATTTTACCTTAATAGACAGCATAGTGTCAAAAGGAGTTTATTTTCTGGGGGGTCCAAGAGTTCAATTAGGATGTCCGTGACCCACCCCCAGGACCCCCTGTATTTCACACCTTGGGCACAACACAAAGGAAAAGTTTCCAGACTTGGACATCTGACATGTCATAGCTGTAGTAGTGTAGTTATCAGTAATAACTATAGTATTGCTACATGAAATTGTGCAGCTAGACTCTACAGCTAATTCCCATTATGACACAATAATATTAGTTATCTGCTCAAATAAAAGTTCACTTCCATCCTCTTTGAGTGTCATCCGGAAACATTTCCACTGTGTTGTGACTGGCTTTGCAGAGTTTCTGAAAATACCTGTGTTTTCTGTATTTGCAGGGTATGTAAATGCAGCACAGGTATCATCACTTTGATGAAAATGTTTTCTAAATTCTATGAATTTGCAACAAATTTATTATTTTGCAGAGCTTTTGTAAAATGCTGCACATTTTGAGGAAAGTGTTTTCTGCATTTGGCAAATCTTTTTTTTTTTTTTTTCACGGTATGTCGGGTGCTGTCGGCCAGTGTAGGTAGTTTTGCACAGTAAACGTTAATAATTTGTGATATTCGTACTCAAACACTGAAGTAATTAAACACTGTCATTACATTAACTTGCAAAGCACATGAAATATAGTTTAATTCAAAATGGCAGCGCAGTTATACAGTGACATCACCAGATGGCTGAATACAGGGCAACCAATCAGAACAGACGTCATTTACATAAATCAGTACTAAAGACACAAAACAGCCAGTTTAATTCTAAAGTAATTATGACTGATTTCTTTCTGTTTGTTTTATTTTGTGGTTCAGTTCACAGGACCACAAAACAGTTATGATATCAGGGAAAATATGTGAAATGGAAGACAAATGTAGGATTACATAAAATTGCAATGCCTCCTCCTATAAAGCTAGTTTGATCTAGCTCGATTAGGTCTTTACACATCAAAACACAAGCAGTCAGATGAGAGAAAATTTTCCTCACCTGTTTTTTGGCTCCTCTCACTGATCTCCTCTGAATTGTCCAAGAAATCATCCTCTGAAAGAGCACAGAGCAGAAAACAACTATTACTACACTTAAAGAGTAAATGACCTCCTGGCACTCCTTAAACGTAACACTTTAGACGTAGCAACTTCTTTCCTTTTTTAAATCTACTAAGCCAATTAATGTTAAATTTCTAATAAAAGGCACAGTGCACTTGCACCAACTGCCAGAGGCCACTAGGCAGCCTGTAATAAGAGTATTATATAACAGAAGTGGCATTAGCAGAAAAGCTTATGTATTTGACGTATAGGAGATGTACAGGAGAGGTGCCATTCTGGATTTTGTCGTTAGTGTGTCAGGGCAGACGGGCCATTGATTCGGGGTGTGGCACCTCAGGGTCTGTGAAGTGACAGTGATAGCCTTGCTCTCTGTCTCCCACATCCATCCTCACCCTGTCAGCCTGCCGATAAAACCACCACATGGCAACCTTATACTTCCCACGACACGGGCCGGCCCTCTGCTTCCAGGAACCGTGGAAAAAGCAAAATAAAAAAATGTACTTATGCTTTGAAGTTCCTGCCCACTCATGAAAAGGTTTGCCGATTGTAACGCCAAATGAACTTTTCCTTACAACAACATGTCTATCTATTATACATTACATTCACTGTAAGGCAAAATCAACACATTTATATGGCAAATATGGCATTTGTATATGATTGTTTTGGTAGTGACAAAGAAGAATGTTCAATCATTTGTTTAATAAACATCATTAAGGCACAGAGTCAATCAAAGCTAAAGGATTTTAGTCTAAATTTCAAAATGTGTTTTGATCTCTCACTTTGTACCAATTCAGCAGAATGATCCATATAAACACTGTTAAATTTTCAAAGTGTGCTGTTCACTGGCCAGTCCATAAAGTCCACATAAGCTGCAAAAACCCTTTTGACTTCATCACAGTTGTGATGTCACAACCATTAAAACATTTACATTTGGTTGCCCATTCAAGCAACTAAACTAAGCTTCACTTTATCACTTTTCATGCTTTTCAGTACTTAATCACAGCAAGGAAATATGCCAAATGGGACATTTCCTGTTGTAAAAAAAAGGTGTGATGAAACAATAACTGTCTATAAAGAAGTAAAAAATCATCTATTTTGGATTAATTAATACCTCAGTAACACTTTCATCCTTTCTAAGTATAAGTTACTGCAGCAAGCCATACTCAGCACTTTTCAACTCCAACAGTCAGAGAGGAGCAGGAGGAGAAAGAAAGAGAGACGGATTGAGGGGAGTGATGGTCATCCGATCCACCATCTGTGGCCGGCTCAGCTGCCTCACACACATGGCGGAGAAAGGTGAAAATGACAGCGCTCAGGACTGATGTGTTTCTGCTCTCGTTAAGTGCTCTCAGGCCGCTCCCAGTCATTTTTGAGGCACCAGATCTTGATGTATCTGCTCCGCTTGATTGCGTGACACTGGGAGTTAAAGGGAGTTTATTGGGGAAAAATGAATTTTCCTTACTTTTGAAATAAAAGAGTTTGATGTACTACATGGACCAGTTAGTACAACCTGTAGTCTCACAATAAAAAGGTATCTTTTTATTTGGATAGTTCACTATAGTCCCCCATAGATTATCTACAGATGTTCAAATTGTTAAAAAACTCTCTGTTAAAATTCAGTTGATTCTAAACAGTGGTCAGGTTAGGATTTGGACCAAGAATAGGGCTAGGAGCAGGGTGAGGGTTTGGTTTAGGTTTTGAGTTGAGATTAAGGTTAGGGTTAGGATTAGAGCCAGGTTCAAAGAAAATTATAGCGAACGTAGTAGATATTTAGTTAAATGTAGCTTAGAAGTAAATTAAGTAGTTACAAAGCATCTAAAGTGGACAATCCAAATAAATTGTTACCAAACTCAAAGCATTATTTGAGAAGATAATAGATAATAAAAATAATAACTGGGAGGTGGCTGTCCCAAAACTCCCCTAAAAAAAAAAAAACTTCAACTTGTGACATTATTTTTTATTATTTTTCAATTTTCTTTCAAGATCTTTTTAATTTATGTGAAGTTGAAAGATTTAAATTATTATTTTTTTATATATATATTTTTTAATTATTATTCATTTTTATATAAAAGACTTTAGTTAAAAAATGCTGTCCTGTTATTTCAAGTCACTTTCAAACACAAAGAGTTTTAGTCCATAGGCAGAGCGTTATTTTAGCCTGCATTTTAGAGCAGGAAGCGAGACTGTATCCCTGTTCCTCATGGCCACATGGTAAGCAGTTAGATCACATTGTTTTGAATAAATGTATCACAAAGTCTGAAAATCAGTGTGTAACATGAAGAATGATCACCAATGGAACACTTATTTTTGTTAATTAAGTAAACTTTTTTGTGTTTCAATGAAAAATACAATGAAAATTTTACAGTAGTGTGTGCAACTGTTTAAAGCTGTGTTTGCTAAACATGTACTGGCTAGCATTTTTGAGTTATGCTCAAAATTAGCTAAAACGGTCACTAGGTAAAGTTTTGGGTGTATTTTCATTGTTTTGGTAGTGACAAAGTGGAATGTTCAATCATTTGTTTAATAAAATGAACATAATCAAGGTACATGGTCACTTAAAGCTAAAGGATTTTAGTCTAAAAATCAAAATGCATTTTGATCTTACTTTGTACCAATTCAGTAGAATAATCAATATAAACACTATTCAATTTTCAAAGTGTACTGTTCACTGACCAGTCCATGAAGTCCACATAAGCTGCAAAAACCCTTTTTAACTTCATCACAGCTGTGATGTCACAACCATGAAAACATTTACATGTGGTTACCCATTCATGTTAAAGGTATAAGGAGTGTTGTTACTGCCAACAGTCTGTAGCAGCGTTATTAGAGTGGAATATATGGGCAAACCATTAAACGTTGTGCTGTACATGGCTGTCAGGAAGTAAATGGATTACTGCAGCCTTCCAAAGGATCCATATATCTGTAAGGAGTGGCTGAAATTTATTTTTTCTGATGTATTTTAGTCTGAACTTAACAGTTTGGTAGGCAATTTAGCCCAGATTGCTTTTTGAACAAGGCCCGATCAAAAGCAGCCTTAGTGATAAGGGATGAAGAGATGTTGGAAAATCCTGCAAAATTAATTAAGATTTTTACAATTATAAATTACAGTTACACCTTTGTTGGAAGTGACCTTATATCTCAGAGACCCTCTGAGACATGAGTCTAACATGCATATTCTAGCACTTTCCAGGGCATTAAAATTAATCCATTAAAATCCATTGAAGCATATAACATTAGCATTACCGTGGCTAATTTGCTATTGACTGAGTAATTGAGCTAATTTGGAGAATTGGGCATTAACGTCTAGACACAGTACGTGTTTTTTTCTGTACCTGGCAGCACTTCATATATATCCTCTTCATCTTCTAAGTCTTCCTCTACAGCTGCGACTGTTCTTTCCCTCCTCGCCTCACGTGCACTGGGTGCTGGTGATGGAACTGGAGCTGCAGAGGCAGGGCCGGGGAGCAACGGTGGAGTGGTTGCTCCCTCAATGTCATCATATGTCTCCTCTTCCTCACCCTCTTCCTCTTTCTCCTCCTCCTCCTCCTCTTCCTCATCATCATCAAAGGGGATGAAGCTGGAGTTCATATCTACATTTGAGAAGAGGATGCAAATGCAAATCATGCACCATTCATAGTGATATACCAAGACAATAGTATGGCATTGAAATGATAGATAATTAAACTGATAACTGTTGGACTGTTGAGCAGCTGAAATCCTATATCAAGCAAGAATGGGAAAACATTTCACTTTCAAAACTAGAGCAGTTGGTCTTCTTAGTTCCCAAACACTTACAGAGTGTTGTTAAAAGAAGAGGTGATTCAACACAGTGGTAAACATGCCTCTGTCCCAACTTTTTGGAACATGTTCCTGGCAATACATTCAAAATGGGCATATATTTTTCAAAAAACAATAAAATTTCTCAGTTTCAACATTTGATTTCTTGTCTTTGTACTGTTTTCAGTTAAATATAGTGTTTAAATGATTTGCACATCATTGCATTTTGTTTTAATTTACATTTTGCACAGCATCCCAACTTTTTGGGAAACAGGGTTGTATTTAATATCTAAAACCACCAGTGAACCTACACATCCTTTCTGAGTTTTTTAAATGTAATGTCTATGATGGTAAAATAGACATAAATCTGAAAAAAAAAAAATTCTTTGGGGGGTTTTTTGCCTCACAAATCCCTGCATGTCCCCCTCTGCCATGAATGGATTAAAACAAATGAGTTAAAATACATTTTAAGCCAAAACTGTATTTCAGAACTACCATAAAACAATGTCAGACATCAGGCAGTGTATTCAAAATCATTTCATGAAGTAACTTTCTTTGAGGGAGCTTTTAAAGGTGGATGTCTGGTTCCTACCACCACCACTGTGAGCAGTTCTGACTCTGTAAGTTTCTTTAGAACAGAGCATTTCACACCAAACCAGTCTGAATTACTTTGTTTACATCTGAACCATTTATTGATGTAGGATTTTGCAAAACTCAGTGAAGTGCCCTTTTAAAAACATTAACAATTCTGCACATTTTCGGATTAAATTAATAAAAATGCTTTTGTCATGATTGGTACAAACTTGCGTCTCGTTATGCAATTATTTTGTACCTGTTCTGCAGTTTGGAAAATAAAGTGCATGAATGACAATGATTTTTTTTTTTTCATTTTATGAATTATGGTTTTACATGATCATGGTAAAAGGGGGGGCTGGGAAGAGTGTAAACAATCCCAGGAGTGTTCATTACTTCCCGCAAATCGGAGGCTCGCAGTGAGCCCATTTTAGAGCAGCGGGCGCGCTCCAGATCTGTCTCAGATGGAGCTCGGGCCTGATTGCAGGTGACTGAGCTCAGTAACACAGGCTATCGCATTCTCACTGCCTGGATGCCAAGCAGGGCCAGATCAATGCCCCTGAAGAATGACCAGAGTGCATCCCAATCAATTTCCCGTAAAGAGCACTGTGCTACGCGGAAGAGGAGGCAGAGCGATACGCGTGGGGCTCAGCAGCTCCGTGACGTGCTGCATGAGGAGGTCTGCAGTGTGTCTGATTGGCTGAGCCCAAAAAAAGGTACTTATAAGAACTAGTAGAAAATCAAAAGCATAGTCTCTTCTGCTGTTTTGACACACTGACTTTAAAGAGATGCTCAGATTAGATTGAAGATGGAAAGCAGGCCTTGTGATCATAAGAGAAATTATTCAGGTTACTAAAACAAGTTGTATCGACATGTATAGTTTACATGCTAAATAAAGGCTCATCCACATCTTTTAAGCACCCCATGTAACTTACCCTTTAAGACGAAATTGATCTGGTCCACCCATTCCTTGGCCTCACGAGGGCTGCTGGCAGTGAACTGCAGGGAAAAGCCATCATCTGTGAGTTGGGCGCTATGCTCAGTGAAAACAAGCATTCTTCATTGGAACGATACAAACGTGACTCTGAGCAACCACAGCAATGAGTCAAAGAGCAAAAGGGTGTGTGCCTGCATGCATGTGTGTGTGTGCGTGTTCACTGAACCTGGTAGGAACGTCTTCCATCGGCCTTAATCTCAAAGCAACAGTTCTTCTTGGAGTCTTTGCGCACGTTGACTACAAGCGCTGCTTTGTAGTCATTGATGTAAAAGGAGCCTTTCTGCTGCTTGTCTAGAATTACAATGACAAAAGTTACAGTGATGAAGCTCAAAGTGTCCATGTTGGTGAATTGTATACAGCTTTTGACTGAAACAATGGAACCGATATCTTATGTTGATTTATGTCGGCTTATGTTTCTCAAACCTTTTTCACTCCCAAAGTAGTAGAATATGGTATTGTTCAGCACACACCACCTTTTCTGCCACTCCATGGTGAAGAATGTATGGTCTTATAAAAGAAAAAGAAAAAGTAAGACAAATTTAGACAGATTTAGTACAGTCCTTGGGTCATATATATGTACTACAGTATAGTATAGTATAGACAGTCATTGAAGTTCCACCTCTAATATTACTGAATAAAAGTTGTATGAGCATCAAACCTTTGCCATGCTCAGGAATGTATCTGTTTCCATAGTAACAGTACAGGAATGTATCTGTTTTCATGGTAAATTCAACATTTTAAGGTTTATTTGAAGTCAAATTTAATAATTTATCTGTGTTTTGATATTTCATTTCCACCCCATAATGCCAACTTAGCTATATAAGTTATACACCATCATATTAAAGAGACCTAATGAAGAGGAAGTGACATCATTTAAGTCTGTAGAGGAGCCAATTTCAAAAGCTGCTAAATTTTGCTCTTATTCAACACTGACAATTTATTGTTTCCTCCATCCTTGACAGGGTCTGTCAAACATAACCTGTCTGCCCTGTCACACAATATAGACAAAGAAAACAGTTTTTAATGGTTTTTGTGCAATAATGATGGAAAGGTAATGTAATTAACCTGGTGAAAACCTAAAGTTTGAAAGGTTACACTTGATGGCAGGCAGTCAGTTTAGCCTGAAATATTCCTCCTTTTTACAAGTTTAGTGTGGTGGGAGTATAATTTTCTTTGTTATTTTGTATAAAAATATATAGATTTTTTACCGAAATTACAAAAGAGAAAAACAAGCATTTTCTTTACATTAAAAACTTTTAATTAGCATATCCATGTTGCACTGATCTCACAGAGTGAATCTTCCCTTTTTTACATCTTTCATTGCTGATCTTTTTCGTGTATGACAAGTTAATGAAGCCCCTTACCACGTCTTTTCTTCTCAAGGTAACCTTGCTTCAGGATGTTACTCAGGTCTTGTGCTGCCACTGTGGGAATCTCTTCAAAACCTGTAATAGGAAAAAAAAAAACAAGTGAAAAACTATTCAGAGCAAAACATAAACAAATGAATAAAATGAAATTAATTAATTAATTAATAAAAAAATAAATAAATAAACACCTCAACATAAAAAGAGCTCAGCCACTCAGAGATAACATCCTTTAAACCCCATATTACAGCAGCACAGTAAAGCATGTCCGTAGAAAGGACAAGGAAACCCCACTACACGGTTGCACTGTTTCAAAGAAAATTAGCAGTGAAGCAAAGGACTTTCAGTCTTGAAGGTCAAAGATTTTCAAATCCAACTGGGATACAAAACCTTGACATATGTTGCCAATTTGACAGAGACATCCAGTTAGTATACTTTCTTTTTCAAGCCTGAGGAAAAGTGGAATATCCTTACTCCAATAAGTGTAAGTAGGAGAGCGGCAGGACTAATCCGAGTGGCAGGATTAGATAAGAGCTTTCAGCAGGGGTCTATTAGAACTATGTTATTTTTAAGCTCAATAAGAGTGATGTAGCTATTCCTATGCTTTTAATTACACTTTGCATAATCTATTAATATGAGATGGTGCTGTGTCCGAATTTAAAACACAATCATCTGCAGTATGGAGGCCAACAGTGGGTTGTAAAGCTGAGGTCAGGCGATATAAACACATCTCTTGTCAGGAATTAAAGATTTCACAGCAGCCTTGGGAAAATCACAGATCAATACATGTACTGTGGTGTACATGTACACTAGACCAGCAATGCAGCAGAATGAGACAGCATCTATAGTAGAATGGTAGCAGAATTTTTATGGATTTTTAAAATGTTTTTTAGATGTTTTTTTTAAATGGTTTGAATTGTAGTGTAAATTAAAGCAGTTCCTTCCCTCATACTGTATAATAAAAGCTGCTGTATTTAAGGAATACACTATTACTGCAGCACTTCCATGGTAAATCAATTCTTTATAGCATAGGATTATATAAACTAGAGGTGCGCAGTCCTAGTCCTGGAGTTCTACCACCCTGTAGACTTAAGTTCCAACCCTAATCTAAAACCTGATCCAGGTAATCAAGGGCATCTGAATATTAAAAACAGGTGTGATGGATCTAAAGTCTCCAGGGTGGTAGATCTCCAAGAGCAGGATTGGACACCCCAAAAACAAACAACAACAACAACAAAAGTAAAAAAATATGTAGTCCAGTCATCCATTTACAGATGGCATCAGATCCCATATTACAGCAGTACAGTGTGTACACTCCCATGCAGTAAACTAGGACAAGCCAAAAATGGTAAAAAAAAAAATAAAATAAAATAAACTCAATACAGCATTCCAATGCTACAAAGAAAATCAGCAACAAAGAAAAAGATATTCAGTCTGAAAGGTCAAAGTCTATTGTATCCAACTAGGACATGTTGCCATACTTTTACAGAGAGATTCCCAGTTAGTACATTTTTTCAGGTCAGAGGAAAAGTGGAATACACTACCCCAATAAATGTAAGCAAGAGAGTGGCAGGATTAACATGAGTGGCAGGACAAGATAAGAGCCTTGAACAGGAACTGCTATTGTACATCACACATCTGGATAGCAGGTGTCCCGAATCTCCTGCATTCAATATGGCTAATATCCATATCTCAATCAGTATATTTGGATTTGATTCATTTATTTGTTCAACCTGACTTGCCCCAGCAAACTAAAATCTATCTTACCTTTTAGACATGTTTATAAAATAAGACATGTTTTCTACGGCAGATGACTGAGGCACAAGAAGGAAAACAATACTGAAATTCCTCGTCTTCACTTTTCATCAGCTTTGAGCCCCCACCGGCTGCAGAGTTATGTTGGAGACAGGTGGGCCTCTGAGTGGAGCGCCAGATTTAAAACTCATTTATACATGTTCACATGTCTTTTAGTTCACTGATGACATTGGATACTGCTCTTTGAACTGAGGCTACTCTCTGAGTAACTGCTAAGCTAAAACTATGCAGATGTGCTCTCATCATGCTCAGTGCCTCGTAAAATAGAAGGCCTACACAAGCGTGCACTTTCAAAGAGTAAGAATCTGAATACGAATCCTTTTTTTTTAAATCAAATATAAGATGTAAGAAGATTTCTAGTGGTGCAAGTTTTGGCACAATTTAAAATGTAAATTAATAAATAAATAAATAAATAAAATATATATGAGACGTGCCATGCAATATAAGAACTGAAGATTTGTACACTTAAAAACACTTATAATTTCTGAATAATTTATTTATCTATACTTGCGCCACCCTCAAATGAGTACTTTCATTGCTAGGTTGAACAAACTTTACATAACATCATGTAACTCTGTCTATTATCAAAATTGCATAATACCTACATTTAGTGATTTGGGCACATTATTAATTTCAAATGATATTGAATTTGTATTTTTTGAGAAGTCACATTGCTGGAATAAAACAGATGTAGTATTTACATTTTAAACTAAAAACTCAACGACTCAATGTAGTGACCTTAAATAAAGGTTCTAGGGAAGATTGTTTCTGCCATATATGTTTTTTTGTCAGTTTCTGGCAGTGTGTCAAAAATATTATGACTTTTTATCTAATAATAACTTATGTCAAAATAATGTTTTTTTTTCTTGAGAAAAAGATTAAGTATGTCCAAATAATGACAATTTTTTTCAATATTTTGACTAATGGTTTTGAAATGTTGACATTATGCCAGAGTTGAGCTTACTATGTCAAAGTCATTAACAAAAAGCAATTATTTCAAGATAGTAAGTCAAGATAATATCAAAATGTTGAGAAAATAAGACATTTTTGCAATGCCTGTATTGAATTGAGGAGACATGGCTGTACAAACATCTTTTAGCCATTTTCACAGGAGCCATAAAATGCGATTTCCACCTCTTTTGGAGAAGGTCCCTCAGTTAGCTATGCATTTTTTCTTCAATGATGTTGATAAAATGTATTTCTAATGGAAATTTTGAATGCTTTACAAAACCAAAATTAATTGGATTGTCATCTTTGAAAGTGATCAAGCATATCAATGTTTATAAAAGTTTTTTATGGTTTTTAAGTGCTCTTTTTATAGTTTTATATCAGAAAAGCAGCCGCTTCACTGTATTTCATCTCGGCATGGTTGTCTTTGTGAAGAGGCGTGAATTGTTTTCACAGCAGTGGTTCTCATCCCTCCCCTTTCACCCCGCATTGCTCACTATCAGCTCAACACAGGGTCACAACATTTCACACACAGTGTCTTAGTTAATCTGATAACAGAGGTATGGGCAAAAATATTTTATTTGATTATTTTAATTAAAAACAACCACTGGCAGAATGGCCACTACAGGGGCCTGGAGACAGAGGTTCAATAAACTATAAGTTAATTGGGGCTCTATTTGTAAGGATAGGTCCACTGTAAGTGCTGCTGTGAACTTCATAACATCATCATGATCGATTCCTGTGAAGTGAAGATTACATCAACTCTGTCAGTGTGTGGTGGCGACAAGCCATATTCACTTTCCATAAATAATGTTTAAACCTCATTTGAGTCATCAAACTAAATACTGACGCAACGACAGACAGGCCTGCCCTTGCTCGACACCAGCACACAGTCTTATGAAAAACGTCTTTGCCTGCTCTGTTCTTCAGACAGACAAGGAGCAGGAAGTTTCCTGACCCTCACACACTCTCAGCACTCACACACACATCCGCCTGCTTTACACACAGCGCAGCAACACCTATGTCGTCATAAATATGACTGCACTACATGCTGTTTGTCAGGTGCTGCTTGATATATCAACACCAAAAAGAGCCCTTAGTCCAGCAAATGATCCATCCACCACTCTGTTCATTTTTCTCATCTTGCTTCTTCGTTCCGACACCTTTTAATCCCCTCATTCATCTCCACCCCCTCCCTTCTCTTCATTTATCTAAGAGGTCGAGCCCTGTTAATAGTTCAGGGGGAAACAGAATAAACAGAGGAAAGGTGAGAATGGCTAAGAATGAGCTGACAGCGAGGACTCTTCTCATCTTCCCTTCTTTGCACTGACACATGATGGAGCCAAGTGTGACGTGTGTCTACAGTGCCACACTGCTTCCTGAGCAATAGCTGAGTGAATTAAAGGAGAGGGCTACAACCCTCATACATTATCCACCTTCTTTTCAGGGGATGCAGGCAAAGGGAGTGACAGTGGAAGGCTACTATGTTCCATTATTCTTCCACAGGGTAGCAGTGTAACCTAAAATTTCACCTTCAGACCAAAAGAAAACAGAAACACTGTTCTGTTCCAGATCCCACCCCTGCAAGGAAGATTCTGATTGGTTAAAATGCAGTTTCCAACTTCAGCCATCTTGTCTTCAGAAACCAATCAGAACTGGCATTTTTGTAAGCACCAGCCAACAAAGAACTGCAGAAGCAGACCTTCGGAAAGGGGAAACTTTCAAAAACTCATTCTTCACTAGACACACCAACCTTTGCAGAAAAACATAAACAGAAAATAACTTTAAAAAAAAAAGAAAAAAAACTCTCTTAGAGAGAGCTGGAAACTGTGTTTTTCCTCTGCAGAATTAAGTAATAGTCCTTCATAAAAAATGCAAAATGAAATCTGTCTTGGTGACTCATATTTTCATCTTTACTATAAATTGCTTTTTTAATTATTCAGAACAGTGTGGTTTTGTAATTTTCACCACTAGCATTCCTCTCTTTTAATTAGCATCATGCTAATCATTTCCATTTAAATGTGCTAAGGGTGTCCATGAATATTTCAGCACCTTACATCAGCATAGCTCTCAGCAGCACTGTACAGCAGCAGCAGGGCCTGAATGTTTTCCCCAATTCAATTATTTGGAAATAAATCCACATCACAATACATTAGAGCAATTTTAGAGACGGTTATCAGTGGCCCATTTAAGCAGCAAATAGATGCTCTCAGCTCTCTTAAGATGGGTCAGATAGCATACAGATGACTTAATCTCAGATTTAGGTAAAGAATGGGTACGTATAGATTGGGAAGACAGTAAGCAAAAAAAGAGAAAATAACAACAGAAAAGTCGAGATTAACTGAAGAATATAAGATCTCTGGACCTGCATATGTTCCAGCTTGGAGGTTGAATTCACTCCGTTTGTTTGTTTGTTCATCGTCTCATACACAGAGCGGCACACCATGGAGGAGAAGAGAGAGAGATGAGAGAAGGAGCGAGACAAAGCTAATGACTTTCCCCCGGGCGCTCTCTGTTGCTGCCAGAGACAGCGTGTTGATGCATGGCACCACCGCTGCGTCGTGGCAGGCCAAGATTGGTGGGGGCGAGGCTTGGAGTGGGCCATGCAGGCCAGCGTTCATCAGTGCCACAGCAGCAGCAGAGCAGCAGTCGATGCCACTATAGTAGCTCTACTGACTCTTAAAGCTCTACCCAGTGGCTGTATATTCACCCCAGTATACACGGTACTGTTATATTTAAATAATATTTAAAGATATTGTGTTTATCTTGGCAGTAAGTATTTGTTTGCTTGGTATGGATATTAACATTTGAAAAAATACAAATAAACAAAAATGCAATAAATTCCTGAGGAAGCCCAGTATTTGTAATTACCCTCCAATAATGTCAAAGCCAAAACAAGACAAGTCTTTTACTTATCCTATGTAAACTATGTCAGGAACATTGAAGCACTTGCAGAGTAACACAAGCATCAGCAGGCAAGAGAGAGAAAAAGTGCAAGAGAACCTATATAGACCATTCTACTGAATGAGTTCAAACTCAAAAAAACCCCACCACAAAAAAAAAACTATTAAGTATTCAGATTTATTGTATTAAAACCCAAAACGTTAATAGAGATAGTAATGAGCTAAATACATACCAAATCATCAAATAATTATTTATAGGGCACTTTGTAGCAGTCCAAAACCATAACCTCTAAATTTCTAACTACATCTATATATATTATTATATATTATTGAATATATGATTTTTCTCATTGTTTATTTTTAAATGATCTTTTTAATTTTTTTTAATTAAGTATAGATGTAGATTTATAGTGTAAATCCATCACAAGGTTATTAAATAAAAACTTCACTCAAATTACTATACCACGTTTTCATGCCACTACTGAAACACAAAGAGTTTTGGTCCACAGGCAGAGCCTTATTTTAGCCACACCCCTGCATTTTAGAGCAGGAAGTGAGACTGCATCCCTGTCCCTCATGGCCACATGGTGAGCAGGTATGTCATTATATGTCATTGTTTTGAAGTAAATGTCTCCCAAAGTCTGAAAATCAGTCTGTCACATCAAGAATTATCACTATCGAAACACACTTTCTGTAATTAAGTAAACTTTTTTGTGTTTTAATGAAAAATATTATGAAATTTTTGTGTGTACAACTGTTCAAAGCTGTGTTTGCTAGTCAAGTATTGACTAGTGTTTTTGAGCTATGCTCAAAATTAGCCAAAATTGTCACAACTGAAACATTTGGTAAAGTTTCAGTAGCGCTGTGATTGTTTTGCTACTAACAAAATTGCATGTTCAGTCATTTTTTTTAAAAAACATAAACATAATTGAAGTACAGGGTCACTCAAAGGAAAAAGGATTTTAGTCTAAACTCCAAGTCAGTTAAAAGTCCAAAATGTGTTTTGAACCCTGACTTTAAACCAATTTGGTTGAATGATCTATTTACATTACTAAATGTAAAAATCCGAAAAGTAAAATATGAATAAATGTGAATGTGTGAAATATAAAATGTACAAGACTAATATTAGCAGTATGTTTTTGTGTAAGAAGAAGAAAACAAAAAAAAAAACAGCACTATAATAGAATAAAATAGCAGCACTGACTAAATAAAAAATAAACACTAGTATATAGGATTAAAAGTTTACAGTACAGTCGACTATATAAATATATATATGTATGTATGTATATACTGTCAAGAATGGATTACTGAGTGGGGAGACTAAGTGAGTGCTAAGGGGGCCTCAGACTACAAGGTCCGAGGTTGCTCAAAGACTTGGGACATTCCACTGCAGACGAATAAAATTAGATGAATGAATAGTTCCTGAATATGTAATGACTAAATATAAGGCAATAAAGGCCCCTCAGCGCAGACCTTGCCACTTTTATTAAAATTATTAAAAGCCCCTTAACACCAAAAATGTGCAGAAATATAATTGTGCAGGAAATAATAGGCTATTTCACGTTAACTGAGAATTAATAGTTTTGTTTTCCAGTGCTGTTAATGTTGCACATGAACAAACATATTTATAAATTACGTTCAATAAATCAAATATTTCAAGGTTTGTTTTTGGGGAGGGTGGCGTATGTGTGTGTGCGTGTGTTTTTGTCCGAGTGTGTAGGCAGGGGGGCTCCATAAATGCTTGCACTCAGAGGCTTTGTGAGACGCTGAGCCGTCCTGAGTACTGCTGCAGTGTAATTTTTGATCTCACTAGTAAGTTATGTGCATCAAATTAGATCAGGTGTGCTGGTGATAGAAATAAATGAATGAGGTGTATTGAGAAGAAGATGAGCCTTGTGTGTTCTTCACACTAGCTCACTGTATACCAAACTGTATTTATAACTTGTTTGAAAACTCGAAGCTTTTGTTACCTTTTACTGTGACAATGTTTATTTGTACAGTCATACATACATTTTGCATAATGTTTTCTTGATATTTTGTAGATAAGTACACACTGTGCTATACATTTTAATGGACAATTACTGCAATTACTGTTTATTTACATCGGTTAACCAAACATTTAATTGACCAGGACAGGCCTCATATTACATGCGACTTTATGTGTGTTTGAGTGTATGTGAGTGAGTGTATATATATATATATATATAGATAGATAGCATAGATATAGAGGCATAGATATATTGGCAGTGGTATCACAGCCAGACAGGAAGAGTGATGAAGAGAGACATGTATTTGCAATACATAACTTTTTAGTTCAATACGTAATACTAACAGATCAAATAAAGGTTATTTGGTACAGCTCTGAGCTGCATTAACTGAGCAGATCTGAAGCTGTAAATTTGACAGCACTCCCTCACCTAGCCTACTTATTATTATGCTCTCAGCAAGGTGTTATGAGCTCAGCTGTTGATCCTGCTATAAAATGTGATTGATGCTATCATGACCTGAGGGAGTTAATCTACTCTGCCATTATATTCCACTTTAGTTTGGCTACAAGTCAATCAGGAAGCTGCTTTGAATTGAAGAGAGGACGTGGCAAGTGTGCATGCTTTTGTATGTTTGGGACATAGATTACGTGGTAAATATGACACTATAATGGTGTATAAACATATTATGACTTGCTGAATGGAAACAGAAAGGCTTTACTATAGTAACGACATGGCAGAGAGACACCATAATATGATAGCAGTCAATAGAAAATGGAAGGTGTTGGAGAGTGCACTGTAACAGCGGTTACAGAGGCATTGAATCCTCCACAGGTTTGGAGCTATAGATTTTCAGTGAAACATTTGAGAGGGGCTTATTGTCACGATTGTGCAGGTTGTAATTCTGTCAGATTACTGGAAACCTCAGCAGGGGCTTTGCTCAATAAGAACAGAGGAGAAGGAGGAGACCAGGAAAATACCTGATCGAAGAGCAAGCTAGCCTGAGGGGCTTCTTGGGTGGTCCAGTATATGCTATAGAAGAATAAATGTTTTTCTGCGCTGCCCATCAACTTAAAAACCTTTAGCACATGTTCAGAAAAAAGACATAAAAATACATAACTGTTGTAAACATTTTTGGGCATGTATGAAACAGACTTGCTCTATAAAATGTTAAAATAATTACAGAAGGAAGATTCATGATTAGAACCAAATAGAGACTCAGACCTGTACAAAACACAGGGGTGTAAATTTGATCTGAAAAGTGAGAGAGACAAATGTCAGGAGACTATAGCCTTCCCCCCTAAAAAGAAAGAGTTCTTCAGCGGTTCTTTAGTTAAGGCAGTGGTAATGTGTAGAAGAACCATCTGAATGCTCAATGCTTTCTCTATGATGGAGAATGTCCATATGGTTTTTAAAGAACCTAAAAAAGGTTCTACAAAGCACCAAAAAGGGTGGTGTTACTGTTATAATAATAATAATAATAATAATAATAATAATAATAACTTTATGTAGCACTTTTAATTTCAGTTATAAAAAAGTACTTAATGCAGAAATATAAAACATTGGAAAGATACAGTAAATATGCTCAAAATTAAAATAACAGTACAGTTACAACCATAGCTGAAAATATGTTTTTAGACATATGATTGCCTAAACAAATATGTTTTTAATCTGAATTTAAAAACACCTATTGAGTTTGCACTCCTAATATAGTTTTGGAGCTATATAAGAAAACAATCTTTCACTAATTGTGCTGTAAGCGATCCGGGGAGTTTGCAGTAAGCCTTCCATAACTGAGCAAAGCGTTCTGGGTGGGCGACTGTATAACATTTCAGCAGATCAGTAAGATATGTTGACGCCATCAGAGAACCATTCTTTGATACTAAACAGAACCCTTTTTACTAAGAGTGTACATTTGAAATTGAAATGTGAAACCACACATGTTAAAATAAGAGTTTTGAATTGTTATTAGCTTGAATGTTCGGCTCCAGGGAAAACCTCTAACTGATTTAAACCTACATTATATGGTGGGTCTTCAAATATTGTAAAATGTTCTTCATATTCATGCATCTCATTTTCTTAAACGGTTCTTAAAAAACAGACATTGAGAGGTTCTATAGGGAACAAAAAGAGGTTGTGTTATATCACTCCAAAGAACACTTTCGGCGCCTTTAATATTATGAGTGCAGGAAAACAAAAGATTTACAATTAGAGTTATCATATTGTTGCGATGTCTAGCGGTTTGTAAATCAGTATTTTATTTATTATTATTATTATTATTATTATTATTATTATTATTATTATTATTAACAGAAATAGTCCTGTATTTTTCTGATACCCAATATAGAGAATCAGTTGATTGTCCATCATAATGGAAGTTTTTTTTTTTTCCACTGTCTTAAATTCTTAATCTGATCTGCTCAATTGTGTAATATATCTGCAGCTGTTTGAATTTGTACAGATAGAGTCTGCACTCTGGAATAGGTATGAGGGAGATGAGACAGTCCACTGGCCTTTCTGTGTGTGTCGGTTAGCCGCGTGTGAGGCGAGCGTGAGGCCGGTGGCTGACCTCAGGCTGAACCCTGACGATGAGGTGAAACAGAAGGCGTTGGGGTCCCTGGGGGCCGAGGCCGAGGCTGGGGAGGAATGCTGATCAGGGAGAGAGTGAGTGGAATTGCCGTACTCTCCTGCGCTGCACTTGATTAGGAAAAAGGATCCACTCAGGGCATCCTTAACCCCCCCACACCCACGCCAATACTCAAACTGCATACAGCAAAGAGCAAATTGACACATTTTTCCTCATTAAAGGCCAGGCAGTGGCCCCTGTGCATCGCCTCCACATCAGCAGTGCTAACGCAGAGAGAGAAATAAAGCAATACAGCCGGACAGAGAGAGAGATGCCTGCATGAAAGCCGCAATGGGAGGTAATCTTCCTTCAATTTTCCACATCAACAAAGGTTGATGTGTTTTGATTGCGAAAAATCTGTTATTGTGCATAGGCATGATGTGCATATGATGCAGCCTGAAAAAGGTGCTGTATTCAGCCTTCTGCAGTCCAGCAGCTGGCTGAAGAAGACAAGGGTCTGTCCAGCCCTTCTAAGAGCTGCAGTGTCGCAGTGTTAGACACTTCAGAGTGCCAGAGCTGCTGCATTATTTTCTGCCTTTGATCACAAAATAAGGGCAGAATTTATGAAACAGCACTGAGAAGGTTAGAGAGGAGGAATTCAGTGTGAGGAGAGTATGAGTATCAACACATTTCACTGCCTGCTTTATGACAATCACTCAAAAGTTTATCTGTAAGTGCTATGAGTTTGTTTATGACACAGCAGAGGAGCCCAGACTCAGCACCACAGAAACAGAGAGAACTTTGATTAAATGTCCAGCATGAATTTGTTTATAATGTCAAAGGAACTGAATTTATAAAAGCTGAATTGTTTATTCTTTATTTATACATTATTTGCTAAAGAAAGAAATGTTCTGCAATGTTTCTGTGTCAAATATGAATCTGCATTTGTGTAATTAAAAAAAAAACGTGCAAGGCGTTACCCCCCCCCCAAAAAAAAATCTGTAAATGAAGTCGAGCACTTTAGGAAGTTACTGACTTGTATATCAGATAAAATAAAACTTCTGTTGTCACTGCGATTAAAATAATCTGATAATATGCTTTCTCTCGCATACATTCACCATCACGTACAAAATTCATTATTAATAAACGTGTTTCTGCAAAATTACCATTAGCAATTATTATCAAAATAGCATCACAGTAATAAATCTATATTTATGAATGCAATATGTAAGTTTAAAATAATAAATATGGTTGAATAATTTTGGGGATGTTTTTATACACACCAATACAATTAACAACTAAAGTAAAGCAGCCCAAATTAAACGTCATTAAATGAAATATTATTAAATATAAATAAATAAAGTGAGATGGACTTATAAATAAAGTATCTCAGCCTTCAGCTCACAGACGGACAGAAGTCCTGCGGTCTGAAAGTCCGTGTTAGACTGTGAGTGTCCGAGTGTTTCTGAGTCCGCTGTGTTCTCACTATCCCCGCTGATGATCTGAGTTAATAAACTGGTCTCAGTCCTCACAGGTACATGAAGAACAGCCTGTCGGTAAAGAAGGAGAACAAAGACGCGCGATACCCCGCAGAAAAAGAAAAGAAGAAGGAGTTGGGGTCTTCCTCAGAGTGGTTGAGGGTCGTTTCAGAGCTGAGCTGAAGTGCGGAGAGTTTCAGAGTTCAGACTTAAGAAGAAGCAGAAGGAGAATCAGGAGAAGGCCTGAAACTACAGTGAGAGAGTCTGGAAAATCAGCAAGCGAGCTCATCTTACCCGCACAGTGAAAACACAGAGGAGTTATTATTATTATTATTATTATTATTATTATTATTATTATTATTATTAACAATAATAATAATCACAATCTATTTTATTCGAATCAATTTTAATGTGTAATAAATATAAATAAATAATAAAGAATAATAATATATACAACTGAAATCGATACAATTTTCAGCAACAAAATAAACAGTCCAGTTCAGTAACCAGTCTGTTTGGATTCATCATGTTTATCTGCAGTAGTTTTAAACTACTGTAAACGTCTGTCCAGACTCTGCTTTCATGAAGAAACACTGAACACAGGCAGGGTCAGTGTTAGTCGTATAAATCCTGCGTCATCATAAAGAATCTGAATAGGTTGTTGAGTAAATTAATTTTCTGGCCGCCTGTTTAGAGGCGTGTTTAGTGTTTAAAGCCTTTTATATTTTTTAATAGATCACAGTATATATTCAGTTAAGCCTTATTCTGAAACTATTTTTAAATGTTTTATCGACTGCTTTTTCTTTGGCTGTGTTTTAAACCAGCCATCGTCTATTTATTTACTTCTCTGTTATTAATTTTTCGCATTCATTTGTTTTCACGGGCTGAATGTGATCGTTTCCGTGTTTCCACTCAGCGCGTTTCACTCAGTCCTTCGATCTGCTGAATGTAGTGTAGCCAACGGGCACGAGCATCATTATTCACAATCATAACCATGAAATAGCTCCTGGTATTTTGTTTGTTCAGGCTTTTATAAACACTAGACTCCTTATAAATATGATTGGAAAATTACTATTCAGTGATCAGTGACTGCATGTTAGCGAGCTGCTGTTCTGTCTCTGTTACTGTGCCTAGCAGTATAGTGAACTTAAACAGCGTCGGAAACGTGAATTGTATCAGTAAACAGGTCAAAAGTATTGCAAAATAATGCTAAATTTACATTAACACGCACTGTATTTATATCTATGTAAATTCTCTAGCGCGCACATGCACTCGTTTTATCAATGCATCTTAAAATACATGATTGCTGGCCTAAAATGCAAAAAACAGCTCCTTTATAAAATATCACTTTTAAAAAAACAATCTGGCTAATGTTTAGTGGAGAATAAACAATACTCTATGAGCATTTGAAATACTCTCACACCTTCTTAAAATCAGATAAGACTTTCAGAATCCACTTAAAACGTTATCACAAAACTTTTAATTACTACAAAATTGCTCAATGACTGGTCAAACTTGCACTGAGCTGCTGCTTGGTCTCTATTACAGGATACCAGTGTAATAGTGTAAATTTAAAGGTGTTGCACATATAAATTTTAATCAGTCACCAGATGCTGCACTGCTTTCAGACCTGGTCCAAAGACAAGGCTGAGTGAGTGCTAATCTCACACTCATTCACAGGCACTGTGGTGATATTTATGCATCTTATCTAGCTCGAGAACAGATCTGAAATGTTGCAGTGAGTTTTTCCAGTTGCACTGCTGTGTGGAAATGAAGGAAGACAGGGGAAGTCCCAGTGCAGTGTTTGTATTGGCTCTGCTCGGCCATGGACAGCAGCCAGCAGTCATCCCAGCATGAGAGATCACTCCTCCGTAAAGGCTCATCACTTTTTCACCTTGGCCTCTCTCTGTAGTCCTGGCCCTCCCAGTCACAGTGCTAATCACACGCGGCTGTGCTTACCATTGTCTTTTGTACAAAAGGTTAGGCCTTCATCTTCCTCTGATCGAGCTGCTTAATCTAGTGGAAATTGATACTAGTAGTGTAATAACCAGCAATAAACATATTAAAATACGCTTATTGTGTTATACCGTGTATTATAATAAATGTATTACCGTACTGTGTTACAACGGTATGGCTGGCTATGATATGTCATATATATTTACATTGATTAAAATGATACATGTTCACATTTATATTTACGAATTATGCAATAAGCTTTGTGTATTTTTACACATTTTATTATATATACAGCCTTGTGCAAAAGTTTGGGCACCCCTGGTCAAATGACATGTTCTGTTGATATTTTAAGTGAAAATAAGTCACACATCCTCTACAGAGAACACAAGTCTGCATATTTTAATACACAGTTACTGTTTATTGTTGTTTATACAGTTAGTGTTAACATGTGTTAAACCAAGCAATAAATTAATGAATAATAAATAGAATGTGTGTACAAATTTGGCAGAAAATGTCATATTTAAGTTTGTTTTCTGTAAAAAAAAATTCTTAATTCATTTTCACTTAGAAAATCAATGTTATTTGACCGGGGTGTTCAAATGTTGCATATGACTATATATAGCTGACATATACATTAGATGAAAAATATATATACACATATACATTTTTTTAGACTTGACAGGACTGAGGCTGAGGAATTAGATGACATGTTACAATTTGAGACAACAGCCGCTGCCGTAAATCAGAAAACCACTGTAAAAATGCTTTAACATAAGCAGTGGTTTAAATTACATGTTATAATTTGATGTCAACAAATCATAGTGTACTCTTTATAGTAACTTGATTGAATACAGCGTAAGCACAAAAAGAAAAAAGATAACCAAGAGAAGTCAGAAAAAGAGAACTCAGAGTCTCCACCGCAGAGCCATAATGTAACTAGCTCAGTCTAGTGTAATGATTGCCAAAATGGCACTGAGCTAAAACTCGAAACAGACACTGCGAGGACATTGGAACAGAATGTCTTTCCGGTGTGTGTACAGACTCGCACACCTCCACGCTCTTCATTTATTTCCCTAAGAAAGCATCAGGCCACCTGGGCCTTGCATTGAAACTTCATCAATCTCGAGAAATGGAATCCAGTGGAGAGAAAAATCAAATTCTCATTTGCAAGATGGGGAAGGGGGGGTGGGAGCGGGTGCTGACGGTACCTGGGCAGGCTAACCTCTCCATGAACCCGCAGCATTGAATTGTTTTGCCATTCGTCTTTGATACTGGCAGGCTACGAGGAAGATTAGACACTCTAGATTGGGACTTCCTATTCTGCCTGTTGTATACTTTCTGCCTCATTAAAGACTTTCACTTCCTCATCTGATCTGACTGTTTGCTGGATCCTTTTTAAATACTCAACAAATTAAAAATAAAAAGGGGGCAAATTATTGCCCTTGACACATTGCTTTGTATATCACATCATTACAGAAAGAAATGAAACTAAATACAAATGTACAAGAGTAACACTCTTAAAAAAATATGTCAAAAATGTTTTTCAGAGCGATGTCATGGAAGAAAAGTCCTAGAAAAGAATTCAATTAATGTTTTTTTAAAAGATCATTTTGCAAATGAGATACAGAAGTTTGGGAACCTTTTTATAATTAAAGGAAATTTAAAGGTCCTGCAACAATTAAAGGTTTTTCCTAGAATGTTTACTGGGGAACCCTCGGAAAATGATCCATTCAGATTTATTTTTTTTTGTCCCTGGTGGTAAATGCAGCCAATCAAGTGCTCTCAGTAGTTAGGTCTTCAGGAGCTGAACTGAAGTCCTAATGCATCTCATTAACCACTAACATAGTTAGGAAGTGACAGTGGAAACAACAGTTCATTTTGATTTACAATGGACACAACAAATTTTGTAAGAATTTTGCAGGGCTCTGAGGGAGTCGTAAACCTGCTATAAGGTCAAAGTATGTTAATATGCCTGTTACAAGATTCAAATAAAACATGCAATGTTTTTTACAAGCTTCAAGTATTGTTCAACATAGAAGATTTGCCATTAACTTAGCATTAGTGTTAGCTAACATGTTAATAAACTCCCATAAGGGTGGTGGCAGAAATTAACATTATTGCTGAGGTGTTTTTTTTCCTCATTTATGACCAGGTTTTGATATTTATGGCTCAAACTGAAGGACTTGCTCTAATAGTCATGGTCACTGAGGACAACATGTCCAAGCCAAAAAATATATTTTTAAAAATGTGTAGTAAAAAGCGTATTCATATATTTAGCTGATAGACATCCAGCCTCCCTCATTTGGGTAGCTATTTGAGGAGGAAATAAAGGTGAGATTGAGGGTTAAATGAAAGAAAGGAAATATTCACAATTTCAACAGCAGCACTGAAAACTTCTTGGAGTGCACTGAACTTCTGAACCCATATGGCAGTGATGCACAAAATGTTTGCTTCTTCAAATATATTTTAGTTTCCAATTCATTCATTCATGTGGGGAGAAAGAAAGCTGAAGAAAAGTAGCAGGACAGAAGAAGAGTAGAAGAGATGGGATCATTGCCACTGAAATATTTAGCATTTAACATTCCACCAACGCCTTATTGCTCAATGGGCAATTACGAATGATGGAAGGATAAGCATGGTGTGAGAGAATGAATGGATGAATAGACACATGGATAGTTGGAGAAAATAAAAAAAAAGATAACAAACGAAACTTCACATCTGCTCAGTAGTGAAATATTCCTGTCAAGCAGCTCATCCTTTCCTATCCAGGGAAACTTTATTTGACCTGTGCTGTTGCTATAGGAGTGGAGGTCAACAATGCAGCCACAGACAGAGTTCAGACAGGTCATAAAGTGACCAGCACAACACTCAGAGGTCAAAAGTTCACAAGAGGGAAGAGGGTCTGCTCAAAGTCGGGCCACGCACAGAGACTGGCTTCAACCGTATGGTTTAGAGGTTGATAAGAGCCTGAAAGGGTGAGCACCAGCAGATCAGAGCTACCACTCAGCCTGCACATGCACCATTCATTATACATTGACCTGTCATTAAAACGAGCTAACTGTATGCTTTTGCAGATATGCTTAAAAAAAAGGGAAAAAAATGCAGTAATTTTTACTTGATTCAAATATGTAGATATTTTATGCAAAAAAAAGAATACACATAAATCAACACAATTATCACCAAAAGTGAGAAAACAGACATAAAAAATATACATATTATATTCAGTGCTGTGCAAAAGTCAGAGACCACCCTTCACTTATTACATTTCCAGTCAAAATGGCCATTAAGTACAAGTACTATACAATATTACAATACTACAGTACTTAAGTACTATATAAGACCTGATAGACCACCAAAACTGTCACCTTCAGATAAACAGCACTTAAAGCTTTCATCTTTGAGAGACAGATAATCAAGCTCCAGTCTGGCTTTAGATCTGAAAAAAATCCACAGGTGTTTCTGTTCATCCTTCCACTGTGAGAAGACAACTCAACACTATGAGTCTGAAAGGATGTGTAGCTGTGAAGAAGCCCTTACTCAGAAAAAGACCAAACAAAGAAGCTGCTTTATTTCAGAACAATAGTCTACACCTCAACATTATTGAATGAGTTTGGGATTACTGAAATTGTGAGAGGCAGAAAATGTAACCACCTTCTAAGACTGAACCTTGGAGGTGTTCAAAAATATCCCTCCACATTTCTTTGAAAAAAAATGAAAGCTAATCTGCAGAAAAGAAGCTGTAATAAAGACAAATGGTGGACACACTGAACACTGTAAAAAATAAAATTTGACACTGTATTTAGTTGTCGAGACATAATGGCTGTTTTGACTGGATATTCAATAAATGAAAGGTTGTCTTTGAATACAGTGATATGTCAAAGTTTCAGTGCCCCTAGTGAATTATATGTTTTGTTGATTTTCTAAGGGAAAGTTACATATCATCTACAGAGAACACACTTCTGCACATTTTAATGCACAATTTACTGTTTATTTACTGAACTAAATTAAATGTTTTAGAAAGGTCAAATCTGTAAAAAAAAAAAAAAAAGTTATGCATTTTATTTTTTTTAATGTGTTAAACAATATGTAAAACAAAATAAACAAAAATTGTGCACTAAAATTACCACAAAAATGCAGCTTAAGTTTGTTCCCTGTAGAGGATGCGCTAACTTATAATTTGACAAAGGGTGTTCAAACTGTGCATTTATTTTTTCAGTGCATGACAGATGACTGTACATATTTGGGATTAGCAAGGCAGCATAACAGTTGAAGGCCAAAAAAAAGGTAAGAAACAAGGACGGCAAGAAAGAAAATGACATAACAGGTTTACATACGCACACATAGGCAGCCATAGTAGGTTAAGAACGTCATTGACGAAACCTCTTTTCAACTCTCCAGGGATTAATTACAGCAATCAATTCACTAACCAACACATCCATTAATTTAGGCCCTGTAATCCTCTGACAAAATCAAATTTACATCTTGATCTAATTTACAATAGAGATTCAGCAGAACTGAGATTCCTTTCCTACACTCTGATTGGTTTCTCCTGGATTGCTGTTGGGCCACTGTGAGCTGAGATAACAGCATTGGAAGGAGCTTTTGTTTCAAAGCATAAATCAGTCAGTGAGCACAAAGGGGCTCGGCCATGTGCAGCGTCTGATACCACCCAGCCACTTCTACACACACATACACACACACAAACACACCATGACCTGCCTAACTGTACACACTCTGTCTACAATATACTGACTGAAAGAGGGAGCATAAACAAGGAAATCATCGAAACTTAAGAGGCTACACTGTTAACGTAAAAACAAAGGTGCCAAAAAGGGTTGACGGCATAGAAGAACCTTGTTTGCTTTTGAGTTCCATCCATTGAAGGGGAATCAAAAGAGGTTCTTCAATGGCATCACTCCAAAGAGCTCTGTTTTTGGGGTTTTTGCCTCTCATGTGGTCAAGTCAGTATCTAAAGTATTAAGAATAAAGGTTCCATTTTTGGTCCCCTAATGAACTCTTAAATCTTTGAACCCTTAAAAGGTTCTTCATGCGCACAAATCTTTTTCAAACATGGGTTTTTAAGGAAGCTAAAGCAGGTCATTGTGCACAGAACCCTTTGCAGCACCTTTTACGTCGCTAAAGATCTACTGTAACAGAGGGTTCCTCAAGGCCTGTAGGACTTGCTGTCATCCAGACAGTGTTGCGGAGAGGCTGCAGGCACGGCCGGGTCAACTGTGCGGTCTGCGGGTGAAACTCAGTTCACATTACCATACAGACAGGGGCCCTGACAATGGAGCGCCCATCTGTTCCTGTCAGCCATAACAAATCTGGTGTCAGGCTGCTCTCTCTGGAGATGAGGAGGCAGTCCTTGCTAAATGAAATCACACTGACTCCCCCTGCCAGCCAGCCGAGCGCCCTCGTCCTCTGCTCAGAGTAGAGAGACAAACTCAACTTCCTGCTCAAACAAGCGGCACAGTGACATCACAGCACTGTCAAAGAATGTCTGAACTAAATTTACCCTGCATTATCATAGACTTACTCTGAATGTATAAGCCTGGGAGATTATCGACTCAATCGAGTCCTTCAAATCACATACAGCGATATCAAACCATATTTATGTTTTTATTTATTTATTTTTCTCTCAATCAAGCCCCAAAAAAAAACAAGCTTTTATTCCAGAGGGAGCTCTCAGCATGGTCTGTCTGAAATGGGTAAGAAAATGAATGAATTTGAATACTGAAAAGCCCAAGAAGTCCCTCATTTAAGCGAATGAACATGATTTCCATAACTATATTCATCTCTGCTTTTCAAATTCCGAAACGTCCATAAACATTTTCTCAAAGGTCCCGGCGTGAGATTCCACATTGGTGAACTAAACATGAACCCTGAACTGCACTTGCCCCCTTCGGTCATTATCTTTATTAAAAGAGTGACATGATGTGAATCCCCACACAAGCTACCACCTTTGACTTACACTGCTCCTTTTTTTTGCAGCCATATCAAAAGAACACACAGTTTTGACACTTTTTTCTACATTTTAAAGGAACCAAATGAATGTGTTGAAAAAATAATGCTCACCTGGGTGATACAGCATCATATTACTGTGCAAAGAGATACTTTTAAACAGATATAGCTTATAAAAACATATTTCAGTGAAGGCATTGTTCTTACAGTGAAATAATGATAAATGATAATGGTAAAAGCTGATCTGAAGTTCAAAAGTAGCAGGTTATTAACACTACCTAAGTACAGAGTGATTTACAGAAGTGCAGCACAACTTAGCACATTCAGTGTCTATGAATGTTTTTGCCGCTGTTCTCTTTTTGATGGTCTAAAATGAAACCCCAAAAGTCCAATCACGATGCACAAAAAGGAATTAGTAACTCAATGTTAATGACTAAAATGTAACTGGGTAAAAATAGATGAAGAACATACCTGAGTAAAATTATAATTTGTAAAATTAAAATCTCCAATATTATAATTAACTACATGGAAGGGGGTCTTTACCCCACATTTACTACCTGAGTACAGATTAGTATGACCCTTCGATCATGCAGCTGATTTCTTTTGAAGGACCATCATCCTACTTTCTCTCATTTTTCCGTTCTGAAATCAAAAACTGTTTGAAAATATTTGCCATGTCAGGCGTCTGGATACAAATTGAACTTTTTTTTGTAATTTGACACTGGTGGAGTGAATGTCTCTGCTTTATAAACCTGCAATCTCTTCACCCCCCCAAAAAAAAGCCTTGCAGTGGCAGATAAGTGATCAGTGGAGAGGGGAGCAGACACAGCCCCTCAGGTACAAGCTTGTGTTTCAGGCCCAGCTGCTAAGAGAGAAACTATAGGGACGACGATCAGTCATGGCTCTGGCCTGGAGCAACAGCCAGCGTAGCCTCTCTGTAAACTGGTTTCTGCTGATAGAAACCAGTCAGCGCACCAGACTGTGCACAGATAAAGCACCCCGGCCTTTTGCACTCTGCTTTACATCTTCCCTCACCATGTTACTCATTAGTACCTTCTCCATTTGCACCTTGGGTCATGTTTATTATGTTTGTCAATATGTTGTTGTGACAAAACTTTGGTAACTTTACAGGAGAAGGAAAACATGCTTTACTTTTAATGCAAATTTAATGTAACAGCATTGTATTCTAAATACATTTTAGTTTAGTTTTAGTTTAATTAATACCTGTTTAATTGTCAAGTTTAACTTGTTGGGAAAAAAATATAAAATGTACTATAACTTTTGCACAGGCCACATTTTAGGTTTTATTTTTCTTTCCAGTATGTGAAATTCATCAAATAAACAGTAATTGTGCATTAAAATGTGCAGAAGTGTGTAGAGGATGTGTAAAAGAAGACAACAAAATAAGTCATTTAACCGGGGGTGCCCAAACATTTGAATAAACCTGTATATGCAAACCCATAGGCAAACACCAAAGCACCAGCAGCATACCACTGGAAAGCCATAAGGACCCTCCAGAGCCAGACAGAGGTCATCAATGACAGCATTTCAGTTTTTCGTCCACTAGAGGATGCTCTTCATTCCTTTTCTGTTGAAGCTACCCAGCCAACAGTGACAGCCACCCACTCCTCCTCCCCCACTTCTCCTTCTCCACATCCCACTGGCACACAGCACAGGCGTGGGAATCCACTAGAGGGTGATCTGTTACCAAACACCTCCACCACACTGTAGTTTATCATCACTCTGCCCAATAAAACCCCCACATCCTTCAAAGATAATGCTCCCTAATGTGCTAAAGAGGCTAGGTACATCTTGCATGCTTACTCTCAAATGACTTGATTGCATATACAGCTTACTACATACATGCATATCAGAAAGGGCAGCTAAATGAATAGCATAACCTTTAACTTGACCTGTTTACTGCTAATCCAGTTCTCATACTACTTCAACAGCTGCTACTGTAATCACACTGATTTGCTCTTGTGTGCTCTGTGTAAACACCACTGCATGACATGTTTCGAAAACTCTTTCAAGCAGAGGTGGGTGAATAGCCTACAACTGTCAAGTAAAAGTGTCTGAGAGGAAATGGCCTTACATAACAGCAAAAGCATCCTTTAAAAAAGTGACTCCTTAAAAAGAGATATAAAAGTACCAGGTCAAGTACCAGGTTAAAGGGGAATTCCACCAATTTTTCTAAACTTGGGCAAAGGTCAAGCGTTGATGTAAACAAAGTCATCCAGAGTGGTTTGGTGTGAAATGTTCGGTTGTAGAAGAGCTTGACGAGTCAAAAATGGTCAGAGAAGTTCTGATAGGAACCAGACGTCTGAAGAGTTTGTTGCTTGTAAAAGCTACTTCACAGAAATTCATTACAAGAAATGGTTCTGATGTCTGAGGCATAGTTTTGCAACAATCTTTTTTGGCTTAAATCAAATTTTTAATACACTCATGGCAGAGATATACATGCACTTTGAGGCAAAATAGTCTCCAATAAAACTCATGATTTTTCTGGACTTACCTCTATTTTAGCATCATTATTGTTATATTATTGTTATTATTGTTGAAAGACTCAGAAGACTCATGTAGGTTAACTGGTGGTTTTGAATTGTGAATAAAATCATTATATTTGCACTGTAAACTTTGCAACTCTTGGTTCCTATCACCACCACTGTAAAGAAGTCCAAGTCAGTAGGTTTCTTTACAATGAAGCATTTCAAAGCAAACCATTCTGAATGACTTAGTAAATATCTCGACAATTGAACTATGTACAGAAATTAGTGGAATTCCCCTTTAAGCACTGAGCTCTCTACAGAACTGCAACTGAACTGCTTAGAAACCTCAGCATCTGTCAGTACAGGAACTGAAGTTAACATATTTTCTTCTCCTTTTAAAAGAACCCTAAAGGTCAGAAGTGTGACCAATCAGAAAGCAGTGCAGATGTACCAGCATAAAAAAGAATTAGCTACAAAATATTCATGATTATAGTGTAACTGAGTAAAAAGCTGATTCCCTTTCTCACAAATGAACATAAGAAGTAACATTTTCAGAATTTGAAAATGCGCAGAGAAGTGGAAATTCAACCAAATGTTACTTGACTACATGTACAGCACTGCAAAAGTCAGAGACCAGCCCTCGTTTATTTAATTTGTAGTTAATACAGCCATTATGTACAAGTTATTAATTTTTCAGTGCCAGAAGAGCAGAAAACACATGCTTAACAGAAAATTACACAGAAGCCTCAACAACTAAATATAATATCATAAATATGTAGTGTGTTCACCCTTTGCCTATATTACAGCTCCCATTCTTTTTAGGACATCAGAAATTCAGTTCAGTCAGAAATCTGCAGGGACATCTCCACACCTCTGAAGTTTAGTCTTTGTTAGTCTTACTCGTGATCCAAATAATCCCAAACACATTCAGTAATGTTGAGGTCTGGACTCTGATGTGGCCAGTCATTTTTCTGAGAACATCAACAGCTTCTGTGATTGATTTGTAACTTTCCTTTTGTCTGTTTTATTTTCTCAGTAAGGGTTTCTTGGCAGCTACACAACCTTACAGGCTCATAGCATTGTCTTCTTACAGTGGAAGGATGGACTGAAACTCTAGCTTTAAGCACTAATTTTCCAACAGTTTTGGTAGTCTACAAAGTCCTGTATGGTTGTTAGGAGTCCCATTCTCTCTACATCCTTTAGTCATTTGTTTAACTCTAGCTTTGGAAACTTCTGTTTTTGAATTTCCTTTGACTTTTTAATTAAAAGGTATATAATTTTCAAGAGTGGATCTCGATTTTCTTCTGTTTCTCAAAGATGAAAGCTTTAAGTGTTGTTTTTCTGATGGTGACAGTTTTGATGGTCTGTTAGGTATTGTATGGTTGTTAGGACTCACATTTCCTCTGTATCATTTACAAATTTTTAACTGCTTTAAAGTTATATTTTGGAGCTTATTTTCCTTTGACTTTCCTCTTCTTTACACAAGTGGATGATCTTGTATCTAATTTTCTCAGAAATATCTCCTGAAAAATTAATAACTTGTATTAATGGCTGTTTTGTCAGGAAATTTTATAGGTGAAGGGTCATCTGCACAGCTAGTGTGTAAATGTTACTAGTTGCTACACTCCTCTGTGGTCAAGCATTGTAGGACTGAAGCTTGAAATCCAAAGAAAGGAATCAGTGGAAGATGGTATTTGGCACAGGTACAAGCTTTTACATCACACTCAAAAGAACACACTCAACATGAGGAGGTCTGGACTCACATTCAGGTGCAGTGTCCTCCTGATAGTCTGAAGCCACAGACAGATCATCAGAAGGGGCAGAACGTCCCAGGCTAGAGCTGTGGTTGTCATCTGAACTGTCCTCCCCTCCAGCTACAGGAGAAAAAAGAATAAATAAATAAAAGCTGTAAGCAGAGTTAGTGTTTACACTTGTATTTATTTAACTGGACATTGCTGTGATAGGGCTGCTGTCTTTTAAATCATAAACTGTTTGCACATTTTGTAAGCTTTTCTGGAAAAGAGTGTCCACTGAATAAATTAATATAAATGTTGGACAAATGAAATATTCTGTGAATATTTGGACACTGAGCTTGATGAGCACGAAGATTAATGATGGAGGTAAATAAAATATACAAAAAAAAAATGTTCTCATCAAGAAACCCTGTACATTACACTGACTGATAGTGTTGAGTTATACAAAAAAGTATTCAATTACAAATTTCAGATTACGTCTTTCAAACTGTAATGGAATTAGTTTAGTTAATGCTACCTGGAAAATGTACCAACTGGAAAGTACAAGGGAAAGTCCAATATTTATAAATGTCATTTGTAAATGATAAATGTCACTATCCCTGCCTTTGAATAAGACATCTGCATGATTAAAATTATAATGAACTAATGCTGTTTCAAAACAAAGAAACAGAAACAGGTTGGGGCTCTTCTCTTCTTCAGCACAGCGATCTTTAGCCACTATATGTAGCATAGTTCTTCATACGTTAGTAACTGTAATGTGATTACAAGAATTTAAACTGCAATATTTTACATTATTTTGGTACAGAAAAAAAGTAATTTCACTACTGCTATGTGTCATTTCATATCACATCACCCCCAACACTGGTGACTGATCTGTCTGCCAAAGCCAATGGAACAAAAAAAGCCAGTAAAACAAAAACAACAACAAGTGTTCACTTACTGTAAGGGAATTCCTCTGGATTTCTGCAAAGATAGATTTAAACAGAATTATAAAGAGATGAGATAAAGAGATCTACTCAAAAAGAAATTAAAGTTAGCATCATGAGCCTTTTAAATTACACACTGCTGAACTACTTTCAAATGTGCCTCTGATGCTATTTCTTATTGGAGGATGGTTACAATCAGTTGACCAAATATTTTCATTACTTTTTATGCATTTGACAAAAGATGTTACTTGAGACACAACAGTGAGCATATTTGATTTTCAAGTAATGATTCTACATAACACATTCATAACATCTTACATAAATACTTCATAATAGGTTCATGAATGTTTAAATAAACATTCATAAAGTATACATGTTTTACATGATATTAATATGGACTACTATGACACTTGACTCAGATAAATTTTTCAAAATAAAAGAGCCCTTTTTTATTTTGAAAAACTATATTATTTTCAGTGAAACTCCTCATTTCCAGACAGCCACAATAAAAAAGACCTGACCCCTTTGAAAACAAAGTGCAAAAGGCACTTTTTGCCTAGAAGTTTCAACTTTTTTATTTATTTGTTTTTTCCTAAGCAGTTGTAAATTTTACACTTTGTTATTCTTTCTCCTTTATACTTTCTGTATTCTTTAAAGTTTGATTGTACAGAAGGTTAACCCAGGAGTCTATAAATTTATGAAGAAAATGTTATTTAAGTTTAGTGAACTGTCTTTGGTTTAAATGCTAGCACTTTTAAAATTTTAAGAAGACATAGAGTAAAACGAAGAAAGAATAACAAAGTGTAAAATTATTTTTTTAAGAAAAAACAATTCAAAGGAAGTTGAAAGTCTAGGCAAAAAATGTGTCAAAGCACTTTCTGGCAGGGCAATTTTTGTTTTGGCTGTCCAGAAATGAGGAGTTTCACTGAAAATATTATTAATTTTCAAAACACAAATGGGGACTTTTATTTTTTCAAAAATATATATGAGTACAATGACATGGTAGTCCATATTAATGTCATGTAAAACATGTATACCTTATGAATGTTGATTTGAACATTTATAAGCATGCTGTGGAATGTGTATGTAAGATGTTATGAATGTGTTATGTAGACACCCTTCAGGTAAAGTGTTAGCAATTCAGCTATGAATTATTTATGCTTAAAATAAAACCCATTCCCACCTTTTAACACAATAAATATTGTCATTTCCTGTCACTTGCAAAGCTTAAGCTCAGCCTTTTAAAACTAACTTAAACCTATTATTGCATTCTACCTGTAAATGCTCTCCCAGTGTGGATTATTGAGTAGGCTGCTAAATTCTACAGTGGAAACAAGTAAAACGCTTCCGCTGTTCTATAAAACCCCTTATTTCATCACCACACGCCACAAAACCACAACGACAAGCACAACTGGTGCAGCAAGCGTACGCCTTATCACTGTGCAAGAAGAACAAAGCAAGAAGGGAACTTCCTGTGTTATTGTTCAACACATTTCATTTAAACATTGTCTTTTCTCAAAAGTTCCAATTAGCCTGCTGATTTTTAAACTAAATTTCAAATACTTAATTTGATAAATTTACATTTTTAAATTGTGACTTCAAATTTTGAGTTCAAAACAAATGACATTAGATTTTAAAATGTGTCTACAAAGGCTTTTTTTTTACAATATGGCCATTAATATTTGATAGTCACTAAGGATGTGGCTGTTCAAATTCTGAAAGCCTTAAAAGTTCTTACTTGTTGTGGACGACTCGAAAGTTGTTCAGAAGAATTTCCCTTGCTTCGTGAGCATGCTTACTGAGGTTCTCGTCCTGCAGAATGCTTGAGACAAACAGCTCACAATCTGATAAAAGGTCATACATGTACACACATTCATACACATTCACTGAACAACTGAGGAAGCAAAACTGAACCTAACTGATCATATTAGAGAATGGAAACATGCATGACTGGAAAAATACAGTTCAGATCCAGAGTTGTGGTGTTTTCTATGTACAAACATGTTCCCTTTCAAATGATATCTCTTAAAAATATGCAAAAACTCTCCAAAAGAACAAGTTGCAAATGCCGGTTCATGCAAATGTTATAAATGTCAGTACGCACAACTGACAGTGGCTTCTTTTGTGTGTGTGTGAAAAATGAAGATGTTAATCTACAAGTGGCAACCCTCATGGAAAAGCAGGTAGTACAAAATGTTTTCATCTGATCTGCTCTCAACACACTAACAATAAATCCAGAATAATATAGCCTGATCTTGTTCTGTGAGAAACTAATGGTAATTACACTGGCTATAGACTAGGTTGTAAGAAGCGTTTTTAAGGAGATGACATAGAAGAACCACTTTTTGTCCCCTAAAGAACATTTAAATGGATGGCTCCTAAAGAACCAGTTTTGTACATGTAAAGAAGAACATTTTTAAAGTTCAAAGAACCTCCGCATAATGTCAAGGCTCTATACCACTCTTTTTTTCACTGATGTTTAAGATGTATTTTAAAAGACAATTCCACCAATTTTTCAGTTGTTTTGCTAAATGGCATTCTTGTGATGTAAACAAAGTTATTCAGAGTTGTTTGATATGAAACAATCTTTTCTAGAGAAACTTACTAAGTCTGAATTTTTCACAGTGGTGGTGATAGGAACCAGACATACAAAGAGTTAAATGTCTCTAAAGCTCCCTTACAGAAAGTTGTTACCTGAAATCGTTATGAATGTGCTGCCTGATATCTGAGACATTTTTTGGTAAATTTTGAGATTTTCAGGTTTCATCCTAACACATATTTTAAGTGGAGTGTAGAGTACTACATTCAGGAAGTTCTAAGGCAAAATAATACTTAGAGAAAACTTACTCTTTCAGATTTACCACTATTTTACCACTATGAACAACACATACATGAACTCTGAAGACACGTGTTGGTTCACTGGTGGTGTTGGATAGTAAATAAACTGGCTATATTTGTGTTGTAGACATCATGGCCCCTGGTCTTTGGGTCTGTCACCAGCGTTGTAAAGAAATCTGAGTCCATAAGTTTCTCTAGAAAAGCATTTGACATCAAAACATTCTGAATGACTTTGTTTCTCAAAAACAGATTGTGCAGAAATTTTGAAAAATCTGTGGAATTTGGAAGTGTGATTATTAGAGTTATGAAAGCAAATGAGAAATGTTAAGCAGACATCAAATTTCTACGATGCTCAAAAAATAAAAGCCTGCCTTAATTTATGTTTTCACTGATTCACCAAGCATTAATGTATTCAGCCGTCCCTAATGATTGAAGTTTAAATCAAAAGCGTCGCTGAACCAGCCCTAGTACAGTTTTGTGATTAAATATTTTTCTTTTTGAACTGACAAAAGCATATTCACAAGACACTGTTAAAGTGACTTATACCAGTACCTGCTAGAAGTCTCCTGATATCTTCAGAAATCGTCCCCATTAGTGCTCTGAAAGTAAGCCTCCACTGAAAAGTTTGACCTGTCTTCTTATATTTCTTTGCATAAAAAAAATTAAAGGTTCAGGGCCTCTGAGTGTGAATGTTGTCTCCACAGCATACCTCACCGGTACTAACGTAGCTCACTGCTTCTAAGAGTGAAGTGATAGCAGACATCCACACACTCTTCTACAGAGTGTGAGAGGAAGAGCACAGCACTTTATCGATGTTGTGAAACTGAAACTAGTTTGGTTAAACAAATGTGGGATTCTGTGGAACAAGAGTGGGGCCTAGTGTTAAAATAGTGTCATTTACAGGTGAGAAAATTCCAAAGGTAAATTTATCATGAATTTTGTTCGTAGGCTACTCCTACTGGGGCTGGTAGCACAGAATTCAAACAATTTTTTTTCAGAATAAAATAGTCAAGATGTAAACACAATCACGCTGAGTGGTTTCATATGAAATGGTGCATTGCAGAGCAACTTAACGACTCAGAATTCTTTACAGTGATAGTGATAGGAACCAGGCTTCTGAAGCACTTAATGCCTCTAAAACCTCCCTCACAGAAACTTATTACATGAAATGTTTACTGTTAATATGTTACTTGATGCATGAAACATTGGTTTAGGATAGTTCTGAGAAGGTTTTAACCTAAAGGGTATTTTTTAAATCCATCCATGATGGAGAGGTACATGCAGGGCAAAGTGCTACCCAAAGAAATTTTATTTATTTATTTATTTATTTATTTATTTATTTATTTTAAGATTTTCCACCATTTTACTATTATGAACATTACACATAAAAATTCAGAAGACACATAGACATGTACAATATGTCACCCCTGGTTCCTATCACCACCACCGTAAAGAAATCTTAGGCAGTAAGTTTCTCTACAATAAACCACTTCACTCTAAACCACTCTGAATGACTTTGTTTACATCTCAACCATTTAATTATGCAGAAATTTTGAATCAGTGGACTTCCCCTTTAAATTTTCCAATCATTAAGTGCACAGTGTTCTAATTATACTAAGAGGTTTCATTTGTCTGGCATAGGTAGATCTTGTTTTTTTGTATACAAGCTACACTATATTTCTTATCACATCTTTACTTTTCAGAAGAGAAATTAAACATAAATATAAGAGTGACCCTCAGAATAACCTAAATTCTTGTACTTCTTGTAATGTTCAATGCTGTAGAGTATACAATCTTTTTGTATTAGGTGTCCCTCTGACGTTTTACATGACTCTTATACTGTAATGTACATTAAATTGGTAGATTTATTACATGTATTACATTTCACATATTTTGGGAACTATGATATTTTCCCACTCATGAATTGAGAAGGGTAAATTAAGCAAAAATCCTGACTACAGATGCAAACAAGTTTATTACTGATAACTAGAACGGGTCAAGATTTCAAATACAAGCATCACACTTATCAGTCATATATCATGTATAAATATATTCACACCATAATCACATTGTGAAGCTTTTTTTACACCAAACTCACAGCAGTCAGATAACGGTTTAAAAAAAGTAGCCCAGGTTTCCTTATCAGGAACAGTGTTAGACAGGTACAGGGTGGTAACAGGAGAAAAACAAATCTGAATTGAGTAGAGGGGGTAGCATTCCAAGAAGAGGACATGACCGTTTGACCTCTTCCTCTCTGTCCCTGTAGCTACAGCCCCTGTTGAAGGTAAAAGGGAGGAATGAGCAAGGCCTCCCAGCCCTCCATGAGCACTGCCTCCTGCCTGCTGGGCGTAGTCATATGAAAGGAAGAAGCCTTTGTAATCTGCCCGGGATTACACCGCCCAACAATACACAGCTGAAAGGGTGACAAAGACCCAGTATCAAACACAGTCTCGGGCTGATGAGAGGAACCTGCTATGATCTCCCACCACCAACACTGCCATCAGCACCTCTCATCTCCCCAAGAGAGCTCTTTTGCCATTCGCTGGCTCCTTTCTTCTCTTCGCTTATCTAGAGACGCAGGCTTTTTCATCTTGGCATTCCTTTTCATTTGCGTTTCACTTGGGGGAGGGGCACCACTCTCTCATCTGAGTAAATCACCCTCCTCCACAAAAATCACACTGTAAGACACAGGCAGTGCACTCCTCTGGAGAGCAGGGGTCAGTTTGAAGGCACTGGGACACTTCCAGAGTTTAACGTTAGCGTCATTCGATGAGACTCAATTACTATCAATAAACTCATTTTCATTGCTTGCTTAATCAGACTAAAGAGTAAAGGAACAGATACATATCATTCCATTGAATGCATTCAAAGCCCAAGGCTCATTTCTGCTACTGGCTTGACCTTTTGAACCTCAGTGTGCTGTTTGCTGCTAATTAACCTCCTCCTCTCCCACACTTGCAGATAAATCTACAGGCACCAGTAAGAAGATGTTTGAGGTGGTGTTTAAGAGGTTCTGTAGTAAATATTTCCTGAAGGATGACAGTTTGTCCATGGGATTTCCAAGGCATCAGTATAAGCTACCACCCAAACCCCAAATAAGGGGAACTGAGGAGAAGAATAGGTCTTCAGCGGAAAGCTGACACACAGGATAAACACCCATAGGAAGGTACTATATCTAAGCAACTATCTGTATGATATGACCTAAGTCCATAGTGGTGATAGTTCACTGTGTAAAGGACAGTATAAAGTTTCCACATCACAGAAAATATATGTTTGTATGTATAAAGTTATAAAGTCACATATAAAGTTATTAAGTACAGTTCATAAATGGATTTAACCTGTGAATTAATTTACTTTGTGATGTGACAAACATTAATACATTTACATATATCCATCTATTCAACCTACAAAAGTCTAGCCCCGCCCCATCACACAGAACTTATAAGGAGTGTTCCATCCCAAACTGCTTTTTGAATGAAGTGCAGTACAGAGCAGGTCATTTACATACGTCAGTTTTAAAGGCACTGTAACAAAAACAGCCTGTTTATTTCAGTTAATTCAATTAAATTTTGATAGAAAAAAAGCCATAAGTGGATCTTGTGGGGAAAAAATGAAACACAAGAAAAATGTAAGATATGGCCTTAAGTTGACTGTAATGTGACAAAATGGGAAGCCTGGAAACGAGTCAAAAAGTAGTCATATTAAGTAAACTACATGATTTGATTTCCAAAAATGAGCAAGGAGAGGTGATCCATAATTTTGGATTTTCTCTTATTTTTGACTTTTAGAATTTAGAATTGGCCTCTTTGAGATTTCTCCATTTATTTGATCATTTATATGGTAATGGCTTTAAATGGCTTTAAATGGCTTTTTAAATGATATTATCAGAGATCACACTTATAAATGGTCAGATTAAGTGGATTATTGACAAACTCTTCCCAATTTCCACTGCAATGTTTTAGCCTTATTCTACTAGTGGGATGGAAGAAAGGGAGGGTATGTCTGTCTGAACAAACATGTAGCTTTCATTGCTTAGTAGAAGAGACTGAAAAGCCAGCCAATGAGACAGTAAATCTGTCACTGATAAAATGATCTGTCACCTTTCATTTGTCTCACTCTACTTCACACCATTGACTTCTTTAAACCAAGCTACTAAGAGAGCATTGGTTGCTCTGTACCAATCACCAAACATTCTTGTGAATAAACTAGTTATTGAACCTCTGGACAGAATATATTATCCATAAATGTACTAGATTGATCCATGAAAGGTCATTTAGTGACTAGTAGTGATTGTCCTTGGGAAGGTCCAGTAACATTCTTCAACAGCCCTAATGGTCACATGTTACAAATCATCTTTTTATCTTCTAACACTGGTCTTACAAACATATGTGAAAAGCCCAGAACACATCAAGACAATGTCCTTAACAAACACTAATGAACCAAAACGTTGAGTTGGTGTGCTATACCAGTGTCTGATTGTAAGAATGTTCTAGAGTGTTCTCCTCCATTCCCACTGGTTCATTTGACTTGTCAGTTCTGATAGCAGAACAGTGTAAAGCCAACTATCAACATTAGGGTTGTGTCCAAAACTGAAGGTGGCTGCCTCGATGCCTTGCTGTATGTGTTGTCTCAAAAATCAGTGCTTTAGAAAACAACGTTTTGATGAAAGTACCTGTAATTGAAATGCATTTGAGATACACTTTGAAAGTAGCAATACATAAAGACATTGCCAAGATACAGCTAATGGCTAAATTTTCATGTTTATGTGCTAATGTTACCATATTTTAACCTAGATAAAATTATTTTAGAAAAGCTGTGACATTCTATATGCAATTTCAATACCAAAATGTGATATATTACATAGACATTTGATTAATAGAAATTATGCTCAAAAAGCACTAATGTTTACCAAGTTTAATGGCTAGGCTACCTAAGTATTACTGGAAAACACTGGCTTAATGTTAGCTCAGAAAATTTCAGCAGGGCACAAAACACTGACATAATACAGAGCTATCATGCACATTCTTCTAAAATGACAAGTCTTTTATCTGAATACAACACAACAATGGCTTCAAAAGCTTTTCAAAAAGCTGCTTGGCCTCTTAGAAATAAAAATATTTACTTAAAACAATCTAAAACAAACTATACAACTATTTGTACACAAACAAGTCTCTCTGTCTTCCATGACTGGTTTCTGCCTCAGAATGCAGTTTGAGTACGCAACATTTGTCATGTTTCAGACTCCTATGTGTTGCTCTTTACGATGGGCTGTCAGTGGTCTATTTTATGCATCTCATGCAATTTTGGAGGCAATCCCAGAAACCTTGGGAAAGCATCTATATGTCCTTCTCAGTTACCTAGCTAATAAGGTAATGGATTGAAGGCGTACCATAGGGATATGGGTACGAGTCATCGGGAGGGGGATGGTTGTGTAGTCCTCTGAGAAAGAACACTATGGAGAGTGGAGGAGGAAACCTTCCTGTTATGCCTATTTCCAGCAAGGGGTGGAGGCTATTTGCATGAGGCCTCTGGCCCTACTCTTAGCAGAGTGTCTGTGAAAAGCAAGGAGACATACAAAATGCCCCTCTGACCCCCTTGTTTAAAGCCAATGAATAGTGTATACAGTTCTCTTTTTATCCCTTTGAGCTCAGGTACCCCTGTGGAGTGACATGCTTCAGAAGGACTTGAACAAGACTCAGGAAGTCAAGCCAGGCCAGCATTTGATTTGTAAAAGCCCTTGTGACAACCGTACTCAGCATGAGAGAGAGGGAGAAGACACGCAGAAGATCTCTGACCTGACTCCACACTGCAGATGATGCACCTGTCAGTATGCAGCGCGCAAAAGCCATACATCATACTTACACTTCTTCTGCTGTGGCCTCTCTATCTTGACTCTTGACCTCCCTGGTGTCTTGCAGAGCTGGAAAGTGGGCTGTCTGTGCTGGTGATGAATGACGGCTCACTGGCACAGAGGACGCCGAGACTTGCTGCTTCACTCACCTGGTGAGGTCAAGCAGCGGAGGGAGGAAAGCAAGGTTTGTATGCACTGAGACCACTCTTACAGCTGCCTCTTGGGGTGATGCAGCAAAAAAAGAAGCAGCTCAGAACTACCCCTAGCTTTTGACATGTATGATTTAGTAGTAGCAGCCACAGAAGTTCCTATCTGCCTCTCGATTATTCTTCACTACTGTTCCTCACACACATTTTTGTGTTTTAACCTTGTCTCTATTCCCCACTGTCCTCCTCTCATCTCCCCTCACCCCACTTACTGTAGCTTGAGGTTTCCCTGTAAGCTGACAGGCTGGTGAAAAACATCCTCCTCCTGCAGGCAAGCTGAACATCTGTCTCCATAGGGCTGTGGCTCCAGCTCTGACGCCTGCAGATGGGGACCCAGTGGGAGCCCAGAGCTAAGCCATCCAAAAGGGCAGGGAAAACATACTAATGACCACATTCGCTACAAAAATGCTGCAATTATAAGCATTAGAGCTTAGAGCTTGTTGTAAAAGTGAAGCACGTACACCATTTCCTGCACTTGCACCAATTGTAGCTGACCAACAAATGCACCTACATCAACATAATTACCACCACTAAGCAAAAAATGAGATAACTGCAGCTGAAGCAATTATTTTTTACATGATCTCAGATGAAAGCTGGTCTTTTGAATGATAACAAAGGAAAATCATCATTTTGCCAACAATATCAAGATTTTACATTAGTTGACAAAAAAATATTGCTGCGTCAGAGACCACTCCTAATTTATTTCCAGTTAAAGCAGACATTATGCACGAGTTATTCCTTTTTTGTTCGTATTATGTTTTAATTCAAAAGTAAAAGGAAAATAAATGAAAAAACAAGAGGTTCCAAAACTAGAGTTCAACAAGTGATTAAAAGATATTTAGAGAATGGGACACCTTACAACCATGCAAGACCTTGTAGACCACCAAACCTGTCACCATTAGAAAACTAGTGTTTCTGTCCATCCTTTAACTGCGAGAATGCGACAAAACACTATGGGTCTGAAAGGAAGTGTGGCTGTCAAGAAGAAGACAAAGACAAAATAAGAAAAACAGAAAATTCAACCAACCTCTAAGACTGAACTTTTGAAGAATGAAAAAATATCCCTCTAGATTTCTTTGAAAAACTGAAAACTAAACTCCCAAAAAGAATGGAAGCTGTAATAAAAGCAAAGCAGAGAAACACTGTATACTAAAACAAATTGTACTTAGTTGTTGAAGTTTCTGTGTAATTTTCTGCTTCTGCTTTTTTTCTGATGCTGAAAAATTAATAAATTTTACTAGTTGGCCGTTTTGACTGGAAATTAATTTAGGGGTGGTCTCTGAATTTTGGTACACAGTATGGTACGTTGGTGGGAAATTCCACATTGCAATTCCAGTGTGCACAGCCTTTCTCTGAACATTTTGTTATGTTTAATTGATAAAGTATATACAAACATATTCAACTTACATTGCTATTGACTGAATCCTCAACCTTAGAAGAATTAAAATGTGATATCTATGTTAATGTTGTATATTTAACTGACACTAGATGAGGAACTAATGCTGTGGGTTGGTTAAGCCTTCCCTGACCTTTGGTCGGGCACCCTTCTCCTCTCTTGCTGGACAGGCTCATGGCTTTAGTGAATTAATTTGGGCCTGAACTCTGGATGAACCTGGTCAGTGGAGAGGGTGCTGACAGTGCAGTGCTGCCGGGGCAAGAACTGTGCAAACCCAACACCCTGAGTAAATATTGAAGCAGTCCATCAGATGATCAGGGGAATGAAACAGGGCTGTCAAGTCCCTGCAAACTTTTAGGTAGAGGTGAAGCTGACCAAGAGGCTCTCCAAGATCTGGCTGTATTTAGATTCTTAAATGTACATTTATTCGGACAATTTGCTGAGGTGGCATTTTATTTCTGTTGAACAAAATTCATAGAATGTGATGCTGCAGTGGTTGATATTGTGCAGCAAGGACACTCATTTACAGTCATAAATGTGCTCATGAAATTTCTCGGGGGGGGGATTGCAGTTAATTAATGATTCAGAATTTGTCCACTCAAATGGAGGGAGTGCTAATATAGTAAAGTATAGGTAGTAATATAGTGATATAGTAGTATAGTGAATTACAAATAGTTTTGCTTCAAAGAGGAATTCCTCAGATATTTCAAAATATCTGTGTAATTAAAGGGTTAAGATGTCAACAAAGTCATTCAGAGTGGTTTGATGTGAAATGCACTGTTACAGAGAAATCTACAGAGTCAGAATTTCTCAGAGTAGGAGTGATAGGAATCAGACGCCTGTAGAGTTTAGTGCTTTGAAAAGCTCCCTCATAGAAAGCTGTTATATGAAATAATTAACCAATAAGTTGCCTGATGCTTTACCATAATTTTGAGATAAAGTTTTGGCCTTAAATATATTTTTTAAATGCATGCATGGCAAATATGTACATGCAGGACTGTTTTACTGCATAGAAAACTTTTTTCTCTTTCAGAATTACCATTATTTTACTAATGTTAACATCACACATAAAAACTCAAAAAACAAGTAGGTTCACTGGTCATTTTGGAGAGTAAATGGAATGGCTATGTTTGGATTGTATACATCATGACCCCTGGTTAACATCACCACCACTGTAAAGAAACATTAGCTGGTAAGTTTCTCTACAATGAACTGATTCACATGAAACCACTTCAAATGACTTTTTTTACATCTTAGCCACTGAATTATGTTGAATTCTGAACAAAAGTCAAATTCTCCTTTGATGTTGTTTAAAACTTGGATCTCAAAAAGGCTTTATTTATGTAAGTGGTTAAGGGAAACCAATATTTTAAAACTATTACCACATCTGCACAATTTTTCAAATGCACTTCATGGGTGCTTTTATGCTTTTATTGAGCATTTCTGTTTGGTTTAGAAATACTAGAATATATTGTTATAATAGAGTTGTTTTGGGTCAAGATTCAGGCCACAATCATTACCCAGTGTACATTTATATGTACAACATCTTTACAACCAGAATATTTTATCATGATATATTTCTGCCCATATGATATTTTCTGGACAGATATTTGTGAAAATTGGAAAGGAAACTTCCACCCAGATCATAAATCATGGTGCAGTAACAAGTGAGCAGAAGTGCAGAAGAAGTCACTGCTGTGGAAGTGAGCTGGCTGGAGTGTTTACATGTTTAGAAAGCCTGGAGGTACTGGGAGGTGAAAAGGTCATAGAACGCCACCCGGTGTGTACTGCAACATTCCTCTTGTCAAACTATACATACTGGGGTATCACTGATTTAAATGAACCCTATTGTATTGTAATGTCCCTTAACAAAGCATGTGAACTTACGAACATCAGAGCTTTGAAATGAAAAAAGAATCAACACATAACAGATAACAGACTCATTTCAGAAAAATAAAGCAACTTTTATTCAGTTATTATTATTGCACAGGACAGATGAGTACTGTGCACATATCAACACAACCCTTTTTCTCCGAAGTACATTTCTAGTGCAAATTCTAAAACTGGCCTTCAGTGGCTGAAGACAGTTACATAGCTTGAATTGAATGTGTGATCATATGAATCATATTAATAGAAACCCAAATGTTTGGGCTTTTGGGGGAAATTAAAGCAGCAACATGCTTTATCAAAGGCCAGAAATGTCTGCAAAATGGTTTTACTGGCAAAACTAGGAGATGTTTCACATTTGGTCCATGAATGAACAATAAGTTATGTAGATGTCCTTAGAAATAAAAGTGGGACATGTAACTGGAAAGTTCGTTTGGCACAAAAAACACCCTGACAGTCATTAGGCATAAACCACGTTCACTGTGGTCAGTTAGGGGCCGCAGTGTCCGAGCTTGGCGAGGCGGCTGGAGACGAGGTGCTGGAGGTGTTCGGGCTCTGGCCAGCGGCGGAGTCGGCGACGCGGTTTATGAGCGGGACGGTTCCTTCTTTCTCGCGTTTCTTCTGCTTCATTCTGCGATTCTGAAACCAGATTTTGACCTGCGTTTCGTTCAGTTCGAGGGTGGCGGCCACTTCTACTCTCCGCGCCCTGGTGAGGTACTTGTTGAAGTGGAACTCCTTCTCCAGCTCGGTGAGCTGCTTCGTGGTGAAGTTGGTGCGGATCATGTTCTGCTGGCCGTGGAGTCCGTATTCAGCGACCTTGACTGTAAAAGAAAAACAAGCATTAAAGCAGGAAAGGAGATGCGATTGTACAAACCCGCACCAAATATGAGTCCCACTCAGGCCTCCGTGAGGCGAGATCTTTGGGGAACATACCTGTTTTGGGCGGATTCCTCTTCACCTTCATCCAGTCGAAAGTTGGTGTTTGGTTGGGGCTCTTCTTGGGGTCGGTGTCGGGGGGGATCAGGCTGCTGTATTTGCTGTACGCCCCATAGCTGTGCTGCTCTCTCTCTCCGTAGGGATACGAAGGATATTGGCTCACTGGGAGCGCTGCTGGCCTGCAGTTGGCCTCGCCGGGTGTTCCACTGCTGGGTCCCATGCTTACAACAGGAAAGCCAGGGGTCTGCAGATACATGTGGTCTTCTCCTTGACCGAGCATGCTCTGGTGACCATAGTCCAAGTGAGCGCGGCTCTGCTTGCCGTAGCCGGCCTGTCCCGTTGTAACAAGATCCAGATTAATGTGGTACGGCTGGGACGCTTGATGCGCGTAGCCCATGCCTTGAGTTTCATGCAGCGCCGGTGTGAGCGAGGTCCCTCCAACCGGCCGCCCATCAGCTATACAACTGTTGGTGCTCGCACAGGCGCCCTGCATGTACTCCTGATCCAAAGAGAAGCATCCAACTTTGGCGTTTAACGGGTTAGGTCCGCGGTTATAGACCGTGTAATCTAAGTAAGAATTCATTCTGTATGATTGTCCAGCGGTAGTTAACTCAAATGGGGGTCAAGCGGTGCCCCGGTGCCCTACAACCTCGGAGCAGTACGTCAAATCTCAAAAAGTTCCATCCGGCTACATATCAACCAAGTGACAGGTCATGTGACCAAAAATACGCCAATGGGGTGCGACCTACAGCAGCAATTTGGGCGTAGCGAGTGTCCATCAAAGGGCTCGCATTTACATGACAAACACATCAATGGCATCCAGCCCATCGGTCAGATAAGAGCACACGTTTACAGGGCGCGCCTGAAGAGAAGCGCTCTTATCGCAGCAATATAGAACAGCTTTACGGCTTTACGACGCTTTCTTTAGGTGGTCTGGCTTTGCAGTAATGCTCTGTTTTCTAAAGACTTGTGAAACACGTCACGTTCGGTTACTAATAGAAAACAGGAGTTGATGTTGTAACCGTTTTTGCGCATACAGCGCCTATACGGTATGAACGAGTCGGCATTTTTTTTCAGATCGATATCGTGACTGCGATTTTAAAAAGTGATTATTTAATCGCAACATGAATCAAGGTCCATGTCTTTTTGGCCAAGACGACCAGCGTGGTTTGAATATGCTTGGACTGAACACTTGAACTAACATGCACACCATTATTTACTGAACACCACCTCTAAAAATCGCCGCATATATTTTGCACATTTTGCACATACATATACACTGTGTGCCAGTACACTTTGGTTAACTCTGTATTTACTGTCTATTTATTGTTTTTTGTACTTATTTTGTGTATACCTATTGTCTGGCATCCATCTAATGCACATGCACTCAAGTCCCTGTCTTGTTTTTAATGTTTATGCATCAGAGGCTTCAGAGGCAGCCCGGGCGTGTTTTGTTATACTGTAGGCTACAGTTTAAATGTATAATGACAAAGTTGAACTGAATTGAATTAAGTTAGTACCAGAGACGCTTAGTTGCTTATTATTGACCTACAGACAGTTCGCAAGCTCCGTGGTACTATTAGGTTAAAATTCTCTAGTTAAAACTACGGCTATAATTAAAATCGCTGCTCTTGTGATTTGAAGATTGCACTCTTTCGATCTGCGATTAACTTTTCATTTCTTTTCCGTGAGCGGTGTTGCCTGCGTAAGGGATTAAAACTGGCCAGCTCAACACAGAGACACAAATGTGGCCTTTTTCTCTTCGGTCTGAGTCACTTCTGCAGCCAATTCTACAGGAAAACAGCGCGGACACAGACTCCACTGAACAGAGGGATACACTGAACGTGCTGGATTCAAATGTGCATCATTTCCACATAAAGAAAATATTGTACATCAGCGCAATTATTACCAAAAGTAAGCAAACCGAAAGAGAATTCTCTTAATGCAAGATATTTGTGTTTGTTCATATGAAATGATGTTCAGCGTGGATTTGTAGGCTGTTTATTAAAATACGTTTAATCTAACAGAGCTGATAAAGATCTCCTTTAAACAGGTACAAATCTAAAAGCAGTAAACGGTGTCTGTTCACAGGGAAGCACAGAGACAGCCTGCTGGACGATAATCAATCTTTCAAGTGACAGTCAGATGGTTTTGAGTGACAGAGCGCTGAAGGATTTTCAAGAAGCTGCAAAAAAAAAAATAAAAACAAACACAAAATAGACTAAACGAAACGTTTGATTAAATTATTAAGATAATCAAAAGGCTGAAGAATAAATAAAATAGCTTTAAACTGTCGTTTTGAACTGTTATCCCTAGTCGTAGTTAAGTTGGGAAACTATTGTTTTAAACACACACAGCTCGAAATCAAAATGCTTACTGATTTGAGCAGAACTTTTTTACAGAACTGTTTTTATAAATATTTTAAAACTGGTTCACTGTGTTCACTGTTCACCAGGCTGAGTAGAGGACCATGACTTGCGATTCAGACCACTTTCGTGCTGATCAACTCTATTATGAGACAAAACGTGTGAAAAATGAGTAAATCTGTGCGTTGGGGGCGCGCAGGAGGTCATAAAATCCCCTTGGTTACCCTCCACATAACTGGAGCAGCCATGGTCACTGAAGACAACACCATCACCATCATTTAGAAATGGAGAGCACGGGTCATTTGTAGATCTGTTTCTCTGCGCGTCACACCAAGAATCCACGTGGTTTCGGAAAACCTGGCTGATGGTGGATACACGGCTCTGAGGAGTGCTAACAGGCTGAGAATTCAGAGTCTCAGAAGGCGGATCAGTAACGTTCGTTCGCAGGGAAATGGGCGGGCTTGCGTTGGGAGAGGGGGGCTTTCTTTTCAGCTTATTGTCTTTTTTATGTTTCATCCTTCGATTCTGGAACCAGATCTTGATCTGTCTCTCATTGAGGTTCAGCAGGCTGGCCATCTCCAGGCGCCGAGGCCTGCACAGGTAGCGGCTGAAGTGGAACTCCTTCTCCAGCTCCACCAACTGGGCGCTGGTGTACGCAGTGCGAGTCCTTTTGGAGCCTGCAGAACAGGAGCAGAACGCATTAATTAGCACTGGAACGAACGAACGAACGAACAAACAAACAAACAAATGAATGAATGATCAAACAGTTGTGTGAACTTATGGTACATTTGAGGGTTCTTTAGCAAAGGCAATGGTTCTATTTAGAACTATTATAGTTGAAATGATTTGCATGGTGAAATGACTCTCCATCACGTTGCAAATGGTTCTATACTTTTTTTTAAATGGTCTTTTATGGCACCAAAAAGGGCTCTGCCATTTTTATCATGTCAACAGTGGCAGAACCCCTTTTAACACAATATAGAACCATTTTCAAAAAGGTCCTTAATAGAACTACAACACATTCTCCCTCAATCTGAAGAACCATTTCACCATGCAAAGAACCATTTAAACTTGAATTTGTTCTGTATATAACTCATGGTTCTAAATAGAACCATTGACTTTACTAAGGAACCCTTGTAGAACCATCTTTTTAAGCATGTATGCTGTATTTTCTTTCTTCTTAAAAACAGCATAGACTCTCAGAAATGAAGCGCCCTAAATGGTTCTTAGCTTGGTTCTAGTTTTTTTTTAATTAGTGCAGAAACTTCACGCTATGTGGACGTTCTTTAAACTTTAAATGTTATTCACACGTCGCACATCTGATTAAATGGCTCTTCAAAAATCCGTTGAAACATTCTTCAAGCAATCAATTCTTCAAGTGGTTCCTCCACGTTTCTCCAAAGAACTTTATTTACACTGACAGTTTACTGATCAACGTGTTTAGGTCCTTTTAAAGGCTTTAAGCGTGATTGTTGAGTATAATAATGTTGAGTAATGATGCAAGGCCTGTTCTTAATGTATGGTGACTTCCAGCTGCAACTTTACCCACCATTACCAGAAGCATCGCAGAAGCTGTGACTTTTCTGTTTGGAATTTCTCTTAGACTCTGTCATCCAGGGGAAGACCTGCTTGCCATCAAAAGTAAAGGTGAACTTTGAAGCAGTGGTGATGTGGCCGCTGTGCAGAGATGAGCTGTGTGGTGCTGGTGGTGCAGGGAGATGGAGGGGTGATGCTGTAAAGCTGTGATGAGATTCACCGGGAAAGCTGAGCCGAGTACAGTCCTCGCTGGTCTTCTTTGGGTGAATCGGGGTGTCGTTTCCAAGGGTCAGTAATGAGTACACATTCCTCTGTCGGTGGTCTTCCCGGGGAGCGTCACGGTGTCCCAACGTGCCGTCACACTGAAACGAGGCGCTGGAGCTGATGTTGTATAACTTGTTCTGCATTGTCTGGAAGGGTTTCATTAGCTGCATCGCGGCTGTTCGAGCTTCTGGCAAAACACTGGCATCTCAAGTCACGTGACAGCTTCCTTCCAGAGGCCTCTTGGCAGGCGACCTAAAAGGTCAGAGCAGCACACAGTATGAATGAGGAGACATAAATCCATCTGCACAGCTGAAAGAGCTCATGGAAGGGAGCGTGTCTTTCCTGCAAAAGAGATATTTACACTGGAGAAAAAATATGCATTGAATTTTTACTGATTCAAATGTGCATCAGTTCCAAATGAATAACATATATTAACTGAGCACGACTTTGTCTCACTGTTTTAGCACTTTTGGTAACAAATGTGTTTATGTAATATATTTTGTAAATGAGGTAATGATGTACACATTTGACTCAAATACATTCAGTGCAGAACTTTTTTTATTTTTGCAATTATGAATAATATTGAGTCTCGGTGTTTTATTATGTGGTGCTAATAACAGATGAAGATATAATTACACAGATATAAGAGATATGACTCTATAACAGCACAGACCGCTGTAAAGCTGTAGTATTTGATGAGACTGGATTTTTCTGCCATTTAGAAGTTGACTTCCTAAAGCCAAGACAGGTTTGAACATCAGTTTTTTAACAATGCTGAAATTGTAACATGTGTAACATGCAACACTGAAAGTGCGCCACACACACCCAGTATATGTGTTTCTTGTCAAAAGCAGGAGCTTTTGAACGAAAATATCTCACAAACGCGCAAAGACTGGTTTATTAACTTTTGCTGGGAATCAGCTTTTATTTTCCACAATAAAAGTAGCCTGTAAATACAAACGGTCTGCCAGGAAACGACAAAAACAGTCATGTTTTTTTTAGGATGTTTAAAGATGGAGTGGTTCATATTCCAGATTTCAGCCCACTCATGTATAATAAATAAATAAATGAGCTATATATTTAAAAATGGTTCCTCAAGATTTCAGAACCATTTGCATGCTTAATAAGTTAAATCATACTTCACGTCGATGGAGAATGTTATATATGGCTCCATATAACTTTTTTGAAAATAGTTCTATATAGCACCAAAACGGGTTCTGCTATTGTTAAAAGCTTGACACCTTTTTGTTGTTACGATGCTGTTCTGAGGAACCATTTTACCACGCAAAGAACCGTTTAATCATGACTGAGGTAAAAAAGAATCAAAAATAAAATGAAAATGAGCAAAAAAATGACACAGAGGGAAAACAGAACACCAGCCTCAAACTATTAATGTAAAATGCAAAATAATCGTATATATATATATATGTATATATATGTGAAGACCTCCGTGTCATGTATTTTTAAGAAGGATTGTCTTTTTTTAGCGACGAAAATAAGACAAAAAGAATTCACCTTCTTGTACGTTTTGTAACGAATTTGATTAATACAGATTTATTTATGTATTTAAATGTTCCTGTAGTCTTATTTTCAACTGCGTTCACGACTGTCGACAGAAGCCGAGAAAGAGACAAGTGGAAAAGAGACTGCATAGGAAAAGAAACGAGAGAAAGGGAAAGAAGCGACGACTCTGAAGAAAGAACAAAGGATCCTGAACTCGTGGTGAACTCTAGCTGAAGTAATATGGTGATAAATCACCCGGACATATCCGCCATTCACAAACTGAGTCTATTCCAGCGCGCGCAGCTCGCTCTCACCCCGCGCGGCGGAGAGGCTTCAGCTCCCTCAGATCAGTGAGCGATCAGAGATCTGATAGAGCTTTTAATCCCTTACTCGATCAGAAAGATCACCCCCCCCCCACACACACACACACACACACACTGCTCCTTTCACTCCTCCAGTTTCATCCATTCACCTCCAACAACTACATTTAACATGAGCAGAGAAAGTCTGACGGTCTGAGGCGATAAAATGTCGTAGTTACACCTTAGTTGACTAATAAGACGCTACTTATAAACATTCCTACAATGTTTATACTTTTATCCATAATAAAAAAGCGGGTTTTCTATTGTTTCGTTAAAATTCGCACTGTGAACAAAAGAGTGAATTTTATATGATAAGAAAAGATACAGCCACACGATTGGACCGATTTGAAACATTTCTGCAGATCTGCTCTCAGAGAAGCTCAGAGAACATTTACACTGAAAACACGTGCTTGAATTGAACTACAATGATAAAATTAGTTAAGTGGTTGCAATGAATAAAATGTACAGCATGAATACAATAATTTCCAAAACAAGAAAACTTAAAGGAAGCAGTTGTGTTGATGTACTATATTTTCTTTGTGTGCAACCCCTTAATAAAATCATGAACCATTTTTAGATCAAATAAGCTTTAAATATTCAGATGTGAAGGTTAATGGGTCTACTTCGAATTACAGAAGGCTATGTGCTTGGACTAATCAAAAGAGACCTACTGAACTAGTGGAGCAGTGTTTCTGAAGCCTAATGGTGTCCATAATGTGGATCCACAGTGTTTCTGAAGCCTAATAATGCCTGTTAATGTAGATGCACAGTGTTTCTGAAGCCTAATAATGCCTGTTAATGTGGATGCACAGTGTTTCTGAAGCCTAATAATGCCTGTTAATGTGGATGCACAGTGTTTCTGAAGCCTAATAATGCCTGTTAATGTGGATGCACAATGTTTCTAAACCCTAATAATACCCATAATGTGGATCCACAGTGTTTCCGAAGCCTAATAATGCCTATAATGTGGATCAACTGTGTTTCTGAAACTCGTTAATGTCCGTACAGACACTGCTGGTGCAGGATGAACATACAGTAAAAGTGCCTGTGTGTCTTTTCGTTGCAGCGCTTGATTTCAGCTATTAGACAGTCCAACACAGCGCACTTACTCTGTATCTCTTCAATCTCATCACATAAAGATGCGAGGTTTCATTTGACACGCGTTCAATCCTCCATCGGATCAAAGATCAAGTCTGCTCCTCTCTCAGCTTCAGTGACTTAGTTACTTCAGTGGCTCAACCCAGTTTTACATCCCAGTTAAACAAACTCCATTCAGTCTACTCACCAGCAGAACCTTCCACTGGAGACTTGCTGCAGAAGGATCCCGCACAGGGCGAATACCTGGAGGGGGGAAAATCCGTTAATCAGGGCTGCCCACATGAAACATTAGCCTGAAACACTGTCCTATTTTTATCACACATTTTTACTTAACACGCCCCAAACACAAGAACCGAACAATGATAACAACAATAAACAATAAAACCTCCGACCAAACATACAGCCTAAAGGATCATGACAGACTGGAAAGCCCAATTCAGAAGGGTCGTGAGGCGCACAGGAGGGAGATGCGTATGATAAACGGTGAAGTCCTCTGCGGACTGAATAGGCTGAAACACTAGACCGTCAGACAGCAGAGCGAGCGAGAGGAAGGAGAGGGGCGCACTGTAAAAGCTGATCGAGGCAAATGGTGCTGTGTCCCAGAGTAAGCAATCGATAGAAATTGAACTGCGAATCAAACAAAAATTAAGCAAGATCAGGATGTTGTTCTAAAGCGATATTGACGTTCTGGACAAAACAACCAAAGGGCCGAGCGTCCACTCTAACCAACTCAGGCAAGCGCTTTGACAAAGAATATAATAAATAATGAGTCATTGTGAGCTGTATAATAATGTTTGGACTAATTAGAATTATATATATATATATATATATATATTATATATATATAAACTAAGTATTGAATGATAATTACAACAATGCTGGACTTAAATAAATGGACTTAAATAAATGGTTAACACAAAATCATTACTTCTTGTATTGTTATTTATTGTTTATTAAGAATACTAGTGATTTTCAAAGCAAATATTGGCCAGATAAACAGCTTTTTTATGTAATTTAGATTTTCACATTTTTGCATGCTAATATATATATATATATATATATATATATATATATATATATATATATATATATATAAATTACCCTTTCTTTAAGCTAATTTGGGTTTCTGTTTGGGAGATCTGTTTAAAGCATCAAAGTTGGACTGCGATTAACGATGCTATGCTGATCTTCAATATGCAGCCACTAAATAACACAATAGGAAAGACTGTGTTGAGGGGCTGTTCTTTTTGCCGGAAGGTGTTGAAAAACAATCTGTAATTTTAGCACAACTAACGTGTCACCATGAAGAAATCAGTCGATACGGCGTTAAAGTCTTGAATAATCGTCTATCCGGAGTTCTCCTGGTAGTCTATTGTAATTACTGAAGATGAAGATGAGAGACTGCCGCCGTCCAGTGATGGTGTTCGGATCAATTCCTTATTGGTCTGGAGGCCTTTGATCTCTCAAGTGTTCGGCTCTCCTGCTCACGCGCACTTCTAGCAGAGAGGGGTTAATATCTAACTAAGGCTACTAGCCTGGAGCAGTGATGCCCTAATCAGACATCTTTATTAAAGAATCCTGACGAATCTCAGCTTTAACTGCTTACACAGGTTTCTATGGTGGACACATGACCAGACTGCTGGCCCGTAAGAATTCAAACCTGCACTGCTCGTGTGTGCATACATGTGTCCAGGTTGTAGGATTATAGACGATTCCCATCAATCTGTCCAGAAGCGATGGGTCATCTGCACTGACACGTGTTTCTTTACAAGTTCTTTACATTCGCTTTCCACATCAGGTGGCGCACAGGTCAGTCAGACGCGCTAAAGTTTACACACAGGAAGTCAAAACATTTGTGAGAATCTTGCGTTACTAGCTACAAATCAAAGGCTAAGGTTATGAATCAAACTCATCAAAGTAGAGGGGAATTCCACCAATTTTAAAAAAATGTCTGCATAATTAAATCATTAAGATGTAAGCAAAGTCATTCAGAGTGGTTTGATGTGAAATGCTCAGTTCTAGAGAAACTTGCCAAATCAGAATTGTTCACAATGGTGATGATAGGAACCAGACGTCCGAAGAGTTTAACGCCTCTAAAACCTTACTTCCACCGGAAGTTTTTATGTGAAACAATTACACTGCCTGATGCCCGGGACGTTATTTTTCGGTAGTTTTGAGAAGCCTTTGACCTAAAACTTATTTTTTTAAACACAAAAGTGGAGAGGTACCTGCAGGGTGCTGTAAGGCCAAATAGTCCCAGGTTTACCACTATTTTACTATCATCAGCATGACACATAGCAACTCAGAAAACACGTCTGCAATTGATTATTTGCATATTTCCTACCACCACCACTGTAAGGAAATCTGAAATTTTAAGCTTCTCTACAATGAATCATTTCACACCAAACTTCTCTAAATTAATTTGTTTACATTTCAACAATTGAATTATGCAGAATTTGTAAATAAATATATAAATAAATAAATTCCTCTGTAAGGTAACGTTACAATAATCTCTCAATATATATCACAGTCCTGCGTGACCCGTGACAGGTTCTCTCCTTCTGCTTTGTTAGGTTGGGTTTTGCAAAGAGAGGTCTTTCAGAGAGCCCACCCTTACCAGGAGACAGCTGCCTTGTACCCTTCTGAGACACGTGACAGACAAGCAGGTGATGCCCTTTAAATGTGTCTTTTCTTTAAAGCCCACTCTGAAATTCAGCATGATGTGAAGATGCATCATTCTCATAAGGCCAATGTCAATTTCGCATACGTTTTCTTTTTCTATTCATCTTTCTGCTTTTAAATTATATAAAAGGTGAGCTATATTACGTCAAAACGATGTTTGTAAATACGCTTTACATATGTGCACAAGCATCAAAAAGGTCATATATTCAAAAATAATTAACTAAGAGGATGCAATGTATCCTTGCTGTTCAAAGAAAAAAATTCCTTCGCTTTAGTGAAACAGGAGTTTGATGTTAACTTCTCAGCCCGTATATGAAAGCTAAACTGCAAACAAAGCCCATGTTTTAATTCGTTTTGTTTTAATTCCATGCAGCCTACAGTAGTTTAGCTTCGCCCATTCATGCTGAAGTTATAAGAAGTGTTTCAGCCTCGACCGCTTTTTAAACCAGTCACACTCCAAGGCAGCCAATCAGACTATAGCACATTTAAATATATACATCTTAAACAAACAGTAACAAAAACAGTCAGTGTACATATTAGGGGATAAAGAAAGGTTGGAAAACGTCGCGTAAAAATGAATGATGACTGTTTTCAGTCAATAAAATCGCGCAAATACCAGTACGTGGATCTCAAAGGGAGAAATCAAATAAAATACAGGAAAACTGTAGTATGTGGTCTCTTCAAAGACATTAACATCGAAAAGTGAAGGCATTTTCCAGAAGAATGGATGCAGTTGCTCATAAACTCAATCGCTTGGCCATTTTCAAGGAATGTGGGCTTACTATTTAAATACTACTCAGAGAAAAAGTACCTGGTCTGCTCCATATTTCTTTCTTCCATTGGTTTCAGAGTGCGGTGGAGTTGGACAGATGTTGCACCGAAATCTCTGCTCGGTGTCCGCCCTGTCACTACCTCTTTGAGGTCTTTGTTTGCTGAAAAGAAAAACAACACAGAAAAGTATGTAACTAGGATTTCTTTCATATAATCAGTTTCCAAACTCCCAGTGCACCCCTCTACTCCACCCCTAGTCAAGCCATCAATGCATGTACTGTAACGGTTAATGAAGATTACGTTAAATCAGCCTGACTGAAGAGTTGTAAAAGATAACTGGTAGATAAAGATTACTGAGACTGTATAAGAAAAGAAAAGGCAGAAAAGTGGAGGTTTTGCGCAGCTTTCCTGTTTATCTATATAAGAAGGGCGATGCCAACCAGCGCACGAGCCAAACTACTGGAGCACACCCCAGATAGGGAGCAGGTCAAGCAGCAGCTCAGTTTTATGTGGATGGAGAAACTCACGGCCTTTGCATGCTGTCGCGTACATTAGACAACAAAAGCACCTGTGTCTGACCAAGGCTCGTCCAGCTGAGTGTGTGCTGTCCCCTTAAGTACGCTTGGAGCTCTTTAGAAGTTACATTAATGAAGAAAAACAGTCTGAATTGAGAGTTTCAGGTATGGCTGCCATATTTGTGAGAAAACACACTTTGGAAAAATTTCTCAATGCATCTGGCCTGACCTGATCAAATACGTTCATGCAAGACTGCAAGGGCATGTAGAGCCAGCCTGTCCACACTCTCAGAAAGAAAGGCTAGTGAACGGTCACTGTGGTGGCACCCTCAATATATTTTAGGTTGTATTAAGCTGACTCCACATATACTGTCTTGTCTCCAGCTTTTTTTATTGTTCTGTTATGAAACACTAAAGTATGAAAAGGTACAAATAGTATATTTCTCCTGGGGAAGACATATCTAAAGTATACCATTTCACTTTTAACAGTTTAAAAATGGTTGGCTCTAAAACCGCTGTGGTACCTTTGAGGGGGCGTTTACATTTACATTGTTTGTACCTTGATAATTGAAAAATGTGCCTGCACAGAACCTTGTTTTCTGACAGTCTAGGCCTTAACCACTGAGGGACAGAATGAAGCGGAAAAATGACCAGAAGAGGCCAGAAATGACATGCAGTCTTCCAAATCGACGCTGCGTTTACATCAACTACATACTCCCCAAGACGCGAATTTGTGAATAAATAACCTTGCACACAAATTCGGATCTACAGGGTATATATAGATGACAGATAATCTCCAGTCATGTGACTGATATGGGCTACAAAAGTGACCAGAGCAAAATATGTCCGAGTCTGACCTGCCAAGCTGACAAAACGTCACAGGCTTCTGTAACAGTGCACATGAGTGCACCTAAGCCTAGATGGTCAGAGATAATCTTTCCCCCTAAAACAGGCTCTCAGACCACATCAGTGGGCCTTAACTAAAAACAGCTAGTAAGGGTCTCGGCGCAGCGCTGTGCTGTTCAGGCTATTTCGCTGCTTCTAATGAATACAGTCTTATTCCGTGCAGCGCGTCTTCTGTTTCTGATCAATACAGACAAAAAACTACTGCCCATATATTAAATATATTAGATTACGAGGCCGTAAACGAATTAAAGCAAACTTACATTTTTCCCTTTCACTCTTTCTTTGTCCTGCGCGCGCGATCCCATTCATTTTTCTCCATCTTATCTCTGGGCTCGTCACCGCTCAAATCGTAAATCCGTCTGTAAAACTGTACTGGCTTACAGGCTGTGATTGCTTCTTCCTCGACGCACCGCTCCGTGTTCATGCAACTGGGATACAAACCGAGCTGCTTTCGAGATAGCAGAGAACCTTTTGGACGCATTACAATCGATTGAGAATGAAAAATTAAAGATAAGCCTGAGCGCGACATCATTGATCAACTGCATTAGGCATCCTGCTGCCGCACCCTGCTATTACTTATACAAGCTCCATACAAACAAACACGGAGCACAGGGCATTATTATTATTATTATTATTATTATTATTATTATTACATCAGATTTTCCTATCTGATGGACTCCAGATTATATAAAATAAAAGTTCCTAATTTTGGGACTGAGAAAGCTTTAGTTGGATAGGCCACTGAAAAAAAAACTGTGCTTCAAATTTGCATTATGCAAATGTGTTCCATGCTAATAAAATGTTGCACAAATCAGTTGAGTGCTAATAAAATGTGCTACGTCAGCACAATTCTTGCCCCAAAAAAGTAAGTGTGCTGAACTTATTTTATTTATGTTTTTGCGTCGTGTAAATTCTATGCTCTGTTTTTCACTGCACTTCCAAAACAACAACAACATCCTGGTTTAGCTGTTAAGAGAAACAGCTGTATAATTACGCTATATTATTTGTAACACGCTTGATGATGCTTCACAGTTGTGCATAATATTTTCCCACGTTTTGCAATGAATTTGCTGCTCTCCAAGCGTTTCCTGCTCCAGCGTGGGCATCTGTGTTGTGACCTGCCATAAAGTGAGAATCGTGCCGTCGCTGTGTGACCTCAGGATGAACTCAGATCCCATTAAACACTCGCAGAGCAGCGTGGCTCAGGCCGGGTCATTAGCTTAAGGGTGTTTTTTGAAGGGAAAAGCAGGCAGTGTAAGTCAGTGTCATATATATTCTCCGTTTATTTCGTTAGTGGTGGGAACACTGAGGTTCTGCCATTGTTCAGATTGCGTGTCCAGTCTATATAAACGGGCTACAGCTCGAGAGCAGTTTTGTAAGGGTATCTAGACGTGTGTGTAGGTGCTGGGTGTTCATTCCCAGCCTTGTAGCTGCAGCATAGAGCTCCATGTTCGAGTGGCGCTGGGCTGATGAAGGACAGACGGCCGAGGAGCTCGGAGTAAGGCGGGCTCTGCTGGCCACGGAGCAGCGTTACAGCAAACACGACCACCAACTCAGTCTAGAGCTTACACCTGATTTTCACTCGATGTGGGTTGTAATAGGTACAACACGAAATGTTCGGGGGTGAGAATTAACATAAAATATTTTGCGTCCATGCAACGAATTTGGTCTCGTTATAGAGTCTCCCAAATATGGGCTGTATATATATATAAATATGGACAATATTACAGTAGAAGAAATCAGAGGTCTATAATGACCTTTAGTCTCAGTGTAATGTAATGTAGTGTAATCTAGTGTCTGTGTTTTTGGAGGCTGCAGAGCTCGTCCTGGCAGCTTGGCACGGAGCTGGTGGTGAGCTCTGGTAAGGCATGTGTTCAGCACTAGTCTCCTGACCTCGCAGTGATCCCTTCCCAATGAATAATTGATGAGAACAGCGCACAGATTACCCCTATCAATATGCAAAACACATTATAGTAGTACAATGAGACTTTAATAGTCATGAATCGTGCAACCGCGTGCATTGCAAGAATTTGCTGCGATTACATCATGTTTTTACTTCCATTCAAATTGATCAGGTTCTCTATCAGGCTGTCTGAATTTCCAAAAATAAATAAACAAATATTTATTTTAAGTTTCCTCAGTGATCTATTATTGCATTTATTTATTTCGTTTTGCTTTTTTGTTTGTTTATTTGTGTTTTTTAGAAAAAAACACGTTTTCCACAGACAAATCCACAACTCGTTAAGGACAAATCTACCACTTCTTAATCTGGCATTTAGTGCATGCTTAGAGCTGCTTTTATAAATATGAGAGGACAATATTGGCAAAGCACATCACTCAAAATATTAATACTGCCAACCAACGCAGTGCACTGATAAAGAGAGCATCCACAACACTAAAATACAAGCCCATCGACAAACGAGTAAGCACTGTAGTCCATATCTGACCGTTCAGACAGAAAATATCTGGGCCTCGTTATTACGGTACAAACTGCAGTCCTCTAGGAAAAAAGAGAATTAATTAAATGTACATACAGACAAAAATGAAACTTACTCTGAGTTGTCAGTCTGTCTCTCAGTGTCTCCCAAAGCCATCAGAAATTAAAAATAATAGTAATAACAGTGACTAGCCATGTCAGACTGGCCGAGGTAGCTGGACTACTATAGCACCCCACACGGCGTCCACAACCTTTAGACTCCCGCTGAAGCAGTCAAACCGTCACTTTCATTCAAGAATGTGAATTATGTCGCACATTGTCAACCCCCAAAACCATAAAACTAACTTTATGGACCTCACGTGACTTTTTTAGCGCTACAGAGAATTACAAGGCCATGTTATGGACTGGACTTCGCGAGGAAATCACTGAAGGCTGAGTCTGATATTTCTGATGTAAGATTATTCATGCAGTGTTTATAAGCAGTTCCTAAGAGGCGCAGTTCCACTTGACCATTTGACCATGACGAGGTAAGTTTATAGGTTTAGTCATTATTATACAAGCGCTGTTGAAAAACAGCTTCTTTTTTTCATGTTACAGTTTAATACTCCTTTTTGACATTTTTTACATTTAAAACGGGCTTCTTACAGCAAACGAAACGAAATGAAGCGGCTTTATAAGTCGAAGTTAGGTCGTGAAATCAGCAGTGTTTATGCGTTTAGTCCAGTGTTCCTCAGGCCTGCATCCCTCAGGCTGCAATAGGTTGAAATGCTGAGCAAAACGATAACCATGAGCGCGCGTTCAGTCAAGGGGAGGAGGTTTATAAACTTGACCCGCCAGTTACTGGTGGTCCTAGTGGTCCACCGCGCAAGCAAACACTCAAACCAGAGTAAGACTGAAAGGAACTTTATTTTTCAAATTAGAATGACCAACCTTTTTTTTTCAATCGACACAAATAGAAAAAAAACCCCAGCTGGCAAAATATCCAGCATATCAATGTTAAAACATTTTCCTCGGCTTTTCTTGCGTTTCAACACGGAACATACACCACTCACATAGTACAAATAAAATATTGGACATCAAACATATTTCACCCTTCATGGAACATTTTACGAGCCCCGAAATGTTTAGATGCAACATAAAGTACACAAACGTAGGCTAAGTGCGAATATAGATTACTTCTTTTCTTTTCTTTTTTTTAATATTTTCGCAATGTGACTATCCTATGCAAGAAATGAACTTCATAATAAACGCGGCACAAGCATAAATGTCCTGCAAAAAACTGGAAAACGGTCTACACTGACGTTTCTATACAGGTTTATAAGAGTACAACAAAGTTTTCTTTTTTTCGACTATCGCCTCTGATATAGGTAGTGCGTGTTGTTACTGTACAATATTCCTGTTACAGGTCTGGAGTTGCACACAAAGAGCGTTTACATGGAACATGCTTTCTTCCACGAAAGTATAACCTCGATACGTAGCATTTACACTTATTTCACGGCAGCTGGAAACAGGCTACCAGTAGCCTATAGCCTATATGGGATGAACAATATTCAACGGCTGACAAAAATGTCGTGTTTTACACCAAGTTACACAGAGAAGTCGGATGCCTGATGACGCCAAGCAGGGAAAGAAAAGGTGCAGTGCGATAACAGTAGTCGAATATTTTCAACTATGGTCGAATATGGTCAGTTTTGGAAAGCGCTTCCCGCCGTAGCCAAACTCATGCTTTTCAGCTTATTGTCCTTTTTCCACTTCATCCTCCGATTCTGGAACCAAATTTTAATCTGCCTCTCCGTGAGGCACAGTGCGTGGGCTATCTCTATCCTCCTCCTCCGGGTCAGATACCTATTGAAATGAAACTCTTTCTCCAGCTCTAGCGTTTGGTAGCGAGTGTAGGCAGTTCGAGCTCGTTTCCCATCAGGTCCAGTCATATCTATGGATATGGGTGGGAAAAAAAGAGAAATCAACACCATGAAGATATTATAGGAACCAAGAGAACTGGGTTTGGGACTGCTTCACCATGTACTACACCTACACCAGCATCCAGATCACGGAACTTTGTCTTTCTCCCAAACGCTGTTTGATCTGAGCTGGCTCAGAAAGCTATAGAACTATTTCTGAATTGAAAATATTACCCCCCACCCCCCAACCCTCCACAGATAAATGTTAGAATCGTAAAGGTGAATGACAAAAAAAGCCCAATTACTCAGTTTCTCTCTTGCTGCATCAGATTGTTTATCTAATCCATATCTTTACCATCATTTCGCATCAGTGCTTTTAATGATCGCTTTTATGACTCTCGTTTTACGACTTTTCGATTGGAGAGCAGATTTATTCGAGGCCATTTCGCCGCGCGTAAATCAAAACAGCAGAAATGTTTACTACCGTGACTAATGTGAAGTTTCCTCATCCACGGGAATATCTGTGGCGTTTGCCCGTCGCTGGGCGCCGAGGTGGAGGTGGCCACCGTTTCTTGTTTCTGCGCTCGCGGGTTCGGGTTGCTGGGCTGCGCGCCTTCCTCCGGCTCCGACACCACGCTCGTCTCGTCCGTTTCCACGAAGTGCGCGCTGTTTGTGCCGCCGCCGCCGCCGCCGCCGCCTCCCGTCAGCCTGCCGCTGCCCCCGGTCGCGCTCTGCTCGGAGGAGGGAGAGGAGCCTTTGAGGCTCAGGCTCTCGCTGTTGGCGCACGGCAGCTGCTCCGGAGACGCCAGCGAGCAGCTCGTCTGCCTGTACCGCGCGTCTGCGCCGGGGCTCGGGAAAGCGCGGCCGCTCTCTCCGACGCTGCCGAAATGGGCGTTGTTGTTGCTGGAGCGGTTCACGCTGAGGTCTATTCCATTGTAGGTGTACCCGAAAGAGCCGGGGTGCATGCTCGTGGAGTCCCTGTAAGAGCCGTTCATAGCGCCGTTAGTCCCATAATTTAGTAACTGATAGTCGGAGCCATTTGGATAGCGCCCTGAGAAGGAGTTTAGAAAATAAGAGCTCATTTGGAGATTTCTAAAAAGCCTTTCTTGATGAGCAGGTCTCGGTCGTTAAAATCCCGCGCAGCACAATTTATGATGGAAAAATGAATTATAGCAATGCACTGTACTTCGTTTTTGCCATGTATGCGGCCAAATATGGGAGCGCGTTAGGGCGTCACGTGCCTTTGTTGACCAGTCGTAAATTCTCTCTGATGACTTCAAGAGGTAATTCATGCTCTGTGCTTACAAATGATGACGAAATGATGATCGTTAGATTCAACTCAGCGGTGCCTCCCCGTCGCGCGCCGCATCCCATGTTAGCAGAGGGCGTCACCTACTGGGAGAACTGCAAAATGCCCAAAACACCTGCACAGTCCTGCGCACTTTTCAGCCCTGCATTACGACTTAGACTGCATGCAATGACGCCCCTTTAAAAACGAGAGCAAAATTGTTATATTTAGTTTAATGGTAAGAAATGGAGCGTAAATGCCACTGTGTAATATACAAAAGTCTTAATATCCTTCGTGTAATTCAGGGAAACAGCAAACCTGTCCGAAACAACTTCCAAGCGCAGCAGTTATTATTTCTTCCTATCATTATTTTATAAAAGTAAAGGAAATTATGAAGCGTACATTTTGGTCTTTTCTGGCCTTCATAGATCATTTCTAATATATGCTCATGATTTAAATGCAGATTTTAAGAGAACGTAGGCCTGTTCTGCGTCACAGAGATTCACACAAATCAGCCTACTCAACATTTAATGTAGTCTAGACTGTATTAAAAATGTTAGTTTATGTTATAGCTTATATATTAGTATGTTTTTCGACTCTCCTCAGCACTACTGGCCATTCAACGCACACAAGCGAGCAGATAAACGTGGTTAAACATTTATTTTATTGACAAAAAATGGCATTGCTAACAAAGTTCACTAATGCATTGCTTTTACTGCAACCACATACACAAACGTGACGAACAAAATAAATAAAGTATGAGAGCATTTCAACACAGCAGTTTCAAACATCTCCATGTCCTTAGCCTTCTCTCCCACTTCGCTCTTCAGGTCGCTGTAAAAGCTAGAAGGTGGAAAAACAAGGGTGCTGGAAAAGCAGCCATTCTTTTCCTGTCAGGTGATTAAAACAGACCCAATTCCAAATAATAGTAATAATAACAAAAATAATAATAATACACAATGTTGGTCAAGGTGCCCTGTTCTCTGTCCCCACCGCCTCTACCCTTAGTGAGAATGATAAAGATGCCTGGTTTTAAAGCACAAAGCCGTCAGAAGGTCTCTGCTTGTGGCTTCTCAACACCGCTTTAAACAGGTAGCTGCTTTCTGTTTGGGGTAAATCTGTACATCTACATCAAAATACTACAGGCTACAACACTGTGGGGGGTAAAAATGCTGGACTCGCTTGTTTGTATATTTAGCACAGTGCATATACTGCGGTGCGTTTATCCCGCTTTGCCACCATCCTCCTCTTCGCCGGCCTTTGCAGAGTTCATCACTTTGTTCTCCTTCTTCCACTTCATCCTGCGGTTCTGGAACCAGATCTTTATCTGCCGCTCGGTCAGGCAGAGCGCGTGCGAGATCTCGATTCTACGTCTTCTGGTCAAATATCTGTTGAAGTGAAACTCCTTCTCCAGCTCGAGAGTCTGAAAGCGAGTGTAAGTCTGACGACCCCTGCGGCCGGTGTTTCCAGGCATGCCTGTCAGGAAGGAGAAGACAGCTTTAGGCATGTCCAGATCAGACATCAGATTATTATTATTATTATTATTTTGCTGCAAACAAATTTTTGTGCGCCTTAGCGACCCCAATAAGCTTGGGTGACTGAAATGTTTACAGATTTCATTGACAAAAGAAGTTAATCAAAGAAAATCAAACCATCCACACTCTCCCCTCACTCTCAAAAAACATGGTTCTTCAAGAATTCTTTAGTTCTATTTAGGACCATGAGTTTTACGTAGAACCATATCATGCTTAAATGGTTCTCTGCGTGGTGAAACGGTTCTTCAGGTTGATGGAGAATGTGTTGTATATGGTTCTGTATGGGACCTATTTAAAAATGGTTCTCTGTAGCACCAAAAAGGGTTATTGTATTGTTACGATGTCAAGATTGAAATTTTGAGCATGGAATGGTTATATATAGAACTCATTGCTCTAAATAGAACCGTTCCCTTTACTAAAGAACTCTTGAGGAACCAGTGCAGGCTATAGGTCTGAAAATCAAAGCGCAGGTCAAAACAGAAGCCCAAACTTCAGGGTGCTCGAAACTGCACGTGCTAACAATGTCGTTAAAAAGTGACAGATCTCCAAACGCAGCCTCTGTTTGAGTAGGGATGCTGGTTCTTTATACTGTTTTGGCTCGGAGTCGTTAGAACGACACCACAAGGCTGAGAAGCAGGGCAGACTTACCGTTACACGAGTTCATCCTCTGCATCCACGGGTAGACCGGGGCGCACGGCTTGTCCTCGCTGTAAGAGTATCTGTCTGAGCTCTGCTCGGTGCAGTCCGTCTTGCACTGCTCCTGGCTCAGCACCAGCGAGTCCTCGAGCCCTCCGAGAGCACAAGCGCGGTCGGCGGCGTAGTCGCACGCGCCCGCTCCGTTCCTGCCGAACACTCCCGCAGCCTGCTGGTAGTAGGAGGGCGTGTACACCTTCTCCTGCACATTGGTGGCTCCGAACGCAGCGCTCGGGTAGTGCCTTAAAGAGTCCGTATATCCTGAGGAGTATAACGGGATCTGACCCAAAAAAGACTCCTGTCCCCCGGGCAGAGACACGGGAAAAGTGGAGTTGACGAAGTAGGAACTCATTGGGTGGCCACGGTTCTTGTCCGAGGGTTTATGATTTGTTGTGTTTTATAGTCCAAGTGTGCTTTGCCATTACTTTATCTGAGGTTTGCTTTTAGCCGGAGGGGGGGTGGCGAGGTGCCAATGTGAGCGCGCAGGGAAACGCACCAGCTGATCAGAGTCTGGCCAATCCTGAGCAGCTCTGCTAGAAAAGCATTTAGGGAGGAGAGGGGGGGGGGTCTTGTTGCACGGGATGGAATCCCCAAGGCATAGAAAGCCCTCGAATTTAAGAGTTTCTTACTATTTAACTAATACAGGGAAAATTTTGATGAAAAATACTTGATGTCGCATTAATGAGGCTCAAATTCAAAATTCTGCTTCGATCTGACAAGTTTTACAAGTTTCAGATAATGTCCAGCGAAAGTTTGCGAATATATAGCAATTTTATTTCTCCACTCATAAATAATGACAAAAAATGAAAACAAGGGAATCGCTGTTAATGGACATTGGTGGCGGTGCTCGGACACCGAATCCACGCGTGGACATTTCGCGTCTAAACAAAACAGCTTTCAGGTTTATCAACATGCGCGAGAAAGCACAAAGATCTGATCTCCCTGTTCACTACAAATTTACACGGATATCCTGAATACAGCATTTATATTACATAACACGTCTGCAAACATCAGCCCTCCTTTAGACACTGAATTTTAATAAAAACATCACGAAAACCGTATAAATACAGCTTATAACGAAAAAAACAACTCAGACTCAAACTGCACCTCTAACGAATCAGTAGATTTATATAAAGTTGCCTATATTTTACATCATTCTGCGTACGTTATTTGTTTTTTTCTAGAATGTAAAGAATTGTGGAATTTCAGAATTCTAGGTCAAGTTCTGGGACTTGAAAATAAAATTTGAGGTAGAATGATCTTCGAGCAGACTGGTACACTCAACAGTAAGAGCAGCACTGGCATTGGAATTCGATAGTTTAATCTATTTAGGGATCGTTACGAATAATTTATCATCCAAGTTATACCAGTTGTTCCCCATATGCAGATTTTTTATGTATATATTTGCCTTAAATATCATATCCAAGCAAGCATTTCCTTTAATGTATCACACGGTTTACGTCACCAATGACAAAAAAGAAAGTCTGATCTACTGTAACCTTTGTGATATTTAATGTGGCTGCTTTATTTTTGTCTCACGAGCTTTATTTATTTATTTATTTTATTTAGTCACTAGAGCAAAATTCACAATTGCGTGGCCCACGCTTGTCAAATAAAGCTCTGCACATTTTAATAACAGGCCGTCCCGCAGGACTGGATCTCTTCCCTTTTCACCGCTGTAGCTTTTTCAGATTTCTTTAATGTGTGCGCTACTAAGCGCTGCTGGGCAAATAAAACGTTGTGAATGAGAATAAGTGCGGATTCGTCTGAGGCTCAGACGAGCCAAATAAAACACTCCACCTCGCAGACGCGTTTTCCTGCAACCTGGACAAGACAGCGCTGTGCAAGGTCAGCTAAGTGAAAGAGAAGGAAATTACACTTACATCCATCTAAACGCCACCACCTCCACTCTTTAAAGATGCCTCTTCAAGGGCTCTTTAGCAAAGGGAATGGTGCTATTTAGAACAATGGGTTCTAGTTAAAACCTTTTTCATGCTTAAATATTTCTGTGCGTGGTGAAATGGTTCTTCAGATTTATGGAGAATGTGTACATGGCTGTATGTGGAATCTTTTTAAAATGGTTCTATATAGCACCAAAAAGAGTTGATCTATTGTTGCAAGCTTGACATCGTAACAATAGCAGAACCCTTTTATGTGCTATGTAGAACCATATACAACACTTTCTCCATCAATTTGAAGAACGATTTCTCCATGCAAAGAACCATTTATAACCATTTATGACATGGTTATATATAGAGCTCATGGTTCTAAGTAGAACTATTGAAGAACCATATTTTTTAAATGTGTTTAGCTGTGAGGCATGAAGAAGTGTGCGTGTAGAGGAGGCACTAACACAGTCTGTGCATGTGGGGCCTAAAGTCAGATCACACAAAAACACAGGCTGCGGCCGAGTAGGTGAGAAAAAGCTCCTTTCCTGTCTGCTTTTCTTGATCTGGCCTGATCTGTAGTTCATGGCCTGACTGGACACATCAGCAGAGCTGACTGCTGCGTGGATCCACGTGGCTACAAGATCAGGCAAAACCAGGAAAGTGGACTGTTCGTCTGTTTGGACGCAGCTAAAAGAACCTGTCCATTTGTGTGGGCAGTGTCGTCAGAGGCTCGGTGTCTTCGTCACTAGATGGCATCCCAGAGCAAGAAATGAGGCACACTGCGCCATTACAGGATAAACAGCACCTTTTTAGTAGAGTTAACCCACCGTTCAAACTACACGAACAAAGAGATTCAGCTCGGTTAGAGATTCAGAATCAACCACCAGCTGATCAACGATCAGTCAGCTTTTCAGAACGTAGAAAACAAAACTGGACAGTGAGTCGATTTATGGGAGCCTAAATTCATTAAACTTGTGCATAATGTTAAAACAAAAGATGATCAAACAGCTACCAAGATGGATAATGATTGGGTTCATTTCTGGGATGAGGAGCGCATCCTCAGATACATGGAGCCACAACTGCGGCCATGCTTCATGATGGGTGACCATTATAAATGACCATGAAGAAGCGACCACGATCACTCAGTGGCGTAAAAAAATAAATAAATAAATAAAAACAGCAATTACAAGAGTAGAAAATGGCAAAGACGAAAATATTAATAGGAAAATACACCACCACACAGCAAAGATCAACAAAGCCTCATTCAGGATCATCTAGGCAACGATCCATGTTCAGTTTCTGTGAGGGAAAAAAACACCCACCATTGCGTTCACAAGCGAATTATTTCCAGAACTATTTCATGCTCTGCAGCGTGACCTGACCTACCCAGCATTGTCACCATATTCTCACATGTAGACTTTTCACCACAGTTAAGCTCGCCAGAGAAGATCTGTTTCTGGAGTGTCTAAAAGCACAGCCAGGTCAGAATGACTCTCACTTTACCTTCTGTAGCTCCGTCAGTAAGACACGCACAACCACCAGCACCCAATAAATACACACACATTAGCGTTTATGGAGAAACTCACACTATCAGAGTCACTGCATTCTTGCTTCGGTTAGCGTCCAATGTGTCCACCGTCTTCGCAACAGGCATGTCTGCCCCACAGAGCCTAGCAGGCCCATCATTCTCGCGGCTTACATAAAACACAAACATGCGCGGTGGTTAGCATCAGAGTGAACACAGCCGGGGTCCTACCTTTTCCGTTCATCAGCAGCTCGCAGCACTTTCCAAATTTTTCCATTCGTCAAGCACTGTCGGTCCAGTAAGGTCACCAAAAACGTGAAGTAAACGAAAGCACAGCGCCAGCGAGTTGAGTTTTGATCCATTGACTGTTCTTCTCTGAGAGGGGGATCCACTCTGACACTGCGGTGGAGATGCTGAGGGGCTCCAGCCATCTTCATACCCAGATCGAGCGGTGAAGGTACAGTTTGTGAGACAGAGCTCCACATTAAGGACGAAGAAAGGCGTAAAGAGGAAGGCAGAGGTGTTACTGACTGCGCCCTGACCAAAAGAATGCTGCATTATATCCACTTGGGAAATCATAAAAAGTTCATGTTCACAGGGAGCTGCTCACGTGACCGCGCCCAGCCAATCACAGGCCGGAGCCTCACATAAACTTCTACCACAAAGTTGTAAATTTTCATAAACAACTGGGAGTTTATTGCTTTCTTCCCAGCAGTAGCTCGGTAGGCGCCATCTTTTTTCGTTAAAAAAGGAAAGATGTTTCAATCTGGACACCTTTTACTCCCCCAGTTTTCTCCGTTATCTGTGAAAACGTTCATAATCTGTGATGAGTCATAAACACAGTCGTGTGAAATTTTAAATAAATTTGGTCTTTTAATTTTGGACACTGTCTGGTCTTAGAAATGTCCGACCAGGTGCGGGAATCGAATATTCCTGGAGAGACTTTTCAATATTTTGGAGAAAAACAAAAACAAATGAAGGGCTGATTTCAGAATTGAACTAAGGAACTAAATTTCTCCTTTTGAGCTCTTTTGCCGGATGAGCAGACTAGAACAGACAAACGGACAGTGTAAAAGCTTTTACAGCACTGAACAGGCTCGGCGGAAACAAAGACTTCCTGTAAGAATAAACACTGATTTCCGACATTTATTGGGGCAATAAAACAGAATAACCCAAAAGCGACCTTATAGCCCAGATCCTCCCGAAATCAGGCCACTTCCTTTCGGCCTAAAGACAGCAGAGCCGACTAAAAGCTGAAAACAGGACAGCTACACTGTTTTTATTCAGCGCAGATTCCCCGAACACTGAATGATGAAGGATGAAGTCTGATTTGATGGACAGCTGTAGCGTTTGTACAGCGTGTTCTCGGACTGTACAGACTTCAGCTCAAGCCGTCCACACAAACTGGAAAATTAAACCCCGCTACAGTGTTGAGCAGAGGCTCATTTCGGCCTACAGACGATCCCTCTACACACCACAGAGCCGCGATTTTACTAAACAGAAAAATAAAGGAATGCAGAGATAGAGGTCTATATCAAACACGCCTTTATCGTGTGTTTAGAGAAGTATAGGCTCTATTTCGTTTTTCCTGTATATACATTTCTATAGCTTTTACTGTAGCCTGTTTGCCTTTTTAAATTTATGATCAGCGACCTTTTAAAGTCTGCTCTTATATAGCAGAGCGCGCAGAAACAATGAACACCTATATTAATGCAAAGTCTTTGACTGGAGGTGTAACTTTAATAAAGCACTAACTTTATTCACACAGCTGTGTCCGCGAGAGCTGCATTTACTGATTTATAAAAGCAATTAACAAAAAGCGCCTGTCCGAGTTTTTCAGATGTACAGAATTATTTTTCTGTTGTTGTTATTTTGCTGCTGATGGTGTCTGTAACAAAAATGTGATATAATGTAGGCTGGATTTACCTCCTCAGCTATTTTAGTGTAAAATGTTTGTGTTAAATCGTTTATGTAATGAAAAAGCATCGAATTAAACATACAGTCCTACAGAGCAGTGTACGATAATGAGAATACACAGACATACGGGCATAGACTCTACTTTTATTTATTTTATTTTATTTTTGTATATTTTTTGGCATATTATTTCGTTTTATTGCTATCTGGAGACTCTGATTTTGTTAGCATGTTTACAGAAAAGGCTGATAATGTTTTAGTGAAAATCTGCAGCAGGTTTTCAAGATTGCGCTTTTTCAGCTGAAAAAGCGGCCAGTTTTAATTTGTTTCAGTTGACCAGCTCTCTGCAATAATAATAATAATAATAATAATAATGATAATAATAATAACAATAATAATAATAATAACAAGCAGACAAAAGTCTGATCTTCAGGTGAGATATTTTAAATTTAAAAAGATCACAGTTTGCCCTTGGCCAAGCTGGATTAGATTCAGGTCTTCTTCTTCTTATTATTATTATTAGTAGTAGTAGTAGTAGTAGTAGTAAGTAGTAGTAGATCAGATATAATTACAGTTGGTGTTGTTGGTGTGTATTATGGTTCTTGTGGGTTCGACATAATGTTATGTTAAACTATATTAATCCGTCAGTTATCAACACTGCAACTGAAAGGCAGCGTTTCAAAGCCTTTTCTTACCTGGAAAAGAACCCGTATGATTTTAATTTAATTGTTGCAATGGCAGCAAACACTCGCTCACTCTAAAGCGTGTTTATTATATTATATTATATTATTTATACATATATATATATATATACATTTTATATATATATATATATATATATATATATATATATATATATATATATATTTGTTTCGATAAAATTTAAATCTGGACTATGTATCAGTAATTAATAATTACAAATTCTGCCACATTCTAGGCTAGATACTTCTACGATTTAATATAAGCTCCACAGAATTATTTTCCGTGGTCCAAAAGTCTAATTTGGTTTTTGAGGTCATTTTTAAACTGACGTCATATACCTACACACTGTATCCAAACTCAAAGGTCCTAGTTTAAAAACTAGCTCGTTTAATGAACACCAGCAGAACTCAGACCTGAACAGTCCTCTCTCTGCTCTTCTCTTTCACTGGTTCAGGGATTAAACGTAGTATAAATAATATACATTACAAATACTATTTACGTTTTGTTGATTCAGTTAAATTAAGTCGACACATCCATAAATGTGTCATTTTTCAGAAAATATTAGCGCATCATTTCTGTTTATTTGTTCGAGTTTAACGTAAGGAGAGAAAATAAAATGTGCCAAAAACTTTAACGTTAAAAAAGCCGCGTTCCATGCTCTTCTCTCCCGATATATTAACTTCAGTAAACAGACAGTAACTGTGCACCAAATCATGTTTTCTCTGTATATGATCTGTTCACTTATTTTCACTTAGGAAAAAAAAACATAAATATATTTGTACCAAAGTGCCCAAACCTTCACACACGGCTGTATCTATGACTGAATTACATGAAATTAAAATGTCAGGGAAACGTATACATTTCTCTAATGTAGTCAAACACACATGTAGGATTAAAACGGGCGACCTGCAAGTTTTACAGAAAGACAAACGAGTGTTGGAACATTTCACAGTCAAACTGCAGTGTGAAAATGCACTTTCATAGCTGGAGATGAAACTAACACACAGCTCCTCATTGATCTGGACTCAGACACATGACAAAACACTTTTATCTGAGATCATTTCCAAGTTATGAGAAATCGCATCATTCACACCAGAAGTTAACAAAACTGACAAAACCCAAAAATGAAGTCAGTGTTCGCTTTAACACCTGGACCTTCCTCATCACTGTGTTTTTATACGGGGATAATCCCATGGCGAGTCACTGATGGCCCATCTTATTGAAAAGGGGACAATTAAAAGTACAGACTACAGACCCCCGCGTGGATCTGAGAGGCTCAGAGAGAAATACAAGGCAAACTCAAACTCTAAACTGCTCTCACTCCAGTCCTATATGTCATTTAGCGTAATCAGAAAGACAGCAGAAGAACAGTGCTCAGGAGTTTGGGCCGTCATTTTGGCCGAGATCACGAAAACTCACCAGCTTCTCTCAGATGCGCCAAACGTGTATAAAAGCTCCCAGATAAAATCCACAGCCGTTTTAAGGATAGATGAAGAATGAGACTGTGCTGGATGAATGTCTGTAGTTAATGAATGAGACTGTAGTTGTAAAGTCTGATGCGCCAGACGGTGTGTAAGGATTGGTGCCCTTTTCCTCTGAGGACAAACCCCCTCCTTACAACCGGAAAAAGAGCAGGCCGGAGGAAGGAAGAGAGAGAAAAGAAAAACAATCACCACAAAAGGGATCTTTATTGGACCCTTTTCACATACGCTCCTAACAAGAGACAATAAAAAGACAATCAGACCGCAGTCTAAGTGCTCCCATATACATCCAGCAGGGCGAGGAGGTTTACAGCAGGACTGAGCGGAGTCACTTAGCACGACCTCAGCTCACAGTACAGCCACCCTAAACAAACATTCAGCCAGTAATCAGAGGAAGCAGCCCTGTACAGCCTTCTGCCTGATTATCTCCTCATTCCCGCACAGTCACACAACGCGGCAGTTTGAAGTCTGAAGTGCTGATTTTACTGCAGTTTATCAAAAAGTAAAACGCTATACATTAAACAACACATCAAAATACAGTTCTTGGAGAGATTCCCAACATTATGTTAAATTACAGGGTTCAGACAAACACACACACACACACATACAGGTACAGTACTGAGCAAAAGACATTCCCTCATTTAAATAATTTCTAGTCAAAACAACCTTTGAGTTACTCATTTACCAGGAGATATTTCTGAATACATTTAAAATAATCCACTTGAACAGAAAAGGGGAGATTCAAAAGAAACAAGTGAAAAGAATGGAGTTAATAAATGATTGGTATATACAGAGCAAATTCGACTCCTAACAACCATGCAAGACCTAAAAGACCACCAAAACGGCCCCATCAGATAAACAGCACTTAAAGCTTTCATCTTTGAGAGAGAGGAGAAAATCAAGCTCCACTCTTTCTTCAGATCCGAACAAATCCAGTGTTTCTGTCCATCATTACACTGTGAGAAGACAACTCAACAGGACTACTGAACCGTGAGAAGCAGAAAATGTTCCCAACTGAACTTTGGAGTGTGGAAAAACATCCCTGCAGATTTCTTTGAAAAACTGAAAGCAGGTCTCCCGGAAAGAACGGAAGTTGTAAAAAATCTAAATAAATAAATAAAATAAAACACACTCATTTATTTTACATGGTCCAAAACAAGCAAGGTCCTTTTTAGACTCACGTCATGTACATATATATATATATATACATAAGTCTATAGAAATATCTAGCGTTTAATGTCGTTAAATTTTAAATACTGAACATTTTTATAATATATTTAGTTGTTGAAGCTTTTGTGTATTTTATAATGTATTTTTTTCTGACGCTGAAAATGAAACACTTGTACTTAACGGCCGCGTTGAGCGGAAATTACGTAACGTAATACTGTATGTAAATATTACAATGCAAGAACTGATTGAAATATGGACGACATAGTGATAGTAATTAAAAATTAATGTAGTTACTTGTTTTTTTTAGCTTGTAGCTATAATAATAATAATAATAATAATAACAATAATATTCTTTCTGTGCAGTACGTTGAGCATTGAGAAAAGAAATACATCGAGTGTGACAGAGCTTAACAATAAGCATTATCTCTTTTGACCAGTAAGTGGACATCAGGTCATACAGGACAATATGTCATGTAATATATGATTATATGTTATATGCAGTATACTTACATTTGTTGATTTGGAAATAATAGTTTCACTGATCAGCTACTGATGAACTGATGAACTGATCTACTGAAGCTGGAAATACAGAAGGGCTCTTAAAGTCTCCTTTATCACCTGATTACCAGTCAGCTCTGAATCCAAACAAGATCAACTGTATAAGTCACACTGTTGAGTCTTTCACACACACACCGCTTATCAGGTGATGAAAGACAGCGTGTTCTGTAGGTTACATACAATTTCGTACCAAAATGACTGTCTTTATTTAATGATGTTATTAAATTCACTGTATGTATTTTTCTCATATAGAAAGAATAGAAACAAGAGGTTTAAAAACTGTCCCGTTTCCTGATGACCAGTAACACCTGAATCCACGCTTTAGACACAAACGGCACTGACCACACTACTATTTCATTATTATTCTTTGTCAGTTGACCACTGAGTGTCCAGTCTACTCCAGAGTAGATCTTTAAGCTAACTTGTCCTTTTCTCAGAGGGACTTTTCTCCCTCGGCCGCTGTGCGCGTTCCCGTGTCCTGTGCGCGCTCTCGCCGCTGCCTCTCGACCTCCTCTTGCTCCTCTCTGCTGCAGGGGAACTTGTCTCTGTTGTTCTCCTTCTTCCACTTCATCCTCCTGTTCTGAAACCAGATCTTCACCTGCCTCTCTGTGAGTGCGAGCGCCCGCGCCACCTCCGCGCGCCTCCTGCGGCTCAGGTAGGGCCGGTACAGAAACTCCTTCTCCAGCTCCAGCGTCTGGAAGCGGCTATACGTCTGTCTGCCCCGCCTCCGCCCGCCACCTGAGGGGCAGAAAGAGGGATCATGGGTAACCGAGGACTCGGGCGTTGCGTTGGTGTCAGAAGTAGAGGAGACACTATGAATTCAGAGAATAACCAGGAACTTTTCTAAAGACAATCATGGTACTTTGCATTCAAGAAATCAAAATAATTAATACTTCGTTTCACAATACCTGGAAGCCGTTCCATAAAATCTAACAGGCCTTTCACAAGCCAAGCAGGCCTTACTTCCTGACTTTCTACTTTTCTTACTGTCCTGTTTTGACTATATTAATACTAGTAAGTGATGTTCTGTCAGTATTTCCGCATTAAATGAGTCGGTTTTGCAACAGCATGAATTTTCACAGCCATGGTTAGTATAACACACAAATGCAGTAGACTGAAAATACTTTAATTATAAGTGTTTGGATTTTTGTAGTGATAAAAACATGAAGGAAGGCCTAGAACTGTTTCACAAATGCTAACAGAATCTGTAACCCTTTAAAATGCAAGGCTTATTATTCAGTAACTACCTGGAAAACAATACAAACTGTGAGGGAGTTATTCTGAAGCCTTAAGAGTGGAATGAAACTGAAGCTAAAATAAACAACAAAGAAAATGAAATAAATAAATGCAAGACGTTTAATAATACTAATAATAAGAGAACATGCCATCAGTGCTGTAATCTACATCAGATCGTTTTTAATCGGTCAGTTATTATTATTTTCCTTTCATCAGGATTATTATGCCACCTGGACAAGAGTAGACCTCTACATCTCCACCTGTGTGTGTGTGCGTGTGTGTGTGTGTGTGTGTGTGTGTGTGTGTGTGTGTGTGTGTGTGCTCATTTCCTGTTATTTCATCAGCACATGGAATAAAACATCGATTCTCTGACTTTTTTCCCTCTCATTTTTTCTGTTCATAATAAATGAGGGTGCTTTAAGGTTTATTATTATTATTATTATTATTAGTTTAGATTAGTTTTTTGTTTTTGTTTTTGTTTTTTTTGTTTGTATGTTTTTTTTTTGCTGTTTTTCCCCAGAGAAGTGCTACAGCCTGAAACCATCTGTCAATATTCTTACTGGATTACACTTAAACAATAACTCCAGAGAATAACTGACACAGCTTAGGCTTAGGCTAAGAAGAAGAAGAAGAAGAAGAAGAAGAAGAAGAAGATATGTTGTATATATGTATATGATGAAGCTCCACTGTGAAAAGTGGGTCAGGGCTGGAGTTGATTTAAAGTGTAAACTGCGTAAACTGATGGCAAATCTCGCATTTGTTCATCTGTAGTGTTATGTGTTATTGTACGTTGTTTCGATCTGTGTTTCCCTGAATAAAGCCAGTTAAACTGCTGGTGACCAAATGAACCAACACGTTTATGTTAAGCTGGTGAACCGCTTTCACTGGCGAATCAGGAGAGAAGCAGCCTGAGACCAGCTGAACAGAGTGATATTAACCTGAAATGAACCTGAATAAGTGAAAGTCAGTTCCTTTCCTCACGAACAGACTTGATTTGAGAATACGAAGAAAATACAAATCCAGTAATAAAATGATAGCTAAGCACGTGGAACTGAGTAAACGCAACTAGGCAGCTAACGCTTAAATCACATGTCGTAAAATGTGATTAGGGTTCTCATGCAGATCTACAACCTATTTAAGTGCCTCGACTGAACCATGGAGGCTTCCTCAGCCAACATCTCAGCTCGAGGCTTCATGCAGCAGCTCAGCTGGGCTGAATAAGTAAAATGTTCATCTAAAAATACTTAAAAAACTACTTAACTATCAATTTAAGTTATACTTAAGCAGGTGGGACTGAACAAATGGAATAACCACCCACCTCTAGTTATAACGCCAATTTATCACGTGTTATAAAATGTAATTGGGGCAATAAGCAGGCCTGGAGTCTAAAAAGTGACATGGCTCTCATCTCGTGGATCTCAGCTTGAAGTCTCATCCAGGCTGTATAAGTAGAAAAAATCAGAAACACTTAGAACAGTACACATCCGTCCAACCTGAACTTAAGAACATTTTTTAAAAAGATGGTTCTTCAAGGGATCTTTAGTAAAGGCAATGGTTCTATTTGGAACCATGAGTTCTGTATAGAACGTTTTCATGCTTAAATGGTTCTTTGCATGGTGAAGATCTTCAGATTGATGGAGAATGTCTATAGGTTCTATCGAGCACTAAATGTCCGTTTATTATTACAAGCTTGACATAGAAACAATATCAGAACCCTTTTGGTGCTAAATAGGACCATATACAACACATGCTGCATCAGACTGAAGAACCTTTCACCCTGCAAAGAACTATTTACGCATGAAATGGTTCTATATGGAACTCATGGTTCCAAATAGAACCATTGTGTTTACTAAAGAACCCTTGAAGAACCATCTTTTTTAAGTGCGTAGCTACACAGAGGTGAATGAACGCTGCTGCTACCCGTCTCCGGTTATAACGGCTAATTCTCACGTGTCATAAAATCTAATTGGGGTAATAAGCGAGCCTGGTGTCTCCTAAAGCGCGTGGGTCTCACCTTGGGGTCTCATCCAGGGGTACAGCTGGGCTGGACACGCTGCTGCGCTCTCCAGGCCATCACTCGCACAGCTCGCTTTTAGACTGCAGTCCCCGAACTGCTGGCTTAAATCCGGGTCCTGGAGAGAGTACAGGTTCTGCCCGTGCGCGGTGTCCTGCCCCAGGGGGTCTCCGGTGGGCTCTGCGTACGGCCCTGCGCTGTGCGGGTATGAGGCGTGCGCGTGAGGGAAGGGCGCAGCTCCGTGGGGGTAAAAGTCCTGCAGCTGGGCTGCGTGTGGGGCAGCAGGTCCAGCGCTGTGTCCGTACAACACCGCCGGCCGGGCCCCGAAATCCCCCGCGTAGCCCGAACAGTCGTAATAGCCGGAACGAAGAGACTCAGTGCCTTTGAATTTGGTGAGGAGAGAATTAACGAAATAGGAGCTCATGCTTTTTGTTTGTTTTGGCTTGTTGGGATTTGTTTCCGTACTGAACTAAAGTGATTAGGCTAAAGGAGCCCCCCGCTTCAGTGCGCCGTCAGTCATGCGCGCTAGACTGAAGCCCACTTCTGCCAGATGAATGAGTTCAGCTGTGGTTCGCACTGCCGCCGTAAACATCCCTGTGAGCTCCAGTCTGAACTGCAGAGCAGAGCCATGTTCAGTGATCAGGAACCGCGCTCTCCTCCAGAACCGCGAGATGATGCTCTGCTGAGTGTTTCCAAACGCACAGAGCAGAGAGAGAAATAGAGAGAGAGAGAGAGAGAGAGAGAGAGAGAGAGAGAGAGAGAGAGAGAGAGAATGAAAGAGAGAGAAAGATAGTGAAGAGTGAGAGAGAGAGATGGTGAAAGAGAGAGAGTGAGCGAAAAAGGGAGGGAGAGAGAGAGAGGGACAGAGAGAGAGAGAGAGAGAGAGAGAGAGAGAGAGAGAGAGAGAGAGAGAGGAAGAGGGAGAGAGAGAGAGACAGAGAGAGAGAGGAAGAGGGAGAGAAAAAGACAGCGAAAGAGCGTGAGAGAGAGAGGTAGTGAAACAGTGAGAGTGAGAGAGAGAGAGAGAGAGACTGTATATGGAGGGAGGGGGGCTGTTGTTGGTGGGAAACTGTTTCAGCCCCTAAACTCGCCTTCTGTAACCACACAAGTCTCGAGAGCCTTTAATCGCATTAAATCGCCACGAGACAGAATGTTTTGGAATCTACCGTTTCGTCCTGTTGACTCAGATTAGTCTACATGTCTGTGATTTTTAAGTCCAATACAGACTTAAAGCCTAAACCTGCTCTAAAGCGGTTTCCGTTAGTGACTCACTATTGGCACCCCACTTTAGTTCAGGACTCAGACCCACCAGCAGCCTAAAACCTAAAACTTTAACGAGCCGAGCACACCTGCATTTGTCATACATAACCAACTCTGATTGTAATATTAAAAGACGAGCTGATGTTCTGTCAGTATTTCTGGACTAAATCAGTCTTTCTGGATCAGTTTTGAGTCGGTACAAATTTGTTTAATGTCACCGTTGATATTTCGCGCAAAAATCGATATAATACGTAATATAATAATATAATAAGTGCTTGTGATATCCATTCATTCATTCATCCATCCATTCATCCATTCACTCATTCGACTAATGAGATACCATGTCTGCAGTCTGGACGTGTTTCTCAGACTGCTCTGTGGTGTGATTTTAGAGCAGCAGCGCCGCTGTGCGGTGAACATCAGTACTGCTGATTCTCACTACACTTGCTAAAATATGTACATTTTTCTTGAGCTAACAAAACGAAAAGCTTCATGTTTTTGTCAGAGGGAGCAAAAACATGTCTGTAAGCCATTTAGGCAGAATACCTAACATCCTAACAGGCTGTGTTGATACAGCTCGGCAGAGTGAACGAAGCTGGTATAAGAGCGCGAGCTTGGAGAACCGCACGCGCGTGTCTGTTTATCAGAGCACGCTCTGCATTCACTGAACTGCACTACGAACAGAGGTGAAGAAGAGAAAGAGAGGCTAATGGTTTAATAGAAATTATATCAAAATAAAATAATAATCCGATCATCGATGAACAGTGACGCTTCACCGATGATCTGATTATTTTATTCTGATTTAATTTCCATAAAACGTTAAACTCAAATATCTTTACTTTAGAGTTTATTACACACCGCGAGAAATTCAGAGGATTCGCAAAAATGTATGACTGTATGGAATTATTATTATTATTATTATTATTATTATTATCTTGCTGCGAAACACATTATAGACCACGTTCGAAATTTTTTATTTTTTGCTTCATGATCTACTTTGTTGGATGCGGGCTTTGCAATTATTATATTATTATTATTATTGTTATTATTGTTGTTATTGTTATTGTTGTTGTTCTGTATGGCTGTAATGCTCTACTATACTATATAGTATTTCTCTCTAATTTTCCTTCCCTCAATACAAAGAAGTCAATGGAGCCAACAGAGAGCAAATGTGGAAACCCTTTATTTTTATCTTTCACGTTCATATTTATACACTGTAATATTTTCATTAAGTTTCAAAATTCGAATTTGTTATTATCAAATAAAATTTACTCATTTCAAATCATGATTATTAACACTTCAATGTGTGGAGGAGATATGTGAACGGTTTGATGGCTTTTAGATAAATGTGAAATTTAAAAACGTTAAAAATCTGAGCAATAAAAACATCTTTAAAATCTGGACACATTTTTAATAAAGTCCTGATCAGATATATGATTAAAGGAAGGCTTTTGTGCTGGATTTGCCTTTACTTTATGGGTATTTAGTGCTGTTTACTTCATTTTCAGCTCTGGCAGAGAAACAGTGATGAAGCTGTAAGCAGAAGTCTGAATTTCACAGTTTGAATTAAACTGGATACAGATATTTTCGTTTGCTTTATTTATTAGTATTAAAATACAATTCCTTTTTGTATTAAAAATATAAACTCCCTCTGTACATTTCTACATATTCTACAGAAAACAGCTTATTTTTAGTGTTGTCCCGCCAATTAACGCCCATCTGTTCACATTTATGACATTTATTTAAATAGCCTAACTGTTTCTCACTGGCTCAGTAGAAGAGAAGGCTCAATGAAGTAATACATTACTCAATGTGGTACTCATTACCCAAGAAAGACACTATAAAAGTACTCACAATAATTCATTTTTATATAATAAAATAAATGTATGTGTTGAAATCCCAAGAAAGAAAACCCTATAATAAAAAAATAAAAAAGTCACATCAGGCACCAGCCCCTCTTAGTCCCCGACACAGAGTCTATAATACTTTTTAATTACAGAAAATCCAAAAGTTCCCAAACAATTAAAAGACATATGAGAGAGAGAGCCGAGCTCTGACTGAACAGAGTTAGTGGATGTGTTCTGGACGATTGCTGTGATTGGCTGTGGAGTTGTTGAGCAGAAACACGTCCCACATTAACAGCCCTGCTGGGGTTCTTTGCGGGGGGCTTTGCGGAGGGTGTAAGAGAGGTCTGGCCGTGTGACAAGAGGGGCTGCAGTAGAGATGATGAACAGACTTTGCATGGCTTTAGGGTCGGAACACACAGGGGCACAGCGCAGTCGCCTGGAGACCAGCTGTGGCACAGCCGTCATGGCAGCTCGCGTCCTCAACTCCGCAAAAGGGGAGCTTATACTGCCCTCCTTAACAAGAGGGCTAGTGACTAAGAGAGAGAGAGAGAGAGAGAGAGAGAGAGAGAGAGAGAGAGAAAGAGAGAGACAGAGAGACAGAGAGAGAGAGAATGAGGCCGACAGGGAGAGGGAGAGAGGGGGGAGCGAGAGAGAGAGGGGAGCGAGAGAGAGAGAGAGAGAGAGAGAGAGAGAGAGAGAGAGAGAGAAAGAGAGAAAAAGAGAAATGAATATGAGGCCGACAGGGAGAGGGAGAGAGAGAGAGAGAGAATGAATATGAGGCCGACAGGGAGAGGGAGAGAGAGAGAGAGAGGCCAACAGGGAGAGAGACAGAGAGTGTAACTTTAGAACAGATGTTTACATACAGTCATATGCAAAAGTTTGAACCTCCTTATCAAATTATGTTTTGCTGATTTTCTAACTGAACTTAAGTTAAAACGTCCTCTACAGAGAGCACACTAAAATATGGGCATTTTTATGGATTTTTAGGTAAATTTATAACAATTTGTAATGATTTCTATTTATTTGCTGAGTTGAAAGTATTGGAAAAATGTAAAACATGAAATATATAAATGTGCCATAACCTTTGCACAAGCTACATTTTATGTTTACTTTAGTACATAAACAGTAATTGTTCATTAAAATGTGCATAAGTGTGTTCTCTGTAGAGCATGTGCAACTTGTTGTCACTTAGAATATCAACAAAATGTAATTTGACAAGAGGTGCCCAAGCTTTTGCATACAACTATAAGAATAAAAGAATAAAATGGGGTGAATGTTCACAAAGAAAACAAAATTTGAAAAATGTGCAACACAGATGCTTTCTCTTGTTGGACTTTGGGTTTGAATTTGGGCTCAAATTATTTGGTTAACTGAGGCATTTAGTTTAGTGAAACATCTCCCACTTTTTCTATGTTTTGTTTCTTTATATTTAAGTATATAGTCAATTAAGCTCTACAACAGTTCAGCTCTGCCCATTGATGCTAAAGTTGAGTGTTTCAACAGCCAATCAAAATGTACATATATCGGTCCAATAAGGGGGCAGTAACAAAAATATCCTTAATTCTAAGGAAAACAGTCGTATAAAAATAGCCTATTTTTGTTATATAAAACCATATAAACAGCAGAATGCTGAGACACCAAAAGGAGACTGAGGCCAGCCTAGAAACTGGTTGGATTTGCTTACTTGTACACTGCACACGATGGGCACTGGTGGCTCTCTTATGATCCGTCAGACCTTTCCGCTTGGCCTCTATCACCGTTGTCGTCTCCAGTGCATAACGCTGCAAGCCGGCTGGCTCACTCTGCGCTGGTCGAGCAGGACCCCACTCATGCATGAGCCAGTGTGCGTCCTGCTGCAGAAGGTGCGCGTGAATGTACTGCAGGCAGGGCTTAGCTCCAGGAGGAACCTGCCGCTGAATCACAGCACAGGGGTGCTTCTGCCTCCAGAACTCTGCCAGAGAATCCATCTGCAACAGTACAGAACAATATATGAGGATAACTGGAAATACCCTATACATAATCATTAATAGGAGTTTTGAGGACGTTTGATTAACTGAGGTCTTGTTACGTAATTTGTTAAGGATTTGAAAAGGCAATTCATACAGAATAAATGATCTGTGTCATTTCCCCAAATTAACACAAATAGTCTGGAATAAAAAGTCATATCCTGGATATAAACATCAGCGCTATGCAACAGATGCCCCACTCAGTAATCTTAAAAACTATGTATATTGTATATTCTTACTGGATTAAAATCACAAATCTTCTCATCTTAATTTCTCAGTCAGATTATATAGATGAAATATAACTACTGCTTTTACTCTTCTGCTTCTTTTATGCTCTCTTACCTTGCTCAGCTTCTCATGTCTGTTGCGTGAATGAAAACTGGTTTGTTCTTGCGGGTGTCTTGCAGGATCAGACTGAGGCTGGGTGCCCTGGAGTAGCCTGTGCACCTGATCAACCACGCCCAGGTCCCGCAGCAAGTTCTCCCTTTCCAGAAGTCCATTGACTCGTGCCACCTCTTCTTCTTCTGATACATCCACAGCCTGAGAAATATCTCCTACTGAAGTAGGTAGCGGGGGCATGGACAGAAGCTAAAGGAAAGTCAGCCAGAGGAATTCACAGGATTTAAACTAGGGTTGAACACTGAAATGAGCCATTGAAAAAAAGAACATAGCAATGCATCATAATAGGTGGATATATTTACTATTTAAATAAATAAATACATTTCAGTGACTGGCTCAGCTTTCCAGGAAGACAGGTTCATCAAATAATATTTTAGCTCCCTCTAGTGGCAGATTAATGTACACTACCTACAGACATCAAGGTTGGAATCTCTTGAATAATTATTGGTCATTGAAATATAATAAAAAGGCATCAGAATTTTATTTAATATTTTAAGTTATTAATGACTGACGAATATACTGCAATTTTCCATTTATAGTAATTTCTTGATACATTCTGCTTACTGATTAAACTTACTCAATACACACTAATCACAGTGATGTAGGTCAAGATTTACACTTTAAAGAAGTGATTAAAGGACACACAGACAGGCAGACAGGTGTCCTAGAAGATGACTCACGTCTTGTTGTTTAGACTTCGGGCAGGAGTTTGTGGTTTGAGTTTGCGTTTTGCGTGGTTTAGCTCTCTCTCCTGCAGATTCCCCCTGTAGATCCCGCCTGTGATTTCCCTTCTGCTCCTGCTTTAGACGCAGCTCCTGCAGCTGCTGCCTGGACACATGAACATACAGTAACCTGACACTGACATTCCAGCATCTTACTCCAACCAACAATTAAGGGGGCACCTTACTCTGTTTATTCACATTTATTTGTGTCTACATGCACTGGGCAGAAATGGAAAAGCTTGAATATGAAGCACATACCTAGCACACTCCTCCCTTGCTTTGGAGGCTGCTGTCTCCTGGAAGAGAGAGCTGCTATGTTTGAAGTATTTCTCATATTTCTCTCCTCCCTCTCTGGGGTAGATACGTCGGAATCCTCCCAGGTGTTTGGCTTCATATCTCTGCATCTGCTCCATACTGGCTGCCTGGGACTGGCGAAGTTCCTCATTCCTAATAATAAAAAAAAAGATCAGTAGAGTCTTTATAAAGATAAGACTAGCATTTTGTCATGAAATGGATAACCGCAGTGCTTTGGCATGGCTGGGTAGTTGCAAAATATGACTGAAAAACTCATAGACATGTCAGGCTGCCCGAAGATACGGTGAGTCACAAGCAATCTCTCCCCTCAATTACATCTTCTCTAGCATCTTATCAAAAAAGATTCTTTATTTATATGAACACATTTTTTTCCTTTTATTGTGGTTGTTGTTGTCTTAACAAAATGGACCTGGCAGTTTTTTTGCTCAGGGAACCAAATGATACAACAACTGATAGAGAGTGTCAAACAGCAATCTTAAACAATCAGGACTCAGGAGTGTGTGTGTGTGTGTGTGTGTGTGTGTGTGTGTGTGTGCGTGTGTGCGTGTGTGTTGACTTCTCAATGGGTAAACTATGATACTGGACAGCTATGCAGATGCACAGAGATATAATGGAACTTTGATTTTCAACTAGGCCTGGGTTTCAGTGAAACATTGTTGATTCAAATACTACCTTGACTACAATATTGATTACTGAATGGTACATTTTTAGACATTGGGCCAATATTTATTATTTATTTATATTTGAGACTCACTCATAACATTTGTGTGTTTCTATAGCAGTCATAAATTATTTCTACACTACCATTTCCCAACCTCTCTTTATCCTTAAAATTAAACAGGCTGTTGCTGGGCCTTTAAGACTGATACTTGTAAATGAGTTCAGTTCTTACTGGCTGCCCTGTATTATGCATCACTGAAAAAGCAGTCCAGGCTGAAGAATCCAACAGCTAAGGTACTGCAGACTGAACAAGCTAAGATGCAACATAAATGCACTGTTTTTTGTGACATCATGGTGATGTAATGGTATTTTTTATCAATTAGATGGAAGATCACAAGAACATAAGAGCATTATTTTTTAAATGATACAACGAATCATGCTTAAAATGACCAGGGAACAGTGCTGGGGTAACAGTAATGTGATTACTTTTTCCTGTAAAGAAGTAGTATAACTTAGTAGTCCTGCAATCACAATACAGCTACTGACTTAGTAGGAATTTCGTTTCGCATCCAGGTTATTAGCAGTGGTGCTAATAACATAAATGTGGAATGTAACTGAGACCGGTCAAGTATTTGGAACCTCAAATGTCTGTATTAATTACACACAATGCATCTGAAACATAAATTTCCTCTTTGTAGTTTATCCGTGCCTGTCCTTGTACACAATTTGCACATGCTACCTGTGACAGCTGACTTCATGACTTTAATTGTGAATATGAGCATTGCAGCATACTGTTAACTTGGAGAGCAATCTAAAGATTCCTGTGCTGATGTAAAAAGGGGTAATTAGTTTAGAAACAGCCTTTACATACATAGATTTTATTTTGAAGCAGCTGTTTTTGAACTATTTAACTCATTCATTTTAATCAACACAACTGTGTCTGTCTTATTCAAAAGTCAGGAATAGAGGCAGACCTTTTGAACAGTGTTTACTGTGATAGGTTAGTTTTTGTAAATAATGAAAAGGGCTATAGGGTTTCCTCTTGTACTTTCCAGCTGGTTCAGATTTGTCTGGGTTTTAGAGAGTAACACAGAAGTAATGAGTAGTGAGATTACTTTTTCATGAGATTATTTCTTATAAGTACTCTCATTACAGTCTTAGAGATGTAATTAGCAATTTGTAATGGATTAGTTTTAAAGTAGCTAAAAAATGTCAATTTTGATTTCAGGTTAGATCCAAATTAGAAAACCAATAGTGGGTTCTGGCTTAAACCAGAAATGAGTGTGAGGTGCTAGAGGTGGATGTATTTACTGACCACAGCAGATTGCTGACTAATCGAGAAGCACTGATGCTAATAACATGCATGTGGAATGTAATTTAGACAATCACCTGTCAAGAATTTGAAACCTGCTTGTTTATAGGCTCAAAGGTGCTTATTTAGGTATTGAAATTTGGTCTATATACTCTGTCAGGAAGTTTGCAATGGCAGTGACTGTGCTTAATAGTGGCAGCGTAGGACCTGGCCTCTCTGGAGCGATTCTGCTGAAGTCGTTCTTTCACTCTACGCTTCTCCTCTTCTAAAATCTTCTTGCGGTCACAAGCCCCCAGGTTAATCAGCACCAGAGTGTCATACAGCAAGCCATCCTTCACCTCACGGTCCAAACGAGAGTCAGTGGTAAAGCTTGGAGAATGGTTGACCTTTACATAAATACAGACAGAAGTGGTTCACGATACAAATGCACATCCACACACAAAAAACGAAACTCACACATACAGCGAGAGAATGCCATAAGCAGAACGGAGATGATAAAGGTGATCCAGTGCTTAACCATTAGACAGAAGAAAAACAGAATGGAATACTCCCAAAGGGATCCTACCTCCAGTAGCCAGGGCTTGAGCCGGTGGTCCAGCAGCACATCAAAGCCCAGGATCTCAAAACAGGCGCTGCCTGCCGCATGGTTGGGGAAGCAGGTATGATAGTTGTGCTTGAGAATGGGATGAGCCGAGATAAGGGTCTTTATGATCACATCCTCAATGTCCACCCACACCTTCTCTGTGTCATAACACATGGCTTCCAGATGCTTGTTGAGGGTAGAAAGCTTCCTGCAAGAAAGTAAAAAATCAGAGTTTAGTGTTAGATTTGAGATTATTTTGAGATTTCCAAGACTAAATAAGTTCTTTAGTTGAAAGGCAAGATCAGATTTATCCTAATGAGTGTCAGGCAGGATCAATGCATAGATTTATATAGATCACATACTGTACTATACAATTCAAAAACAAACACAATAATTTGTAATTGGAGCCAGCAAAAGTCTGTTATTTTAGTCTTTTTAAAAATACCTGTCTATTTAGGAAAAACATTACCTCTTGCTGCCTGTGTCATCATCCCGGACAAAATTCTCACTGTGCTTGTTGATGGCATAGTTGGTCAGGTGCATGCAAACTTCATCCTTTGAGGAAAATGGGGATCCACACAAATAGTTAAGTGTTATGTTGTATTATGTATTTGATACTTCACATTGTATCAACATTGGCTATTTTTGTTTTATTTTAATGACAAGTATTTTGCTTGACAAGCATTTCTACTTTAAAGTTTCATCAAGATACCACATTTATTAATTGAATATTACAAATGAATACACGTTTTGTAAGTCATAGAGCTGTCTGCTTTCTCTCACCATATTGTTGCTAGTGGGTTCATTGTATTGGCTGGTGCAGAAACGGGCCAGTCCCTCATTATACACAAAGATACGGAAGGGGTCACAGCTAGTCACCAAGACATAAATGCGCAAGTCAAACTTGAACCCATCAATTATGAATGGCTGTGGAAAGAAAGGCAATGCATTTAAACATTAAAGAGAATGCCTATGTAATTAAATGTGCATTTGTAACGTGGGACACACATAAGAATAGAGTTTTGATTAATGTAATGGCCGTGCGGGTTCATGAATAGTGTCTTACCCTGGATATATACACCTGGCAGATCATGTGTTCCCCTGGCCGAATGTCCTTGCTGGACTTCGTGAGAAAGATACCACGTCCTTGGCAACCTGAGTCTGGCTTGCAAATGTACGTCTTATGCTTTTTGGCTCTGGTGTAGGCTTGAAAATCACTGTAACTATAGTGTAGACATGGCATAAATACAATGGACTGGTCTTTTGGATAGAGATTCAGCCTAATCCTAGACCAGTCAGCATCCGGAGTACAAATTTTACATTAAAAGGACAATGTAGGCCTAGACTAGTCTGACCACCTAGGCTGACCTTGATACTTCAAAACAATTTCTCGATAAATAATATGTATTAAGCTATTTAGTTTTTCCTGAGCTTTTATAAGTTGGAACAAAGATGAAGAACCAGTATCCACGATATGCTCAGAAAAATATATTGTGACATAATGTGATATAATTTATCACAATAACAATAAATATTGTCACACTGCCCACCCTAATTTAACATGGAACATATGGAATGTCTGTGACACATATAACTGGAACATTATTTTTTAAATGCCTTATGAGCTCTAAAGTACAAAAAACTCACTCTGCAGGAAGGCACCAAGTTCGAGGGAAGATGTTATAGTCTTTGGGAAAGAGCTTCAACATACGGTTCATGTTTCTTGCAAGAAGGTCTTTCCTGCAGATCTCGCTCATCCCTGGAAAATGGTTGATTTTCTTTGTGGCAGAAAAAAAAACAGGCACCATCAGTGCAAAAATAGGACAGCTGAAAACAGGCACATTACAGCCTAAATTATGAGTGGAGAAAAACAAGTGTAAGCACTTGGTATCGCTTCATATCCATGACTCTGTCCAAAGAGACGGAACAATCTGTCCAAAATAAGGTCCAGTCTTCTCCCTCCCCAGCCTCTCGCAGGCCATATCTGTGAGCAGCACGGCGCACTTGCAGAAAGGACAGAAAAATCAGTGAACACCAAAACACTAATGAAGAGTTACAATAGTACAAGATTGTTTACAAATCTTCACAAGTCTTCCTTGAAAATAGTCATAATCCATCCAGAATTCACATCCATTATACAGGAGCAGAAACTCACCACTCTCATATTTACAGTTGGTGAGATTGATCCACAATCATCTGGAAAAGAGGAAGCAGACAAAGGGACAGACCTGGGCAGTGCTCAGAGCTTTTAAAGCACTCTCCTCAACCCTGACAGCTTCCAGCTTGTTGAGGATAACAAGGCTTATAGATACAATGGCTCTAATCTCTTGTCTGTGACAGTAAACATGTAACATGGCAACATAAACAATAGCTAATGTCCATGTAAACAGCTTACCTCTTCTTTCTTTTCTTTTTTTTCTTGTTCCTTGTAGATAAAGGGGTGGGAGTGCAGGCTTCAGCATGGTCGTCGCTACCCCAGCCCTCTCCCTCCTCTCCTGCTTTGGGCTCACACTGAAAGGAGTCCTGGGGCTCTGGACTCTCTGCAGGAAGCCCCATGCTTAGAGGTCAGAGGAAAGACAGGGGTCAAACAACACGAAATTAAGAAGGCCTTTTGACTGACCATCTCAGATTTGCTTACAATTGTCAGGAAAAAAATGTCACTACACTCAGCTGGCAGTGTGTAAAATTTTAGGCTTGCACCATCATTATTTTTAGAGGTACATCTGTGGAATGAGGTTTTATGGACTGACGAGTAAATTTGTACAACCCCATTTCCAAAAATGTTGGGATGCTGTGTAGAATGTAAATAAAAATAGGATGCAATGATGTGCAAATCATGTAAACAATATTTTAAAAGAAAATACTACAAAGACAACAAATCAAATGTTAAAAATTGGTACTGCTTTTTGAAAAATATATGCCCAATTTGAGGCCAGTTTAGCACCAGGACTCTTTTAATACGGAGCAATGCTGTTATAATACGTGCAGAATGTGGTTTGACATTGTCTTGCTGAAATAAGCAAGGCCTTCCCTGAAAAAGACATCGTCTGGCTTCACAGATGTGCACATCACCCATGCCACATGCACTAATGCGCCCCTATACCATCATGAATACTGGCTTTTGCACTGTGCGCTGATAACAAGCCGAGTGGTCTTTTTCCCAGAGGACATAGCATCCATGATTTCCAAAAAGAATTTCAAATGTTGATTCATCGGACCACAGGACACTTTTCCACTTCCCCTCAGTCCATTTTAAATGAGCTCAGGCCCAGAGAAGGAGACAGCGCTTCTGGATCCTGTTTATATACGATTTCTTCTTTGCGTTTTAGAGTTTTAACTTGAACTGTTTTCACAGACAGTGGTTTTCAGAAGTGTTTCTGAGCCCATGCAGTGATTCCCACTGCAGAATCATGTCTGTTTTTAATGCAGAGCCACCTGAGGGCCCAAAGATCTTGGCCAGCAAATACTGGTTTTTGGCCTTGTCCCTTGCATATAGAGATTCTCTGAATCTTTTAATGATATTATGTACCATAGATGGTGAAAAGCAAATGTTCTTTGCTATTTTTCATTGAGAAAAGTTATTCTTGATTTGCTGTACCATTTGCTCATGTAGTCTTTCACAAAACTCCTCTTCATCTTTACTTCTGAAAGACTCTGAAATGCTCTTCTTATACCCAATCATGGTACTGACCTGTTGCCAATCAACCACCAGGTGTTTTTTTAGCATTACACAACTTTACCAGCCTTTTGTTGCCCCCATCCCAACTTTTTTGGAACGTGTTGTTGGCATCAAATTCAAAATGGGCATATATTTTTCAAAAAATAATAAAATTTCTCAGTTTCAACATTTGATTTGTTGTCTTTGTATTATTTTCAATGAAATACAGGGTTTAAATTGCACTTTGTTTTTATTTACATTTTGCACAGAGCCCCAACCTTTTTGGTAATTTTGGGGTTGTAAATGGGATCACTTGGATTGTGAGAAGCACAAAATGCAACCAACTTCTAAGACTGAACTTTGGAGGTGTGGAAAAATATCCCTCTAGATTTCTGTGAAGAACTGAGAGCAAGTCTTCTGAAAAGAATGGAAGTTGTAATAAAGGCAAAGGACAGACACGCTAAATACTGACAAACCAGACATATTTAGTTGTTGAGGCTTCTGTGTAATTTTCTGTTGAATTCTGTTTTTGGCAATTTGAATAATGTGTCCTTAATGGCCGTTTTGACTGGGAATTAAATAAAGGAATGGTTTCTGCAATCAGATGATTTAGGGCAGAGGCAGATTTAACCACCGAGAAGTCGTTACATGAAATACATGAAGCGTGTCTGAGGATTTACAAAACTTGGAATGTATTACTCATGAGCATACTGATAGAGAATGTGCCAAATTATGTGATGTCACATCCCCACACGGAAACTCAATCAACCATATCGTTAGAATAGCTTGTAGCGCGCAAAGAGGGACTTAGCATCACGTTTCTGTTTCCATTTCTCTCCTCAGGGTGACTAGGCTATCTGTCAACAACAGCGCAATCCACACAGTCATACAAGAGTAATCATGAACAGTGGGATATAAATATGGGACACAACACTTTATGCATCATCACCGATGGACAGGCACCTTGGCCCCAGGTGGCCATGAATACAGGAGGGTGTGCAGGGACAACACAGCAGGCTGTGGGAGGCCTGGGTGCTGGGTAACTGTATTCTGATCCAGTGATCTGGATAATCCTGACCATGAACTCTTGGCTCTTGACTTAGCTGAAACAGCCCACTGACCTAACAGAGGGGTAATGTTACCACTGAACATTCTCATTTCTCGTTCAATACCGGTATAGCCTGCTTCTACTCTTGTTCTCTAATATTTTACCAAGGACCTGTCTACGGTTTAAAAGGACATCAAAAGTCTGTGTGAAACACCAACAGCAGGTAATAATAGCACACCATTTACTACAATAAAATTTTTTGCAAAAATTTCAAAGCAAAAACATAATGTTAAACTGATGAAGCTCTGTGTCAGAGGTAAACAACCCTCCTTCTGGAGATTTACCTTCCTGCAGGACTTCTGAAGGCAAAAATAAGATGAACCAGGTCGATGAGGGTTGGTGACCACTGCTCTACACACTTACCTGTGAACTTGTTGGGAACAGTCTGGCAATGTTGACAGAGGCCTCGGGAGCCTCTCCAGCTTCAGGTGGAAAACGACTAAACTGACTCTGCATTCAGGTTTGGCTTGTCTACCTGTGCGCTGTCAGTCTCCCTGCTGGGGTGACGTACACTGGGCCACATGTCTGTCTCAAAGCTGGCACGTAGTCCCTGACAAAAAGGAACAAATTCATCTCCCCTGTGTAGGGACGACCCAAGTCGGATACATTTACATGCCGACACACCAAATCCTCAAGATCGAGTGACCAATTAGAAACACACGAGACAAACACCTGATACGTGCCAACACCAAAGACGAACTGAAGGACAGGGTGCGATCGAGAATGAGAAGAGAGAAAGCACTAATCCTTTATATTTGTCCAAGGTAATTAGAGAAGAGCTTGGAGATTTTTTTAGCTACCCAAATCTGTGCTGGAACAAATAAGATTTGAATAGTCAACAAAATTTTATCGTGAAAAAAAGTATGGTAGATAACAGGTGAGGTATAACGCCGAAATCTATGCACTACAAACTACTACAAAAACTTTTCCGTTAATGTTTATTTTAATGCCAAAATACTCTGCAACCTTTTACCATATTCGTGCGATAAATAGCCCTAAATTCACTCGATTTTTTAACAAAAATACCGCACGAGACAAGAAAAAAACTGTGTTAAGTTACTTATCCGAGTGATATTATACACATCCTAGCTATGTAACGTATCACAAATCATGAGTTGTGCTAGCCAGAAACACTAGCTAGCTAGCTAAGTTAGGTTAGCTTTAACATAAACGCGAACGCGTGACTGCACATTTCCAGTTGCCATGGTAACAGAACGCTTTATTATAAACAGATTAGCGGCTAGTGTGGCTAACCCGAAAAACAGACTCACGAAAAAACGAGCAGTTACCGGATCCCTTTCAGATTAATGTGTACAAATGCTTACCTGTTTTCGTTAGAAAAGGACACGGCAGGTGAAGAACGACATCAAGCTATGGATTTGTTCGTGTCATGGCCAAGCAATAACGTGTTTTCACACGCTCTGATGTTGCCCAGTCTCAGAGCGTGAGTAGATCAGTGCACTAGGTCAAGCCAGAGCCGTATAGAGCCGTATCTCTATACGGCTCTGGATCAAGCGAAAGCAGAGCCGTCCAATCACCTTTCACGCTTGAATACTAGTAGCTTTCTGATTGGTTCTTGACCCTTTGAAAGAGAAGAAATAAACTTTCAATTAAAAACAAATTAAAATTTAGTATTTGATGTATTGCTTATTTCTTCTCTTTTAAATCTACTGTTAATAATCATGTTTTTCAATTTCTATTCTTTTTAATTTGAATTTTCTCATTTGTAAAGCACACTGAATGACTGCAGTGTATGAACTTGCCTCTCAACCTTGTAAAGGTCAAGCTTTCATATGTATGATTTTGAATATAAGCCTTGTCTAAGAGTATGTGGGGAAAGAGGACAGGGGAAGGGGCTCAACTTAAGTTTGGTGAAGTATGACTCAACAAGCTTAAAAGCCTTCTAAATAATGCAAGCCAATACTGTACTGCAGGGGTGCCCAAACTTTTCGTCCTGCGTGTACCAGCATACACTGTTTGTAGTGAATCAAGCGTCAAAAACATAGTATACAAATAAATAACACGGGTAGATTTCAAATTGAGTTTGCATTCTATTTCACTATACTTCAGTAATTAAAAAAATTTAAAATAGAAATGAAAAAAATTATACAAAGTGGAGTACAGGGTTACATTCTGATGGGCCAAATCAAATGTCCTTACTGCAACCTGGGGCACCAATCCTCTGACTTTCAACACAACACTAATATCCTTACAGTGTCATCACCCAGAAAGCTTTATTCCAGGATCCATCAAGAAATGACAAGTAAAATATTTACATTTTTTGGTCTTTTTATTCAACTGACTTTTGTTGTTTCAATCTTTCAAGTAAAACAATGTGGAATTACAAGGGAACATAAGGAATGTAACAAATTAGAAGAGACAAACAAAATAAAAATAAGACCATCACCACATTCTACCCCAAAACAAGTCTCTATCCCCAAAAATGGGACAAAGACTGCAACGTACTGCCAAGGTTCAGCTGAAACAAAAAGAAAAGAAAAATCTCAGAAGGTTCTTGCAGGAGTATTTCCATTTAATCTCGCCATAAAAAGGACAATTTTTAAGAAAAACAGATGACAATAGCGATTTACACTTTAGAGGTGTTTTCAATTTGGTTGCACTTCAACAAGGACACACCTCTTGTGGTTTAGGATGGAAATGTCTTTATTACACTTTAAACACTAAAAATGTTTGAAGCCCAAACTTCTTTACTTAACAAGGCATACAGGGATCCCCTCCCATGTGGATCAGCAGGCACTCTCACTTTGTCACACTGATTTGAGACTGTCTGACAATAAAATTTAATGAGAAGTAGACCATATTGACTAATACTTTGGAAAGAACGGTGAAAAAAAAAAATGTGGCTGCCTCTCATATCCGTACTGCCAGAAAGCAAATGACAAGCAGACTTTAAGATTCATCACAAGCTCAAGAGCTATACATACACATTGTGAGGTACCAGTAGAGAAGTAATTTGATTGAAAAGGATTAAAAAACTATCACAATGCACTCAAATGCCAGGGACATTATGTGAGATGTGCAAATGGAAAAATGCAGGCTGGACTTAAAAGTAATGGACAGAAAAAAAAAAAATACAAGACAAAGAGGTCTGAGCAAAGACTAACTCCAGCATAGTGCAGCAAAAATCACATTTACAGACCTGCTCTCTTCTTCATACCCTGGAAGAAACCACAGAATTTTCTTAATTTATCAACTGACTTGAAACAAACAATAGTCAACAGCTGGCAAACATTTTGTCACAACCCAACTGTTTAAAAACGTTATAACAATTGTACAATCCCACTCAATCTTCTGAATGTAGGATAAATGACTTTTTGCGATCCCCCCTGCAGCACAAGTAAACTCTGTATAAAGGGTACAACCTAAGTGACCCATCTTAACACATACTTCTTTTAGTATTCCAGTCTTTAAATGATTACAGTACATAGTGTGAACTACTAACAACTCTTGCCCCTTGCCCAGCTTTCCAAAGTCCTTGTGGTATGGTGAGGTACTGTCCTTATGATCTCATCACCAGGACTGCAATGCCACATTTGAATGGGTACCCTTTTTGCCCCATCTATCTGTATCTATGCTCCCTCTCCACACTGAAGATGGCTTAACTTGACATAGTTGAGAATGCACCAAAAGCAAGTTCAGCTTGTCACAAAGTGCAACAGACTCACAATTTGATCTCTCCTCGCCAACATTAAAGTATGGCAAGTTATACGATTGATCCCCGTTCGTAAAAACCAGTAAAACCTTTTCTCGTCACTGCATTTCTTTCGTTATTTCCACCAGCTTACAGTTCCATCTCATGTCCTGATCAAGTCTTGGAGTGCCGTTGTTGGGACGTGGAGGAGCGGGTGTTGCTGGCTGGAGTGCGAGCCTGGGCTGCTGCGAGTGCAGCTACACTCCGAAGCACCCTATCAGGAGTTCCCTCACTAGATCCAGCGCTCCGCTCTGGCTTCTCGTGCTTCTGCCTCTCTCTCCTGCTTTCACGACCTCTGCTCTCTCCAGTCTTTTTCTGCCTGCTTTTGCCTCTCTCTGTGTCACTGCTCGAGGAAGGAGCTCTTGAGCGAGAGCGCGGTGGCCCAGTGCTCCGTGAGCTCAGGCTACGAGTGCACTGGCTACTGTTACTGCTGCTCCGGCTCCTACTGCTGCCTGCCCCTCTTTCACTGCTTATGCTACTGCAGGCACTGTGGCCTCTTGAAGACCTTGTTTCTTTGTTTTCATCCTCTACTTCATCCTTGTGGTCAGCAGTTTTTTTCTTTTCCTCTTTTTTGGCCCTCTTGTTTTCAGCCCTCTTATTTTCAGCTTCCAAAGGAGGCACAAGGTTGCCTGGCCGCTGCCGTGTGGAGCGGGCAGCAGAAAGATTTGTTGCAGTGATCGACTGTGAAGGATCTGACGAACGAGTAGGAGTTTGCTGACCACTACCTGTTTTATTATTACCTGAAATTGTCCTTGGGGAGTCCTGTCCTGGCTTGCCCTTAGGCCTACTGCTTTTTTCAGATGCCTGTTGCTGCCCAACAGCCTTACCCTTGGAGCTAGGACTTGGTGTATCTGGTCCCCTTCCTCTCATAGCCAAGAGCTTAGCAGCAGCATTGAGGGCCGAGCAACGTTTGCCCAGTACCTCAGGCTCAGGGGAGGTTGGAGTTATCAGTTGTGAAGCAGGTTGGGAGCCTGTAGATTTACGGGTTACCCTAACTGGAGTTGCTCCTCTAGACTCCTCCTCTTTGTTGGCCTGATGACTCTTCTTGTCTGACCGCCTACTACCTCTCTCATCACCTTTGTCATTCCTGTTCTCCTTCTCCAAAGTTTTTTGTAATGAGCGAGTAAGGCGTCTCTTTGGGCTAGAGGAGTCCTCAGAGTCTGAGGAAGAGGTGGAGGAGTTGGAACGCTGTCTTCTTGCAGGTGTCACTGGCTCCTTATCAGCCCCTCTGTCTGTGCTCTCTTTTTCTGAGTCTGTCTCCACACGTTTTCTCTTTGCAGGCATCCTACTCTCCCCAGCCTTTTTTGACCGAGATGAGCGTGTCCCACAGGAAGAAACAGAGGACGGAGAGGAGGACCGGACAGATTCTTGACTGCTTTGTCTGCTAATGCTTCTTTTCTTGCCTGAGGCTCTGCTTTCTTGTTCTTCTGTCAGACTCTCTTCTTCTACTGGCTTCTCAGCTGCATCCTTCTCAGGTGCAGATTTAACTTCTGAGGATGCAGGTAGCGATACATCAGACATTTGATCCTTTGGCAAATTCTCCACCCTCCTCCTTTTGACCTGAGTATCATCTTCATTTACTTGCTCAGGATTTCCAGAGGGTTCCACCTCCATTTTCTCTGTACTTTCAATTATGCCATCCCCTTGTGATACATCTGAGCCTTGCTGATTCTCAGTTGCAGGTTGCTCTGCAGGGGACAGAGGCCTTTGTGTGGTTCTCTCACTGGAAACCAGTGAAGGCTGAGGAGGATTAGCTGTCCTTTGGTTGGGTGATGCTGGGGAAGATGCAGGGGCTAGAGTTAATTGTCTTGAATGTGTAGGAGCTGTTTTTGTTTCTTCAGGCTTAGGTTGAGATTGAGAAGGAGCATTAGGATTAGGTGTCAGTTGTTGTTGTGTTTGTGGTACATTAGGTTCAAGAGAAGGCTCAGTCAAGCCACACTCTGGTAGTGGCTGAGGGGAGCCAGGGCTCAAAACAGGTTCAGATGAGAGCTCATGTGATAGTTGTGCAGATGGAGGGGAAGACTGTGGAGATGTTCTAGTTACAGTGGGACTATGAGATACTTCTTGAGGGCTTGCAGTTGCTACCTTACTATCAGGAGAAGGCTGTGACACCAATTCAGTAGATGTAGTTGACACTTGTAGAGGAGTTGTACTCTTATTAGATTTTAGTGATGACTCTGAAGTAGCATTGTTGCTTGCTATAGCTGACAGCTGTGAAGAAGTGGTTACTTGACTGCTTTGAGAAACAGAGGATGGAGATGAAACTGAAGGAGCTTGGGCTAGTACAGGGGCAGAGCTAGCACTAGTCTCACTTGGGATAGCAGCAGGGTACAGTGAAGGTGAAGGTTTTGTGTTGGTCTGACTAACATTAGCTGTAGGAATGGCTTTTGGAAGGGCTGCAGTTGACATGGTTAGAGAGTTAGAGTGTGGAGCTGTAGTTACTAGGCTGGCGTGTTCAGCCTTCACTGAGATTTCTGAAGTGTCTGTTAGCTTTATCTGAGATTCAATAGGTGTTGGAGATGGAGGAATGTGTGTAGTAGACTGAGTGGTTTGAGAGTCTGTTTTAGGAGGTGGGGTGAATTCAGAAGATGCAGAAGGGACATCAGCTGAAGAGCTTACTCCTGAGCACTCAGGAACAGAGGGCAAAATTAAAGGTTCAATACTGGAACTGGGCAAGTTAAGGTTTAGAGAGGAAAGGTTTTCCTGTGAAAGACTTTCAGATAATGCTGCAAGACAATTTTCCTCTTGTCCAGATTTACCAGTTGGTGCAATATTTGTGCTGGAATCTTTGCGAGGGCGGCCCCTCTTTCGTTTTGGTGAGAGGGGTGGACTCTGTTCTTCACTCCTTGATTCCTGGACCTCCACTGTCTCCTGTTCTGTGAGTTCTGGTGGTTTAGATGCAGTTTTGGGGGGTCTACCCCGTTTACGCTTCACAGACACAGAATTAGTAGCATTGGGATCAGAAGCAACAGAGAGACTGGTAGTGCTTTCCTTAGACAAATTAGGGTCCTGTTTCTTTGGTGACAGAGCAGTGCGTCTGTCTATCCCTCTGCCTTTACCTGCATACTGTTCTCCTAACTGAGCAGCCATACGAGACTCTGTCTCCAGGCGCCGGCGCACTGGTAAGTTGCGAAGGACAGGCATATCTGGTGAATGTGTAGGAGAGTAAGGTTGGTAACCTCTCCCTGGACTTGAAAGTGATGAGGATGGTGAGACCTGGTCCTGCCCTTGCTGCTGAGAAGGAGATGTGGAAGGTGATTTAGGAAGAGGCTTATCTTTCAGAGACTGACTTGCTTGATCAGGACAGTGGGAGGCTGGAGAGTGGGAGGCTGTGTCTTGTGCTGACTCAGAGTGCTCCATCTCTTCTGATGAACCTTCAGTCTGTACTCCACCACTTCCACTCGTTCCCCTCTTTCTCCGCCTTGGCTCCTTCTCTTCAACTACAGTAACCAGGCGGCCAGGAAGCTTTCTAAGGACCTTAGCAGACGGGGAATCTTCTGGAAGGCCCTTGAGGACCTCTCCATCAGCAGTTTGCCGCTTGCGTGGTGAACGTGGGTGAGGAGACGCCAATGAAGGAAAGAGTGAGGGTTGGTTATCCTGCTCAGGCTGATGTTCTGGAGAGCAGATGGAGTCCGAAGATACAGATGCCCCCCTCTCTCTCTCTTTTACACCCTGCTGAGAAGTATCTGACTGTGCCTCCACTCCATGCTCATCACCTGCTTCTCTGTGTGCTGTTGTCAGTGTAGACATGTGTCCACTTGAGCTTCTATCTACTGATGGAGGGGCAGCTGCTGAAGGCACTGAACCAGATGGAGAGGGGGGTTGGTGATGTGGGGATGGTGCCAGTTTGGATTTGGAGACTAAATCTTGTGACGGAGATTGTGTTTCTGAATCAGAGGGGTGCTGATCAGTTTGGGGTTTCTCATTATCTGCCTGGGTGGGAGCTGGGGAGGCCACGTGTTCTTTGGTTGCTCCTCTCCCCCGCGCACTACTACGGAGTCTTTCAGGCACTTCTCTGGGCTGGGGAGACTTGAGGCTCGAGCTAGACCCAGAGGAACGGTTCCCGCTATGCTCAGAGATCAGCGTCTCCCCCCTCTTCCCTCTCTCTCTGTCTGGCGATGGATGTGTTGAAGACACATCATCATCCGTTTTAGCAGGTGTTCCTCTCAGCCTACCACTGACCCTCGTAGATGGAGCACCTTTCTCTTTGTGTTTGCGTGTGCGGCGAGCTGGAGGGTGCTCCTCAGGACTGGGTGGTGTGGAGTCCTCTTCATCATTATCAGATGACTGATGCAGTTTCAGACCTTCCTCCTTTGCTTGATCTAGTCCTTTCCTTGCAGCTTCAACTTGCTCCTGTTGCCAGAACAAAAAAGTATCATTCGAGCACACATCTTTAAAAAATATATGTAACATTATTAACTTGATCAATGTTATTACAATTATGTTCATTATGTCCTTATCTGAGATTAGTACAGTTGACAGAATTTCTAGTTCCAGTTAACAAAAGTTTACCTCTGCCTGTTTCAGTTCTTCTTTGCAAATATCCTCAAGAGATGCCTCCAGGAAATTCATGGCATATCGCTCTATGGGAGTAAGCTATTTGAGAGGAAAAACAGCATACACAAAGGATATGAAGAAACAAATTGTAAAGAAAGACTGATCATTTTATAAAGACAAATTAGTACCTGTTCAACTAGAGCTGCAATTTCCTGCTCCGCCTTGGAAAGCTCCTCTTCTTCCTGGTCTCTGCTCTCACCATCATCCAAAGGAATATTTTCATTAAATTCTGCTAGCTCAGCTACCTGCTCTGCTTTGGCCTGGGAAGCTGCTACTATGTCCTCCTCATCCTCAGCACGACACAAGGCCTAGTATGAAGGGTAAAGTTTGTCGTTTTGTTTAATCAGTTTCAACTAAAATAGCAATCAATCTTAGTGTTTTGAGAAAAGGATGACTTACCTGCTCTAAAATGTTGGTTTGTTGTTTATTGATGGCCTCCTCATCATCTGATGGAGGTACACTTGATTCAGCCTCCTTCTTCTCTCCCTCAGACACATCAAACAACTCTCTGATAGTTTGCTGTAAAAAAGAGATAGGATACCACTTTACATTAACCATCTCAATTAATATTATTATGGTAATAAATAAAAAGAACAGGGACAAAAAAAATAGAATTAAATAAATAAATAAATAAATAAAACTGTACCTGTTTAAAAAAGGCAGTGGTGAAATTCCCCCCTTCAATTGCCATATCTCCCAACATCCTCTTCTGGTTGGCTTTTTTCAGGATGTTTTCCTCCACAGTCCGTTCACTGATCAGCCTAAAGATATTTTGACAGTGAAATGATGAAGTACAAACAATCTAGTGATCCACATAGGCATCTGTTTAAGCTAATAAACTGTCCACGCTAAAGGAGCTTATTATAAATATCTAGAATTATAGCCAGCACCTGTAGATGTGAACATCTCTAGTTTGCCCAATACGGTGGCAGCGGTCTTGGGCCTGGGCATCCATGGTGGGATTCCAGTCACTATCATAGAATACTACAGTGTCAGCCCCTGTCAAATTTACCCCCACACCACCACTACGGGTGGACAAGATAAAACAGAAGATGCGTCGGTCTGCATTAAAGCGCTCCATCAAGGCCTAAGAGGTAGAGAAAATATCAAAGTATTACCAAAAATAAACTTTAAATGACCTGAAGGTTTAATTTTGCTAATAAGAGACACAAATCATGCAGTGCTCCAGATGAGTATACTCACCTGTCTCTGCTCCACTCGTGTGCTGCCATCTAGCCGTAAGTAAATGTGTCCATGGTAATTGAGGAACTGCTCTAGTACATCCAGCATGCGAGTCATCTGAGTAAATATGAGCACTCTATGACCTTCAGTCTTCAGTTTCCGCAGCAGAAGATGGAGGGTCTGCAACTTACCTAAACACAAACAAAAATAAACCATTAGAGCATTTCAGATGTCACACTGGGATCCAAGCAATATAGAGTATTAGTAAAAAATTCAAATATAAACCTGTGTAATACTGCACATTACTTAAAATGTGTTAAACATTCCGGTAATGTAATTAAGGTGCAAATAGTTATGTGAGCTAGGAAAATAAGAATAATGGGACACTCACCACAGTCGTACTGGATAAGTCTCAGGTCAGGAAATTGGGTTCGCATACTGCGCTGGATACGGTGCAGAGTATTCATGAGAGGAGAAAAGCGGGCAGAAAGCATAGAGGAAAAAAGAGCTTGCTGGTGGCTGAGAGAAGGAGGAGGGTGGCAGCAGTGCATGGTGATGGGCTTGGCCTCCACTGGAGGAATGACAAACGTGAACCTATGGGGCATTAGGGACATTAGTTAAACAATAACTTGAACACAAAAACAGATATGTAACAGATGCTTCAGTATCACTTCAAAGGACTGGAGGCATACCTGTCTATGACTTCAGACAGCAACTGAAGCCTATCTTCATAATTATGAATGGATTCCCGGAGAGTTTTGCTCTGGTCCACGTTGTCACTCACACACTGTGACTGAGCAGCAAGACAAGAACTGTATCCGGAGTGGTTCCACATGTTAATAACAGGGCGGGCAGGGGTGGGACTGGGGCCTGGGAGGAAGGTGAGAAAGTCCAAAACCTCTCGCCCATACACCGGTTTAGCATTGCAATGCAGTTCATTGACTCGAATAATTTGAGAGATCCGGGCATCTCTCTGGGTCTTACGCCGGTCCGCAAGCCATGACTATTAGAACAGGAAAACAACAAATCGCAATAAATCAGGGTGAGAAAGAAAGAAATTGTTTTCAATTCGTGCCATCTATAACATTTTAATTCATACCATGTAGAAAGGGGATCGTGGTGGAGGTGGAGGCTGGACTCGAGCACGCTGAGATACAGGTGTACTGCTCTGTGACGAGGATGTAGGCTTATGATTGCTCATTCGCAGGGTGACATCACTACTGCTCTCCTCACGCCCTAATGAAGCATTCACCTTAGCTACAGCAGAAAAAGGAATCAACATCAGCATGTGTTTTTCTCTCCCAATTTTCTCCCCAATTTTGCAATATCCAATTCTACCACCTAGTTAGGACTCCCCCAATCTCACAATACCGGCAGCACTAGTAGGATGAAGGCAAAAGCAAACTTCCTCAGAGTCACGCGAAGCCAGCCAGTGTATCTTTTCGAACTACTGCTAGGGCAACGTCACTGGACAGCTGAATGTGCTTGGAGGAGAACACTAACCGCCAGTTGCGTTACGTCAACTTACAAACGCATGCACTGAGTAATGGGGTAAGGAGGGCTATCCTACCCACCCAGAGAGAGCGAAGCCAACTGTGCTCTCTTGGACTCCCAGCCACTTACGGCTGTGGCATCATCAGGGAATAACTTGCGATATCCAGATGATCAGGCCAACGCTTTAACAGCTGCACCACTCGGGAGCCCCATGTAAGTGCTTTCGCTTAACATAGCATGTGTACTTCGAACATCATGAACAATCCAGTAGAACTGTATTATATGATCTACTTAATGATGTGGACGTATTATGTATAATATCTAGTTTCTGCTCACCTAGCCCTGTGCTTGATGATGATCCCTGTACCACCTTGAGCACGGGGCGGGTGGATGGAGGTTGGCTAGGGCCCGAGGTAGGAGCTCGAGGTGGTGCAGCATAAACAGGAGACCGATGGGGAGGCTGCTGAGGAGTAGGTGGTCGGAGAGCAGGGCTTGGGGTACCATGTGGGTGAAGCAAGACAGACTGAGGGGGGGCAACACGAGGGGATGGGGGCACAGCCAGAGTGGGAACCTGCCCACCCTCTTTGCCTGCTGCCTGGCGCACAACAATCTTAACAATTCCTGGTCCGCTTACCATTGTTGAAGGTACTGCACAAGAGAATGGAAAACACAGGTTAACATATATTCTGTATACTAATCTGAGCTTATATTCAAAAAAGTGCCTCTGGACTGGGCACCATACTATGGCTTACAGTAGCAGAGCTAACGCAAATCACTACAGCTCAGGATTTCGTGATCGCTTTTCCAACAGAATCTAAACCTAATGTTTTAGAACGCATGCTAAATTCCTAAGGCATTTATATTTTGTCTAAATCCCACTCAGTGAGGCCTATAGGTGATACAAAAACAACACGTCTTGAACCGCTTAGCACAGCTTACCTACACCAAACATAAAAGCAAGAGCATAGGGAATCATTTCCTGTATTCTGCAAATTCATACTACGTAACTCTAAAAAGAGCTTCCAAAAAGGATCCTCTGTCCAGTTAGATCGAGAGGGTTGAACTAAAAAAAGCTTCCCTGCAACTTATCACTCATCACAATATTATTCTTGTGTGTCCCTTTAGTATTTATTACAACTTATCACAACAGCTTGGTTATTATAAGATCTGTTGTTTTTACACCACTTACAACAAAATCCAAACAACCAATACCACACTACTCATGTCTTGCTCTGCAACAGGTAGGCTGGTACCCAGGCTACAGTACTGTAGCCATCATCATGAGAATGATTATGAGGATGAACTCAAGGACAGCACCAGTACCTTGAGCAGCAGTGAGGGGTACTGCTAGTCCAGAGCAGGTTGGGGTTGTGCTGCCTGGGCTGGGATTTGCTGAGCTGCTACCTGACTGACTAACTGTATGGAGGACTGCCACCTGAGCTGGCTGACTAATAAGGTGGTGCTGCCCACCGCTGGATACCAGATGCATTACATTTCCTAAAGGACACACAACCACAGGAGAAAGTGTTAGGCCATAGACTACACCAACACTTAAGACAGACTACAGGCGTGCAGGAACATAAACCTACTCTGGGCAGTTCATGCAAGAAATGGGCCCAAATTTTTTGACCAAGGACTGCACTCACCTTGAATGGGACGTGGCTGGGGCACAGGCACTTGGTGTAGTGGGGCGCCAGAGAGGGTGAGTTTGTTGCCTTGCAGCTGGAAGGTGACTGGTTTACTGCCCTGACTGGACGACACTGGACGGCCAGCTAAAGAGGCCAGTTGGGCAATACTGACCACCTCTCCAGCTGTGCGTAAAGCAGAGAAAGTAAAAATGAAAATCTATTTTTGGGTGGGGAAAAAAAAATGCAGGCGCATGTTCAGAACAAGACTCCCGATTCATAGTGAGGTGAACTTACATGGTAATCTTGCCTGCATATCAGGGCTTAGAAGGACTCTCTGTGTCATGACGTTGCTGGGGGATTGAGGGGAAGCCGACACTGTCTGGGTGCTGGAGGGTGCTGAGGGCCGAACAGCCATGACTGGTTGGGGAGCGCTGGGCCTGACTGCAGCCCCAGTGGAGGATCCGCTTGGACACACAGGAGCTCGTGCAGCAGCAACAGGAGTGACTGGACACACTGAAATCCACACAGTTGAGAGTGAGGGAGGAAAGAAGAAGCGCAAGAATGATGTGTGCTTCTTGATTTTCTCTCTCTCTAATTGGAGCACATGCAATAACTGATTGTTACAGCTGTCCAGACTGCCAGACCTTTCATATACAAAGAACTAGTTGCTGAGAACCCCAGGCTGACCTTGTGGTGCTGATGGTACAGGAGCCTGAGTGGGCGTGACTTCTGTTATTAGAGGGGGCCGTGGAGGCTGGACAGCAGTAGAGACAGGACATGAGGGCCGTGGGCTGTTCGTAGTTGATGATGAACGTCCTTCAGACTTGGGAAGTGGTTGGAACATCCTTTACGTGATATATTTAACCATGTTGTTAATGGACGATAAGTTGACCAGGAACAATGATACATTAACTCAAAGGATTCTGGTTTAATCAATAATCAACCTTGAATCTCTTACCTGTTCACCTTCATGCGCACAGGTTTGGGTCTGGGTGGAGGCTCAGGGGACTCCATGATCTCCTGAATCAGCTGGTGATTCACTTTCCTGCGAGGAAGGTAAATGTCTGCTTGGTATCGTGACATGCGTCCCTCCAGACCAACCAGGTCAAACACTGAGAGTTCACAGCGCTATGAGAAAAGAGGGACAAAAGGAATAAACATTCCAAGGCAAAGAAATGGACAATAAAACATGCACGCCAGCAAACAATGGAGGGCAGCACAAAGTGCATTGATTTCACATAATTTCACCATATTCAACGTATCATAAAAAGGATATTAGGTAGTGCACACAGCTTGATTGAAAAACAAACACTCACCTGGAAAGGCAAGGTCTCTAAGGTGTGCAGGACCAGGGAGGCAGTGGAGTAGATGATGGGCTCAGTGATAAAGGGGGACTGGATGGGCCGTGGGTCAAACAGGTTGGGGTGGTTACATACTTTACGCAGTTGCATCAAGATGTTGATCACGGACATGAAGTGGCCACTGGCCAGAGTCTCCCTCGTACTAGTGAATAAAATAAGCAATACAAGAAAAAGGAGAGAAAGAGAGAGAGAGAGAGAGAGAGAGAGAGAAGAATACATAAAATAAAAAATAAATAAATTTAAAACACCACAACAACAATAGTAAACTGTGGCTCTATGATCTTTTACAAACATTACCCATCAGGACATTCCAACAAGATAATATATAATATTTATTTGATTATCACTATAAATATTTTTATCAGTATAAATCAAATTCTTGCTTTCCACAAGCTGTCATTACCACCTATATAATATTCTAGTCGCTAGACACTCACGATGCCTGTGCCATGAAATCATCATAGAGGAAGCGCTGTCTTTTGGAGAGGCGACAACGCACAACATGCTCATACTTCTTGGGCATTTGTTTCTCCACATCTGCTTTAATACGCCGCAGGAGGAAAGGCCTCAGTACCTAAAACAAGGGATGCATTGAGTGTGAAGAAGAATGCAGTGAAGAATGATGGTGGAGAGCAATCTTTTGTCTGTCTGTATGCAGTAAAGAATCAATATAGTTGCATAAGTACAAACTGAATTCCAAAAACATTAAGACAGTAGGTACAATAAAAATACAGACAGACAGCAGTGACTTGTAAATCTTTTTTGACTTGCATCAACTGAAAACAGTACAAAGACAAGACAGTGCTTCTACAAATTAAATTAACAATCTTGTACATACATGCTTATCCTAAATTTGATGCCAGCAATATGTTCCAAAAAAGTTGGGATGGGCCTTTTTATACAGAGCCCCAGAGATTATTTTAAGGGAATGTTTTGCAATTCGTACACTTTTTCTTTTATTCACGGCCACGATTTCTTAATTTGTTCCCACAATTGAAAGTTCATTCTCCAATAGGGGCGCAACGATTATTCGACTTAGTTGACTATGAGTTAATCAACGAGCAAAATTGGTTGGCAACTAATTTAATAGTCAATTAGTTGGTGGCATCATTACGCATCTTTCTGGTGCTCACTAGAAATGTTTTGACATTACCACTTATTGGAGGGTTGACAAAAGCGTGATGGCAGCCTCAATAAAAAAAATCCTCAAAAGTGTGGGAGCATTTCACGCTAAACTCTGACAAAAAGGTTGTCAGTTGTGCTATTTATAAAGCCGACCTTAGCTCAGAAGCACATCCTCCATGTTGGAGCACCTGAAGAGGAAACACGTCAGCTCACTGGATAAAGAAGACTCATCTCAGTAAGAAGATTCATCGAAGTTTGCTAGCTAGCTAGCTATTGTTTAAAGCTGTCCTACTTCATGTTATGAGCTGTAGTATTTCTATCTGGAAATGCATGTTCTCTAAAATCGTTATCAGGGTTGGAACAGAGAAGCAAGTAACTATTATTCACAACGACCCTGTTCACATTCCACATAGTAGTTTTAGACATTGCATCGTCGTCTTAACATCGAGGCTACAGATGCATTCAAATTCGGTGAACGTTTGCAAACAATTGCAGTTTTGTTCTCCACGAATGTTTGCGACCACTCGCAAAAAGTTTCACAGATATATAACAGGTAGTTCTATGCGAAAATACAGAGCAGCTGGACGAAGTGTTGAAATGAAATGTTTACACAAAATCGTTCAAATAAAACTAGAGAACAAGTTTGCCACAAACGTTTGCCACTTTCCCATCCACTCCATTAGAGCGCATCTTCTCTGCAGTGGGGAATATCTGCTCTCGGAGGACAGCGAGACTCTCATAAGAGCACAGAGAGATGCTGACTTTCCTGTTTTAATAAAAACCTGTGATTGTAGTATTTAGTTGCAACAGAATGTAGACAGACAGCAGAATGCACAAAGCACAGACTGCACTGTTTAAATTTAAAATCTAAATTTAGATTGATTTTTTTATTTACATGATTAACTAATTTACTTTTGTTATATTTTATTGCTGCTACTTTGCACATCCTTGATTTAAAATTGACAAGAAAAAGATACTGAAGTTTTATTTATCTTTTGTATTAGCAGGAGAGCTCATTAAAACAGTGAATTTTTGAATTTGTCATTGTTAGTTAGCAAATGCATAAAACTAAATTTATAAAAAAAAATAAATAAATAAAACTTCAAGGTAAATTTAAAAGCTGATTCCTTTCAATAATCAATAGATTATTAGACTATCGCAAGGAAAGCTACAATGTCCTCATAACACCTCCACTGTTAACTGTGAAAACGATTTAAGAAATCATGGCCACAAAAAAAAAAAAGTGCGCACAAAAATTGCAAAACATTCCATCAAAATAACTTTTATTTTTACCCACGTCCTCTACAGGGATCTGTATGTTTACCACTGTGTTACATCACCCTTCCATTTAATAAGATTAAGTAATTTGTTGGGAACAGAGGACACCAACTGTGGTAGTTCAGAAATTTTCCCCCACTCTTGTTTGATGTAACACTTCAGCTGTTTACCAGTTTCGGGTCTCTGTTGTTGTATTCTGCACTTCACAATGCACCAAATATTTTCAACAGGAGACAGGTTATAGCACCTGCACTCTCGTACTACGAAGTCACGTTGTTATACCACATGCAGTATGTAGCTTGGCACTGTCCTGCTAAAACAAGCAGGGACGTTCTTGAAAGACACCATTTAGATGGGAGCATATATTGCTCCCTAATCTTCAGCAATAAATGGTGCCTTCACAGATGTGCAAGTACCAATGCCATCGCAACTAAAACACCCCCAGATCATTATGGATGCCGGCTTTTGAACTTGGCGTCGGTAACAATTTGGATGGTTCTTTTCTTTTTTGGTCCGGAGAACGCGACACCTATTATTTCCAAAAACAAAGGTGGACTTGTCAGACCACATCTTTTGGCAAAGTGACGTGCCTCAACCAAACCTCACTCAAAAAAGGACTATTCCTTCCTAGAATGCTCCTTTTATACCAGATCACGACTGCTTAAGATGTTTTTGGAACACTTTACAATCAGCAGTTTCAGAATGAGCACATTTTTACAAAAAATAATGAAGATCAAAAAGGTAAAATATTAAGTATCTTGCATTTATAATTTTTAAATTTATATAAACAAAGTAAATTTACAAAATCACTGCTTTTTTTTTTGCAACTATTTACACAACTTTTTTTACAACTAGTTTTGTATATTTACACAAACACGTCTACTGATTATATGAGAGCACACACCTTGTGCAGCCTTTTGACAAGCCCTTCATTATACTCCTGACTGCCCTCGATCATGCCAGTCAACGGGTTGGAGAACCACTCCTTGAACTCACGGTGGGACTGGAAGACATGTGGCATGAGGAAGTGCATGAGTGACCACAGCTCCATCAGACTGTTCTGCAGGGGAGTACCAGTGAGCAGCAGACGCCGGTGACTGCAGGCAAGATAACAATCGCAGAGGGAAGAAGGGAAAGTTTTACTAATATTATTTCAGCACTACAGCAATAATTGCTTTACAATTCAAGCCTTTGGTCAGACACGGAAAGGAAGACATTGTTGAATACAAAAATAATTTCAAATCAAGGAGAATTTAAACTCAATTCTTGAAGCACCTGTTGAAGTTTAACAGACTCTGCCAGCGTTGGGACTTGAAGTTTTTGATGTTCTGAGCCTCATCCAGAATAAGGTACCTCCAAGATTTACGTCTGAAGGCCTGATGATCTTGTAAAACCAGCTTATATGAAGTGATGCACACATGGAAAGCATTGGGTTTGGTCCAGCCCTAACAAAAGAAAGCAGAAAAAAGTTACCACAAATAACACACAGACTAGTGTAGCTAAAAAAAATGAAATTTTGTGACAGTAACGCAGGTAACTGAAAGTTTAGGCTAACCTGTCTCTTGAGTTTACGCTCTTTCTGGCTGCCATAGTAAGTAAGGATTTTGAAGCCGGGGCACCAGCGCTTCAACTCCATCTCCCAGTTCAGCATCACACTAGTGGGCACTATGATCAGGTGAGGCCCCCAGTTACCTTTGGGAAATGCAAGATATAGTGTAAAATGTCAGCACTCCACTTAAGACAGACAGTAGACGTACTGGCACAGGAACTACAGGGACAAATCACACAGATCTCTTACCTTTTTCACAGGCCAGATGTGCCAATAAAGCAATAGTCTGAATTGTTTTACCAAGTCCCATTTCATCTGCCAAGATACCATTGAGCTTCTTCTCATACATGGTGACCAACCAGTCTAGTCCAATGTGCTGGTACTCACGCAGGTTGCCATGAAGTAAGAACGGAATAGGTGTTTTCACCTTTTATGGAAGGAAAGAAAAAATAAGCAAATCACAATTATTAATCCTTCACCACACCTAAACAACTGAAGAAAAAAAAAAAGAAGATCAAGAAAATCTTGCTAAAATGAAAACAAAAAACAAGTATTACAAAGCTGTCAGTGTCCTCTGGTAGTATAGCAAAAGCCCCTACCTTTGTTGTGGCCAGGGTGTATCCTTTAGGCTGAAGGCTCTCAGCAGTAGCAGCTATATGGCTGATCTCCTTTTTAGGACGTGGAGACGTGGATACAGAGGGGCTGTGATCTCCCTCCCGCAGTAATATCTCCATTCCTTCTCCTCCATCATCTTCCTCTTCATCTTCATCACTTTCCTCTGCTTCAGCTTCCTCCTCCTCATCACTATCTTCAGCTGCAGCTGAATCTGAATGTTACATAAACAAATAAAAATGATGCACACATCAAGAAAAAGTACATTTTAAAATTATTTCAGTAAAGCATTACATCAGCCAGCTCTAACATTTTAATTTAATCGATTTGAAAATGCACATATCTGTATCACCACTCAAGTAATTATAGTAAATAAACTACCACTCAAGAGTAGGGATGTAAATGATCAACCATTTAATTGTTAACGAACAAACAATCGTTTGACCAATGCTATTGGTAAAAACAAACCAAAAAATGACTTTAGTTCCAATTAACAATTTATAGTTCAACAGGCAAGCTTATCATTCGAGTTAAGTAAAGTTTTAAAACTATTCATGAGGAAGCAATAAAAATAAGTAATAAGTTCTACTACACTAGCCGATTATAAAGCAAGCAGCTAAAAATAATGTGAGGACACTTTTCAAGAGGATGAAAACTACAATGATGTATCTGCAAGTGATAAGCCTTTTTTGTATGATGCATTGTGGTGTGAGGAAACTGCTCATGGTTGTACAAAATTATAAAGAAAAACGTGATGGATGGCGACTGCATCTGAGAGCTACTGAGGTACAAAGCTAGCATTTATCTTTGGTCATGGAATTTATGATTGTTTTGACACTCGTAATGAGTAATAAATATAACTTTGGAATACAGAACGTTCTGTGTGTCTATCCTTATATATTCTAGTCATTTTGTCAACTTTTAAGTCTTTGGTCATCTAATCATATTAAAGTTGTCAGCCAGCCGGATTAAACAAAATCAGGTCCTTATGTAGAGTATGTTTTGAACAGTTGCTGGCCATTTACTTCCCTCATAAAATGTACTTAAGTGCACATAAGTGTGTGTATACTAAGTATTTCACAGCGGCTTCAAAAATGACTCAATCAGGTTTCAGAACTGGAACTAGAAGTTTTATAAATTATATTTTTATGGCTTGCCATTGATTTTAGGCTTGCTGGTTAATGATTAATCACCAGGTAATGACAGCTGGTCATCGGTTAAAAGAATGTGCTACTCAAGAGATTTTCTTTTATAAATCGGTGAATCTTGGCACCAGACTCAACTACCTGAGGAGGTGCCACTGTCGTCCCTACTGTCATCGCCTTCAGTCTCCTCTTCTTCCTCCTCTTCAGTACCCTCGGACTCCTCTGAAGAATCTGGTGATGCTGAGGGCTCTTCAAAGTCAGATGCATATGCCCCTCTGTACTTCTCCAATAGTTCCTCTATACTCATCTCACCTGAAGGCCAAGGGTACAAAATATATGCAAAAGGAAAAAAAACTGATCTTAAATGGAAGTGAATACAAATATACATCATCTTTTTACAAGCTGCTGAATAAATCTGGAGATATAAATTGTCAAAGGTGTAACAGATAAAGACTGTTTTTTTCATATTTTCATCTTTGATGAAAGACTGGCTGGGAGAAAACTTTTGAACAGTTGCACTAAAATTAACAAGAAGAAAAATGCTGTTCAGTGAGCTGCATGTAACTACTCTGAATAATTTATCATTCTTAAAGCTTTTTCAACATACCAGCCTTCTTGCATGCAACTTTAAAGCTTGTGCATTTTACCTAAAACAAAAGAAAAAGAAACTCTGGTTACCCTCTTTCGCCAAGTCATCAAGCTCCTCTGCATGATCTCCATCTCCCTCAATTCTTTCCTGGGCTTCAATGGTGTCCTCGACATCTTCCGCTTTGGAGCAGAGAGATCAATTAACACCAATATCCAAAAATCCCTTCTTTGAAAGGAAAATTTAAGAATGAAATGTTCAGACTGAAAAGAGATGCATCTGTATCATAGTTTGATAAATGAATCTATGTGAAAATTTCCAACAACTTACCATCTTCCTCATTAGCTGAAAACTCTTTGTCCTCATCCTCAACTGCAGAGGAAGAATCGTCTGAAGCTTCATCCTCTGAAGCAGAGTGCTGTGAGACAAATATATACGTTTTAGAGTGAGCAAATCCTGACACTGACAAAGAAGCTAAAGAGTAGCGATGGCAATAGGATGGAGAGTGTTGATTGGTGTGAAGAGAGTACCTGGGGGAGAGTGAGGGTGCTGAGCAGCTGGTCCAAGGGAAGCGCACCCTCTTGCCTCAGCAGCTCTATCTCCCTTCTCTGTGTCTCTGCATCATTCCCTTCTTGCTGCTCCTCCACCTCAATTGTCTCTTCATCATCCTCCTCCTCACATGGAGGCTCAAAGTCTCTATCTGCAAAGGAAAAAAGAGAAAAAATAGATTAAGGTCCTACAACAAACAAATGTCTTGTATGCCAACTGTAGTATACTTGCCATTGTACATTTCTTTTTCTCCATGGGATTATTTTGTTGCTAAACAATGATTTGCATAATACTGGCCTGAAAAGCGTTAAGTAATAGAACTTAATTTAAAAATAGGGATTTTTCAAAGTTTCTGCATAACAATCAGTAAAATGTACAACCCCAATTCCAAAAAAGTTGGGACATTGTGTAAAATCAATATAAACGTAAATAAAACAGAATGCAATGATTCGCAAATCTCATAGACTCATATTTTATTCACGGTAGAACATACAACACATATCGGATATTGAAAGTGAGACGCTTTACTATTTCATGAAAAATATCAACTCATTTAGAACTTAATGGCAGCAATGCATCTCAAAAGAGTTGGGACAGGGCCATGTCTACCATTGTGTAGCATCCCCTCTTCTTTTATTAACAGTCTGTAAATGTCTGAGAAGTGAGGAGGCCAACTGCTGGAGTTTTGGGAGAGGAATGTTGTCCCATTCTTGTCTGATGTAGGATTCGAGCTGCTCAACAGTTAAGGGTCTTCTTAGCCTGTTTTTTCGTTTCATGATGCACCAAATTAATTCTACTGCTGAAAGGTCTGGACTGCAGGCAAGTCTGTTCAGCACCAGGACTCTTCTTCTGCAAAGCCATGCTGTTGTGATGGATGCAGTAAGTAGTTTAGCATTGTCTTGCTGAAATATGTAAGGCCTTCCCTGAAAGAGACGTTGTCTGGATGGGAGCATGTGTTGTTCTAAGACTTCTATATACTGATAACAAGCTGGATGGTCCCTCTCCTCGAGTCCACTGCGAATCTCTGAAATTGTTCCACAATTTTAAGATGCAGTTTTTCGCAGATTGGTGAACCTCTGCCCATATTTGCTTTTGCGAGACTCTGCCTGTCTAAAATGCTCTTTTTATACCCAGTCATGTGAGTTAGTTGCAAATTGCTCCTCTAGCTGTTTTTTTATTAGTACCACTTTTCCAGTCTTTTGTTGCCCCTGTCCCAACTTTTTTGAGATGTGTTGCTGCCATCAAGTTGGTTAACATTTTTCATGAAATGGTAAAATGTCTCACTTTCGACATCTGATGTGCTCTATGTTCTATTGTGAATAAAATACGGGTTTATGAGATTTGCAAATCATTGCATCGGTTTTATTTACATTTATTTACATTTGACACAGCGTCCCAATTTTTTTGGAATTGGGGTTGTAAATAAAGTCATTCAGAGATGTCTGATGTGAAATTTTGGAAAAAAGTCAAAATAGTCAGCACAGAAAGTCAGAACTGTTCACAGTGGTGGTGATAGGAACCAGACATCCAAAGAGTTTAATGCCTCTAAAGCTGCCTCACACAACATTATTACATGAAAATGATTACAAATATGCTGCCTGAAGACTGAAATATTGGTTTGATTATTTTTTCACATTTGCCATTATTTTATCATTATCAACATTACATGTAAGAAGGACACGATTAGGTTCACTGGTTGTTTTGGATAGTAACCAAAATAGCTATATTTGTGTTGCAGACATTGTGATCAATAATTCCTATCACCACCATTGTAAAGAAATCGGTGAGATTCTCTACACATTATTTAATTTTAGAATTCCTCTTTAATTTGTACAGCACTTGTAATGGTTCTGAATTCACACAAAATTTTCAGTGCAGGTACATTTTCTCACCATCCTCATCCGTAGGATTCAGTTGAGAGTAATGGGGAGGAACACTGGTACTGACAGGTGCGGCTTGCAAAGACTGACTGAGCAGGTCTGAATAGCGCTCTGTCTGGCCAACAATGAAGTCCAACTGGAGATCTAAGGCCTTCTTGCGCTTCTCTTCCAAACGGGACTGCTGTTTATACTGCACTACCTGTGTGCAGGAAACAGAACTCAAACATATAAAACCAAAGACAAAAAACACATCGTTTATTTTAAATTGCAAACAAAACTTGAACTGTTTAACTTGCTCCATCACACACTTGCTCAAAACTTTAGCCACTGGACAATGTAAATAATGTTGATCATTTGCTAGCAATAAAAAAGCCCACCATAACAGAAATTATTACAGCACAGTAAACAAATGCATCACCTTCTCAACACTGCTCCAGAAAGCGCGGACCTCCTTTGCAATGGACGCAGCAACTCTCCTCAGTTTGGCCTGTTCTTCACGCTTTGCTCGCTCTTCTTTCTGTCTTAGCTCCTCATGGTGTCGCATGACCATCCGCACCACCTGCAACGACATGCAATTTTTTTTAGAATGGAATCTCCAAATTTTGCATCATGTTGCAAAGCTGCTATAGTACATACTTAGAAAAGAGATGATTCTTGAAATATTAATATCAATTCAAAGCATACTTTTCTGGCCACGCCTCTCTTCCACCGTCTCTCCTGTGCAAAATCAGCAGAAAGCCACTGCATCTCCTCACAGAGGTAATCCCAGTGCACCTTAGGCCGGACTGGCTCTGTCACACGAGACAACCGTTTTAGGGACCAGAATCCTTCTCGTTTCAGAGCAAGTGTCCGATGCTCAATCTCTGCTTCCTGTTAGAAACACAAAATACATATTAATCAGTGTTGTTCAACCCTGTACAGACCCATGTACCTTGTAAAGCAATGCCTAACCCTTTGGTTTGGTTTGGAAGTTTGGTTACCTTGGCCTACACAATACAGACAAAATACCATGCCACATTGACAGTGCTATGTGTAGCAACTGAGATATGCCTTGCAATACTGAAATAAACACAAATACATTAGTGAACTCTTGATTTGACACATTTAACCATTACCCTTTTGCCCTACACAATGATTTGAGTTTGTTGGATCATGTGCCTTCACCCTAAGAACATCTGTGACTGGTCACAATGTTTACAGCACACAACAGAACATTTAGTGACTGGTTATAGGTAGGCCCGTCACAATCATCTGATCACAATTTTTTTGAGCTGATCACAATTATTTTCCACAATTGTTACTATACATTTAATTGATAACATGTTGACATTGCATCAAACAGAATGGAAGTGCATTTTAATTCATTGATTTGAGACAAATTCATGTAAACAAAAGAAAACAGCAAACATTAAGACACGTCATTGGTCATTCAAAGCAAAAGTTCACCTTCTCACTTGATGCTATAACATGTCCGGGCAGCAGAGAATAAATGTTTGTTTATCTGAGGTTGAGCTATGTCTGTCTTGAGCTGGGAGCCAAGCAACATAGCTATTCAGCTAATATGGCCACTTCAAACTTGTATTTTAATAATTCCATATAATAACCCTGTTAATCAGAATTAGTTACATTACAATTAATCATCAACTAAAGTATCTTGACTGGGACAGAGGATTCATTGGCATAATGTAAACTTTCGCAACATCAGGATTAGGCAGATCACGCAACGATTTAAAATGCAGCAGCAAAGCAATCAAGAAAATAAATACTTCACTCACGTGCTTGGCCAACTCTGCCATGTCAGTGTGCTTCTCTGAGCGAGGCCGCTGGGCAAGTGTTTGATCTGACTGAGAGGCTCCGCCAGAGTTATGGGAAGAAGGCGTTTGTTTGCCATGAGAGCTACAAAAAGGTCCAGCCCTGTCTGAATGAAGTTGGGTCCAGTCACCTGATGATGATGCAGGAGGTGGAGATGGTGTACGAGATGTGGAGGGAGTAGAACCTGCTGTGGCTCTGCCAGCTATCCACTGACGAACCTGGGAAAAGAACAGGAAATACACAATAAGTAAAAATATATACACATGATAAAAATAAAATGCATGTGTATATATGTACATTTGTAAACTGGGAGAAAGACCAAGAACACAGAACGAAACAAGAGAGCGAAGTTTCTCATGAAGACAGCTGGAGTGAATCTACACAAACAGGTGACCGCTGTAGTGAAAAGAACATTAAAAAAATAATAATAAAACCTTGTTATTTCCCCACATACTTTATGCGTGAAACATGCGATTGTGAGTGGAACTAAACTCTTCTGTAAGCTTTACAATAGCCTTCAGTCAGGTTAGAATTAGCAGAGGAAGGGTCAGCTTGCAAGTTCAGACTGACAGTCTAAGAACGAGAGATGCCGGGAGAAGATTCTGACACCTCTTACCTTTGATAAAAAGGCCTGTCTGTCTGTCCTGCTCTGTCCACGCTGCAAAACACACATGGCTCAACATGCAGCCAACTAGTGCACCAGAATCAGATGATGGCATTCACAAAGCGATGAATAGTGCATATAAGCACGAATCGACAGTCCAAACACCGCTGGTTAACAGACGGCTGATAGATGGAGTGCTCTGCACTTACAGGTGTTGAATTATTTTTGTCAGTCTTTAGTCTATCATCCTAACACTAATTATCCTAGCTAGCACTCTGAAACAAACAGATAAAAGCAAAGACAATATGCAAGCAATATAGGCTACAGGTCATGCTTTGTATTATAATGACTGAAGTATGAATTTACAGCAACAGTTGACTCAGACAGTGTTTTCCTTACCTTGTTTTGTGCTGAACTGGGCATAACTATGCTGTCATCTGTCTGGGCTTCCATAGAACTGTCTGCCTCTCCATCACTGCTCTCTCCTATAGAAGCATCAAGTTGCCCTGGTGTGTTGTGCTGAGCATCTTTTGTTTCTGCCAAATGCTGAACTGGTGAGTGCTGTTCCTCCACTTCCAACTCACCCCCCAACGACATGGAATCTTGGCATGGCTGGTTGGCAGGAGATTGTTTAGACTGATTCCGCTCAGTGATGGCACTGCACACGCTGCTCCATGCACTGCCTGAAGATGGAGGCAGGACAAGCGAGTTATGGGTCTGAGCTTGGGTAGACGAAGCAGACTTTGAGAGAGGCTCACATTGGGGAATCTGGTCTTCGAGTCCTAGGGAATACGACGATTCAGTTAAGGCCTCTTTTTTAAACTCATCCTTGGAGAATAAACCAGTAATATTGAGGGGAGCATTTGGGGCAGAAAAGCAGGAAGGTGCCAGGGCCTCCTTTTCAGATGGACCAGCTGTACCTTCATGCACAGCCGAGTCATTTTCAAAAAGGCACTCTACAGAGACAGAGTCATCACTGGGGGTGCCAGACTGGACATGTGGGTCCTGGATTCTGGAAATCTTAGCTAATATAGAAGGAGGATGTTTAAGGAGAGGAGTCTCACCTCTCTTCAAAATGAGCAGCTTTGGATCAATAACACCAGATGGAAGTGAAATACGGGACACATCTGGTTTTCTTTCGGTCAACTTGACTTCTTCCTCTTGCACAGCGGAAGTCGTATTGATTAAGTTAGGATCGGACATAGTAAAAGTGCTCTCAACTGTGGAGCAGACGGCGGGCTTTGGAACCATATTTTGCATGCAACTTGCATGAGACATTTCTCTTTGAGTGGAGGACGCAGCAGTTAATGTCTCCGTAGGAGTTACAGTTGTTGGACAAGATGAAGCATTTTGTGAAGCAAAAACACTCTGGGAATGAGAGGACCAAGTACCAAGCTTCCCTATAAATGTTTCTGTTAAAGGTTCAAGAGAATCTTTATTTGCAGAGTCTTCCTCTCCTTTTTCTGGCAGCAGCAGCTTAACATCTTCATGAATAGTGTCTGAGGGGAAACAGGGCACCGTGCACTCATAGACAGCAACAGATGACTGAGATTCAGGACAATGCACCATGGCTTCTGTGCTAACGTCTATCATGTCAGCATCCTCGGTGCTAGCACACTGCCCATCCATCAGAGGAGAAGACTCACTCACAACTAACCATGTGTCCTCCATACCTGGCTGCATTAGAATACCTACATCAATGAAATTTTTCACCTCAACAGTGCTTAGTCCAGATAACACCTCTGAACCCTCAGTCTGCTTGTCATCCACATTTATACCACCTGGCACCGAAAAGCCATCATTAACACATATTATCTGTGAGAGCTTACGATCCGTTGGAATGGATTCTTGTCCTTGCTGGATCAAACAGTCATTACTGGTTTCAGAGAGACATGGCTGATCTGAGTCTGGTCCCTCTGAAGGTGTACATCTGTCTGTGTGGGAGAGACTGCTCCCGTCGGATTGGCGATCTGGGTAGAGAGTCACTTGTATGCTGTTGGCACAGTCATTTTGTTTAACAACCACATCTGTAGGGCCACAAACCACTACATGAGACCCTTCAGTCACTTTGGGGGCCTGAACATTGTGAGTGCATGTCACATCCCCCGGCACCTTTGGTTCTTCAACAGAAATATCATAAAGTACTTCCGTAACAGCCACGCTGCCAAACAGACCTCCATCTAAAGATGGAGTCTTATTCTCCTGCTCCCCACTCGCACTAGTATCATTCCCCATTAAAACAGGTTTGGGGGCTCCACTGCAATTCACAAGGTCTGGGCTCAGCTGGTTCTCTTTTGTAGCCTGTGCATTTCCAGGAGGCTTGGAGGGAACAGGTGTTTTGTGAGGGAAGGTAGCATTAGGGATAGCTGTTCTTTGTGCAACAGAGGCCAAGTCAGTCTCCACTGAAGCAGGGGGAGGCTGTTGGAGACATTTAGGGAGGTATCCATCACCCTCATCAGTGTCATTTGGAGTGCCATCTCCATTGTCTGTGGGAACAGGCAACTTAGACAGAGATTTTTCTTGCTTTGCAGGCAAGCCTCCTGCATTTGGGTGAGATCCACTAAATGCTTGCCCCTCTTTCTCAGCTGGTTTTGTACCTGAAGAAATGCTCTCCTGCTTTGTGATTTCATCCATGGTATTCTTGGTATTATTAGGCTCACTGGATGTTTCTTTTCTAGCTGTGGTGATTGTTGCTGTAAGTGGAGTATTCTGGCACTGCTCCGAATCTCCAGGTCGCTTATGGTCTCTGTCTGTCGCTTTATCTGCAGTAGAGACTGTTGATAGAGAGATTTGGGTGCTCTCTCCAGCTGTGCGCTGAGCTCCAGACAATTGCTCCTGACCAGTCTTTGACTTGAGTCCCAGATATGCTTTCTCAGGAGCCAGTCGTCCCTTTTCCATCTCAACAGGAGGAGCGGCATCCCCTGTAACGTCTGTGCTAGGAGTCCAGTCTTGGCAGTGGCCCATGCCAGTGCTCTCTGCCATGTCTGTCTCCCTGTGTGCAAGGCTTGTTTTCTCAGTATTACACCCGTAATGTAAATCCTGCTCTTTTTTAATCCGGTCTGTCTCACAAACTGAAAGTCCGTGTGAGAGATTCTGTATGTCTCCAACAGCAGCTGACACCAGTTGTCTTTGGACAGCCTCAGTATCGAAATCCAAGGTTGGGTAGTCCTCAGTCTCCTTGGTGTTGCAGTTTTGCCAAGCCACTGTGGTGCTCTGCTCTTTACTTGCGGCCTCTGTGTCTGCTTTCTGCTGCTCTGACTCAGTGGCAGGGCCGACCAGTGGTGGTGGTAGGAGGGCAGCTGCGACCGGCTGCAGGGCATGCTGGGGTGGCCCGGCCACATTCTGCGTAGCCGCAGGGATGCCACCCAGCACAGCCACAGCCGGAGGGGTGCGCTGCTGCACCACCTCCTCCCCAAGTCTCCCTTCTTCTGGACTGCCTCTGCTACACACTGCACCTGAAAGAAAGGAGAGAGATAAACTAACCTTCCCAAGGTGTCTGTGTTATCATACACCAAATGGACAGTTCAGCAAAATTTCTTTAAAAACAAGAACTATAATAGCAATAATAATAATAATAATAATAACAACAACATTGCACAAAATAATTTGACAGAAATTTTATAGTCAGTCCTAACAATGTCAAAGTCTAATAGTTTAGATACCAACTAATAACCTGTATGTGGTGTAGGACCAGCCTCTTCCGTACTTTCCACTTCCAGGATGCTGAGATCAAGAATACCACTGCATCTAAGCCACAAAAGATTACAAGAAGTGAAACTGAATAATCTGAAGGGGACACGTTATACTATACTAAAACAAAGAGTCAGGTAACAAGTGATAAACGCAAGAAAAAAAAGAAAAAAAAAAAATCACACAAACTCAAAGGTTAGTTATGTTGAAGCATGATTTGTGTTGCCAACTTCCTCAAAACTTTCCTACATGTATTTTCGATGATGTGTCAGAGGCTCAACAGGGCACGGTATGATAATTTCGCACACTACATAAGGACATGCTGTAAAAGATTATTTTGGTGATATAGCGGCAGAAAGGTGCACAAAAAGTGCACCATATTAGCGGTTCTCATGTTAACTATGTGTAATACACAGTACATGAGCAATGTGTATTATACATAAAGCAATTAGCTAACTCTGAGACAAAACTAAATAACCTGTACGCAAACCGTTTAAAGAATTTCTCATTATGTAGCCGGCAGGCTAAGTCACAGGCTCACCTCAGCGCTCACTGAAGCTAGTTAACTGTTTGGCCTAATTACCCACCTAATTAGCGATTTGGCTAAGAGGAGAGGTTAGTTTATCACAAACAAAAATTTCGGATTGTTCTCGTATTAAAACAGACATATCGGGCAGGGGATTCATCGCTCATTTCCTATAACGTTGACTATCGGCTGTAACTTCAGTGAGCGGCGGCGGCAGTCTCTCTCTCTCTTTTGAGGCGGGCTGCAGTGGACTCGGGCCTTAACACAGTCACTCAGCACAGAGAGACGGACAGCCCGGGATCATTTTTGGGCTCACAACAAGACCATCAGCCAGCATTTAGCCGTAAGAAGTTAAGGCCTTTTGTACTGAAGTGTTTAGTGCTTCGTGAAGAGAAAACTTAAAGCTAGCTAGTTAGCTAAGCTAATGCGGTGTCCAGCTAGCGTGCTCACTCGCGGTTTCAAGCTTACAAGTTAATCATGTAAAACAACGACCTGGACAGACCCGTGCGGTTCACACAGGTGTGGAGTTTTCTAAGCACAGTAACTGAACAAAACATAAAAGTAAGAAAGTCTTCATTCTCTCAGATCCCGCTAAGTTAGCTAGGTTACCTAGCTAATGTTAGCTCGGGGGGGGGAGGAGAGGACAACCAAGTGACGTCACTACGCGGGGTCATATGTGTATGACCAAAAGATGACAGTCAACAAATCCTGCAGTAGGTTTTATTTTTTTTTCTTTTTCGTTCAACTGGTAAACTCGAAACAACGTTATATCAGAATATTTAAGGATATAAGACACTGGAATAGTATTTGCAGTTATGAGACCAAATGCGTTCATTATGGCAGGATTATCAGCGTCTGCAAGTTACTTATGAATATAAATCACTTATTAACAAATAAAATGTTGAATGAGGACACTGTTAAATTACACATGACATCGCAGTTTTACAACATGAAAAACAGGTAGCTGGCTGGTTAAGGTTAACCGACTACCTAGGTAGCATTTCAAGTTTACAGAATTTAAACTACAATCTGATCGAAGTGACTGACGGTAAACGTTTTTGGTGAAGTGAGACAGCACTGGTCTTCTTAGAGAGCGCCTAAGCTGATAAATATGCCTGCGCTGCCCTTTACCTCGCCACATAAAGCCATCCTAATCAAACGGCCTTCCAGATCAGTATGTTTCTCTGTAAGGCTGTATGTTTATCAACTGAATCCATGAGAGAGTCAACTTATCCCGCCATGTCAAAGTCCCCCCGCCGCCTCTAAACACCCCCCTCCCCTCATACTTCCCCCTGTCTCCCCCCTCCTCTCACCGCCGCCATCTTAAGTTCCCACCTACCTGAAAATTTCGAGCACTTTTCTTTTACTAAATTCTCGCTGAAGGAGTCGCCATCCGCCTCAAATCGCACTCAATCCGTGACGGGGCTGTTCCAAACTATCTCTCGGTACCCAACGAGGTACTGGCAGGTTCGTGAGATCAAGTTAAAGAGCGGTCCAAGAGAGACTGGGTTCGGATCGCTGAATGGAGCGGTTGCGGGGAGGAGACTTTCGACGCAGCGAAATGGAGGAACGAGAGACTCAACGAGATCCGAGCGCGACCGAAATCTCGCGAGACTTGAATCGACGCGCTGTAGTGCCGCATATGAGAAACAGATTCGTGCTGTTTTTCGCAGTTGTGCTCCGGTGCTGTGTAGTTCTGACATTAACAGTGTTAATGTCGTGGGCGCAGCGTTATCAATGGCCTTTCCCCTCTTTTAAATTTTAAGATTTTGCTTTATTACAGGGCCTGAAGGCTGGGTAAACCTGCGAGAGCAGGCTAAGTAACGTTAACTTGTGAGGAAGCCAGATTATAACACAATCTGAAAGATCGCTTAAGTAGATTTTATAATTACTTAGAGATTTTATCATTTCCATCCTCTTTTGTGTTTTATCATGTCAATTAGTTGAGAAGTTTATGTAATTTTCACGTGTCATTGTCGACTGTCATTTTTTATTTTGTCTTTATTTTAACCTTTAATTTAACCAGGCAAGTCACTAGGAACACATTCTTGCTTGCAGAGGCGACCTAAAGAAACTCTTGACACGGACAGTTGGGAGATGTGTGTAAATAAGATGTAAAGTCTCTGAACTACATGTGAAAACTGAATGTTATAAATCTTTAACATTGCTTTAGTTGCAGTAATGAAGGCTACAACAGAAGACCAGCGATTTGGCTGACCTGATTTAGCTTTAAAAAGTGACGGGCCTTGTTATGTAGCCCAGTGGTCACCAGTCCAGGTCTCACCCATCATGTTCTTCAGAAGGCACTGTTTAGCTGAATCAGACACTGGGTAGATCTGGACTGAGCTATAGTGAACATTTTCAATGTCCAGTCTTCACTCTCAGACTAAGCTCAACCCGTATCCAAAAACAAGCCCGGGGAGGCTTTGAGGACAGGGGCGTAGCTAGAATTTTTAGAACGAGGGGTCCAGGTAAGACCCAGAGATTATATAGGGGTGGCGCACTGCTAAGAAAATATAGAAATGAATAAAGTAGCGCTGACGTATTGAAAGGACGCATGCATTGATGCATTCCTTTTCCCTGAACATAACTAGATCTGTCCATTTCCATCCATAGGGAAATAGTGTGTTTGAATCAAGTAAATTCAATGCATCACTTTTTCAGGGAAAGAAAAAAACATTTCATATAAAGAGGCCATAAAAGTTCTTAAGGTTGCATTCATGACAGATTTATACATGAATCCAATGATTAGGAAACTAGTCAGACAGCTCTGTATAAGGTAACATAAATGTATAAAGAAATTAGCATGATAAATTATAACTAATTTTTGAGTTACTCATCTGCCCATCAGATATCCTACTTTATAAGGTGGCTCACACTCAGCACTGCTGAAGGGACCCAGTACACAGTCACTCGCCTGTTTACTGAGCAAACCGGCCTGTCACAGCAAGATATGCTAATTGTTAAATGCAGTGTCATCAGAGTCTCATAACTGATTGGTAACTACCCAGCATAACTGATGCTTTATTAATGATGGCTGACTGTCTCACATTCCTTAACTGGTGACCAGAGAGGTGGCCATGCTTCAATCCTGGCCACCCTTTGGTTATGTGTCTGTTTAGGGATAATAAACCCTGCTAGATCCATTTTCAAGCATTTTAATTAATACAACTATAAACAGGTTTCATATGTACAATATAAATCTAAGGGAATCACTTATTTTAACAAAATAGGTATACAATGAAGCAATACACCAACACACATGTAAATAACCAACGATTTGTTTAATAATTAATCTTTGTTGCTTTCTTTTCAAGGGGAACATATTTAAAAGGTATAAAATTGTTTTTGCTCAAATAATTAAACCAGAATGTCCTGTTCTCATATCGAGTCCCTTCAATCCTGCTGTTTGTTTGCACGTACAAAGCACTCCATTTGTCCAGTGCCCCACACCTGCCTGACGTGTGTCTTTTGTGGAAGATGTTGTCCACATGGGAACTTTCATAGCTCAACTCGATCTTTTACCATTCATAAATATATTCAGCAACCAGCAACATAGGGGACAGGCTTGGTAATGGTTACAATCCCAGTTCAGTGGCATTTTGTATCCCCACTTTCTTGTAGCAGTTGTACTGTGCCATTTCCTGGATCAAAATAGAAAGTTGTTCTAACAAGGGAGTGCAACTGGTGAGACCTGAAACAATGACATTATGACAAACAGTGAATATGTTTATTATATAAGGTAATTAATGTTAACAATAATTACAAAAGCAATATCACTATTCTACTGTATTCTGTCCCAGCTCATGTATCAGAGTGTAGGAGAATGAGATTTTTTTCCTTTTAAATTTTAAAATATTATCAAACAAGATGTACAGTTAATAATAGTTTTTAAAGATTAAAATAAAATAAATCTGCAGACGTTCTTTGTAACGTTCATGGAAGTTGTGCCTCTGATTGCTGTGGACTAATTAAGAACAGGAAGCTGAAGATGTGTTTCTTTAAGTTCATTTTACAACAGTGCTTTTTTTCTTCTCTCTAGTTACAGACAGAGCACACACTAGACAATCTGAGAAGCACTACTTCAGCCATTGTTCAACTTTTTTCACTTCTTCATATGCAGATCTCAATCTCTACAGCAGGCTTTTTACAGCCACGAGTTCATCGAGGGAAACAGATATGTCAACCGATGCGTTAAAATGCAAACATTATCTCTGAATACAATTCTGGATCCATCGGCCTGGAGAACAGCCCTGCAAGGCTTGTATGTATATCTCTTCATATGACAGGACAAAGCCTTTAGTCTCTGAACATCCACAGGCCTCTTTGAGAAACAAAATCCTAAATATAAATCAAAAGCACAGGAGGGGAGTGGGGAGAAAGAGTACCTTAAATTGCACCAATATAACCACAGTGGATAAATATACTGAGCAGCCCTGTGAAGTCTCTCTGCCCTCCACTCGGGTCATCAGAACACTCATGTACGATCATTTTAGCTTCAGCAGGTTGGGCTCCTGCATGTCCTTCCATTAGTAGGAAGAGCAGTTCAAGAGCAGTAAATTCCTTAACTGCATCAGTCTCACCTAGTACTATCTGGACTCGCCGTCCTTGTGTGTGCTGAACAGGGCCAAATCTCCGGCCCCACCAAGTCTGGAACTACGAGGCGGAGTGGAGGGCCTAGTCGCAGACGGAATGAGCGGAGGGGGTGCACCAACTGATAAGGGCCCTACTAGACTGGGCGTCTTAGCGAGAATTCCATTTGGAATATGTGGATGCAAGGGGGCCAAGCGAGAATAGATTGGGTGATGCGGTGAAGGTGCGGAAGCTCCAGCAGGATGGAGCTGAGGGTGAGACAGTAAACCTGCATGCAGCTGCTCTAGGTGGGCTGCAGATGGGCTGGGCAAATGAGGCGGAGCAAGGTGTGGATGCATCCCAAAGTAGCGCACCCTCTCAAAGTCCTCTCGCAGGATCTGGGCACGCTGCTCCTCATCCAGCAACCCACCACCAGGAGCACCAACCTGAGGTGGGCGGTCAAAAGGATGAGACATCAGTCCAAATTCTGGTCGGGCCGCTGAGGATGAAGCAGAAGAAGTGGAGGTAGGTGCTGGTGGATGATGTGGGCCAGCTGCCACTGCTGCCGCTACTGCTGCTGCTCTCTCTGCCTCTAGGAATCGTGCGTGCGGATGCTGAAACAGGCGGGAGAAGTGTGGGTCAGAGCGCAGTGCGAGATGGGGATCCGGCTGCAGAGCCAAGACGCTCTCTCTACGCTGCTGCTGTTGGGCGGCAAGATCCCTCCAAGTATCCCAGGGGAAGCTGTGAGGAGGCTGAGAGTGGCCTTGGGGTGGTGTATGTGGATGGACTGAAAATCGATCCCCAGGAGCTCCTACAACCAGTCCGGCCGAGCTGCCAACTCCACCTATTAAAGCCTCGATACGAGTGCGATCCAAGAGAGAGAGATGATGGTGGGCAGGGTGGTGGGTAGGGTGGTGGGTAGGGTGGTGTGTAGGGTGGTGGGTAGGGTGCGGGGTAGGGGGGGGAAGAGGCACTCCAGCTGTGGGAGTCAATGAGAGGGTTGAAGAAGGGGTTGAAGGGTGGTGAGTATGGCGACTGTTGGGCCGCTCAAAGCTATTAGATATGGGTGGGTGTTGTAGAGAGATGGGCACTTGTTCAGGCTCTTCTTTTCTCTCCTCTTTCACCTTCACTGGGGGATGAGGCAGCCCAGGAGGGAGACCAGTGGGCGGCTTAGAAACTGGAGTGGTTGTCCGATCTGGCTTCTTGACTGGAAGAGAACTAACAGAGGAGGAGGAAGAGGCTGGACCGCTGCTCTCCCTTTGGGATGGATGGGAGGGCTCGGAGTTCAGAGCATGTGCTTGTCTGGGAAATAGGTCCAGAGGGGAGGGTGCTGAGGGGGCATTTGGAGGAGGGGTCGCAAGAACAGACGATGTGGACGAACGAGGTCTGTCTGGTGCTGAGGAAGTCGATGCTTGTGCCCTGGAGGCTGAAACTGAATGGTGTCTCTTGTCTGGCTCTCTTTCCCTTTCACGTTCCCTTTCACGATCCCGCTCCCGTTCCCGTTCTCTGCTTTGTCCATCTGACTGTCCAGCACCTCCACTCAGGGGGCCCAGGCCATTCATGTGGGAACTGGGGGTGCTGCTGCGGTGCTTGAGGGATGGGGCACTGGGAGACATTCGCACAGGTGGACGACCATACATTAGGTTGTCTCTGTCAGAGATGAAGTGAAAAGCAGTTAGTAGGTATGAAAGCATGTGTATATAATACAGATATGCATAAACTTACATCTTGATACAATTTACATGCTTAAAACACAAGAAGGGATTCTTTGCAGTTGTGGCATACCTGTCCTTTTCATCTTTTATGTGAGTCAGCTCTCTTCTCTCCATGTCTTTCCCTCTATCTCTCTCATCCCTTTTCTCTAGTCCTTTGGCCCAAGAGGGCCCTGAGGGGAAAGACGGAGGGGCAACATGCAGGCGATTCCATGGTTCATGCGGGTTACCCAATCCTCCTACTGCACTTGCAGAAGATTCTGCCTTATGGCCAAAAACAGAACTAGCAGCTAAAACAGACAGAATAGATAAAATAGGTCAATACATATGATCAACAGAAACTGAAAGTAACAAAGCAAGTTGTGTTTCCATAATCAAATTAACATTTTGACTCACTCAGTGAGGGGCTACCAAGTCCTCCGAAGGCACCAGAGCCCAGGGCTCCCAGGGGTGGGAAGGGTGGGGAGCGGCCATATGGATCTGTGACACACAGACAGAATATCAGCACTGTGAGACTGACGCCAATCACACAGCTCCTGTGCACAAACTGTGCATTAATAAAAATTAAATCATGAGGGGCCCATTTAGATTATGTTTGCTTCAATACGTGTTCTTGCACCCCCTTTTATGTCTGATGCCACTCATCAACTTTAAGAACATGACCACTCTTCCAGTATTATTATATTTTGAAAGCCAGGCTAGGCTACAGCTCAGTGGTCCAATCTCTTACCCAGGTGTGTTGCTGGGGTGAGGAAAGAAGAGTGGGGCGTTGATGGAGAGATGAATGGAGTGGAGGATGGATTGACTCCACCTAAGAAGACACAGGGGTCAACTCAAATACTGATTTAACACCCTTTCATGGAGTACTATAGGCTCCATTTCCGCTTTATGTTCTCTCCCAACCTTTTAGTGTCACATGGGTTACCTCAGCCATTTCAATAACTCTTAGCTTTTATTTGGTTAATTGCTTTTTGTCATAACTGATAACACATTAAGGGATTTACGTAAACATCTCTTCATGTACACATATAAGATACATGCCCGCATGTGAGTAAACAGGTCATTTCTGCAGCAGTACAACTGTATAAGAGAAAAAAACATGTACCAGAAGCTGCAAAGAGGCTGCCTGGTCTGGCAAGTTCATGAGTTGGAGGCAGAGAACCCCCAAGTGGCCCAAGACCCCCTATTCCTCCTATGCCACCAGGCCCAGGGAGACGTGGCAACAGGTCATTACGGAAGTCCAGCTTTTGAGGATCTGCCTGCATCAACTGCAAGAGAGTAAAGCATAGAAAAAAGTAAAAAATTCTGATCAATATAAACCATCACGCAAGAAATATCACTGCAACAGTACAGAATATATGAGAACTATCAGAACAACCAGATGCTTCAGTAATCTAATCCACTAATGAACATATTTCAAAGATCAACCTGGAAAATAAATTGACAAACCTTAACTTTCTCCTGATGCCTCAAAATCATCCAGGCCACGCGCACATGCATAGCACACCACTTGCCAGGCTTCTGTAGTGGTGAAGGAAAATCAAACAGGGTGAACACTAGTAAACCAAAAAGAAGTTAAGTGAAAAAAAGCACGAAGGGCAAAGAGATTACACTTACATTACTGACTTTTAATGATGGTGCAAATGGATCGGAGATCTGTAGGCACAGATAAGAGAAAAATGATAATTATCCACTATCCAACTATGAATGATGCATTTGCCCACAACAAATGAGGCAAAGAGATACTGCAGTAATTGAATTAGTAACAACCCTACAAAACACATTAGACTAGTGGATTTTAAGAGGTCCCCCTGTACTGCATAGCTGTGTTCTCCATGTAACATGCTTGATTCTGCTCCAGAATAGATGGGCCTCCAGGACCAAAGTATAGAAACAATGTAGACCAAATGTTATTATTGAGATCTCCTACCCTTGGGTCTTTAGGTTGCAGGTGGGGAGGTACTACTCCTAGACGAGCAGTCATCTCTGGGGCAGGTCCCTGGAGGGCAAGAAGCTGTCAATCACAGGACACTGTTTTAACCCATTACAGGTACAGGCACACTAACAGCATGCATTAGCTTTAATATTCAAAGACCTAACAAAATAATAATATAACATAGAAGTGAATTAATATGCCATTCAAAACCACTTTGAATTACATAAGAGTCTGTATAAAATAAAATTGTTACCGTTAAAATATTATTGAAGTTATTTTTGTTTTAGTCCTATTACTACCACTGTTGTGTTTTTCCAATATTACTGCTACTTTTAACTAATGACTACTTAAAACATTCTAACTGTCATTTCATATTGGTAAAAAACACAATGGCAAGTTAATATGTGAATCTGAATCAAAACATAAAAAAAAAATAAATAAAAAATAAAAAAATAAAAACACATTTGTACTATTCCTCACCTTGGGCTGAAAAGCTCCTTGTAGGGAACTAAGTGGTCCAGTTGGGGGGAGTACAGGCTGAATTCCAGGCACAGGTGGTGGGTACTGAGAGAAAAACTTATAGTGAAACAAAAGAGCAATGTCATTTCACTGGCATATCCATATTTCCACAAATAGTCCAAAATAATGATTCACTGTTTAATGTTTAGCAATCATATGATGTAACATTTGGCCTTTGGCCACTGTCAGTGGTTTTGTGCATAGCCATTTAAGGCATCAGCTTCTAAAGCACAACTTACTGGGTGTCGAAAAAGACCGTCTATCTTGCCCGGATATTTCTCAAACTGAAAGAGAAGCAGAGACATCCAACATTTTTATAGTATCAAGATGACCAAAGAAAAACTAAATATTGAGCAAAATTTCTTCTAAAATCATTCACATACGAGCATTTGTGGCCTTCTCACCATAGGGGGTGCTGCAGCAGGTGGATGTAGAAAGTGTTGGTGGGTGTGGGTGTGTTGGTGCTGATGGTTGTGGTGATGGAACTGGTACATAGCAGGGATGGAGGCCTGCGCCTGTGAAGTCCTACTGGAGGTGCTGGAGCTGGAGGTGGAGGCAGAGGGTCTCCCTGACCCTGAGCTTGAATTGACTCCTGTACTGCTCCCTGAAGCTCTATTCTCACGGTCTGCACTCTGGGCGGGCAGGAAGTGCGTGTTCAGGTCTTGCCGGTACAAGTCTTGATCTATATACAGCGGAGAAAAGCCACAGAACTGATTTACCTGGAAATCCAGAAAAGACTGGAAGAACACTGGCAACAACTATTCACATGGTTAACATTATAGAGGGGCATATGGCATTGCTATTTGAGATCCAACTAAACTGGACTCAATTTAGTATTCATTAACTTGATCAGACATTCCAATAAAGTATGTGTAAATACTATTAAATACAGTGTTACTGTCCTAATTATAAAATTTTCTAAATATATTTTACTGACAGAGCAATATAGGACCACAGAGAATTTTGGGACACGCAGCTGATACTGTATCGAAATGAAACAGAGGGACATCTGAGTAGAGCTGTATATTAACATATTTCAAATAAAAAGATGATAAATTCATACAGTAAGTTGTGCAAGTTATCATACCATAGGCCCACTGGCAGTATATGAAATCACATGTTATAAGTACAATGATTAATCACTAAATAGGTTGAACAATCGGGGTTCTTGCACAATCTTTAAAAACAAATTCTTAAAAAACCTATCAAATTCAAAAAAGCTTTTTAAAAATATTTTTGTAAATACTAATTACGTTTCCAAAGCACTTCAGCATTCACAAACTTAAAAATGGTATATAATAATGCCTAATTGTTGAAAATCAAACACGGATACACGCTTTGAGATTGCAAGACTGCATGATCCTTCTACGGTAATTTTAAAGTGTCTAATTCCGCCATCTAGTCCTTCTTTAGTGGTCAGGTTCAGACCATAGCACCCCGTCATTTGGTTACTTCTGGTTCACAGACTGTCCCGAATTAGTTTATTCTACACAATAACTGTTTTCAAAACTGTCTTTAGACAACTACACAACATATGTGCCATAAGGAAACGTTAAACCTGCCATGTTTTTGTTTTTACTCACAATAAAAAAAATTTTCTCAGTAGAATATTTAAATACTATTCATTCAAAAGAATGTCCATCCATAGATAACAGTACAAGAAATTTGTACTATAAAGTGTGTCATAAAATTGTGGTTAAGCGCACCTGTCGCAGAGCGAGGGGACTGCAGGAGAGGAGGAGGTGGAGGAAGGCCAGGAGAAGGGGTGAAGAGAGCGCCAGGACTGGGCCGAGAAGAGGGGCGGAGCACTCCTGTCCCAGAAGGGCCTCGGCCAGCAGGCACACTTGTGGAGGGTGTGGGAGGTCGGATTGATGACGAAGAGGCGGATGAAGACGGAGGCTTAACTGAGGTACCACTCCTGATAAAAACCAAACAAAGGTTTTGTAAAAATGACTGCCCTAGTGCTGGGAGACATTAATAAAATTCAGTATAGCATTTTTTTTCAGAATATATCAAGGCATCAAACTATATGCAAATTTTAATTAATAAAGTTAATGAATTCATATTTCCTGGTAGTCTATACGAACAGAAAGTCAGATTTGACATCGCTTGTTTTGATTGGTCCATTTTGTTTCATTTTGTCCTCTTAAAATCACATCAAAGGAACTTTATTCAGTATTGTAAACGTTAATCAAACAGAAAGCACATTCATAGAAAAAAACTTTACTACTTCGAATGGGTTTTAAATTGTTCTTCCAAAACAATCTGAAGCACCCACTACATTACAAATTACAGGTAACCATCAGGTCCCAGACACCATAAGTAACATGCACAGAATATAGTTAAAAACAGAAAACCAACTGCTCTGCAAAAGGGACGTCACTGTTTTATGAACATTATATAATGGAATGTTGTTGCTCATTATCTGTCAAATATGTTGGTAAAAATATTTCTAAAACTGAAAAGCAATATAGCAGTATACCAGTATAGATGCGTTGCCTAGCACTAGTTTGACCTATCCAAAACATAACGTACTGATATCGACATTGGACACATGCTGGCACTGACATTGAATTCTACTGACCTGTTCCCATTACTGAAGACTGTTTGTGTCCGACTAGGAAAGGGGAGAAAGGGCTTTTGTCGTGGGGGACTGCGTTGGTGTGGTCCAGCATTTCCATTGTGCTGTTCAGACGGCGGGGTCACAACAGAGGCAGGGGAGCGGGGCAAAAGGCCGGGAAGAGAGGACGAGGTAGAGTTGGCTTCAGGATAAGGCAGCTCCAGACTCCTCTCCTGACTTCGCTCCAAGCCAGACACTCGGGGCGTCACCGACAGACGGGGCGGCCCACTGTTTGAAGGCAACAGGGTGCAGCCGTTGCTCACAGAAGAAGCCATGCTCACTGGGTTGGATACCACTGATAGGAAGATAAAAAGCGATTACTTTAACCTAAGCTCCAATGTATCGTTTGCTTTTATGATCAAGAAACATGGCTTACAAAACAACACAGTCAATGAAAAAAAATTACGACATGAAACATGAGACCAAAACTTGGGATGCATCATTGCATGAGTGTTAAACTAGAGTAAACAACTGATTTTAATTGATTTTAATACTGTAGCAAGACAAATATCATATCATTCGTAGTCAAAAGTAGCAAACACAAACCCACAAAATGATTTTTATGCAATCATGAAAAAAAAAAAATACAGAGCAACCACTGTAAAGCATTTTACAAAGCTTCATTAACATCTGGGGTTAGGTACTACTATTAACCATTAACTCACAAACAACTGTTCACTGAACATGACTGGTGTAAATACATCAATTTCATGCGATTTCTTTTGCAGTAAAGAACACTGCATATTTGAATAGGAGGGTATCCTTCAAATTAAGGAATATTTTTTAATTGTACACATGAGGGTGCAATAAAGCAAAATAATAAATAATAAAAAAAATAATAATAATAAAATATGCACATAAAAACGGTAGCATTTGGAACCGCTTTTTGAGAAGACAACAGCACCACTACAACAGTGTACCATGTCAAAAGCAAACATCCACAAGCAATAAGAGAAAGAACTATTTTGTTCGTGTTCTGAGATAAAATGTGTTGCACGCCGAAGTGTATGAATGTACAAAATTATAAAGAAGGACATGGTGGACAGTGGAGGCTTTGGAGAGCTACTGAGATACACTGAGCCAAAGCTAGATGTAATCATGATATTTATGTTCACTTCAACTTAGGACAGGAACAAGTGGAAAATATAACTTTAGAACATTTTTTTTCAACAGCCTATGCTTGTATATTACTGTTGTTTTGTCAACTTTTTAGTTTTTGGTCATATAATTATTGTCAGGCCCTTGGTTTAAACAAAACTTCTTACATAGAGTATGTTTACTTTATGTAGAGGCTGATGCCTGGCTTCAGCTGTCAGTCCTGCATTCCACAATCCAGGACAAAGAACACTTCATAATATCTCTGTACATTAATACAGAATGATTTCATTTAATTTTACAGCTCCTTCAAATGTGGCTCAGCCAATCATATTTCAGATCCAGAACTATTCTTTAATTTTTTATTTTTTTATTCATATTTTGATACGCTCCATCAGTTTTTTCTGGTTATTACAATTGGTTAAGAGTCAAAACAATTTACTAAAATTTGCATTCCTAGCAGGGACAATCTGGCATTCACCTGTGTACCAGAAAAAAGGTATTCAACCAGTGGTCCGTATTAGCAACATGTAAACCTTTAACCAAATGTTATTTTAAATATGGCTAATTATTGACAACAATAGAAAATCATATTTAGATTGACCTCGTTTATTAGTCCGGCAGAAGTACTAGCTATGCTTACGTTTTCAGTGCAAGCCGATGTAAAATGTTTCTCTTTTCAATTGTTCATATAGAATTCACCTATCATGGATAAATGTTAATGAACACTGTCTTTCAAAAGGAAAGATCAAACTCAAACAGATGGGCAGAATGTCTTCAAGCGACAAGATCTTTGCTCCTCAAAAACAAATGACATCGAGTGGACTTTCCGTTTTGGAAAAACAAAAGGAGCAGAGAAGGTTTCAGTACCTCATTCAGGAAGTGGAACTTTTTGAAAGCTTTCAGAAATAGCTTGGATGTTTGTAAGGTCGTGAGAAAGCAGAGAACAAACAATCCTGTTACCGTGAAAGATCAAAAATTCCGAACAGAGCGAATAAGTAATGTTGCATTTTCACCATTAGAAATATCACTTTTGGTGTGTAAGATATCAGTTATACACAATTGATTTACTTTACTGGCATCCGAAAAATGTCTGAGAACAGTAAACAAGTAACTACAGCTCTGAGACGAATGGTCTTTTTTGAAAAAAGCTTTCAAAGCTAACAAATTACACCGTCATGTGCAGGAGAAACAAATATACATATAAATCTATTGAACCAGACCGCCTTCTTCAGCATGTTATCTAGCACTAGGTAGCTGCCAAACAACACCTGCTGAGTTAGAAAACGTTTTTGTATTACGTTGTTCTGTATTTGTTCACACTTAATGATGTGGTCAGTAATTTCTTGTGGGCCACGGAAACAGACACACACACACACACATACACACACACACACACACACACACACTCTCAGCATGGAGTACTTTAAAACATTTTTAGATGCAAACTTACATCATGCATCCCACAATAAAGCATTTACTACATTTAGTAAAAGGATAATGCAAAATATCTACCTTCTCTAGTGCTAACGATGAACGTAGGCTCCATATCATTGTCAGAGGCCTAGGTTAAAGGAATGAAAAACAACCATCATTGACATTCATTTACCAAAACACTACCACCACTATCAAATTACCAATACAAGAAAATAACCCACCTTATCTCCTGACTCACTCTCCGTGTCACACTGACACAAAAACAAAGACACATCAATGACAACATTCACTGGTAAACAAGACACTCAAGACCAAATACATGTAATGTGAACATACTGTGTATACACACTTGTAGAACTATAGCTATAAAGAGGCATTAAAAAACGGACAAATAACACTTACAATGTATCCTGTCTCCATGAGATTTCCCGAGACCTGTAACACAAATCACAACTGATTTCCTGCAGACACACTAAGCAAACAGAAGGAATCTTCTCATATATGGGCTCAAATTTGATATTATTACTTTAAATTACTCAAAAGGTACTAGTTCTTGTAATTGCCAGATGAATAGCTTACAAAAGTAAACAACTTCATACATAAGGCATACATTATTGTAAAAATTATGGTGACATTTTTATACTTTTCAAATGAGTAATACTCTACTGAATGAGTAAAACCCGAAACCCTGCAGGTGTTTAAAAAAAAAAATTACAGTAAACGCAAAATCTGAACTGAAACCGAAACGTTGACATTGGGCAGAAAAACATAACTTTTTCTGTGTCTCCTACCTTAGCCTCTCTCTTCCTTTTCTCATTCCTGCGTTTCTCCCAGCTGCTGGTGGTGTACGTAGCTGGAGCTCCTTCCTCAGGCTCTGAGAGAGGCCCGCCATTCTCATCCACACCTCTCTTCCTTTTGTTCACTCTCCCCATCAGCGCTCCAGGTCGCTCTGGTGGCTTCAGAGAACAGTCCATCTATTAAAAACGTGCAGTGATATACATGAGTACTACTATTATTCAAAATTTGCTTGCTCCATATATTGCAGAAATCTAAGCTGCATGCCTTTCAGTCCAATACTTTAAAAAAGTCTTTTTTTTGTATAAAGATTGCAATTTAAAAAAAAATTAAATAAATACTACAGTGAGGCTAATACAATCTTTGTGTCATGAAACATGCACTACCTCTCTATCATAACTATCTTGTGCATTTTGATATGGACGAATAATGACACACACCTCCAGGGCCTCCAAGCTTATGAAGCTGGCTATAGCAAATCCATCGATGATGTCTTCCTCGCAGGACACCGATTCTCGCTTCCTCCGACGCGGAGGCCGGTGTCTGGCACCAGGAAAGACAGGCCGACATTCTCCACCACTAGCACCGAGGAGGGAGTCTCCTCTGCAAAGCTCCTGATCCGAGGCCGAGGAAGGTGACGAGGGCCCGAGGTCTGCTCTCCTTCGCCGCCGCTCTCTGTCACGCTGAGAACGGGAGCGACGGCTCTGTCTTAACCCTCCGCTTCGACTCGGACCGTCCATGTCAAAAAGTACTGCAAGTCCACACACGCAAGGCACTGACACCTCGGCCCGTGGGGGAACCTTACTTTAGCCGAACACACCCAAAAACCTCCTTAACCGATGTAGGTATCCCAGTTTAAAGCAGAGTTAATATTCTTGCTTATAGCTTTGTACCAGTTGTAGACTGCATGGTGTCAGCACACTGCTGTCTTATGAGAGTCATGCCTGTCCATCTGTGAGACTCTCGCCATAAAAAAAAGGTTCTATATATTTAGGATATTCCCTTCTGCGTTACTGTCTTCGTGTCAAGACATTGTCCGTCTCATCTGAGGAAAAGAGGAGAAAGGAAAAAACCATCAGCTACTAACATTGCATACACACTTACAGCACAAAAGTAATAACTTCTATCAGGATAACAAAACGAACTATATATTTTGTGGACTTCTACCAGGGAAAGGCATAGCACTGTACAGACGTAACGTTAATAGGGAAATGTCTGAGGGAAAATTTTCGTCACGTACTGAGAGGAAACCACTAACAGGACGTGCTTGAACAAATATGAAACTGGAAGGCCGACAGACAAAAACAAAGAAATGCGCCTATTCACAGACACGAAAACATTTCTTATATAAAACAGTAATGTGAGGTGGGTATAACACGTCTTACCTGACGACCTATTACCAAGTAAAAAAAAATTAGTTAGCTAGCTGACTAGCCTTAAACTGACAGGTTCATCAAAGCTAGCTGAACATTATATTTTGGTCTTACATGTGAAAACAATACACGTATATTGTATTTGGAAATAGACAGACAGAATCCAAACCTGGTACGGCGCATTATAACGGCTAAAAATCAGTATTTGTCAAAGTCAGCTGGCTAGTTTTTCGACCGCAGACGACGGATGGCTAGTCAGCTAACGCTAGCTATCTCAGCTGGCCTAGCAGGCTAGCATCCACCATAAATGACGGTAAGGTAATTACCATATTGCTAGCTTGCTAACTGACGCTACTCATAATATCCAGCGTAAACACTGTTTTTCATAAACGAACACTGATTTACTATGCGGGGTACCTGACGTTGACAAATAACGATAAAAAAGCAAAAAGACTACTTCTCCGTTCTGCGTCTTTCAGACACATCCATTGACACAGCTGGATCTCAATGCAATACATTTACAGCCGTTTGCTAACTGCGCTACTCTCCGCTAGCTCAACCCAAGTTGTTTGCTAACCAGCTAAATAAAATATTACACTCACTCGTCTGTACTTCGATGACACGTCGCGATGATTCTCACACACATAATACAGTAAGTCAGCAAAATCCTTTAAAAACATCCAGCAAGCACATCAAACCTATTTGATCGATTTAAAGAACAAAATATACAAAACACGATTAAACTACCTTTGGTTAGCTAGCCAAAGCTAGCGAGCCTTTGACGAGCAGAAGAGAGAAAGGTGAATTCGTCTGAGCCAAAAAACGCTTCCACTTGCTCGGATTGTTCAGCAGATGCCGCTCTCTCACACACAAAAATCACCCTCGCTTGTTTGTGCTGTATAAGCATTAAGTAGAGTAGCGTTATTCCGATCGTACCCACCGCTCCAAAGTGGCCGATGTATCGGATCGCTCTCTTCTGGCTGCTGCCCGTTTCGTTTCTCCATCAGACCATCAGAGCCGCCGCAGGCCCCGAGGCCCCGAGCTCGAGTTTCAGCTGCAGGAGCGCCGGCCGAGCCCTGTAGAGTAGGCCGGGAAGGGCACCTCCTTCCGCCCGCGGCCCTCTGTCTAATCCACTCAGTCGGGCGAAGCTGAATTTATTTCCCTCTTTTAGCCGCGGTGTAGATGAACTGCTCTCTCGAAGACGGTCTCTAGAGGGATTCTTAAAGCGCTAGACTGAAATCCGATCGTCAAAATCAGGTACATATACGGTTCGTTTTAATCTGAAAAGCTGGCAGTCCGTGAATCCTGGGTGGATAAACCCCACAGTGAAACTGCATTGTGTGCTTCAGTCGATTTTTTTCTTCCCTCTCTGATTCACGGTCAGCTGTGTGCACCTCAGGATAAGGCAGCACTGCCGCCTGTTGGCTCAGCTTAACATGAAGCTGTAAAAGAGCTGCTAAGCATTTACAGCAGCATCCACAGTCTCTCCTCAGGGTGTTTTTACAGCTCGAGAACACTTTACAGCAAAATGTACCGTTTAATAAATGGTTGAATAATCCATATAGCATTTATTCAGTGACCGTGCATGAATGGTACTGTTTTGCTTTGCACGTTTAAAGGGAAATTCCTCTGATTTTTCCAAATTTTTATTCTTTTACATGGTTCAGTGGTTGAGATGCAAACTAAGTAGATTAGAGTGCTTTGATGTGAAACTGTTCATTATAGAGAAACTAACCGAGTCAGATTTCTTTACAGTGGTGGTGACGTTAACCAGAAATCACCATGTCTACAATACAAATACATGTACTTAGAAGTAGCTGTGAATAGTGGATCATGACCACTGAACCTGTATGTGTCTTCTAAGTTTTCTTTGGTATCGTTTGCCTTAAAACACCTTGTACATACCTCTCCCCCTTCAATGATTTAAAAAAATATGTATTTCAGGCCAAAACGTTCTCTTAAAACTACCCTAAATCAATGAGTGTGTTTACATGCATTTAATAATCTGATCATTATCGGATTTTAGCTGTATCAGATCATTCAAGTGGTAATATAAACAGCATACTCCAATTTCTTAGATCGGATTAAGGCCTAGAAATCTGATTAAGAAATCCGATAAAGAGAGCTGTATCTTAGCTCGGTAGTCTGGTTTAGTCTGGTTTTTCAGCACATGTAGACCCTTATTCTGATTTCTTTCATTTTTCTCAGTCTGCACATGCGTGAAAACAGAGCACTGTCCCAGAAACAGTGAGAAGTGTTTAACACCTGCGAGATGGGACAAGAGCACTTTTGGAACTTGTCACATGTTATTCTGTGAGTCTCATTGCAAAGCAGAAATCTGATTACTGCCTGACTCATGTAAACCCAGAATTTTTCCCACATCCAAGTGCATGTAAACACAGTGATACACTGTGTCTCAGGCAGCGTATTCAAAACCATTTCATTTAACAGCTTTCAAAGGAGCTTTTAGAGGCCTTCAATTCTTCAGATGTCTGATTCCTGTCACCACCACTGTGAACAACTCTGACACTATAAGTTTCTCTAGAATGAAGCATTTTACTTAAAAGCACTCCAAATGACTTAGATTACATCTTAAGGATGTAATTAGGAAGAAGTTTAGAAAAATTGAAAAGTGGACTTCTTTTTAATATCATCACACAACACAAGAATATGTATCACAATCCTCAGTGTGATTTCATGTTTATAGAGGTTTGTAATGTTTCTCTTATAAAAAGATCTTACAATTATATAATTCATATAATCAATAAACATCAACCAATATGCATGTGTTTGTATTGCTCATTACCTAAAACTATCTGTTTTTTTTTTCTTTTTTTTTTTACAACAGAGGGACACATTAGATTATTACACTGAAGAAATGACAAGACATTTGATAATGACGTTAACTGAAAAAGGTGATACGTTAATTAAATAAAATAAGAAAAAGAAGGAATTATAAATTAATAATAGATACGAAGTGGGAAAGAATATCACAATCAGCAAGATAACTGAGACAAGCATTTTTAAGTTTAATAAGTGGGAATGATCTAAACAAACAAGTCTTCTTTAAAAACACAAGGGGGGGGGCGGGTATTTAAAAATTTAATTTATGTATGAAATATTTAGCCAAATGGTTATTCAGCCTAAATTCGCGGTCACAATCTTATTTAGGTCCCGAAATGTAATGATGACGTCATTCAGCCGCTCAGAACTCTGGGGCTGGATGTTTAAATCGTACGTCAGTCCTGTGACGTAGCGACCCTCCATAGGAAGCGCTGAGATGCGGAAGGGAAAAAAACAAAACGAATAACTAGACTGACCGTCGCTCACAGTTAGCCACAGAAAACAAACACTGCGGACTCGGTGTGTCTGCGGGGAGCTTCTACTGGTCTGGAGGACATTATTAACCAAGAGAAAAGAAAGTTAAGGTAAATATTTTTAGTGATTTTATTGTTCGGACTCCGCTGAGTTGATGTTAGCAGTTAGCGTTAGCCGCCTGCTAGCAGCTTGTTATTATTTCAGTCGCTAACCTTAAACGGACATAGCAAAGTGAAAGCGTGTTATATATTCTCTGGAAAGGCTTTATATAATCTTTCCCGTCTGTAATCCACTTTATTTCATACTGTCATCCAAAAAGTGTCATATCACCGTTGCTAAACCTTTGACTAGTTAACGTTAGCAGTTATATTGCCTACTGTAAGTTAGTCAACTAGCTAGCTAAACTTGTTCACTTACACTGTGTGATGGTCATTATATAGTTTGCGTATACATGGCCAGTAACACAAGAATGTGGAAATGCCAATCAAATCTGATGTCACATGTGAATTTGGTTTAGAAATTTTTATTTAACTACTTCTCTTACTTAAAACTACAGATGGTACTGTACACAGTATTTTAGGCAACTACAACACAAACAGGAGGCAGTACTTAAGCGTATTAAGGTGTGTTTCTGCCAAAGATGATGTCAACAGCATACACTCATCTGAGTCATTCTTTAACCTTGGTTGCCATGTGACTGGTCCTGAGCCTTGTTCACAGTATCTGATGGAAATGTAATGGAATTTGTTGTCAGGATGAAATAACAAGATAAAATCAATCCTTTCTGATTACTTATTAGATGGAGTTCTTGTTTGGGCGGAGGAAAACTCCAGAGGAGATGCTGAGACAGAACCAGAGAGCACTCAACAGAGCCATGAGAGATCTAGACAGAGAGCGCCAGAAGCTGGAACAACAGGAAAAGAAAATCATAGCTGACATCAAGAAAATGGCCAAACAAGGACAGATGGTAAGGAGAGAGTCATATTAACTCAGTCACATTTGTGCATTTTCATGATTATAAACCATGAACTGATGTGTTAATTACTGCCTAAATGTGATATTTTTATTATTCTAGGATGCTGTTAAGATTATGGCAAAGGACTTGGTTCGCACCAGGCGATACGTTAAAAAGTTCATCATGATGAGAGCCAATATCCAAGCAGTCAGTCTCAAAATCCAAACCCTTAAGTCAAACAACAGCATGGCACAGGCCATGAAGGGAGTCACTAAAGCCATGGCCACAATGAACAGACAGGTGAGTTTACCATATTAGTTCTGTTTTGTAAAGAGTGCAGCTTTTTAGAATGTCATACTAAACTCTGAGTTCAGATTTTCAAGCATCACCATTTGTGATTCTGAGTCTGAAAACAATATGCAGAATGTTTCTTAGCCTCTATTCCTCGAGGCCAAAGTCACCAATCACAAATATGCAAGGTTACATTCACTGAACTCATGGAAACCTTTACCCTTCATACAGTTGAAGTTGCCACAGATTCAGAAGATCATGATGGAGTTTGAGCGCCAGAGTGAAATTATGGAAATGAAGGAGGAGATGATGAATGATGCTATTGATGATGCAATGGGAGATGAGGATGATGAAGAAGAAAGGTGGGGCTGCGTGTATAAAAAGGATTCTTGGGTTGAATTGTGAACTTGCACATCTGTGACTGTTACACTGTTTTAACATTCACTCTCTTTGTTGTTTTTGATAGTGATGCTGTGGTTTCCCAAGTGCTGGATGAGCTGGGCCTGAATCTTTCAGATGAACTGTCAAGTATGGAATCTACCTGATGTTTCTCATTTTATAGCTAATAACGCTGTCATTATTGTACATAGCCAGCTGTTTATAGTTGTCTTATCGCAGCCTGTGCATGTTTTCAAACAGGTTTGCCATCAACTGGCGGAAGTCTTTCAGTTGCTGCTGGGAAGAAAGCGGAGCCGCAGCCGACTCTGGCAGATGCAGATGCTGACCTTGAGGAAAGACTGAATAACCTCAGAAGAGACTGAAGCAGACAGGACTTTTGTTAAGGCTTTAGTTCAGAAATGTGTGTATGAAGCTTTCTAACACCTTACTGAAATGCTGCGTGATTAAAACAGTGGATGGTCGAACACTGCACAATTGGAATGCAGTGTGTTTCTGGCATAAGGCACTCTTGTATGAATGTTTCTGTTTTTTGTTTTTCTTTCTTTCTTTTTCTATTTGACGTGCCATTCAATGTCATTCTACCAAACAAACGCTCCAATCAAAGATGTGGTTTTCAGGTCATTTGTGCCACACATCATATTTTATTAGGGAAAGTTTTCCTGGGGGGAAAGTCTAAAGCACTGCAGGTACCTTAATGGAAATTGCTGAGAGGAATAAACACTAAATAGGACTTTAATTAAAGGGGCATATGGTCTGCTATCTAGTCAAATAAATGTTGATAAGACTGATATTTTATATGAGTAGTTACAGTTTTACATGTCTCATTAGTACTGTTGTGGTCTTATTCCAGAATTGTAAAGCATGGTGGTTTATATATTTTATCACAATGCTTCAAACTTATGATCATAAAAATGCTTTTCTCAGTCTTTACAGAACTGTTCTTTACTCATAATCACACAACTGTATGTAATGGGCCATTGGATTTTGCATATCTAAAAGCAATCTTTCTAGTTTCTCCCATTGAAAGAATAAATAAATATTGGTGACAAAAGGGTTCAGAGAAAAAAAAAGTATGATTACTGGTGTATAATAGTATAGTATTTATCTAAAAGTGAAACTGGGATGTTGTATTTTGCCTTTTTTTCTCAATAAACATTTTTCACAGAGACTGAATTGAGTCCTATAATAAATGCAGTGGAGTCATAGTGGCTGAGTATAACAATGCAGCGTCAACTTTTCTGTAAGGAGGTAACAATGCTGACAACTGTGCGATAAACCTGGCGTTTTGAAATACTTTTGTGGCATCCCTACACTAAAACCTATATTAGCTTAAAATAATAAACCTTTTTCACTGGAAGGTTTCTATTATTTGTTACTTACATGGCTACAGTGCCAAACTAAAGAAAAAGAAAACGCCTGACCTGTCTTAGCAGAGATACTGCAGGTGGTTTGAACTTTTTGTTTTTAATAGCTTGCAAGAACTGGGTTCAACTTACCTAAACATCAGTGAACATCAGTGTTAAAATGATTTAATGCTATCAATTTTTCAGATTCTTTAATCGTCAAGCCCATCACACTAGTGGTACGATGTCTTTAACCCCAGCATTCACTTGTTTTGTTGGCTCCTTGATATCTGAATCTGCTTTGATATTTCGGTGAATATAACCTTGCTCACACCAAGCCGTAGTTGCACCAACTTTTGTGTACACACACACACACACGTTATCTAAGCCACTTGTCCTCCTGGGTCATGGGGTCTCTTTGCACACTGCTCACCAAAACTGTTTCATGATGTGTAAAAACTAATGCTTAAAATGTTAGATAATGAAAAAAGACAAATGCAGAAGTAATAGGATTTGTATTTTTTGCAAAACAATTTTCTTCAGTTATTCTGTCAACATTCTATCAATATAATATCTATACTGAACATACAACACTCAAACATAAATAATAAAAAAATAACATCTTCCCTTATATACATCCTACAAGTATCATGAAACTAGACATAAATTTTACAAGGTCAAAAAGAAAAAAATAAAAAGATGTGGGGGCAAAACATGCCAAAACAAAAGAATCATGTAGCTACAGACTACAGTGAGGCATGGCTTTGGATTTTTTGTTGACATTTTGTTGTACGAGGCACAGAGTATATCATGACTTAACTGACACAAAGCTTTATGTTCTTTTGGATGCAGGCGATACAAAGGTAATAAAGAAAGTTTCCAATTATAAGGTCAGATAGGCATAAAGAACGAGAACAATGATCAACAAGCTGCTCCACATGAATAGATTATTAGATGTCCTTTCAGTCCAGTGGCATGTTGAACAACTTTAGAGATGTGCAGACCTCCAGTATAAGCTCACAAATAATAACTACTTGCTATAAAACAGCAGCACACACTGCTTATTTAACTCTGAATTTGTTGACATTAACAGTTCTTTTTTGATAGAATTTCAACTGCGCTTACAAAAAAGGAAATTTCTCCTTGTATGATTTTGTTGACTCAAGACAACCATGCATTCTCAAGTTAAATTTAAGGATTTAAGTCTTAAGCCATTGTATCATCGAGTATTCTTATTCAGGCTCTTCACTATACCTCCATGGTGCATGTACAGTGAAGGTATGTTTCAGCGCAGCTTGATTTTCAGAAGTTCACTTAGGCATCACATGCAAAATACACATCAGATAGTCCATATTCACAAGGTAATGCACGTGAAACTGTTGCTTAAAGCAGTGCCTGCATAATATAATTTCCGTAAACTAGACAGAGCAGGACCAGAATTATTTTACACAGCAATCAATCAAGGCTGAACACTTATTAAAAAGAAATTACAGGGCATTCTGTGGATGGGTTTCTCCTAATGACTAACAACATAAATAAATCTGCAACACTGCCCTTTCCTCTTATTGTCACATGGTAGTCTTATTGCCATTTAATTATAAACCCACACAAACCCATGGAGCTGATCAAGTATCCTGTAGCCTCAGGACTGTCTCCCTCTCCAGCATTCAACTGGGATATGCACTCAATTTCTGTGAGAGTGGCTTATTTCCGACAGGTCCTATGAGGAGTTTGTTTTTTCTGATTCTCTATACGGCAGCGACTTCTTTCATCAAGCCATGGCAGCTCGAAATTCCTGTGCGGGTGTGAATGAGAGAGAAAATGTAAGGGAGATGAAACTTATACATATATCAAAATCAAAGCGGAGATGATAGGGCTGCATTCAAGACCACAGCCAACCGATTTCCCTTTGGAAAGTCAGAGCTTTTCAAACACAAACTTGCCAGTCCCTGAAGAAAAAAAAAAAATGTTTGTTTTAAGCTTTTTTGGCAGCCTTTTGATGTTTGTGTATGACATGCTAATTGTATATGAAATCCTTAAAATACAGATGGATCCTTTTGGACACTTGCAAGTTTAAGTTGTTCTGTACGAGACTGTAATTTCAGTCGGTTATATTAACGAGTAACTGCTATAGCCTACATCCATTTTCAAAATAAAACCTGCCACTAACCAAGCGAAACTCCCAACTCTAGCTTTAATAATTTTTTGTCTGCTCAGGATAGCCAAACAAGTGCTAGGTGAAGCTGCATGAACATGAAGGTGGAAGGCAGGAATTTGAAGAGTTCCCAGTTGTAATGAACACAACATACTACACCTAAAAGATTTAAGATTTATAATAAAGTCACGGCATCTAAATGGAGCTGTATCTGAATGACAGGTACTCACTGTGGTGTGAGCCTGGGCAAAGGCCGGCCAAAAGCCACAACAGGCAGAAAGGGTGTAATGACAATTGACTCCACTGTGGAGAAAATTAAGTCAACAAATTCATGTTAGAAAGCCCAGTTTTCTGATTTCAAATGCAAACATAATTTAGTAGCAAAAGAATCCAAAAAAACTTCTAGCTGAAGTCCAGATATTACCATCATCAACATCAGGATAAAATGACGACAGCTCTGGCTCGCTCTCCTGAACATTTATCTTTCTCTTCTCCATGCGCTGCTGCAGCCTCTGGAGCATGCGCTGCTCCCGTATCCTCTGAATGTCCCATCTAAAAATTTGTAAAAGAGAAACTTCAGTAAGTAATACAGAAGAAAGAAAGTATATCTGAAAAAATTATAAAATAATCTAATGAGGATCCTCTAAGCAATAAAAAAAAATAAGTACTTCAACTCTTTACCTTTTCCTTCTCTTCTCATCCAGCTCTAGCTTTGCATGGCGTTTCAGAAAGACACCATCCTCAAGACTCTAGTTAGCAGAATAAAAAATATCACCTTGAACTATATGCGTTTGGGAATTTGACTCTGGCATGAGTGGAATGTACTGTAATAATAAGATGGTGGAGAAAACACAAATTAAAACATGACGTCACCTCAGGGATGTCAAAAGCATCTTCCTCCCTCAATGGCTCTATGCTGTTCTCTCTCCAGGATGGGACTGTGTAAAACATTTATACATACATATCATTTCATGATATATAATTGTGCGTTTGTTGTTTTTTTTTTTTTTTTTTTAAATAAAGTCTCTGCATTTAAAGTACTCACTGGCAACATCCTCCTCTTTCTTGGGGGATGGCTCACGCAGGGGTGAGACAGGAGGTTGGTGCCAACAGCATAAGTACATTTCTGTAGTCGTCATATATGGCAAGTCTTGGTGTTCACAGTTTTCTTCTCCTTCTGAGACGGCCTCTGCCTGCCCTGTTGACTTCCCCAATCCAGTCTTCTCTGGAGTCTCCTTGTTTCGCAGGTCCCTCTGACATGGTGACGTTCCTCCTGTGTCTGATTTCTGGGGAGTTAACCTAGAAGCTTTCCCCTGTGACCTCTGTACTTTTGAATCTACAAAGCCAAATTTCCTACAAAGCAAAAAAAAATTTATAAACTTAAAACTTATACCACAGGGAAGACCAAAACATGACAAAAAGCATCATAGACCCATCTCCATCTGTTACCTCTTTTGCACCTTGCTGCTTCGACTAAAAGTAGAGGTTTTGGGTGTGTGGGTCTGAGGGCTGTCTCCCACATCCGAATCCCAGAAGTCGTCGGTGTCTGGGACCCAGCGCTCCAATGGCTGAAAGAGACGCTTGTCACGAGGTTCTTTACTCATCAACTGTAAGCGCCGTTCCATCCGCTCAATTCGCGCAAGCAGCTGTGGGAAGACGTGTTGAAAAGAGACATTTCATAAACTAGCTACTTGACTAGGAGGGATGGTAAGTCCCAAGCCTAAGAGGAAAGGGAACCATTAATAAAACACTAGTTCAAGCTTAATTCAAAACCTCACATACCGTGTCTCTGTCTGCTTTTAGTTCATCTATTTCCTTGTCCTTGGACTGCAGCTGCTGCTGCTGTTGCTCTATGAGGTCCAGCTGAAGCAGGAGGAGCTGGCGAAGACAACTGGCTTGTGAATTGGGATGGCCCGGGGTCTTCTTTATGTTCTTCCGTTTACCCTCTGTATGTTCATGGGATGCCACGCTGTGAGCCCCCATAGTGTCCAACCCCTTTGTGCTATCTTCACCACCAGAATCCCTGGAATTGTGAGAATTCATTGAAACAAATTCTGCTTTGTTATCAATAGCGTTGGTCTGTCCAAGCGGAGTTTTACTTTTAACAGGGGTCCCTTCGCCCCCCATTTGTTTAGCTTGAGATGCAACTGCGTCGGCGCTCTCAGAGCCTCCTCCAGAAGGAACAGCTACCGTTTTGTTCTGTCCTACCGGCAAAAACGGCCGAGCAGCCTTCCCAACGAGGTGCTTGTCCAGGTTTCTGGATGTGATGAAGTGCTGTCCGGCGTCGGTGAGGGCAACACCAAGAGGATCATGCGTTTCAGTCACCAAAGTGTACGAATTTCTCGAGACACCTATAGTATGCCCAGAGCCTCCTTTGGAAAGGTAGAAATTGTTAGATTCTGAGCGCAATCCCACGTTAGAGATGGACTCGGAGCGCATATTCATGGTGAGAACAACAAGCTACAGAATAAACCATAGCTCCAATGGCGGAGACAGAAAGGCAGACTGCAGCGTTTACAGCCAGTGAAGACCAAGCCAGAGCGCCGGTGTGCTCCTAACCTGCAATTGAAATAAAGAAAGAAAGAAAGAAAGAAAGAAAGAAAAACGACGTTTAGCTTCCAAGTAAGCCTGCACTGTAGGCAGAAAGAAGAAAAAACGACAGAGCTCACCTGGACCAGCCTGGGAAGAAAGTTGCAAATCCTTCATGATGCTGCTGCCCAGCACCAGCACCGCCTTAGCAGGCTAGCTTAGCTAATTAGCCTGCCAGCTAACTCACTTGGCTAGCTACCTAGCTTCTTGATTTCGTGCACAGACTAAGCGTTTGCCGATGAATTGGGCTCCAAAAATAAACTGAAACGTTCAAATCTGTGTTAATCTTCTGATTCAGGAGCAGTTCGGCACTTCTTCACTAACTGCCCGGCGTAGCTACTCAACACTCGCCTCCATTTTGATCCGCAGTGCTGGAGACCAGCGGCTCCAGACCGAGCTGAGCTCACAGAGAGGGACAACAATAACAACCGCTCTAACACCCGCCGGCCTTAGTGACACTCACATAAACACGCCTCTGTACCGCTGATGTTAAGTTGTCACCGCTTATTCCAGACGCGTTCTCATCCGAAGAGAAAAACAGTATTTAAAGTGATACTTCACTCTACTTTTATTAGAGTCCCCCATTTTCTGGCCTGATCTTCAGCACCATGTTGAGCGCACGGTCGGTTTAAACTGGAGACACTGCGCATGCGCGAAGGCGAGACGCGTTTACACAACCATGCAGGTGGAGTCTCAGTAAAAGCTCCTCGATCAGACTTGGAGAAGGCAAAATTACTGTTTTATGAAGCTTAACGAGCTCTATTAATGATCACAAGTCATGGACACATTAATATTAGATGGAAATGTAATGTGCACTGAACAAAGTGCAGTTATCTATTTTTATGTTGAAATGTTCAAAAGAAAAAGAAAAAAAAACATTTTTTTAAAAGATGAATCTTATTTGTTTTTAAAGTGTTTCCAGATTGCTTAGCGCTTTGTTTGACAAATTATATTATTTAAGAAGTTCAGGAAATTGTCACGTTGTTGTTGAAAATTGCTAAATATAAATTACTTACATATAATAATTTTTGCACTTTTTTTGTAAGCACAGTTTCTGTTTTCTGAGTTTAACGTATTGGGGGAAAACATACAATATAAAATATGCCATAACTTTTGCACAGGCCTAATTTTCCCCCTGTATGCTAAATTGAGCAATAAACAGTAATTGTGCATCAAATTGTGCAAAACATACATACATGGACCATTCTACTGACTTAGTTCAGCTGCAGTAAAACAAAGTATTTAAAAAAACAGTGATGTATTCAGATCTTAGATATTTACAACGATTATGTTATGATCTATTTAAACCCAAGGCATCAATTGAGATAGTAATAAGCTAAACATATACAAAATAATCATTTATCGGGTACTTTTTATAGGGAGGTGTCTGGCCCAAACCCTAACCTTAAAAGATTTTAACTAGTGAAAATAATATTTTTGTAAACATCTTTTTTACTTCTTTTAAAGTGAAGTTGAAAGATTTAAATTCATCACAAGCCTAATTTTTTAATTGAAACTTTGTTTAAGAAAATGCTGTTCCACATGTCTGTACCGAAACACAGAGTCTTAGCTCATAGGCGGAGCCTTATTTAAACCACACCCCTGAATTTTAGAGCAGGAAGTGAGACTGCATCCCTGTTCTTCATGGCCACATGGTGAGCAGTCAGATCCCACTGTTTTGAATAAATGTGTCCCAAAGTCTGAAAATTAGTGTGTAACACTGACACAACAGAAACACATACTTTCTGCAATTAAGAACTTTTTTGTGTTTTAATAAGAAGATTATGATTTTATGTGTGTACAGTTGTTCAGATCTGTGTTTGCTAGTCATGTACTGGCTAGCATTTTTGGATTATGCTCAGAATTCATTAAATTGTCACTACTGAAACATTTGGTAAGGTTTTGATAGTGTTATGATTGTTTTGATAATGGTAAAATTGAATGTTCAATCTTTTGTTTTAATAAAGTTGCATATTTACATAATTAAGTTTTAGGGTCACTCAAAGCAAAATAGTCTACAGACCAAGTCAGTTAAATTTTCTATATGTGAGATACATTTAAAATACATTGTTTCAAAAATGTATTCCAAACACTAAAGTACATTTTTAAAGGTATTTGATAATAATACTTTTTTCTGGCTTACATTTACATCATTGTTACAGTTTACACTGGTCTGGAACAAAGAGTTGTATATGAAATGGAACAAATTTGCCCAGTTTCTTTAAACGGGTCCCCAAAAGACCCAAATTAGATCTACAGACCCAAAAAACTAATAGAAGTAAACTAAAACGAAAAGTCAAAACTGAAACCTGATTAGTTCTCAGGACAAGGTCCGGACTGCACATTTATTTGGGACATGTTAATAAGCACTGTGGTCCATTTAGTGGATATATTTTGTCACTGTCTGAGGATGACTGAGATCTTGTGTAAAGGGCTCTTGTAAAGACTCATAGCCTGAATTCAGTCAGAACCAAGACCTGAGAACAAAAATGTCTAAAACGTTCCACAAACATTTTTAAACTGCCTTAAAACATATGTTTTCATTAACCAGGTAAGTTCACAATCAAAGCCATACAGGCTTTACATCACACAGTTTATTGACTGTGAGGCCATTAGAGTAAATGACTAATTTTTCCACGGCACACCAGATAGGCTTCTTTTAACTGTTCCACCTTCTAAAAATGTAAGCAGAAATAGCGGAAAGACTTGTGAGAAAGTAAGCTTATCAGTATTTACACCTGCATAATCACTCACATAAGTAATAGCTCTAATGATGTGGAACTAAGTTATTTTTCCAAATGTTTACAGTGTTGTAATGTATAAAAGGCTAGTGCAACTCACTGTAAAGCACCTAACCATTTTAAACCATCACTGCTACAGCACCAGAGCTGAGAAAGGTAGGACATATTTTTCAGCTATTTTATTGCATGCTACAGTTAATCTGTCAGTGTGAATGTCTAATTTTGATCTGAATTTCAGACTGTGGAAGATGAAGATGAAGGTAGAGTTGATTGCACTGGTTTTCCTTTTCATGGGTGCTGTACTGGCAGTCGGTGCAAGAGCTGTTGACAACAGGCAAGATACAACCATTCATATTTATTCATGTATTTATTTCACACTTAAGTTGCTGTCTTATGGTAGAATGTGGATCTTACTGTAAGTCGTAGGTGTTCAGTTGTGTCAGTATCTTTATGAGGGGTTTAGTACAGATGGAAGGTGGGCGAAGTATCGATACTTCTGATGCTGATGTTTGATGCTCACATGAAAATATAGATATCAGTGGCATAACTATCGAGGGGCAAATGGAGCAGTCACAATGGGTCCTATGGTGCAGGCCTTAAAATCATTCTTGAAACACTCATGAGTCACAGAAAGATCAGATTTCTGAACACACCTCAATAGTCGGCTTCCATGAACACTACATAGACAGATCTGACATCTGATTATCTACCTCTTGTTTATAATGTGTCTCATTCATAGTAACCATTTTCAAACTCATGCTTCACAACCTGCAACATGATATATTCAACATAGCTCTAAAATCTTAGGTAGTCCAACATAAATATGTCAATGCTAGTGGGTGGAGGCAGAAGACTATAAAGCATCATCATGTTTAAATCATTGCAAATTACACTGTAATTTTGTATTCATTAATGATTGTGATGGCTCCCAAAAGACGCAACCATCTCAGCATTGGCCCTATAATCGGGAGGTAGCAAGTTCGATCTCCAATGAAGCCACAGAACTTAATTGCCCTCCCTCTCCCCCCATCGCTCAGCACAATGCTAGCTAGTGCAAGTGTCTCTTAGCTTGGTAGTTCTCAATATTTGTTCCAGATTTCTGCTTGATTTATGTGTTTCAAATTGGGTTGGAGCAAAAAATCTGTTCCGTCTGGGGGGCTGAGATAACAGAATTGGCAGTTAGCGTCCTCCTCCAAGCATGTTGAGCTGTCTAATGATGTTGCATTAGCAGCAGTTTGAAAAGATGCAGTAAAAGCTTGTGCTAGCCTTCGCCCTTCTGGCTAGGTAGCATCATGTGATTGGTGAAGCTAGCGGGAGGAATTATCAAAGACTATACTGGGGAGAAAATTGGGTGGGGAATGTATCAAATAGGATAATGTGTAGGATACCAATGAGTGAGAGAGTGAATGCTCTATAATAGAAGTCTAATATTTCACACTATTACTATTAAGTAATAATGTAAAGGTTTTTGAGTGTAAATTTTTTGATGTCAATATTTTACTGTTTTTCTCTACAAAGAAATTGTCTTTTATATGCACAAGAAGATCAGAATCAAGATATTAGCCCTGTTATTAACTATTGAATCAAAAAAGAAAATTAGTGGTATCGCCCATCCAACAGCCCACTTATCTCTGAGTTTCCTTTATGAAAAATAACTTATTTACTCAAGGAATACAAACATTTTTCATGATTTGCGTATCACTAATAGCCCTGCAGACGATAGCCAACGCTTGGATCGCCGCTATGCTGAATCGACTATAGCGAGTGATATCAGTAAAATAATGGACTCCATGGTACAGAAGAACTTTGTGAACTTTCTCCTAAACCAGAGAGAGAAAAAGAGCATGTATGTATGATGTGGAGCATTTTATCACTGTTATAGATTTATTTTTGGAATAACACAGAATGAACAACATGCTTTTTTACTGTATGTTGCTTAAGGCCAACTACGACACCAGAGGATCCAGACGTTCACATCTTCAATGATCTTCTGAAGAAGGATTTCACCATGTTGATTCACAGCAAAGGAGACAGATCCAAGTAAGTGTGAAAATAAGTATCTGTGATCATGACTGATCATGAATAAAATTTAGCTAAAAATGGTCATTTTCTGTTCTGTCTTACAGGACTCATTAGTGCCCAGGAAGAAGTGGCATCAGCAGAGCAGTGGACAGGTTCAAGAAACTGCGGATAAACTCCTCGTTCTGCCTTCAAAACGTCCCAAAATGGCCTAATGCTTTAAAGTATCCATGATAGTTATAATTTCAATAAAAGCATATTTCAAAATGAAACCCTTTCTGACTTTGTGTCTTACACTGCAGTCAAACAAAGTTGTAATAGTTAAAATAGCACAATAGACATAACCATCTATACGTGGCAAATCCTTTATTTGTTTTTTTACTAATTCCCTATAAAATATCAAATTAAATCAACAAATAAGTAATTTTGTACAACTAAATCTGATTTTTCTTTGTATTTTACAAAAAAATTATAATCATTGTTTACAACAGTAAAAAAAGTATTTTAATATGTTATGTTTAATATATGTTTAATATGTTATGTCATTTACTAGTTTATTGTTCACAGAACACTTCAAATACTGAATATAACATCTAGAACTATTTTTTGCCAAATAGTCTTTAAGATTTAAATCAACACTGTATAAGTTATTCCATATAAAACAATAAAAAATATTAATGTGGCAAGTAATTCCAAACTTTTTCACCGTACACTTTTTACAAAATGGCTCCTCAAAGGGTCTTTAGTAAAGGCAATGGTTCTATACAGAATGAATACTCACAGAACCATATGCATAAATGTGCATTGCAATATGCATAAATGGTTCTGTGCATGGTCAAATGGATCTTCTCCATAAACAGTTGTATATGTCTCTTTAAAGAATTCTTTTAAACATGGTTCCATGCAGCAACAAAAAGGGTTCCACTGTTGCAAGTTAAAGAACCCTTTTTCAGTACTATATAGAGCCCTGAGTATAGAAGCAAAATGGACCCAAACTGTTCGCACCATACTGTGAAAACTCTTGTAACTCAGACTGGGCTGCGGGTAACCTTCAGAAAATGAGAGAAGCCCCCTGAAAGATTTGCAGAGCAGAAAGACTACAGATGTCCAGCCAGTTGCTTGAAACTGGCCTGAATACTCTCTATATAGTTCTGGCCTGAATACTCTCTATATAGTTCTCTGTGATTCCTCTGTTTCACCAGGTTGGAATACAATGCTCTAGTTATGAATGTCTCCCTGTAAAGGAGAAAGAATCATTTATTTTTCACTGACTGCAGAAAAACATTTAAAAATGTAATTTATATCATTAAACTATATTTTTCTTATACAAAAATGCTTCAGAAGTAAAAATTATAAGTAAAAACCCAATTCCAAAAAAGTTGAGACGCTGTGTAAAATATAAAAAATGTAAATAAAAACAGAATGCAATGATTTGCAAATCTCATAGACCCATATTTTATTTACAATACAACATAGAACACATATCAGATGTTGAAAGTGAGACATTTTACCATTTCATGAAAAACATTAACTCATTTAAAACATTAACTCATTTAGAGCAGCAACGCATCTCAGAAAAGTTGGGCCATGTCTACCATTATGTAGCATCCCCTCTTCTTTTATTAACAGTCTGTAAACATCTGGGAAGCGCGGAGACTAGTTGCTGGAGTTTTGGGAGAGGAATGTTGTCCCATTCTTGTCTGATGTAGGATTTGAGCTGTTCAGCAGTCCTGGGTCTTCTTTGATGGATTTTTGGTTTCATGATGCACCAAATTTTTCTATTCGTGAAAGGTCTGGACTGCAGGCAAGTCTGTTCAGCACCCAGACTCTTCTTCTGCTAAGCCATGCTGTTGTGGTGGATGCAGTATGTGGTTTAGCATTGTCTTGCTGAAATGCACAAGGCCTTCCCTGAAAGACCGCTGTCTGGATGGAAGCATATGTTGCCAAAAGCTGTATAGTTCATTCAGCATTAATGGTGCCTTGACAGATGCGCAAGACACTTATGCCATGTGCACTTGTGCTCCCACATACCATCATGGATGCTGGCTTTTGAACTGTGTGCTAATAACAAGCTGGGAGGTCTTTACTCTGGAGGATGCAGTGTCCATTATTTCCAAAAAGAATTTCAAATTTTGATTAATCTGACCACAGGACACATTTCCACTTCGCCTCGGTTCATTTTAAATGAGCTTGGGCCCAGAGAAGTTGGCGGTGTTTCTGGATCCTGTTTATATATTTGCATGATACAGCTTTCACTTGCATTTGTGGATTGCACAGTGGACTGTGTCCACAGACAATGATTTCTGGAAGCGTTCCTGAGCCCATGCAGTGATTTCCATTACAGAATCATGCCTGTTTTTAATGCAGTGCCACCTGAGGGCCCAAAGATCACGAGCATCCACTACTGATTGTTGGCCTTGTCCCTTGTGTACAGGGATTTCTCCAGATTCTTTGAATCTTTTAATGACATTATGTACTGTAGACGGTGGGATATCCAAAGTCTTCACAATTTTACGTTGAGGAACATTTTTCTGAAATTGTTCAACAATTTTTAGACGCAGTTTTTTGCAGATTGGCGAACCTCTGCCTCTCTAAATTGCTCTTTTTACACCCGTCCCTGGGTAAAGCAATAACTTGTATATCCGGTAGGTGGCAGTAGCGCAGCCTTGCAGCGCTCACCCGGCATAAAGTCCCCAAAGAAGAAGAATCATTCGCTTCAATGCGGAAAAACATCAGAGCGTCCAAAAGAGAAACACATCGGTTTAAAATACAACAGAAAGAAAGAAGTGACGTTCGTTTATTTCTGTTTTTATTCGTCTGCAGAGTTCGCTTATATAATATCACAGACGTTTAGTTCTCTTGTTTTTCCTCCACACTGCTGACAGTGTTTTTATGCAGTGTGTTGAAGTTCAGTCTGTGTTTCTCCGGGTTTTCTCCAGAATCTCGTCACTAAATGTTAACTAACTAACTCAGGACTCCTCAGCGGACCCGAGTCTACAGTTCACTGAACTGTCACTAATCCTGCTCACCCACAGCTGCGGAGCACAATGCACAGGAGGGGAGTGGGAGCCGGAGCCATCGCCAAGAAGAAACTGGCGGAGGTAGCGCGGAGTTCGCGTTAACGTTGTTTGGGCTACGGGAAGAGTGGGTCACTGTGGGGCTCTGTGTGCCTGGATTATGGTTCTGTACACACTGAAACTAAGAGGGTTCTTCAGATTGACGGAGAATGTGTTATATATGGTTCTAAATAGAACCGTTTTGAAAAGGGTTCTGCTGTTGTTACGATGTCAAGCTTGTAACAATAAAAAAACATTTTTTGGTGCTGTACAGAACCATATACAGCACATTCTTCATCAATCTGAAGAACAGTTTCACCATGCAAAGAACCTTTTATGTATGTAATGGTTCCATATAGAACTCATAGTTCTAAATAGAAGTATTTCCTTTATTGAAGAACCATCTTTTTCTTTTTAAGAGTGTAGGGTTACAAATGCAGAAGACAAGAATAAAGTGCAGATATTTCAGAGCAGCAACTTAACCCAGCATATCCTAAACCTTCTGCACTTCAGGTGTAACGTTACAATAAATACATCACATATGATTCTGACATCATCGTGCATCCTTTTTTATTATTTTAGCATTGGAGATTTTTGCTTTAATGACCTGTAAGTGTTCACACATGGCCATTTAAGTTTTCAATCTACACTTTATTGATATCAGAAATTCAAATTAAACAGTTAAAATGTTTGTAATACTTATAAAAATTAAATGTAACAAACATCTCAACATTCAACTTTTACTAGTAGGGATTATATTTTAGCATGTACGATTCTTCAGTCATTACTGGTAAGAATTCCTGTTTTTTCTCACTTTAATTTAGGGGGATAATAATTTACTTATCAGTTTTTGTTTTAATACAATAACTAAACATTTAAGCTAAAATGTGGATTGAATACAACATCTTGGCATATTAAATTTGAGATTTGCCTCTCGTTATTCTCTCATTGTTGTAGGCCAAGTACAAAGAAAGAGGAACAGTCCTGGCTGAGGATCAGATTGCACAGGTAAGAGTACAGCAGGTACTACTCTCAGTTCTCCAAGAAATGGAAAGATACTAATTCATTTATGAAATATTTAAATCAGTAAGCGGAATAGCATCACAGGTTATGCTGAATCGTGGTCTGACCTTTTTTCTTTGTAGATGTCTAAACAGTTGGAAACATTCAAAACTCATTTGGAGGAGTTTGCCAGCAAACACAAGCAAGAGATTCGAAAGAATTCACAGTTCAGGGTTCAGTTCCAGGAAATGTGTGCCACGATAGGAGTGGACCCACTAGCGTGTGAGTACTCATATCCGAAAGTGTTTATCCAAGCTGTTGGTTAAGTTTGAGGTCAAATGACACTAATTAAAGTGGCACATTGTTTTAAGGAATGCTTGTTTTGAATTTAGATGAATCACATTATTACTTAAAACTAAATGTAATATTACATTGCTCGGTTATTGTTCAGTATATAAGTCTTTTCATTATATTTTTTTTCTGGTCTTATTTTGAACAGCTGGTAAAGGATTCTGGTCAGAGATGCTTGGAGTTGGAGATTTCTATTATGAGCTTGGTGTACAGATAATTGAAGTCTGCCTTGCTCTAAAGCACAGAAATGGCGGTGAGTTACATTTAGATTTTTTTTTTAAAGATCTAACTGTGTCACAGCACATTGATGTGCTCTGGATGACTGAACCAGTGAGTTTAACTTTGTAATTCATTTATATATGAACGTTATGAAAATCTAAGAAATGAACAAAGAATGCACCTACAAGATAAAACCACTTTTTGTTCCAATAGGACTCATTACACTGGATGAACTTCATCAGAGAGTGTTAAAGGGAAGAGGCAAGTTTGCTCAGGATGTGAGCCAGTGAGTGTCTTTGCTCTCAAACGTTTTACCTTAGTAAAAAGCTTTAAATAAACCGGTAAGAAAGTAGGAGAAATTTGTGTTGAGAGTCTCAATTTCTGTCAGTTCTATACAAATCTTGAGATACATATACACAATACAATACAGATATACTTTATTTGCCAGAGACGACTTGGTACGGGCCATCAAAAAGCTCAAAGCGATGGGGAATGGTTTTGGAATGATTCCTGTTGGAGGCTCCTATTTAGTTCAGTCTGTCCCAGCTGAGCTCAACATGGATCACACTGTTGTTCTTCAGCTGGCTGAGGTAATCAGTACTGAAAACAAAGAAAGTGACTAAACTTTCATACCTACACTCTTTAACAAGATGGTTTTTCAAGGGTTCTTTAGTAAAGAAAATGGTTCTATATAGAACCATGAACACTCAAAGAACCCACTGGATGATGGAGAATGTGCCAAAACGAGCTATTGACAATGGCAGAACCCTTTTCAAAAAATGTCTTCATAGAACCATCTACAACACATTCTCCATCCATCTGAAGAACGCTTCCATCATGCAAAGGGTTCTTTGAATGTACATGGTTCTATATAGAACCATTTTCTTTACTAAAGAACTCTTGATGGACCATCTTTTTTTTGGAGCATAGTTTGTGAGATTTGTGCGAAATACTTTCCGTTTTTTTGCAGAAAAAGGGCTACGTAACAGTGAGTGAGATCAGAGATGGCCTCAAGTGGGAGAAAGAACGGGCATGTCATGTACTTGTAAGTGTTCAGGAAGAATACATTATGTTGAAGTTTGATAAGAAACCTGAAGAACACACTAAAGCTATGACATGGTTTTCCTATGTTCAGGACCACCTGCTGAAAGAAGGTCTAGCATGGCTGGATTCTCAAGCTGCAGGTGAGCCGCAGTACTGGCTGCCAGCCCTGTTCTCAGAACTTTTGTCTCGTGATGTCACACCTGAGGAGGCTAACCAGATGACACCGTGACAAGAAGAAACAACTTTCTATAAACTGAGCAATCAGTCAAAGTAATCAGCCAGGTTGAATACTGTCCTTTCAAGTGCTGAAACCACATCATGTAATGAGTGCTTCCTTGACGTGTGATTGTGAAAGCTAACTGAAAGAATAACTGTCTCGAAATGGATAATAAAAGCATTTATTTTCTGTAGGAATTTCTGTAAATATTTGTTTGCCTTTTTTGTTTCATTTTAATTTTTTATTTAGTCACCAATTAAGATGCAGGTGTACATTACATTGTTTTACAATACTTTTTAAAAACTATAAGCATGCATTATATTTAGAATTACAAATAACATTATTAAATATTAAATGTCAGGTCAGATTTTGTGGTAGTTTATGGTCCACATCATACATCTTAATGTATTAACGTCTCACGCATACATCTTCTCCAAAAGAAGTTTTGGTTTGATATTTAGGTCTCAATTGCACTTCTTCAGGAATCAACATTATGCTGATGAACGTCCTCCCAAGTTTTGAATGAGTTCTCTTGAATGCTCTTTCAACTCACTCGCAATCATCACCGTCATCCACTCAGCGAAGAGGTCCAGAGCACACCCAACATTACAAAATGTTCTTCCACATGATCTGTGCAATTACACTTTTCCCATCAGAGAGGTCTCCAAATCTCTAATCCTTACACTGTGTAGCTTTAAATAATAAACTAATGTAAAATCTTTCTCTATAACATACTTTGAGGCTTGATTTCCAGCCTGATCAAAAATCAGCAGCCAGCACAAAGGATATAAAGCATACCTGGGTTATCTAACCTCGTCTTTAATGAAAACTTATTTCCGCCACACAGGAGAGAAAACCCTGTTTTTTTTCCCTCTTACTCAGTCAGCAGTATCAAAATTTAGACTTTTTATGTCAAAATAATGACATTTTAGCTTTTGTCAAAATAAAGACTTATTTACCCAAAACTGACTTCTCAAAAGTTTAACCTCTGATAAATTTTGAGAAAAATCAAAAAGTCAAAAATTTATTTATTAATTATGTATTTATTTATTTTTTAACATAGCTGAAACTTTTGACAAACAGCTGCCAGAAACAGTTGTTTTCCTCCATAGCTTTTGGAACATAATTCAAGTAATTGCTTTCTCATTCAAAGATAAGGCGCTGATTATTTGATTAAAAATTAAAAACAACATTTAAAACCTAAAAACTTTTTTTCCTGTGAGCTTCCTCTTTTCATGGTATTCTCGTCCTAGATTTTAATCAGTTGTATAGAACTGTGGCTACTTTGTTTATCTACTAATTTCGGTTTTGATTTGCTTGTAGTTTTCGTTTGCATTTGTAAGGGTTTATGTTTGAAGATACTCCAGTACATTAATTTGAAACAGTTCAGAGTCTGATATTTGAGGACCATGCACATTAAAAAGTTTATTTTTATTGCTCTACCTATTATTACAGCAACTTAAAAACCACCACAGTTTTGAGAACATCTTGTGGCATAGCTGCATTCAACACGCAGCATGTCAGTGCTTCTAGTTTAAAAAAAAAATGGAAGAAATAAATATAGTAAAGTATTTAAGCAGGCAGAAATATCTAGAAATTTGCACCAATTTACATAATTATTCATGTTTTTCCAAACTTCAAAAGCTTTTTAAGTTGGTAACGAATAATTATTTTCCCTAGATGGGCCTTGGTGATGTGACTATTACTCGTGGCCGTAGACGTGATCTTCAAACTCCTGCTGTCCCAAATCATCACAGATCAATGTACAGAAAGGACAAACCTTGTGAGATTGCTCGTGCATTGCCAGTTCGTCTTCACTGATATCAGGAAAACTCTCCTGGCAATGACGGCACACCATCTGTTAATAAAGATCAAGAATTACTTGAGAATTAGAACACGCGTGCTAACATAATTTGCACTGATTTTAATTAATGACTGTGATATGCATATGTCTATACGTATGAATTACCTTGTTTTCTAAGTCAGTGGAAATTCCTAGAAAACAGGAGAAATAAGGCATTTTTGAAAACACTAGGTCTAGACTCTTGATTCAACTTCACAACTAATTGCCAAAAACACTGTTTTATTTGTTCTATATGCCTGTACATTACTCTTTATTCAACTAACTTAAAAGCAGATTACTCACTTCGATAATTTTAAAAATGATTTTTCAAGCATTTACCAGAAAGTCCAGTGATGCTCTCATAGTAATGTGAGGCTGATTGAGGTTGCTGCTGTGAGTTGAAAGGGTCAGTAAAAGATGGACTGAGAGGGCTGGGTTGCTGCTGAGCGACTACAGCTACCGATGCGAGCTGAAGTTCATATAATTGTGTTTGTAATTTCGTTACTTCTGCTTTGAGTTCCTGTCAAAGAAAGACCAAGACACTGTCAAACTATGCTGTGCACACACGACTATGGCAAACATGAGACCAACAAGAAATCACCTCATTTTCTTCAGCAAGTTTTTCCTTTTCTAATCGCGCTATTTTGGCCATGGTTGCCTGTTCATTGATTCTCCTCTGTGCTTCCTCAAGCTGTTTCTGAAATGACAGGCAAGGGTTAAAGGAGTAGTTTGGTGAAATTTTTAATTTATGTGATCTTCCACTTACCCCAAATGCAGTCGATCAGCCAAGACATGTTTGGTGACAAAACCTTGCTTCATTAGTTTAGAACTGCACTAACAAGTCTAATGTTGCTAATGAACACTGAATGTCAGTAGTGCAAATAGTGTCAATACATGCCAAAAAACATCTCTCACCACTAAAAAAAAACTTCTACATGTGGCTAAAATAAGTGGAAGCAATTTAGGATAACCAAAGAAGAATCACTTCTTTCAGTGTTTTTCCATGCAAGACAGGGCTAAAGGAATTTGCGGATGCACTGTAGAATAAAACAGGTAGAGAAGCACATTAAGTGTAATCAGAAAATCAATATAATGTCCTATTAAGTATTTGAGGACCATATTTTCTGCACAAATGAGCCTGACCATATATAAATGTAAACCCATATACAAATAAGATATAATAATATATATGCTCATATACATAATATACGAAGAAATGCTTCAGTTGGATGCTGGACCCACTTATTTGCACGGAGCTATACAACAAAGACTGAGGGAAAGTAAACAGCACTTGCTTTGGATTCACTTCTTTGAGGTGTCATTCGTAATATGTACTTGGTATAGCTGTTTGTCTGCATAATTGGGAAATCAGTGGTAATATACCAGATCTTTTAGTTCTCTTTTTGTAAAATGGAACACAACAAATTTTTGTGGGTTTATTACTATTTAACTCAGTTACAGTAAGCAAGCATTAGTTGTTACTGTGCTAATGCTACATACCAGCATAGAGACATTTCACAGCACAACCTGGTACTCCAGCCTACCGGAGTCTGAAGGACGTTATGCAAATGATAACGTAGTTCCAACTTTAGCTTAAATGTGTAAATAAGGTCTGCCCATGCCATTTTACCAAATTCTGTTTTTCTAAACAGGTTTACGTAGCTTACTGACGTAATGCGAAGCAAATATATGAAGATTTCGACACGTATTTGTGGAAACGGTTTTGGTGACCAGTGTTTCTAAGCACCATTAGCCTTACAGTTCCAGACGAAAAACTTACAGACACCAAACATGTCTTGGCTGACTGACTGCATTTGAGGTAAGTAGAAAATGTAAAATTGTTTTTTTGCTGAACAATTCCTTTAAAGTGGTCGTTCTGTCAAACATGAAGTTATGGTTTTAGTTTGCTTTTTTAATTTTGTACTGGGGCCACGAGGCTCAGTAATTAACAAGTAATGGAAACTTATACTCCAGGAATTACCAACTAAATCATCAAACATGCCTCAAACCACACCCATATGTTAAGTAAAATAGACTTGCATATCTCAAAGAGAGTCAAGTGGTGGCTACAAGTTTACATTACTTGTCAGCTACATTAGTCTTACAGCTCTAGTGCCAAACTAAAAAAGCAAACCTTAGACAGCAAACATGTTTTTCTGATTCTTTGGAGTAAGGGGAAAATGGGCAAAACATTTATTTCAGGCCAATCCAACGTGTTAGACAAGATAAAGGTAATCAAGAGGTTTTGATCACCAAAAAAAAAAAAAAAAAACACCTCCATCTGGCTGCTGTCCACCTTCCGCTCCTTAGTCACTGTCATTTGCTCAAGCTGCTCCTTCAGCTGTCTCAGCTCCAGTTCAGCTTTATCGGCACGTCTGTTTGCCTCGTTGCTGTTCGCAATCTCTTTGCGTAGCGTCCCTCTGGCTTCTGTCAGCTGCTTCAGGACGGTCTGAATCTGCACCTATAACATTTCATAGATTACTGGATCTTTTTCCACAAAAAATCCCAATATTAGCAATCAATAATATACTGACCCTTTAAAGGGACCTTTACAAAATAATACAAATAAATCCTGAAGCTAACCAGAAACTTCTGCGTGCACAGTTTTCCAGACGTTAATTTTCACACCTTTGTATTACTTTTGTCCCCATCAGAGGGTCCCTGTTCTGATAAGCTTGCACGTAAAGTCTTGTTCTCGCCCCGCAGTCCCTCCACCTCCCTCTTCATTTCCATCAGCTCCAGGATTTCCGCATGCAACCTTTCATTCTCTTTCCGGCTACTTTGTACGTCAACCTAAAACAGGAAGACAGAAATCATACAGGAAACAATGCCATCTTTAGTGAGGAAAAAACATATTGTCCTGTAACTGGATTAAAAAAAAAGGCTGAGTTAACATGACGATATTGTCAGACCTGCAGCAGCTGGACATGATCTTGCAGTCTGTTAAAATCCTGCTCGTATTCTTTCACCTTGGGCCTCAACCTGCAGGGACATAGCAGAGAAAACATCTTATAAGAAACCTTAAAAAGAATGGGAAATTACTCAGAATGTTGTACTCTAAGGTCCCATCAATGGACTCACACTCATGATTACATACGTGACACAGTAGTTACTGAATAAGTCATAGTTGTTAATGGATAATAAGCCTTAAGATTAATAACTGAATAATGAGCTTAGAATTTAAGGGGCTGCACTATGTAAAAGTTTACTGATATGGTAACTCTATCAGACTTAACATATTTTTAGTAATACATTCAGATACTTCGACTTAGTCTCCTTTAAGTATGTCCTCAAAATAGCTGCATGTATTTCCACATTGAGTAGTACAATGGATCAGCATGTGGAATTGGAGGTTTTTGTCTGTCACTATAAAAAACGTAGCACAATTCTGTCCTTATTACTGGGTGGTCTGTGATAGTTTAACAAAAAAATCCACGGGTGTTTCTGTCTTTTCATCCCCTGTGAGAAGAAAACTCTTGCTCTTACTGAGAAACGTTAATAGAAAAAATGTAGAGAATTTAAAAAATGGACTGACCACTCCAGAGTCCAGACTTATACAGCACTGAATGTGCTTGGGATTACTTGGACTGTGAGAAGCAAAAAAAAATGCAACCAATATCTAAATCTGAACTGTGGAGGTGTGGAAAAATATCCCTACAGATTTCTTTGAAAAACCAAAAGTATTCCAAAACAATGGAAGCTAATAAAAGGCAAAGAGTGGACACCCCAAATCCTGAAAAAATGATGATATGTTTAGTTGTTTAGATTTGTATGTAAATATTTTCTGTTAAATATGTGTTTTCTGCCTTTTTTTTGCTGAAAATGAATAACTTGTCCTTATTTGCCCTTTTGACTGGAAAATAAGTAAATGAAGGGTAGTCTCTGACTTTTGAACAGAACTTTATAATCTTATTCATGTTTCCTTGTTTGAAAAAAATGTTTTAAAAATTCAACAGCAGCTGTTTGCTAAGTCATGGTCTTAATTTAGTAAAACGAATCATATGAAAGGAGCAGACTGAAAGGCAGAAATAGCTGCTTCTTGTGAATGTGTTAAAGGGTTAAAGCTCACTGTGAAATCTCAGCTTGCTGGGCTTCGAGCTGTTCCTTTAGCAGAACTTTCTCGTCTTTCAGCATGAGGATCTTCTGCACAGCTTTATCATACTTGTCTTGGAAAATGGTCAGTGACTGCAGAGCACAATCGAATAAAAAATGAGAACACAGCATTTATCCATATGTTTACAGTGATTCAAAAACAACAATACACATGGCTGCACATGCAGTGTTGTTGTCGGCACCTCCTGTTCCTGTTTGGCTTCGTTTTCAGCCACTGTGTGGGAGAGAAGCTGCTGCTCTTGGGTGACCTGTTCAACACTTTCAGGCTTCTGCTCATTTGGTGGTAGCGTTTCAGATGTACTGTCTGACTTCAGCTTATCTATGTGCGTCTACAGGATATGAAACCACAAGTACCTCAGTGACAGTGTTAGATTCAGTTACACAACTCAAAAACAGCAAAATAAGGATGAAGAACCAACCCTGAGATGGTGAATTTCATGCAACCTTTCCTCCAGCTCCTTTTTCAAAATCAGATTTTCTTCTTTCACTTGTTCCATCTGAGTCAATAAATCCTTTTTCTCCTTCTCCATCTGCTCTGCTTGTTCCTGTAGCCACAACCATACATGATTCTTAATGAATACAAAATATTCTGTTACTGTACCACACTCCTAAAAATAGGGGTTCTTAAATGGTTCCTGGCTTGAATGTATGGCTCTAGAACCAAAAGTAGCTCTTCTATGGCAGTGGTTCCCAACCCCGGTCTTGAAGTACCTCCTGCCCTGCACATTTTAGTGTTTCCCTGCTCCCAACACAGCTGATCCAACAAATCAACTCATTAACAAGCCCTTCATGACTTGAAATGGGTGTGTTAGAGCAGGAAAACAATAAACGTGCAGAACAGGAGGTACTTCATGACTTGACTACCATAGAACCTGTTTTCTACAGTATGACTCCAAAGAACCTTTTTGACATGTGTTTAAATAAAGAGTATAGAGTAAGAATGTGATTTCCAAGTGAACATGGAATGCTGACCAGCATGCAATACGCAGTAAAATTTCACAGTATGTAAAATGTAAAAATATAGTCCACAAAACAAGATGTGTGAGACAGGTGTGGGCAAAAATATACTTTGTATGTGTGTATATATGTATATATGTATATATATGTATATATATATATATATATATACATACAAAGTGTATTTTTTTATATTTTCTATATATATATATATATATATATATATATTTTGGAAAAGTGTGAAGATTTTTTCACAATACATAACAACCACCACACTATTTAGTTTTTTTGAGGTTTGAAAAATTGAAACAGGGAAAAAAAGAGTCTGTGGTGCCACATTTCAAAAAATACTATCAAAAACGGATGCATTGATCCTTAATTATTATTTCCCATTCCAACGTCTTTACAGCAGAACTGATGGACAATGTTTATTAACCTTTAATGAAACCAAAGCTCACATTATGTTGATTATAAAGTAAAAACATGAAACACACTAGTGCATCCAGTTTATTAGCCAAAATTACAATATTAAATAGGCTATTGGTTCTTCAATGAGCCAAACTGGCATTTTAAATTCTTAAATAAAAATCAGTTGCCTATTTTAATAACATTAAATAAAGTGCTTCATCAAAAGTAAGAGGTAATTGGCTATTTGCACAATGTTACGCATAAATAAATTGTAAAATTTTGGGTTAAGGTGTAGCAGCAACATTTAAATACAGTGAATGTGCACCTGCCTCATGTTATTTACACTATAAACATGCAAAGACATTGGCTTAATAAAAAATAATAAATTGGCCAATCTGGAGCAAAAATCGATTTTAACATACTATGAGTTTCACATACTGCACTAAACGCAATTAAACAGGCCTAATTTTGCTCTTGCTGTAGTGAAACATGCAGCTGTTTAGTGTTCTTTAACTACTGAAGATCCATTATCTGCTCAGAAAAGAGACAGCAATAAATATCAACATACTGCCCACCCCAGGTGTCAGATGGCATTTGTACCTGCCACATGTAGGATGTGTGGGTAAGTGTACCTGTGTTGTGATGACCAAAAGGCTGCAGTCTAAGCTTGATTCTGCTGGGTTTTGGAAGCAGAACGGTGTGCTGGCTCCTCTGACCTGACCACTGCTGTCCACGTAGCAGAACTGATAGAACTCCCCATCATCCTTAGGAAGGTAGTATTCTACAAGACCAGACACAGATAAACAGTAAAGCTATGGCGTCTCTCTCTTGTGACTGCTGCGGATGACTCAGCAGCACCTTAACAGGTTCAAGTACTTGTGTAACTGCACAACTATTTGTGATGCCCCACCCTAACAGCATCTAGCCACTGGCTCCAAACACATCACCATCTGCCAAGGAGATGGCAGGTGGTGGGAGACCAGATTCTTAATGAGGTACAAATTACATCACAAGACCTAGTTTAGGATCCCTGGACATGTGATGTGTAATTTACTGGAGCAGACTGACTCTACTTATGTTTACTGCAGATAAATCACAACATTAACTACTCACTTTCTTTAGTAAAGAAAATGGTTCTATATAGAACCGTGAACACTCAAAGAACTCTTTGCATGATTAAAGGGTTCTTTGCATTCAGATTGCTGGAATGTGCTGTAGATGGTCCTAAATAGCACCAAAACAGGTTCTGCTATTGTTACTATGTCAAGCTTGTCACAATATAAGAACCTTTTTTGGTGGTTTACAGAACCCATTTCAAAAAGGTTCTATATAGAACCATCTACAGCACAATCTTCATCAATCTGAAGAAACCTTTCACGATGCAAAGAACCCTTTAATCAGGAAAAGGGTTCTATGAGTGTTCATGGTTCTATAAAGAACCATTTATAGAAGAACCATCATTTTTAAGTGTGTACTGAGGTCCATTAACACGGGTCTAATATTTAGTATTTAAGCATAATCCACTCTCTTACCATCAAAGACAACCTGTAGTTTAAGGGGCTCAGCTCCATCATGGTCCACAGGAGGTTCCACCCATACGTAGCTGTGGTATTTCTGAGTTGAACTCCAGCCAACCTAGACATGTAATGTACAGGCCATACGTTAATACGGATAATATGGGAAATATGGAGTTTTACTAGAAGTGGGTGATGTGACAGTTTGTTAATTATGTGATATATTACATCACAGTTTGTTTTTAGAGTATCATGGGTATTGACAGTATTCCTAGTACACTGAGCAACTGTATGTATCATAAAACAGACAGATTTAGACTGAATACAGAGAGCTCTACACAGCAACCATGGCATAGCAACAAGTCAGCCCATTATATTACATTTTACTATATTACTATTTTATTGGTTTATTTTTACCAATTGTCTGATTGTTCTTCCTGTTCCTTAGTTTTACAAATGTTAATTTGTTTTTGTTAATTTGCTTTTGTTAATTATTTTTTTGTCAGCTTACAGACTTTTCCCAGTCACCCAGTCTTAGTGGATATACTGGTATAAAATGATGAGGAAAAAGTATAAGCTGAGGGAACAAAACAGGAAAAATTATGAACAAATCTCAAAGCATAAAATCACACAGAAGGTGATCCACCTTAAATACGCCGATCCAGTCCTTAGAGCTGGGGTTCAGTCCTCCGGTCACAGTGTAGCTGCACTTCACTGAAGTGTTCGGCGGATACGAGTGAGGAACATCCATAAAAACAACCTGAGAGAAGCAGGAGGACTCCATATCCAGAGTAATCCGATCCTCTTCTGTACTGTCGTTCATTTTCAGTCCGGAAATAACACCAAATTTACCTGGAATACAATAAAATCACCTGTCACAACTCAGAAGCTACTGATTTACACATACCGATTACAGTTAAGTTAGGTGAAGAACTTCAAACAGTAACTGAGAAACTCAAACACAAGATGTCTGACTTTAACTACGAGCCCCAAAAACGAAAGTCTAAAACCAAACAAGCAAAACAAGTTTCACTTTCACTCCTATCTCACTCGTCCACTTACTGTGGAGAAAAAAAAATCGAATAAAATCACTCTCAGCTTGAGAATAAGATTTATTAAGGCTGTTATGTCATTATCTTACGCTAGAACAGATAACAGGTCGACTATTTACGTTAAAAATGCTAATAAACTAATAAACAATAACTCGGTTACCGACATCCTATAAACTCGTCAACATCCTATAAAAGAAATACACTATTTACTCCTCAGTAATCTCTTCTACAGCTCTGATATCAAACCGAGACAAACTTCCATAAATAACCGCGTTACCTGAACCGTTTGGTGTCGCAGCCACTCGCGCTGTGAGCGTTTACAGTCCCACTCTGTGGCGTTTAACGATGGCGCCAAGCATGCTGGGAACTGTAGTTCTGACTGACACCGGCGACGCCCGCCGCACAGGTTAGCGTACTAATGGCAAAAGGTTTTAGCTTTTATTTCACTGTTTCTTTATATTACAAATTCAATTTGAACAAGTAAAAATGTAAAAAATAAATAATTAAAAAATCTGAATTGACAAACATGCTAACATGTCAAAACTAAAAAAAATACTAGCAAGCATTACATTGTAGCATGTAGTTTCACTTCTCAGTAGTAAGCATTTGACTTTTCCCCAATTCATTTTAATGAGGAACAATTCTTACGAGTATAAATGTTATTTTACCACGTTTAAATTATATTCACAAAAATAAAAACTTCATTTTGACGTCACATTAAATAAAATATATATGAATGAAATTTTACATACTAAAATGTAGTTCCTATTAGTAAAAATCTAACTTTGACATCTGAATTTGAGTCTTCATATATTAAATTTAATATTTTTAAAAATACTAATAATATAATCAGAATATCTGGTTGTGGATTAAAAGCTAAAACAGCTTTCCATAAGAATATGGCATCCAAACACACTTCACATAGCTTTGTTTTAGTTTTATTATATGTAAAATGAGTGACATACAATTAATTAATATAACAGTTTAGTGTAAGATATATTTTATTTAAAAACAATAGTTCTACATTAAAATAACTGGGATCAGACAGTTCGGTACAAAATGACACCAGATCATGCCCCAACAATACTGCGCTCTCTCTGATCTTACCCTCCACTAAACGTACTGAGAAAGCACACAATCATAACTCACTGAAGCACTGAGCCAGAGGCACTTGAGAGTAAGTTACTGTACATATGAAAAGTTGCTGAAGCCCAAATGAATCACCTACAGCATCTTTCTCAGTGTGTTTCCCTTGCAATTAAGTTATGAACAATTTCAGCTTCCTAAAGGCAGTTCTAGGTAGTGGCTCTGGCTATATGACTAAATGGAGCTCTATGATGTTATCTGAGAAAATAATATGTTATGACATGAGCAGTAATAATTATTTCCGGATCAGATACTGCAATATAAAAGCAATAAAAAATTAGTATATATACAGAGGTGTGGTGGCTGATCATCTCAAGAAATTTCAAGTCTTGAAACAGCATCCTTCTCAACAACTCACGAAACAATACATATTAACACCGAGAAACATTTAACACATTGAGATAAAAGCAAATAGCTCTAATCTCCAATAGTGAGTTTATCTGGTGTATTAAGTGTTTATATATTAAGAATTTGCTTTATCATTTTGGGTTTCCTGAGAACTCTGGTTTTCTAGAGTCAATGTTACTTGATAAGTACTAGTTTTAAGAAGATCCAATGTGATCATAGTGCAGCACAATGTTTAATAAAAAAAAATGAATAAATGAATGTGTGGCTGCAATTCAATATACAGAAAAAGCCATTGTATTAGACTATTAACACTTAATTCTGAGTAACTTTCTCAGCTGCAACAGTAGATGAGTAGAGGATCTGGAAGAGGTGAATAAACTATGGACATATGAAGATATGAAGAAAACACTGGAAAAAGAGAGAAAAGAATACATAAATTAATACAATAATAATAATAATAATAATAATAATAATAGTAGTAATAATAATAAAGTAGAGCTACACAACTCTGACAAAAGGTAACACATCCGCTACAGTAAACAAACTTAAATAGGGCATTTTTTGCAATTATCACATTTATTTGCGGAGCTTTAACAGACTGGAAAAAAATACAACAAAAAATAAAAATGTGCCATAACTTTTGCACGTCACATTATATATCTAGTTTTCCGCCCAGTATGTTAAATTTAGCAGGTAAGCAGTAACTGTGTATCAAACAGTGCAGGCGTGTGTTCTTTGTAGAGGATGCATTAAATTAGAAACAAGAAAATTGTTTTTATATTATATATGTTTTTAACCATGTAGCAAAGTAAATATTTACATGTGAAACCCTACTTTAAAAAGTACTGAACTCACCTCAGCTCAAACTAGCAATCAGGGCAATGGCTATTATCAAAATTAAAATTATACAGCATATTGCAATCCACATCTTTTTCTGAAAAAACAAACAAAAGAAATGAGTGACAACAGCATCTTTACAGTTGGATATGTACATTATTTGTATGTACGCAAACATCACTGACAATTTACTATAACCAACCTTCCAGCTTCTCCTGTCAGAGACAACAGCTTCCGCAGTTTCTGCAACAGCTTTCTCCACATAGTTAGAAGAGTTAATGATGTTGTTCTCAATACGATTAACCATCTCACCCTGCAGGCAAAATTCAATGAAGAAGGTGGGATGAAACTGAGCACTCGCCTAAATTCTTCTCCCAAACACATCAGCCTCCAAATTTTCAGACCTTTTAAGATTTTAGTATTTTTATTTTTATATAAATCTACTATTTATATAAGAATATACTAGTATACTGTTAACTGTTTACTTACAGTATCATTATGTACATTTCTTAGCAAATCAGAACTTATTAACCCCATGTTTTATTATTTTTTTTTCCTCTTTCCCTAACTCACCTGTGCCTCAACCTCCATGGCGAGGTACTGGAACATGTCATGAAGGTCTCTGATGCTTCTTTCCAGTTTGAGAATCTCATCATGCCGTGACTCAATTTCATTCAGTGCCTGCTTGGTAGCTTTTGCATCTGTTAAGATCTGTAGAAAAATCCCATTAACTAGTGTCAGTAATATGGCATGTAGCCACTTCCTATACTGACCACAACATAAATGAAGGTTATTAAAGGGCCCATATCCTACATTTTTTCTTCTATTTTATTTTTCCCCCCTGAGGCCCACTTGTGTATGTGGCTTCATGCATGATATATACTGAATTTTTACATGGCTAGCTGCCAACCTCTCTAAAGAGGCTGTTTTTGTGCTTCTGACAAAGAAGCAGCCGGACTAAAGCATTCCTTATAACTTTAGAGTGAATGAGCGGAGCTCACCTGCTGTAGGCTGAATAAGCAGGTATATATAAATACACTCATTGTTATGACATCACAAAAAAGTGCATTCAAAACAGGCTTTGTGCAGGTTAGTGCAAACGGTGCATTTTTGAAGTTTCATAGTGTTTACATGCCACATCATTTTTTTTAATAACAGATAAACTTTCCATGATATGGGTCCTTTAACAATATGTCTTTTCTTTTTATTTACATTTACTTTTTTTAATGTGGGGTGGAGGAGCACACTGTGTGTGTGTGTGTGGGGGGGGTGGTTGGTTATACTTTCTGACATACAACACATGCCAATGTCTAAATACAGGATGTAAGATGATGAAAAAACAAACAAAAAAACAAATAAAAACTTACGGATATCAAGGTTCATGAAAAGGGGAACGATGTAATTATGAGACTCATATTAATAAGTTTTCATTTCTGTTTTTACAGTTTCTAAGGGAAGTCAACGGCAACTACAACTACAAGGTTGAAATGTTTTAAAAAGAAAAGTTTTCATTATGTAAATGATCTTACCAAATCAATTCTCACTCCATAGAAAGCAGGAAAGAGTACATATCATTAACTGTTTACAGTGAATCACTCAAATAACTACAATGGCAGCAAACTACTTTGAAGTCAACCAGATAACTTGAGTCAAAAGTCAAGTTTGCCTAAGAGCTCAGACATTTTCCCATTGTGCAAAACTCTTTTTGGGCATAAATTATCCATATTTACTGAGGAATCCTGCTTTGCAAAATGCCCCTCAGATGATGTCAACATGTTCTATCTGTGTATAAAAACAGCTATAATCTGGAAGAGACTGGATCAAAATCAAATCATGTAACAACTAGAGATGCAGAATTGGAATCATCCAAGATTGGAATCAGCAGATTTTTTGGTCCAAACATCAGCACTCAGTCATTTTGTTATTTTTATTTTGGCCAATCTGTGTTGCAATATTATGACGTAAATAACATGAGGCAGGTTAGTGCACTCACACTGTCTTTAAATGCTGCTGCTGCTACACCTGTACCAAAACACTGTAGCAAGTAATGCATGATTCATCGTGCAAAATAGCCAGTTACCTCTTACTTTCAATGTATTACTTTGTGATTCATGTTAGATGTCATGTTAAATAGACAACTTATGTTTCATTTAAGAATTAATGGGTCCAAGCATCTTATTTGTTGCAACTTTGGCTAACAGAGAGTACTGGAAATGCAGTACTGTGTTCGTGTTCATTTAGCCCATCAATCAGCCAAAAAAAAAATTTATTAATAAATACGCCTAGTTGGCTTAAAAGAAAACTGAATCGGCCATAAATATTTACAACTGGTGCATACCTAGTAACAACCATTCTGAAATTATAACTACTTTAACTAAAAACTAATCAAACTTCCCCAGTGCTCTCAATTTCACCTCTGTCTATTTAAAAACCTCATACTGAAACCTGCAAAATTCAACTTGAAACAGGCAACTTGAAAAGCCCAACAAAATCAAATAAAAAAACATTATAACTGGAGCTTAGGCTGTGGCTTCCTGAAGACTGTATTAATACTAGCAGCAGAAATACCATTATAATGCACTCACGTTTTGTGTGAACACATCGGTCTGTCCACTCTCAAGCATTGACTCTAGCTCCTCATCGGTCACATTGTTGCCGGCTGCCATGCAAAAAAGATGATCAGGATCTTGCACCTTTTTATTTCACAGAGATTCAGCATGACTTCCATGCAATGGACCCAAATATTCAATGTCACACTGGAAGACAATAAGCTCTACGATTTGTTATCTCAGCAAATAAATCAGATGCTATAAAGTTAAGCTATCATATTTGTCTATACAATACTAATGTCCAGCAATCTTGGCAAATCTCACTCTCAAGTTACTACTTTTGTGGGCCAACAACTGCTTGCAAACATGAAAACTCTTTAGCAGTAAAAAGGATGACATGTTCAGAAACAATCCCCTGTAGCGGGGTCCGGCAGCATCGGTCCTAGGAGAAAATGAATGATTTCAACATGAAATCCTGGTGCACTCTGACACTAAAATACAAGGTTAACTGCTGTGGAATTATTTAGTTCAACAATGATGTAAATACAACTGTCCAGCTTTCTAAAAATTTTCACTTTTGTAAAAATTTGATACTTACCATATCGAGGTCAAAAGGCCAGTAATTCACAAACATCAGTTTTTGGCCCAACATCAATTATAAATCAAGACCATTCTAAACACTTTGCCATTTGGAGACGGCCGCTAACCTCACATAGCAGTTGTGACAGGTTCAAAAAACTTTCTATATCAATGTTAATTAAAAATGATCACGTTTGCAGACATGTAGTAGTTAGCGATGCACCAGTTCATCCTTCTTCAGATATGAGTTTTGTCATAACCATTATGCCAAAAATATGCACAGATAATGCGACATAAAAGCAGTGCAAACAACGCTAAGGTTAGCCTGTTTAGCTGAGTGGCTAAGTCATGAATGTTTGTCATGTTTCAAATGTTAATGAAAACACATCGGTCCCTCAATTACTTCCCACTGTCTGGTACGTTGGATCTGAGATAGTCCACTTTATTTTTGAGGCAGAGAGCATAGAAATGGTTGGTCTTTTGGGGTCAGCCGTAGTCATTCTGAAATGCCAGGAAACTTGAATAACCTTTAACAAAATCTTCTGCAGCAATTTTTTATTGAAATGCAAAAATCCGAACCTGCATGTAGACAAACCTCAATTCTTTAAAACCATTATTTGAAGGACATTTCTTAATGAAATGAGAGAAAAAATACTCACTGATTTTGAGTTGTCTCTGTATCCTCTCCACATTTCTGTCTCTGTACCAGGCCTGAAGTGTGTTACAATTGCCCATCACCTCCACAAAATCACGGGACAAGACAGCGTGCTGGGAAACAAAGAGAGTCAAAGGAAGTCTGAGTAAACTTCCAACAGAGATGTAAATAAAACCACTTCAATCTGTAGAAATTATACAGAGCGTATAAAGAATATCTCACATAACTAACCTGTGTTCTTTGCATTCTTGTATTGATAGGAACATATTTCCCATCTTCATCTGTTTTTTTGGGTTCAAGACCTACAAAAAAGTTGTCATTTGACTGTTCACTGGAGTTTATTCAAGCAGAGTTAAATTTTATTTTAATATTTGAATTACAATTCTTACTTTTCAGTTTCTTGTGGATCTGGCTAGCCAGTACTTTGATCTCATCCCGAAGGACTTGAAGCTCCTTCTTCATATCTGAAGCAAAAAAAAAAAAAAGGAAAACTTAAAAAACAAGGCACAGCTTTTTATAATTCATTTCTGATCTCTAATTATACATGCTGATCATATTAAACATTTGGATCTGACGTGAACATGGTTAACTTTCAATACGTTAAAATGAAAATAATCTGCCAAAACAGGTTGATTAAAAAATATATTTGTTATTAACTGTCATCTGGGAGTGCCACCCCTAAAACAGTTTTCTGCTTGTTCTCCAGTTCAGACACTTTCTTCTTAAGCGTTTCAAGGCCCTCCCGAATCTCTTGGACCTGTAGGGCAAGATGAATATTTTTACAATAAAACAGCTGAATATAAAAAAAGTATTTAAAAAATGAGAATCAGGAAAACGTCAGAGTAGGCATTATAAGTCAACCTCATTATACTTCTAACCTGTCAGAAAACACAGTCAGGTCTGTTAGTATTTGGACAGTGACACAATTTCTGCACACCACGGCAATGGATTTTGAATGTCAAGATGTGACTGAAGTGTAGACTTTCAGCTATAATTCAAGGGGTTTAATAAAAATACTGCTTTCTTTAGAAAATAATTTTTTATAACCCCTCTATTTTCACTGGCTCAAAAGTATTTGGACAAACCAACATAATTATAAACACAAGGAGTATTTTTATTACTTGGATGCAAATCATTTGCAGTCAATGACTGCCTGAAGTCTGGGACCCATGAACATCACCAAATGCTGAATCTCCTCCCTTGAGATGCTTTGCTAGGCCTTTACTGCTGTGAAGCACCATGCTGTCAGTTTTGCAGCATTTGAGAATGCTCCACTGGCAGCCATACATGCCCATGCCATAACACTGCCTCCACCATGTTTGGCATAGTGTGTTACGCTTCAGATCATGAGCCCTTTCTTTCCTTCTCCATACTCTTCCTGTCATTCTAGTACAAGCTAATATTCGCTTCATCTGCCAAAAGAGTCTTGTTCCAGAACTGGGCAGGCTTTTTACGCATTTTCTAGCAAGGTCTAATCTGACTTTCTGTTCTTGGGTGTTACCAGTGGTAACCTTGAGGTAAACCCTCTGTATTTAACATTTCTGAAGGTATCTCTTGACTCTGACAATGATACGCCAACCTCCTTTAAAATGTCTTTGACTTGACTAGACGTTGTGAAGAGGGGTTTTCTTCACCACGGTACGAATTCTTCATCCACTTTAGTGGTCTTCAGTGGTCTTCCTGAGTTATTGGTGTTGCTGAGTTCACCAGTGAATCCATTCTTTTAAAAAAAAAAAGTATCAAATTGTTGCTTTGGCCACTCCTAACGTTTCTGCTATCTCTCTGATGGGTTTGTTTTGGTTGTTCAGCCTAATGATTGCCCCCTTCGCAAACATCGACACCTCTCTGGACTGAGATTTCCAATGAACAGCTACCAAATGCATATTCAACACCTAGAATAAACTCCAGACCTTTTATCTACTGTATTTGTCATGAAACAATGAGGTGACAGGCCACACCCGACCATGAAACTGCTTAGCAGTGAACTGTCCAATTACTTTTGAGTCTGTGAAAACGAAGGGGTTATGTAAAAATTGCTGTAATTCTTAAATGGTTGCAATATTTTTGTTAAACCCCTTAAATTAAAGCTGAAAGTCTACACTTCAATCATATCTCGACTGCTTAATTTCAAATACATTGAGGTGTGGTACAGAGGCAAAATTACAAAAATTGTCACTGTCCAAATATATATGGACCTGTGCCTTTTTTGTGCCCATAACTAAGGAGCAATGTTTCTGACCTATGGCTCACACAAATAAATTTAACACCTTTTTTGATTTGCCTGTTTTTATTGGGAAACAGTAAATTGAACAAAATGTGTGTGGAATAAGGCTCTACACAGCAGATGAACCGAGGAAAGGTCAGAAGTGACAGTTTCACCTTTTTAAAGAAAATCTCATTTTCTTTGTCCTCCTTCCCTGAGGTCCCTGTGCCAGGTTTTACCATGAGCGCTGTGCCCTCCTCATCTTCATCTGAACCCTCCGCAGGCTGGAGTGGACGTGTGAAAGCATGGGGGACAATTTAAATCATATGAAATTTTACACGTGTTAAACATACACAAACACAGTAAGTTACAGAGGTGGCAACAAGCAAAACCGTCAACCAACATTAAACACTGGGACACAAGGTCTTAAACGGATGTGAAACTTCTGTGGCAACTCAGCTCAGCGTGACTATTTTCTATTTTCTTTCTTACAAGACATGGCTACATGTGATTAGAACTCTGGATGTAACGTTACAAACTATACAGTTAGAAGAAAGCAGGCAGACAGGCACTGAGAGGTCAAAAGCACATTCTCTAACGGTACCTCACCCAACCCCTATGTTAGCTTGCTAGCTAACCTAGCTAGATTAACTAGCTTGCTATATATACAGAAACGGTACTTGTATCTTCCAGTGCCCGTCTATTGCTATTTGCGTAGACATATTAGACATACTAACACTTTATGAAAAAGATGTGCAATAAAACGTACAACAGTGTCATATTAGCTCCTCGTTTGCAGTCACATCTGACAAACACAACTACAAGCTAACCTGCTAACTTCACTGACAAACTTTGGCCAGCTAGCTAGCAGCCCCCGCTAACACGCTACATTAGACTCGCGAGTGTCTGAGTTAACTTACATTTCCCAGTTCTTTGGTTCGGTCTCGCATTCTTGCTCCGTTTCTAAAAGCTTTCTAGAGGCCGAGTCACTTCATCTAACACCTAAACTTTGTTGACAACAACAACAGGAGAAGGGAGTTTCCATTCAAAGTCGGTCACCACAGTTGTTCTTCCTCAGGGTTTAGTATATCCACCATTAAAGGCGCATCATCTCCACCTACTGAGCCTCTCGTCAACTTCTGCTGCAAACTATGCAGCTTAAGACAAAATGTTGAAACATATACACGAGAAACCCACAGTCACATAGTTAGTAGAGAAAATCAGAGTGCATGTAATCTCTTTGAATAAAACAGGCGGTGTTTGTTTATGTTAAAGATTATTTACTCTATTGTTCAAAAACAGGATGAGTGGGCGAGGCTAAATGACTGTGGATAGATTATGTGTAAATTGTGTTGGTTTTTGTGACATCGTAAAAACTATGAATTCAAGACAGGCTGTTTTTACAGCTAAGTTGTGGTATATAGACTGAATAGGCTCAGAGGTGAATGGTCTGAAACGTACATACTACATCAAACTCTTTCATGTCAATAAAATGATAAAGTTTTATTGTTTTCATGACATGGACCCTTTAATGCAACTTTTATTTCGTCTTGTATGACAAGTGTTAAATGTAGTGCTAAATATGAAGATTTTATTTCATTCATTTTAAACCAATAAAAATGAAATAGTTAAAAGTACACACACGCAGAAGCAGTGCACTATTTAATTGATGATTTTTATACTTTTACAGAGATTTTGAAAGTGGCCACTTTAGGAAATGAGTTGACTTAAAAAAAAACATTCAAGTAAGAAAGATAAATGAAAGTACAAACATGCTTGTAGCTTGCTCTACTTCTTGCTCAGAACACATTATTCGCTGTATTGATAATTACAGATGACAGCAGGTGAAGATGTTACATCTTATTTTCTTCATTGCTGTGAGGCCTGAAAATTCCTACTATTGAGGTCTTCCACCTTAAGTTCCCCACAGGCCATACGTCACCAAAAGTAATATATACATATTCATTAAATATAGTATATAAAAAGTTCATTCACAAGCCAGTTTCCCATCAAAGGAGGACAGAGTGATGGCAAATGCTTGCAGTGCACACATGGGGAAGCTGAAGTCCATGGAGAACACATCCTCCGCCACTCTCCCGAACTGCATTACAATGTAATCCTCTGAGCAGAATAAAAGAGAAAAGCAAAAATGACAGGTTTGATTAACACAGAGTTTAAAGAGAACCCTGACTGTTAAGACATGTAAGCCTCAGTATGGGATACATGTCTAGTACTATTAAAATATATAATATAAACTAAGCGAAATACTCAATTTATTGTTAAGAACAGACAAAATCCCTCAACTACTTGCCATTTTTGTTGTGACATCAAACAGTTGCTCTCTTTCTTGTCCACTGAGTGAGGAACAGCTAGTCAATTATCTAATTTAACTCAAATACATCATTCAGTCCAATTTTAGCTGGATTGTGATATTACTCAAGAGAAAAACTAGTAGAAAAAATTTGTCGTTTTTTATATTAAACAAAATATTTCATTTTTTATACATCATATTTTAGAAGTATTATACATTAACAGTGTGTCAAAGCATATACAGTTATTTGTAAAAGTTTGTGCAGTTTTGTTGATTTTTGTGTAATTCAATCAGGGGTGTTCAAACTTATGCATACAACTGTAAGTCTTAACAGTCCCTTTAACACACACACATAACTGTACTGTAGGATTTGTGCCTTCACAGTCAGCCTTATGCATCTATGAAGAGAATATGTTGTTATATGTGTTTTCACCAGCTCACCGTTATCTGGATGAACAATCTGGAAATTCTTCACAGACGCCTGCGTAACTCGGCCATGGAAGTTGAGCACATAAGACTGAGTCTGCTCATTCCAGCTGGGAGACTTATTCACCAGACACACCAGATTCTCAGTGTTTCCATTTTCATAACGGGTAAGCAGAGATTCAAGCTCCTGAGGTAAAGAATAGAGAGTAAGAGTTTGCATATTGTATTAGACTTTTTTGATGTTAAATGACAGAATGAAAAAAACAAAATAGATTCCATCTCAGGACCACCACAGGGCGGGTATTAATTGGGTGGTGGATCATTCTCAGAACTGACGTGGTGGCGTGTTAGTCTGTGTTGCGCTGGTAAGAGTGGATCAGACACAGCCGTGCTGCTGAAGTTTTTAAACACTGACAGTGTCCACTCACTGTCAACTCTGTTAGACAGTCCTACCTTGTTGGTCCACCTTGTAGATGTAAAGTCAGAGACGATAGCTCATCTGCTGCTGCACAGTTTGTGTTAGTCATCTTCTAGTCCTTCATCAGTGGTCACAGGACACTGCCCTCAGGACACTGTTGGCTAAATATTGTTGATTGGTGGACTATTCTCAGTCCAGCAGTGACACCGAGGTGTTTAAAAGCTCCAGCAGCACTGCTGTGTCAGATCCACTCAGACCAGCACAATACACACTAACACACCTCCAAAACCACGTCAGTGTCACTGCACTGCTGAGAATGATCCACCACCCAAATAATACCTACTCTGTGAGGGTCCATGGGGGTCCTGACCAATAAAAGAACAGGGTAAAAGGGGGCTAACAAAGTATGCAGAGAAACAGATGGACTACAGTCTGTAATTGTAGAACTACAAAGTGCACCTCTATGGTAAGTGGAGCTGATAAAGTAGACAATGAGTGTAGAAACAAGGAGATGGTTTTAACAAAGTGGACAAATTAGTCTACAAGGAAACTAAGCTGAAAAACAGCCTGTTTCAAATTCATTGTTTTTGTGATGTCACAAAAACCAACTCATTAACATATATCTGTCTGTTCAACGTTTAGCTCCACCCATTCACTTCGAAGTTCTAAGCAGTGTTTCAGCTCTGAGTGCTTGGTGAATGAGGCTCAATACAGGGCAGCCAATCAATTGGATAATAGTCATATACAAATGAATTGTGACTGTTTTCAGTACATAAAACCACACCAACATTATAAGTGGACCTCAAAGAAAAAACATAAAAGACAAGAAAAATATGAGATATGGGCTCATTAATTTACATAAAAACTGCACTTCTACAGAAGAATTTGTGGTGTTAGGTAGACTTTCACCAATTTTGAAATACTTACACTTTTTGGACGAATACTGACTCGTTCATCATTCTCGTGCATTCCAGGAATGATCACTGTCATTTTTCTGGGGCCTTTAAAGCCCAGTATATTTTTCTCCTGTGTGATAATGAATAAAAACAGTGAGAAATGTATCAGTAAATTGGGTCATCTCTGCACAAAGTGGTCATTTTACTGCAGAATGAGGTTTAAAATAATGTAATCAAACCCTCTAAAGATCTTCATGATCATGTTAACTTACATAACATATTGCTGCAAGCTCTTGTCTAAGTGATTCAGATTCCTTTATAAATGATTTCCTCTCTGGATTCTCTCCGTTATTGTACACAGTGAATTTAGTCCCTAAAACATTTGACCTGAGAGAGAAAATAAATCATTAACAAACATTTCCAGTTATTTTCAGCTGATAAGGTTAGAAAACAGATGGGGTCTTGGGGATAATAACCTAAGTTTGCCTATGTAGCTGGTTGTGTCTCTGGATAAATCAGTAGGATCAATGGAGATCAGATAATTAGACGTTGTGCTTTTCTTCCTTTTTCTGCCAGCCATGAGAAATACCTGAAGATGAAGAAATAAAAAAAGCAATAATATAATTACATATTCAGTGATTAGCAGTTAAAAATGCAGTAATAAAATAGATTAAAATAGAATACATTTTGTTTCAGAAGATTGATGTTGACAATGTTTGCACCTTGAGACTAAGGCTTATGGAACTTTGTGTTGTGAGTTTAGTTCATTTGTATCTATTTCCTGACTGTTATGTGTCATTCAAGGCTAACATAACAAACAAGTTTTTTTTAGAAAACGTGATTAAAATCAAACGTTTCAACTGGAGTGATGTGGGCAAAGTGTGTGTGTGTGGTGATGATTTCACAGGAAGATGATTCATTCAACCACACAGTAGAGACAACAATATAACATTCTGTTTTTTGCTCTTTCACACAATAAAATTTCCCTTCATTTGTTTAACTTCCATTCAAAACAGCCACTAAATACAACTTATTCATTTTTCAGGAGATATTTCTGTGGGGCTCAGATGCATAAGGAAGAAGAGAACAAAAAACAATTAAAAGATGGAGAGAAAATGGGACTCCTAATACGTGCAAGACATGGTAGACCACCAAAATTGTCACTATTAGATAAACAGTGATTAAAGCTTTCATCTTTGAGAGAGACAAGAAAAACAAGCTGCACTCTTGCTTCAGATCTGAAAAAATCCACAGGTGATTCTGTCCGTCCTTCCACTGTGAGAAGAGAACCCAACGCTACGGGTCTGTCTAGCTGGATGTGTAGCTGTCAAGAAGCTGTTACTGAGAAAAGGACCAAAAACAGACCAGTCTAGAGGTTCAATATGACAGCAACCAGTACTAACTCGTCTTTTTCTTCATTCTCTGAAAAGAAGCTTTCACATGAGTTTCGCTCACGTCGATGTCCACCCACAAACACATTCACCACAAACCAGTTTTTGACACATATGAAAAAGTCCTTGTGAATGCAGCCTAATAGAGATAAACTGACATGAAATTGAATTTGATATAAGCTGATATAAGCTTTTCTCTCACCCTCTTCCCATCCTCCTTCTCCATGTGGAGGTAGTATGTGGGGTAGATTCCTTTCTCTATTCCTCTTCTGTCTCTGGTGATCCGACACTGGATAGTTATGTCCCTCGGAGCAGGCCGAAGAGCAAACTGTTCCAAATCCTCCAGAGAGACTGGCGAAGCCTGGAAAAAGAAGGGACAAGCAAGAACAGCAAGATCATATGTGTTTATTATTCAGAAATGAATAACGTTCAATAAATACTTTCATTTACTTTTAGCAAAAATTGGAATTCGCTCATCAAGCAGTGTAGTTTGTTGACAGTAAGCTGTGGCTGCCAAGCAACATATATTGCTCAAAGATTATTCCATGAGCAGCACTGTAATTTTAATAATGTAGAGCAGCAATACAGAATTCAGCTGATGATTGGTCTTCTGTGTGCATGTCAAGATTTTACAAAGAAAAAAAATTTTAGAACCTGAGCTATTAGCTTAACCTTGGTCCTAGAGGTCCACTACCCCACATTTTAGTGCCTTTCCTGCATTAATACATCCTCTTTAATAATGGGCTGTTAACAAGCTGATTGTTTGGATCAGGTGTGTTGGGAGAAGGGAAAACACTAAAAAGTGCAGGGCTGAGAAACACTGGTCTACTACATGTAAAGTCTCACCTTTCCCATGTCTGAACAGTCACTCTCTGAGGAGGACGGCCTGTAGTTAGAGTTCAGTGAAGCAAGGTTGTAGTCATTCTTTGTGCTTTTCTTGGGCTTTTTCTGTGTTTGTACAATCTGCCTGTCATCCTCCTCAGCCTCGTTCTCATCCACACTGTCACTCAGATGGCACCTTGCTGTAGCAATGATAGTAACAATACATACTCATTCACTTCTCCTCAATATACAGTACATAAAAGCAACATGCACTACAAAAACTATTTGTCAGTTCAACCTAAAAAACATCATTGTGGTGGTAACAAGCAATTGAACTGATTTTATTCAACTCCCACAAATACTTTGAGTGAAACAATGCAAAGCAAAGTTTTAGTTTACATAAACAGAAACCACAGATGTCTAACTTAATGGACAAAATATACATACATATATTTGATCATATAAAAAATATATATCCAATATATGTGACCTTTTAAAATATATGTGCGGTGCCACTTCTAAATATTTAAATATATGCTAATTTATGCAGATACATGTCAATATGTTGAAATACATGCATACATGTAGATTATATATGTAATAGAAATTGTGTCAATTTTATATATTTAAAACTGTTATGAAGCATCATTCCTAAATAATGGAAATGAACCAAATGAATGAAAGCAACGGAATCAGTTTGTATTGAAAATCTATTGTAAGTGTCTTTGCAGTGAACAGTTTTTTTGTTCTTTTATAAACATACATGGAAAAACATCAGTCTTTTTTCAATGGCAATCAACTGTGCACTGCAGAGGCAACAGACACTAATTAGGCTGAAAAACTGCTTGAGTATTCCTTTAAGCCTCTTGAGATTGTAGGCCTAAAATAAACCCGAATCACTATAACTTTTAACTCACAGGCAGAGAAATATTGCTTTTTCTTTGGTGTTGGAGGCACTGGGCTCGTCGGCCAGTCCTTTCTGTCATCCTCATCACTTTCTACATCAGCTTTCTTTTCCTCTGTGATGTTGAACTCCACCACTGACTCAATCTGAATTGCTAAACACAGATGGTTAAAATTTAAGTACAATAACAATTTTAACTACAATTTAAAAATCAATACTAATCACTTAAAGTAAGCTGGCTGATAGGAATTACTTGGATCTCCCTCCATTTTCTTTAGTTTCTCCTTAGAGTCATTCTTCTTTTCTTTTTTCTTCACTGTTTTCTTCTCTTTCTTTTCATCTCCTTCTCCCACTTCATCAGGTTTGAGTGCTTAAATAGAACAGAGAACATCAGGCTACTGCACACTCTGTTTATAAATGACATGTTAACTCTAAGTGTCGAACACACTTACGTTTCATCTGAGCTTTTTTCACTCCTGTTTTCTTGGGCTTTTTCCCCTCTGCTTGGCTCTGTGTGTCTGCTGGGTGTTTAGGGCTGAGCTGATTGTCCATATGCAAGTCAATTGTCTTAATGATGAGTGGAACAGGTGAAGGGGTTTCCTCTGATATCACTGCTGTCTGAGGTGAGATGTTCATTTCACCCAGATTAATCTCTTCCAGCACGTTATCATGAGCCTGCTCCAGCAGCGGATCTGACGGGGGACGGACAGCATATTTATATAAAGTCATATGCAAAGGTTGGGCACCCCTGGTCCCAACAAGGAACACCCTTAAATATATACAGTTTTTAACATATTAGATAAAAATATAAATATGGATAAAAATATATAAAATATATAAAATATAGTTTTGCAGATGCCACATTTTATCTTTAACAAACAGCAATTGTGCATTAAAATGTGCAGAAGTGAGCTCTCTGCAGAGAATATGTCAACTTATTTTCACTTGCATTCTTTCATATATTGGCTGTTACCCTTTAAAAAAATTGTTATATCATAAATTGTTACAAAAGAAGTATACACAGCATTTTGGAATTAAACTCTTCATTTACATACTACATTATTACACTATTTTATTAATAAAATTAATTAATTACATTTGGGTTTTATGTGATAAAAACCATTTAGGAAACTTTATTTTTAACAGTCTGGACAAACATTTTGAAAAGTGCCAGTTACAACCAGTAGTTGAGAGTGATTCTGTATGAATGAGTGAGAGAGTGAGCGAATGAGTGAGCGAGTGAGTGAGAATGTCTTTCTTTACCGTTTAGCGAGGTGTTGCTCTGAGACTGGCTGATCAGCAGTGCTGTGTCTTCAGCCCCAGATTTCTGTTTGCGGCTCTTTGGCCGAGCTTCATGATTAGCCGTCATCATCTGAGCATTGGCTCGTCTTTTCTGCTGCTTCTTGATCAAAAGCGTTCGCTGTTTGTATGAACAAACATGTCAGCTGATATTGTGAAATGCTAAAATGTCTCTGCACTCTAACTCTACTCCTCATGCATCATCACACATCTGTGTATCTTCTGCACTGCACTTCATTACTGCTTATCCTGCACTGGTCATGCTTTTTTGCACAATGCTGTAGATTTACAGCAGTACTGAATTGGGTACTGTGGGTACTGTGGAAACAATACTGCAACTGTAAACTACCATCTATGGATTACTGTTATTATAACACTGTAACAGTATCTGTAACTCTTTACTTTATATATATGAGTTTGGTATATGTGTCACACACACACACACACACACACACACACACACACTCACACGCACACTTACACACACACAAAGTATTTCATGCTATAGATTTTTTAAATTCTGTTTTATTATTTTTACCTTACTTACGTGTATATATGAATGTAACACCTATACCAGATTTGTATACCTTAGCAGAGCCGTGAGCTCACACACGCACACATACACACTTACACAAACACATTGTATAGCGTTTCATGCTATACATTTATATTCATGCTATACATTTATTTATTTAGAAAGAAAAAAATGATTTGTGTACTGTAAATAGAAGTTTGATAAAGGTTTCAGTGATTTATCTTGGCAGAAACAAACAAACAAACAAACAAATAAATAAATAAATAACCAATCAATAAGACTTGAAACGGTTTTATCCAGTATTCAAATACAAGAGCCAGATACTAGAGAAGTCTAGAATCTCTACTCACCTGATTGTCAAGCTTCTGCTGGCGGATGTCTTGGTCCTCCATGTCTTGTGTTAAAGTGGTAGGATAGTTTTGTTCAGTCCTCACTGATATGACACAGTCACATACGTCACTACCAACAACAATGACACTTTATGCTCATAGGAGCTCCGGAGGCGCGATTTTAAAAGCACCTGAAATAAAAGGTATGTTTCATTCTTCCTCTCTCTCTCTCTCTCTCTCTCTCTCTCTCTCTCTCTCTATCTCTGCAGCTCCATCTGACTTCTCCACCTGTGTATAACAGAAGGGAAAGAAGATTAGAGAAGATAATGTTCTTACAGTCCGCACAGCCCTGAGACGCCATGCAGAGACTTACAGTCATCACTGACATCAGAGGCCACTCTGTTACTCTGCTCTCACACAGAGTCCTTACCCCAGTCTCAGTGTTTACAAACCATAATAAACAATTAAGTGTTTATTTAATATTACAACATACTATAGCAAAATGCATTTATACTCTTGTTACTGCCCCTCCATCATTCTTAACCTCTTTAAAGCCCAGGAACTGCTGCTGGGTCCAGGCTCCTTTTCCTCACTCTTTAAAAAACCTCAATTAGTTTGTATTGTTTTCAGTGTATTTATTGAATAATTAGCACAAACAAATGTAATTAACCTGAGAATTTAAGGCGTTCACCTTCTTAAATGGTCTTTCTCAAAGATTATTGGTTCCTCCACTGAAAAAATATGTGAGCAAAACCGACTGAATTTCATATTTAACTGGTTGAAAAAAAAGACATGAACATGCAGGTTTATGCAGTTTTGAATGCACTACTGTAAAACATTACTGTTATAGTCACATGAAAAGTTTGAACTACTCTGATCCATTTTGAAGTGGAAATAAGTAAAACACATCCTCTACAGGGAAAAAAATGAATAAATGAATAAATAAAAAATAAATAAAAAATACATTTTTCTATAAAACCTTTTTGCAGAGTTTAACATCGGAAAAAAAAATAACACATTAAATGTGCCAAAACCTTTGCACAGGCTGCATTTTATGTCTTTTTCAACATGTTAAATTCAGCAAATAAACAGTAATTGTGTGTTAAGATGTGCAGGAGTGTAGAGGACGAGTTGACTTATTATCGCTTAGAAAATCAACAAAACGTAATTTGACCAGAGGAGTTCAGATTTTTGCATATGAGTGTAGTAAGTGTACTCGAACAGAAATAAAGAACTTCTCTGAGGAGCTTTTAAGTAAATAATTAAAGTAAATGATTATGAAAACAAAAAGTTTGAGGGAAAAACATTACTTACAGATTATTCTTCAAATATTACTGTGTTGTGGAAAGAAGAATTTAGTCACTTACATTGCAAAGTGCTGATAGACACTAATTTAAAATGAATTACATCATCCGGCGTTTTCAAACAGGTGTCTTTGTGTACAGAAAGAGAAAACATTACAGTTGAGTCCTTTTCATTTAATCAGGTCAGGTCTGAGTGTTGGTCATGTTTGTGAGAATGACTCTGCAGAAACCACAAAGATTTCCCCTTGTAGGAGGCAGTGTACTGTAAGCGGTACTGCTTTGAGTAAAACAGAAAATGAGAGTGCTATTGTTGCCCCTCTTGTACATGTCTGAGTCAGGACCGGTGGTCTTAAAGGGGAAATCCACTGATTTTTCAACACTGCTGTATGATAAAATGATTAAGTTGTAAACAAAGTCATTCAGAGTGGTGAAATACTTTGTTTTAGGGAAACTTACAGAGTCAGAATTGTTTACAGTGATGGTGACAGGAATATCTGAAGAGTTTAAAACCTCTGAAATCTCCCTCATGAGTTGGTTTTGAATACACTGCCTGATGTCTAATACATTGTTTTACGATAGTTTTGTGATATAGTTTAAGGTCTACAAAATAATTTAACCATTTTATTTTAATCTATTCATGGTGGAAGGATACATGAAGGGTGTTAAAAGTTAAAAAAAAGTCCCCAAAGAAAACTTCATTTTCACAGGAATCACACAGGATTTTTTTAATATTTCAACTCAGACCAAGAGGAATTCCCCATTAATGTTACTGCTGTTTCACCTCCGCTCCGGTAGAGGGCGGGGTCCTCAGCGCTGCTCTGCCTTACTGGAACAGTTTGTTGTTGATGGCAGGAGGAGGAAGATGATTACTCACTTTATAAGTGTCGATACTGTGAGGCTCTCCGAGTTTATCTCCCGATAAAGTTTATTTTATGCTTCTCCAGAGCTCCTGTAGACGGCTGTGTGATTCAGTCCGGTAGCGGTTTAATCCGGGGAGCCAGGATGGCGAAGACATGTCGTTATCAGCTGCTTTATTGATTAAGGTAATGTCATCATTCATATACTGTCGACTCAGAGCGGCCACAGCTCGGAGTAAACATCCTGTGACCCGGTAAAGAGTGAAGAAGTTATTAAAGTATAACAGAAGAACGAGCAGTAATGTCGGGGCTCATATCAGTACTTATTAAAGTTACTAATCATGACACACAGGGTGTCCGAGTTAGTACTGATAACGTGTCGTCTGTCTGTCTGTGCTCAGTTAGCTAATCAATCAGTTTGGATCACTTCACCTCAGTTTGTGGAGTAAGAGGATCTGAGTGAAGCAGGCATAACTTGAGTAACTTATTCTTGTCCTACAGTTTGTTTACATTTAACAGATAAATCAAAAGAATTTGATGGATATTATTAAGATATAACTACTGCTGTTGATGCTGAATAACCTACAGGGTACAACGAATCAGTAAAACAAGCTCATTACTGCTCGACGTGAGCGTTTGATTAGGTAGATAGTGCACTCTGTCTTTGGCGTTGGCTCTTAATCTCTGTCGTAAAAGCAAGTTACAGGATTAACCAGTAACTGATGGCATGTCTGTAGTTTGTTTATTAACCCTTGAATGACCAGATCTGCAATATTAACATTTCCATTGGTCTGTTTGTTTGCTTGACTTGTCTGAGCACAAATCTGATTTATTGTTTTACTTAATTTAACAATGTAGCTGAATGTTGAGTTTTTATCTTATTTTTATGTTATGTTTTGAGCTTTTCAGTCTTTCAGTCGTCTGTGACTTTTTAAACACAAAACAACAGAAAATCCAAATTTGATTTTGAATGAAAGTATGAAAATTACATATAATAAAAACTGATCATTTAGGTATTGTTACAGTGTATAACTACACCCTCTACAGTCCACCATCATGAAAATGTGTTGGGTTTTGACCTAAAAAAAATCAAAGAAAGAAAGGAAAACTCATCAGATTATTTTCACCTTAATCAACAGATTAATTACTTTTCAAACAAATTTTAGTTTTTGAGTTTTAACCTCATTTACAGAATTTAATTGTGTTTTGATCACATGAGACTGCTTATTTTTTAGCAAAACAATAGAAAATCAAAATTTGTTTAGGCATAAAAGTATGAAAATTATATGTAATGAAAAACAAATCAGTTGGGTACTGTGAGATGTTCATCCAATGGACAACTATGTACAAAATCATCACTTTAGACCAATCAGAAGTTCTGTGGAGTTTCTCCTTGTCATAGTAAAAGTATGAATGGATTAATAAGAAGGAGGGGCTAGGGGGCTTGAGGTGAAGGTTAAAGGGCAATCAGAAGATTCTGTCCTCTTCATTTCTGCTCTGAAGAGAGAGATCAGCACATTGTTAAGATGGTTTTTTCTGATGTAGATCTGGAGAGGGATTTTTCCCTTAATGGATTTATTAGCCAGTTATTCAGACTTCTTGAATTTTCACAAACTCAAGAACCAGAAGGAAAATGCAAGTGAGTAACATGATAAAGGACAAACAGAAGCTCTGATGTGACCGCTTCTATTGAAGAATATTTTAGTAAACTCACTTTTCTTGTCTTCTTCATTCCACAGATGTCCTGTGTGCTGGTTCACCTTCAGTAGGATGATCAAAAGTCAAGAAGATGTAAGACGTCTTTTTCTTTTATTTCATATTGTGTGAAAATCGAATGAAGCTGCCCTTTATATACTGTGAAAAAAATGGACCAATAGAAATTTTAAAAGGCAATATTTTTTTAAGCTACATTATCAGGTATAAAGTTGGAAATGTTTTTCCCTTTTCTACAGCGTTACTGGTACAGATAGACAATGTTTTCTTTTGAAAGCAGTAATATTTGCCTGGTACACATCAGGAAAGTGTGTAAAAGAAAGTGCATGAAGTTTAGATTAAGCAATATCTCAGAATGAAAAATATGTTTTTTTTATATTGCAGTGACAAGAGTTCCACTCCAAGATGGATGTGGATATTGAATAATTCAATGGCTTCCATTGCAGTTGATAATATTTTTCGGCAGGCAGTTTTCTTGTTTAAGTTTAGAATGATTTGATTTGTGTATTGTCACTGTCTGAAAAAAAACCTTGTATTTTCAAAATGATAACTTTACATTAGAAGCCAAAAACATTCCTTAATTTTAAATGTTTATATAACAAGCCTTTTTTTCATTTCTGTTGGTCCATTCATTATGAAAATTGCAAACAATGTTAAGAGCAGCATTTTTAAAGTATATAAGAACAAAAAGAAAGAAAAATGAAAAAAATGAAAAAAAAACCAAAATTTGTTCTTAGCAGGAATTCATTGCCGTGAGGGTTCAGGATCCTCGGGTAGTGAATGAAGGATCATGGAACTCATATGTGGATTTTAAAATTTTCCTCCATGTAAGTAGTTTTTTTATAAAAAGATTTTCTATAAATGAGTCTCTGACAACCACTGATTATTTGCTATGTAAAGAAGAGTTGTGAGTTCTTTGCTGGATTAAGCTGTATTTTAGCTGTATTTTAACATCTCAAAATATATAATTTTAATTTTGAAGTACCTTACCTTGGGTTGTGCATAAGAAAGTCATTTTTTATTATTGTTATAATGCGAGCATGTTTTTTTTGTCTTTGTTCCAAGACTAACAGCAAGGCATTTACAGCTAAAACTTCCTGTGTGCGTCGCCGATACAGTGAGTTTGTATGGCTGAAGAAGAAACTGCAAAAGAATGCTGGACTTGTGTAAGTTTTACTGCATAAAAATTGTAGTTAATTTTTTATAACAGTATTAACTGTTGAAAACAGTCCAAAACAATGAAATTGTGATAGGTTGTAGCCTGACATCTCAAAAAAAAAACCCTCAGCAGATTAGTTCACAGAGGAAAACAGGAGAAGCTGTGTATTCACATAAACACGACTCTCTTTGTCTCACAGACCTGTTCCTGACCTGCCTGGGAAATCATTCTTTTCCTTTAACAACACAGACTTCATTGAAAAAAGGAGACAGGGTCTACAGACCTTCCTGGACAAGTCAGTATTATCGTCATCATATTCATCTGTGATGTGGTAGTTGTAAAGGAACTGTGGAATGTGATTCTGGCTGTATTTTATGGAAGTTGCACATGGGAAGTAAGGCATGTTGGATAATGTCAGGTTACACTTCTGTTTTTTGTGCCTTTTTTGTTTGTTTTGGTTTTTCCTCAACAACCCCAACAACCTCTGACGTGTTAAGTGGATTGCATTAAGCAGAAGTCAATTCAAAAGCCAAAAATAGAAAGGAATTATGTGCAAACTGCTTATGAGAACAGAATATTTGTTTCATTCACATCAGCCTTATAGCTTGTGATTACGGCATCATTTGATCTCATGCTGTCTTTGCAAAACAGGGTGGTGCACATGACCGTGTGTCTGTCAGATAGCCAGCTTCATCTGTTCCTGCAGACTCAACTTCCTGTAGGCCACATTCAGGATTGCGTGCAGGGCCACACTCCATACAGCGTGACTGACGCTATTCTGACTTACGCCTCCTCCAACCGCGGCTGGGCTCAGGAGGAAGAGGACGGCTCACTGGAGCCATGCCCAACGGCAATTTCATATGAGTCAGTGGAGAGGTATGGATGGAAATTGTCTAATACTAGCGGTGCATGATATATACTAACTCCAGAATTATTGGCACCTCTCTAGAAACTGCACAAAAACAATCATAAAACATAACCGTACATGCTTACCATTTATCAAACACAAAGTGTTCCTAAAAGAGCATTGTTTTATTTTAAGAAGATTGTATTCTCACAAAAACATGTGGGACAAAATAATTGACACCCCTAAAGAATATTTTAAATAAAATCAAACAAAGTTGCATCTTCAGAGAGAAGAAAATCTTTCATTTTTTATCTTAGTCTCCAGGAACTCCATTGTTGTCTATGACCATTTCTTGTTTCCTGGGGTATGAATATGAGGTTACACTCATGTAAAATCCCTTTGTCATCCAGTAACATGGGTAAAACCAAAGAGCTGTCAATTCAGTTGAGACAGAAGGTTGTGGACCTTCACAGAATAGGAAATGGTTATAAAAAGTGGTAGTAAGTTGAAATGACCGTTAAGCACAATCAGAGTGATAATAAAGTTTGAAAAAGCATGGAACAGTTGATTATTTTCCAGGGAGAAGATATACGAGCATACTTACAGTGAGGAAGATGGTAAGAGAGGCAAAGAGAAACCCAGGGTTTACAGTTTCAGAACTGCACAGTTTAGTTTAATCTTTAGGCTTTCAAATGTGAAAATCCACGGTCACACACTCCCTCCCTGACTTTTTGGAGTTCCAGAAAAAAAAGTATTTTCTGAATGTCAGCCACAAAATCCAGCACCTGAACTTTGCAGTGTCATTGGAAGTACAAGTGAAATCATGTGATGTGGTCAGATGAGTCAGAAATGTAACTTTTTGATCATGTGCACCATTATCACATGTAGTGAAAAAAGTGACTGCATACAATGAGAAGTACTTGATACCCACGGTCACATATGGTGGTGGATCATTGATGCTTTAGGGCTGCTCTGCTGCTACTGGTCCAGGGGCTGTTGTGAAAACAATGAATTCCCCTAAATGCCAGGAGGTTTTAGCCAAAATCTGTCTGCCTCTGCCAGAAGGCTAGAAGTTGGCTGTGGGTGGACCTTTCAACAAGACACACCAAACACACATCAAAATCCACACAGAAATCGTTGCTGAAACTCAAAATCAGAGTTTTGCAATGGCTCTGGAAATGTTAAAACTGGAAATGTTCTGCACTGAAGAGTGGTCCCAGATCTCTATATATTAACCTTTTTTGGATTCTCAGTTATTTTGTTTTCTATATTATTTCACACAACCTTTTATATTAAAAGCCAAACTATATTTTTTTATGTTTTAGTGACTGCTTTATTTTAAATACAGGGCATCAAAGAATGCCATACCATGCTTTAATGATTTTTACAAAAATATTACATTAACTGTTTTTCCACTTTATAAAAGCATTACAGAAAGTGGCTCAGTGCTGTTATTCCCGCCAAGGAGGTGTCATCACATATCAATAAGGGGGGGGGGTGCCAATATTTTTGAAACCTATGTTTTGGGGGAAAACATTCTAAAGAACACCTTTTTGGTTCCAAAATACAGTGTAAAAATGAAAATATGCAGCTTACCTGCCTGTTTAACACTGAAATATCACTCATGGCATGTGTGAGCTCATTTTCATGAAGGGTGCCAGGAATTCTGGAGTTGACTGTATATTGGTAGCTGATTATAACATTGGCTAAAACATGGGAAGTTATCTAATTTGAATTACAACTGATAGCATGATGCCCTGGTTTTACTCGCACAAGAACTGATGGATGTTTAGTCTCTAGTGGGCATTTACGTTCTGTTCAAACTCACTTAAATAGAGAAGAGTGGAAACACCACAGCACCAAACATGGGAGACAAGTACAATTCTTTTGCCAGACAGGAACACCAAAGCTATACTAATTAGGGATGTCCCAAGCCTGTTTTTTCCCCTCTCTGCTCGTTTCTGTTTACCTTAATGTTGGCCGTTGGCAGATTCTGATTTGGTCTGATCTTTGTAATTTCATAGATAATAGAGCCACATTATTTAGGTAAAATATGCTAGTTTGCTGATTATTACTGCAGTTTTTAGTATATGCATAATGGGACATTTTTAGACTGATATGTTTGGGTTTTTAGCCCATTTTTAATGACCGTTTTAATTATTGCTTATTATTATCTAGTTAATTTGGCTACCAGTTACTTTAAAATGCTGAATTCATATTTTTGTAATGCTCACACAATAGTCTGTAGTCTACTACCGAAGCATTGGTATTGGTAGGAGACACAATAAGATGTTAATTATCGTTTATTATTCTTGGCACATATGTTGCGTATTGGTTCACCCATAAACAATGATATACATGTTGTGCAAGTTTAAATACCAGTAAATTACATTTTTCTTGGCTTTTTAAAGTGAAAATTTTACTCCATACTCTACAGAGAACTTAAAAATGGGTATTTTCTGCACAATATAGTGCATGATTTCTGTTCATTTGCTGAGTTTATCATACTGGGAAAGAAGAAAACATAAAATGTATAATGTGCCAGAAATTTTGGAAAGACCACATTTTCTTTTCTTTTCCCAATATATTAAGTTCAGGAAATAAACAATATTTGGGCATTAAAATGTGCAGAAGTGTGTTCTCTGTGTAACTTATCAATGTGTAACTTATTTGCATTTAGATTTACTAAATTAATCAAAACACATAATTTGACCAGCGGCACTCACGTTTGCAAACAACTGTAGCTGTGTAAGCATTGCATCATCCAGAAGTCATTCGAGCCATTGACCTTTGTTGTTATTTTCAGCAGCCCCTCTCCCCACGTTCCCACTTTACAAAATGAAGAAGCTGCAAATGAGTTGGACACCACTGACCTCGACTCCGTAGAGCTCAGATTATCTGAAGCAAATGCAGCTCATAGAGATGGGCAGCAAGAAAGAATGCAGGAAGGGGATCGGTGTGATGACCTGGTGGTGGAGGTTCACCACCATCACGTTCCTCTTTTAGAAGACACTAAAGAAGAAGCTGATCTCAGCGTGCCAGAGGAGACAACACAAACACATGACAACACAAGAGACACCAGTGCAGATACAGCCTCACAGGTACACAGTGCAGAGGACAAGTCCCAGCCAAAACATGCAGTTAGTAATGATACATGGGTCAGCTTTTTTCTAAACCACACTCAGCCGCAGTTCTGAGAAGCAGACCAGCTTCGTAAATAACTCAGTTTAGAATACCATAAAGGCAATGATCAAACCCTGACCCCAAATGCTCTTTAAATATTACCGCAGTACAAATATTTTATGTTTTCATTTTGGTTGTTTATTATCTTGCAGCAATCTAAAACTATATTCCTTCAACCAGACACCTGTTGGTTAACCTCAACTGTCCACGGTTTCCAAGTCAACCCACCTGTCACTAGGAGCTATTAAGGGGGACCAAAATGAGGCCTGTTATAACAAATTACATGGTGTGTGGAAGTGGCTGAGACAACCACAGTGAATACAATAACAGAATATCTGTGAGGAAATGGAGAAGAGAGCAGTCCACTCTAAGTTCTCCCTTTGGACAAGGACACACTGTTATCAGTTCAAGTGGAAATAGGTCAGAAATTCACGAGGATGTACCAGAGGATACAAAGCAGTTAGACTGTAATAGTTGAAAGATTGAATGTGCTCTAGGGCAGACCTATCTGGTAGGTTTCTTATCTATGCACTTTGTTCTTTCATAGCAACTGTTGCTAGGTTGAACAGGCTTTACAGAATGTTGGCAGTAATTCCGTTCAACTTAAGAAACTTCAGTGCACACTGCATTTTTGTCAAATATCTATATTTGGAGTGTGTTGCTAAATTTGAAATGATATTAGGACGGAGTAAATAGAATTTAGTTTTATTGTTGTGTAATAAAGGTTTTTAACACTTAATTTGAGATTACTTTTGAAAAAATTACCCAATCTGTCCTAACAGTGTCACCGATTTTAAATTAAAAATGCAGTAAGCGTAGGTATTTTAAGTGCTGCATTACAGTTTCTCAGTACATTTAATGGTATTTTTGCTAAAGCTTTGTCAAACCTGGCAACTTGCTGCAAAAGATTTGCAACTGTGAGCATTCTTACATTTTGCAAAAATGCGTTGGTGAATCAATAATGTGATATGGTTGAAGACTGACCTGCATTATATGGACCAAAATTACACTTTTGTTGAATTATTTGATTTATTATAACACCTGCAAAAAAAATCACCTGAACCTGTGACTGGTCTGGATGCTCACAGAACACAGGTAAAATATCGTGACTGGTTACAGTCTTATTTACATCTGGAAGCCCTCTTCAGTATCAGTATTGCAAAAGACCAATATTGCAATACACAGTGAAGAGTGTCATGTAACTCAAGATGAGGGGAGACTGATTATGATCAATCAGTATATCATAAATAATTAAGATGCTGACGAGAAAGTGGACAAAGTAAATTTTAACATTGTTCAGGTACCCCACAGATAAGCAGTCTCAGTCTTGAGGCATCACTGACGCAAATACTACTGACATATGTGTGCTTGCTTTTCACACTGCTTAACAAGAGTGAGAAGAAAGACTTGTTAGACTGCCTGGGAAATGTCTGAGGGTAAACCCCAAACCGGCTTACCGCTGGGCTCCAGGCTGTAAGATGGCGCACAGTCATGTACAGAAATTCCTATTGTGCAACTATTGTGCTTTTCTTCATTCATAAGCTCTTTTACTACTTTGGCTAATAATTTTCTCTGCACTGGAATTTGCTGTTAGAAGAGGAGATATTAGACAACCACTGAGTGCACAAAACATTATGGACGTATCAGATGAATCCAGGTGAAATGTGGACTTCCAATTGATTTCATCCATTAAATCCTCTACATGAAAGGGGGAAGACCAGGCTAAGCAATTTATTTCTCATATTTAGGTAAAAGAGCAACTGGCAAGCACACAAAAGTTTGACACTGTTTCGCCCATAGGCTTTGTAAGACAGTCAAAAACGTTGCCAACCTATTTTGAGCTTGTCAGTTGTTCTTTTTGCAAATATGGAAAATAAATCCTTGAACACTGTGATCCTTGAGTACTGATTATCCTTTTAATTAAATCTTAGAATTTTACTTGGAAGTTGAAGCACCACAGATGATTACATTAATACTTTTGTAAGCCGGCTTTAAGAGACATGAGACTTTTAGTCTCTCTCTTGGGTCACATTCGAGAAGTGGTCACCAACCCTTCTTTTGGAGGTCTGCCTTGCTCCAGGTTTCACCTCCAGCCCAAATTCACACCTCCTTCAGCTGTTTAAGGACTTTTAAAGGCAATAATTCGATGGATCAGGTGGGGTCTATTTGGGTTAGAGCTGAAGTCTACAGGAAGGTAGATCACCAGTAGCAGGGTTAGTAATCACTGCGTCACCTTTCTGTTTAAAAGTAGGTTCCAGGTTGTGTTAACGACTGCAGTGCTGCTGAATTTTTAAAGGTCAGCAGTGTCCCTTGTGAGTCTGGAATACCACTAATAAACATTCATAAAATGGCCAACCAGCAGTCAGAAACGGCTTATTGTTGAAAAGGGACACGGTGTCACTGATGCAAAGAATCATTCTTATTAAGCAAAAAGCCACTAGAGTGCAAACAGCACCTCCTGGTGGAGAATCTTCAGCTTGCTAACTGTGAGTGAACAAGTGATAACAGTTTGCCGTTATTGCAGTTTGGCATATGAACAGGCTGTCTACACTAACTCAGCTGTCAAACTTGTTTCCATATAACATTCATAAAGTCACTGTTGGAACAAAACAAAATGGAACTGTGTTCCATGTATTTCTAAAATTTGTTTGTGCAGGTTAATGACCTTTGAAACAAGGTTAAGAGTGGCCAGGAGTAATTCCATGAACATGATGAGGAGCAAACTGGCAAATTGAAGCTGCTCTGTGGTCAAAATAATAACATTTTAGGAAAGCATCCATAATGTTTTGTACAGTCAGTTTATTTGTCAATGTGCTCATTCTTGTATTAATGTTTATATTCCACTGTTGCAATATTCCCGCCACAACAAAGGTCATTTACAGGAGGCGTGTTGCTCTGGCTGGTTTGAAAATGATGGAGTGCTCATTGTGCCTGCTGTGAAGTTCTACAAACCAAACTACATCTATAATAATTAGGATGGAGCTATGATAGAAGAATCTTCAAGTTCTAAATTATGTTCCCAAAGTGATATTAATCAGCAGGGCAAATGTGAAGGTTTGAGTGCAGGGTGCATGTTTGAGTCCCAGCTGTGCCGTATACCATCTGTGACACAAGGAGATTAAATATCTATATGATAAGATCATAGAATTGAACAATTGACATTCTCCTCCAAGAACATGGAGGTGATGCAATATGCGGTGACACTGCAGTTGAAAACATGCAGCTTTAACTCTCGCAGCCTTCAGTAGGGGCACGTTCTGACCTGCTTCGTGCTGGACTGATAGTACTAATAACCTCGGCTGTGATAAAATTGTGAGGAAAACAATTTGTTAACAAAAAAAAAAGAAGCCTCTGTGCATTTTTACTTTGCTGGATTATTTCTTTAGCTTCAGTCACATGAGCAGAGCTACGTCAGTCTGAGAGAGTTCATGCTTACTGATAAACTGCATGATAACTGCTAACAAACAAAAATAAACCATACTAGCACACAGGGTTCATGATGTAAATAAGGATGCAGTTCTAAATTGTAATACAGTTGCACTGAGACGATGGGAATGATTTTACTTTCCAGTGGTTAACCATCAGTCTGTTTCACAAACACTGCTTATAACGTTGATCGTGATTGTATTGAGAAATACTGACAGAACAGAACACTGCAGAAAACTGATCAGTAGGAAAGGGAAATTTTTATTTTCTTTTTTCAAGTGTTATGGCTAGTACTTTATATGATTTTATTGCATAGGTGTAAGTATATAGTGTACCACGAAATGGTATACTATATTTGCCAAATTTGGTGTATATTTCTGTGGTTTACAGGGATTTGCAGAAGGGTTTATTTGCAGGGATAATTTAGATGAGAAAGTATACAGGTTTGAAATATAGCAATTTATTTTTGCTTTGAACAGATGTTACATTTTTTACTGTCAGGTTTAAATCACTGTACCCTCATGATTTTATTTTGAATATATTAAACAAGGATGTCGAGGGCCAAGCCTATCTGTGCACAGACCCTCAAAGCTGCAAATGTTTAGAATTATTAATGTACTTACTAATGGCAAATAAAGAAAGAAAGAGAAAGAAAAATAACTCTGAATACTTATTGTCTGATAAAGTCCCTGATTCCAGCTGTTTTAAATGCATGTTGTACATTTCAGCAATTATTTCAAGTACTTCTTCACTACTTCATATTGCACTGTTCCACTGGAAAGATTACTTTTCAGATTTCTTTCTTTTAAATTGTTGTTAATGGCCTTTGAGAGTTTTGCCCAGTCTGACCACTTAATGGAGATGTGAGATTAAAATGTTTCCCAATTCACTCTACCAGAACACTCTTCACTCTACACTCTTAGCAAAAATTATTCTGTGTAGTACCAAAAAGGGACGCTTTTTGGTGCCATCTAAAACCATTTTGAAAAGGTTTGTTAAAGAACCATGTACAATAGTTGTCCGTCATAGAGAAGAAATCATTTAACCATACAAAGAACTATTTATGCATTCAAATTCAAACTGCCTCTTTGGCCAATCAGTTCTATACAGAACCAATGTTTTTACTAAAGAACTCTTGAAGAACCATTTTTTAGGGGTGTACCACACTAGCTACCCATTAGTGACCTACAAAGTTTATAATAGCTATGGTGGAACAGCTGTATTGGGGACAAACACATTCTAAAACAACTGAGCCAGTTTTGCTTGGACTGACACTTGTTGCCCACCTGGTGTTTGTGTAACGTTTCTGACCTTTTGAGTCAGATAAACACTGACCTGATTTTGAGTTTAGATCAAGCAAAGCGTTATCAAAAAGTAAATGACACCAGCCAGTAAATCACTGCTGTTTGATCAAAACCTCATATCTTTAAAACAGTAACTTTTCAGGAGAAGGAAAAAATTTTGCAACAAGTTTTCTGACCAATTTAAATTTCTCAACATTTAAAATTCCTATTATTTCATTTATGCAAAACAAATAAATAATTTATATAAAAGAGATAAAGAAAGACAAATGATAAGTTCTGTGCAAATTTGTGCATACAACATCAAAGGCAAATATATCACAACATGACAAAGAGGCCACATAAAACAGCATAATGATAAATACTTCTGTCTTAAAGGGGAATTTCACTGATTTTTCAAATTTTCTGCACAAGTCACTGGAGAACGGGATGTAGCCGAGATGTTACTAAAACATGAACAAACAGAAGTGAAATAATACAAAATTAAAAACTGAAGGTGCCCTAAGAATAAAAATGAGGTCTGTTTAAGTTTGTTCTACATGTTATTCCAGGTTACAGGTGCACAGTAAGTAAAACTCAATATTCTGAACTCAGTAAAAACAGCCAGCACCTGCAACATAAATCATTCTATTATGTTGTGTAAGGGCCTGCATTAAAAATACAAAGGGCTTTATAAATAAATAAAATCCAGTGTCCACCACGCCCCGACCTTAACATACAACTTACAGTGCAGTGTATTATGATTGTCGCAGGTAATAAATCTTAGAGTGATACACAAAAAAATCGAAGCTGAAACATTCATGCACAAAATGCTACCATAGTCCAAAGCAGAAAGGTCAGTTGCCTCAATAAGCATCCTTCTACAATGCAGAGAAGAGCATGTGTTATTCCTATTAAAGAAACCTAATTTTTCCAAAATTTGCTCACAAGATTAGTTACATAATATTTAAAGGAAATCTTCTCATCAATCCATATTCCAAGATGCTTGTATACTGTGACTCTTTCAATATTTGTACCACCTTTGGTAGAGATGTTGAGCTTATCATAGTCAACATTTCTGGCTCTGGAAAATAACACGAATTTTGTTTTTTCTGCATTAAGAACTAATTTTTGGTTATTGAGTGACCCTCGTTAAAACAGTGCTGAAGGGATCTGACAGCAGAATGTATAGTATCTGCAGAGCAGTACAAGACCATCATCAGCATAAAAATGTACAGAACTGAGCCCTGTGGGACACCCTTAGTAATCTGCACAAATTCAAATTTAACATCTCCCACAGTCACACACTGCTGTCTGTTCATGAGGTAACCCTGAAACCATTCATATGCAATTTGATTAAATTCACTACTAAGAAGTCTTTTTGAAAGTAATGAGTGATCCACTGTATGAAATGCTGTTGTAAGGTAAATAAAAAGGGCTGCATAACGCCTCTTTTTATCTAAAGCTGAAATAATGTAATTTAAAACTAGACTAGACTATTTACTAGAGATTCTAGTATATTTTTTGTCAGATCACATAAGCACATAAGCAGCCTTCCAGACCTTATGAACTATCCCAGTAAAATTGAAAGAGTAAAAATATATGTTAACTACAACTGGAGCAGCAAACTTTAAAAGACAGGGAGGGAAGGCTTACAATTAAGAGAAATCACTGCATTGCAGAATTTTGCTGGATTTGATTGTGATTTTGGAATTAAAAATAGATTATAATTAGATTTAGCCTTTAATAAAAATTCTTTAGAAGCTTAAACTCTATTATGTCGAGATTTTCTTCTCTTGGGTGGGGGTGAACGGCAGGAATATTAGTTTGGAAAAATGTTAAGGATTAAACTTCAAAGACAGTAAAATATCTTACTGACACAAATGTTATTCCAGATAGGAATGGGTGGCATTTCACAAAACAGGACTTCTCATTTAGACAGATAAGCTCAAAGTTCAGGACTGTCCAATAGCAATGTTCCTCTGTTCTTCTCCAATTGGACAGGCTTAACTTTAGGCTTAAGTTATCTGGCTAAACTGAGAAATCCTGCTAGGTGAAATACCCCTGATCCCGTTCCTGCTTTGCATAGTTGGGTTTTCTCTTCTCTTACACACTTCAGCTATATTGTTAGCTAATAATCTCTCCTTTTTGAGCTAAAAGGTGTGCAGAGCAGGTGAAAGCACAAGAACATGCAAGAACTGTCAAAGCCTGTCCACTGTCCCTGTCGCTTTAAAAGGTCACCATAAGGATAGAACATTCATAGCCAAGTTATGTACATCCAATAACAAATAAAACTTTTTATATAAAACTATTTTTAATCATAACTTATTGCCCATAATTGTCGCTCTTCTGCTGTGTGCACCGGCACTCGGGCCGGTGTCCTGTACTTCCAGTAATAAGTGTGATGGAACAAAGGCGGGGGGGCGGCACAGCAACATCTCGGCTACAACTCCTACTGCTTTTACTGATTTACATCCACTGGTTGGGATGTAAGCAAAGTCACTCAGAGCGGTTTAATGTGAACTGCTTCATAATACAGAAACTCACTGACTCAGGTTTTCTTTACAGCGGTGCTGATAAAAACCAGGGGTCACAATGTCTATATTAAAAATACAGCCAACATACAAATATAGCAAAAAATAGCCGTTTTATTTACCACTAAAATTACCAGTGAACCTACACGTCTCTTCTGAATTGTTATATCACTGCTGTCGAACTAAGCGATAACGGTAACAAAATGATAACTTTACAGAAAGAAAAACATACTTTACTTTTAATGTAAGTCAGTGGAAGTGGACTTTTCCCCCCAAGTAATTCTGAGCCATTTCTTTTGGTCCATTCATCATGAAATGTATTATAAAGGGCTACAGTCATTATGACCAAAACTGAAAAACGGAGACACAAGGTTTTGTTCCGACACTAGCAATATGTAATGTTGATTTGAACAGTAAAATAGAGGTGAATAAGTTTTCTTTTGGTGACTATTTTGCCTTATATCACCCTGCATGTACGTCTCCACCATGGGTTCATTTAATGCCAAAACCTTATTTTATGCCAAAACCTCATCTTAAAACCACTGTAAAACATGTTTGAGACTTCAGGCAATGTAATTGTAACCATTTCATGTAATAACCTTCTATAAGGGAGCTTTTAGAGGCATTAAACACTACAGACGTCTGGTTCCGAACAATTCTGTAAGTTTCGCTAGAGCAGAGCATTACACATCGAACTACTCTGAATGACTTTGTTTACATCTTAACAACTTAAGTGACATCTTAGAGCATGTACGACTTTTAATAGTTGTGCTATTTGGTTCTGTATAAGAAATATTTGGCTGACTGCTTCACAAACAGTCACAGGGCTTATTTGACTCTATGGCATCGACAGGCAGGGTTGTGTGGCTGGCAGCAGGGCACTGCTGCGTGTGTTATGGTGTAGTCTGCAGTAGATACATTGTCTGTGGCAATATCCCATAACAGAGCCTCCCGTTCTCTCTCCACTTCCTTCAGCACAGTCTGATACTCCTCACTGGTGGGGTCTAACGGTGACCCCTCTGCTTCATCCTTATCAAGGTCAAAAATCAAAGGGGGATCATGAAGCTCTGGCTTTCCACTTCCTCCACCACAGGCTTCAGCACCACCTGAGAAAATTAAAACAGCAGTTCCTCAATATCTGACTAATTAGCAGTTCAACTGAGAACCTGCAAGTGAGTCACTGTGCACATGCCTGCATACTGGAAACGAAGAAAGAAACTGTGTTTAAAAAACAGATCATCGCTGTCCTAACAAAACCTTTATCTTGTAGGAGAAGGAAAATAACTATTTTAATGTACAATAATGTAACAACACATTATAGTAATTTTCAACCATTTCTATTGGTCCATTCATCCTGAAATTTTCATATAATATAAAGGGCAGGTGACATTTTCAAATGGTGTAAAAAAAAAAAAAAAGGAATAAAGATTTTCGGTCTTGACATGACAGCGATGAAATACACCTTTATTTTAACTAGCAGAAATGTACCTTGTAATGGTAACATTAAACCTGACCAGGTTAGTTACTGTAATTGTAATCAAGTCACTAATGTCAAACTGAATCCATTTTAAAGCAATAATAAGCAGCATTTGTTTGTTAGTGGCATTTCTATAGAGACTGCCATTACTAAAGAGCTGGTCACTGGCCATTACTTATGGTTTCAGAAAAGAACTGAACTGACGCTGATTAGAGGCATATTACCGGAACACAAACATCTCAAACGACCAAGTCTATTACGGTTAAGCAATGTTCATTCTTCACAGCATTTCCTGTGGTTTATTTCTTCTTAGAATAGTACTGGTAATTCACATTCAGTACGACATTAAAACAGAGACCTGTGATGTAAAAGGCCTTGTGACGTCCCAGCCTGACGGTCTGCAGGTCTCCAAATTGCCCTGCTGCTCCACTGTTTGGATGCATGAGACTCTGAGGATGGAAGACAACCTTAGTTACAGTGTGTGCTATACAGTGAGTTGCCAGTTTATTAGATACATAAAGGTGCACTTTGAAGGTATACAAATACTGCCATTCACTGATGGATGATGTAGAGGGCAGATGACAAAGTGTCATAGACAGTCAGTAACTGTAAACCTATTTCAGTCAGGAGCTCTACATCCACTGCGCAATAGTGGAATGAATATAAGCCTGTAGCAAATAAAGTGTGACCTACACAGCCATTTCATTGCAAGTTAGCATTTATTTTTCAATTAGAATATTTTTATTGTTGAGAATTAAATGTGTGCCTTTGTTTACTTAGAAAAACATATTTACTGTTGTATCTTACATATATGCATTAACAGTGGCTAGAACCCCACCACAAATCTGTTATGTAGCATTGAGCATACATGTTTTACTAGTATCAACAACAAAAGTCAGTTCATTTAAATGATTGTTAGGTGTGTAAGAAATCAGAACATTACTTCATGACGTTACATCTTAATAAAATAGTGTCATTGAAAATCTGTTTTTTTAGTGTTTTTAGTAATTAAATATCAGCATATTATGTAATTACTCAGTTTCATTTCAAATATTTAGATAAAAAGATATATTTTTCATATTCTTTCAATTTTTGCCCAATATTGCCCCAAGGCAATGTAGCCCAAAAGGATCATCAATTAATTTTTTTAATTATTTTTTATTTTAATAATTAGTTAAATTTTACATAAGAAAATTTAATCAAACATTTTTTTATTTTTTTAGTTACTTCCAAATGTGTGCAACAGAGGGTTAAGAAATTTCATTCATGCTTTTCCTCTATGGTGCAGATCACAGTTGCTGAATGCTGTCATACCTTATGTCCTGAGTCAGAGTCGTGGAGCAAAACGTTTGTTATATCGAGGCCATCATAATGTCTGTCTGATGGTGGCTCCACACCAGCTAGAGTAAGGATTGTAGGGAAGATGTCTAAACCACTGCAGATGAGGAAGAGAAACAGTCATTGTAAAGCCAGAAAATAGTTGTCATTACATTTATCAGCCCATGAACAACCTCTCATACCTGAGCAGCGCATTGCTGCTGGTGTTGGGTGATATTTTCCCAGGCCAGGTGACCACTGTTGGAACTCTGTGGCCCCCTTCCCAGGTGGTCCTTTTGGATGAACCTCCACCTGTTCACAAAAAAATTAATCAAAAATATTAAATAGTTCCCTTCAAAAAAAAACCAAAAAAAAAAACCTGTACACATAGTGATAAATGACGATCAATTAGTGATCAATCTGCTTCAGATCATCATTTTATGAAAAAGCTGTGTTCTTTCCAATGATATAAATATTTTATGGTATACCATAAAATAGGCAATATGGGATTTGAAATGTGACTTATCATGTTTAATGTCTCATACATCAGAAAACTACATTATTTTATTATCAGTCCAAAGGCACAGGAGTACTGTCATATGAGTAATTAATACCAAAATTCCTGGATCTGATGTACTTTAGTTTGGAGATACAAAGTGCTAAATTTGCTCTAATGGACCAATTTTTTCCTGGGTTTTAGCCATAACATGAAAAACATGCATCTCCGTATCTGGTTTCCTTAAACACACCGTAAAACAATTACTTAAAATTTCACACATCTAGCTGAAAATGTATTGCTAAAAGTTGCTACGCATTTTTAGCTAAGAGTTCAAAGGAATTACTTTTTACAAGTTTATACATTCTACTGTAGCACTCATTGGGCAAAAAATGAGACCATATCCGCTTTTAAAAGCCTCTATATCTATGACAGTACAAGACAAATAATTTGCACATTATCTGCTGGGACAGTGGCATTATTCCTGAAAGTATTATGCAAATCTGAGATGGTCTGTCAGGAGACCCTCAGTGATTTCACAGGGATTGAAGGAGTATAATCACACTGTGGATGTAACTTTCCATTTCAGACTACTATAAACACATTATTACATAGAAACACTGTGTATCAGTGGTTTTGGTTATTACCTCTGCTGGTCTGCCACCTGCCCACAAAAGGCCCAGCACTTCCTGCAAACTGGCATTTCTGCTCCCAGGGGCCATTATCACCTGAAAGATGCACACTGAGACCTCAGATCCACAGCCCTCCTGAATTCTGAAATGCATTAACCTTATTAATGTTTTATCAGCTCTAAAATAAAAGTTACATTCATTATTCACTGTGAACTGTAGAAAGCCACCACCACCACTACCAAAGCATCCACAGGACTTTATGCACACCTAATACTGATGACTAACTGACTCACCAGTGAACCATATGAGCGTGTTCTCCATGCTAAAAGCCTCAGTGGCAAGCTTTATTGACCCCAACAAACTGTCCATATCACTGAGACTGGCAGAGTAGGCATCCTTTTCAGTTACATTTAGAAAGCCGTAATGGAACAGAGGAACATGCATATGCGCCAGAGCCACATACAACAGGAAAGGCTGCCCCCTGTTCCTGGACACACAAAACAAGAGAAGACTGTTTACATAGCAGTGCCATATCCCAATCTGGTCAGACTGTCTCTTGTCAAGATAGAAGGCAATTTTTTACATGTATTTTTAGATCACCAACAGCACAGAGTAACAAGCAGCAGCAGTGATTCCACATTATGAATAAAGGATAAAATAAATACCATTTCATTATATTTCAATATATCTTTAGGCTTTTTCAAAACTGTTATGTTTTCAACATAACACATGCTGACTGGATATAATTTACTGAAGTGTTTTTACAATATACTACATCTTTAAAATAAAATACATGATATTAAGTACTGTATATTACAAGACTGCAAGATATGATACTGCAACAGCAACTCTGATATATGAAAAAAGAAGGAACAAGCGACTGAACTATTCACATGGTTGTGTCTGTGTATCACAAGTGATGTGAACGCCTTCGTCTCAGCTGTCTCGACATTTACTCTGAAGTATAAGGTAGTAACATGAAATAGGAGAAGCTAGGCAGAAAATACCGCACCAACTTGTGATCTATCCTTGGACTATGTCAGAGGTCAAAGTCACAATTCTCTGCTTGATCAGTCAAACTAAACAGGCCTGTTTGTAGATTAAGCATGTCATACCAGATCAAAGTCCTGCTTCTGAAACAAATAGTTGCTTATACAGAATTAAGATCCAGTTATTAGTAACTATTAGGCTTAGCTCTGAGTCTTATATTAAACGTTATAATGATGAAAAAGAGAAAACGTATGATATTCAAAGGCAAAGAAGATGATGAATACCAGAACTTTAAGATAATAATAGTTAGTTACTTAGTCAGAGCAAACCGGAGCGAAGAATCATTTTTAAAAGAGATTTTAAGGACACAATGAGACCCACTGCCCTGGACAGTATTCCATCATTCACGACTCATCATGCTCCAGAAATGTACGAATCAGCCAAGATCAGACCTGGTCAATTTTTGCTTCAATCAAGCAATCTGCAATCAGCCAATTCATTGTTTTTATTTTGGTATTTGTGTTGCCAATTTTATGATGTAAATAATGTGAGGCATGTAAGTACACTCGTGCTGTATCTAAATGCTGTACACTGTAGCATAATTAGACATTACTCATTGTGCTAAATAATGTTACCTCTCACTTTCTATGCAGCACCTTAAATGATTTATGTTATTTACAAATTTTCAACTTATAAAAAAAACTACTTAAAATTAAAATTTAACATTTGGTAAAGTTTCAGTACAGTTATGATGGTTTTCATAGTGACAAAATTCAATGTTCAATCATATGTTTTAATGAAATCAAATAATTAAGGTAAGGTAAATATACTTCCTAGTGTCTGAAAGAGTCCAAGGAAGATTCATCGAGGATCTGCACTACCACCAAATTGCCGTTTTGGCTTTTCTCCAGGAGGCCCAAATTTCCAAAGGACCATTAATGCTGAAAAGCAGCGTGATGGGGATGCCTGCCATGTCTTTGCTAAACCATACTACAGACAATTCCCTGATTTTCTAGAAGATGAGAGAGTCCTTTCAACTCCATCAGAAGCTTGTTAATGACTCAGGCAGAAGTGCTCATATCCTCTCTACCTTCCCAAGATTCCTGGATACAAAAGGATTGGTAAATTTGGAATGAGATGTTTAGAATGGCTTGAAATTTGAAAGTATTGCTTGTAGTAGTAATTTAATATTTTCTTTCTTACAGGTGGATCAAGATTTCACTCTCCTACTTCATGATGACACATCCTTCAGGCAATAATTGAGTTGTTTTTGTTTTGCCTGTTTTAAAGCATTTGCTATCATTTCAGTGACAGTTTCTTTAACTTGTTCATGCATTTGCTAAAAGCAGGATTGATTACGTTAAAGCTTTTCTTACTGGGCTTCTAAAGAAAACAATACATCTTCTCCCTTGGGGCGTTTGATGAACTTTTCAAAGCACGTTTTGTGTTTAATTTGTCTTTCGATGGTACACTTGTAAATGGAAGACGGCATGCCAGTCTTTTGTCAAATAAGTGATACTTTTGGTTGAAGATCACATTTTATTATTGACAAGTTAGCTATTCATTGAGAATTCTGATTACCATCATTACACATTCAGAGTAAATTTCATTAATCATTTGCAATTCAAGGCTCATTTGATGTTGCACATGGAAGCTTATACATGATTTAATCACAGTGTTTGCATTTAACTGTATGAATGACTACAAGGAAGAAAAGGCAAAAATAAATGTTATTTTTGAAATTTTTTTCTTTGTAATTCATTCTTCTGATTAATTTTAACAGCTTATCAGTATAGATATCTTGCCAATTCAGAGAGTGAAACTAATACTACAGAGCCAATAGTAAAAATGTAACTCAGAGCAGTGTTATTAAAAAAACAACTCTGACAAAATGTTAAATGTTTAACTATTTTGAAAGTATTATTTTAACTCCGGAGAGTGTGGAGCTACATAAACCCTAAAAAGGGTTGAAATCAACTCTTTAGGAGTTAATTCAACACTGGACTTTCTGCTGTGGAGATCAGAATCAGGCTCAGCCATAAAAATCCATGATCTGTGCACATGTACTGTTCAGCAGTTTCCATATAACCATCACCATTCGAAATAAAGATGGGGTACATACCTAGCAGTCAAAATCTGTCTGACTGCTGCTTTAGCATATTGACCTGTAAGTTCCCAGAGGTCCAAGGGTTGTTCAACTATAGTCTGGTTTTCAAAGAGAGGTAATGCTATTTTATCGTGACATCCTCCACGCTTCCTGCTGAGTAGAAATTTGGCAATATTTATTAAAGGGATCAATATAAATCAATGTGGATTGCAGAACCTAAATCTATATGCATCAGATATATATGCTGAACTCCTATGAGTTAGACATGTATGAGCTCACCTGCTATGTTTACTTTGCTCACATGGGAAACAGCTGGGGAGGTCAAAGCCAGGCTTGTCAGTGCAGCCCATGTCATTACTATATGGGATACCCAGGTAATAGTCGAAGCCTGTAGTAGAGAAAAACAAGTGCATGTAGTTAAATCTTTCTGAATATCATACTCTTCCTTCATATACGATTCAACTACTCAAATGGAGCTAATTATGACTTAACAGAAATATGTGTTTAGAGGAGAAATTAAGGCAGTAGTTCAATATTATGGTTGGTGCTGCACAATGTGGACAAAGTTCACTGTATAAAATTCCTTCATGTGGTGACAAAGTGCAATTATACTGATACATAGTATGATTGCAATATACCTTACATTATATTGAAAACAAATTAGTGAATCCTTCATGTAACATGGTTAGGGACTGGCCTGCAGCATTTTTAACCAAAACGATTTACATTTTTTGGATCATGTGCTTTGTTTATTCCAAATATCATCCAAAATAACAAATGTGATTGGTCAGGATGCTCACAGCACCCAATAAAACATTCAGTCAGAGAAGCTAATTTGCATACTGCACAGCAATATTAGTACTGTGTAGACCAACACTGCAATAAACATCAACAATATACTGTAGGGCTGTCACTACCAATTATATTAGCAATTGAATAATCTATTATTTATTTTGACGAATATCATTTGAGTAATCCGTGTTTTTCTGAAGGGTAAATTATATAAATGGGCTTCCCTGAACAATAACATACTACACAAAGCTTTTCAAAGATTCCAGAATAAATTACTGAAAATAATAAGAAGCACTTTGTGGGAAAAATACAGTGAGACATTTTGCCCATCAGGCTTTGTTTCTTGCTGCAAAAGACAGCAAAGAATTGGAAATATCTGCAGGGTATTAGCAGGTTTCAGCAAATTCAGTTAAATGGTCATAAGGTCATTTTATTGCCAGTCTTTGAGAAAGTCTGAGATATCGGTAATGCTGAATTTCTCATAGCCAAACATACAGTTAAATAGCAAATCTTCACTTTATAGCTGAAGTAACGTCTCTATGATAATGCTCATTTCTGCTTGAATCTTTATTCTTCATTTCTGTGATGCACAAAAAAACTGATTTGAGCGCTAAAAGCTCCCCCCAGTAAAGAATCTTTAGCCTGCTTTATAATAACCAGTGGATACCCTGTTTATCACTCAGATTGGGGACAAATCACTAAGCTGATTAATTCAGAGCATACATTCCTATTAATTGATTTTTTCAAAATCATGACAACCCTAATATACCTAATGTACTATGCAGCCTTACTTTATAATTCTGTCCTATCACTGTACATTAGGTCTATTAATGACAAACTACTTCCAAGACACTACAGTGTGTTAATAGATGAGGTGCACCATTTATAGTATCTTTGTAATTCAGTTCAAAATATTACAGAATTGTACTTAACTCTGTGGATTGGATGGTAGGGACCATTGTGTCCAAGATGCCATTTTCCTGTAGCCAAAAATTAGATCAGTATTATATTTTTTTCTGATCAATTCTAAAGAAATTTGCAGTACCACAGTGACTGGTAAAGATAATCACAATGCAAAAAACATCACTATGACTATTATGTTTTGGCCTTCAGTTAAACTTGAGTCACCGTGGAGACAGTGTGGCATGCATTAATTAGGAGCTAATCACAGCATCAGGCCTTTCTGAGCTTGCTCACTAAAAACCATCAGAATGTTAATCACAGTGTTATGCTGAATAGTGATTTAAAAGCACGCTGTGTCTACCAATCATGGCAGTATAATAGCCAGCATCATGCAGGAGCTGAGCAAACGTCGTCTCATTGAGTGGAAGTCCTCCGACAGAGCCTTCTGCAAAGTTGTGAGTGACTCCATTGCGTAAGCCGTGTCTGCCAGTCAGCAGCGCAGCACGCGAGGGGGAGCATGTCGAGGCAGGAGAGTGGAAGTCCGTAAACCTGGAAAATGACAGCGCACAATCAGGACAATAAATAAATAAATGGACGTACAAAATCAGGATAGAAACTATGTTATGATACAATGCTGGCCAAATCAGTACAACAAAACTGTGAATATGTTTCATACAGCTTTGCATTCAGTTGTCAATGTTTCAAAATATGCACAGAATACAATGTAATATATTTTCAATACACTGTGTGGTCCTTTTAGCTTCATGAAGAACAACGACTGACCAATAATTTTCATCTAAAAATGCCTATTTATTTGTTGTACCCCCTTAATGCTTTTAGAATATAAAAAGCCTATATATAACTATACATTTCACTCTACCTTTTGCCTTCCAGCTTTAACATGTTCAGCCAGGGTGTAGTACCGTCAAACTGTTTTGTCCACAGGTCTCCCCAGCCAATATCATCTGCCAGGATGATGATAAAATTGGGCCTTTCTCTAGTCTTTGTCTTGTCTCCATTTTCAAGGCAACTGTTGATGTAATACACCAGTCCTGAGAACAAGCAGCAAAACAGTAGCAGCACGCCAAATCCAGCTTCTGCCATTCTGGGAAGCAAAAAGAATAAATGTTCGTAAAAATTCACAAAGTTACATTTAACAGGCAAATTGGGAAACTGCTATTGGAGCTATGTGTCTATAGCTGATTTTCTAATTGAAAATAAGTTAAACATCCTCTACAGACTTGAATATTGAATATGTCCGCAACACATAATTAGTATTTATTTACTGGGTTTACCGTAATGGAAAAAATAAAACATGAAATCCTCAAAATATTTCCCCTCAAAATGTTAAATTCAGCAAGTAGCCTAACCTTTTTTTTCCCCTCCCATTTCATTTAGTCCTACAACTTATCTGTTTTACTTGTGCAAAACATATAAACAACTGTGCAAAGTGAAGACATGTATGGTAACCTCCAGTGAAAAGCTAATTTTAACCAAATTTATTCTTGAAAGCAATGACTAGCTACAGGACCCTCTCTCTGCCCCTTTATTCAACGTAAAGTCCACTAGGCCTATGAAGAGAGTGTGTTCTCTCCTCTGGGTCCCAGGAGACTTTCTAGCCCAGCAGTAACAGCTGTTACATAACAGGCTAACAAACTTCACTTAATGCACCGGTCCTCTTGCAAAAATGCTCAGGCCAGTCAAATTCAGTACCTCAATACCGACTCAGAGCACTGCAAACACAGAGAGGAGCAGATAAACAGGTCCTACAATTTCAAATGTACCATATGTACTCCATAGGAAAAGGGGGTTAAGAGCATGATTTCTCAATCAGAGCTGAGTGTAACCCAATCCTCAAAGCTCACACGGCTGTAACCTCCCACCAGGCGAGCTGCATTTTTATCCAGCAGCCGCAGCTCCAGACACCACATGTACTCCTGGCAGAAAGCACACTGCAGTGGCAGGCAGCACATAAATTGTGTTTTTTCTCCGTAACCTGAGAGAGCAGGTAAGAACTTTTTTTCTTCTCTGCTTCTTCTGTGACAAAATGTACAAAATTTGGACATTTGAATCCTAACCCATTCATGTGCAACTACGATTAGTATGATGAGGAAAAAAGCTACAGATCTTGCTCTGTTTAGTCTAAAGTGATGAAATTTTGTATAGTTATTCTTTTGATAAATATCTAACAGTAGCCTTTTGGGGTTTTGACTACATACTTTTTCATACTTGTATTCACAATGAAATTTAGATTTTCTGTTGTTTTGTTGAAGTAGTCAGTTGTCCTGATCTAGTGGTCAAAAAACTGAATGTAATATGTAATATGATAACCAGAGTAATATCACTCAAAATTTAGCCATATGGTTTGATCGATTTGAAAAAGTTCTTCAGATTTGTGCTCAAACAAGCAAATAAAAATATGGACCAAAGAAAATGTAAAAGATATATGTAGTAGTACACTGATGGGTTAAAATGCTGATGGCAGGAACAAAAAGTTTTAAAGTGATTAGACAAATCCCAGTTGGCACCACCCTGAGTATATAACTGTGTGCCACTGGCCTGTTATTGATCTTAACACTATATCGGTCAATATTGCCCTCAGTATGCGAGCACAGATAACATAGGCTACTTTGGGTGATTTCTAATTGTATTGCTCTGTACAACGGCATTTAGGGTCTAATGATCAGATTTAAGTTTTTCTATGAGTGAGTTGACGCATAAATCCCTTTTAAATGAATTTCCCAAGTCACTTACATTTGGCCTCCTCTGTGAGGTAAACAGCGCCGGCTATGCTGAATTAGGCGAAGGACATTTCACCTACTGACCTGAGTAAGAAGTGTTATGTGTCGTACAGAGACTTTAATGTAAAAGTTATAGACTATAAAACATCATAACTGTGGTTAATTACCACATTACGCTAAATAAAGCGGAGCCCTGCAGGGGTCTCTGATCTAACACACTACACACGTGCACTTATGAAGAATGACTTTGGCCTCAGTGCGCATGCGCGGTTCTGCGCAGTTCAAACGCGCCCCAGTTTTCTTTGCTCTGCTGCAGCTGCTTCTTAACTTCCTAGCGACGACAGAGGACAGCAAAAAAAAAAACAACAGCAGGCATTTAAAAAGGTCTAAAAGCCGACAGCGTGAATTAAAAATGGATTACTTCGAAAAGTTCTCACCGAACACGAGCTGTTTTGGTGGAGCTGCTCTGTCCTGCGGCGCCGCCTCACTGATGTGTTGATATGGCGCGACGTCATGTTGTCATCACGTGAGGAGCGAATTTCAGACAATTAGGCCACGCCCCTTTTAGTAGCAATGTCCCATACCCTATTTCTCTCTCACTGACTGAATGGTATGGCTAAAAAGTGAGTAATCACTTAGTTTATGATATCAAATGTAGTCTTTTGGCCACTTACGGACTACAAACACAGAAAATCCTACTTTGATTATAAATCAAAGCGGCTGCTGTGGTGACCAGGCCAATTACAATCTTCACGGGGCCCTCATATACATACTGACACGGTTGTACAGTCATGTCTCACAAAAAGACCACAGATTTCTTAACAACATATCTCAACAGTTAGCTTCCATCAACACCACAGACAGATCTAACTTATCTACTTCTTACTCAGAATGCATCTCATCCATGGTAACCATTTTCAGATGGTTTCCTCACAAGCTTCAGCTTGATATATTTATTATTTATGTAAGTATAAAATTTTAAATAGGTAGTCAGACTTAAGCATTTAGGTTAACATTAGATGGTCGTAGGTGGAGTGGCATGCCTTGTTAAAGACATGCCAAAGTATGACTTGTTTAAGACATAACAAACATTTAAAGTAATTTTCATATGGAGGTCCTTTTTTTCACTGATGCCACTGCATCCAAGGTATAACATAATTACAAAGCTTTAGACCAGTCAGAAGAAGTTCTGTGTGTTTCTCTTTATCATACTAAATGTAGTTGTTGGAGCTGAACAGGATGTATATCTACTCCACAAGTCTAGCTGTGTGTTGTCTGCATGTTGCTGAAAGTAATTATTTTTTAAAATTTTATCAGTTCATCAAAGCATACATAGGTCAACCTCCTAAGGGTTATTACATACTTAGTCTTATTATTCAAAAACTACTTGACTATAATGCAAACTAGCTGAGTTATTCTTAGATCATAGAAGTACTAAAACTTTGGGCCTGCCAGTGGGCCCTGGTCATTTAAGAGGTTAAAGAATAAATAGGCCCAGAATTGATCCTTGAGGAACTCCCAACGTAACTCAGTATTGTTATCCCCTTCATAGTTTAAGACTGGGCCAGAGAGGCAAACCAAGTCAGTCAAGCGAAATTTATCAAGGCAGCATTAAGATCGAAGAGAAAAAAGATATACAGATAATTTAAAAATCTATGATCATTTAAATGCCATTTCAGAGCTCCCAAGAAGTAGACAGAAATATTTTAGTGACGTGTATTCATGTGCAGATAAATATGTACCTGAATGAACACTATAATTATCTGTCCAGAATTTGGAGTTTAGAGCTGTACACTGCACACAGGAGAATATAGTTTTGGTATAGTGCATCTGTGCATAGTTACTAAGCACAGGCAATAAGGACGAATTCCATGTTGTAGTTATACATTCACTTTTTCAGGACATCAATTGATTATAAGCTTAAAAACGTAAAACCTAAATATATATACAAAGGCTTGGCAAAACGTCTCAAAAGATAATAGTGGAAAATGATGTCAGCTGTTAGCAGACTCAACATAATTACTGTGCAAGCTGTCTACCAACGTTTACTCTGTTTAGGTTAACTGTGTGAATATTGAAAGTTGTTATAATTCAAAGGCATAAAATATAGTATGCCCAAATTACCCAGAAAGATGCTGTCTCGTATCTTCTGCTTCTATTTAACATTTTCACCTTTAATTCCCAGGAACTGCATACAGCAAAAACAATTTTGATTTCACTGTCCAAAAAAATATGTGTAACACTGCAGTACTCTGTGTGACATCTGCTACTGAATGACACAAGGCATTAATATTCTACACAAGTAAACTTTGTTGTTTGTGTTTTTATTTCACAGTTTTGACTTCTCTAACCATGGCATTGTGGATCTTCAGAAAAGATGGTTGTCTGGGACCTAAAGTCTATTCTGAGGTCCCAGATGGAGGCTGGGGTTGGATTGTGGCTGTGGCCTTTTTTCTTGTGGAGGTCTTCACCTACGGGGTCATCAAAAGCTTTGGCATTTTCCTAAAGGATCTTATGTGCGAGTTTAATGAGAGCAACAGTCGAGTTTCATGGATCATCTCAATATGCGTGTTTGTAATGACTTTCACAGGTAAGATCCATTTGGGTCACTGCCAAACCAGCTTTGGCGGAAATCGTACTTGATGTTTGTGTGCTCATCTGTTTACCCTTCTCGTCCATATACATATTGCTTGTTGGCTCAGCGCCGCTGTCAACTGTGCTGAGTAATCGATTTGGCTTCCAGCCCGTTGTGATACTTGGAGGATTCCTCATTTCCTTGGGAACAATTTCCACTGCGTTCGCCAGCTACATCAGTCAGATTTACATCACTATCGGGATTGTTGCTGGTAATCAAAGCCATTTGCTCTAATAAGGGTTTTAAGCACATGAGAATATAGAATAATGTGAAGGTAGTGGTCAAGATTACAATACCGATCAAATGTGTTGTTCAGAAATAGTTCTTATCTTTTTCAAAAGATAAATGCTCCAATAACAGATAACTCTATTTAGTGTTCATTTTTCTTTTGCATAATAGGTAATAAATAATGTAATGTAATAGTGTAAAACAGTACTGTGCAAACGTCAGAAATCACCCTTCACTTTTACCCGGAAGCCTCAACAGCTTCATGTAATACAAAATTTTCAGTATTTAAGGTGTCCAGGCTTTACCTTTATTACAACGTTCATTCTTTCCAGGAGACTTACTTTCAGTTTTCAAAAAAAGCTGCACTGATATTTTTTCCACATCTCCAAAGTTCGGTCTTGGACGCTGGTTGCATTTTCTGCTTCTCACAGTCCAGCAATCCCAAAGACATTCAGTGACATTGAGGTCTGGACTCTGGGGTGGTCAGTCCATTGTTCTGAGAACACCAGCAGCTTCTTTGTTTGATTTGCAATTTTCTTATTTTTCTATTTCCTTTTCTAAGTAACAGATTATTGGCAGCTACACATCCTTTCAGACTCACAGTGTTGAGTTGTCTTCTCACAGTGGAAAAATGGACAGATTCACCTGTGGATTTTTCAGATATATAGCAAGAGTGGAACTTGATTTTCTCCTCTCTCTCAAAGAGGAAAGCTTTAAGTGCTGTTTGTCTGATGGTGACAGTTTTGATGATCTACCACACTGAAAAAAATAAATTTACTGAAAAAAAAGTTTCGCAACAATTTGCATTTGGTTTTTTAAGTAAATTTAACTTAAGGTGATTTTAAGTAAAATATACTTAATTACTAGTGTTAACTGTTACATGAATAAAACAAGTGAGCCATTGTTCCTGTTTCGTGTTCCACCACCCTACAGAATTTAGCTTCAACCCTAAATAAAACACAGCTGATTTAATGACGGCCTTTAGAAGCATCTGAATATTACAACTCTCCCAGAATGTAGATCTCCGGGACCAATTTGACCACTCTACTATACAGTGTTGTAAGGAAGCACATCTCCTTTGTGCTAGCATTTTGGACAAGACAACACATTATCAATTAATACTTTATTGAATATTAAAATTTTTGTTGATTTTTTTATTGCATTCTGTTGCATGTCATAAAATTCCCAAATGTATGCAGTGTGGTTCACTGGTGGTTTTGGATAGTCAAAATAAAATGGCTATATTTGTGTTGTAGATACTGTGACCTCTGGTTCCACCACCACCACCACCACTATAAAGAAATCTGAATCTCTACAATGAATGAACTATTTCACCCCAAACCACTCTGAATGACCGTTTACATCTCATCCATAGAATTATACAGAAATTTTGAAAAATGATGAAATTTCCCCTTTCAAGAAACAATACAGCCGATTAGTCAACGTTAGCTAAGTTAGTGTGCTGCCCACATTTTCTGCCCAAGAGACAAATCATAAATGGAGTGAAATTCACAGCAACTCAATCTGACAACTGACATCAGCTAGCAGCGTTTGCTAGCTAGCTAGCAAGCTAATGTTACTTAGCTAGTTGGCTACGGCTAGCTAGTTAGGATACATAACTATTAAGCTAACTAGCTAAGATACGTTACCACTACACTGAGACTACTTAACCTGACTAGTGACAAATGAATTAAAGTAAAGCTTCATGGGTAGATATTTATTGAGACGCTCAACAGACGTGTTGACAGGGTTTAACTTTGCTGGCCGTTTATCAGCACAATGCTCAGCTGGTGTGTAACAGCATGCTCATGGTAGCTAGCTAGGTTTTACTCTATAACAGCTGCGAATTTGGTAGGTGAAGGAAACAGTAACACTCAAGTGCAGCAGTGCAGGGAGCCTAGCAATGTCTGTCTCGCCGTCGTCTTCATCTCGGCATCCGTTAATTTAACCGAATAAGTGAAATATGCCATTTGAATTTTTACTTCTTTGCTAGCATCAAATAAGTATTCAATTGATTCTAATAATAATTTTATTTGTAAAAACAGTTTTATTTAGTCGCAATTATTATTTAGAACTAGCTGAATCATTTTTTGAGTGCAGGCCTTAAACAGAAACTCCTGTTTTTTTGTGCCTATTTTCCTTTGGCTTTCTCCTTCCTTATGTACATGGTTATGTCTAATTTGTATTTGTACTTGGCTGGTTTGACTGCAGATTAAATTAATGAAGGGTGGTCTCTGACTTTGGTACAGTACTGTCTTTGCTTAGGTGCAAAACAAGTATAAATGAGTACTATGATATTTGATAAACAGTATAAAGTAGTACTGTGATATTTGATAAACAGTATAAAGTAGTATTATGATATTTGATACATAGTATAAAGTAGTACGATGATATTTGCCCTTGACAAGTAAAACTCCACGTCTCAAAAGCTGAGTGAAATATCATCACACTTTGACTTTGTCTCCTTTAAGGATTGGGCTACTGCCTGACATTTCTCCCCACTGTCACAATCCTGTCCCAGTATTTCAGTAAACGTCGCTCCCTGGTGACTGCTATGGCCTCTACAGGAGAATCCTTTGCCATATTTGCTTTTGCACCAGGTAAGAACAACCGAGCTCGGCTGTTTCACTCACTGTCCAGTTAGTCACTTCATCTGAATGCACGTGTCTGTTTTGTAAAAACATGAGTTAGCCTACAATATTTAAGCCAGAACTGACACTGTCTGATATCATCTTTTCAGTAAAAGGCATACCTTTATCTTCATATTATATACAATCAGTTGATACCAAATATTGATACCACTATGATTTTTTTTTTGTTGTAACAACTAAATATTTGCACTCAAATGTGGTTTCTATTACATGACATTAATCTTAATGGTATTGGTATTGCAAATACTCATATTACATATACTTGCATTTAAGTGGCAGTCAAGGAGCAGTGGTTTTTGTATCAGTGCATTTCTATCTAAGCTCAGATAATATGTATGTTTCATTTGTGCCCTAAACTTTTTTTGCAGCATTCACAGCACTTAAGACACATATTGGCTGGAGACACACAATGGTGGTGCTTGGAATATTACAGGGTACCGTTGTTATGTGTGGACTTCTGCTTCGGCCCTTGATCATCAAGCCTAAGACTGCTAATGAGTGTTTCACTCAACCTCTGAAATCCAGAAAGCAGGAGATCATCAGCTCTGTCCCTGATTCCAAGCTCCATGGTTCTTGTAGCTCTGGAGGTGCACAGTCACAGGAGCAGCCAGAACAGAGCCTTCAAGTGGTGCGACAGCAAAAAGAGGCAGACCCCTTTCAGATACCCCAAAGCCAACAGGACCAAAGCCAAGAGGAGCCAAGCAGAAGCAAACTCCTGGACCTAACAGTGCTAAAGGAAGGCAGCTTCGTGTGCTATGCTGCATTCGGTCTCTTTGCAACACTTGGCTTCTTTGCCCCGCAGCTCTATGTGGTGGAGCTTAGTGCCAGCATGGGTACTGAAAGGGACAAGGCAGCCTACATGCTGTCAATAATGGCTGTGGCGGAGATCTTTGGACGTCTCGCTATTGGCTGGATTCTAAGCTGGGGCCGCATTAGGAAGATATTTGTCCTGCTTGGATGTGTGACGCTGATGTGTTTGGTCCTTGTGCTTTTCACTGTAGTCGATGGTTTCTGGGGACTGGCAGTCTGCTGTGTGCTCTATGGATTCTTGTTAGGCAATATTGCATCCACACACATACCCATGTTGGCTGAGGATGATGTGGTGGGCATCAAGAGAATGCCCTTAGCTGTGGGCGTTTACGTCTGCATCCAGAGCTTTGCGGGGCTTGCTGGACCACCTTTAGGAGGTAAATAAATGTTATTTCTGCTGTTTTAAGGTCAGATCACACCAACCCAACATTCTCTAACAAACCCAAGTGGGGGTTGATGTACTATACCTGTGTTTGATTATTGGGTTCTAGAATGTTCTCCCTCCATTCACTCTGATTCAACTGAAGTTCTTATTCTAGAACATTCTGAAGCCGACTGCCAACTACAGAATGCTAGGCTGCTGTGCTCTGGCCTTTGGAATTGACTCTTTGCAAAAGCTCCAACTCCCGCAGTTACTGTTGCTATGATAAGGAAAAGTGTGTCTGAATTAAAATTCCCCAGTACACTTTTTTACTGTCTTTTTAGCCTAAATAATCTAAAACTAATTTATTACCACCACTGTTCTGTTGTGAGACGTTTTGTCTGAGGTTTTCCTTCATTTGATGGAGGAAGTATCGCTTAAAACAGTTGTGACTGGATGAGAGGCGTGTCATTCAATATTTTGCTGTCACTTAAAAGATATTTACTTTTTCAAACAGAAAATTACTATTTTTGTTGAATGCTGGCTCATTATTTGTTTCAAATGTTTTCCAGGTGTTTTGGTGGACATTACTCAAAACTACAGCTCGGCCTTCTACTCCTGTGCTGCGGGAACGGGGTTAGGAGCGCTTTTCCTTGGGCTGGTACGTCCAGCGAAGACAGGTCACCTTTGCACAAAGAAGTGTTTCAGCCCTTGCCAGGACATCCCTGTAGTTGAGCATGTGAGTGAAGATAAAGTTATGCCAGAGGAATTCCTAGAGGTGAACATTCTCTCCAACCTACAAGGTCAATCTTGAAGAAAGCTGTCTTCTCTGTGGACTTAGTTGGGACTTGGGAAACTATCAGATCTGTGAATGGCTGATCATGGAACAGCTTTAAAATGGATAACAGTTTGAGACAGTGGTTAAATTTCAACAATAACATTCTTCTTGAACAGCAATTGCTTCAGATGAATAGACAGAAACAGCAAGGTTGGGTTACCTTGTCCTCACACCTGTCAATTATACACAAAATTGCCTTAACGAGAGGGGTAAGTTTGAAATATCCATGACAACAGAAGCCTGAGCCTAGACACATCGCACTCTCCTCTGCATTCATCCATGTAAGTTCTAGTTACAATTCTGGATGGCCATAGAATCAGAACTTGAAATAGTTGTCTGTAACCACTCTAGCCTTAACAGACCATTGATGGCTCAAATCAGCTCGAAATCTCCTGTGCACTAAAATCAGAACTTTCCAACAGCTTAAATTTGATCAGTTAAAGCTCTGAAGAATCACTGCAGGTTTCCTGCTCTTTCACATATCTGATCCATATCATCAAGCTCTCTAGGAGCTGAAACAAGTGTGCAAGGAGAATACCTCTTTATATGTTTCTTAAAGGATGAGGAAAGACTGAAGTAAACAGTTTATGACTATTGTATATATTCCCCATAGACTGTTGCTGAGATTACTCTGGGTTCTAAAACTATCCAAATGTTAAATCCTGAATGATCATTTTCTAATTTAAAGGAACGTTTAGTTTTAGTTATTAAAAAAAAAAAAAAACAGTTCAAGGCGAATTCTCCTAAAGTAAGACACGCTGCAAAAAATATTTTCCACAGGGTATAAATCGCAGCAAAATTGCTTTCAGAAACTTGAATACGCTTTAATGAAGCGATGCAGCATACTCTAACAGTTTTGCTATTATTTACATGCTATGGTGAAATCTGAACAGGGGCAGATTTACTAAAAGAGGCGCTAATTAAATCATGGCAGCCGACTTTTACCAAAATAGGGTTTGCATATGTAAGTAAATCTCATAATGCATACGCATAATGTTTTAATACACCTGAGAGTATTTTGTTTCCATGTTGTTTCTAGGCACAGGAACTGAAGCCATCAAAGCCAGAATATAAAATATAAAGCTAAAAGACAGATCGCTGTTGTGATTGTACAACACCATTTTGAACCTGATGCAGTTCTTTGTCCTGTGGAAACCCATGGGAGGTCATTTTGAGCCATATTACACTACAGAAGCAATTCACTTGATTAAAAACAATTTTTAAAAGTCTAAAAACTAGGAAAATTGGCTTTTATCATTATTTCCTTTAAGAAAATGGAACTTTTACTAAAGCAACGGAACCTGCTGTGATACAACAGAGACTTTCTGAAGTTACACAAACACATAAGCACCTTTCGAGTGGCAACTTAACTTCATAAATTAAAGTACATAATTAAGTACATGTTAAACATTGAGTAGACACTTTACGTACTCAGTGAGCCTTTTTACACCTTGCATGTGTTTCATGTCTGGATCGTATCTAGACAAACTTTGGCCAGATTCCATTTACACTTTCAGTAAAATGCATCCCACTTGTGATCAGATGAGATCTGACTATACTTTTCCAGCATAAAAAGCACATCAACATGTGTCACTACCATTTTACTTCTGTTTACTTTTTTCCTCCTTTATGATGCTTGGCCTGGACACTGTCAGAGGCCTGGAGTGCATGAAGGCTGTTTGTTTTGGGTCAATCTCAGCCTTGTTTATTCTACATCTTTCAACTTATTGTTTATTTTCTCAGCTGCTAGTCAGCGCTCAGCAGATGCATTTCCACTCACATAATTGTAAACAGATAACAAAAATACCTTCCATTTACACATCTGTTAAAATGCTGTCAAGATCTGTCTCTGACTGTGGTTTGAGTGACCAAACCGTAATCCAATTATAAAGCGTCCTGGGTGTGAAACTGAATGTGATCTAATAATTGAAAACGCATGTTGATGCAAGGCCCAATATGTAGGTCACAGCGATCATTAACATTAATAACTGAATAATAATAAGTCTGGAGTTTGAGAAGTTAAAATCTACAATGTTTATTATTTCACACCAGCTAGGGGATAACTGGGCATTGTGCACACATTTCAGAGAGCAAATAAACAAGATAACACACAAGATAAGCGACTCTCCCAATGCCTCTATACATGTGAAAATTAATCAACAAAATTAATAAGATAATTAATTAAATAAATATTTAGAAACAGAAGAGAAAGCAGAAGGTGATCAAGGCTGACAGCATACAAAGAATAAGAGATCACCATCAAGCAAAAGCAAAAATTGACTAATGATTGATTGTAGTAGAACTGTGATACCATAAGATACAGTTATCATAACATAACTTATTGAGGATGTTAGGTACAGTATTAGGCTTCCCTTAATGACCACTCACTGTATTTCATTACTTAGGCATTGCAGTGAATTGAGATAAAAGGCAATAGTACATGGTACAAAAACACAGAGTGCTGTAGATATTTTAGTCATTTAATTTTTTTAAATAAACACACTTTAAGAGTGAATTATTTAGCAATTTTATTTAAATTGTTTCTGCTGAATTTTGCACACCGACCGTCTACTGCATAGTTACTGCTGCATTAACTTTATATTCACATTTTGGGACCAATTATGTTTTTTTCTCATGACACTGACATATATTTATCAATCCTAAGACTTTGTCACTATGTGTCAAAACGAGGTAAATGCTTTCACATCACTGTTAAACTACAGGACACACCACTTAAGAAACTCTCAATCTTAGACTGCTCATGTTATGCAAAGAGTGCTGCCTGGGGAGAACAGCCATGTGACTGTTCCTCCACTGTCTATGAGCCGATCTACTTTAATGTGAAGATCTATTCAGATATAAAGCTACAGAATGTGAACACAACCTTTAATAGACCTTTAATAGAACTATATCAATGTGAGCATGAGAATGGAACGGTCAGTCTGAGTTAACGCCTTTTATAATTACTGTGCCAAGGATGTGAAAATGTCTACATTTGAAGGTTAATTCTCAAAGGGTAATTCCCATTTTGCAGCATACTGTTATAGACTGAGCACTATTATAAGACTTGAATTTTGTATATTTGGAACATGTTCCCAAAGGATGATTTTGCAAAATGTTTTGCATGTCTGGAAGAGCAACATAATGTACATAATTATTCCACACAAACCCTTTTATTTTTTGACCTGAAATAAAGTAATCTGAGCAAAATCTTTTGAAATACTGTATTTCATCATAATTTTACAATAATGTATTTTGTATTGAACTTTCAATTAGTTAACTTACATACATTCAAGGTGCAAAAAAAGGCAAATAAAGCTTCTTTGTTTGATCTAGATAAACCAGATCCACCATACATCAAATATCTTTCCACTTATCACCCTCATGAGACTATAACATAATTAAAATATTTCATCTTCCAGTATGCTCAGACACTTACATAACCATTCCCTGAAGCTTTGGAAAGCTTGAGTGGGTTTGCACAAGTGTTGTCCAGAACTGCTCACTCCATCCTCTATCCAGTGTAGTAAAGCCTGTAGGAGGCACTTCAGATTAACACACTGACCAGCAATAACACATAATAAATATTAATACAATCAGCTCAAACCCCAGCCATATAGTATAGTGTGTGTGTGTGTGTGTGTATATATATATATATATATATATTAGTTTATTGGCTTTACATGAATTACCCCATGAACCTAAAGGCCCATATGTGTCCCACACTTCAGTTTCTCACTCTCATATCTTCATATCAATTTATGGTAGTTACTGAACATTAAGTTTTAAGATTAATCTTAAGGACTCCAAGTCTAAACATTTGTCTCTATGGGAAAAATGAACAGTGTTTTCAAAAATCCCAACTGTTGCACCACATCTTATGGTAAACAAAAATTTTCTGAAAGACATTTTTCTTGCAAATGCCATTAGGTCACCTGATTCACAAGGTCATTAAGTCTTATGATGACAAATCTGCAGCAGGCGTTTGCATGTAGCATAAATGTAGCAATATATTTTGTCTACTCATAATGAAACAGTGATATACAAGGGGGGGGGTGTACATAACCCAAAATGTACAGGCTTTGGAACTTGTTGGTTGAGCACAATAAGGGCGGTTTTCAGAAACTGCAGTAGTTTTTTCCCATAGAAAAAATGGATTAGACCAGGGGTGCCCAAACTTTTTTGTCTTGGGGGTCAAACTGCAATGTTGGGCCAAAAAGTCAAGATACAAATAAAGAAGGTAAGTAGGTTTCAGGTTGAGTTTTTAAAAAATGTACTATAAAGGTCATAACAACTGTATAAGTATTATAAAATGTATTATATGTCCTACGTTTTTCTTGTATTTTATTTAGCCCTTGAGGTCCACTTATGACATTTGTGAGGTTTTATGTACCAAAAATGGTCATGATTAATTTTTCCATGACCATGTTCCAACTTTTTATCCAAATCTTTATCTCTTAGAATTAAACAGGCTGCTTTTGTTACTGAACCTTAAAGGCTGATATATGTAAATGATGTCTGCTCTGATGGGCTGCCCTGTATTGTTCCTTATTCAAAAAGCATTCAGAGCTGAAACACTCTCTAGAACTTCAGAGTGAATGGGTGGGGCTGCTGTAGGCTGAGCAGGTATTTGCATGCAAATGAGTTGGTTCTCATGACATCACAGAAATAATGAATTCCAAACAGACTGTTTTTATAGAATAGCTTCTATACATGGATTACATGGAGTGGATAGTAAGTAGAACATTTTGAGACTGACTATGTTTACATACCACTTCAAGCATCTTTATTTTAGAAAGAGAAATTTGGTTTTCCAGGATATCAAAATATTTTGGAGCATTTTGGTAGCACTGGCTTAGAATCATGGCTTGTTTGAATGCAAATTCTAAAATGATGACCAATCTCAGAGGCTGACAGGGTTTAAGGGGTCAAGTCTTGAAACGCTTGAATTGGTTTGTGTACTGGAAAAAGATAGAATGCTCTGTGATTGGTTGCCTGAATAGCTAGCTTCCTGTCTGAGATCAGGCTGCAGGTGACAGGTGATTTTTGGCACAGTTTACCTCTATACACCCCTCTTACCTTGTACCTGTCGGCTATCTTAAAGCCAATGGCAGACTGTAGCTTCCTCAGGCAGATGGGGCAGATGTCCGGTGGCCGACGGTCTGATTCTTCTAAATGGTTGGAGCCTTGCATAACACACTGGAGCCAAAGACAGTGCTTGACACCAAATATGTGTCCAATCTCATGTGTCAGGGTCTGCCAGAGAAACACAAACAACTCAATGGCAATTCTTGAGAAAAACATCACAAAATTTAAAGTAGCCAAACATTGATCTTACTGACGTATGCAATTTTTGTAATTTCATGACCAATACATTTGGTAAGTAATAAGGTTAGAGCTAAATAGTGCAATAAATAATAATTCACAGGACTGGTTTAGATTGTCTCTGTTATTTCTTCATGTTTCCAAAAGACTGCTGGAGGACCATGACCTAAGACAAGGTTTAGGATACTACACTGACTGCCACACCTTACATGAGCGGAAGAGCAGGGTGCTGGTGATTGGAGGTGTATAATAGCCCTGGAATATGCTATAGTCTCCTGGCTTCAGCTTTATCGCCTTCTTCAGCCGTCCTGCATAATTTCTTGTGTAAAAGTCATCGTCATACCGGGCAAAGCTGAAAACTCCCATTCCTGTGGCACAAATGCTGAATATTTAGACTTCTATTCTATAAAACAGCTTCATCAATAATAAATCCAAAGTTAACTGCAATGTTCTAACAAAGGATTCAGTAAAACAATGAATGTTAATTCCTTCAGTGGTTGTCTTAGTCTATGCAGCCACTCAGGATTTACATCAGATATGCTGAACGTGGCAACTCTATTCAGCTAATCCAGAATAACAGGGATTAGAAATCTCAGCATGGAGACTGGAAAATCTGACCAACACAGTTCCATTAAATATCACCTTCAGTGAGAGATGCTTGGCCAAAAACAAAATTCCAGGAGTCTTTTGGGTACAGATCAATCATCGTGATCCCCACAATGCAAAATGCATCTTTTGGCTTCTTCTTTTTCAGAAAATTCAGCAGTTCTCCTATGAACATGGCAAGAAAACAGTCAGTAAAGGACTGTAAGTAATGAGTGAAAAAATGGCAGAGAAAGAAAACATCCGGTTTGGGGGTCACGTTGAAATGTGTTAAACAAAATAACCAAAGAACTAACCAACACTGCCCCTTCCTCTGAGCACTGACTGCCCTCTACAGGACAATGAGCGGAAATGGCCAAAATCAACCTCTTCGGTATCCAAAACAAGCACAATGCCTATTAACGCTTACCAGCATGAAGCTGAAGGTTATGTGTATTGCTGTTGACACGGAAGGTACAGCCTGTGGACGCGATTGTTACTGGTGGTAGAAGCTTAACCACCAAGCCGTAGTAGAACGCCTGACAGTATCCTCTCAGCCACTCCACATACTGCTCAGTGATCCCAGCTCCTTCACCGAAAGAGCCTGCAGACAGAAGAAACCCAAGGCAACATTATAAACATGAAAGGTATCGACTCAGTGCAAGATACTACTCCATTTGAGAACTAAAGGCAGACCCAATGCTCTCCAAGAAACACCAACACACCTAAACATTGGGTTGTTGTACCATATCTCAGTGTGACTGATAGGATGTTCTAAAGCCCTCAATTCATACTGGTCCTTTTGGCTTGTCAGTTAGAAGGCCAACTACCAGTACTACAATGTTGGTCTTTATACTAACCAATAGTCTGTATGTAGATGGTCTTATGGCCATTGTTAGGTGTGCTGCGGTACGGGTTGCTGTAGAAGCTCAGAAAATCCTGAGGTGCTTCAGGGTGTGAAGGAATCCAGTCTGAATCAGAGTGAATGGTGATGGGACTGAACAGTGGACTGCCAGGAAGGAGACCCTCTTCCAGCAACCTCTTTTCCTCTCGGCTGTACTGCTCATAGGTCTGGATCAGGTCCTTTCGAGTGGAGCGGAGAGCTGAGCGCAGTTTCTCCACAGGATGCTCAATCACCTGCATCTGACATGGACATTATAAGTAGACAGAAATATACACTACACAATCATGGAACAGCACACACGGTTCAGTACACACATTAACCGAGGTATAATTTGTGCATAATGTGTTTTTTGTGGCTTTTAATAAAAGTTCTACCTTTTTTGTATTCATATTTTTTATTTGATCCATATTATTGTCTCTGTTTGTTTTAGTTAAAACTCTTCATGTTAAATTATTAAACTTTATTTTCTTTTATTACTGTTACTGAACATTATTACTTGTCTAAAGCACTTTGAGCTGCTACGTGTAAGAATTAAGTTTATTATTATAATCTATGTCCTACAGTCCTTATAGTCAACAGTTCATATGGACTTCATCTACACTTATCTGTTCTGTTTCGTACGTATTTTAAAAATGACATCTGGAATATTTGCTTTTCTGCTCAGTTTGAAACGACCTCGAAATGTCTTACCATGACAGCTGGCTTCTTATTAGAATTTTCCATTCCACCTTAAATGGTGCAGCTGTTTCATTATCACTGCTACAACATTTAAGGTGGAACACAAAATTATAAACTTTCGAATAAGAAATTAACTTCAGCCTCGTAATCTTACCTTACCAACAGTGGAGATCTTCAAGATCCGGGTTCATCATAAATGTGATTTATGGAAGCTCGTTTGAGGGGTTTTATATTTAGAAAGTGAAACTGGATTTTTTCGGGCAGCCGTAACTTAGTTAGCAGGAGAAGCAAGCAAGCAAACAAAAAACTTGCACAATTAACGTTAAATGTATTATATAAAGTCTGCAGACACTGAAGAGTTCAGAGGCTTCCTTTACGTTCGTCAGGACGTTCAGGGGCTGTGAGGTTAAACACGGCCGCGCACAGATCAGTCCGAACAGCGGGATCCTTCGGGAGCTCAGACCCGTCCCTAGGCCTGACAGTCCACACTACTGTTTACTAACAACGCGGAGCTCAGTCATTTTATGGCTGCCTGTGATCATTTTTCAAAGCTAAAGTCCCGCCTTGATAGGCTTTTCTTTTGAAAAAACACAATCGGACACGAGCCCCACCCTGAACATTACACTCCAGATTATTTTCATTTGAAACAACTGGTGTGTAAGGGCGTTTTGTTTATTAACGAAAAGCACAAAGGCACACATTTTCTGTCGGAGTGGTTGACTTTCGGGGATATACTCTACTGTAACAAACATGCCCAGGTTGTCTGAGTATACTAACTTACTCATCTCATATTTCCTTTTCCCTGACTGTTCAATGTTGCTGCTATAGTCTTCAAAATAAAAGTCCCTCTGCTGCCGGTTAGATTGCTTCACCGTACAGCCCTAGCAAACAGGTTTCTGTGTAGTACCAACACAAGGTGCAATGACGTGCAATAATGGCAGAACCATAAAAAATCTTTAAGGAACAATATAACCGGTACATTTAACCATGTAAAGGACCATTTATAACCTTTGCCTTTACTAGAAACCCTTCGAAGAACCACTTGAAGGGTGCAGAAAGTTTTATTTTGTTTTTCCATTTTATTTTTTCTTCCACTAAAGCTCAGAGCATTATTCTCTTTTCAAATGTAGAGGAAGGCAAAGCGTAAATCTCTTTATAAGAATAAATGGAATCATTTGGCAAAAAGCTAAAAGTTTTCAATGGTGTTCGCGATGAGTAATGGAACAAATTTCAGTACTATCAGTAACAATTCACAACCTCTAATGTAGAGTTTTACATTAGAGCAAAACCAGCTTATTGGAAATAGCAAATTCTACAGGGAAATCTGTAGATTTAGATTTAAAACATACATCTAAAAGGAAGGCAAGAAGATCAAAAGGTCTTGTATCTCTGTAAAATAGTCAGATTTAATGGACCAAAAGGAGTTATACAAAAGCGATTGAAAACAATGAAATCGATACTGTACACAAAGAACATAAGTGACAGTTGTGGGCTATGACTAAACTGAGCAAATTCTTTTGCAAACCGTGAAAACAGACCCCTGTGCCAGTCTTCAGGAAATCAGCTTAGCACTGTAAATTAGCTAAAGTGATGACAGTCTTCTAACTCAAAATTACAGTAAGGCTTACACCACTGTCAAAATCATTTCACATATTCACAAGCAAGAAGCCACTTCAACAAGCAAGATTTCTTAGCTAGTCATATATGTCAACAGATGATGTAAAGGACTTTGTCATGCGACACAGTTTTTACCCAAAACTGCCAGCTGAGATGAGAACTGAGAAAAATCTGCTCTCTAGCTCTAAGATTTAAAATCATAAAATATGCAAGGTTGTACTGTAAATGGTCATATGAGGTGAATTTCTGAACGTCTTGGTCTACATTAAAAAACAAAAAATGCTTCCTCCCATTCCCAAAATAAAATCACACCACAAACCCTGAGGAAAAACTGCCCACTTAAGCCAACAACATAAGACAATAAGGTTATTTGGTTTCTTGAAGTAAATCTGACATGATAACTGCATATGTACACATATTTATCTAACTCTGGTAAATTAATATATAACCCAACATAGGAAAGTTTCATAGATAATGCTGGTCACATTTCACTTTTAAGGAAACATTAAAGTGAAAAATCTGCCAGACTATGATTCAAAACTATAGACAAGGGATCTGTACAACATACATTCTGTATAACAAAGATTTTTTCCCTTTTGATAATAACAAAAACAACAGCATTACATACACGGGTACCTTAACTAGGATAATGCACGTTCAAGTGCAATTATATGGTGTTCTGAGTGGGGTCACCAAACACCATGATTTGTTCAACGAATCCAAAAATTGCAATCATTAAGGGGTGCTCATCAATTATGTGTCTACAATGCATATTTACAGTCCTGAGTCTCAGCAGTTAACCAGGCTAGTCAGTTAGCATTTGGAGTGTGACTCTGAATGTATAGTTCAGCTACATTTACCACTTAGCTCTGTGGCATGTCCATGCCTGCTCCACAAATATGAAAGCCAGACACTTAAAAGGGACTAACTGTTCAGTCCACCAGCCACTTGGGTAAATAAAATATAAAAATAATTACAAAAAATAAAATATGAACCTTCCAAACACACTTCTCTCAAAAGCACAGATATTGTTTGGGGCATCAATGACCAATATAAGCTAATTTTACTAGCCTGCTATTCACAAAGGTCGTCACTAATTCATCTTCCTTGTAATTCATCTTCCAAGTTACTTTTTTCATTTTACCTAAATACTAGTTTAAAACAACTGCAGAGTAGCAAAATAATTTTTGTAACAGTGCTTAAATTAAGTAACTGTACTGCAGGGCAGTGTTCATTAAGCTGCATAACCTATAAACCCACACAAATATTTAAAAATGCTTATTCCAGTAAGCGTCGTCCATCAGAAAGGCTGCTTTTGTCAACTTTGTTGTCACTTTGACATAGCACCTATTTTTTTAATGACACTGTGTCACGACACATTCAGGTGAAATGACCTGCACATCATAACAACTTACATTTGTGTAAAATTTATAAAATTAAACATTTTACCTAAAGACCTCTTTAACCACACTGACTTGTCCAGCTATGTCATATAAGCACTTTTACTGTGACATCCTCTGTCATTTCACCACAGAGAGTGACAGCCCCAAATCAGAAAGAAAACAGTCGACATCAGCTGACACAGTGTTTATCGATATTGATGTAGGTTTGTCAGTTGTCATTAAGGTCTTATGAGGGTTGTCACGTAGCCTTACGAACGCTGCCCTATAGTAAAAAGTTACTAAAAAATAAAATCTTGTGTATATTGTAGATGGCCTGATGTCTACAGATAAACAATGAATAACTACAGCAACATTGAGAAATAGAGGTCTTTAGAGTTATACGCCCCAAAACTCTTATCTGGATAGGAGAAAGCCATACGTCATACCGATCCACAGGACATCAGTGAGAGTTCATCTGCAAAATCAGCAGTGATCAGGTTGGAGCACCAGAACATGGAGAATGTGTCTGACAGACAGCTTATTAAAAAAATAATAATTAAAAAAATTATAAAAACAAAAGGGGAGCTTGGTGAAGTAGTCTTACCTCCCAGTGGCAACAAAATGTACCTGCTTTGGGCAGGTTTTAATTTCAGGGCTTTTACTAAATCATGGATCATGTTAAAGAGAAGCCAAAAACAGAAAGAAAGGAAAAATTAAAACAAAAACAAAAAAACAAACAAACAAACAAACAAAACTCAATAAAATGGACTGATCATAAACAACGCCCCACGTCTCTCATTGCAACATGAGCTGTTTCAAATTTTCGTGCAAGATAGTGTCCTTTACATCACGGAAGACGAGTCGGATGTTCTCTGTGTTAATGGCAGTGGTGAAGTGATAGTACAGGGGTTTCTGTTGTTCACGACGCTTGCTGCGGAAGCACTCCACTAGGAACTTCTTCACTTCAGACAGATCGTGGGGATCTGCCGTGTACTCAGGGAAATAGTCTTTGATAGACACAATCTTCACTTTCTCTTCCAGCAAGTCCATCTTATTGAGAAAGAGAATGATCGATGCATTCGAAAAGACACGGTTGTTGACGATGGTCTCGAATATGTTGAGTGATTCCATAAGCCTGTTGGTTTGACGGTCCTCCATTAGAACCTGATCAAACTCGCTAGATGAGACAAGGAAGAGGACGGAAGTGACACAGTCAAAGCACTCGAACCATCGACGGCGCTCTGACCGCTGCCCGCCCACATCCACCATCTTAAACGGAACATTCTTGATCTCAAAGTCATACTCATGGATGCCCTTGGTGGGCTTCCGTGCCAGAAGTATGTCCTGCTGAGTTGGCAAGTAGTCCTAACAATAAGAAGAAAATGAAAAAAGATCAATTAATTTCTCATGATTTTCTCAGATATCAGTGCTGAAATTGCACTAACACTTATACTGACCACTGTAAAAATGCATTCTCTCTTCACATTTTAAATACAGTGCATTTAGTGAGGAAAGAAAAAGTAATTACCTGCTGCCCAATTCTGTCCATATCGTCCAGAAAATATTTAACTGATTCACCCTACAGACACAGTAAGAAGGAAAGAAAGTAAGAAAATGAACTATGGAGCAATTACAGCACTTGCATAACAAACATCCATAAGTTTTTCATACAAAAATTTTCATGTAGATATTTTTCCAATCACAATACATAAACATTTATGGAACAAACTGTATCTAGACCCACTTTAATCAGCATTTGGAATTATTCGTACAGAGTTACAATAAAATGAATAAACTGGAGACACTTTATCCAGCATCACCAACCAAACATTCTACTCTTCTGAAGAACATAGCCAAATAATCTGCCAAATCTAAATATCTGCCCAATAACAATATGTTTTGTAAGCTACTGTCTGCTAATACTGACATGATTCCAATATCACTATTTAATTACTTGGAATATGCAATGAATTTAGTAGTTAGACAGTCTAATCAGTTCGTTTATACAAAGTTAAATGTTGGCTGCAGACATAAATCAGTTATAAATGCACAAACACAATGCAGATTCCTGAGGTGTTTTCAAGCTACTTCTAATTATTATAGGCACAAAAGCTGCGACCCTTGTCCCCGAGAGCTCAGTCCTAAACCCTGAACGATAAATCCTCCAATCCCTTATTACAGAGAACAAGGATCAGTTTTAACTCTCTCTCAGTAGCTTTCATTTAGTGCAAGTAAAAAATCATGTTCTAGAAGCATTCCTTAAACCTTGAGAGGCAAAGCAATGAGTGGACTACTTTTCAGACATGAAAGTGATAGACTGGAAAGTACAATTCAACTAAACTAATTTTATGTTTCCTCACTTTAGAAGAAAACAACAAAAAAGCAAAAATTGATAAAGAAAAACACAACAGGAAAGAAGGAACAGGGACATTTCTGTGACCACATGACAAGAGTTTCACTTTCTGTTGGAAGACTCCACATGCTGACTCTTGACACTGAAGACTGTTGTAGAGGAAATAAAATACTATTTATCAGACTAAAAGAATTTTAAGTTTTTAAATCTGTAAAATCTAAATAAACTGTAATACCAACATAAACCTCTTGACAATCCCAGTAAATAGCTCGGAAGGGAGCCTCTGACCGTCAAATCTTCTAAACATGAATTAAAATTGCATCAGATATTAGTGTCATTCACACCCACTTTATTGATGGGTGACTTTAGTCATTAGATTAGACAAAATGCCCATGAAGTTGATGGACTCTTGTGCATGAAGGTATCATAGTCCAAGAGTGAGTCCTTTACATGGTGGTATTTTAAATAATGGTCTGAGCAGAGCTGGGCAATATGTTATATGTACGGTAGTCTTAAAAAAGATGGTTCTTTAGTAAAGAAAATGGTTCTATATGGAACCATGAACACTTAAAGAATCCTCTGCATGCGCAAAGGGTTCTTTGCATTCTTCAGATTGATACAGAATGTGCTGTAGATGGATCAACACAACCTTTTTGAAAAGGTTCTGTTGATCCTATATAGAATCCTTTTCAAAGGAGTTCTAAACTGAACTGTAGACAACAAATTTTCCTTCAATCTGAAAAACACTTTCATGATGTAAAGGATTCTTTGTCCTATATGGAACCATAAATATTCATTTTCTTTACTAAAGATCTCAGAGAACCATCTTTTTTTAAAGAATCTAGTACACTCATACTGACATCACATCAATGCTGCTTATTGGTTTTAGCTGTATTTAACGTACATATTTAACGCAGATATTCTTATCCTGAGCAACTTACAATTTAATCATGTTACAGAAAAAAGGCAAATACAGCATTGAGAGTATTACCCATAGACTCTTATTGGTATTGCGTGGTGTGTTTCACCTGGGTGGGGAATCGAACCCCAGTCTGCCACGTATGGGCAACGGTGTAATAATACTGCGTAAGATTCCCTTTGATGAAGCAGAACAAAAACATCCAAAATAAGCCCTGCCAGGTTTCTAAGGCATTCTGTTAGCAGTGCTCTGGAGGAATGAGTTTATTAACTTCATCATTACAAACTTAAAAGTTCGCATCTGATACCATGACACTGTGATATATCTGGAATATATAAGGGTCTTGAATTTTATCTTTTATGCTAATACTAATTCTTACATTCCATCCCAGAGAATGGAAGAAATAAAAGTGGCCAACATGTGGCTTCATATGAGACCAGAGATCTAACTGTGTGCCTATATTACAGCACCAAATGTTCTGAGCAAAAGGTTTTTCCTTGTCTTACCCACAACACTGACCAGTACAAGGCGATTAAACAGATCAACATTCTTAAACTGGGAACGCCACCCCCACCACCCCACAAACTCTGTTAAACAAGCTACACAAACAGTGTGTGTGGACAGTTCTTTCGGACCACACGTTTTAAAATTAGAATTGGTATCACAAAAGAAACATTTGTATCGTCCCACCCATCACAATGAAAAAGGGGACTTCACACAAGACATTCAGATTCAATGTTGGCTGAAAACCATGAAAAAAAAAAATCAAAACAAAGACACACAGGAGGAGTTTGACGTATGACTCTACAGATTAGGACGACCAACGTAGGTGGTTTCAGACTCACCAGCTGAAACTCTCTCCTCCTGTCATAAGCAGACTGGATCCCGCTGTCAGCCCACAGGGCCGCGGATCGATGGCAGATAATGGAGAAAGACTTTGGTCTCTACTATTCCCTGGGCCATCATGGACGAGCGGGTGTCAAAGCCCATCATGACTTCTCCATGGGCCTGGTTAGAAGGGTCTCCCCAAGGGATGTGCAGCTTTTCTCTGGCATCCACGAGGACCCGCACTCCTGGAAGACAAACCCAAACAAGGAAATTCCAGTGAGATAAGAGAGACTGATAACCTGTTAAATCCTTCACACAACGTTGGATAAGTTGGAAAAGCAGGTATTCATGAGTAAACACGTGGTACAACTATACCCAATTAACAGAGGTCATGTCAGATTTACAATTCAGCACAAAATACGCTTTATTACTACACCGCGCATTGATACGAGCAAAAGCAGGTACAGGAACAGAGGCTTAGACAGCCTTGCTACATACAGATCTATGCTACAGATAGCACGGATTGCTAAGAGTAGTGCGAGAAACCAAACAAACACAAGCTGAAGCTGAGTTTTGTCAACTTAAGTCAGAGTTTGCCGAGCCCTAGAACGCCCTGCTCCCACCCTAGGTGTGATTCACTGTGCCCACGGCTCAATAAAACTCATACAGGCCACCACAGGCAGCACGACGGCCTCGAAGGAACCGTCTTATTTCAACGTTTTGTCTGAAAGTCCATAGGCGCGGCGCTCGCTCCGTGTACTGTGAGCGTAGCTCTAACGCGAGCTAACGCCAGATTCACAGAGCTCTTCAAGTCTTATCGAAACTTATCGGCCGAGGTTAGTTCACGAAATCACTTTCACTTTGAAACAAGTACAGGACGTTGACTCGATTGTTTCAGTAATCGACAAACACGCGTTTTCGGCAGCAGAAAGTGAAGTACCTTTGATAACATTGCTGTAGATTGTAGCCCGGAACTCTTCTTTGGCCCGCTGATCGAAGTCCTGCCCATGAATTATGCGCATTTGTTTGAGGAAAGTTGACTTGCCACTTTCGCCCGCTCCCAGAAGTAAAATCTTCACCAGCCGCTTCACAAACGTCTTCTCCCGAGAAATACATCTGTCTATCTCTTTGGACTTTCTCTGTTGCTCGACCTCGTTGCTGGAGAGAAAACAAGCGGGGATACAAACTAAAGCCGTCCGGGAGGGCAGGAAATCAGCCATTTTTGTACTAACAACTTCATGGATCCATCACTCGCGGGAGCGCGCGCGGCTCGGTGCGCGTTCACGAAACTGGGCGGTGACTTTATGCCCAGTTTTAACTTGTAAATTTGTTCGTTTCAATGTAAAACTCAGAATCACCGCCCAGAAACATAATAAAGTAAATCTGTTTTTAAGAATATACGATTTGTTGGAGAAACGTTCATATTTCGACATTTGTTTATCGGGATTAAGCAGATCTGTCTGTAGCTAAAAGCAGTTAAAAGAAAAGGACGATGAGGACAGTTAAACACAGATATTGGACGTAAATTTAGAATAAGTTCTGATGGATAACGATGCCTGCAGATTCGACTTCTTGTCGTTTTTGTCTGTAAGCTTTCTCTGCGTTGGGCTAGACATTAATTTGTCATCAGGTCCACATTTAAAGGGGAACTCCACCCATTTTTTCAAAAAGAACATTCTACATAATTGGCATTTTGGTGTGAAATGCTCCGCTCTAAACTCTAAACACAGTCAGACTTCTTCACAGTGGTGGTGATGGGAACCAGACGTCCGCCTCTAAAAGCTCCCTCACAGGAAGTTATTACATGAAATGCTGCCTGACACTTTTACAGTAGTTTTGTGATGAGGCGTTGTATTTTAATCCATTTATTTTAATCCGTTCCAGGCGGACGGGTGGCGTTGTGAGGAAAAATAGTCTCCAAAGAAAACTTTTCATATTTATGACTATCATCAACGCTGCATATACAAATGTACAAGTCGTGTAGGTTCACTGGTGGATTTGAATAGTAAATAAAATCGCTATATTTGTGTTGTAGACATGGCGAACCCAGGTCCCTATCACCACCACTGTAAGTAAATCAGTCTGTAAGTTTCTCTACAGTAAACCACTTCACATCACACCAGTCTGAATGAATCCGTTTACATCCCAACCACTGAATAATTCAGAAATTTTGAAAAATAGTGGAAATCCTCTTTAAGCTGAAGCACTTGTCAGGGGGTGTAGGAAATGGGAACCAAGCGGTCAGAAAATACAGCTTTGATTTCTTTCACTGGCACAAAAACTCAGTGCAATGAATGACCAAAGCCATTGAGCTCACAGCAGGTCAACATCGCCCCCTACAGGACGGCGCTGTGTCACTGCCTGCTCTCATGCAGGATGTGACAGGTTTGACTTGTAGGAGCGGAGCTGCTCTCTGATTGGTGGAGACAACCATCGTCTCTGTGTGTGTGTATCAATAATAATAAGAGATTAGGCAGGATTAGAAAAGCTCCCACGTCCATCCGAGCAGCCACTTCATCTTTGCTCCTCGACAGTGCTCGGCAGGCTGTGTCCTCCTCCGCTCTGCGCACTTAAGACCCAACATGACTATAAGAAATGTGCGGGATCACGGACAGCGTTACAGACCGCGGATGTCTTGCCTCAAAAAGGTGGGTTGAACGCATGAATGGAGGGCTGAAACACCGTCATCTGGGGTTTGGTGTTATTCAGCACAGCGCACGTTGTCTTTTTCGAGGCTATGTTTCACTGCTGCTATTAAACGTGAATTACTGCTTGGAGAGAAATCCTGAAAGACTGATCCATCTGTGGTTCATCTGGCTGCTCACAGTCGTCTGTTAAACCTGAACTGATGCCTTTATGCCAGCTGATCTGTAGGACTAACTCTTCCACCTAAACATTTCCATCGCAAGTAACTGTTGCTTTTGAGTGTTATCTATTATTATACTATAAATATATGTAGGAATTACAGTGTAATATAAACATTAAAATGAACAACTATTAGTAAGAAACATCTTTAATATAATTACTGACAGTAATTATCACATGAAGGCATTTTATTTTCATAATGTAAACTAATGAGCACAGTCTCAGTGTAAGCTGTCAACGTTTTCATACTTTATTTTATGGAGCTTTATGTTCTCTCCATCACCTCAAGCTCTTTTTAACCTTCAAAAGGATTTCCCAGGATTTCTTTCATTCCATCTACATTCAGTCCAGTCCAGTATTACATTTCCTCTGCTTGTTTGAGAGTTGTTTGTATGTGGGTATAGATGCTGCACACAATTAAAATATACAGATACAAACTACTGCCAAAGTCAGAGACCACCTTCACTTATTTGAACTCAAATCAAAACAGCCAAAAGGACAAGTTATTCATCTTTCAGCATTGGGAAAAAAAGCAAAAACCATATTTAACAAAAAAATATACAGAAGCCAAAACAACTAAATATAATATCACATTTCATGTGAAATCAGTGTTTAGTGTGACCATGATCTGGATTTATTACAGCTTCCGTTCTTTTCGGGATACTCGCTTTCAGTGTTCCAAAAAATCTGCAGGGATATTTTTCCACTGCTCCAAAGTTTGGTCTTAGAAGTTGGTTGCTTTTTGTGCTTCTCACGATCCAAGTAATCCCAAACACATTCAATGATGTTGAGGTCTGGACTCTGGGGTGGTCAGTCCATTGTTCTGAGAACACCAGCAGCTTCTTTGTTTGATTTGCAGTTTTTGTTCTTTTTTTGTCTATTTCCTTTTCTCTGTAACAGCTTCTTGACAGCTACACATCCTTTCAGACTCATAGTGTTGAGTTGCCTTCTCACAGTGGAAGGGTGGACAGAATCACCTGTGGATTTTTTCAGATCTGAAGAAAAATGGAGCTTGATTTTCTCCTCTCTTTCAAAGATGAAAGTACTTTTTATCTTATGGTAACAGTTCCGGAGGTTTACTTGGTCTTACATGCTTTCATTTAATGTTATTTTTTGAAAACTCCTGTTTTTCACTCATTTTCCTTTGACTTTATATATATTTATTTTTTTTAGTTATTGATTGTTGTTTATTTTGTCTATTCTATCAGCATGTCAGGTACAACTGGTCACTGTGTCCAAGTTAAGGTCAGTGTGTGCTTAAAGGTATTAGTCCAGCTTTATCACCAGCCTTAGGTCTGTTAAGATGTTGTGTTGGGTGATGCTGAAGTAATATTTTGAAGTAAACACATGCGCAGTGACTGCCTGTTGGCTGCCCTCTAAACCTAATATTGACTCAACATCGGGATGGTAATGGCTCAATCACTTGGTTAAGAGCTCACTGTGATCCAGATGAGGGTGCATGATTCCCCCAACAGCCTTCAAAAGCCAGAGACCCTGACAAAGCAAGAAGCAACTTCAAACAGCCCAAAAGAGGAACCAATCAATCACGGATGTATTTCAAAGGGGTCAGCCACACACCCACCAGGGCATGAAACAGCATGCATGAGGATGAGAAACGGCAGTGATGGGATGTTTGAAAATTGTGTGCTACGACTGACTTGTTGACCAATGTAAAGAGCGCTCCTCTGAGTTTTGTAGCCTTGTTCATTGTCTAAAACTCTTTTTGCAGGACATAAAAATGAGAGACTTAGTAAATATTTAAAAGTCAAAAATAACAAATGCATACATTAATCAGTCCATACGCTGTTAGAAATAAAGGTACTGTCCAGGTACATTTTTCAGTCATCATGGTACAAACCATGTAAATGTACCCTCAAAGGCACAACAGTGGTTTTAAAGTACAGTTTTTCCCAGTAGAAGTATATTTATACTTTTCATAACAAAACACAAAATAAATATTAAAACAAATACATCTAAAAATATAATTTAAATGGATTATGGTACAATTAAGTTCCCTGACTAAAGGTATTAAAGTGAAAAGAGGGGTACTGCCCCAGTGATAGTTTCGTCTCTAATGACAGTTTTAAGTGTCCTGGAATCAAGTCATTTTGAACTAATGGCTCAATCTGTACATGTGCGCCTCTAATTAAATGTTATTCTTTTGAGTGTGATCCCAACTCATCATGAGATGCCCTGTTATAATCAGGACAATTTGCAGCTAAATTATATGTAAATCTAGCAATGCAATTCACTATTCAAGAAAATAGGCCCTGAAGCTGGTGACTGACCATGCTAAAATATGTCAGGAGAAGCTGAACATGACAGTTCTTCTAGCACAATGTCACAGTGTACACAGTGAGAAACATGAAGAAGGTATTGTTGACACTAGCCTGAATTTCTGAGTGAGAGTACTTAAAGGAACACTTGAGTATTTTTCAGCCTAATCTCTATTTGTCACATATGTAACATATCGTCTTTGACCATGGACAATAATTTTGACTCAAAATGAAATCTTGAAAACTCACTTGGGCTGAAACATTTGCCAGTTGGCCTCTATTGTAAGTGAGTTTTTTAAATTTTTTTATTAAGGGGTCCATTTCGTGGAATACTGACTTCCCCTCTGTAACGCAGGGGCAGAGGCAGGTTGCAAATGCGAAGTACCTTTTTAGGGACAGTTCAATATTCCCAGTCACAGCAGGCAGAGGTCAAAACACAGGCAGGCAAAACAAGAGGCAGGTCCATACTCGAAACCAGGAAACCAGGAGAGTAGCAGTGGTCAAAAACAGGGAACACCAACACAAAGAAAATAGGACACACAGAGACTTTGCAACCACTGAAACAAACAGAGGGGTTTATATGGGAGTCTAAATGTCCAGGGTGTAAGACACTCTCACCTTTTTAATATGTAAACAGTTTAAAAACTGTATGGTTCACTACCCAGTCAATACAGTACATATATGAAAACTATGCTGCAAAAACAGTTTAATTTAAATATATTGTTCCTGTGATGTCACAAAACCTACTCATTAACACATATTCACCTATTCAGCCTACAGCTGTTTAGCCCCAGCTGTTCATACTGAAGTTTTAAGGAGTGTTTCAGGTCTGAGTGCTTTTGAAATGAGGCACAATACAGACAATCAGAAGAGAGCTCATTTACATATATACCAGTCCTAAAGGCTCAGTAACAAAAACAACCTGTTTTATGACATGAGGCTGGAAAATGAGTTATGACCATTTTTGGTATATAAAACTACACAAATGTTATACACATTAAAATACGTAGGATACGGGTCTTTTAAAGGTGAATAGTACTGTACAAGTAAAGGTAGTTTTTCGTTATTAGAATCATTGTCCTCTGTCTGTTTTACTGTTATAATGGCAGATGGAAGCTGTGGTGCTGGAGATGCAAGACCCCAAGACTGGGGTAAAATCTCAAACCCAGAGGCTGGTCATCACCACCATCCCTCATGCCATCACAGGTAAGCCCAGAATGCCTATCAGTGCTTCACTGCTGTGTGGATATGTGAATGTAATTGTGCGGAGTTGTGCTTAACGCAAGAGGAAAATCCTGAGAAATGGAAAATCTCATACAGCATATGAGACGCCAGCTATAAGCCAAACTGATGAGACTCCCCCACACTCAGTGATTTCTTCAGAGATTACTTTTTACTGTGCTAGTTCACTGCCAGTCCATGCATTAGAGTCCTCTTATGTAGGTCTAGGTCTGAAGTATCTATTGCCATGACAACCCCTGAGCAGCTGGCTGCAGTGATTCCCTCCTCCTGGCTGTGTGGTCTCAGGGTGGAGAGCTTTTCTTCTCTTCTTTCTTAAAGCCTTGCTGCTCTACAACCACCAGAAGCTTGAGACATACAAAAGGGGGTACAATGCCGTAAAATTAATAAAATGCAGACATTTTAGTGCCCAGAGTCATCTAAACATTCTGCACTGCCAGAGTACAATAAACATTAAATCAAATATCAGCTTGAATTATCAGTCAAATCTAAACATCTGTCCAATACCAATCATTGTTTAGGCAATTATCTGCAGATATAGTTCTGATATCATTGTTCATCCTTACAAAAGAGGCTATGAAAAACATCTCAAAATTAAAAACAAAGATCTGGCAAAAAAGAAATTAATATAAGAAGATGATGTCGTAATGGGCTAGCATCCAACCAGCTGTGCTGTCAAAAATTACTGTAAAATTACAGTAAATTACTGCCTACTGGTTGCATTTCTTTCACAGTAATTTACTGCATCATATTAACAGTACATAACAGTACAACAGCAACTAAATATTGTGACTCCACAGTCACCTGGACCACAAGATTAGTGTAGTTACTGTAGCTGTATTCTGTAGTACACTTACAGCAATAAGCTGTTATTAGAATATAGGAATCATCTGTATTTTTACACAACAACTGTAAAAGTAATGAAACTCAGTAGCCAGTAATTTATTGTAAATGTAAATATGAAAGTCCTATGAATATGTATTAAAATGAAAAAAAAAGAATAAAATTAAGCAAAAGATAAACAAAAATAAAATAAACAGTATTAATAAACATATTTATTATTCACAGAATATATACACAGGATATCTCAAGTATGTATTTTTAAATGCATATACATATGTACACAGTTTAAATTTGCTTATAATTTGCACAGATGTGACCAAAAACTCCCAGTTGCTGTCATATCCCATGATGCTGAGGGGTACAGTTCACTGTCAGTGTCAATTAATTTGCTGTATTATTACAGAAAATCTCTTAAGATGAATTGATTTCACAATAAAATGTATATAAAAATTTTGTGAAATCCCGGCAGTAATTAACAATGTGTTTGTTACTATGCAGTAGTTGATGTAATGTACAGACTCTCTAAAATTTGTATAACTCTGTGTTTAATATATATATATATATATATATATATATATATATATATATATATATATATATATATATATATATTATTTTTTTTTATTACATATGTGGAAGACTTAAAACTTAATGCTCCATAACTACTAAGAATTATTCTACCACAAAACTAACATGTAGGTTTGTATGGGAGAGGAACTGAAGTGTGGACCCTCTGATGGGTCCTTAGAGAGGTTAATCTTTCGATTACAAGTATTTTTAGCATTGTTTCTGAAAAGTGGGTTTGGCCTGGAGAGGACACCCAATGTGTACATGAATGATTTAGTGAAATCACGTGGGTCAGGTCAGCAGGCCCACCCACCCAACTCACTAATGAAGCTGCTCTGATTCACTCACGCAGGCTTCTGCTCATCTGGCTCCAATTAAAAGAGCTCCTGCTGACCACACACCAGGAAACCCAGTCATGACCTGACAGCTAGTACAACAACACTCCTATTTCTTCATCTAATTCCCTTTTACACTATTTAAGGTCTTTAAAATCCTAATTGAAAGGTTGTTAAAGCAACAGGATATGAATTTAATAATGCAAAGCACTCTTTGAGAAGTAAAATTTCATTTGCATGACAGATTCCTAAAAAAAACACTGCTTAAAAACTCTTTAATAAAACCATTCTTTGAAAGGTTCTTTAGGGAACCAAAAGTGGTCCTTCTATGGCATCACTCCACCTGTGGAAATTCCACTGATTTCTCAGAATTTCTACAAAAATCTACATGTGTCTTCTGAGTTAATACATTGTCACCATCGAAGAAAAACTTTGTATCTCCTCTCATCTTTTATTATTTTTTTTACAGAATTAAAAAATGCTACCTGCCCTTTACACTGTGTTAAAATTTTATGATGAATGGACCAATAGAAACGCTCCAACATCACTTGGAAAAGTTGTTGTTCCATTTATTTCCATTAAAGTTAAGAAGGTTTTTCCTTTCTACTGTAATGTTGCCATTTTAGAGAGACAAAGTTTTTTTTTTCATGATGGTGAATGTATGTAATCTTGATAATGGTAAAATAGTGGTTAATCTGAAAAAGTATACTGCGTATACTTCTCCACCCTGCACATATTTTAAAATTATGTCTCAATCCAAAACCTTTTCAAAACTAACGTAGAACAATGTCTCAAACACCAGGGAACATATGTGTAACCATTTAGTGCAATATCTTTCCGTGAGGGAGCCTTTAGAGGTATTAAACTCTTCAGATGTCTGGTTCCTATCACCACCACTGTGAACAATTCTGACTTGATATGTTTCTCCAGAATGGAGTATTTCACACCAAACCACTCTGAATGACTTTATTTACATCTTAACCATTTAATTATGCAAATATTTTGAAAAATCAGTGGAGCTCCCTTTTAGCAGTGTAGTTTACACAAAAAACATTCTTTCTCCTTTGTTCTTTCTGCCTTTTGCTCCATAGTTCCTTCTGTCTCTTCGTCATATTTCCTTTCTGCAAGTCAACATTTTACTAGACCGGCAGTGTTTTATTTCCCGACTCAAGTCATGAAGACCCACTGGCCTGGCACACTTTGGTGCAGTAGTCATATCTGGACTCACATCATTAACTAATTATCAGGCCCTTCATGAGCTGAATCAAAAGTAAGAAAGAAAGTTTATACTTGTTTCTGCTGCTGGCAGGTCACCTCTGTCTCATCTGAGCTCACTATTAGATGCAGTGGTGTGTGTAGCCCCTGCAGGTGAGCTGCAGCTAATTAAGCCAACTGTCCCACCCGCTGTGGTAACTTTATGCAAGCTTTATCAGCGATGGCTGTTTCTTACTGAGAGTTGTGGTGAAATTGTACATTATGCTGATGCCTCATTTCATAACTGTAACTACATTTCTCTCCTGCCTCCAGGTGAAGATATTGTTGAATGGATTGCTAATCGCTTCAAAATAGATGCTGCTGGTAAGTAGAGTGAATTATTTTGTGTATTGTAGTGAAAATCATTGCTGTCACAACAAAACGCCATATCCCTAAACTGATAACTAGCAAAAGGAGGATGGTCTTCATCTTAACATAGCGTCGATGTCTAAAGAAAAACATATCTCCATTTTTTTTTTTCGAATTTTACATTTCTATATCATCTGCAGATACAGCAGCTGCCTTTTACATTGTCTGAAATTGTCACGATGAATGGACTAATAGAAATACTCCAAAATCAGTTGGAATTGAATCTCTTTACATTAACTTACATTAAGAGTTAAGAAGGTTTTTGACCTCTCCTGTAAAATTACTATGTTATAGATATAGTTTTTTTTTTTTGTTTTTTAGGACAGCAACAATATGTTACATGTAATTGTAGACGACTTCTATCGATTTATTAATCATGACATGTTCTCAGAGGGCAGCTAATTTTTTCAGTGGTATAAGAAAATAAAAACAGAAAAAAATCAAGTTACAAGCATTTGATATGACTACTGGACAAATATGCATCACTCCTGATAAAGAGTGGATCAGTCATTCTGCTGTTGCGGTCGCAAATGACGCATTAATGTTGATATGTAATTCAAGTGTAAAATATGGCTTCTTATATTGAACAACATCAGTAAAATTGTAACAACGCTGACTGTTACACCACAGACAAAATGACTAAAATCTGAGCTTTTCTAAAATATAGTCCACTGCCCATTTAGTTTCAAAGTCACACTTTTGTAGAAAAATAAAAGGGGCCCATATCAAAGGAAATCAAATTGTCCTCACTTTGTTTTAGATAAATGTAAACACTGATGTAGTATGTAAACACTGGTAACGTTTCACAATACAGTCCATACAGTCTATATATGGAAACTAAGCTGTGAAAACAGCCCATTTTTTAATTCGCTGTTTTAGGGATGTCACACAAAAAAAAATCACACTGAAAAGTTATAAGGAGCGTTTGAGCCTCAGCTGCTTTTTGAATGAGGTGCAATACAGGACTGCCAGTAGGAACAGAGATCAATTGCACACATATCAGTCGTACAGACAGTAATAAAAACAGCCATTTAATTCTAAGGGATAAAAAGAGGTTTGAAAATGGATATAGAGAACCTCAAAAGGAAAAAATAAAATAGCAGAAAAACCTGCCGTGAGCCCTTTAATATTTCATGAGTAACACCACAGACACCACACACATTCTTTTTGCAACAGTATTTTAGCACAGTTTATCAGAAAAAATACATATATCACTGTTGTCGGAATAAAACCTCGTATCTCCAAACTGGTAACTTTACAGGAAAAAACCTACTTTACTTTTAATATAAGTCAATGAAACCAAACTTTTTCATTCAGTCATTTTGGGCAGTTTCTTTTAGTCCATTCTTCATGAAATTTACACGCAATGTAATGGGCAACAGGCAGTTTTTGACAATTATGTCAAAAACTGAAAAACGACAAAAAATGGAGATACGAGGTTTTCTTTCAACAACAGCGACATATATATATATATATATATATATAGAGAGAGAGAGAGAGAGATGTGCTATGCTGATTTTCATGCATGACATGACAAACTCACTGAAATAAAAACGAAAAGGAAGAATTATAGTTTTATCATAGTTTTTGTCGGTTCATTTAGGAATAGAGCAAAAAAACACAGACATCAACTTTCTGTGGTTTATTCTCATTTTAAACTCATTTTCATGGCTTCAAATCTGTGGGACATCATTTGCCACTGTAATAGTAGAAAGACCCAAGAAATGTCATTTTCTTTACAGTACATCCATACTAGTGCTCACTGTTTGTTGATCTTTTGATTTTTCACTACACTCGTTCATCAAGTCCTCATCTTTAGTCGGTTCCTTCTTTTCAGTCATTTCCTGAAGGAGACATGACTTGGAGAACTGTATTAAAAGCAACTGTATAACCTGTATCAGTTGTGTTGAATAATTTCTCTATCACATTTGATCCTAGAGGCCCGAGCCATGGGCACCATGATGGTGGCCTTTGGTTATATTTACCCACTACAGGATCATAAGAGACTCATTCTCAAACCAGACACTTCACTGTATCGCTTTCAGGTAGCAACCCTCTTCAAACTATTTATTGCATTAAGGGCTGGTTTCCTGGACATGGACTAAGATTAGACTGTAACGTCAATAGTGCATCACCAATAAAAATCCAATTTGGCCAAGGTTTAGGCTTAATCTGGATCTGGGAAATTGGCCCTAAATGCATTAGATTAAGAAAGTTTATTCCAAAGGATTGCTTTTTTTGTTAAAATAAATGAACCTACAAAATATGTGCCTTATTTACTATGATTATTTCTGTAATATTGATAAGAAAGAGCTCATCCACTTTTCTTTCTTAGACACCATATTTCTGGCCTGCACAGCAGTGGCCAGTGGAGGACACAGACTACGGTCAGTAATTAGTCCACACATTCTGATCTCTTGTAAAATTGTATGTATGTAAACTACACAATGATTATGCCATTTCCATATGATACTTGCAATATTATCTTTATGTGGGGATTCTCTGTTATAGATAATGTTGAATATTTCACTGTTCTGTGGAAAATCTCATGGTTAATTTTCTGTATTGTCTAGCAATATACCTGGCAAAGAGAAATATACGTAAAAAGGGGATGTTAGAGCTGCATGAACAGGTGCTGCTTCTACAATCACATTCACAATCACCTCTCTAAATATACTCCCATCATATCTGTTGATTACTGAACATTGTTTCCATGGTATCCAATCTCCTGTAGCCCTTAGCACACAAACTAATAACGAATGAGTTTTCATTTCAGGAGCAGTACAATAATCTTCACAAATGGATGAACCACAAGTGGGACTTCATTGTGATGCAGGCCAAAGAACAGTACCGGTCAGTTAAAACAAGTCAACTGCATTTGAATTTACTTTAATCAAATGTGTACATCTACAACCCATTTCCAAAAAAGTTGGACGCTGTGCAAACTGTAAATAAAAACAAAATGCAATGATGTGCAAATCATTTAAACCCTGTATTTAATTGAAAATAGTACAAAGACAACAAATCAAATGTTATAACTGAGAAATCTGATTGTTTTTTGAAAAATATATGCACATTTTGAATTTAATGCCGACAACACGTTTCAAAAGAGTTGGGATGGGGCAACAAAAGGCTGGTAAAGTTGTGTAATGCTAAAAAAACACCTGGTGGTTAATTGGCAACAAGTCAGTTACATGATTAGGTATAAAAAGAGCATCCCAGAGAGGCTGAGTCTTTCAGAAGTAAAGATGAGGAGGGGTTCACCACTCTGTGAAAGACTGTGCAAGCAAATAGTGCAACAACTCAAGAATAACTTCTCTCAACTTAAATAGCAAAGAATTTTTTGCTTTTCACCATCTATGGTACATAATAACATTAAAGATTCCGAGAATCTGGAGAAATCTCTGTATGCAAGGGACAAGGCCAAAAACCAGTATTTGCTGGCCAAGATCTTTGGGCCCTCAGATGGCACTGCATTAAAAACAGACATGATTCTGTGGTGGAAATCACTGCATGGGCTCAGAAACACTTCTGAGAGCCACTGTCTGTGAACACAGTTTATCAATGCATCCAGAAATGCAAAGAAGCACAAAGAAGAAGGCTAAAGACCACTCAGCTTCTTATCAGTGCACAGTTCAAAAGCTAGTGTTCATGATGGTATAGGGGTGCATTAGTGCACATGGCATGGGTAACATGCACATCTGTGAAGGCACCATTAATGCTGAACGATATACACGTTTTGGCAACATATGCTGCCATCCAGATGACGTGTTTTTCAGGGAAGGCCTTGCTTATTTCAGCAAGACAATGTCAAACCACATTCTGCATGTACAGCATTGCTCCTTATTAAATGAGTCCGGGTACTAAACTGACTTGCCTGCAGTCCAGACCCGTCACCACTGATAACATTTGGTGCATTATGAAATGAAAAATACAACAAAAGAAACACTGAACTGATGAGCAGCTGAAATTCTATATCAAACAAGAATGTGAAAACATTTCACTTTCAAAACTACACCAGTGTCTCCTCAGTTCCCAAACACCTACAGAGTGTTGTTAAAAGAAGAGTTGATGAAACACAGTGGTAAAAATGACCCTGTTCCAACTTTTTTGGAACGTGTTGTTGGCATCAAATTCAAAGTGGGCATATATTTTTCAAAAATAATAAAATGTTTCAGTTTCAACATTTGATATGTTGTCTTACAACTATTTTCCTTTAAAAATATGGTTTACATGATGTGCATATCATTATATTTTATTTTTATTTACATTTTGCACAGTGTCCCAACTTTTTTGGAAATGGGGCTGTACATGGAAAAAATAGATAAGCAAAACAGCCACCATGATGTTGTTTAAATGTGGGGCCAATTGTGGAACACCTGAATCAAACCAATTCAAAGCTCTAATCCAGTGGCGAACTGTGACTACCACAGCTAGGCCTTTAGGACTTGAAAACTAAGAACAAAAAACACTTTCACAATCATTTTTATTTCTTCTATGGGATTCCAGTACTGTGTTAGTGCTAAACTAACAGCAATTCACATGAACAATTGTGGCTGTTTTAAATTAATTGTTTGTAAAACATATCCCATGAATTATTTGAAGCTGGTAAAAGACATATTAGCATAGATTTTACCTTGTAGCACTTTCACAGTGACTCTATCAGTAAAGAGCCATGGCTGCAGCTGTTTTCTATTTCTAACATCTGACTGAAACACATTGGTTAGGCTATCCACTCGTACTCACAGTCTGTGAGGCCTAAAATCACTGTTTTTCTCACAAAATATGCCTCACCCTTTGAAAATAAAAACATGATTGGTTGCCAAATTATATTGGTGACTAGGCATTCAGTTCGGGCCATAAATGTCAAAGTTGATTTCTACGAGCACCTCTATGGGACTCTAGTAGTATATTAGCACTAAACCAATAGCAAAATCACATTAACGTTTTTTGGCTATTCTAGTTTAAACAAAGACATTTGAAGCTTGAAACAGATGTATTAGCATGTATTACAGTGACCATTGCAGTAAAGAGGCCAGCGTGACTGAAACGCACTGGTCAGGCTACCGCTCGTACTCACAGCCTGTGACATATCTAGGATGCCCAAAAGTACTAAAGTGATGTTTTTTCCTCACAAAAATTGTCGTTATGTTGGATTGATCTGATGCATTAGGCTTCAGTTCAGCTCCTAAAGTCCTAGTCAATGGAAAAGCTCACTTGACTGGATCTACATAAATACCAAAGTGAAAAACATCCTGATTGGATCATTTTCTGTTGGGAGTTTGAAGAATTTAACCTTTTTGTTTCCAACCAAATGTTACCAATAAAATAAGAGTACTACTATAGTACTTGCAGAGTTTAAATAAAACCAGCATAATGATTATGTTAAATAAACATGAATTAAAAATTACATACAGGTATTTTTACTTCACAGAAACCAGGCCTAGAAAGCCCCGAGGGTTCTCATCTGTATTTTTCAGTGTGCATTTTGTATGTTATACTTTAGATGTTTAGATATTGTTCTTGCATGAGTTGTACGCTAGCCTTTTGTGTGAAGCAGTTTCATCCAGAGCCCGTATTGGATTTTACTCTCGGAAATGTGTGCACTGAAATAGTAATGTACTTAGACATTAACTGGAACCGTATGGATTTTCACAGTGTGATTTCTCTGTGCACAGGGCAGGGAAAGAGAGGAAGAAACCAGATCGGGTGGTGTTTGACTGCCAAGAAAGAGCCTACTGGGTAGTACACAGACCACCGGTGAGCTAATAAGACAACAGGTCTTCCAAACCCAGTCCCAAGGACCCCCATGCTCTGCACATTTTTGTGTCTTTCTCAATCTATAATCTCTCAATCGAGTCTGACATTCCTAACTCACTTTATGGACTGACTACCAAGGGTTTTTTGAGCTGGTTCAGGAGTATAACAGAGAAGAGAAAACAGAAAAATGTGCAGAGCACAGGACTGGAAACCACTACTATATTTAATTGCTTCAGAATGTTAATGATAGCTCATGTTCCTCAGTTGTTTCTGATACAGAAATAGTGTCACAGTACACAGTTTTTAAGTAGTTTGAAGACTTCACACTTTACTGTAAACTGCTTAAACACTGTGTATTATATCCTGTGTTTATTTCTCACAAAAGTGAAAAAGACAAAATCAATAATTTGTCAAACAAAGTGTGTGACAAAGCATATTCTTAACTGAACAGATTCTTTACACAATTCTGCATGGCAATCTGTAATTGCATAGAGCAAAGCTTTATTTTACTCTCTTGTACTATTTATTGAGCAGCCAGGAACAATTAGTGGGATGGACTATGGACTTGAGCGAATGGTAGATCCCAATCAGGAGGAGGTAAAAAGGTGAGTTTTGCCTTTTTTTTTTAATGGGTGGAATAAGCTGCTGACTAAGCTTCAGCCCTTAGTATTATTTGCTATACTGTTCAAAGTAATTACATAGTAATTTTTCTGCTTGTTTTGATGTTATTTTGATGCAAAACACACCGATCAGGCATAACATTATGACCACCTCCTTGTTTCTACGCTCATTGTCCATTTTATGAGCTCCACTTACTATATAGGTGCACTTTGTAGTTCTACAATTACAGACTGTAGTCCATCTGTTTCTCTGCATACTTTGTTAGCCCCCTTTTACCCTGTTCTTCAGTGGTCAGGACCCCCATGGACCCTCACAGAGTACTATCTGGGTGGTGGATCATTCTCAGCACTGCAGTAACACTGATGTGGTGGTGGTGTGTTAGTGTGAGTTGTGCTGTTACGAGTGGATCAGATGAGCTATCGTCTCTGACTTTACATCTACAAGGTGGACTGACAAGGTAGGAGTGTCTAATAGAGTGGACAGTGAGTGGACACAGTGTTTAAAAACTCCAGCAGCACTGCTGTGTCTGATCCACTCATACCAGCACAGCACACACTACCACACCACCACCACATCAGTGTCACTGCAGTGCTGAGAATGATCCACCACCCAGATAGTACTCTGTGAGGGTCCATGGGGGTCCTGACCACTGAAGAACAGGGTAAAAGGGGGCTAACAAAGTATGCAGAGAAACAGATGGACTACAGTCTGTAATTGTAGAACTACAAAGTGCACCTATATAGTAAGTGGAGCTCATAAAATGGACAATGAGCGTAGAAACAAGGAGGTGGTCATAATGTTATGCCTGATCGGTGTAAGACACAGCACAATAGTAACTTTTCATCAAATTCAAATGAAAGCGAGAAAGGTAAAGTTTGTGAATTAACTTCAAGTTGGTCATTGCTATGTTTTCCTAGGTGGTTGCTAAGGTGTTGCTAGGTCATTGCTATGGTGTCCTAGGCGGTTTTTAATATACATGTATGTGTGTGTGTTAGTATGTATGTCAACCTGAATGTAATGTCCATAAGAGGGTTTTAGACGTAAGGTTTTGTGGTTCTAGCTCAAAAACTGTGACCTGTGAAAATGGTACAAAAGAGCATAGAATAATAACTACTTACAAACACAAATATGGTATCAAAGAGCTTGTTTCTATGAGCTATGGGTAAGAAACAATTCATATCAAATTAAGCCATGCTTTTATTATTGCCCATGATAACATCTAAGTATTAATTCAACACTTATGACTCTAAAAAACAGTTGAGCATATTAATCACAAGATTAGCTTTTACTTGAACAGTTCTGCCTTGAGGTACTGTTAAATGTAGAGTTGTGTATGTTGACTGACATAAAGCAGCGTCCATGGTGAAAGGAACTGCTGAGACAGTGTTAATATAGAGGGAAGCAAAAGCAAGCCTGTCAAGGACACGTTTAGTCTATCAGCTTATATACAAGAGGATTTATGGTGTGATAATCTCACTGTTGCTGCACACCAGGAGAGGCTGCTAAACTTAGACGTCATGCATTGCACAGGTTGACAACTAGCTAGTGTGCATTACTGGCTTTGTGGTTTACAGTAAATCATTATGTTCCTTGAGAAATACATCAGAGCATGTGTATTATCTTGATGATTTTCTTGCGTTTCTCTTTCTTTTGCAGATTTTGCATAAAATATGTGTGGGAAAAACATCAGCAGTGTGAGAAAAGCTTGTTTATTAACCACAACAGAACATCACCTATAATAATTTACATGTAAACAAAGATTAAATACTCACATTTTAAAAAAAAAAATCTGTGTTCATGTAACAAAAACATAAATATGTTGCATAGCATGGATTGTGGAATCCATAGCATGGATTGTGGAATGTATGTTTTGATTGAAAGGACCAGGCATAAGAATATGAACTTGTAGATGAATACTGTATAGGTTTAAATAAGCACTGTGTGTCTCATTGTCTTCAAATTGCTTTAATTTGAAGGAATAAGTTCTCATTTACAGTGCAGAAGGAAACATGTTTTGTATCTATACAAGTAGACCCAGTAGGCTCATAGGTTACACCCTTTTGTGCAACAGAATGGGTAAGATAACAAATACATAACAAGAGTAGATGTTCATGAGATGTGCCATTCGATGTAGGACAATGATCAACTACTGAAAGGTCTTTTTCCCCACTTAAAAAAAATACTTTAGGCCATGTTTTGCTGGGTTTTTTGGGTTAAAAAAGGATTTTCTGAGTCTTCTTCAGCCATTTGTCTTTACTTATTTTTCAGAAAAAAACATCTGAGTACTACAGAAGAATAGTAAGTGGTTGCCTTACTTATGTTTACCTTTTCCTTACAGTGAGTATACGTTATGTACAGAACAACCTAACAATGTTGTAGTATTGCAATTATGATATTACATAATGAATAATATGCTTGACCTCTAGCTAATTACTATATTGTCATTTCACTGTAGATCATCTTCACTCAGCAATGCATCATGAGGCCTAGAGTGAAGTCATCTGTATCCATTGGAGCGTATGTCATGACATGCACAAAACATGCACACTTTTTACATTATGATATCACACATTATTCCTGTTAATGATCAGTTTTTATCCCCCTAAAAATCTACAAATATGTAGTCAGGTCCATTAATTTGAAAAAAAAATTTTGAATAATTATAATAATTTGAAAAGCCTACTGCGATGGACTGGTGACCTGTCCAGGGTGTGTCCTGCCTTCCGCCCAATGACAGCTGGGATAGGCTCCAGCACCCCACCACGACCCAGAAGGATAAGCGGTTTAGATGATGAATGGATGGATGGATGGATGAAAAGCCTATTTACTTCCGGATCAGGAGAACAATTTTGGGCATTACAACCATTTTTGTACATGGCCCCTCATTGTTAGGGGCTCAAAAGTAATTGGACAAGTCTGCTCAGCTGTTCTATGGCCAGGTATGTGTTATTTCCTCATTATTTTATGAGTAAGCAGATAAAAGTTCTAGAAATGATTTCAAGTGTGGCATTCGGCGTTTTAATCTGTTGCTGTTAACTCTCAATTCAAAGTCCAAAGAGCAGCCACTGTCAGTGAAGCAAGCCATCATCAGGCTGAAAAATCAAAACCTACAGAGAGATAGCAAAAACAGGTGTGCTCAAATGAACTATTTGATACATTTTTAAAAAGAAACTGGTGAGCTTAGAAACACCAAAAGGCCTGGAAAAGCACAGAAAACAATTGTAAGTGGATGGCAGAAGAACTCTTTCCCTTATGAAGAAAGACCCCTTCACAACAGATGGCCAGATCAAGAACATCCTCCAGGAGGTAGGCATATATGAAAAGTCATCAATCAAGACAAGACTTCTCCAGAGTAAATACAGAAGGTTTACCACAAGATGTGAACCACTGATAACCTCCAAAACAGAAAGACCAGATTAGAGTAGAATACAGTCGCCAAAAAACATCTAAGAAAGCCTGTACAGATCTGGAACAACAATCTTACAATCTTATGGACAGATTAGACAAAGATCAACCTGTACCAGAATGATAGGAAGAGAAGTAAAAGGAGAAGGAAAGAAAGCAAACCACCTCATCTGTCAAGCATGGTGGAGGCAGTGTTATGGTGTGGGCATGTATGGCTGCCAATGAAACTGGTTCCTGTGTATAAATAGATGATGTGAATGCTGACAAAAGCAGCAGAATTAATTGGATGGCACTTCACTGTGCAGATGGACAATGACCTGAAGCACACAGCGAAAACAAACCAAGACTTTTTCACAGCAAAGAAGCGGAATGTTCTGCATTGGCCAAGTCAGTCAGCCCGTCCCAATCCAATCAAGCATGCATTTCACTTACTTTAGGCAAAAACTGAAGGCAAAATGCCCCAACAACAAGCAGAAACTGAAGACAGCTGCAGTAAAGGCCTGGCAGAGCATCAACAGGGAAGAAGACTTCAGACAGTGATTAACTGCAAAGCATTGCAACCAAGTATTAAAAGTAACCACTGAATGTATGATTATGTTAGGTTCTCTAATTACTTTTGAGCCCCTAAAAATAGGGGTTTGTTTACAAAAATGGTTGCAATTCCTATACAGTCCACCCAATCTGCACATTGAGCTTATATTCATTATTTAACTTGCCACTATACCCAAACCTTTCCATGTGATGATATTGCTTTTATAATTTTATTTTGCTTTTTTCTTATAGCATCTTCTGATTTATTTAAGTGCATTATAAATAAAATTACTGTTATTATGTTATTACCATTGCAGACTTGTGAAGTACACCACAACATACAAGCAGCATGATCCCTTCCTTTATCCATGCCTTCCAAGCAACCCCTGGTTAACAGACGATGTGACATACTGGCACCTAAACATGCCAAAGTGAGACCAGTTATTGGCAGGACTTTAAATTTCAGATTTAAAGTGGCAGCTCTTTATTAATTATTGATTGAAGGGTTTCACAAAGCTTGTGTGTGTGTCTTAAAGTGTTGAGAATCCTACGAAAATGAGAGTGGAGCGCTGGACCTTTAGCTTTGGTGAACTGCTGTCTGACCCTCGTGGACGAGCTGATTTCCGTCTTTTCCTAAAGAAAGAGTTTAGTGGTATGTGGCACACATTAAACATGTATAAACTCAGCTATTCTGAAACAGTGATACCACTGCTGTTCTGTAAAGTCATATAATTCACAATATTATTTCGCAAATAAAGCAAAAGCCTATTGTGACAAGTGTAGCATATAGTGGAACCAGAGGACAAAGCAGCTTTAAATTCGATTGATTCTGATAGCTAATGAACAGAAAGCACTTATGAGACTGGAAGGTGGTTTGAATTTCATTTATGTTGATGAACAGGTGAGAATCTTGCATTTTGGGAGGCGTGTGAAGATCTCAAATGGGGTGCTGCAGCTACAATGCAAGAAAAAGCTCAGCAAATCTACAAGTAAGCTTTATATTTGTACTACAAATTGCTAAAACCTCAGGTTACTGTTTTAAAAGCTTGTTCACAACCAGCAATTTGTTATGTTATGCTATGCATATTTATATGCACACTGTGCAGTACTGTGCATAAGTCAGAGACCATCATTCATTTATTAAATTTACAGTTAGAGTGGAATACAGTTGTACTTAATGGCCATTTTGACTGCAGATTAAATAAAAGAGCAAAAGTGGTATCTGGCTTTTGCACTGTACTTTTGTAATTCAAGTTCTTTTTGCTAGAATTGGCACTGATAGGCTTTATGATATCAGATGGCAGATATACAGACAATATATCAACAGGCATTAACAAAAAAAGCCACATCAAACAAACAAACAAAATGAAACCTAAAACTCCCACCATAGTACTGCCATTTTTGAAACTTCGTTTTGTTGACACAAACTTTGTTTTAGAACTTTCCTGGCTCGTGGAGCCCCTCGCTGGATCAACATTGATGGAAAGACCATGGAGATTACTGTGAAGGGCCTGTCTCACCCTCATCGCTATGTTCTAGATGCCGCACAGACCCACATCTACATGCTGATGAAAAAGGTCAGCCATATCCCCTGAAACCAGTGACAGCAATCTGCCAATCACTATTCCGGTCACTACAACAGCCACGGAGCTAACATTAGCTTTCCTTTTCATTAAGGATTCATATGGCCGATATCTGAAGTCCCCAGTGTTTAAGGAAACTCAGAAGAAGGCTGTCGCTCCTGAGGCACACAAATTCAGGTTAGCTATAATGCACAATGCATTGTGAATAATACTCTCTGAAACTCAAATGGTGCCTGTAAAAAAGATCAGTTGGCACACAGTGCTTGCCAGAGCACAAATGTCATAACACACATAACATTTTTGTCCCCCTTTCAGTGAAGCCCAGCTGGAGCAGAATGCTAAGAAGCGAAGGCCCAGTCTGAGCCCCATCATTCTGAGGCAGCAGGAAGAAGAGCAGAAGGCCAAACTGGCTGCCAGCGGCCCTGTGGACATAACGCAGGTTATGAGCAAACTGGCCCAGAAAAAGGGGACTGAACCTGAACAAAAGACTTAGATAATGACACTAAGGAGAGATACTCAGAAATATAGTCAGGTATCGGTATCACACTGATATCAGCAGAAAATGCTGGACTGAATACTATAAAGAAAAAAGGACTAATCAGATTCGGTAAAACATCTAGTCAGAAATATCATATTCTGATATTTCAATTGCTTATAGTTAAACATAACTCAAAGCAACATAGATCATGTGATAACAGTAGCCCTTGTAGACTAACATAAGAACAGCAAGTACCAAGCCAAGTATTATACTAGAATTACAACTGATTTATTAGTCTCATTTTGCACACATTTGCAGTGTTGAGTGAGTTTAAAGTTGCACTGTGTAAGATTTGGGGATTTGGAGACCTCTCTGGTGGAAACATGAAATTGCATGCAACATGTGGGAGAACATTCTGAAATGTCAGTTGTGTTTTGGTCGGTTATGCTTTTGCCAAAAAAAGGATTAGTCTGATGATTTTGAGAGTACTGAAAGAGTATTCAAAGAGAGCTCAGTCAAAACTTGGTAAAGGATGTGACTTCTGAGGATGTAAGTGAATTATCTATATTACTATTATCATCATACCTTCATCAGTGCAATGTAGATTTTGCATTTAAGACCTAAACTCTGAGCCAGACTGTGTGTGTGATGTTGATATATAAAGAAGTATGACATGCTCTGAAATCCGACCGGACACCTTTGACTTTTAAATTATTATTTCAGACTCATAGTGCGCATGCACACTTTACTTTAGCCTTTTTTTCAATCCCTGACTCAGTAAGGCTACTTCTATTAATTTTAACCAAAAAAATGATCTACAGATACTTAAATTATTAACAAACTTTCAGGTTGTTCTCAGTGCAATATCAACAACAGTAAGGTTAGTAGGAGGTTTAGGGTTACTGTTGATTAATAGAATCTTTCACACTGAACTTCAAGTTCAGTTGCATTTAATAGATATTTAGTTAAATGTTAGTTAAAGTTACAAAGCATCTACAGTGGACCATCAAAATAAAGTGTTACCAAAACTTACATAGTGCAGCTTTTACTGAATAAAAGGGGCTATAGTTTTGTATAAGCAGGTACTTCAATTAAAAATAGCTCATTTTTAAGCTTGTTAGTTAATAAAGACAGAACATATTGGACTGTTGTTGTATTGGCTGATACTCAGGATTTCAGTATTGGCATCAAAAAAGAGGAAATGATATTGTGCAATCTCTACTCTCAGTTAAATCAACAATTCATAGTTTTGTCTAGCACTACTTGTAGTTCTATGCACTGTACATCTAACTTTATAATACTGTAGGTTGTAAGATTTTATTTGACCATTTTACTTTCAGCAGTGTGGTCTGTTTAACAATTCATATGATAGACAACAAGGTTACTAATGATCTTTAATGTCATGTGAATCACTGTGTTATGTTTTTTTTAAGTGCACGTGCTATCATTGTGTATGCATGTAATGAGGATGCCTGTTCCATCATGTTTTGTTATTTTGTCTTCATTATGTGTTATGTGAAACTACGTAAACAAACAGGTTCCATCTGCATAAAACTACTGTCCATTACTCTGTTTTTAATTTTTCTACCCTGGTGTCCATCGGGTGAGTTACGCTGTTTGTCATCTATGTAATAAAGTCATGTATACACATCAAAAGCACTTCTGTCCAGTGTAGTCATATCATGTGTCTGTCATTCATAATCATGGATTCTTTTTTTGTGTGAAGCCCTTGTATCTGTCATGATGTCACCATGAAATTCATACCCACTTTAAATTGTATTTGCATTATGCATTGTATTTCTCTTGACCCATGAAACCATAAGGGCTCATATGTTGGCTCACACTTGAGTTCCTCACTCTCATAACTACATAACTTTATAGTAACACTATATTTTGATATATTTTGTAGATGGTCACTTTGTCTTTAACTTACATTCAACTAAATATCTATTAAATACAATTGAACTTCAAGTTGAATGTAAAGCATATGTTAAATCCAACCCTAAACCTAAACCTGAACCTAATCCTAACGTTAACTTTAACCGCAAACCTAAAACTAATCCTAAACGTAAACTCAACCCTAACCTTAACTTCAACCCCAAACCTAAAGCTAATCCTAAATTTAACTAACTTTAACCTTAAATTCACCCCCAAATCTAAACCTAATCCTAAACTTAACTCTCACCACAATTTTGTCCCAAAATCTAAACCTAGCCCTAAACTTGACCCTTACCTTCAACCCAAAACTTTAACCTAATCCTAACACTAACCCTAACATTGCAGTCAATCAACTGAAATTCACAACTAATCTACTAATATTTGTGCATCTCTAGGGACAATAAAAATAAAGTATGTCCTACTTTCATATTAGTTCCATTACTTACTGAACAATAAGTCTAACAACTAAAGAATAAGCCTATTATCCAAAAGGTTAAATTGAGCATAATAATAATAAGCATAACATACTGTATCACATATGTATGCACGAGTGTACTGTTAAATAAAGTATAATGAAATAAAACTGAAACTGCAGCACGTTCAAGACATTCAGTAACTTATCAAAGGGAAGTATGCAAATTAGGAAGAAGAAATAGATTATTCATTCATATACAGTCATATGCAAAAGTTTGGGCCTTCCTGGTTCAATTGCGTTTTGTTGATTTTCTAGGTGTAAAGTAGTTAATGCATCCTCTACAGAGAACAAAGTTGTAAGATCCACTTATGGTGTTTTTGTGGTTTATCTGCCAAAAATAGTGGTGTTTAAAATTTTCATAACCATTTTCCAACCTTTTTTATCCATTACAATTAAACAGGCTATTTTTGTTACTGTGCCTTTAAGACTGATATATGTAAATAATGCTGGTTAAGATTGGCTGCCCTGCATTCAAAATGCAATCCAGACCGAAACATTCCTAATGTCAACATGAAATGGTGAACTGATCTGCAGTAGGCTGAATCGGTGGATATATACTATATGGTCCAAAGTATGTGGACACCTGATCATCACACCTACATGAGCTTGCTGGACATCCCATTCCAAAACCACAGGGATTAATATGGAGTTGCCTCTCATTTTGCGGCAATAACAGCCACCACTTTTCAAACAAGGATTTCCAACAGATTTTGGAGTGTGCCTGTGGGAATTTGTGCCCATTCAGGCGAAAGAGCATTTGTGAGGTCAGGCACTGATGGTGCATGAGAAGACCTCAATCGGAATTGACAGGCTCTCTGCAGGCCTCTGGAGCTCCTCCACACCAAACTTATCAGTGTCTTTATGGACCTCACTTTGTGCACAGGGGTACACTCCTGGAACATGAAAGGGCATTTCCCAAACTGCTGCCATTAAGTTAGAAGCATATAATTGTCTAAAATGTCTTTGTATGCTGTAGCATTAACATTACCCTTTACTTTAAGTGGCCCAAAACCTGAAAAACAGCTCCAGACCATTATCCTTCCTCCACCAAACTTTACTGTTGCCTCTATGCATTCCAGTAGGTAATGTTCTCCTGGCATCTACTAAACCCACATTCATCCATCAGACTGCCAGATAAAGAAGCATGACTCATTACTCCAGAGAACATGTTTCCACTGCTCTAGAGTCCAGTGATGGTGTGCTTTATTTTGCAATAACAGCACTTGCAGTTGACTGGGGTAAATCTAGCAGTGATGTTACTGAGCTCTTCAGGCCGACCCATTCACTGCCAGTGTACTGCCAAGGAGACTGTCTGGTGACGTATTTGATTACATATACCCGTTAGCAATGGGTGTGGTTGAAACACCTGAACTCAATAATTAGGTAAGGTGTCCACATACATTTGGCCACATAGCGTGTATAAATGCTTTGGTTTTCATGACCTCATAAGAACAATGAATTCAAAACAAGTTATTATTTCAGCTTGGTTTCCATTTATGGGTGGTATGGACTGTGGAGTAAATTATATGTTTTGAAACTTTAAGTGTCTACATACTACATCAAACTCTTATTTCACAAAGTGAGGAAAATTTGGTTTTCCATGACATGGGCCTTTAATTGTAAGCCTTTTAATCAAAATATACTTGCGTATGTATTGACAGTTCTACCAGTGCTTGCTGACATTTCTTTGGCTGCTTGATTGAAATATAGTTGTATAACACTAACCTTTCTGCCTGCTGTGCCCTCAGCTATGCCGGTACACCGCCCCTGTGCCCCACTTGGCCGTGTACACAGGTATCTGTGAGAATCAAACCACTGCTTCACCAGGGCTGATGACACTGCCCAACAGCGCTGCGTGTCCTTCTCCCATCAGCGTGGCCATCGACAGCACCCCTGCCTCTGAGAGAAGGTTTGACAGTGGAGGCCCCACCTCCTCCCATTTCCCCTCCATTGCTGAGAGCACTGAGGTATCTGTGTCTGAGGAGAGCCAGCCACCTGCAGCCAAGTCCCGTGTAGCCCTGTCACTGAGCCGCCTGCTCCGCAGAGGATGCAATGCCCCCTCAGTGTTTGCCAGTCTGTCACCAAAGTGTGCCGTTACTGCAGGAGGAGGGAGAGTACAACCAATCGGAGAGCCACTCACACAACCACAGCCCAAGAGGATTGCAAAGTTAGTAAAACACAGAGCACAAGCAAAATACATCGATATACCATAAACTTCGTGGCCTTTGTTTAACCCTATGAACTCTGAGGACATGTTGGCAGGTTCAGACTTCCATTCCTCACCTCATAACGACATCCTTTGTATATGGATCATTCTACTAAATCGGTTCAAAGTCAGAGTTGAAAACACATTTCAGACATTTAACTAAGATGGACTTTAGACTACAATTTTTTTACTTAATACTTTATTAAAACAAAAGTAGTCCATCAATGTCACTGAAGAAAAAATGCATAGGAACCTCCAAAACAGGCAAAAATTACATTTTATGGCTACTTAAAAGGATTTAACAGTGTTACAAAATGTGGCACTGCTGTTTTGATGCTTTTGGTATATTCCAAATTGTCACAAAGCTCAGAAGACCTAAATACCATGATAAAAGCATAAGTGTATAAAACTGTATAAAATGTATTGTGAAAATGCCTTCAGGCATCTTGGTGTTATATTTTTGTTATATTGCCCATCTTTAGTAAATACTTAGTAGATGCATTAAGTTGAATTTTCCCTTAAGATTACCTTAAGAGGGTTAAATGTGTTACACAAAAAACCTTAAATGGTACTTAAGGGTTTTCTAAAGTGAAATTGTCATCAACTCTTACATTATCCCTTAAATATTAATAAATATTCCAATTTTTCAAAATTATTAAATGTAATTAAATGGTTGAGATGTGAGCAATGTCATTCAGAGAGGTTTGACCTGAAATGCTCTGTTCTAGAGAGACTAACAGTGTGAGAATTGTTCACAGTGGTGGTGACAGGAACTAGTTGTCTGAAAAGTTATTGCCTTTAAAAGCTCCAACAACAAGCTTTTTTAACATTTTATAATAGCTTACCAGTAAAGTTTTTGTGTACATGTGGAGCACTGTATGGCAAATAGTCACCAAAGAAAATGTATTTTTAGGTTTAGCACTATTTTACTGTTATCAGCATTACATGCAAAAACTCAGAAGAGACGTGTAGGTTCACTGGTGGTTTTGGATAATGAATATAAAGCCTATGTTTGTGCTGTAGACATCGCAACCCCTGGTTCCTATCAGCAACACTGTGAAGTAATCAGAATCTGTAAGTTTTTGTATACTAAACCATTTTACATCAAACCTCTCTGAATGACTTTGTCTCCACTGAATTATGCAGAAATTTGCAAAAGAGCTGTAGAATTCCTTAACTGTCATTTCCTTTAGGATAATTTAAATTTATTGGCCAATGTGACAAGATGGTTATGGCTGAAGTTTTGGAGGTGCTGGAAGATAAGAGTGAATGCACTTGTGCATGTTCTTTGTAGTAGAGAGAATCCTAAGCGATACAAAATTCGGAGATAGTACAGATTTGAATGTCGATAAATGTATAAAGCCAGTGATGATGTTAGCCAGTAAATAACTGGAGTTTAAGGGGTTCGTCTGTTGAATCGAAAATGAGTCATTATTAGTTATGTAAATGCTAGTGATCAATAGTTATGCAATAAATTGTTATGTAAGTCATAAATCAGTTATGTGTTTATTATGTCCCACCAGGCTTGTAAACCACTGTCTTTTCTCCTCTAGTTTTTTCCAAATCAAAGTAGATATCCCTCCTGAATGCCGCATCTACCCTATTGACTCGGAGGATGAGGAGGAAGAGAGTCCCGGTGCAGCCAGAGGAGGAGTGAAGGAAATCATCTGCCCGTGGGAAACAGTCACTAAACACGATGGAGCAGGATAGAGGGATCTACAGCTTGAAGAGGGAAACATACAGAGATACATGTGTGTCATGGTGTCACCATCTGTATCACCCAGACATGCTCTAGGAGTCGACAAATGAAGTAACAACCTTTTAAAACCTAATTGTCTATATTTCTGATAGCTTTTTAGTAGTGCCTACATGTTCTAGTAGCCGGTGGAACAACTTGGTTATAACATGATTGTGGGATTTTATATCTGTTTATTTACCTGTTTGACTACCTGTGGCTATGGTAAGGGGAGGCCTTATTTTAGAGGAGCTTTCTTTTTGCAAAATCGTCATCAACTTGTTTAGTATGGCAAACAAAAGATTTTGTACCTGGTCTGTTCATCATTTTATATCTATCAAAGATGCATTAATGTACATCTCTTTGAGAAATATTCAATATTTTCATAGTTGTATCTCCAGAAAGACAGTAAAACAGTATGTGGGACATTTACTGAATGAATGTATTACCTTCAAAACGTTTACACTTCACTACAGAAAGAGAATGTGCTTATTGCTCATATTTGACTTGTGTAAGTGCCTCAATAAAGTATTCCAAAAAAAGGTTTTTGTCTTGTAAACACAAACTAAAGCTAAACAAAGCTGTACAAACCAACGGTTCACTGTTTGGTCAGTAGGGGTAACAGCCTGGGTCCTTAACAGATCCTCCATATTTAAATCTTGGTAAAATAGCCCAATATTTGAAATACTGTTTTTGCTAGTATCAAAATACCAGCAGGTGGAGCAAGATGCTCACCAGTCAAGGTGAACTGAGTGACAACCAGTAAGAAAAGACACTAAAGGGCAGCTGAAGGAAGCTGTCAGTATAACAAATCTGATGCTGTAATGCTGAACTGCTTTTAAAAGCTCAAAATGATAGTACCTTGTGGTACAAGAGGAAGTCCACTTATTTTTCAAAAGTTATAAGCATACTTTACTCATTAAGATGTAAACAAAGATATTTAGAGAGGTTGTGAAATGCTCTGTTCTAGAAAAACATTGAGCCATGATTGTTCACAGTGATGGTGATATAGGAACCAGACATCTGAAGTGCTTAATGCCTCTAAAATCTCCATCACAGGAAGTTATAACTTGAAATGGTTACAAATATGCTGTCCAATGCCTCAGACTCCATTTTATGATAGTTCTCTGATTTGGCCTAAAACATTTTTTTAATCCACATGTAGGGCATGTGTAAAGCAAAATAGTCCTCTCTTTTACCTTTAGCAGCATTACATATAAAAACTTAGAAGACAGGTGTATGTTCAATAGTGGTTTTGGATAGTACATAAAATGGCTATATTTGTGCTGTGAACATCAGCACCCCTGGTTCCCATCATCATCACTGCAAAGAAATGTGTAACTTTCCCTACAATGAACATCTCAATGACTGAATTATGCAGGCATTTTGAAAAATAGGTGGGATTCCCCTTTAAGTGTGTTTTTCCCAGTGTTACCTACAAATGCATCCCATCACACTTATCCATTTGTTTTAATCAGAACAACGAGGCTGAAATTGTTCTCTTAAGCATCTCTGACATTATGTTTTGCTAATACCACACAGTTTACATCTTATAACTGTCCACAAACCCCACCTCCACTCCCCCCCTTTGCATTTTAGAATTGCTAAAGTAACTAGTTACATATACTCAGTACATATGCTCAAGAAAAAAATTATAGATTTGTTTTGTCTAAACATTTTTAAATAATACTTTCACTGCTAAAGCTGCTTTTGTTCTTTTTGCTTTTGTTCTGTTTAACTCTATTATGATACACTGCTTCAGTATCTGTACCGCACCGCGATGGGTCACACCTCTAACTTCATTTTATTTTCATTTAATGTACATGAAAAAGGGACGAACAGAGCCTAACCAACAAGTTTCTTTTTCCACTTTAAACTGTTTTTAGAAAGCCACTGACCATGGAAAGAAACATTTTTAGACATATTTTGCTTTGGGGTTTATTTTGGGAAAATGATGTTCCTTCACATATAAACAGTAAATTGATGTAACATTTTAGTATAAATTATGTAGCAATGTTGTAGTATGAATTCATATGCTAAAACACAATATAAATATTACATAAATATAATAGGAAAGCTTGCAGTTTTGCCTCATGAAGGAATTGAAAACGACCTGATGAGCTCAGTCAGGTGTGCTGGGATGGGGAACAGGTGAAAATGTGCAGGGCAGGTGGTCTGCAAGACTGGAGATGCACCCTTTGTCTAGAATAGAGTAAACGAGGCCATTGTGTGAATAAAGCTAAAAAGCGGTGAAAACGGAGGCCCATAGTTGCATTTCTGCAACATTTACAAAACTCACCTTCGTATGTACATCTTTCTTTTTTAATCTGATCTTGTATCACTAAACATGTTAGGAATGAAGTAAAAGTTCATAGCTCTGATTTTTACTTGGAAGACTGCCAAATTGCTCCAAAACCCAGAACGAGAAGTCAGTAGGAGGCACACATGTCTGAGACATTTAGACTATATAGATTTTGTGTTCACCACTAATTATGCTTACAATGTGGACTGTTGGAATAAGTACTTTTAGTGACATTTAACAAACAGGGTGCTTTAAACAATTATCTGAGTTGTTTATGGTGGTAATTTTACATTTCTACTGTTTTTTTAGGAAAGGTACTTTTACTTTTACTTGTGTAGTAACAACACTGTAGTAACAACACTAATACTTTTACTTGATCTTGGATTTAGGCTTCTCTTTACCCACCTCTGTATCTACCTCCAAACTACATTAATCGTTTGTAAAAATGATGTAAAATGAAATGAAAGACTGTCTCTTACTGCCTCAGTGTGGTCACCCGGAAGCAGTGGTCGTCCCCCGCTCTCTCTCTCTCTCTCTCACTGCAGAGCTGGGCTGGTCGGGCTAGCGGAGTGCAGCCTAACGCTAACCATGTCGGCTCACGGTCTGTGAATAAATGTCGAGTTTCAAAATTCAGCTCGTTGCCACATTCAAGTCCCCTCAACTCGGTAAGTTGTTTAGAAATGGTGGGACGTCTTACAGGTGCTGTTTTTAACTTGTAGTCCAGTCAGTTAGCAGGCTAATAAGTAACGTTAGCTAGCTAAGGGCGAGCTGCTGAAGTGCTGCAGTGTTGTTGGCGAGTGAAGAGCAGAGCTGCACTAACGTTACATCCTTTTAGCCCCCCATTCTTTAACCCCCTGTCCTCGCTCCCAGCTATAATATTGAGCTTCTGTAGGCCTGCTATTTTCGTTTACTTGTGTTTTTAGCTATAAAGAGTTAGTTCGACGGCAAATTTATTTGGGAAATGTTTTCTTTTACTGCCACTGCACTTCCTGCCGTGTCGCCATGCCGTGACAGTTAATCTAACAAGCTTAGCTTTCTTAGCTTTGTTGCTCGTCACGTTGCAAACTGTTGCTGCCGAAAGTGATCTCTGCATGATTGATGAGTCCACATCACACCTGAAAGCCTTAATGACATGTAATTATAAACAGCAACCATTTGTGCCATTAAATCAGTCGTATGAGACACACCTACCCAGAGTCAACAGATGCCGAGTTTATCGGGTTTGCTGTGGTTCATGGCTAGCTTAGCTACAGGGGAGGAATAATGACTGGCAGCGGGTATTTCAGGAGTGAACAACTCTTGCTTAAAATCTCTGTCGTTAATGTTAGTTGTTTTACATGTCAAAATGTAGCTAGTTAACAGATTTCGTTTTTTTTCTGTTTTATTATTATTATTAAATGTGCTAACGCCAGCACAAGTCGTTTCTGCTCCACATCCGGTGCCTGTCAGAAGGATGCACTGCAGTCTGAAGAGTTTTTTTGCTCAGAAAAGCATATTGTGGCATGTTGTCATGTTATTTATCACAATAATGATAAGTATAGTCATATTACCCAGCCCTGTATGGTGACCTGGATGCATAATCTTAAGTCTTGTCCATGAAGGTAAATTTAACATCCACTATGCTGATTGAAACCCCACTTTAATGCTGATCACATTTCTGTCAATGTAGCCAAGACTATAGCTCACAGTCTGCTCTGTGGGGGTAGAAACGAGCTGCCTTCATTCCTCCTCAGCATCCTTGTAGGTGGAGGCATGTTTATTGGCTATCATGTTCATAGGTGATCTTTACAGACAAGTGTGGGCCTGCACAATGAGGAATGTGTCCTTCCCCTTTGAATGGTAGAAGACTTAGTACTACATGTCTGAACACTGCCTTTCACTCACACAGGGAGGCTCATGCTAACCTTAGGAGGAGTCTTTAAACTGTACTCAGTCTATATCTTTGAGTAGTTGATGAATACGTAGCCGGCAGGGAGAGATTTTTGCAATGGTGCTGACAACTAAAGCTCCTAAATCAGTTCATTGTGGCATTACAATTAATTAATATGTTTTTGATGTTGGGTGTGTTTACTAGGGCTGCAATGATTTGGGTGTGGGTCGATATCCGATATTTTTCATAGGCATATCAGCCAATGCTGGTGTATAAGCATTCATAAAATGTAGAAAGCGTTGTTGTCATTATGCATCCCTGCTGTTTACATGTGGCATTTATTTCTTGGTGTGTGTTTCATTTAGTGCCTTTTTGTTTTGCATATGGTACATGTACGCCAATGTATTCCACTTAGTTGCAGAGAGAAATTGTGCTGTCTTAATGGAGCATATGTTGTGCAGAATTGATGATTTTAGCACTGAGCTAATTCTGAATATGTCAGTATGAAGAATGCAATTCGGGGGCTTACGTAAGTTAAGCCTAATACAAAAAAATGTTTGAGTAAGAGAAGACTAATTTAATCACTGAATGACAGAAAACAGCACTCAATTCCCATTAGCTTATATTTGGAGTTTATGAAGTACAGAGCTGGTATTTTCCCTTTTAGACATGGATTACACATGAATACATGGGACAAAAGCGATGATGATTCATATAGACTTGTCCGTAGACGGATTCTAATGGACAAAGGCTTTGTTAGAAGTGTTAGTAGTATTTTGTTAAGAGTAGACTAGGACCTAGGGCTTAGTTTTAGTGCCCATGTTTAACAGGATCTTAGAATTACCTCTTGCTTTGCTGATACTGTGGGTGGTTACAGTTATTCATTGTGTAAAGACCTAAATTTTCTCTTCAACATTCACAACCACAGAGATCTACCCTGTATGCCAGGGTGTTTCCAGACCTTACGCCAGCTCTATTTATTTCTCTTTTTCTATTTTTATTTCCAAAGAAGTTGGTTGTGGAAAACATACCAGAGGGCTGTATATGTGCAACCACATTTTGACTGCTTATTTTCTTTCTGTTACATTTTTCAGGAAATGGTCAGAGGTGAGACAGAAGTGAAGCTACTTTAGAAAGAAAAAAAACGTTAAGGGAAATGGGGGGATTTGAGTGGGTTGTTTTGTCCATTGTGATTGTTAGTTTTCTGAGGAACACTATGCTTTTACTGAAGGTTATTCCTTCTAGGCGTCTGGCTTCCTTGAAATTTGAGATGTGGTATGCCAAGCCAAGCACATTAGGGCATATGTGTAACTCAAGGCCAGGAGGCTGGAGCTAAGACGTGACTCATTTTAGTTCAGCACTGCAATGATAGGAGTTTCCAGATGAATTCAGTGCCCTGATTTTGAATCCAAATAAATATACCAGTCACCGTGCTTCCTGCAGGCTTTGATTTCTTGCACATATGTGTTTGGTGATCGTTAGTTCTTTACATTCCAAGCTTTGTTTTTCTTTGTGTCACAGTGGGCCTCTGACCTCTTACTGCTGCACAGCTGGTGTTTGTAACATGTTAATGTTATGGGTTATAATACGAGCATTATAGAGACCCTGCTATATTAACACAGCTTGTGAAATGATGTTGAATGTTCTCAACACAATTTCCTACTTGGGCTGATTACAATTTTAAGTGACACAACCAGATTTTATGGCTTAAATGTGGCTTCAAATGGCTGTAGTTAAGTGTAACTTTTACACTGCACATATCTGTATAGTACAGTTACAGTAGTAGAGCACTGGTTTGCTAATGCATGTTTCTCTTTGTCCTTTCTTGGCCTAGGGCAGTTTTTCAGTTTGTTGACTGTGGTTTGTTTTGAGGCATTCCCTTCAGCCACTCTCACTGAGTAATATAATCTGCACTGACCACATAGTGACTGAAAAACATCACATTGTTCATTTGTTCTCCTTGGAACAGCTGAAAAATGTAACTTTTTGGGAAATTTGTCAGCTCAGAGAAATGAGGCACAGTGTTTTCTACCCCAACTGCTGCCCCACCCTATTTTAAATAAAAGATGCTAGCCTAAACAATTTGCATCATATCTTTTCCATTCGCCAAAAATCTGTCTCCGTGTCTCAAGAGCAGATGTTTTAGCTTTATTGTAGTTGTGGCCATTTCTAACGTAACTATGTCATGTAGTCATAATAGCCAGTGTCATACACTTAGATTATGTGGGGGAAGCCATCTCTGCCGATGGTAAACCACAGAGCCATGTCTTCCTTAGTAACTTTTCTACCTGATGATATTTTGTGCGTGTATGTTCTTAAGTGTTGTTGTTGGTGTTGCACAAGTGGTGCTGCACACCATAAAACAAGCCTGAACACGCCATATGGCTCCATCGTTCGCTTCGCTATGTGCTTTCTGCAGATCTCTGAGTCTGTATGCGTTTTATAGGACGTGTCAGAGCACTCAGATTAAATTAAGCAAAGAGCGTTGCATTTGGGTTAATGGAACACTGTACAGTCAGCACAAACATTCTGTAGGAAAGTCTACCCATTTGTATGAGTTTGATGTGAGCAGTGTTTTATGTATAGATTGAAATTTGAGGTATCTTGACAAAGTCTAAAGCCTGCTTGTTCTTTTGAAGGCTGTTCTGCAACAAACACCAGCATCCTAATTTTGGCGGCGGGTCTTATGCTGTTCTCTGAGACCTGACAAGCTTCATGAACTAGTGTGAATGGGGGAGGACATTTTAGAATGGTGTGGACAGGGAAAACATACTGGAACTGGAGTGACCAGGTGTTTGTTTTAGGGGGCCAAAGTGCAGTGTTTGTGGTGGGCCAAAGGCCAGAAAGCCAAAACATACAAAAATTTTTGAAATTTTATTTTACAACATTACACACTATTTTATACTTAAAAATATATATTCTTCCATTCGACCGATAACAGGCAGTCATTGGTCAATTAATCGATAACCAGCGAGCCTAAAATCTTAAATAAAATTAAATAAAATTAAACTGTTGTAACCAATAGCAGTGGCTGAACAATTGATTATTATTGCTATTATTTTTAAATGCCATAAAGTCGTTTTCCGACCCCTGGCATCCATATGAATAGGCTTTCTCCAAAATATCCTGTCATCCGTGTGGGTCTTCAGGCGTCTGAATGGCTGGGTCATAGTTCCTCCGATTGTATCCATCCATCTCAATTCCTCTTTTACCTTGATCTCTTGGTTATTCCACCAGTCCTGAATCCTTGATCATCTTCCTCCAGGTTCTCTCATTATATGTTCTGTGTACAGGTGAACAGGTATAGTGATAGTATACAGTATGTATGTAAACTCACTTCTCTTCATAATCTGTCACAGGTCTGACTGTCATCACCCACGTGTCACGCTGGCAGCCCCCGAGGCCCAGGCTGGGGAGGAGCTGAGCCCTGGCAGCATGGTGTCTGCCGTGGCCTCAGGCTCCGCTCCCAGCCCTCAGAGTGAGGCCGTCACATGTGAACTAAAGGAGCTCTCTCTGCAGTCCATCCCGAGTCTGCTGCCCTTGAGTGAGAGGAAGAATGGTGAGTTGAGTTGATTCCACACAGATAATATTTTAGGGGTGTACATTTCTGACCTCAGTGATAGGGATGCATTGGTACTGATGCTATCAGAGATCAGCCCGATACCGCACTCATTTAGTTGTAGTTGTACTCATAAAAATTCACATTCCGATAACTACTGGGCCGAGTGTACAATGCACGTTAGTGAACGAACGCGGTGAATGAGTCACTGCTCACACAGAGAAGAGTTACTGACTCAGTGAGAGTCGGACGTGAAGTTGTCACTTATTTTAAACATTTCAGCTTCGACCTTTTGCTGCCAAAGTCCGGCTATGCCGACTTTACTCTGTTTGACTGAATATAATAGCAAAACATAAATGTTAATATGGACTTTTTTTTTGTGAAAGAGGCTGTAGAAAGACCATGTTGTCCAACCGTGGACATCACCGCCTGCTTTTAGCTTCAGTGCTCAGTGTTAGCAGCACATTTGCTCAGTTCTTGGTGTGCAGCGTGTTATTTTGAAATAAACAGCTTTATTTGAAATTGTTCATGGACAGATCTGTCTGAAGAGCCTGTGTTTCATGTAGCATGGACCAAGTGTGCTCGTACAGTGTGAGCATATAAATCATAGGTTTTTTCTGTACGTGATGATCTGTCCAAACATAACCACTTACCAAGAAGATTACTAAAATCACACATTGTCTGGCTTTGGAGGGTGTTCAGCTACAGCTCAACCAGCCAAGACTCCGAGACGTCATGAAGCTCCACACGTGAGCTCCTCAGATGCTTTAGCCTTGTATGTGATTCGTGCTGTCACTGAGCTACAGAAACTATTGTTGAAAGACACAGATGAGGATCAAAACTACAGCTCTACAGAAGCGCTTTTATGACGTGGAACAAAACCTGCCACTCCTCCACTGCAGCACTGCACAATCCAAGGCAGAGTTAAATAACATAGTATATCTAGCTAGTACACTTAATTTTAAATCAGCTAAATTTTATGCTTTAACTTTTAAGGTTGTACACATTTACACTAACAACAACTTAATTCTAAGTAGATTACTCAGTATGGTATTGGATTCTGTATTGGCGAGTACTAAAAAATACGCTGTCGTACTCGGACTGAAAAAACAGCATCGATGCATTCCTACGCAACAATTTGATTTGGTTTGATTGTGATTCTTTAGGAAATTCAGTGCATCATAAAACGATTCACTGATTGTTTTGGTACAAAATTATTTTTGAAAAATACACTGATTGTAACTAGAGAAATTGTTTACACAGTAGTCGAATAAAGACTGTAAGTTTGTGAAGCTTTGTTTATGTTAATGTATTTTTACCAGAAAAAGGTACATGTGCATGCTTAATTGAGTATTATTATAATCGATTATAGGTGTTTCTAAGGTCAGTCTGGTTGAAGTTGCCACCTTCAGATCAGTTTACTGTTTATATGTTTTTATACCCCTGTAATATGAACCTGTAATTATCTGTTTTTGTTTATCTTTTTCCTCCCCTTATGATTCCATTCGTCAAGGACGTTTGCTGTATCCAGTATTGATCTATTAAATGCTATCCTATCTGAATGCAACAATAGGCTACACTGATGTTGCTTTTGAAAAATAAAATTCACCATGAAAAGCCCACACATCTTGCCACATCCAGATATTTTGGATTCAGCAGCTCTTCTTACTTACTTACTTTATAATGCTTTATTTTCAACAGTTAAACGTATACTTTGAGTAAAATGTATGTTATTGAATTTCATTTTCAAAATTGGGAGGGTGTAAAAGTACTCTTTATGACCGTCCATATTGTACTTTATGGACATGTCTGCACAGCTGTTTTGTTTATCAGTTTGCCATCTATTTTTACTGGTGTTGTCAAAAAAAGACAAATATAAAAATACAACAGGTAAGAGCTAGAATGATGAGTTTATTTCCAGGAAAATTAATGATCTCATCGTTAAGATTTGTACAGAGATATTATGGCCTATGAATACATTTGTGAAGTTGGGGCCCTGCTGAGAATGAATTACAGTGACAGGGTAATGCTTACCTGTTTGGGGCATGTTCCATCTCACAGTCCCTGGCCTGCAGCCACCACACCTTTTCTTTTCACACTTTTATCCTGGGGCTGTCCTGCTCTGAATGTTGTCTCACAGAAGACATGTTACTGCAGGACCCTTTCTTATCTCTCACACCAGAGACACTCTGACATGAGACTTGATGCCTGAGGTTTGTGTCCATTATGTTTTAAATAATCAACAGAGGACTGTCTTCTTTCTTGTGTAAGCCTTTGCGTTTGTGCCGTTTGAGAGATTGCATAATGCTGCAGAAAAATGTGAATACGGTCACTGCAGTTTGTGGGTGTAGTTGTGGGCGGATTAAGACATGGGCTCTGGCTGTGTTTTTTATGGACCAAATGCTTTTATTGCATTTATATTGGTGCATATTATGATTTCAGTATGTCTTGCAGTAAGTCTCGGCTTGCATTGTTATGACAGAACTAGTTTACATTTGTTGGATGACATCAGTACATTGATTCATCAGAAACACCCACACTCTTTTACAACTGTGATTGGTCACAATGCTTATAGTGCATGGTAAGAACAATTTTCAATCTCGAGTGATCTGATCATAAGTGCACCACAAAACGTGCAAATGGCGTTTACACCCGACATTTTTGTAGATGTCTCAAATGCGTCTCCAGCAACAGCGTGTGGTTGGGTCTTGTGATTGGAGGAAGGATACCACGCACATTTACTACATCAGTCTCTCGCTGCATTTGTTATATCCCACGAGTCCTTGCTCACATAAATGTAAGGGCTGTTACAAACCTTTTCACCGCATGGATTGCTAATGCAATGTAAACAAATGGATGAGGAGACGGAGAAATAAGTCATGCAGCTGCTTTCATCTCTGGTGTGGTGACACAGCTGATTAAGGCAGATGCATCCCTGACCACCTCTAAAGATATTTGAGTGATCGGATCAAAAAATGCATTCAGTTGTATTCACTCCTGTACTTAGCGCTGTCCACTTATTATGACCAATAATAAATCACCAGTAATAATATTTTTTTAAATATTTGGAGCACTTTTCATAGTGCTTCACAGACAGGTGATAAACTTTAACAGTAATATAAGAAAATAGAGTTGGGTTAGATTTTCTTACTGTTTGGTAAATGCAGTATAAGGAAAAAAATTAAATAAAGTAATCATATGAAGATATGATTATATTAGATAATCATTTGATAAGTGAATAATTAAAAGAAGCAGTCGGATCAAATTAAAAAGATAAATACAAAAGGAGGGGTGGAAATTTGATCAAAAGCTAAATTAAAGAGATATGTTTTCCAGTATTTCTTAAGTGTGTATCAAGCTTGACTGCCTAATAGTGAAACTGAGTTCCACAGATTAGAAGTAAGACGACAGAAAGAGGTCAAAGTCTTAAGAGAAAATGTAGTCTTTGGTTGACTGTAAAACTGTAGACACTTGTTATGCACTGTACAGTGCAGTGTATCGTCTTGTTAGCTGCAAAATAAAGCGAACATATAGCATATCTAGCTAAGCAAGATAGCTGATAAACCAATTTAGCTGATTTAGGCTTTTACTTTATTAATTGCATAAAATGAACAAAACACAAATTGTTAATTACAATTATTTATACAAAAATTAATTGTCAGCTAAAATTTCATGATAGTGAATCCCTGTGTCTTCTGTATTTTAAGGTAGGTATTTACAGGAGGCGAGTATCTGCGTCAGTATCTGTGCTGCTGCATTTTGTGCAAGTTGTAGAGATTATTTTCTTACGAAGCCCAGTAAAAAGGGCATTCTCTGCTTGTAACACATGCATAAACAAGTTTCTCTGCATCACTCTGAACTTAAGCAATATTTTTCAGATCATAAAAAGCTGCTTTAGTGACTGCATTTAAATGCAAGATAAAACAGAGCTCAGAATCTAAAACTACACACAGATTTTGTACTTCAGGTTTAGTATATGAAGCAAAAGAGATTTTAGTATTGCAAAAACAAATATTGCGATAACGGTTATCAAATGATATATTATGCAGCCATGCAGATCAGAAAGTGATGTCAGTAAAGTGTACAAATACATTAGAAATGGGATTGCAAATAATTATTATGAGGAGGTATGGGAGAGGGAAAGACACAGCACGGAGGATATGAGAGGAACAAAACAGGAGTTTTCCTAAAGATTAGATTGCATAACTCTGTATATAGAAGGAAAGGGGGCTGAGTAGAAACACTCAGCCGAGAGAATAAGAGGGAGTGTTTCAGGGGCCAAAGGTGATCTGGAATGCGAGTTTTCCTCGCCGTCTGTGCTCTGATTTCTTAAAGACTCTAGGCAGAGGGCTGGACTCTTCTGACCAGAAGTGTTCCCGCCTGTTTTTTTTTAGGAAAAAAAAAGTTATTTTTCAAGGAGCAGGAAACTATGACAGTTGCTCTGTAACTAGAAGGTGGACAGTTAACCACAGAATAAGAAGGAAGAAAGAAAGACTCAAATACTTGCACTCACACACACCCACTTAAGCTGGGCGTGCACCCACACGCCAACGCAGGAGAGATTGGTCAAAGGGAAGCAATTGCAGTCAAAGGGAAGGTGAGAGGCACATATACGCACCCTGCAGGTCCTGGGATAGCTGTTGGATTTTTCTTCCAGCGCCTACCAGTAACTTTGTTTCATTCATTCTTCACTTTCTTCCTGTTTTTTTCCCCACATTTTTTCTTCATGTCTGATTTGCCAATGGATTGTTGGACTTGGTGAGAGATTTCTCTTCCTTCTGGAAAAGGAAGGATATGGCCATACACTCAGGTACAGTCCTTAATTAACTGTACATAATTTGTGGAATTGAGCAGAGCTACTTCACAGGAGGTTGGTTGAGGGTGTGGTGACTGATTTGAGGGTAGTAGTGTTGATGTTTAATGGCTAAGCTCACTTTTGTTAAAAGTCTTGTACAAGCTTTATTGCCCTGTTTGCACTGAGGTTTCCCAAGACTGCTACAATTAATTACTTAAAAGTAGTTTCCACACCACAGTCTGTTAATAGTAGATGCCACTAAAAGTGTAGAATCTGACAATCACAATAGGTTAAAACTTGCAGGCAATTAAAAATAATTAGATGATAATTGGGAAATAGGAAAGTAATTAGAGATGTTTAACTTAAAATCCTAATCGCTGGATAATTTTTTTTTGTGATTGACTCCAAACAGTATAATTTTATAAATAAAAATTTATAAATAATAAACCAAGTCCAGGTTACACAGGACAGGACTTCAAGTAAAACTTCACAGAATGATGCTTTACCTGGACTCGTTCCATCTGGAAGGGGTGGGATGTGGAATGATGGAGAAGATAAGGTCTCTCTCTCTCTTTCTTTCCCTCTCCCTCCCTCCCTCTCTCTCTCAAAACCAGCTGAGTGCTCCATGGGGACTGGGAGTGGAGCTCCAACCATTACAGACCAATAATCAGTCCACACACTGACATCAGCACAGAATGTCTGGGCTGGAAAAGAAACAGAGACTTCCAGCGAGTTTCTGTTTAAGGCCTGGTGTAGTAAATCAGCAGACACTGATTCTGGTCTTCGTTTAGGTCCAGACAGTGGAATAATTATCCACACATACGTCAAGAAAATGCAGTACCTGTAAGCTTCCTTTGCTTATAAAGTCATGGTTCCTTCATCCTGTTCTGTCATGACTTTCTGGTGGTTCTGTTCCAGTGAGTCATATTTTGGTCTTCAGTTATGTGTCAGTATACTGTCACCAGGTCAGGAAGTTGGGTAAAATGCTCGCTCTAGTTTTGATTAGATTGGTTTAAAATGCTTTTAAGTACTTCCCACACAATAGCAGGGCCAGTAACTGTTACCAATAACAGTCAGTTATTATGTTGCTTTTGTATTGATTTTCAAATACATTTTACAGACATTGGACTGCTGGCCTATTACAACTCCATTTAGCTCTGAACACAGAATGCCTGTTTACTTTGTGTCTTGAGCAATGCTTATAACAAGGCTTAAGAGGACAGGCATCAGATAGTACAGGCATGATTCAGCCTGTAACATCTCGCATAACTTAGGCAATGCAGTACTGAACCACAAATATTTTTGCATCTTCCTCTGTGTTTTTTTTCTCTATGGAGATGCTAAAGCACATGGGGCATTATGGTATGGTATAAAGCAGAGAAGCCTGAGCTTGTATTTTGTGAATTTTAGACTGCATGTTGTGCTGCTGCTGCTGCAGGGAGGTGGCAGCAGCCTTGCTGCTCTGTGGTTTTCTGTGTTATGTAACACTATGGGATGGATGCCAGTTCCAGCTCCGGCACGCTTACACAGGCCCAAAACAGAGTGGGATGGATTGTGTAGAAAAAGGAGAGAACGAAAGGCAATAGCACAGAGCCCTTCTGATCTACAACTAAAGGATAAAGGTGCACAGATGGGCTTAGTTCCCCAGCAGCAATCCATGCATTTATGCAGTTCTACCTCATATCAAAAAGCTCACCAATAAAGAAACTATATAACAATTAACAATTTTTAAGTTCTACAAAAGTCATATGACACCCAGAAGGTATGGCTTGTTGTTTCTTTGTTGAAAAACAGGCATGCAGATGCAGGCTCAGACAGACCTCCTATAACATGGTGATCTTTATAAACCTGCATCAGTGATTTAGGTTTGAATTGCTTTTGATTTATTTTTTTATTTTGATGAGCCAAAGTCAATGAAGCAGTCATACCCCTGAGCTATAGAAAGTGCTTCATCAGCCAGACGTTTCTACAGCTCTCTTTCTCATACCTTTTTGAGGCCAGTGCAGAGGGACTGATTGTTAGACGTAGAAGCTCTGCTGTGAGGTGTAGTCTGTGATGCAAATGTTTATATTGATGTAGTTTGAAAGTACCATGTTTACTCCAAGATAAAAATGGTATATGGTGTGATGTTCTCCAGCAGTTTGGACTCCACCAACTCCTTATACAAGGGCATACATGAACACTAGGGAACGACTATGATGTACTGCTTGTTGTTGTTGTTGTTTTCATATATTTGCGTCCCAGAACTCTTATTTCACATTTGAATAGACTTCACATAATTATTACATTATAATTGATTCATGTACAACAGTCGAATATTGAGCAATACTTTCAGCTGCAAGTGGCCTACCCATTCAAAACAAAATATGCTAGTAGTTTAAGTGTAAATTTCCAAGAATTTCTAGTCTGAAATACAAATATCAGCTTCAGTAACTACATAACTTTATATGTTAGTTTAATAGTTGTAATTGAATAATTTATAGTAGTTACTTAGGTCTTAACAGCTGAAAGTCTGGTTTAAAGGGGCTGTAAACTGATTTCCTCTAGCTGTTTATGCTTTTAGCTATAGACACAATTTTTAATTTTAACTATATTGATTGTTTTGATTTAGAAATTCTTGTTGGCATCAAGTTTTTCCTGGTACTAAGCAGAATTCATGAAGATTTTTTCATCAACTATACATGACCACAGACCCGCCCCACCCAAACCAAACTATCTTTAGTGGTGTCTGATCAGCTACCAGTGAGCGAGCATGCTAACGGTTTGCATGATGCAAATTAATTTTTGCATTAGTCACTAACACTGACCACCACAGTTAACATATTCATCAACAGCTGAACATGACTTTACCTCCGTAATCTGATACGTAACAGATTCAAAGTCTGATATCTGCCAAAAAATAAAGCTTAAAAAAATGAAATATCTGCTTCTGTGAAGTTGTTTACATTGCTATGGCTACACCACTGTCACTGTGGGTAATAAAATGCCGACACAGTCCTGATCAGACAGAGAAGTTGAATTTTTCTAGCTTTCAACTTACATAATTCAACTTCATTTGAATTATTGTTTTAATATTTTTAAAAATATTATTTTGGTTAATGACCATGTCTCAAATATTTTGTATTATTGGGGTAGATTTAATATTTGCAGTCAACTTGACAGACATTTAATCTTGAACTGTTTAGCTACATTTAACCTAATTGTTCATAGATCAGCTTTCATTCAAGCATACTAAATTCATTTTTTTATCACACCTTTGTCAGTCTCTAATTATGGATTAAGTGATATACTACAATAGGAGATTTCATCATGAGACTGCTATTTAAAGCCTTTTTCTCTATTACATTCAGACTATTCACAGTTAGTTTTATTTTGACACATTTACACCTAGCTGAGGTGGAAGCATAGCTTGGAAAAAAAGTGAGGGCAGTGGGGTTTCGGCACCACTCTCCCTCTAAATGACACTTGTGTTGTCTTGTTGAGCAATACTGCATGACATCCATCTCCTTGATGATCTAAGAATTAGAATGAGTAACTTATGGAAAAAGTGACAGCACCTAGCAAATTAAATTAAAAGCAAATCAGTTCAGAAATACCAAACATGCCTGTTGCGTTGGAGTACTAGTGCCAGTTTATCAGTGTTAAACATGAGCTGAATGTGAAGACATAAGAGATCAGTGTGACACATCTCAACCACTTTCCTGAAGAGACAATCACATACAGGCCGAGGCTGCCTTCACCACACAGCTAGAGAAGCTAATAATTCAATTGTTATTTACTAAAAGAAGCAAGTTTTGAATAAAAGATTTGTGCAGAGGAGTGTTTTGTAACCCCAGACTCACGTTACTGCCGACTGGCTTCACAATAGCTCAAAAGTAGGGCAGGGTCGAGGGGTGCAGATTAAAATGACATCAGCTGGCAGTTATGTAATATGCTATGACAAAAACAGCAAGCCTGGATGTGAACGTCCACCCAAAACCTCATTTGCTGAATACACCCTAACCTCTTTCTTCTAGTGCCTCATATTGCCACATGTAGTTGAATTTCATCTTCCTCTTTCTCTTTCCTTCTTTCTTCCTTTAATTTCCTTCCCTCACAGGAATAAAATAAGCGGTGCAGTGGATGAACTTTTGTTTGGAATGATTTATACATGTTTGCAAAACGACTCTGTTCTCTTGTGTTTTAAAGTTAAACTATGTGTGGCCTGAGTGTTTATAGTGTTGTGATTCAGCCTAACTTGTCCACTTAATTCTACCAACATGTTTTTCCCCATGCTATGCATGCAAGAACAGCTCTGGAGTTGATGTAATATTAACACAAATATGAGTGTTGCGCTCCTAAGAACAGACTAGAGTAGAGAAAGAATAAGTGAGCATAAAGATCCTGAAATTCCTAATCAAGCAGAAAGAAGTGTAATGAAGTAATGTAATGACATGTTTCCTGCTCCGCTACTAGAGCTTGTGCACTTCCTAGTCTGAAAAGGCTTGAGGAAAACATACTTTGAATATGATATGTACCTCAGATTCCCTGTGGGATAGAGGAGGTGATGAACTTTTTTCCCGTCCTGAGTACAGGACTGTGTTACACTGGTACAGGAAAACCCTACATGATTGTGCAGGAGAAAAGGGAGTAATGTTTTGAAGGTTTCACCGGGTGCAGTGAATTCTAAACACAGAGAGAATTTGGAGTTGGTCTGAGTTACAGAGAGAATTTAAAGCCATATTTATAATGGATTTGTTTTATCAGGTTACTGTAATTTAAGTGATTGCCAAGAAATCTGTATCCAGTATAAATCTGCAGTGTTCATAGTTTTTACAAGTCTGGCAGTAATAATTACAGAGTGAAAGAGAGAATGCTAAAAATGACAAAACCAAGAGCTCCTTCAGTAGTGCTATTCCTGTTTGAATCTCCCAATAATGGAATAACAAAACCTTCTGTCACATATGGCAGTGTGCTGTGTTGTTATTGTCATTGAGAGATGTGCCTGTTGAGTAAAGCTGACCTGAACATCTGGGCTGTACCCTTTTAATCTGGGCTCTCTGTGGTAATTTGGTGAATGTTAATCTCGTGTGAATTAGTTCATAAGTGAGTAAGTGCACCTGTAGTTAGATTTAGGACAGCCAGTGTTGAGTCAAAGCATTTTACAGCCAGTGAAATCTCTTTACACTCCAGAACCTCTCCTGGTAAAGAAAGTCCAGCTTGAATATTTCTTAAAATTGCAATGAGTTTGTGAAGACAGCAATTTCTTCATCACGGTACAACAGAACAACAGTGCTGCAAGACACCCTGTTAGGAAGCTCTGAACATGTTTTGGGGTTTCTGTAATGATTTTTTTGGCAGGGTTTTAGTGTTTCATCACTAGGATTATTCTGTCAGTTATAGCTTTTTCTTTTTATTCTTTACAGGGCTTAAATTGCAAATGTGTTAGCATTGATTTTGTTCTGCTTTTAATATATGAACCAGAGTGATCAGTTCCTAAACAATAAATCACTAATAACCTTGCGACCATCATTCATACACAGCATTACTCATGATGATAAACAGTAAAGTACATGTGTACTTACTGCCTGTCATTTTATAGTTCTTCATCTGTGAATGTCTGGGACTCGTGGACTTTGATCATGTTTTCTCTGTAGTGCTTTGTTTGGTCAAGGTGGTGTCTCGATGCTTGTGGGTAGATGTGGTCTTATTGTAGGATGTGTTAAACTTCCTGTGAGGTCACTCTCACATCTCACATTCAACCTATCAGAGCCCTGCTATTCATTGCTAGTGTGACATCAGTCCAGCAAAGCTTTTAGGGCTGGTGGAAATTTCATATAATCCATTACCATGTAATATTGAAATGTTATAGTGACCAATGTAAGGCTGCACTACCAAGCCTCGAAAAGTTATCACCCCCCCAAGAATCCACATTAAGTAACAATGGCTGTGTTTCATTGAACTGAAATCAGCTCTAGCTAATGACACAAAGAAACATGCTTTCACACTCATGTCTCTGTGTAGTGCCTTTTTTCTTGATTTCCTTGAAATTGAAATGCAGTTTTATGCCATATTGGCTACCGTATCACCTAAGGTGCCCCCTTCAAGCAAAGCTTTTTTCTGAATTTCAGTTCATGTTTGACTGGAAAGCACCTTATAAATGTCTAACAGCATGCAGAAGTGCTACTTATAATGTTGGAAAATGAATGTCCACGGTTTCAAAAAAAAAAAAAAGCCTGGCGTATTCCTCAACCTCGCTCTCTTTGACATGTTTGTCGATTTTTATATGTTGGTGCAAATGCGTGTGTCATCATAATTGTGGGTCTCTTAGTGCAGGGATATCTGTGAGTAATTCTACCCATTGCCTGCACAGGTGATACTGAGCTGAATATAGCGCCTTTTGGCCAGCTGGCCTTACTATTTAAAACTGGGAGAGGACCCAAGGGGGGCCAGAGTTGACCTCGCCAGCATTCTGCAGGAGCCACTCAGAGGATTGAGGCAAGGGTATACATGTATGCTTGTCAAGAGCTGGAAATATCCCCCAAAAACTGTTGCACCTTGCTGAGAGGCAGGAATAGAAGGGTCAAACGAGATTGCCATTCTTTTAGTGAACTAATTGCCTTTCGCTTGTTAATACACTAGTGTCTCAAACCAGACTTCTGACTGTCATCAGAGAGTCTGGTGGGTTTCACCACTCATTGTGAACAGCGGCCAACTCTGATTGGCATGCAAAACAGCCAGCTACAAGCTGTTGTTTTCACATGACGTGTAGGGGGAGGCAATTGTCAAAATGGTTCTACAACAAGAGCAGACCCACATGAAACAAAGAGGTATGCATCGGGAGCACCCAAGGATATCTCATTTACTTGCTACTGACTGCTTTAAATATAAAACCCTTGTATAACTTCTGAAGATAGGATGCCATGAATACAACACCTGCATATTACTTCATAAGACTCATGTACTTGTCATGATTTTGAAATTTTAGGTGGCGATTAATTGCCATATAACTAATTGCGATTAAAATTAAAATCATCTGTTTTTGTTCATTCAAAGCAACTACGTTGTATCCAGCTGCATTGTATGAAACATGCAAGCCTAAAGTGGACAAACTGGCTTGATTATCTGTTTTGCTTCCTAGATATTTTGCACAATACTTGCTCCCTGACAGACACAGCTTAAGCTCAAGTAGCTAAACGTTACTTAATGCTACCCTCTAAAGGTGTTATAGCACCAGGCTGTAATGGTCAGCTTAAATGATTGCGATGTAATAATGTCATAATTAGGGAAAGGCCTAAAGGCTCATTGTATGCAGAGCAGGTGACTATTTGCTTTTAGTGACTAGCTTGATAAACAGAAGTTAGTTTCCCTTCACACTGATAAAGTGTGTGACTGACAAAATTCCTGTAGTTGTGGCCGACATACAACATATATGTCTGTGGGTGAAGCTTCTGAGACTGAGACTCTTAATACACTGAAGAGCTCATACTCACCTTTTGTATGTGAATTTCTATGGGACATAATATATGATCTCAGTCTGAAAATGACTCTGAAATATGAACTTTGAACAGGTCATAAACATCTGGTGCCTGGAGAGGACTGTTTCATTTGTTTAATCTTTTTACGTGTCAGTGCAGTGTTTTTTTTTATCCTCTGATTAATAATATGAACTCATAAAGCTCATTAATAGTTTTGGCCACAGATTTGTTTTTTATGTGTTACATGAGTGGGTACTTTAGTTTGGACTGGTGTAATGGAGCCGAGGGAGTGTGAGAGGGTCTGCAGATTGTAATGAGTGAACGAGTGGCAACAGCTGAGGCAGACAGTACAGTCATCGGCACTCAGCAACCCTTCTTCTGCCTGCCTCTGTGTGTGTGGGCGTGTGTGTGTGTTGGTGGGAGAGAGAGAGACAGAGGACAGTGCTGTGAGAGCATGTTTGTCTTGCTTGAAGCCTATGCAGTCCCATTCTCTCTGCTGCTCATCTTTTTCTCTGGTTTCTCTGGATATAACTTATGGGTAGTGCCTCTGTGTTTATTTTGGAGATTTGTCATTTACCCCTGCGACAAGAGAAGAGGAAAGTCAAGGGACAAGGGAAGCGGAGGCGAGTGGAAACACACCTTTTGACCAGACAGAAGAAGTGGAAACTGTGCTGTCCATTGTGTGAACTTCTTAGGTGCTCAATTGAGGAAATATTGCTGTCCTTTTAAACAAATCTGACCATTATGGAGAAGTTCCGCCTGTGATTAGCTACACATGAAACCTATTTTCACACCTCAAGAAAAGCAGCTGGAGTATTGGTTTCTGCGATTTCAGCCTTTGTGCTGAATTGAGACACTCAATTGAGATCATTATCTTCAGTACTGGATTCAGTCATGCTGGATACCAACCATTGCCTTCACGTTGATGCATCCTCTTTTGAGGATCAACCAACGAGAACAGATCGAGATAAGCAGCCTGTGAGGCTGGACTATGACAGACATGCCTATCATAGCCTTAAAGAAGGTGGGCCGAAGACATCACTTGTCATTTGTACACTAGCCCTTTAAGGCTGCTGCAAAATAGTGGCCAAATTTCTGCCGTTATGTGTACTATTTTCAGTTAATAATGTGATTTCTGAATGCTGTTGTATTTATTTTTATAAGAATCTGTTCTTGGTTTTGACTAAGAAAATGCATGAATAGAAAAGACAAGTCACACATCAGTAACACTTTTTCATTATTCTGATTGAACAGAACAGTAGTTAGCGCTCATTAATCCAGGCTGCACTCTAAAAGTGCTTGCTTGAAAAAAAAAATAGTGCATCTTTTGTACAGTGACAGAAAACTGGTGGCACACTGAAATTGTTACTGTTATTATTATTGTTATTGTTTTTGGCACGCTACCCAGACCCATCTGGTTCATCTGGTTAAAATATACATACAGGCCATACAGATTTACTTACCGTTCTGACATGTTAACTCCTTAAACTACAAGGGCCTGTATGTAGTCCCACATTCCAACTACATAATAATCTAATAAGCACATAACTTGTATATTAGATTTCTCTTAAGCACTGCTAAATAATAAAATCTGCAGTTAAAGCAGTTGAGCAATTTTTCCAGGTGAGTTTTACTCCATTAAAACTTGTGAGATGTTTTAGCACGACATGTCTAGGTTAAAGTCTTAAGAGGTGAGGTTATTCCCCTGATAGTCTGTTAGAGTGTGAAGCCAAGAGTCAGAGCCAGGCTGACCTATGTGATGTGCCCAGCTCAGGGCCTTTGGGGACAAGAGACATGTTTAGTTGAACTCACCAACTGGCAGGCTTAGGGATTAACCCAGTTGGCCACTGTGAGTTTGGGCTCTTGATTCTTTCCTTTTGACTCCAAAGGACAAGTTGCTGTAGATATAGAAGTAGGACACTCGCTGGTCTCCATTAAATGTGAAATTAGTTCTCCTGCCTCTCAGCGTAAGCAGAGAGAGCTGGCGTTTAAGGTGTCTGATTGATTTACAGTAATGGTCCAAGTTTCTCAGAGAGGTGTGGGGTGGGGGGTTGGTTTCCTCAGTGGTGCACTTGAGACAGAAATAGTGGTTAACAGAGGAGGGGGTGTTTTGAGTGTTCAAAGGCTGCAGTTAAAGTGGGAATGAGAAGAATTTAGATGACACAGTAACAGTACAACTAACAAAAGCATCCACTTTACAAGAGAGAGTGGACGAGGGGGCTGTGTATGAACTAGCCCAAACTGAATTGAGAGGGTGGGCTTCACATACTCAGAATAGAATTCTCATTCGTGCCAGTCAGTTGTGCTATACATGTCCTTTGGCAAGTTTTGGCATGTCATTGTGTGGCACATGTGTATGTGAAGTGGAGAGAGTGAATGGTGCTATTGCTCCATAAAGCCCAGCACTAATCCCATACACAGTGCCCATGAAGGTCAGAACAGCTGACCAGTGAACACTGCAGCGCCATGCCCATGATGATGTCATTTATACAGGGTGACAGGTGTGCCTTGGCTCTTGATTCCACAAAGCGTGGTGGTCTCACCAGTGCAAGGATGACTCCACTAAGCCCACTAACGTTTGAATGATGTTTAGGCTTGAGCCGATTGTCTGTAGTATCGGGAATTTGCTGATAGGTTGCGTCTATTGCAATGGCTATCAAGTTAAAAGATACACAAAACAAAAGCATATTTGTTTCATAAACGAACACTGGCTTAACTGGCTGACATGAAAACACATGCATTTTTTTACTTAGAAAGACGCTATTGCATGACACCACGTCCCCCAAAAAATAATGTCGTCAGTCTGTGATGGCTAGGGGCTTGATCGGACAGTGGTATATTGCACAGTCGCAGAAGCCTAGTGACGTTACCCCGAATTAAGTCAAGTTTAGGGTCCGAAGTTTTTTTTTTTCCTTTAGTTTTGCACTGGAGCTGTGAGAGTAATATCTCTAGTAAGTAATGGAAGCGTATAGGCTCAAGCACTGTGCACATTGCATGCTTAAACCATCAACAACACACTTGCCTCAAACCACATTGAGCTGTTAAGTAATCTCAAGTTTCAAAATAGCTTCTGCTGCTCTACTCCAGTTCTCTAGTACTTTTGTTCATGTCTTGACTGATCAAATATGTGTTAAGGGGAAAAAACAGGTAAATTTTGATTTATGGCTGAATGATTTAACTAGTGCATTATTTCAATTCTATTGCACCCATTGTTTTGATTGGACAGAATGAATTCACATGATGTTCAGTCATAACAGAAGTGTTTGAAGAGTGACTGATCTGATCTTATGTTGTGTTATTCAAAACTAAACAAAAAAAAAGTGATGCTGGATTTCACACTCCACCCAGTTCTCAGTTGAGCAATTCTGCCCTCTCTTGTGCTAGTGCTCTGTATGTTCCTGTTTTTGACCCTGATCCTCCACCTCTTCTTTCATTGCTTTTGCTCTCTGTGGCACTCTGTTTGAATTAAAGAAAACGGTCGAGCGTGGAGAAACAGGAAGTGTGTAACAGCAAATAGCCACCATCTTTCACAGTCCCTCCCCTCTTCATGTATGTTAGTGAGAGATCACCAGAAAGAGACTACTTTCAAACCCAAGACAGACTCATACTTCAGCTTCTGTGTACACAAACTCTGAGCCTGTGGATGTGGAGGAGCCACTGAGAGGCGGAGAGGGAGTCATAACATTGCCATCCTGATGTGACTGTTGAGTTGGTGTTTGAATTCTGAATTTGAATTCTCTCTAACTTGTCTTCTTCTGTCCTCATGCAGTCCTCCAGCTCAAACTACAACAGAGGAGGACACGAGAGGAGCTTGTCAACCAAGGAATCATGCCGCGTAAGTTTTCCTCTTCTCCTTAAGTTTTAGACCATGTTTGTGCACTTTGTTGAAGACAGTGCTTATTCGTTTTTCACCCAGTGCCGCTGTCATTGCAGTGCAGCTGTCAATGCAGATGTCCAAACATGCAGCTGTCACATTGCATGTTAAGTTGAATGTAAACGTCTGTCACCTTGTGCGATGTTGAACAAAGCAGGTCATCAAAGACCATATTTGCATGTTTATAAAAATTTGAATGAAGAGTACGAGTATTATTGTAGGCTTTATTTATTCAAATGACTTGACTAATGCAAGACTAAGGAAGTTCAAGTGTGTTGCAAGACTTAAGTTTCATTGTTACTGCTTGTAATAGTAAAGCTGTACCAGATGTAACAGGGATTGTTTGCTACTCCGTTTTAGGTTCCATTAATATTTCAGTCCTTTAATATGTAATTTTACATCTCAAATCATGAAAGTTTAGGCTTAATTTGCCTGTGCAAATTAAAAAACTGTTCCACTCACACACTTTTTTTCCATAGTAGGTGTTCTTTTGCATTGCATTGTATAAACAGCTAGTTAGATCATTGATTCTGTAACGCTTTGAACTCCATACACTGCACTGCACTTTGCATAGCTTCATGCAGTCAGTGTCAAAGCTGTTGTTTTGGTTTGGTCTTACGGCTAGAGACACTGGAGGTACGCTATAGGAGAATGTCTGTAAGCTTTGGTCTGGCCTTCAAGTGTCATTGCTCAGTCATTGTGAAAGGGCCTGCTTGTGTTATCAGGTGGTCTTGCTTCCCCCTCTGTTTCCACTTCCTTATTCTGGGTTCTGCTCATCAGACAAGAAGAGCCACACTGTTCACACTGGTCTCTGTTCTGCCTATCTGTATGAAGGAGGAAGTACTGCCGCAGCAGCTACAGCTGAACTTTATAGCAGTAGAAGTCAATGATGACTCTTGTACTCTTATATCTTACATGCAGGCCACTTCATGACCAAGAGCTCATCTAACCACCCTGGAACTGCAGCTTTATGCTGATAACTTAATTCCCATCTCCTATTGCCCAAATAGACACTCTAAAGAGTATTTTATCAGTTGAGCCAAAATATATGCTTCATAAAGTAACAAGCAGTTTAACTGGTTTTATTTGAGTCAAACAATGTGTTAATCAAAATGAAGCAAGGTTATAAAAGTTCAGATTAGGATTGGGTGGTATAACAGTACTAAGGTATACTGTGGTAGTTAAAAATGATATTTCAAAATGGTCCTTGTTTATGTAATAAACAGCCAAATAATTACATTCCGTCTGTTCACATTTTGCATTGCTTGAAAACAGTTGTAGCCAGAGATGAGAACATGTCCAACATGCATTAACATCTAAAAATTGCGCCCCCGCTGATCACTTCTCTCGACTTCCACTGTTGAACCAAATGGTTCTCACAGCTGTTTCGTATTGGTTGTGCTTTCTTTTCCTGTCGGATGTGCTGCTAAATCAGGACTTGGGACTACCTAAGAAAAACTACACAGAATAGTAGTGATGCACGACTCCTTTTTTTCTGGACTTGACTCCAACTCTTGACTCAATGGAGAACCGGTAGTCAACTCTTTGACTCCACTTAATTTTAACCAAGACAGTGCCACAGCCTGTGATAAAGGGATACAGAAGAGATTAAACCATCCTACACGTAGTTTACCATATCTTTTGAGAAAATGCAGATTACAGTGACATGATGAAAAATCATAGATTAAACCAAGTAACATCAGGTAGTTTGACAAATGCTTACAGCTGACTAATGTTTAAACTCATCTTACCATCCCATTACCAGCCTGTTTCACATAATGAGGGGTGAGAGGTGAGAAAATCATTACTGTAGTCATAATTCTTTAAAAAGAGAAATTTTCAGTTCTTGAAAAGGAACCAAGTTTTCATTCTGCATCAGTTGGATATTATTTTGTTTCCTCTTTTCTCAAGGCTGAAGTTGGCATCATATTTGTCAGCTCTTTCAACTTCTCTGCTCCATCTTAAATAATGCAGCATTTACCTTAATTGGGCATACGTGCCAAAACGTTAATTGCAGCACCATTTATGATGGAATGGATATTTTGAAAAAGTAGCAGATAAGAAGCCAACTTCAGCTTCATCCTGTTTTCCACATTGTTCTGTGGAAATATAGTTCATTTTTGGGTTTCTTGTACTGTTTCTAATCATTGTTTATTGCTACCCTAATCACAATGAAAGAGTTAGGGTGCAGGGCAATGCAGTGTAGAGGCAGACGTATTGAAAACGTTGTGAGCAGAGTTTGTGCTTACAACAGCTGGTGAGTAGTGTTGGTGCTGGCAGTTAAACAATCTCATACTATTCAAACTCAACAGAGTCGAAGAGACTTCAAGCATATCGACTCTCAGAGTCATTGTTCAAGAGTCATCCCCGACTCCCAGACATGTTGGGATTAAAGAAATGATTCTTTTGGAGTCAACTCCCCATCGTTCTGCTTTGAGTGGCTTGGCGACAAACAGCTACATATACCACAGAACGCATTCGCTTTTGGCTGTCACTCAGCTATGTACTGTCACATGTAAGTCTGTATTTTATAAAGCTGTGCAATTTGAACGTCAGTTAATTGGGACCACTGTACTGTAGTGTGGCACTTTTGGCCTGCTGACTAAGCCATCAGTAGCTTAACGTTAGCCAATATGTTACAGCTCTTGAATTCCACACAACAGATTTTGGCTTTCTGTCCCTCCAACAGCAGATTCAGACCTGTCCTGTGGTGCATGCCACTGATTGGATATGTAGCCTGCTTGTTAATGCCTGGCCCACCCCACAGGATATTCGGGCCAATTTTGAGGACAGTTTGTTCCTCCTGACAATCGCAGAAGGTCCCCTGATATCAGGGTGATCTTAAACGATGAGCTTCCCAGATTATTCTGTGGTGTGGCGTGTCTATAATTTACTCATCCAATCTATCCCAATCGAGTCAGGACCGCCCCAATTGTGAATTGTAAATATTAAACGTTCAATATTTACGACTCAGTGTCCTGTAGTGGAAGTTGGCCTTCGATTCTCTGGAGTGAAATATGGTGTTAACATCATGCCTGAAAGACCATTAACCAGTTAGAGCTGAGCTGAACTGAACTTCTCAGTGTGTACAGAAGATGTTGTAAACATGGTGGCTAAATCGAGAACTATTCACCTCAAGTGTGTATGTCTATGTGTGTATGTATTTACCTCAGGCTCACGTTGCAATGTGAATAAGCCCTGTTGACCCCTTTTTTTCAGCCATGGCTTCATCCACATTATTTTTCCGCTTGCCTTTTTCTGTGCAGAGAGTACACATCAACAGCATAGCAATAGCCTCGCTATCATCCACAGTGTTTGTTTAGGTCTAAAATCACGCAAGTTTGCAATAAACACCTGCAAGGTTTTGAGAATCAGAACTATTCGTCGGGACTCTTGTTCGCGTGCATAATCTGGAAGTGTATGGTGTTTCATTCATAGCAGATTGTGTAGTGTGGGAACTTTAATGACTAACAACGATTAAGGATAGAAAAAATTGTGAAAAATATCATTATGTGTGGAGTGTCTAACATTTTCAACAGAGGTTAGGATTTTTAAAATCCTGTAGTGTGGGCCAGGCATGAGCCAATGTTAAGTTAGCTAAGAGGCAACAGATCCGAACTCCAGGGAACAGTTTTAAATTTGCCTTTCTGTCCCTCAAACACCAGTCACTCCCCTTCACTCCCACAGATTTGATTCATTTATCAAACCTGTGTGAATGGTGTTTTAGTTAGTCAGAGTCTCACCTGTTCTGTGGTAAGCAGAGTTCGTTTGGCTCAATTAACTATCAAAAAGTGTGTTTTTTTTCTTTAGAGTGGTTCAGGCTACTACACACAACAAGGGAGGGCTTTTCCCACGTGCCGCTTTACCAGCAGGCCAATTGGCTGTTTTTACTGAAGGGCAAGACTTTGCCTGTAAACTGACCCCATGTGGCGCATTATGAGTTTTCCTGTTCATTTTTCAACCAGTGACAGGTCTCTTCCCTAATAATGTCAGCCAAACTAATGCTAACTAGCTCCTCTTTCATAGTTAGCAGCACTATGTAACATTTACCAATTGTTGTTAGATAAATGGTTTGACATTTATTAGATGATGGATTGAAAATCGTGCACCGCACTTATTTAGTGATCATATAAGCGAACTGCATTTATACTCTATTTTTATTTTTACACACTGGTATTAGCGTGTATCGTGGTAATATTTAGAGACAGTTTGAAGATATGAAAAAACTGAATACTGCCCAACCCTAGTTCAGATGAACAAAAGCAGTAGTTTTCAGTATTATGCTAATATTGAGATTGTTTTTACATATTGCAATTGCAGTATGCCTTAAAGTATACTTAAATACTTTGATGAAGCAGCGATGTGACACAGATTGGCCCTTACTTTTTTAACCAAAATAATTTAACTTTGTTTGGTTACATGATTGCTCTGATTCACCAAAACACCCACACAAACTATAATTTGGAACTGGTCACAATGTTCACAACCGACATTAAAAACACTTTGATGGAGTACTCATTTGCATACTCTGGCTTTTTCTGATATGAATATTGCAAAAGCCAATATCATGCTAGCAATTAACACTATATTGTGCAGCTCTGCTGACATGCACTGTGTATGGTTTATTAAGCAGCACACAAAGTTTTGAGCATGTTTTGTCATAAACTTTGCTGGCAGGCACTTACCTCAAAGTCATTACTCCATGTTAGCTCAGTGGAAGAAAGAGGAGGGGATGATAAACACTAGGATGTGAGAACAGGTGGGGGGGGTCTGTTTCTGCTATCACGTTATGGTCCTGTAACATTTCCTGGGCTATTATAAGAGACTAGACAGCTGACCAACTCACATTGGTTTCATCTTTTCTCTGTCAGAGTAGCTTGAGGTGCATCCTGACATCACACTGACCTGCCACACCGTTTTTAATCGTCATCACCCCTGTTGGGCACCCCCTGTCCAAGCCTGTCATTGAGGAAATGTCGTCACCTCTTAGCCGGTCAGAGCTGTTACACCATACTCAACGGCCACATTCTCATTCCTCATTCTTCATTGCTCATTCTTTAACATATGGAATGTTCACAGACTTTGGTAGCTGTAAAGTAGCTCTTTTTTTGTACCTCCTAGAAAAGTAAAGAGATTTATGGTGAAATTTCTGCAGTGTCTTTGGTGAGTTTAGTTTGAAATGGCTGCTTACTACTGTGCTCACAGTGCTTACTGTGCAACAGTGTACATCATTTTAATTGAACAGGGCTCTAGCTTCAACTGTGGCCTTGGAACATGATCAGACCCCCAAATATCCTGTTATAACTCCACTCCAGGGAGACTAGTTTTGTACTTTCCCCTCCTCTTTTAGTCTTGAGTTAACCAGAACACACCATCAAACAAGCAAGGTTTACTTTACTTTCAGTTACCCCTTTTATTTCCCACGAGATTGATCGTACAGCAATTCCTCATTTTCTTCCTCTATTTATTTCTCTTAAATCTCTTGTCATATGATGCACTTTGAGATGTATTGACTAATTTGACACTAATGTAAATAGACACTTCTGCTTTGAGTGTGTTCTTCTATATCAGATATGACTGTCAGTGTGCTATTGTCAGATTGTGAGTCCATCTTTGCTTCTGTCTGCAGCGCTGAAGAGTCCTGCTGCTTTTCACGAGCAGAGAAAAAGTCTGGAGAGGGCACGGGTGAGTATCTTAACACGACCTTATAATATCCCTCCTGCTTGTTAGCAGAATCCCAGTCCAGCATAAGAAATGGAAGTCTAAGAAGCCTCTTTAATATGTCAGGTTTCGTACTCAAAAAGCAGCTCACTTTTGTCTGCCTGCCCCTTCCTCCAGACCGAGGATTATTTGAAGAGGAAGATCAGGAGTCGTCCAGAGAGGTCAGAGCTGGTGAGGATGCACATTCTGGAGGGTGAGTGTCAGACAGTGCCCTGTAACTTAGAAGTGGTAGATGCCTACAGGAAAATGGACAATCTGTTTTTTTTTCAATTGCTAATATAAAGTTATTTGGTAATATATGATGTATGAGTTACTATCTGCATGCAGAAATGTATCTGTTTGTCGATATGCTTGAAGTCTTTGCTCTCAGTTCTTGATTTTAATTAGCAAAATATAACTAAGAACAAAATAAAAAAGCACAAACACAACACAACACAACACAACAGGATGAACAGACACAAAACAACAGGAACAAACTTCTGTGTATTTTTGCATAAATGTTAGGTGTTATGTGATGGTCAAATCTATTTTGGTATTCAGAAATTTTTGGAGTGTGGTTTTGCTCTGTGTTTGTATGTTTTTGATTTGTAAGTTGTAAGTTGTCCCACTCACAGAGACTTCAGCAGAGCCCTCTCTGCAGGCCAAGCAGCTGAAGCTGAAGAGGGCTCGACTAGCTGATGACCTCAACGATAAGATCTCTCACCGGCCTGGCCCCATTGAGCTCATCCACAAGAACATCCTGCCTGTGCCCACACTTATAGGTCAGCATTAAACCACATAACCACTGACATCATTAACAGGCTTCTTTACACTCTTTCGTCATCATTTAGCAGTCGGCCCTGTCTCTGTCCACTGAGTCATTTGTGTAGTCACTTATTGTCACATTAGAGTCCATTTTCTTTCTCCACATTCTCTCAGGGTCTCCGAAAGGTGAGAATTCCTCATTGGATGAGGATAGCAGTGATGCCCTATCACCTGATCAGCCAGGCAGTCAGGACTCCCCGCTAGGCCACACCCTTCAGCACTCTCCCTCCGATATGCTCAATCTAAACAGAAACCCCTCACCCACACAGGTACATTACAGGTTCTTTTTATGTCAAACTTAAGCTAGTAGATATATGTCAACATGCTAGAGCAGTGTTTCCCAACTCCAGTCTTGGAGACGCTCCCTGCATTGCATAGTTTTGTATTTTCCATGCTCTTTGTTTGCGCAATACATGGTTTGTTAATTATTATCGCCAGTATAGCCATTTGCAGTTCTGATATTGCAGAAGGCTGCAACATGTAAATGAGCAATCTAAACAATTATTGTTTTTGCTGTGAGAATCTTGCCTAATCAGCTTTAGATGAGCATGTCTGCGGATGTTTTAATGAATCAAAATATTATTCAACTACATTAAATAATTTTGGTCAGAGTGATCTTCAATCATGTCACGTTATTAGTTCTGCGGTACCATTTTAATATATTGAAAGTTGTTTTACAAATGCAGTATAAGGAAATATAATCGCAGTTCTAGTGTTTTGCCTGCATCATACTGATTCAGCTCAAGAAGGATTTGAAAATTAGCTAATGATATGACTCAGTGTGTTACATCAGGAAAAAGACAAAACTATGCCTTGCAGGTGGGTCTTCAAGGCATACACTGTGCTAGACAATATTATTCAACATTGGGATCAGAATCAAGATTACCAAAATACATTTATTTGAGCATGAATGCTGTAACTAACTGGTGAACAACTTGCAGTTCCTCACTCAGGCCCCAGCATCTCTGCTTCATACCACTGACTCCTCCTCTTCACAAAACATGACCAGTGGAACTCTGGTGGCTGCAAGTGCGCGTCCTCCTACTGGACCTGCCAAAGTGAGTGACATACATCAGCGCTTTCTTATTAACATAAAAGTGACCACTTTTTTCCTTGAATGCTCATATTTAACCTTTATTGTTCATGTGTTATCATTGTTGCAGCCGCAGTCAAAGTCTAGTTCTGATCGGCCTACTCAGCGGTCTAAGAAACCTAAAGAGAACAAGCCTAAAGTGAAGAAGCTCAAATATCACCAGTACATCCCCCCTGATCAGAAGAATGACCGTGAACCGCCACCCCAGCTGGACTCATCTTATGCCAAGATCCTCCACCAGCAGCAGCTCTTCCTTCAGCTTCAGATTATCAGCCAGCAACAGCAGCACTACAACTATCACACCATCCTGCCTGCTCCCCCCAAGTAAGTTCTGTTAATTAGAAAAGGTTTGCAGGTTTTTTATTATTGTTTATGTTAGTGCACAGCACAGATGTTGATAGAGATGGTACCAGTCCGATACCAGGAGAATGCGCTGGATAAGATGGGGGGGCGGGGGGAGAATCCAATATTGTCCAAACAAATTCTGTAGTGTATCCAAGTATGACACAACATAAAAGGTCACGTGACAGCAGTAGCCACATGTAGCCTTACATTAACATAAGAATAGCTAGCTAAGTATTATACCAGAATTGCAATCCTTTGCTATGGTCTAATTCAGGGGTGCTCAATCCTTGTACTGAAGATCTACCACCCTGCAGAGTTTAGCTGCAACCCTAATCTAACATACCTGATCCAGGTAACGTCCTCAGGGAAGATGTGAAAACTAGAACCAGGGGTGTCGGATCAGAACGCTCCAAAGTGGTAGATCCCCAGGACGAGGATTGGGCACCACTGGTCTAATTTGAATTGTGTAATAAACATTTACTCTGTAAGTGATATTTTTGATTGCCATCTTAAGTGATCTTCAGATTGAAAATAGCTGATTTTTAAGCTTAGTAGTTTTTAAAGAAAAACAAGTTGTAAGAGTAGCAGTATCAACCATTACTCAAGGTTATGGTATTGGAAAGGAGAACCGGTATTGTGCCATCTCATGTTGCAGAACTTTATGTAAGTTTTCCACAATAAGAATGAAGCTGAACACTATATATTTTTAGACTTCCTGCTGAGCAACAGCAGCAACAGCCGCCTGCCAATACTGGCCCTTCCCCTTCACGATCAGTTTCCACACCCTCTGCTACACCATCCACTCAGAACGGGTCTAATCGTCAGAACCAGCCACCAGCAGGAGGGGCAAAGCCAGGTGTATTGCCTGCAAACTTGGATGAATTCAAAGTAAGTGAATTTTCTGCTTAAATTCTGCAATGCTTCAAAGTCGTGATATCAGTATTCGGTATATTATTGATGTGCTTTTTTACAGGTTGCTGAGCTTAAGCAGGAGTTGAAACTGAGGGGTTTGACAGTGTCCGGTACTAAGAATGACCTAATAGAAAGGCTGAAAAACTACCAGGAGCAGAATGGTGGTGCAGGACCATCAACAGGGACTGGACCAGTGAAAACGGTCCCAGCTACGTCTCAGCAAGTGGCAGCTCAGTCCTGTGTCTCAGCTCCGCAACAATCCAAAGACGTCGCTGAGAAAGTGGCAGCCTTTCCACTGATTACAACTAATGGAGTCCATACTGCAGCTCCGCCCCAAATTATGCGCTTCAGCAGTACTAGCTCCTCCCCCCCAGTGTCTCCGACACCGTCCGACCGCTCATTGGCTGGAATGAGTGCAGATGAGACCAGCTGTAATGGGGATGTGTTTGGAGAAATGGTCAGTTCTCTTTTCACTCAGGAAGTATTTATAAATAGCTTTATAATGCTCCTGTTATTCAGTGTTGACCTTACAACATATCACATCATATGTTTCAGTTCATCTTTTGTTTTCAGTTTGAGTGAAACAAGGTGTGTATATATGTGTGGTTGTATATATATCCTCTTCTTAACAACATGGTATGTTGTTTTATTATGCAGCACAGAGTTCTCACCCAACATTGAGCATGCTATTTTCTACCATATACGTATCATTCTGCTGGCCACCGGTTGCTAAGTAACAACAGTGGTCGCTTTTGTCTGAACTGCTCGAACTACTGGCAAGGCAGAAGGCATTGCCAGTTTAAAAAAACATATATTTGAAACAATATGAATTATTTGCTTTACATTCCTTGCAGTTTTGCAGAACTGTTATATAAAACACTTAAATTATAAATAACTTGTGTGTTATTTACAGTATCACTCAATACTGTATTTGTGTTTTATTAGTTAAAGGAATGGTTGGGCAAAATATTAAATTTACATGCTCAGCAAAGACGTGCTTGGTGTCCAAGTTTTGCTTTAGTTTAGCATTGGACCTACAAGCCTAACGTTCCTAACAAACACCAGAACTTAGGTGTCACTCAAATCTATTCATTAAAAATATAAGATGACTATATAATGCATAGCTAATACATATAGTACATAAATTACTATATATAATAACTATACTATATATAATAACGTCTCTCAACCTGCTCAAACCGCATCCATGGCTTGTCGATGTGATTTCAGACACTGTATTACTAGTAGTGCAAGCTACAAAACCTTACTGTTTACCTCAGTACAGCAGGCTGTCACTTTTAGACAAGTCCTGTGCTGAATTCTGACTGCCTTTCATATGCACATAGATCATGCAGGCATATTGTTGCTACAGATTCCATTCATGATTTTTATATTTTCCTTGTATAAGTAACTATAATCTTGAATTTGGACAGTTTGTGGCCACACAAAGTTTGCTTGATTTCTACAGTTTACAGTGAGTCATACTGTGTGACAAGTCTGCATGACCTTAATGAAGACCTTAATGGCGGATGCGGTTTGAGAGTAGGTTTTGGGGATTTATTTATAGAAATAATTTGGATGACTATAGGCTTCTAGTGTTTGTTAGCAATGTTAGCCTCATAGCTTTATATAGCTTTATGTTTTAGAGTCATTCCTTTATTTAACAGTATTTTACTGTAAGTTTACCCTGGTTAAAATTTTACTTTTACTTCTAAGTTAATAGTCTCTCTCTCTCTCTCTCTCTCTCTCTCTCTCTCTCTCTCTCTCTCTCTCTCTCTCTCTCTTTCTTTCTCTCTTTCTCTCTGACTAGGTGAGTTCACCTCTCACACAGCTTACTCTGCACCCATCTCCTGAGCACCCCTCCCCAATTAAAGAGGAGCCTCTGGGCCTGCTGCAGTCTTCATGCTGCTTTTCCCGTCCCACCCCTGTCCCACCTCTGCTTCCTCAGCCCCAGGAGCCTTCACTGGCCGCACCACTGGGACCCGCAGCGCTTGTTGTGGACAAAGACCAGATGCTGCAGGAGAAGGACAAACAAATTGAGGAGCTGACGCGCATGCTGAGGCAGAAACAGCAGCTGGTGGAGACATTGCGCTCTCAGCTGGAGCAGGGTAAGCGCGGAGCGGGCACAGAAGGCACGGACAATGCAACGAAGACGGAAAGAGCAGCTCTGCCTAACGGAGAGGCAGTGAAAGTGAAGGAGGAGGCAAAGGAGGACATGGAGACGTTAGCAGAGCCTCAACCGCAGGCACAGCCACAGAGGAAGACACAGACTCAGTGCTCTCAGCAGACACTGCTGAAACTGCAGCAGATCCACCGGCTGCAGGTGCAGCAACAACAGCAGCAGCAAATGCAGGTAGAGCAGACAAAACTGCAGCAGCAGCCCAAGTCACAGTTGCTACAACAACAGAGGCTTCAACAGCTAATCATCCAACAGAGCCAGCAGAAGCAGAAGCAGCTGCAGGCCAATCAGAAGAAGCAACAAAGGCCACAAAAGCAACAGCAGCACAAAGAACGACCGTTACAGACACAACAGGTCAGTCAGGTTGTGTGAAATGGTAAACAGCACAAAACTTGTTTAATAATAGTTGTTGAAGCTTAGACAAAACATTTAATTGTCTGCATTTCCACGCATACATTATGATGTGAGGCTTTTAATGGGCATGTCAGTACCTTCAGAGCTCTAATTCCTGCCTTGTGTTTCACAGATCTCACAAGTGTTTATCAACCAACAGACTGGCACTCAAGTGACCACATCTTTTCCACTGGATCTTCTGAAAGCTCACCCAGCACCCACTCTTGTCACAGATGGTAATGGCAACCACTACCTGATTGCTCTTGCCAATAACAGTGTGGACAGCCTGAATGGTGAATCTTCTCTAAACAAAACCAATGGGCGCATCACCCTACAGGTAATGCATGAGTAACACCATTGTGCCATATGGTTTCAGTTTTTCTTACTGTTTTGTGTAAATGAATAGGCAATTGCACATAGAAGCACTCCTTATTAACTATGTGATGATTTTGCTTTTTGTCCCAGAGATTGCAGTCCACCCCTGTCAAGCTACCCAGCCAGTCGACTCATGAAGTGGCTAATTCCATAAACCAGTCCCAGCAGCCCCAGCAGCCCCAGCAAGCTGCTCCTGTCAAACAGCCCAGTCCAAAAGTATGTGAATATGTGCTTGATTTCACCCTGATACATACTGGATTTATGGCTTATTTAAAAAACAAACATCAGGCAACAATTGATAATTTGGCTAAGAGCAGGCATTTCCTGAATGCTAGTAATAACATACTGGTCAAGTCCAATTTTGACACTTTAATTTTAAGGTATTGTAGTATATAATCAGCCTTAATCCCTCCCGCAGGTGCAGAAGGCAGCACTGCATTTGGAGACTCCTGTTGTTCAACAGTCAAGTCATCCGGTGTCTGCCCCACCCAATCTCCAGCCTTTTTTCCTCAGCGAGGAGCCCAACCCTATCACTCAGCCCAGCTCACCCCCTTCACTCAAGGTACAGCATCATCCAGTTCAGCCTGAACCAGCTTTGTGTTTCATTTCATCTCATAACACATCTCATTTTCCCCTTTTGGTTTCTGTATTGCTTTTACTCATCAAAGGTAATCCCTTCCTTTTCTCTTTCTCATTTCTTCTCCCTTTTATCATGATCTCCCTCTCTTGCAGGGAGAAGTGTGCCCAACCTTTGACCGGCACACTTTGTTTACCCCTCCTTCTCCAAAACCAGCATGCCACCCCCTTCATCATCTCAAAGTATGGCTTCCTCTGCTCTCTGTTCATCTGCATCATCTGCCTTTTCTGCTCTGGTGGCAAATGTTTACAGAGTCTATTTTCCTGATGGTGCAGTAGATGTATACATTTACTGTAATGTTATTAATCTGTTTGTCTTTTCATAGGAGAACGGTTCCAACAATCAGCACATAGATGACTTGTTTGACATTCTCGTTAAAAGTGGAGGTAAGGAAAAAGCATCTTGGAATAGCTTTTAAATGCCTTTATAGATAGTGAAGAATTGCATAGCTGTTTTGCTTTTTGCAGATTTGATGGACAAAAAAAATTATAAAACAGACACTTTTAAGTTTCTGATTGAGTCATGATCAAAGCTGTTAAAAATAATCATTATACACAGTATTAACAGTTATGAGCACACATCAGTTGAGTATCAAGTTTTCAAAAACCATTGTGCTGTTCATGGAATCTTCGGTTCGGTTGCCTGGCAATTACAGCCTCCTGTAAACAAATTATAACTAATAATAAATGAAATTGTTTATTTATTTATTAAAAATTACAGTAGGAAAAAAAAGAAAAAAAATGTAATAATGTAATAATTGTATGCTTGTGACAGCGTAGTGCTGCATACTGATCTCTAGCAGAAATACATTGATAACCACCATGGTTGGCAGCAATCAGGTGACTGGTATGCAGCTACGGTCAGTCAAAGAGCTAATATACAGTTTGCTACCTGGCAAACTTAACTATCACAAAATGTACAATCATAGAAGTAAAGATATTAGTACAGTCTCGTGACTGACTGCGTACCATGCGGTCTCTCTTTCATGTGTTCATATATAGCCAGAGGGGATTAAATTTTAAAAGATTTGTGCTTAGACATTTGTTAAATTGTCAATACAGCCATACGGTAGCACTAATCAGACATTAATTTGCATATCAAAGTTCATCAAAGTTGAACTCGATGCAAAGTTTCAAAGGAAATTTGTGACGTGATGTCACTGACTGTGGCAAATACCATTGAAATGAATGCAACTTCGCTCAGGAAATTTTGCTTGCAAGCGCTTGTGTGACAGGACCCTTAGGTACTCTGATTTGTGTTGTAAGTAATAACACCTCATGGTACTGTGGTAAAAATAGCTCAACCCACAGTCTCTTATATGTCATAGCTCTAATTAACTGTCTCTTTTTTCCTGGTTTTGTTTCCTTTCTCTCCTATATCTGATACAGAAATTTCAGCTGGATTCAAGGCAAATCCAGACCCTTCCCTCTCTGACCTGCACTCCAATCCTCCTACTCCCTCCCCTCCCTCCTCCCCACTGCACCTCTCACCTCCGACCCCTCCCTCTGACCCTGTCCGTCCCTCTGACACACACGAGCGGCCCTGCTCGGGAACAGGTCGTCTGGAAGACTTCCTGGAGAGCACAACTGGGACTCCATTGCTCGGGGTGGAGCTCGACGGTCCTCTAACGCTGATCGATGATCTCCACAACCAAATGCTGAGCACTCCCAGCATTCTGGATCACCCCCCTTCCCCAATGGACACCGGTGACCTGAGCTTCTCCCCCCATCCCACCAGCCTGGACTTCGAAGACCCTGCCCTAGATGGCATGGATTGGCTGGACATATCCATGGGTGGAAGCAGTGCTGGAGGGGGAACAGTTCTAGCTCCTCTGGGCTCACACACACCCCCCAGTGTGTTTTCAGCAGACTTTTTGGACAGTTCAGACCTGCAGATCCACTGGGACTCCTGTTTGTAGCTTTGGTCTTAAACTGCTCAGCAGATACATACAACACACGACTTAGCACCTTCATCCTTATTCTGTGTACAGGCTTTTACACATGAACACTTCAAACCTATATGCTGTTTGTAATGCTGAAAACATTTTTCCTGATGTTCCACCAGAATAATGTATGGTTTCTGAGCAGTTCTATTGTTTGATAGGTCTATCAAAGCACTGAGTATTAACCCCTACACCCTCAACCATACATAAACATATTACAGTACATTGTGCTTACGTGTTTGCCAACAGAGAGACCAATCTATACTCCTTGTGGTTTTCTCCCTCCTTTAGGAACGGTATGTATTTATGACAAACTGGTTCATTTACATCCAAAATGTTCTGGACCAGCTGTTTGTTTGCCTACATATCAGACAGGGAATTTTCACTTCTCAATCTTAAAGGGCCCATATCATGGGATCCTGAAGTGTCCTCACTTTTTTGAATTAAGCGATTGCTGTGTTATGCAAAAACAGCCCATTTTGAATTTACTAGCTCACCATCTATTCAGCCTTCAGCAGTTTAGCCCCGTTCATTCGTGGTGAAGGTATAAATAGTGTTTTAGCTTGGGGTAGTTTTTGAATGAAACGCAATACAGAGCAGTCAGTCAAAACTGTTTAGAGACTGCTGTTAATGTATCATCACTGTTGGAACAAAACCTTGGATTTTCAAAATGGTAACTGTACCAGAGAAGAAAAAAGAATTATTAACTTGCAGCAAAAGTTAATATAAAAATATTTTTTCCAAGTAATTTTAGACGATTTTTGTTGGTCTGTTCATCATAAAAATTTAACACAATTCTAAGGGTAACTGGAGTTTTCAAATTATGCTAAAAAGTTAAAAGTAAAAAAAAAAAAAACTACAAAAATATAGGCACAAGGTTTTTGCACAACAACGATGATATAGCAGTCCAAACACAGTAACAAAAACAGCCTGTTTAATTCTAGGAGACAAAGGCGCATCGAAAATGGTCATATAAAAATGAATTACATCTGCTTGCGATACATAAAAACCACACAAATATTACAAGAGGACTTTAGGGAATAAAAATTAAATACAAGAAAAACGTAGGTTATGGGTCCTTTAAGCTTGCACAACTGGTTGGACGGTCATGGTCTTCAATAAGTAGTGTTCGACTCCTGGCCATCTCAGTGTCAGGATTTTATTATCCAAAAATGATCCAAATTTCTTCTAGCTTTCAGTATTCAACTTATTTGGGTTATTTCTCCCATGCCACATTACTGTCACTCCGCCATATTGCTTCTTCTGCTGGCACTGATGGAGTTTGGGCACACACTGATGGGAGGAGGGATTTAGGGGAGAGAGAGAGAGGGAGAGAGATAGACATGGTCCTCTCCTAATCTCGGAGTTTGGCTTTGGAGTAACTTCCAACATGCCAGTGCTTCCAACTTTGCACTTAAGCTGACTAAGACCAAGTGTTGTGGTCTTAAGGAAACCTCCCAATCAAATAAACTCTGCTGGGAACTGGGTTTGGTGATGTTCACCAGATCTCTATGCATTGCTGTATTTGAGGTACATATTATTGACTAAAGCCTTCTTCTTCTCTGATTGTATAGATGAGCAGGTGGAGGTCAGGGTTGGGGTTCAGGTTTCAGAGTATTTGGAAATTATTTTTTAAAAAAGAAAAATAAAAAATGCAAGGAAAAATTTGGATTGAGGTCTATTTTTCTGTCATTTCTTCATGTTCACTCATAATGTTAGCAGATTAACACAAATCTGTCCAAAGAAAAACATGCATCTCCAAAGCATTAACTTTACATGAAAAGGCCAAAACCTTCTTCACTTTCAGTGCAAGTTAATGTAAAAAGGTTTTCTTCTAAGTGATTCTGGAGCATTTCTTTTGGTCCATTCATCATGAAATATTTACACAATATAAAGAACAGCTGTTGTGTTCAAATGAGGTAGAAAAAACATCAACAAAAATGGAGATATTTTTATCTCGTTTTTTTTCACAGCAGCGATCTATTAAACATGGAAGTGTGGTGTAGCTTTCTTTCGTTCCAGTATTGACTTAATAGCAGCGCCGCTGTAGCTGCAAAGCTTGTGTGGAAGGTTGAGGTCTTGAAGACATTAACAGAGTTGCTGACATGGCTGTGTGGTCTTGAGTCATGCACGCTAATTCAGTGGAGAGCCTACTGCCCACTAATGTAACATCTTTTACTGTTCTGCCTTGCTTTTTTCTATCCGTGAATCTGTCTGCAATACCCAAATTGCCCAGGAGAGGGAGATAAAGTCCACGAAATTCTCAACATGCATAATCCCTTTATAAATAGGCTCACTGTTGTAGCAATACATTCCACTGTTTGCAAGTCACTAAAATGAACAGAAATTCTATATTTTAACTCAGCAGCAGCAGCAGAAATTTTTGAAAATAAAATCTGCAGAGAAATTCAGAAACTGTTACAATAGGTTTATTCTGAAAGCATTTAAGAACAGTAGTGTTTAATGTACAAATCAGTGGATCTAAACCTTTTTGCTTCATATCATTTGCTTCTATAATCTTGATTAGTATATTTGTCAAACAGATATTTTAATATACATATATATATTATATATATGAGTCAACGTTCTCCGACAGCTCAGCTCAGCTATTATATTTTCTTTAATATTCTAGAGGGAATTTGTAGAGGGATCTAGCAGAGAATCTGACTTTTTATGAGCAAAACCGATTCTCTTGTGCATTGTGTAGTGCCCTTCTTATGACATTCTGTGACCAACTAGGAAGCTTCAGCACCTAACATTGAAGTTCGGTTTCCTGGATGACCCTGGACTACATATTCCTTTCAATGGGGGTTTCTGTGTAGTCCAGGACTAGGCTTAATCCCTGTCTAAGAAACCAACCCTAAAGTCCATCTTCCATATTACCTCCTTAAAACACTGGGACAGTATTCATAAAGCTTCTCGGAAGTAGTGCTGATGTAGAATCTGCTCCTGTTAGTAAGATTATCATAAATAACAGGAATCTGATCCTACATCGGCTAATTTCAGGAATCTTCATGAACACAGGCCCAGATTTCCGGTAACATTTGATGCAGTTACTCTACTTTGGGATTACTATTAAAAAAGTCTCCTGCCAGCCAGAGGGCATGAATAGCACTTTATTTTGAACTTGGTCTCAAACATGAAGATGCTGTTTCAGTGCTTTCCAGCAGACATCATTATATCAGAGTGGCGTGTTTCAGAATCAGAGGCATTTGCTGAACCACAAACTTTAATGCCACTTTCAACCAGAACACACTCTAAAACGCTAAGGGCTGGGATGAAGTGAACAGAGCTCCCTGAACAGCATATTGCTGCCATCTAGTGTCCAGAGTGGGTGTAACTCCCTTACATTGTCTCGAGAAAAATCTCTTTATATAAATATCTCGAGAAATTTGTCCTGAGATACTTATACAAAGAAAACATATTGAGAATGTCCTCGAGATAATGTTGCTCTGCATAACTATCTCAAGATTATCTCAAAAGTCTATCCTGAGATAATTATCTTGAGATAATTTGAGACAAAAAACCTTAGGGCACTTCGCAGGCAGGAGGCTTTTACCCATTATAGAAAACTCATGTATTTTTTTTGTTTCCAATTGTTCTGAAAAGCCCTTTTATAAATAAAAAGTTAAATAGGATAATAATGGTATATACATTTATATGTTACTTACACTTACTATATTTTAATACATGTACAGATATCTCTTACAAAGTTACTTAACAAATTTCTGTCGTTTATGTGTTCCCCACACAAATACTAAATATTCATCTGTAGAATAATGAAATGTAAGTGCTGTGTGGAAATAACAAAAGTGCACAGAGGTGAAGTTCACAGGGTTATCAGGTCTGAATTAATGCATGGTTCCATACTGGAGACGATCGGAAGCACTTTAAAATACATACAGTTTTGAATACTACAAACATACAAATACTGTAGTACAAATACTGCAAACTAAAATCTTTAGATATAAAACATTATGTATTGCTGTGGATAAAATGTGCTTGAAATGCAGGTTCCTAAATGATCTCTAACCTCATCCCCTCGACCATGGGACATCTTATTTGGGAGTCTTGCCCAAGAGGTGAGTTCAATTTGGTTGAGGGTAAATGTGACTCTATTTCAAGTGCTGTACCATATTTTTAACAGAACAAAAACTTGATTTCAGCTCAGGTGCTAACTGGTCACTATAGACAACAACTCATCAATATAGCATAAAGCAATACAAGGCTAATCTTTTAGCTCATGCCAGGATTAGTTTTAGGTCTTCCTGTGCTTTGATTTCTCAAATAATCTGGTGTAAAAAGCTGCAGAGGAACAAATGTTTCTGAGGTAACAGTCGTGTTTGTTGTGCTTCAGCTGCTGAGAGGAGAAGACAATCAGGATCCATTGTTATGAAGAAAAGACCTCGCCTTGCAGAAAGCTTCAAAGTTCAACACAGGTAGGTTCACCATTTTACCTTTGCATAGGGTCAGATGTAACAATGAAGCAACACGGCTTGTCATCTGCTCCATAGTGTCCTTGCAGATGATGGAAGGTCACAGTTGTTGGAGGTCTCGGAGGAATCTCTGAGCTAGATTCTCATACGTATGGGGAAAGAGATTTCACAGTTCCAGATTATTGCTCTGGATCATTAGCTGAATGACTAAGCATTCTTTTCTGAGCTGTCCTGCTCTGCCGAGAAGTTATAAGAATAGCTTGGAACAGCCCAACACAGCCGAGTCTCAGCTGCATCAACCCTCTGTTTGGAGAAGCTGAGGAGAGATGGAGAAAAGGACAGAAATCCTAATCGTACTGACTGAAGTCAAAACCACAAGGTTGGGTTTGCCTGGTTTTAATGTGAGACCATGTCCCAGCTTTCTTGGATCTTTTAAAATCATTTAAATGTCTCAAAATTGAACAAAAAGGGGATTGTACAAAAGTATTGTATAGTGACTTCTGCATTCTGGTTTTTCATTGGAAAAGAAGTCTGGACAGCAGCAAAGTCGATCCAATTTTACTTGGCTACTCAAGTCTTACAGTTCTCCTATTCCATAGACAAGGACTGAGGATTTCTTTTTATAGGAAAAAAAAATTAAAAAGAGATCTCCTCAATATCTCTGTGTGGAAAGACAAAGGAGTCTTTTGCTTAATTCTCCTGCTGCTCAGATGTTTCTCCTGAGAAAAAAACTTCAGTAATCTCACATCTGTCTCCTCTTGAGTTTTATTAGAGATAAAGTCTCATATTATCCTCAGATTTGTCAAATTCTAACATTCATATTCATCTGCAACTACACTCATCTATACTTTCTTATGGATCTCATGTTTTGTCTAATCCCATAATGAATTTTAGAAGGAACACCATTAAGTCTCCTAAGCTATCAAAGAGCAACATTTGAACATTGAAATTTACCTCTGGGTGTCTTCCTTTTGTGTATTTCCATCTGTCATGTTAACTACTCTTATATTCCTTTTCTGGAATAAACAAGGCAAAGGGTCCTACAAAAATAACAGTTTAAATGGACTAATTAGGGATTTTTGGGTGTTACAAGATCTCACCTACAGTTCATGTGACCTGGAATACTGTAACCTCTGGAGCTTCATAATCCTTCACTGACCACCCCACTCAGGAAGATGTGCTAACACTGACATGACCCTTTGGTCATCCTCAGTCCATCCCTGAAGCTCACACATCCTTGAATTAAAGTAGACGTTTTAGCTCAACACTGCCTACTGCCTCAGGTCAAGGGATCATGTTTACTTTGTGTAGCTTCTCTTCATAATCATTTTCCCAGTCGTGTTCACACAAAGATGGCCAGGATGGTGATCCACATTCACTCTCCTTGCCAGTGGAGGTAGATGTAGGGCTGATGTGATAGAGGCATTCTTCCTGTGGAGCTGATGTGGCCTTAAGGCCATGGAACACCGGCCTAGTGTCCTCCAACAAACACCTACAGCTTTTGGCTGTTGGCTTTAGAACAGGGGTGCCCACTCGTGGACCTGGAGATTGACCACCCTGGAGAGTTCGGATCCAATACAGCTGGCTCTAATAGTCAGATGTCCCTGATGGCCTTCACCACCTGCAGTAGGTATGTTAGAGTTGTGGCTAAACTCTGCAGGGTGATGGATCTCCCAGACCTAGACTGAGCACCCCTGCTTCAGAATGTTCCAGAATTAGAACTGACCAAATTAATCAATGTGAACAGAGGATCTCAACAATTGCATACAGGTATGATACACCAGCTTAACCTTTGGTTTGTTGGTGTTGGTTGGTGGACATTGGACCTCAGTGCCCTAGGCCTTAGGGCCGTCCTGCATTCTAGGATGAACACGCCCCAATGTACGTGGGAGGAGCATGCTGTAGCAGACACAAAGACCAGATATGGACCAAGCAAACAAGGGCGGAAGAACCCTAAGGAAAGCAAAGCAGCTGGGTTTGGAAGTTCAGTCAAACCAGAAATCTCAAAGAAGCCCACAGTCATATCATTGGGATGTCTTTGAATACAGGTCTGCTGCTTGTAAAACATTTTCTCTCAGACAGTGACTTCTGTCTTGCTGTTGGTCTGGTAGGTCTTCTGTTTGAGAGCGTAATGGTATGACGAAGGTCCTCCGTAGGTCACGGGTTGTGGTAAAAGCTCAGGCAGCGTCTCTGTGCTGTACTGCCTCCTGCCGTCGTCGTAGGTCTGCCGGCGACCAGTGTGAGTGGGGTGCGAGGTCTGCTGGGGAACGTGTCTGGGCCCAGAGTCCCAGGCTTTAAAGGCTGATCCAGAGAGCAGGGGGTGAGTGGTGGTCTTTGGGATGCGGGTCCGCTCCAGGTGGCTGCTGGGGATTGAAATGGAAAGGGGAGAGTGGATGTCATGGGGTGGAAGCGCCTGATGCATGTAGGACTTTTCCTGATGCAAATAAGACTTGTCCTTGGGGTGCAGTGGAATGGGCTGGAAAGTTGCAGGTGGTGTTTGGTACTGAGAGAAGTCCATGAGTGGATAACTCTTGTAGTAACCTCTTGCAGCTGTGTCCGCTACAAAAGGAGAAAAGAAAGAGGTGCATAAGAAGTCCAGCTAGTGAAGAATGTTATTGTTGCTTATACAGAAAAAACTTGTATCTTTAAAATGGTAATTTTAACCTTTTTTCACAGTAGATAAAATAACATTTCTGTTCTGAACGTCCCTCATTTGTTATGATCAATAACATTACTTGTATTTCAAAGGAAATGTGCATTATTTACAAACCAGAAGTGAAGTGTATTTTCATCTTGATCAGTCAACATTTAAAAAATGTTTCTATTGTGGTTAAATTCTATATATTTTTTAATGTAATGGTTATATGTTACTATTTAATATCAAGAATGCTGTAGTGTTTTATCTTGGCACAGCCATCTTTATGGAGAGGTGTTCATTTTCACCTCTTTCAGCCCTCATTGCTCACCAGCAGTTCAACACAGAATCACATATCTTACACAGGGAGTCAACAGTGTCCTTGACAGTCTGATAAGAGTTACAGGCAAAATATTTAATTTAGTTAAATTAAGTACAAATATTCCAGTCGATTTCCATTCCACTGGAGGGATGGCCACCAGGGGGGCGCCAGAAAGAGGCTACAGGAGAAAGAAAAAAGCTTTTAGGTTAAAAAAAAAATTTAAACCATCAAGTTCTAATCCTCTATTTTTCAGCAGGGCATTCTTAAAAATTAGAGGTCACTAATAGGCGGACCGCGGTCCGAGTCCGGACCCAGATGCTGTCCTATGTGGACCTGGACCTATAACTAATAAACTATGGAGAATTATTTCATTTCGACGGGGTGGTTCTATTTTAATTGGCGTAACTTTTCTAGCCTTTACAGTACCATTTTAGTGGCCCGGAAAACTAACAGACCAATCGCATGCGTTGTAAATATCACACGTGATGCTATTCTGCCAATCAGATCTGTGCATTACGATGAGCTCTGAGACTCGAGTGAGTGACGCACACACAGGGGAGGGACGAGGCGAGAAACAGCAGTCGGAGAAGAAAGTGAGTCAGAGGGAGGTTATTTTACATGTCGTGATCTAAACAGAGAAAACTGACAATATATGTTGTTGAAATATGAATGAATTGTTCTTTATTTGATTTGACATTCAGTTGTTGACTACATAAGATGTTAATTATACCTACTAGGCTACTTCAGTATACAGTATATAGCATTGAATCATAATGCAAGTTAGACTTTATGATGTTCCAGACCTTTGCTTGAGGAAATTTTCTCTAACTGGACCTTATTGAATTTTACTTAAAGACCCCTGTTATAAATCTTGCTGAACTCAGTGTCATGGTGTGCAGTGGGCTAACAGACGAGAGTTCCCTGAATAACTAAATAAGGCGATCTTTATATAAATGAGTGGAGCTAGAGAGTAGTGGAGTACTGGTGAGTTGTGATTGGATATAAACAGAGGGGGAAGTGGTGTCATTTCAGATTAGCTCACTGGTGAAGGAGAGGAAGCTTCAGGTCATATTCATCAGACTTGATTTACCTCTGAGTTTACCTGAAAGCCATACTCTCTGTCTCTACTTGTTACATTCTCAAAGATTTACTAACTTGTTTGTTTTGAACATTGGGAAACAAGTCAGACTATACAGTGCTGTGAAAAGTATTTGCCCCTCATCCGATTTCTTCTATTTTTGCTAATTTGTCACATTTAAATGTTTCAGATCATTGAACTAATTTTAAGATAAAGACAACACGAGGAAACATCCAACCTACATCACCCATGTTAATAACTGATTGCGGCTCCTTTTGCAGTAACAACTGCAAACATTTGCAATAACTTGCGATGAGTCTTTCACATCGCTGTGGAGGAATTTTGGCCCACTCTTCGTAGCAGAATTGTTTTAATTCAGCTACACTGGAGGGTTTTCGAACATAAACAGTTCATTTAAGGTCTTGCCAAAGCATCTCAAAGAGGACCTCAGTCTCGGCTATTCCAAAACCTTCATTTTGTTCCTTTTGAGCCATTCAGAGGTGCATTTGCTTGTGTGCTTTGGATCATTTGTCCTGCTGCAAAACCCAACTGCACTTGAGCTTTAGGTCAGGAACTGATAGGCAGACATTCACCTTTAGGATTTTCTGATAGAGAGCGGAATTCGTGGTTACATCTATTATGACAAGTCATCCAGGTTCTGCAGAAGCAAAGCAGCCCCAGACCATCATGCTACCACCACTATGTTTGACTGTTGGTATGACATTCTTTATGGCAGAATGTGGTCTTAGCTTTACACCACATGTAACGAGACCCATGTCTTCCAATAGTTCCACCTTTGACTCATCAATCTACAGAATATTATCCCAAAAGATGTTTCTTGGCAAATGCGAGACAAGCTTTTGTATTCTTTCTGGTCAGCAGTGGTTTGCACCTTGTAACTCTTCGATCTATGCCACTTTCGACCGGTGTGTTTCTTATTGTGGGAAAATGTACTCTAACCTTAACTGAGACAAGTGAGTCCTGCAGGTCTTTAGATCATCTGGGTTCTTTTGTGACCTCCTGGATGAGTGGTCGATGCGCTGTTAGTGAAATTTTGGTTGGCCGGCCACTCCTAGGAAGGTTCACCACTATTCCACGTTTCTCCATTTGTGGATAATATCTCTCACTGTTCACTGTGTCCCAGAACCTTAGCAATGGTTTTGTAACCTTTTCCAGACTTTCAATGATTTCATTTTGCATCTGTATTTGAATCTCTTTAGAACGTGGCATTGTGCGCTGCTTTTTGAGACCTTCTAGCTGCTTCACATTGCCAGACAGGTTCTATTTAAGTGATGTTTAGATTCAACAGGTCTGGCAGTAATTATACTTGAGTGTGGCCAGTGAAATTGAACCCGAAGGTAAATTACATCTAGTTAAATGGTTGATTTAGTACAACCCCATTTCCAAAAACAACATTTTTTATGTTGTCTTTGTACTATTTTCAACTAAATATAGGGTTTAAATGATTTGCACATCATTGCATTTTGTTTTCATTTACATTTTGCACAGCGTCCTAACTTTTTTGGAAATGGGGATGTAGCTAAGGGGGCAATTACCATCTCACATAGGGCCAGGTAGGGCTGAACAGCATTTTTCCTTCATTAAATGAAATCATCATTCAAAAACAACATTTTGTGTTTACTCTGTGTTTTTTGTTTAATATTAAGTAAAAGTAGTCTGATGATCTGAAACATCCAATTGTGACAAATATGCAAAAATAGAAGAAATTGGAAAATACTTTTTCAGAGCACTGTTTTACAAAGCCTATTGATAAATGGAACAGTTGTATTGACTCTAATTTTGACTGCTCTGGAAACTGTGGTGTTGAACTCCACTTGGATGGCTTATTATGATTTTAAGCTACAAATCGATATTTTTATCAAATGTGTTAACTTAGTTCTTTTAATTAGCTTAAATAAATAAGTGATGGTGGTATTTAAAATGATGACAGTCAAATTGGTTTTCCACATCTATCTAATAAACATCTGTCAAATATAGTTATGTGCTGTATGTGCTGCTGTTTTCACTAATCATATTTTTATGTTGGTAAGCTTGCCTGGTTCAAACAGTGTAGAATTGTACTGAATGAAATGTGTTTGGGTCATTTTACCAGAATCGTTAGTGGCTGTTACAACCGCAAACTGTTACAATTAACACTGCCTATGGGGTAACATTAGCACTCACTCTGCTTTCGGCAGAATTGTATATGAACAGTAGGTGCTGGACGTTTATGTTTTCATTTGTAGCAGAGATCTTTAGGTTGCTTGTAAAAAAAAATCCTAATCCACAAATAATAAAAACATAAACTGGAAAAAAACAAAAAAGTTGTGCCCTGCTGTCCCCATATTAAAATTATGAATGTTTTTTCTTTTTTGGATATGTTTTATCAGTGACAATACGTAATATAATAGAATGAGACTCTATTTAGTAAAGTTTAACTGCTGTCATCCAGTCATAAATCAAAGTATGACAATAAAAGATAAAACAGGAGTTGTTGAAAGATTACCTCAGAATGAAATTTTCTGCTGTCAGTGAATAAAAACACAGCACTGTGTGACTTATATCATGGAACAGCATCTAGATCTGCTCCACTGAGTTTTGCTCTTTGCCTGTTTTCCCCTCATTTATTACATTTATTTAACAAGCTACCATGAGTATTTGACTGGATGACAGTACAGAAAACCTTGAGGAGACTCTAAAGGTTATATTGCCACAGTGGATCATCATCAGTAAATGGTGACTGGACAACCAACAAGAACATTGAGACATGCACTTTGTATGGACATGTTTGACTGTGAGTGGGTGCGTGTGTAGGCAGCATGTATGTCTGTATGTCTGGATCACTGTGTTTCTGTTGCCACTGGCCTTGTTTTATTAGACAGTAATGTAGGGCAGCCTAATGCCCTTGTCCTACAGCTGTGTGCATACAGTGCGCAACATGCATCTCTCACATGCATCCTTTATTCTGTCAATCAAACACATTTACATCATTGATCTGATCAGGACTCGAATTCTGATCTTTGTAGTTGTTTGTGCTCTTTCTTCGTAAAGCATTGTTGTAAGATGCTATATAAACAGAGGTTATTATTATTATTATTATTATTATTATGATTATTATTAAAAATGCAAATGAAAAACAGAATGGAGTGAGTTGCAAGGTGTCTTTTACAGGTATTTAAGTGAAAATAGCACAAAGAATAGATCTTTAATATTTTACCTTATCATACCTTATAATATTTTACCTTTAGCGTATATTTACCTGATTTATGTAAATATATGCTAATTCTAAATTTGATGCCTGAATTGAACAATGAAAGGATTAAAAACACTTGTTTGGAACTTTCCACAGGTAACAAGTGAATAGGTAACAGGTGATGCTATCATGAATGGGTATAAAAGGTGCATTCACGAAAGGCTCAGTCACAAAAAACTGAGTCAATAGTCCAACAGTTTAAGAAAAATATTCCTCAGTGCATGATTGCAAGGAAATTAGGGATTTAATCACATACAGTCCAGAACATTACTAAAAGATTCAAAGAATCCAGAGTAATCTCTTTGCATAAAGGGCAAGGCCAAAAACCAATACTGATTGTCTGTGACCTTTGATCCCTCAGACGGCACTCCATTAAAAACCAACATGCTTCTATAATAAATATATAACCACAAGGGCTCAAGAACACTTTGGAAAAACCTTCTCAGTAAACACAGTTCATCACTACAAATGCAAATTAGCACTCTACTATGAAAAGTGGAAGCCATAAACCAACAACATCCAGAAACGCCACCAACTTCTCTGGACTACAACTGAGACTGATACATTTATTTAATTAAAACATTAAATATCTTGTCTTTGTACTGTTTTCAATTGACTATGAGTCAAAACAACAAGCTACCTAGTCAGTTAACTCCAGCAAGTACCAGTTATATAGTTTTAAAATTGAACTGCATGCTTTTTAATTAATATTCAGAAAATATCCTGTGCTTTTAATCTTTTTTTTTTTTTTATAGTGGAGACAGTAGAGGGTGCCACACACTGCTACAAACTCTGTCATAACAAAAAAGTCAGCATTAAAACAATATAACTACAGTACAGATGATTTTCATTTCAGTGTTACCACAAAGTTTCAAACCATCTTTTAAGAAAAGACTCACTTTTGTTTGACTTTGCAGCCATATGTGTCAAGTTGTGTAACATAGTCGCCATTATGTGTTTGACATACCAAAATTCACTAAAGAACAAAGTCAATTGCCATAACATGCTGTGTCATTTCTCCCCAGAAAGTGTTATGACAATGGCTAATGTCAGAAAATACCTGTTACAACACTGATGTTATGTCAACTTGACACTGACTTTGATAAAAGCAGCTTTTATGACCACTGCTGCTCACTGGAAAAACAATCTTCATAAATGTTTATGTAGGTTTATGTAGGCTTTTGCAGGTTGTCATGTAGCTTTATGAACTCTACCCTACAGTAAAGTGTTACCAAATTGTTTTATTTACAAGATAATTATCTAAATACAATATAATGTGACATATAATATTTAGCTATTGTTAGTTAAAGCTACACTATGTAAGCTTTGAGGATTTTGAGACCTCTCTAGTCCCCAAATCCTCAATTGCACACAATGTGCAGAAGAACATTTTGTAATGTTGTTTGTGCTTCGGACAGATGAATCTGCTGATTGTGAAAGTATTCAACGAAAACTCAGTCAAAACCTGGTGATAGACGTGTCTTCCAAGGATGTAAGTAAATTATCTTATTGAATTATTACTGAAGTGATAAAGTGATTCTGATTATCTACTATTCTCATCATGTATTAATCAGTATAATGTTGATTTTACATTTGAGACCTAAACATTGAGCTGTTTTTTTTTGTCCAGTCTTCTTTCAATTGTAATCTTACATAGTGCACTTTATTTTCTTTGAAAAACAGTTATTAGTCTGTACTTATATGGTCTATTTAGTAAGTTACTCTTACTAAGCTCACCGAGACAAAATCCTAGTATGTGGCAAATTAACGTAATGCTGATTCTAACATGTAATTTTTTTTACATATTCTACTTCATACTGTACATTATTGTCAGATACAGTTTGCATGATTATGATTTGCCAGAGTGAAACAGCTAGGTCTAAATTACAACAATCTAATTATTATTTCATCCAGCTTGAGTTTGTTGGCTGCTGAAGACGTAATATCAAAGCGCATGGCAGTGAAGCAGAAAGTGCTGCAGTAACAGCCTATTAGTGGTACAGGTTTATCTGTAAACTCTCTGCAGTTCATTATGTTCGTTTATCACGAGGGATTTCTGATTTGAGGACGGTCGGAAGTGTCTTGTCACAGTGCATCAGTCTCACTGTATAAGTAAGTATTGATGATGATGCTGTGAGTGCTTCGGATGTCTGATTGCAGTTTTGTAAGGACTCGTATGCACTTCAGCATGTAAACACACACACGTGTGTCACTATTGGCTTGTCTGTATAAATGGGCTGCTGTAGCCAGCGGCTGATTAGGTTCCAGCTTTGGGTCTTTGTAAAGCAGGGCAACCGTATGCCCCTGCCACAAACCCAGCACAGAGTGAAAAAAGGTCTACTCCACCACGGGGCTTCCCTAGTTCTGTCAATCAAACAGAAAGAAGAAGATGAAAAAAATGGCCTCTTTGATTCAAGCCTTGAAGGAATTGCTGCTGCTCTTTGTGAATGCTGAATCGAGTGATACAAATGAATAAATGATGAATGAGCGTCATGATTAGCATCAAGAGAATTTGGTTTAATTGTGACTGGAGAATTGCTGAAATCTGTAAACAGGCTGACTCTTAGTGCTCTCCTGACTGATAATTCGTCATTATGGTTGGTGAGTTGGTTCACTTACCCACAGCCTTCAGTGAGGTGTACTTGTTGAGTGCAAGGCCTGGCAGGCTGATGTTGCTTTGGGGATGAGGGAGCCCGACTGTGGGGCTAAAGGAAGAGAAGGTGGTGTTGTTGAGGTGATACTGCTCTGCAATGAGAAAAGAAGGGACAAGGAAGAGAACAGACTTTAAAACAGGCCAAATGGCAGAAGGCTTTGATGGTTATTACTGCAGCCCAGATAGTAATACTTCCAACATTAAAATCATTCTTCTAGAGAAGAATCTCATCTTCAAGAGATGGGTGATTGAGGGGCTCCCCATTAAACAAATGGCTTAAGTGTGGCTTAAATTTGTTAAGTATCTAAAAATTTGACCAGATTTATGGTGCCATTTCTGAATATTTAAACCTCACCTTACATGGGGGGCTACACCCCACCCATGCCAATCATATTCTTTTCTATTCAAGAACAAAACAGGAACGAATCATTGATTTTGATAAAAAAATCTTTGGACTGCGTATTAATTATTTTTCATGTATTTTAAAAAAATTCATACTTGGTGGCCCCCTGGTGACTCAGTGGGCCCTAAACAACGGTTTATTGCTTAATTCTCTTGGAACAGACATTTTTTCTAGGGGGGGAAGGAGGGGATAAGATTTTGATGAAAGTGTTTTCTGCATTTGCATCTCTGTTTTTTTATTTTGCAGTGTGTTGGGTCTTGTCAGCCACTGTAGTTCTATATTTAAAGTCTGAAAAGCTAAAAAATGATATTCTAAAATAAAATGTAATCTAATATAAAAGAAACCTTTAAAATGTAATCTAATATAAAAGAAACTGTTACATCAAAAGAGCTAATTATTTGAAATATGTAATCTTAGTTGAGCTCCACACTGTACATTTTGATGCTTTCCCTGATCTAAGACATCTGTTTTAACCTCAGGTCTCTGTTGATTGTTGTAGAGTGATGACATGTTCAAAGCTGTTTAAGGTGAAACTAAACTGCTCTTGTTGTTGAGACACTGAGAACTGAAGCCAGCCGTTATTTTAAAGGGTGCATGTGTAGTGATTTGTTGATGCATGTAAATTATTTCTATATCCTATCTTCTTAATGCAAACCTACTCAGCACGACATACCACATATCCATCTATGAACTGAATGTGGACTATGTATTACAAGCAAAACTGAAATGAGCAACACAAGTGCCTAAAGCCTTTTATTCTTTTTCTTTTATCCTTCTATCAACACTTGGATTCTTATTCCTCTCCAACAGTTTCTTTCTCATTATACCAAGTTACTTTTCCTCTTTAACTCAGTAGAGGAGTCCTCAGTGTCTTTCTTTTACAACTCCCTGTGTCCTAAGCTTATTTTTCAGTTATTATTATGAATTATTCAGTAACTACTAATGAATGTAGATATGAGAGCGAGGAGCTGAAGAATGAGCCTACATAAGACCCTTAGACCCTCATTTCATTTAGGTAATGTCCCTTTGAGCACGTGATCTCTTTTACCCTCTGTTCCTCACTGTGGCTTCTCTCTGTCTGTGGGTGGCTGTATGTGTTTTAGAGGGACGAATGCACAGCTTGACTGTATTGAAGCACTCTGTTGAGATTGTTCAGCTCTTCTGGACAAAGGCCCAGCAACCGTACACCAAAAAGGTAATAAACTGTCACTAGGGTGGTCCCCCTCTTGTCACTGGGGTGGTACCTTCAAAAGTATGTCTTCAGTACTTTTAGTTAGCAAACATAATTGTAAGGCAGTTATGTTTTCAAGTTGTACTGATTACACACACCCTGTCTTACTGGAGGCATTTTAATTTTCTGTTTTAAAACATTAAGTTATAAAAGGTACAAATACAAGCCTTTCTCCTGAGATAGACATATTTAAGGTACACAGTTGGATCTTAACAGCATTGTACCTTTGATGGTATAGAGACATTAAAAATGTACCTGTATGGTACCTTTGTTTCTGACTCGAGTAGATATCATCAAAAGCTCACATATTAGAGACCTGATAATATGATTTCCATATAGCCCACCTCAGTTTTAAAAAAGGTTGGGACTGTATATGAAATGCTAATTAAAACAGAAAGCAGTGAATAGTCAATACTGTTTGGCCTGTACTGAATTCAAAACAGTATAAGGACACAATGTACAATAATTGTTGTTTTACTTTGTGAACTTTGTTTTTATTTTATTCATTTAATGGTTTGTAAATTAAACATTTATTCCAAATGTGATGCCTGCACATGTTCTGAAAATGTTTAGACAGGAGCATGTTTACCACTGTGTTACATCACCTTTCTTTTTAACACCTTAAATGACCATGGTGCACCAGCAGACTCTTCTAAAACCTTTTATAACCTAAGGATAATCTAAGAATAACCTAACCTAACCTAAGAATAGCTCAGCCAGTTTGCATTAGTAGTCCCTGTAGTCACTGAATAATAAGCCTTAGTATGTAAAAGGCCTGGGATTTTAAGGGGTTAACAACACTTAATAATCATTTGGGGGCTGAAGACATAAACTGATCCAGTTCTGAAAGCTGAATTAATCTGCCATTCCTCAGTTATACAAATCTTCACCTCTGCGACTGTACCTGGCCTTCATTGTCATATTTTCCACTTCATCAGGTGCCACATGTTCTCAGAGGGGGACAGGTTTGGACTGCAGACAGGCAAGTCTAGCACTTTTCCACATCAGTCCATTTCAGATAAGCTCAAGCCCAGGGAAGTCGGCAGCTTCTCTAGACATTGCTGAAATGTGGTTTCCACCATGCAGTCTTAACTTGGATTTGTGGATGCAATGATGAACAGTGTTTATTGACGAAGCTTTTCAATCCAAGCCCAAGTGGTGAAATCCTTCACAGTAGCATGCTGGATTTTAATACAGTGCCATCCGAGGGCTTGAAGGTCATTCAGTTATGATTTTTGGCCTTGCCCTTTACACACAGAGATGCCTCAGGATTCCCTGAATCTTTTGATGATATTATGCACCGTAGAGGATGAAATACCTAGACCCTAGATCTTGTCTATGTAATGTTTTTGCTTTAAACACAGGTCAAAGTGGATTTACAACTCACTGCTTTCTGTTTTTATTTGTATTTCATATACTGTCCCAACTTTTTTTGAGGTTTTTATATACAATGTACATATACTCAATGTGATAAATAATACTGTAATTATCTATTTACACAAACAATTACACTGGTAAACACACTTTTTATCACAGGAAAACTAATTTGTGCTTTACATGTATTTTTTTTCATGCTGAATTCAAATCTACGAAAAGTTTTGTGTGATGTATTTTTTTTTTGATGATTTAAATTTAATCATTAATCAGAAAACTACCTGGAAATAGTGAATGACCTATTGAGATCATACAGATCTATGGGGTGTAACGTCATTAAAAATACGCTTTCACTCTCATCTGGAGTTCCTCTGAGAATATCGGCATGGTCAGTGGTGAGCACAGTAGGAAATTTCATCAAGATGTTCTCCAACACGAAAAGCAGCACCAGGGGAAATGAAGCCCTAGTACACTTGCTAACTACTGTTGGACCTTGAAAAGAGACATTCCAGAAGCAAAATATAGCAGAAAATCAACAATCAATTTGATTAATGCGCCATTCTGGATATTAATTTTATCATAACATAATTCTTAACGCTTTTTCAATCATTTTAGAATTTTCTACAGCTCTTGTCAGGTGAAGGTCATAAGGTCAACATATTTCTGTGTATTGTTATTTAAAGAGTTGCTAGAAAAAGGTCACAACATCAAGAGCTTTCTGTATGTTCTGTGTGTCATTGCTTTAACAAAATCTCAGGTGTTCAATTAGTAAGCAGTAAATAAATGTTCTAAACTAGAACTAGATCTTATTTAGGTCATTTTAAGCTTCAGTTCAGGACATTTCTATTGATCCATTCATCCTGAAGTGTTCACACAGTGTAAAAGTAGGTGGTATTGTCAAATGGAATAAAAAAATAAACACTAAAAACTGAGTAATATGATTTTGATGATGATGACATATATATCAATTAAATAATGGAAAAATGAATTTTCCTGATTTGTGTTGGTAAATAAAAGAGTTTGACAGAAAAGCATGTAAATGTTGTGATGTTTTGAAACAATTCACTGCTCATTCCATACAGTCCATATATGAAAAAACTAGGCTGCAAAACAGCTCATTTCATATGCATTATATTTGTGATATTGCTAAAAAAAAGGCATATTTACATATTATACATTCATCCTACAGCAGTTTTAGCCCCGCCCATTTATGCTGAAGTTATAAGGACTGTTTCCTTCTGAAATGCTTTTGAATGAAGCACAATAGAAGGCAGCTAACAGAGCTCATTTACATGTGTCATTCTTAAATGCACAGTAACAAAATATTGATAGAATCACTTTCTTTGGTTTATGTGACATTTTTTTTTGTCACCCAGTGTTCTGCTTCAACAATCGATGCCTATTTTTGAAACATGATAAACTTTGGACGTCCAACTCATTTTTCAATGTTTTATAGCTTTCTCAGTCATTTTAGAGTCATCTACACCTCCTTTCATAATCCATCATCTACAATTTCTAGATTAACAGCAATCTAGCACTCTAACAACTATCTGAAACCTGTGAAGTTGCTCAGGACTAGTATTAGAATCGTTTCAACCATTTATCTATAATAAAATTAGATTTGTATTATTAAGAAACCCTTAAATGGCAGAGTGTGTATGTCTGGGAAGCTCAGTAAACCAGTCAAGTACAGCAGATGAGTAGATGTTTTTTGTGGCACGTTCACAAGGCAACAACCTAAAAACAGCTCAAACTCTGAGGCAGGGCTAAATTTGACGCCTTTGCTGGTTTCAGGCATAATGGTGCTGTGACCGAGTGTCCTATTTCGCCCTGCTTGCCCACCTAGTCTCGCCATGCCATATATTGACCACAGAAAGGTGGCCTGGGGCGCTCAGAGAGCCCTGCCCCAGTCTGCGTGGCCTACTTCCGCACTTGGGTGACAGCAAGGAGAGGGCACTGATGCAATTAGTGGATATTGGATGTTGTTTTCTTTCCTGTTTGTTCCACTGCCCATTAGTCGTGTCTCATTAAACACGGCACGGTGTGTTGAGCGCTGAGAGATGCACGCGGCTCTTCTTTCAGGCTGAACCTGCTTTGCGTGTTCACAGAATTATACTGTCGCTTCGTGTTAGAGGCAAAGAGCGGCTTATTTAATGCTCTAAATGTTCATTAAAGCCAGGAGCGCATCCTTTGCTCCATATGTTTGTATAGAATAAGGGTAAAAAGCGTTACTGTCACAATATCGCTGCAGCATGAGGACGAGAGTAAATGCAGAGTTTAAAGTCAGTTTAATTAAACCTTGTCAGATCAAGGTCACTGGTTCTGTATATTGCATCACTTTTAAGGACTTGTTAGCAAAGGTCAGTAACAAAAGTCTGTTTTTCCAAATGGTAAAAAAATCTTAATGTTTTGTAAATAGGTTTTATTTACATATTATTGAAATAGTATTTATACTTTTGGATCACACCTATTGGTCCATTTATCATGAAATGTTCACACAATGTAAAAGCAGGAAGTGGTTTCAAAAAAGTTTGTTGGCGTATGTAAATACAGCGAACATTTCAAAATGTACAATTCATGTCACAGTCCATTCAGTCCATATACAGAAACTAAGGTGCAAAAACAGCCTGTTTTGAATTCAATGTTTTAATGATGTCACAAAAACCAACATATATTCACATATATCCACCGATTGAACCTACTGCAGTTTATTTCTGCCCATTCATATTGAAGTTACAGTTTTTTAGCCTGGACTGCTTATTGAATGAGGCACAATACAGGACAATCAATCAGAGCAAAGCTCATTTACATATATCAGTCTTAAAAGCACATGAACAAAAACAGCTTGTTTTATTCTAATGGATGAAGAAAGGATGGAAAATGGTCATGTAAAATGAATTAAGGCTGTTTTTGGCACATAAAACCACATAAACATTATAAAAAAGAAAACTTGGATATGGCCTTTTACAGGATATTAGACTAGAGGATGTGCACAGCAGTTGGAACTCTATCCACGGTAGCTCAGTTATATATACATATTGTAGGCATGGTCTTATTTTCTCAGCTATTGGCAAGTTTGCCTTGTCTATGCCTTACATGTGAGAACCTGTTTAAATGAATGAATCTCATCACCAGATTGCTCTTCTTTTCAGTCTTTAAGCCTGATTTTGTTTCCCACACTGCCAGAGGCCCTCAGGACACAGTTGTAGTGCAAATCCATGCTTGTGCTCGATATCAACACTAGCGCTAACCACAATTTACCATCTCCACTCCATGCCAGCCCCCTCCACTGGGTGAGGCAGCATTTAATAATGATGGAGAGGAAAAGTGGAGTCTAATGAGGGGCCGTCAGGCCAAAGAGTCTCTCAGAGGCCGAGCCTTATTCAGCCCCAGAAACTACTCTGTACATCAAATTAAATGTGTGATTTTAGTATATTAGACAGAGGGAAATATCCTCTGTCCATGTTAATGTCTTCATTAAGTATTACTCACTTAAAGTCTCGTCAGTCATACTTGATGATCACAAATCCACAAGGAAGTCCAGGAGGGTTAATAAAAACTTTTAATGTATTATATAATTAATTTAAGCTAGTATATATTGCAGACTTTACAAAAGTTGAATAATGGTCACTGTAAAATACTCATACAATTAATTAAGAATTGTCAGTTTCGTTAAAAAGATAGTTCAGTGAAAAAGCAAATGCACAAAGTCCCCTTTTAACTGAATTTTAGTCGATCAGGGAAGACATGTTTGTCTCTAGTTTTTCACTGGTGATACAAGGCTAATGTAGCTAAGAGGTAATGGAAGCCTATTTCCCTCAAATTATGCAAACTGCATGCCTGTGTCACACCACCCTTCCTCAAACTTGAGTTTTTAGGTAATCTCAAATACACTTTGTTTGTAAGTTTGTATGTTTTCTGGCATGGTGTGCCACACTGTTGTCTACAGTAATGGAGAAAAGTACGGAAAAACTCATACTACTCATACTACTGTTTTTAGCTGTGCAATAGGGATACAGGAAGTCGGGGTGCCAAGGGAACGGCAGCAGCTCCAGATTTCAGTATTGTATGACTACAACTGCCAAAAACAGAAAAAATACAAAAGGGCTTTAAAATATTTTGAGAATAGCTGTTTCTTTTTGAAGGATAAAGTTTATATTTTTCTTTTGTGTTGTTATTAAACATTCAAAATAGTGACTAATTTTGAGATTTGAGTATCCATAAGAGTTCATGAACAAAGAAAAACATTGCCTAAAAATTATTTGGTCTAAAATTAATGTAGAGCTGTGGCAAGGTTTACCTCTTAAAAATGTAGCATTACATGATGCTAACCGGTGGTCATAAGGTCCAATTACATGTTAGCTACATTAGCCTCATACAAGGCTGGCTCCAGCCTTTTGAGGGGCCTAATCAGGATTTTTTCCATCTTGCTAATTGTAAAATTAGAGACTAACTAATAAGAATGACTACCAAATTGTCTAAATTATATAACTTTGAACTGGCTAATTGTGTATTGCTGAGGATTCTAGTTTGTGGTTCTAATTAGTATTTCTTGCTTACTCATCAAACTTTAGGCTTAGTTGGATCTACACCCAGTAAAAATGGTGTCAGTGTTGTTTTTTTACCATTATGACTGCTAAGCCTGGATTAACAGAGAAAGTTGTTAACCACTGTTGTAAAACGAGTTAACCATATTTCTGTTTGTCAGGTTTTGTGAAGCAGCAGTAGACAGAAATATTATATTTTGTATTGTGTTATTCTAGAAAAATGTCAGATATTACTCAGGAGTACAGCCATGTAGTCACTGCTTGTAAGCATGACATTTATCCAAAATCCAAAAATGCTCTTTTGTCCTTCTGAGCTTGAAGGTAAGTGCCCTTCTAGTCTTGTTTTAGGATGTGAATGTAAATTGACTGGGACATTGAGAGTGTGCAATAGAGATGAACTAATATGGGACAGAGGGACATGCTGCATGTTTGTGCATTGCTACCCGCCACCATCTCCCACTATGAACAACCATTGTGCGGTTGTAGCCCAGAGCTCTGAGACCAGTGTGTCTGTGTAAAGGCACAAAAAACAAGCCTTTGGTGCTGAGAGACAGACATGTGAGTAAGTGTGCACAGCCTGACATGAGGAGATATAGTGTGTGTGTGTTTTTATATATGACACTGTCTTGCCATGTGTGGACACCAATATTTACACACTCAAATACATAAGGCCTGAACTCAAGCTCTCACCTTAAGTGCTGCAGCTGACGAGCGGCTAATAAAACCAATCGTTGTCCAAAACTGTGTCCCATCCACTGTATAGTGAATTATTTTGGAATTCTGCCATTTTGTAATGGTATCCGACAACATAGTGCAGAAGTGTACAACTGATGTGCCCTAAGAAATAGGGGATACCCATAATGCACTGTGTTGTGTACTCTAAAGATTTATGTGCAAGCATCTCCACAGACCTCTCCTCAGTCCTGTTGCAAATATAAGTAAGCTCTTTTAAAAAAAAATCTCAGGTCATTTTGCGAGCAAGAGGGTTTGTCATCATGCTTGGAGTGCTTGCCCTCCTAATCTTTGATGTTCATGAGTGACTAAACCATAAAGTTCTTCAGATTTAGATGGTTAATAGCTTCACCATGAAACCAAAACTAAAACCTAATCAAACTAAAGAATTACCAAGTTAAAGCAATTGATTGTCTTTGTAAGCACACAGGTAAAAAAGTTCAACATTTTAAAACATTCCCTGCTAGAAAAACCATCATAGACCAGCAAAACCAGCATGTGTTGTGTTTTGAATGCTGGTATGCTGGTCGGCAGCAATGGAAGGTGTTATGTTGATCAACACCAAAACCATTCTCTAGCTTCTGGACGCCGGTAAACCAGCTAAACCAGTACCAAACCAGCATAAATCAGCATAAACCAACTTGGATCAGCATGGAGCTACCTACTGCACTAGCTAACATATGCTGGCTTGGTAGCAAGCTAGCCCTGATAGCAAGCATATATCAGTCAGCTGGCTGGATAAGGTCAACACTGTGCTGACTGTATGCCACTGCTGGACCACCCGTGGACCACCCACATTAAAAGGTCTAACAAGCTTTTAATCTCCTCAAATAGATTTTAAATGCACACAATTTAAAAAGTTGAAAGAAAAAAATTGAATGACTGTGTCTAATATAAAATGATGTTGTTGGAAATGTTGTTGATAATACTGTGCTAGATTGATTGCAGCTGTGTAATCAGCTTTATTTATGATACTGCAGACTAATTTACAAGGATAACAAAGGAAAGAAAGAAAGGAAAAATAAGTAATTTGGACTGTGAGTGGATAATGAACAATGAAAAGTAGCCTTTTGTCTAATACTCTGCTTAACCACCAGTGGGCCGCCTGGAAAACGCTGAGCAAAAAGCCAGTGGGCTGCCAACTTTGCCATTAGTGCGCCAACAGCGGCCCACTTGCTATCTGGGAGCCAACAGTAATATTTCTAGCATTAACTAGCAGGTTAACCCACTAGGTTATCTTCTTTTTCTGAGACGTCTGCATAGTGCTAGCAATGTGTAATATTTCTTGACGTACGTTTATGTAACCAATAGTTTATGTAGTTTATATAACCTCACTTGCCAAGGTTCACATAAGTTTCATTCACAGTCTGTGTAGGCAGAAGACTCACAAAAACTGATGCAATCAAACGCACATCGAGTGAAGTGAGACAGGGAGATAACTAAAGCAGTATGATGCATGACTCTACAGCACTACAGAAGGCAGTTCCTCTCTTCTTCAATCTCTATGCACTTCAGGTAAGTTATGAATCCAGATAAGCTTAAGTTTGAAATTTAAATCCTTTCCAAACAATCAGACGCCGATTTCAAAATAATTAAATTGGTACAAATGTAATTAAAGTCATTCTGAGTTGTTTAAAAAGAAATATCCCTCTGTATAAAACCCTCCAGAATCAGAATTGTTCACAGAGGTGGTAATCGGTTTACATACAAACGTTACATATAAAACACACGTGTAGGTTCACTTGTGATTTTGAATAGTAAATAAAATGGCTATATTTGTGTTATAGACATCATGACCTCCAGTTCCTATCACCATCACTGTAAAGATAATCAAGTTGGTAAGTTTCTCTACAATTAACTCAATATCTCACTTTAAACCCTTTTGAATGATTAAATTAAGATGAGAAAACTGTGTTTAGATTCTTTGTTATGCATGTTGGGTCTATTCCAAAATAAATGTAAGGTACAAGAATCTTTACCCACCTGCCTTGGTACTGCCTCAGTGAGATAGATGACTGGAGTAGCATTATTCAATCTTGCCATACTTTATGCATAGCAATAAGATACGCAAGTTTGTAGAACCTCTTTTTTCTACATAATATAAAAAGTACCAGTTATTTAGAGTTTTTCTAGAACCATACACCCAAACCATGAACCATTTAGGAATCTTTATTTTTAAGAGAGTGGGCTTATGCTGCGTTTCACTTAGGTTTGTAACCCAGAATTTCCCACCTCAGACTAGGACATTTCAGAAAAAACGCCTCCTCAACTGGAAATTCCTACTTGGAAAATTGAGATTCTGAGCTCAGTGTGTGATGTGAAATGGCTGCTCACACCATATAGTAATAAAAAACACTTCTCTACTTTAAATAAGATTTACTTTAGATCTAGCAACATACAGACACAGTGGCTGGTTAAACTATAACACTGAACATAAAGTTCACTGAGAAGCTAAAAACATCTTAGACATTTAAAGTCATATCACTAACAATACCTGGCTAGCTTGTTGGTAATTATACTCACTGTTGTTTCACGTTTTTCCCACTTTGTAGTGCACAGAGGTCGAAAATGACACAATTCCGATGCCTGAGCCAAGTTGAACGGAGCATTTCTATCTATCTGACTTTGCTACAGGGCTGTACTTTAGCTTGTAATTTATTTATTTATTTTTTTTTATTCAAATTGATATTCCTAAATTCATAAATTCATCCATCCATCCATCCATCCATCCATCCATCCATTCATTCATTTATTTATTTGTTTAATTGTTTTTTTTTTTTGGTTTACTTTATCATCTATTGCCACCATCACCAAAATAACACAGTTACTTTATTTCAAGTGTTGCTATACTTTCTAATTTACAGGAAAAAAAACAGATTATTTGTGTCCAGGGAAGCTAGGCAGAGACAGTGTTGCAAGGAGGAGAGGAGAGGACGGGAGGAAGTGGAAGAGGAGCCCAAAAAAGAACAGCGCTAATAAAAGAGAGTATGGAGGGGATGAAAGAATGTGCTACCTGAGAGGAAAAGAGAATTCTGAGCCCAGCGGATGAGCAAGAAGAGGGCTCATGAAACGGAAAGATGAAATGAATGATATCGCCAGAGTTTTTTTCTTCTTCAATGTTTTGTTAGAGACAGAGGGTCAATTTTCACAGAGATTTTCTGCCTCTGTCTCACTTATTTCAGTCCCACAGGAATCGCTGATCCTCTCAGTATCTTCCCACAGTAGTGCAGAACTTTTCATCTTCTCATCTTTTCATTCTTTGTTACAAATGGATCCTTTTCCTTTTGGAGCACATACTGTCCTGGAAAGTGCCACTGGCAGAATCCAAAATGGTAAATAAGTGTGGATTGTAACTGAACACAACACTGCACAAATCTTCAAGGTTAAATATCTCCAACTGCCATTTGAACTGTCTCTGTTTTAGTCAACAACACTGACACAATGTTATACAAATCCAGTTCTAAAGAAAACTGGGACAGTGTGTTAAATGCTAATAAAAACTAAAAACAGTGATTAGTAAGTTCTGTTTGACCCGTATCAAATTAGAAATGGCACAAAACACTATATCGGGTGTTTTACCTAATGAACTATTATTTCTTGTAAAACTCATTTCAAATATGCAACACACACCAAAAAAAAAACAAAAAACAGGAGCCTGTTTACCACTGTGTTACATCACCTTTCCTTTTAACAACTCTTATTAACCCTTTAAATAGCTTGGGCCCACTGGTGTTTTTTACACACTTCTCTAACCTAAGAAAGATCAACCAGTTTGCTTTGAGGTCCTTGAAGTTAGTATGTAATAAGAGCAGGCTTTTAAGAGGTTAATTGTTTGGCACAGATCCAGTTTTGAAAGCAGGATCATTATTGTCATATTTTGCCCTTCACAATGTGCCACACCTGCAGAATTACTTCTTGGCATTGTCATGTTGCAATAAACAAGAATGTCCCTGAAAAAGATGTCATCTAAAAGGTAGCATATGTTGCTTCAAAATGTGTTCAGTGTTAATGTTGCTTAATGTTTTTTTTGCACCTTTAATAAGATCAGTGGGGTGGTTGCTGCTCTTTGCTCTTTTGTTTCATTGCATATGCATTTAAAGGAGTAGTGAAACACTGGGAGGAGATTATTATAATGAAGCGCCAACTCTGACTGATAGTTAATACTGACTGCACTGTGCCTGTGACAAGCTTGTCTTATTTTTGGCACTAATGTGACTGCTGCTGTTGTGGCTGAGAGAAAAGTAAAGCAGTGTTTTAAACTGGTATATCAGAATACTGTGGGTATATTTTACATGCATGAAAGTGTCTTAAGAGCAGACTATATCTTAATAATGATCAGAACGATTTTTTTCACATACTATTGTGAAACCCTTTAGGCTCTATCACTGCTTTACTAAAGCTACTTGTTACTTGTTCATGCTGTGGCTGTTGTTGAAATTTCACAATCATGGTTTGATGCTTTGCATGGAGCTAAGAGGACGTGCTCACCACCAAGTTCAACCATACAGTTCCCAATCAAGCAGGAAGTTGTCAGTGAATATTAAACAGGGATTTTACACTATCACACGAATTCTAACTGCACTTGGCACTGAACTCAAGTTCAGCTCAAACAACGTTTCAAAACAGAAAGTCACAATAATTTCACTTATTATTTTATAACTATGCATTTTCTCAAAATAATAATGTATTATGCTGAAATAATCACACATTTTCTCAAAGAGTAATAACTTGTTCTTGAGTTATTAGTCATTATTTTGCCCTTCTAAATCAAAATCTCAAAAAAGTCATTATTTTAAACATAATGAGTTACAATTTGAACCAGAATCAGAGAATGATAAAAACTATTTGGCTGTGTCCCAAACCATGCACTTCTATACTTAACATCCTACACTTCTAATGGTGGTTCACTATTTTTGCACACTATTTAGTGCTATAGTATGTGGTTTAGGATGTAGCCTTTTGTCCTATCTGGTGTAAGCAGGCTTCCATACCAAAATCATGTGAGTAAAACACATGGTTAAATTGGGCTACTCATGCAAATTGCAAAGTTGCGGCCGTGTTCATTTGCAGGGCAGCTCTTAGCACATAACCCGCTAAACTGGCCACTGCCCCTAGTGCAAAGTGTCCCTAGACTCTCGATAATTAGCACCTCTTTTGGTAAATCTGGCTGTTAAAGGTATAATGTGGTGTTCAACCTCAGTTGGCTACATGGAGGGCAGCAATGTTATCCGCTATGCTACAACAGTTCTTCCATGAACAGTCCAGTGGTTTTAAATAAATTGCCACATTAATACAGAAATCAACTGTTGTCCAGTCATATGTGCAAACATTTCACAACGTGGCTCAGCCAATGGTTTTTACAACCAGAACTTACCATTTAATAATACAGTTTAAAAGGATGGCAGGCTACTGTGAGCAGGAGCTCAGGAACTTTGAGGCTAAAGCTTTGCTAAATATGATGTCAGCTCCACTTTGCAGTGAGATGAAAACACACTGTCATGGGGGCCACATTACCGGGTCATGTCTCTTTATAGAGGCCCAGTCATTACACAGCCTGTGGGCCCTCACCCACTGGTGTAAATCCCTGTCTCTGCATATGAGGCAGTGTGGCAGACTGCTATTCGCAACGTCTCGCCTGTTTAACCCCACTCAGATCAAAGTCTCTCTGTGGAGAAATGTCAGGCTTTTTGAACCCCAGTGTTACACATCACCTTCCCAGGGAGAGCACTCTAAAACCTGCATGACAACAGCAGCGTGGCTCCCTAATCTCCACACCATTACTGGGGAAAACTAGAGAGTATACAGAAGATGTGTACAGTCACACACATAAAACCCCTAAGCGAGCCAAACTTAAATCCGTGCCACAGAGAGGGGAGGAAAGTATGCCTCTTTAAGCCGTGCACAGACTCTGGATATCAGCATAAATCCCACATCAACTGTTGGTCTGAAGCCTTCCACGCCTTCACCGTGTGCAAATCCAGCAAGTGCCAGTTTGTGCAGATGAGTCGACCTTGATTGTGTATACAAATGAGGAAGAAACCGGTTTAGGGGCGTTTTTCTGGGTTAGGAGGAGGAAATTAGGCAATGTCGAAATAGAGAAATGGAGGCAGGAACAGAAAGGCTGAGATCAAACCTCTCTGGAACACATATGGCTGTGCACGTGAGGCGCATGAATGGGCAAAACGTATAGAAGCATCACACAAGCCATGTGCAACTGGGACCAGCTGGCACGGTGATGAGGATTCTCTCCTCATATCACTGTTGTTTGTCTCAGAACATGCTTATTTCTTCTTCTTCATCTTCTTCTTCTTCTTCCCCCACCTCCTCCTGCTCCTCAATTACAATCTAATGATCTTTCTTACAATCAAAGAAGAGCATTTGAGTGTCACACTGATATTATCACATACTACCCACACCTCCATTTCACTAAGCTACATAAATTATTCTACCAAACATGCTGACACACATGGCCATAACTAGCTTAGGGCATGGAGGTTGGTAGTTTTGGAAGGATTTTATAAGATTCCATGTGTAAACAGTGACAAGACTACTCAATCAGCAGTGACCAGTTCTCTGCTGACCTCAGAACAGCTGTGGTTTGGCCATAGAACTTTGTTGCTACGCATTGTTGCTATGCTGTCCAGAGTGACTTTCACTTCTTGAGCTGTACAGGTATACAACACACATACTATAGACTAACATGTAACACCGCTATGATAGAAATGTAAGAGTTTACGAGGGTAATTAATGGATTATGTTTGTAAAGCGCAAATCACATAATTTGTTTTTAGTTGGACCCCTCGTCATTTTGCTAGCTAAATCAGCATGCTTTAGCCTAGGTCCAGTTGCTGTTCAGTTTAGGCTACAAGCTCTCTAGTTGCTATATTAGCGAAAATGAATGATAGTTCATAATGGTTGCATTGTGTTACCTACCCTTTACATACTACAACAAAAACTAGCATATTGATGGAAAAATGTCTAATATAATTTAGAGGCAAAATGTGGAAAAAGAGATACTATGTGATGTCAATTTTCTGCACTGTGAAAAGTCACTCGTCAGATCTACTTAAAAAATTACTTCATGTGGTAACAAGTAAATTAACTAGTTTTATTCAGCCTAAATAAATACTTTGAATGATTCTTTCAATCAAAGTAATTATTTGAGCTAAATAAAACCAGTTCAATTGCTTGTTACCACATGAAGTAATTTTTAAGTAGATCTGACTTTTCACAGTGTAAGATGTTTCACTGCGATTCTATAATTACTCCTTGATTTACAAAAAGTTGTTTTTTGACCTGCCGTTTTTGTACTTGAGCTTCAGTTGTTTATTTCACTGAAGTAATAGTACTCTTACTGATATATGGGTGTAGGCTACTCTACCCACCTCTGTTCATTGCCTGCAGAGATATTCTAACAGACAATTAACAGGTCAAGCCTTTCCTCTATTTTCCCAGCTCTGAGCAGCAGAGTATTTAGATTATAAGATGCATTATCTCCTCAGTTTGCCCAAATTGGTTCTCATAATTATAAATCTTGTCAAGGTTACATGCCAGCGATAATGAGGAATGGAACATTCTGAGATAAATACAGGCTCTTTGATTATACTAAATCTATATCTAGAATTTAACCACTTTCCAACACACTGTACCTACACTGCCTTCGAACCGTCCACGTGACCTGAAGCCCACGAAGCACACATACACCCAAACACAGTCAAGGTTACTGAGGAACAGGTCACTTCCACATGGCTTGGAGGCACAGCCAGATGGGTACATATACATGCACAGAAGCACTGAAGCATCTCTCTGCTAACAGGTGATGCATCCATAAGAGTCACACAGTTCTCCTCATCACTGCTGATGATATGCACAACCAGACTGGCATTCGTTTGTCTACCTGCCAGTTTCTACATAATGCGCAAATACAGTTGTATGCAAAGGTTTGACCCCCTGCCTTCCCCAGCATGTCAAACACAGTGTTTTGTTGATTTGAAATTAACACATTCTTTACAAGGAACAAGTAAATATGCCATTTTAATGCAACTTTCATTGCACAAGTTTAGTTTATTTGCTGTGTTTAACATACTGGAAAAAAATAAAACATAAAATATAAAGTGTCCCATTCATTTCGCACAGGCCCCAGTTTTTTTTTTCCATAATATGTTAATTTCACCAAATAAACAGTAATGCTGTATTAAAATGTCCAGAAGTGTGTTCTCTGTAGAGGAGATGTAACTTATTTTCACTTAGAAAATCAACAGAAAAAAATGTCATTTGACCAGGGGCGCCCAAACTTTTGAATATGTCTGTATTTCTCTTACATCGGAAGGTATGGTAACTACACTACAGGCCAAATGTTTGTAGAAAACACTGACAGAGATGACAGGCAGTAATGTGTCTATTACCATACAACAAAAGGATTTGACTTTTTTGCCACTTAGAACGTTTGTGCAGGTTTACATAACAAAACATGTGTAATTCATCTTTATATGTCTTTATGTTTTTTATATTTCCAAACTCTCTTTATCCCTTAGATAAAGAGAGTTAAACAGGCTGTTTTTACTTTGCCTTTAAGAATGATATATGTAAATTAGTTTTGTTCTTATTGGCTGAGCTGTATTGAGCCTTATTCAAAAAGCAGTCCAGGTTAAAACACACCTTACAACTTCAATGTGAGTGGGCAGGGCTAAACTGCTGTAGGCTAAAGAGGCAGATATCTGTAAATGTGTGGACATCATAAAACCAAAGCAGGCTGTCTTTGCAGCTTAGTTTCTATGTATGACCTGTATGGACTGAGGAGTGAACGGTACTTTTTCAAATTAGACAGTGTTTATATTCTATATTACACTCTTCCGTTTAAGAAAATGAATGAAAATTCTCTTTTTTATGATGTAAGCCCTATAATTTGTTTTAAATATTCTATTGTAAACCATTCGCAGATTTTGGAAAAAGTAAATCTTGTTAAAAAAGACTAAATGTAAACATGTGTTGGTTGTTGGCAAATCAAAGTGTGAAATATATTTGAAAATTCTATTTTTTTAATACGCACACACATTTATGTATATATATATATATATATATATATATATATATATATATATATATATAAATCACTGTCAGTGTCTGCATTTTGGAATAGGAGAAAATGTGAAGAAGCCACATAATGGCCTCAATCTCTCTCACCACTGCGGCTGCGTAGCATCCTAGCCGAGACACCATTGGCTCCAGTGGGGGAGGTGCTGCTAGCGGCTCCGTCCACAGGGGTCAGCTCTCCACCTGGCTGCTTCAGCAGCTCCTGCAGAGTCCTGCACAGCACATGATATCACCAGGATATTGTCATATAAGCCAAATACACAGATATACACTCTCTGAACCAGATCTGTGGCCTATAGTAGTATTAAAGTGGGATTTCACTGTTTTTTTTTAAATTTCTTCATAATTAAATTGTTATGATGTATACAAAGTCATTCAGAGCAGGTTGATGTGAAACACACAATTCTAGAGAAACTTACTGAGTCAAAACTGTTCACAGTAGTGGTGATAGGAACCAGACATCTGAAGAGTTCAATGTCTCTAAAAGCTACTTCACAGAAAGTTGTTACATGAAATAGTTATTCTTCTTAACTAAGTAAAGATGCAGCACTGCTCTGCTTCAGGGTGGCACTGTAGCAAATTGGTTCATCCTGTGGGTCCTTCATATCCTAGCAACTGTAGCTATGTCCAGGATACCTCTGAAACACTTTCCAATATGCTGTAGCATATTTGTACATCTGAAAACTTGCCCAATTTCCCAAGAGATTGGTGGAAAGAATGAATTGTTACTCATTTCTTAAACCAAAAACAAAAAAAAGATGTGTAAGATCTCAGTTAATGTGAGGAAGACTGCATTACCAAACTAGAAAAGAGCATTTTCAGAAGAAGAATGGTTTAACCAAACATTTTGGTGCCAGTGAAGCTAGTATCAGTGCCACTAAGGTGAGGTTAGCAGCTGGCCAATGGTGCCAGCCAACATGGGACCAGTCAAATACCAAGGATTATTTTACACACTGGTTATGAATACACTGCCTGATTCCAGAGACATTGTTTTACTATAGTTCTGAGGTAAAGCTTTGGCCTAAAACATAACTTTTTTTTCATCCAGTCATGATAGAGAGATATGTGCAGAATTTTCTAAGGAAAGATAGCCCCCAAAGACCGTTTTTTTCAGATCTACCACTATTTTACCACTATCAACATTACTTATAACAACTCAGAAGACGTGTAAGTTCACTAGTCATTTTAGACAGTAAATAAAGTGGTATTTGTCTTGTAGACATTGTGACTCCTGGTTCCTATCGCCAGCAATGGAAAGAAATCTAAGTGGGTTAGTTTCTGTACAATGAACCACATCAACAATTCTTAATTTTTAATGCATTCTACAGTGACAGTTAGACTTTTCTTTACAGTTAGGCTTTAAGAAATCTCAAGCTCTCGGATGCCTTGTGAATTATAAATGAGTCTGAAACTTAGTTAGCCACAGTTTTTACAGTAATGTATCTGGGTCATGTTTCCATTAAGGTATATCTTGTTTCCAGAAAAAAAATTGTATCACGTCAGTTTAAAAATTCTATCTAATCTTTCTCTTATCTGTAAGTCAAGATCTTCCAAGCCTTGAAACATAACACTACTCATAAGGCCTAGTGCTAAAACTCTGCCTTGAAAAAACTAGGATAGCTAATCTTCTCTCAGGCAAAGCTGTGTCCTGTTCATGTACTATTTCCCGCAGCCGGAACATGCATCCCCTGGTGAGCCCCCAGACCTGTCCGACACACCCTCCAGCCCGCATAAGGCTGTGATGAGATGTAACGTGATTGTGGAGCATAAGCATGCTGCCCTAGGCCAGAGACTGCCAGTAGCAGTAGGCCAGCGAGGCGCAAAATAAGGACAACAACACATCGGAGAAGCATGAGAGCATGATGACGTGCTGCACTGATGTCACCTGAGTGGTGGAGCGCAGAAAAGACAGAGCGGGTAGAGGAGGGGAGAAGGACAGTAATTTGGTCAGATAAGGTCAGCCAGTGTGTAGCTCTTGTGAGCTGTCTCAGACAGACAGTCACAGTCTTGATGAATCCTCCTGTCATGAACAGTAAAGATGATCAAAAACTCACACATAATGGCAAACATCCTCTGTCTGTTGCACATCTCGCTAGGGAGCCCAGTTCAATGGCTCCCTGGGCTGGGCTTTCCTCAACAGCTGTGCTCTTATCCCCAATCACAACAACACAGTTAATACACTTCTGTTAAAAATGTGGTTTGGCTGACAATTTATACAATTTCTTTCAGCCTAAATGTAGCCAATCGACCAAAATTAGTTTGCTTCTTTAGTTTTTCACTGGAGCTACAAGGCTATGTACCTAACAGGTAATGGAAGCTTATAGCCTCCTGTTAGCACCATGCAAACCTAATGCCTAAATTACTCTCCCAACTCTAGTTCTTGACCCACCTGCTCCTGGCATAGTCTTGTATTTTCCTTGCTCGATCACTCCTGTTCCATATCATTAGCTAACTATCTGCCCTATTAGGTTTTTGAGCTGCATCACAACTATGAAAAGAGGCTTGCTTATATGCTGTATTATATATTTCTATCTAAAAATGGAGAAAATAGGTAGCATAGCTAAAAACAAGCTAAGAACAGAAGTAGCAGCCATGTCATACAGTATCTTACAGTGAGATTACCTACAGTGGTCCTAAAGGATTAATGTCAATTACGAAAGTAATATAAATGGCCTAGGAGCATCATTTACCCTCAAAAAAGATTGCTAAAACCTATGAAAAATCTGTGAATATTTACATGGGAAATACCCATGTCATTTGACTCCCCCCTCCCCTACCCTGATTATGCTATGCTATTAGCTTTAGTATTACAAAATAGTAAGAAGCAACACTGAGGAAATATGTTTGAACCTCAGACTGATGTACGAGAATATAAGTTAGTTAATTACTGTCTTTTACTTTCATTGCTTGCCGTTGTCGTATAACTGTATAACTACACTTTTCTGCTGAAAGTAACTTTCTGAATTTGCTGGTTTGTTGTAGCTTAAGGCTTCTTATTTAGTAATTACATGAAAACAACAACAACAACAATAATAATAATAGTTTAAACGTGTTTGAGGACAGTTGTGTTTACTGTCAGTGCAGTTTTGGACAAGTGTGTGATGATTTAGGTATGTAGTTGCACAATACTGAACTAGTGACTCTAAGCATTGATTACATTCCAGTACATTAGACTGAGAGCTCCGGTGCAAAATTTACAAAGCAAACTATTTTTGAAGAAAGGGGAAAAACTTTGTCCAGCATAGGCAGTGGAGTGAGGTCTTATAAGACTGTCCCAGATTGTGGAGGACGTGTAGTGATTATTCTTAGCCAGCTGTGTTCTGATTCCAGCCTCATTAGGGCCTCCTCTGGGCCCACTCCCTTCACTCAGACTTACGCTGACTCAGTTCTGTTTTCAGCCGCCATGCTGTGTCATACATGCACTCTCACCCACTGTGGGGGTGGCATGAGTTTATACATCCAGACAATGCAGCCCTTCTGTTATCTCCAGTCCAGTTCCATTTGCTGTGATTTGCATCGTTCAAACACTGCAGAATGTATCATGTTCACCTATCTGTTAGACTGCTAACCGCACTGTCCAAATAATGCTATTATTAGCTACAATAGTGCATGCTCTGTAGCCAAAAGTTTCAGTTGACTGTGTCATTAACCTGTAATTAGCATATTTGTCCCTCTTTCTGGATGCTCCCTAGTAGTTATTGTGGTTACAGATATTTTTAATCAATGTAATCAAATAAAATATTTTCCTCCATAACTCTATTACTACTAAGATTGACTAGGACACTGTTGACTCTTTGTGTGTAAAATGTTTTAGTCTATGTTGAGCTGCTAGCGAGCAATGATGAGTGAAAGGAGATGGAGTACTTTTGAAAGTGCAATAGGATTGTAAAGGAATCAAAGGAAATTGTCCTTTTTATGCTCAGACAGAAAACAGAGATTTAAGTTTAGAACCTCTGGAATCTTTGGAACTGGAACCTCTGATCATCAAATGGCTCCAATCAGTAATCACTGCTGACCAGCATGGACATCCTCTTTAGGGAAGCTAACGCATCTTCTTTACCCTGAATTTCTAAGCAGAATGTTGATCGTTCTTCTCTCCTTCCCCTTGATCAATAAATCATAAATACAGCTGCAATGCTTACTAAGCATGCCAGATAACTTTCCTACTTGCTGAAACATACACTCATATCTAAAACTCATGAGCCTAAGGCCTGTACAGAATTTATACACGGTTTCTTTTACAAATTATAGTGTAATGTTATCAAATAAATTTGGCCCCCAAGACAAAAAAATTGGCCACACCTGTTCTACACTAGCCAAAGTTTTTTTTCCCTATTTTGTTTCCCATTTTAAAACGTTATATTTAAGAGCGTATGAGAGAAAGTGATCGGACACAGTTGTTGCCAGAGAGTGAACTTGAGGCCATGGCATTGCTGAGTCCTTCCTGAGCTCCTCAGATGTTCAGCTACCAGGCAGCAGCCTGGAGGAAAGATATGCAAGCTGGGAAACAAGCTGTCTGAATCACAGCTGTCTGAACTGTTTGCTAAATCATAAAAAAAACAAGATGTTCTTTTGTTTTCTGTTTACATCTAACATATTTACCTCAACACTTCCTTCTTTTTAGACCTCCTACATACAATATGTGTCCAGGAGTTTGTAGACACCTGCTCATGCAGTGTTTCTCAGAAATTAAGGCTTTTAAGAGGGAGTTTGTCCCCTTTGCTGCAGTAACAGCCTCTGCTCTTCTGAGAAAGCTTTACATTAAATGTTGAAACATTGCTGTGAGGATTTGATTGTATTTGGCCACAAGAACATTCGTGAGGTCAGCTACTGATGTTAGATGATTCGTCTACTAATGCTGCTCCAGCTCAAGGTACTGGATGGAGCTCCATCACTCGCCCAACGCTGGACAACTTTATACCCCTTTAGCTGATGCGTTCACAGCAGTCATAAGGCTTCATAACACCTACTTAAGTCTTTAATGACAACAGCACTGTCAGTTAATTAAATTTCTAATAATAGAATGTGCCGTATGCTCTACCAACTTATTACTTGAAGTTTTTTGAATTGAAAGTCATATTTATAAAAACTCATTCCAACAAGTGTTAGTTATCGTTACACTTGTTGAGGAGGAACATCATTAAGCAGCCTTTATGACAACTCATGCTAGTTGGAACAAGCATTTAAAAATATTCATGAAGATTTATGTCAGTTGTCATGAATGGCTTATGTAGCTGTACAAACGAAATGTTACCAGCTACTAAGCATTCCATTCTATTGGTCAGTGTTTTTCTATAGAGTGTAAAAGCTGTGTGTGCAATGCACTGCCTGTGTTAGCAATGGATGCACCTTAGAATAGCTGAATTCACTAATTAGAAGTGCGTCTGGATACTTTCGGACATATCATGTATATCTAGCCTTTCTCTGACTCCACCTCATCTCTTTTTTCTTCTCTTTTTCCCAGAAACTGTGCAGAGGATATTTTCTGACTCATAAATTCTGAGTGCCGTAGGCCTCGCTTGCTTTTGCTGATACTGATATTAAAATTAAAGTTGCTGCAGCCTCTTTTTGCAGAAAATTGAAAAGAAATCATCTTTGTACTTAGAACTAGTGTTCATAACTGATGCAAATTAGCACTCCTGTAAATTTAAATGGAATTTTGGGGTGCAAATCACATAATGTACATGTTTCTGTACAGAGTTGTATCAAGGCACAAGACAAGTAATCATTCTATCTTTTCTGAATTCTTCCTTAACCTTATCAGACTCTTTATATTTAATCGCTTCTTTCTCCCGACAGGAACATATTTGCATACATTTCAAAAAATGAATGAATCAATGCATACTTGCTGAAAACAATGGGAGCTTAATGAAGCTTCAGTGTTCGCAAATGATTGGACTGCTTCACAAGATGAATATAATAGGTACTAATTACAAAGTACTGAGCAGGAGAAACAATTTCATTCATCTTTATTCTATAATTATACCCTTCATCATTTGGGGGAGCAATAAAAAAAGGTGACAGCACAGTCAGTCTAATTAAAGCCTGTATTTGCTGCACTGTCATTTCTCTAGCATCCTGTAAAACGGCACCCTCTCTGGCTCTGGACGATGCGATTTCATTGGCAATTACTTTCAGCTCTCCGTATCATGTTCAATTACAGAAAGATCAGTTGCACTTCTTCTAGTTCTGAATAGAAATAAATTATTCCCTTCATGTCCCACTCTGAGATATCTTATTAGTCATACTCATCCCGAGTCTGCTTTATAAACCTCCAGCCCAAAGACCAATCACTTTCTCTACGTATCATCCTAATTAATCACTTTTCACATAACCCTGTTTATGCTGCATTTTACTTGCTCTCACCATCTCCTCCAGTCTCCAATTTGCTTAATGAAGTATTTCTGAGTGGTTCATCATGGATCAAACTGATCATGGATCAAAAGCGGCTCCGCCATGTGAAAGTAGGGGGACAGGAGACATGAAACGAGCACTGATCTGAAGAGATTTAATGAGAACAAATGGGTGATGTATTAGCTTGCTAACATAGCTTTTTGAACCCCCGTCTATTCAGCCAAATGAATAATCCATTTCTACATTAGCTGGTCTGCAATGTTATGATCAGCCTGTCATGCCAGTCTTCTACTCTCAGTCCATCTTTAAATCTCTTTTTGTAAATGTACATATTAGTAAACTTACATATTAGTTTCAAAGTAGTAACTCAATAATTCACTGTAGTTACTGAATGATCTCTAAAAGCTCATTTTATACATTTTTACCTTATTTATTCATTGATGTCCCCTTATAATGTGACTTTTGTGTGACTATAAGAGTTAGGCCTTCTGTTTGGGCCATAAATGTCAAAACTTGGACAAAAAATACAAGAAACAACACCTCTATGATAATGCTAATTTCTGCTAGTGCCAAAATGGGATTTCTATTAGTATGTTAGCACTAAGCTAACACTAGTGCACATGAACATTTTGAGAACATTTGAAGAAACACTGAAGATTATAACAGACATTCTATGTGTTTTTTAAAGCTTACAACAGATTAACATTTCCTTGTAAATTGCAGCAAAGATTCCTGGCATAGAGCTGCTGTCACTCTTTTCCGTTTCTAATTGCCTCTTAACAACTGACTGAAACCCATCATTTTCAGTGATGTGACATATGTATAACTTCCAGAAGGGCTTGAGTCACTTTAATTCTCACAAAATTGATCCCAGTCTTTGTAAATCAAAACATGACTGGTTAATTCCTCTGCCAATTCCTTATTATGTTAGATAGGTAATCTGACAATACTGAAGTAACCAATGTGAGAGATCTCTGGGCTGTATCTACCAAGACTCTACTGTTTCATCAAGGCATTAATTGTTTTGTTTCTTTCCAAAATTTGAAATGATGAAATAAGAGTGATACTATAATACTAGTAGAATTGACATGAATATTCTTTTAGCAAATCTATTCTGTCCCAGAAATCATTTGGCCTTCTCTGAAGACCTAGAAAGCCCTGAGAGTTCTCCAGTGCTGATAATGATGTCATCTGTTGTATCCTTCTTGACTATTTGTCTCACAAACATGCACTGACCATCACATCTGTAAGGTCACACCTGAGCACACCTGGTTGAATCAATATAGGTTTATTTTGGATGATTGTGTCTTGTAGACTGTGTGACTGTAAATGCTGCTGCACACTGACCCAACATTCTCCAACATTTTAGAGCATTTCAACACTAGATTGGTGTCCCACACCTGTGTGTGATTGTTAGAATGTTCAAAGATGTTGGAGATTGTTGGGTCAGTGTGCAGCAGCATTTACAGTTACACAATTTACAAGACACAATCATGCCAATAAAACCTGTATTGACTTAACCAGGCTCTACTCACATACACAGAACATATATGTATATAAAGGTAGCAAAAGGTTTACATTAAAAAATCACATTCAATGAAATTCGAAACTGTAGTAATCTTTGTTTAGAGTTTCCAGTTTGACACTACTGTGCTGGACTACGTTTTCAAAGCTAATTGAAATTATGCAGGTTGAAAACAATGAATTTGCCGCAATGCTTGCATTAAAAAGACCTCAAATGCCAAGACACTTTTGCTGATGTCAGCTACACAGAAGAGTAGAGTTGAACAGTCTCTGAGATCACTGACAAAAAAAAAGGAATTAATAATACTGCAACAGAAATATTTCAAGATTTTGAAGAATAATTGGTTTAAGGTTCTGACTGAATTTTGTAAACAACTCTGTAAAACTGCTCAATGGCCATCAGATTGGAAGAATTCGATTTAAATCCCAATACCACAGAAAGGAGACCAGAAAGAATGTGCAAACTATTGTGCAACTTCCATCATATCACATGGCTATAAATTATGCCCAAGGTCATCCAGCACAGACCAGAACCTTACAATGAAACAGAACTGCCAGACATTAAAGCGGAATTAAGGAATAGCAGAGGAACAAGAGATATCATTGCTGATGTAGGCTGGATAACTGAAATATCCAAGGAACTCAATAAGGAAGTCCACATGTTTCATTGACTTTAGCAAAGCCTGTAGCCACCGTGCTACTGAAGAATGCATTTGTAGGGGGAGCATGTTGGATAGGTCAGTCCCAGCATTGCTCCACTATGGTGTGCCTAATTTAAATCTGTAAGTTAATGTGTGCTGCCTCAGTTCATCATGGTCATTTGAGCAGATTTGATCCTGTCTCCTTCAGTCCACCTCCCTGGGGCTACACAGCAGCCAGGGGTCTGACACATGCTATAGTAGGCCCAAATTTGTTTAAAAAACATGTCCAGACGGACTTGGTTTCGTCAGGGGGCATAGGCCCTCACATTGCCCAGAGACCACTCAGAGGGCATGAAGAGGGTGAACTGAAGGGATGGACAGGAGGGGGCCAGGAGACTGAAAATGTCAGCGCTCCCCCACTATGAATCAGCCACGCAAGAGACAGCACGCCTTCCAAATCAGAGAGACAGAAACACCTTCACAAGCACGCACAATCACTCACACACCCAACGCTGTCCCAGACAGCCACTTCCCATTCACATCAAACTCATTTGGGCAGTTTTGAACCACAGCTGAGGGGTCCAGCAGCAGCAACCAGGCGCACTGGAGCTCCACAGAGAAAAGGGAGTTTTTTTTTGATGACAAATATGTTTTCTCATGTGACAGGTTTACAGAGACTCACGTGTTTGATGTTTTTCACAAATATGGAGTTACACTGCAACCCAGCAGCAAAGACACACATTGCCAGTGTTGCTCATTAAAGTGAGAGAAAGCGAGAGATACAAGCTTGACCTAGAAGAGTATATCCTCACTGTCATGTCAACCTTTTTGTTTGTTTATCTTTTCATTATTTAAAAACACCAGCTGCCCTTTACATTGTGTGTACATTTCATGACAAATAGACCAAAAGACAAATGACCTTAAACCACAGGCTTTTAATTGAGTTATGAATCTTAAGACCTAAAGAAAATTTAATTTTTCTTGTTTTTTTTAAATAAAGATTTTGATATAGTAACTCAACATAGTAACTCCAAAATTCATACGGTCCATATATGGAAAATAAGCCACAAAACAGCCCATTTTATATGTACTGTTCTTGTGACGTCACAAAAAAAAACCAACTTCTTTATGTGCACCCTGCCAGTTTTGCGTACAGCCAGTATGAGGAGGGTTTCAAATGATGCACAATGCAGCACAGCAAATCAGACCAGAGGTCATTTACATATCTCAGTCTTAAAGGCACCCTAACGTGTGTAAGAATGAATTAAGAATTTTTTGACACATAGACACCCACAGACATTTTAATAGGACATAAGGGTAAAATATTAAATACAAGCAACGTGTACAATTTGAGCCTTTTTTATTCCTATAATTTATTGCTATATGCTATCATTTAGTTGGTTGCTACTTTGAAACTGTATTTAGTCAGTGCAGTGTAGGGTCCTTGCAGTTCATTTAAGGTAAAATAATGGTTTATTTCTATTACAAAATTCCCATTTTGGAGATCTAAAGTTTTCTTATGACAGCAATGATATGGTGATGCATGTGCTTAGCTTAAGCCATCTAAGAGTCACTGACCTCTCCTTAAGCTTCTGAAGGGTAAAAACCTTTCAAGAGCCACACAACACTCACATTATAAAATGTGATGTCTTAAAGGACTCTCAAACATGTATTACAGTAGAGACTGATAGGACATGCCATCAGACGTGCTAATTCTCTCAATTCTGCGACAGTTGTGGGCTTACTATGGTACACAGTCATGCCCTTGGCCCAGTATTCTCTTTAATCTGTTATCTCAACCATGCACTCTCACCTTTGAATGCCATTGCTGAAGGACTTGATGCATACTGAATTATGACCTATTGAATAGCAAAATTGTGCTTAAAGGATTGTGGTATGTTGTTTTGGCCTTCCTCAAATAAAACTAGTGAACCTCTCCAACCTGCTTACTTTACAGTCAGAACAGCCAAGTACAAGTTATTCATTTTTCAGTGTTAGGAAAAATATACAAAGCATGTCGTTGCTGTCCAAAGAAAAATGAGTATCTCCAAAATGTCAACTTTACAAGAGAGGGCAAAAACCTTATTTACATTCAATCTAAGTTAAAGTCAATACATTTTACTGGGGGCTATGAAACAGGGGGGCCTGCAGCAATACCCTAAAATCTTTACTGGACCCCTTATTTACACAATGACACAGTTGTACAGCCATAACTCACAGAAAGATCCGATTTCTAAATAACACACATCAACAGTTATGTTAGACAGCTATGACGTATATTTATCTACCTCTTCTTCATGATGCATCTCATCAGTAGTAACCATTTTAAATGGATCTCAACCTGCAACATGACATACTCATTATTTATAACCAAAGATGAATCTGAAGATTGCGAGTGCATTGGAAGAGAATTCAAAGAGAACTCCTAGGATTTGGATTTAAATCGTCATCTAACGATTACAGCACTAACAAAGATGGCAGGTAAAAAGTGAAGCAGGCAGCAGGTCAGACCATCCATTTTTTTTCAAAGCTAATTCCAAAATTGTTGGCACAGTATGTGAAATGCTAATGAAACCAGAAAGCAGTGTTTAGTAAATTCTGTTTGATCTTTATTAAATTGAAAGCCCAATATTTTATGTTTTCCTTATGAACTTTTTTAATATACATACATTCCAAATATGATGCCTGCAACATGTTTCAAAAAAGTTGGGACAGGAAAATGTTTACCACTGTGTTACATACCCTTTCTGTTTAGCAATACTTAAGAAAATGTTTGGGGACCCAAACTGATCCACTTTGGACAATTTTAGTGGGAAGGTCTGGACTGCAGACAGGCCAGTTCAGCATCCACACTCGCTGATTATGCAGCCATGCTGTTTTAACAGGTGCAGAATGTGGCTCGGTGTTGTCGTTGAAATAAGTATGAGCGTCCCTGAAAAAAACAGCATCTAAAAGGCAGCATATGTTGCTCCAAAACGTGTTCAGCATTAATGTGTGTGCTTTCACACGTGCAAGTTATCCACAAAATCCCTAATACTATGGCTTTTGATCTTTACACTGGTAACAATCTGGATGGTCCTTATCTTCCTTGGCCCCAAGAATTATTTCCATATACAATCTGAAAAGTTGACTTATCAGACCACAATATACACCATCTCAGATGAGCTTGAGCGCAGAGAAGTTGGCAGGGTTTCTGGACATTGTTGGCATATGGCTTCTACTGTGCCTAGTACAGAAACACATTGCAGAAAGTGTGTGTATTTATAGCCAAAAAACAATGAAGTTGATCAGATATGTCAATTTATAAATGAATTAATAAATCGCAGCTTTCTGAGTTTATTTGCATTTTACCTACTGTTACAACTTTTTTGGAACTGTGTTTGTATATATTTATTTGACAATATATAGTTTCATAAGGAAAAATCACTCTCACTCAAAGAATACATAATGACATAAACTAAGCCCGTAAATAAAAATCTTATACACACACACACACACACACATACATATATATATATATATATATATATATATATATATATATATATATATATATATAATGAATTTTGCAATTTATTTATGCTTTTGAGTCCCCTACCACCCCCCACACCCCTGACACCCCCCCACCCCACCAACGATAGAATCAAACTATTTCACAAATCCACACTCTTAAAAAAGTGGTGCTTCAAGGGTTCTTTAGTAAAGATGATGGTTCTATATACAACCATGAACACTCAAAAAACCCTGCACATGATTAAAGGGTTCTTTGTGAAAGGAAAGGTTTCTTTGGATTGATAAAAAATATGCTTAAATGTAGTAGAGATGGCTCTATATAGAACTTTTTAAAAAGGGTTCTATATAGCACCCAAAAGGGTCCTTCTATTGTTATTTTCAAGTGTGAAGTCTAACATAAACATTTTGGTTAAAGGTAGATGCAATAGGATGGAGTGGCATGCTTGAGAACATCAACTTGTTGCGTAACAAGCAAATGACATTGTATGTTTTTATCATTGAAAGTAATTTTTGTGCGTGTGTATATATATATATATATATATATATATATATATATATATATGTATCCCATAAAATCCCTATGTAACCATCTTCTATACACACGCAGTATCACACCTCTACTGTACACATGACTGAAAGTGAATGAAGAAGGAAGATACAGTAAATGCTAAAATATGAATGATACAAATGTTAAGTATGTAACAGAAACACAGAAACACCTTATCCCATTTTGCCTTTTCCAACCTCTGTGGAAGCAGAGTCTGAGGCACAGTGAGAGACTGTGACAAAAGGTTCTCAGAGAGCAGCAAGAGAGCAAAGAGAGCATGAGGAAAACTAATCCGGGAGAAGTTTGTTTAATCTTGGTGCAGCGTGTTAATCTTGAGAGAACTCTTAATCTTGTAAGAAAAGTTAATCTGAGGAGCAGTGTTCAGCATATGGGGGGTGAACGATTTTAGAGAGGTGTTAACCTCAGAGAGGTACTAATCTTCAGGGCAAATTCTTTTGTCACCACAAAATCTTACAAAAGGTGTTTACATTATGAGAGCAGCCCCTATCTGAGAACACAGAGCGAGGGAAGAACTATTAGGAATTCTCTTTTTCTGCGTTTATTGCTCCTGACAGGTCATTTGCTATTCAGAGAGAGCTCTTGAATATTCAAATTAACAAGGACAAAAGTGTTTTGATTTGCACTGAGACAGGATAGAGAGAATAGATAAGACAGACTTGGAGTGAGGGCCTAAGTGGTCAGGAGTGTGCTGAAAGACAGGGAAGACAAAAGTAATGAATGGAGGGACGAATGATTAAATGAATAAGGGGAATCACTTCTTACATATAATCAATTCAATGATTGGCTGAGCATTAAAGTATTTTTACTGCAGATCTACTCTGAATCGTACAGTAGCTCTACAGAATGCCCTTTCTAGAATCCGTCAACACAACATTGCAGTGACATTATCCTTCGTGTCACTTATTTGGCACTAAACTGAATGTAGCACTTGTGGGAGCAAATGTGAATTTCATGCACCGTACAAAAAGGTCACTGAGAAAGGCTTTAAAGAGATAGTTCTGCAAAAAAATAAAAAATCAACATTTTTCCAATATCACTTTAGAATAAGAGTACTCTTATGAAGTGTTTATGAATGGTTTAACATAAGTTTATTAACGGTTAGTTATTAGGTCATAAACACCCTAAAATGATTCATAAGCAGTTACAACACATACATAAAAAGGGCAACAGTGACCTGTTATCTACCTAATAGTGAGCCCACATTCATCTACACTGTTAAAGCTCAGATATTTACTGGTTACTTGTCTTGCATGTTCAGTGTCCACATTTTACCTCTTTAGTTTTGCACTGAAACTATGAGGCAAATGTAGCTAACAAGTAATAAAAGCCTGATTACACTGAGCATCACTTAAACTGCAAGCAAATTCAAGTAACATGTTGTTATGTATAAAATTTCTACAAAACTTAAGGCTTTGAGATGGCTGCTACTACTCTTTATTGAAACTGATTACTTGCATATACTTGCAGATAAAAAATAACATACTTTTTACTCCTTACATTATCATTTAGACCTTCAAATTACTTGTTAAAACCTCAAAGACCAGGGGAATTTCCTTTTTACTTGAAAGTTGAATATGTGAATGTGAACATAGATACTCAGTGCTTGCATATTTAATTGAGTACATTTTAACAAAGTACCCATATTTTCACTTAAAAGCAGTAAAAGCAGTGTAGTTTACACCCATATGGAAACAGAAATTTTGCAAATTAGATTTTTAGCCAAGCTACAGCTATAAATCATGCTTTTTGTATGTTTTTAAGCACACTTCAACACTTTTGTGAGTGTGAAACTTACAAAATACCCCTTTTGTGGCCCATCATAAACTCACCTGGAGTTACTGAGGTCATTTTGACCCCCTCGGCTCTTCTCCAGGGCTAGCTTGGTGAAGATGCCCACCAGGACCATGATGGCCACCACGCCACAGATGATATAGACGATCATATGGGTGCGGTCCCGCTCGTGATCAGACTGCCCCTCAGTGATGGTGGCCACTGGTTTGCCTGTGTTGGCCCAGATGGGCGTGTCGTAGTTGGAGCACGAGGTCTGGTCCAGCCGCTGCTGACGGAACTGGCAGCAGAAGCGGTAGAAGCAGGTGCCACAGCAGTACAGGAAGATGCCCGCGGTGCAGTTAAAGGGCGGATCCCACTGGCCCATCACATCATAGTAGCCCTGGCAACGGGTCCCCATGGGCGGGACAGTTTCCTCTTCCACCTCTCCTGCAGGTGAGCTCAGTGCCACAGCTCCTTCTGCTGTCACTGAGGTCACTGTGGGGTCCGTCGTCTGATTGGCCAGCTGCATGTCCATCTCTGTGGTCGTCTCATCCTGGGCCTGCGAAGCCCACCCAAGCAAAGCAGCGAGGGCAATGTGAAGCAGGAAACGCTGTCCAGCCATGGTGATCCAGGTCCTCAAATACTATAAGGTTCTAGACTGCCACAAAGTCCTAACCATGCAAATTGAGAAGAACCAACTCAGCAGCAACGGAAGGAATCAAAAAAATGTTTATATAACCTCAACTTTAATATTAAAGTGTCAGTACTTAATTTAAAGAGATTTTACCCTAACATAAACATTATATCTTGAAATTTGTTTTATAGCCAATTTGAAAAGGCATTTTAATTTAAAACTTACTATTGTGGTGTACTGTAAAAAGTTCCCTTGAATCAATAAAATTAGCCATTTTACAGCATGAAAAAAATGCAAAAAAATGATACACAAAAAACAGGTAAACAAGAATATCACATTACCTCTGTCCTAATAGTGAAAAAATGTTTGAAATCTCAGTCTCCACTGCATACAGTTCCCACCACTGCACCAGACTCGTAATCAACAGCACGCTCTGGGAATACTTCCATGCAGGTCCTGTTCAGTTTTCACCAATACAAACATGTAATAAGTGCTTCTTTTCTAAAGAGCGGTTCATCCTTTTCCTCCTGAGATAGTCTGTGAACACACACACTGCTGTTTTCATCCAGCACACACTCCACACAGAGAGTAAACTCAGAGTCCTGCGAACAGCAACAGATCAGCATTCAAATAAAATCCCTCCTCTCCACTCTCAGCATATCAGAGTCAGAGAGGGAGAGGGAGGGAGAGAGAGTGAGAACAGAGGGAGAGAGAGATTGGGGGAAAAGAGAAAGAGAGAGAAACAGAGGGTGGCAGAGTGAAAGCAAGAAAGAGAAGGAGGGAGATGGAGTAGGAGAGAGAGCAGGAGAGGGAGAGGGGCAAAAACAGAGAGGAAGGAGGGAGAAATGGAAAAAGAGAGAGAGCCAGGAAGAGACAGAGAGAGACAGAGTGAGAGTAAGAAATAGATAGATAGAGGGGGCAGAGTGGGAGAGATAGAGAAAAAACAGAGAGAACTGAGAGAATGGGGAAAAGAGAGAGAGAGAAAAAGACAGAGACAGAGAGAACAACAGAGGGGGAGGCAGAGAGAAATACAGAGGGAGAGAGAGAGAAGAGGGAAAGACAGAAATAGAGAGGGGGATAAAAGGAAAAAGAGAGAGAGACAGAAAGGGAGGGTGAGAGATGAGGGACAAAATGGGGAAAAGGAGAAAAAGAGAGGGGGAGACAGCATAGAGGGACAGAAAGACAGAGAGAGACAGAAAGAGAGAGGGGAGAGAGAGAAAGAGAGAGGGGAGAGAGGTAGAGGATGGAAAGAGAGAGAGAGACAGATGAGATAGAGAAGGACAGAGAAATAGAGAGAGGGTAGAGAAAAGAAAGGGAGAGACAGAGAGAGACAGAGGGGGAGAGAGAGAAGAAGAGAGAAAGAGAAAAAGAGGGGAGGGGAGAGAGAAAGAGGGGAGAGAGAGAGAGAAAGAGGGAGTAAGAGATAGAGGGGAAAGAGAGAGGTAGAGGACAAAAAGGGAGACAGGGAAGAGAGAGAAAGAGAGAGAGGGAGAAAATGAGAGAGAAGGACTGAGAGAAAGAGGGGAAGTTAAGCAGAGAGAAAGAGAAAGAGAGAGAGTCAGAGATAGAGGGGAGAGAGAAGGAGAGAGAGAGTTAGAGATAAAGGGAAGAGAAGAAGAGAGAAAGAGAAAGAGGGGAGGGAGAAGGAGAGACAGAGAGAGAGAGAGGTAGAGATAGAGGGGAGAGAGAGAGAGAAAGAGAGAGTTAGATATAGAGGGGAGAGAGAAAGAGAGAGAGGTAGGGGGATGATATTTTTATCGAGCTGCTGTTTACTGAGTGGGGGGTGTGTTATTTTGAAGGGCGCCAAAATCATTTGAAATCATTTTGAAACAAAATTTTCAGCGGAGATTTTTATGGCTGTACATTTCCTTGTCCTATATGAATGAAAGCATGTTTGTGACGAGGAGATTGGGGGAACAAAGCGAGGAGAAAAGGAAGAGAAAGCGATTTCAGGAGCCGTTTCAGCGTATATGATGAGTACGTCCCATACTGAGTTTCTCCTTCATCCACTGCCTGTCATTGTAAAGCGCCTTGAACATCCAGGATGGAGATAAACACATTTGAATGGCATTATGAATGTGTGTCTGCGGCTGCACGATTAAGTCCAAGGTTTCGACTCTCAAATCCTCTTCATGTATTTGCAAAATCCAAACCTGTCCAAAACCTCGTTCTGCCTGCCAAGAGTCCTCCACCCACTGTCCATCAGCGCGCTGGTCCTCAGCACGCCGCATAAACATATCAGCGGCTTAGAGGCGCAAAGAGGACTAAAAAGAGGGGCTTGCGTTTAAGGTTGGTCTCTGCTTAAGTCCAGAATGCCTCCGGGAATAAACTGAATGTTTGTGTGTTTTTATTGTGTGTTTTAAGTCTATCACTTTTACGTTTTTTTTCTTTTTTTCTTCCTTTTACTGTGTATCAAGCTGCCAAGATCAAATCTCTCTTTCATCTACACACAACCATGCTCCTTCTTTCTCTTTCACTCCATTACTCTCCTTCTGAAGGTAGAACACAACTCATACCTGTGCTGTGGTGGTCATCTAGCTACATTCTTGAAAATAAAGGTTCCTCAATGGTTCTCAGCTGGAAAGTAGTAAAACGTTTAACTGATGTAGAACCTTTACATTAAATATACATTGTTACATTGGGTCACATTTCCAAAAATGGTTGTTTAAAGAACCATAAATGAAAAGATTCTTTAGGAAACCAAAAGTGCTTCTTCACTGACGTCTCTCCATAAAACTCATTTCAGCACCTTAGTTTTTAGGAATGTATTTTCAACAGATCATAAAAAATGACACCTTTCAGTAACACTTAAGTGTAGTGAGACATCATGATTCCTCCATAACACTCTTTTTAAGCTTTATCAAGCCCGTAGCTGCCAATTAACTGCTTGCTACTTTATTAGGCAATAACTAGAGGGGAACTGTCAGGGCCTTTTACATCCTAAGACAAGGTCTAATTATTACTGAGAACTAAAAATTAATGTCTGTAATTTTTAGTCCATTTTTGTTCAATAGAATCATGCTTTTATTTAACCTAAAGTATTACTGTACTACTCTTGTTTTATAGTTAAGTTTTGGCAAAAAATAAAGAGGTTAAACTGAAACAGTGAGCATAAAATTGTCCAATGAGGATATTTAAAACCTTTCGTGACTGTGAGTGACAAGCAGCGTTATGTTGACTGAGGAGCGGTCTTCCATTTGTTTTTTTCCCAAAGGAATAAACTGCACATGGTAAAAAATTAAAAGTCAGCTCAACTAAAAATAATAAGGTAACTGATTACACTACGTTTCCTGAGTTAACAGAGTTCACCCAATCGCAACTGCAATATAAAAGAGTAAAGAATGTGTCACCTAAATGTCTTACATGCTTCAAATATCCATGTTTTAGTCAGATCTGCCTGAAGTAGCATAAAAACCCAGACTGAATCTCAAACGGCTCCAACCTTCCAAGACAGAGTGGTCTGTCAGTTATGGAATTCTAGCTTCTACACCCAAACAGTGCACTGTGTGTACAGTATAGCATTGTGCATGTGAGCCTGAATCCAGAATGGCTATTGATAAACATATTATGCACTATAAGGGTGCAGGAGCCAGTATTTTTACATAGTGCACTATGTAGGGAATAGGGAGCTGTCTGAGATTGAGCCCCTGCATGAGAAAAGAAATGTACAGCACCACTAGTTTGGTGCTAAATAAGACTGGAAATCTCACAGAATAGTAGAAATTAGCATTGTCTTTGCAGTAGTAATTTGCAGAGCAAAAAGTATATATGAAAACAAAAAAAAAATAATTGTATTAAACACTGCTCTATGTTCTATTTTCATTATTATGTGATTAAAAGTTTAAAAGTTCATTAAATGACCGCAATATACAGTGATGGCCAAATGAAGATTTTTGTCCTGTTTCAGTAGTCCATGATTGCTTGGCAACATTACCATATTCTAAAAGAACTATATTTATTGGTGGAATAATTGTTTATCTTGATTATTATTAATAGTAGTTTAAATTATTTTGTAAAAAAAAAAATCTAATCTGCCACTGAATTGGCAAATCATTTATTATAGTGTAGTTATCATGTAATAAAGTAGTAATGAGTTTTGACCTTTGAACCATTGAAAGTATTTTATGAGATCACACAAATAATCATAATTTTTTTCATCAAATTAATTTTTAAGATATGTATTTTAAGAGTATATATAGAACCTTTTAAAAAGATGGCTCTGCACAAGAACAGTGTTACAAATCATAGAAGTTTTTCATAAAATTTTTACTCCGTGTACAATCTCTAAAATAAAGGTGCCTTCTTGGCTTGGATGCACAGGTCTATGGGGAAAAACTTTTTATTAGTGTAGACCCTTTACATTATGTGGAGGTTCTATAACTTTAAAAAGGTCCTTTGCATTCACACATCTCTTTTACAGATATAGGTTCTTTCAAAAATCATCCACTGAAAGGTGCTTTAGGAAACCATAAGTGGTTCTTCCTTGGCATCACTCCAAAAAAACTTTTTTGGCACCTTTAGCTTTAAGAGTGTGCAAGAAAATGTGTTGTGTGAATGTGTGAACAGGCTATTCCCCTCGAATTAATGTTTGTGAGCTAGATTCTGGAAGTGAGATGCCTTTAAGTTTCTCTGTACTACGTGAACATGCCCGCTCATCAGAATACATTTCTAGCCTGGGGAGAGAATACTCCTGAATATTTCATCTCCTTTTCTTCATTGACATTAGTTTTACTTTGAACCTCTATCATCTCTGTGTAATTCTGCAGCTGAAAAAAACACTGCATTTTACATTTGTTCCCTCAATGTTGCTTTCTTTCAGTTCTCTATCCCCCAAGTCCTGCTTTTCTCCTGCAGCTGATGAGTCTGATGTTCTTGCCCAGAGCAAGATCTTCTCCTCTGCACTGAATTGGTTCTACGCTAGGCCTACTACTAAAGGTTTCTAAATGGCTCTTGATTTTGGTATATGGGTAATTAGTGTAGAACCTCTGCATTACATAAATTTAAACATAGGCTAGTTATAACGTAAGTGTTTACTGAGTTCATGTTTATGTATTACTGAATCAAAATAGGTTGTACCACCCAAACTAGTTCTCACATTGAGTTTAGTATCCACTAAATATTTCTAAATGACTAAATATAAATAAATACAATAAAATAAAAAAAAAAATGAAATACTGATCGTTGGTACAAAAACTCAGAGAAAGCTTGGTTCTTTAGCTTTATTTACCAAACCTGCAGTACGAAACCTGGGTGTGATGTTATACTCTGTGCTCTGTTTTATCCCACATGTAAACACAGCCACTAAAGCAGCTTTCTATCACTTGAGAAATATTGCTAAAGTCTGGCATTTTCTATCTCAGAGCAACGCAGAGAAATTCGTTCATGCATTTGTTACAAGCAGAGTTGATCACTGTAATGATCTTCTTACTGGACTTCCTAAGAAAACAATACATCCCTCACAACTCATACAAAATGCAGCAGCACGAATCCTAACAAAAACAAAAGGAGAGATCAAATTACTCTCGTTTTAAAAGAGCTGCACTGGCTGCCTGTATCGTTCAGGATAGATTTTAAAGCTCTGCTACTAGTGTTTAAGGCTCTAAATGACCTTAAAGCACTGCTTACATCACAGAGTGTCTATCTGTTTATGTTCCAGCATGTGATCTTAGATCTGCAGATACTGACCTTCTGCAAAAACCTTCTGTAAAATACAGAAAACATGGAGAGACTCTTTCAGTTATTATGCTTCTAAACTGCAAAACTCAAATCCACCATAGCTGTAAGTTACCCCATATGTAGAATATGACCAAGAGGAAGCATGTATAAATTAAAAAAGCCCAAGAATCGAACCCTGGGGAACACCACAGGTCACTGGCAGTCTCTCAGAAACATTATTTTCTATTTCAACAAAAGAAATATAAATAGACATGGAAAAAAACAAGGAAAGAACTAAGAGTCATAAGGCTACATTAGTAACACTAGACTGTAGCCGTGTCTCAAATCTAAGGATGCAGTTGAGGTAGGAGAAATCTTCTTGGCACTGGTATATGATGGCTCCTCTTCTTCAGTGTTCACTCATGCAATGGCCTAAGCAGTGTGCACATGCCACAGCTTACTAATGTAAGCAACTCAACACATTTAAATCTTATGTTAAAAAAATGAAATTAAAACTTACACTTCATTACATTTCATAATGCAGCATCTCGCCACTTGTGGCTGTTTCCACCATTTTTCAAATTGTTTAGAGCTGTGTGTGAAGGATTGTGGGAGACTAAAGGTCTTGAAGGACAAACACCAGCCAGGGTTCTTTGATTTCTCACAAATGAAGGATGCATTTGTCAGCCTCATTTGAAGGATGCTTCAAAACAGAACAGCCTTCAGTGACATAAAGGCTGAGAAATGCAGACTTCCTTGGCTGCATCCTTAAGTCAGGCTAGTAAGTCATTCTGCATGAGTGTCTGCCAACTGCTGTAAACATAATGTAGGCTAAATTTCCCTGTTAAAAATGTAATATTTTATTGGCAGCCTGACACTGGATAAACCTAAGTTGGTTGAACAAATGAAGTTTAGTAAGGGTGACTACAAAAGCACCTGTTGAGAAAACTTGAAAATCTTAATGTGTCATGTTGCCTTAATACTTTGAACAGTTTCCTTTTTTATAGTGATACTTTACCTTCCTGAAAATGAGAAATGTTAGATGCAGCTCAGAGATGAGCGCACTGTAGTGTGAAATATGGCTGTTTAGGGATGGAAAGATGAAGAGGTACTAACAGACAGAGAGCAGCTCACTTTTAGATTTACTGATAAGGAGGAAGATCAGAATGACTGAGAGAGGTTAGTATGAAATGAAAGGAATAACGGAATGGGGCATAACACCGAGGTGAGGGACATTTGTTGGCTGTTGAAGTAGCAGGGGAGGGAATAGAAGAGTTCAGTTCTATTTTGATAGCATGGAGAGCTAAAGTCATATGCAAAGGTTTGGGCACCCCTGGCCAAATTACATATTTTGTTGATTTTTGAAGTGAAGAGAAATAAATACAGCCTGAGCAGCGAACTATTCTAAAAAATATAATAGATACAAATATTAATTTTTCTGCAATGTCAGTGCACAGGTACTGTCATGTCTCCCCCTCTGAGGAGACTCAACTTGGACTCTCCCTGGCTCCGCCCACTCTCCTTCTCTCTCACTCTCCTGCAGCTCATTTCTAGGACATTAAGACTTCTTTGTTTGTTTCGGTGGCGGCGAAGTCTCTGTGTTTCCTTCCTGAGTACCAACCATTTTTCTTTGTGTTGGTTTTTGACCTCTGTTACTCGAGTATTGAAGTGCCTTTGCTTTTGCCTTGTGTTTTGACCCCTGACTGCTGTGATGATAAGTATTGGACTGTCCCTAATAAAGCTACTTCGCATTTGCAACCTTCCTCTGTCTTGATGTTATAGTTACTTTATATTTGATGAAATTAACCCCTTAAATAGCCAGGGCCTACCGGCAAGCCCAAAGTTTTATACACACTTCTATAACCTAAGCTCAGCCAGTTTGCCATGAAGTCCCTGAAGTTACTGAATAATAAGCCTTAGTGTGTAATAAGACTGGGATTTTAAAAGGTTATAAAATAGAAAAACAATAAAAGAGCAAAAGTTGGACACCCTTCTAAGTCAGTAGTCAGCAGAGATGTTCAAAAGTCGCTCCACGTGAGTCCGAGGCAGATCTTGAGTCTCTGGAGTGTAAGTCTGAGTAAGAGTCAAGAGTTTGGGACATGAGTTCAAGTCAAGTCTCGAGTCTTCAGTAGTGAATTTCAATCTTGTTATTAGCCAAATCTGTCAGGTTTGGTGGTGTTAAATAACGAGGCTTTCATTACAGAAAACCTTATTTTGAAGGACAGAACTGAAGCAATACATTCAGCAAATACAGTGCTTAAAATAAAGTGTCAACCAATTTAACAGTTGGTTAGTCTGTAGTTCGTAAGTATGCTTTAGGACTTTCAAACTGGAATTAAATTTGTGCTGGAATTTATGTATTAATATGTATTATATGTGAGTGAGTTAGAGGCCAGATCAATGGGGTGCTTTGCTCTGTAAACAAGAAAGGACAAGTAGTTCTTTATTGCGTGCAGTTACCATAAACAATGGTGTAGTTTATAGTTTATTTGAGAAATATTTTCTTATAGCTCTGCTTAGATGTGGCCATCCTGCTTAGTGCAAGACATATCGCTATATCTGCTAGCTGTGTCCAGGCATTCTGTTTTGCAGACTAAGACTAAAAACAAGATATTACATGTTTATTGATTTTTTCTTACGCAAAGTTTATCCAAATAACTGAATAACAAATACTAAGTTAAGTTGGTCAGGTTCATCTGGAAAGAAGCTTCATGTAGTCTAGACCTGGCCTTGTGTTTCTTCACTAGTCATCTATAAAATTAAAATGAATTCCCAAGCTTATTTCATTTTAAGGCTTACTACTCAGTAACTCTGTGGAATACAATTCGAAAGGTTTATTCTATGGTTACAGAAATGTGTAATAAAAGTTTGGACCCACAGGCATCTTCTGGTCATTTAAGGGGTTAAACAAACGTACTCTGTGTCATCTCAAACATTGTGGTTAATCAGTCTTATTCACCACATACTCATGCAAATTCCCATTTTCCTTGCAGATTAGATATCTTCCTATAGAAACATCTAACATGTCAGAGAAGAGTGTTCTCAGCATTTTGTGAGTCTTATGATAAGTCACATAGTGCCTTCAAAATTGTTGGCAAGCTCAGTAAAGGTGTTTGTTGTTTTTCAGTTTGATATTCCACTGAAAACATAAGAGAAGTGTATCCTTCCAGTGAAGTCAAAGTATTCAAAGGAAAAAAAACAAAAACATTTTTGTCCTCAAAAATAATGAGTCACAATTATTGGTGCCTTGTGAAATTCTTCTGAACGAGGTCTAGTTGACATATATTCCCATTCAGATTTAACCTTAAGTCTTTAAGAACTCTTAAGTAGTTGTCCATGACTTCATATTTCACTGGGGCCTAAATATGAAGTGACACGCAGGCCAAACATCCTTAGTCATCCAGCAACATGGGGAAGGTCAGGCAATAACAAATGAAATCAGACTAAAAGTTGTTGCATTTAAAAACAAACAAATAAATAAACAAAACAGCATCATACGAAAATACTCGTCTGCACTGTTAGTCTGCACCATTGGGGCAATAATTAAAAAGAAATGATGAGGTGATGAGACTGATTGAATGAAAGTATTTTGTACCTATGACCAGCAGGGAGGATTGCTCAAGGGAAAAACCTTTCACCAATAACAGCTGGACATCTGCATCCCTCACTGTGGAAAACAAAGGCTGACTTCACACTGCGAAAAATGAAGGCTGACTTGACTTGATTCAAATGTGTGTATCAGTTCCACGTGAATTAAACATACTTTCAACTCCTGACAAAAATTAGTGAACTGAAAGGAAAGTATTATGTTGATGTAACGTCCTGTATTCATGTGCAACTGATATACACATTTGAATCAAGTAAATTCAGTGCGCTTCTTTTCAAGGCAGGGCTTCCAGGGCTATAGCCCCAGATATTTTTTAACTAGCCCAGAACCTTATAACATTAACATATCACACTTTTCACCCAGGCTTGTTTGAACATCACTCTCATTAACACAGCTCTAGATTATGACGACACTAGAGAAAAGGAGAGAGAGAAATAGAGAGAGCAGGCAATAGAGACAGAGACAGAGTGCAAGAGAAAAACATAAGCACATGAAATTTCTATGGAGCCCTGCTGGTGACATCCTGTATGATTAAAATAAGACATGGGAATGAGATAAGTAAGCCTTGACCACAGCTTATAAGGCATGATCTCATTCCCATGCCTTACTAAGTTGTGGCCACAACTTAATTATCTCGTTCCCATGCCTTACTATGCTTTATTTTTATACTAGATGTCATCAGCTGGGCTCCATAAATTTCTGTAAAAAAAATGGTAAAACTCTTACATAAAAAAATCTCTCATTACAAGACAAGCACAGCGCAAGCTTTCAATTCATTTATAACTGGCTAATTTGTGTACTGTTGATGATTGGATGCTTGTTTTTGTGGTTCTAATAAACTACAATTTAAATTACAAATACCTTTCTCAGCATTATCATTCAACAGCTAACTTTAAGTTTAGTAGGATCTAATACTCATGGCGACAGTGTTGCTGTTTTACCGTCATAAAAGATTTACTTCCTACATGTTTGGGTAGTATGATTTCTTTTTCCTTCTTTGGTGGCTCTTCTTGATTCACAAAATTGGCTGTTGGTCATAAATGCTAACAGAGAACGTTGTTAACCACAGTTGTAAAACGAATTAACAGCGCCTGTGTTTGTTAGCTTTTGTGAAGCTGAGACGTCTTTGTAAGACAGATTTCAGATTCCCCACTACTTTTTGTTGTCCAGCTACAACAAGCCAGAACACATGGCATAACATTGGCATTACACCACAGAAAACAAAAAATACCTCTATCTGTAAGCTTTTTCTCATCTTTTTTTCTTTTTTGTTTTTCAGGTCCAGATTATGTAAATTTTTTTTGAGACATGATTAATCAGTTGCTTCTCCCCCTCACTTGAGCATCTTAGACAACATAATGGTACTATAATAACCCAGAACTTGTTAGAGGGCAGCCACAGGGCCCTATGCAGCTGCTTATGTCACTTATTAGGTAGAGCCGGCACTACCTAAAACCCCCTTAACCATGACAGTCACAGTAAAACTTCACTCTCATAGCTTATTGCAGGTATTTTATTATGTACATTATTATTTTATTTTTTTGCAAGTACATGTATAAAATTATTCCATTAAGATGCAAGTGCTCTACAGCTTCATAGGCTTCAACTTATGAGTATGAAGCTGTAAAGAATTAAGAGATTTTAGATTTTTCCACAATAATAAACAGAGCGGTAAATGATTTAGTAATGGAAGAAAGGGGAAAAGATTCTTGCAGTTCCCAAACTTACAGTTTTTCTATTTACATTGTAGAAGTTATCATTGAATAAAAGAACAATAATCATTAATATGAAGAGTGATTTTAAGCTTTTGAACATCATTACATTGGACAGTGATAGCAATAACTCTCAACTTCTTTTGGTTAAGGCCTCACATGGGTTCTCACTGTGCATCTGAAAATGATGCAGCTGCTGTTAGGGGAGCTGCTTTTTTCTAAAAAGCAGTTAAAAGGTCAAACTGAATGTTAATCAATGGTGTTGGAGTTGTTTTGTGTGGATGATGGGGAAAGACGCTCTCTTTGAAATGCAGCAGTAAGCAGATTACGGGGTCAAACCCACAGTGAATTTCTCGTTTGTGCATGCACAGTTCAAACAGAAACCAACACATGAAGAGGAAGGAGTGATCTTGCTGCTGAAATAAGCAATACATTATGATATAAATGCAAAGGGACAGTCTTACTAGCAAAGACTGACCATCAAAGCATCTTCCTACTGCTGTTGGCATGAAGAGAGCAGATTCCCAGCAGCATCCCAGAGTGCAGTAAATATATACAGCCATTATTAATCATTAGTATTCAAAAGCCCTCCATCTGATCACTTTACCATGTGAATAGGGTGCACTGAATACAAATTACAGGCATGCATCTGAACAGCATACTTTTATTTATCTCTAGCCAAGAACAGATAGCCTGGTCTTGTTCTCCTCCACTTTATTTGCCTCATTGTATAGAATGCACCGTTGCGCCTAAGTCCTTTTATAATAAGGTTTCTAAGGTCTCTCCCTCATAACACAGTAAAATATGTGAAACTCAAGCAGAGACAGAAACATTTAAATAACAAATCAGCAGCATTACACTGACTCAAAGTTGAACACTTTATATTGACCACATATAGTGTGTCCACTCACCATTATTAGACACACTTACCTTGTTGGTCCACCTTATAGATGTAAAGTCAGAGACAATATCTCATCTGTTGCTGCACACTTTGTGTTGGTCATCCTGTAGTCCTTCATCAGTGGTCACAGGACACTGTTGGCTGGATATTTTTGGTATCAGCTGGCACACGGAGGTGTTTATAAACTCCAGCAGCACTGGATCCACTTAGACATCAGAGCAACACACACTAACACACCACCACCACATCAGTGTCAAGACATGACTTTACGTCACTTTTCTCACTTTACATCAAGTATTTTAAGTACTGAGGAACTGACAGAACAACAGTGCAACTATCAGCATAGGAAATTAAGTTTGTATATCTATTTCATTCTCCTTTTGGATTCTTCTGGTCTAAAATAAAATGCTAAAGCTCCAAAGTGAGAGATATGAGCAACAGTAAAGTAGTCCATGAGCTGAACCAACACAACAGAATGAAATTAGACCCAAAAAATAGCTAACCTTTATTTTGTATATGACTGCAGCTGTATTTGTGTTTTTGTTTCTTTGTTCAGTGACGATAGAGGAGGGGTGAGAACTCCCTGCTGTGAAAACAATTCACACCTTTACACAAAGATGGCTGTGCCAAGAAAAAAAAAACAGCAGAACTGTAGTTTTTTTTTTAGCAATAAATCATGTACAACTGCTACAATAAAAGCAGTGTTTTAACAAAATAAAACATTTTTATAAAGTTGTCTTGCCTGCTCAAAAATCCACTTTGGTTATCATATACAAAGTTTCATGCAAATATATTTCATCCACATTATTGAAGAAAAACAATAACAGTGCTAAAATGAGGGGATCCCCTAAACAGTTTAAACAAAAACCATTTTGTGATGAGAGTAAAGTTTAGCTACTAGGTCTAAAGGCATAGCATTATGTTTGGCACAAACCAGGCAACACCATTCCCAGTAAAGCACAGTGGTGTTAGCATCATGCTCTGGGGTACTTTTCAGTTGGAGGAACTGGAACAGCTTGTTGCCATTAAGCAAATTTTTTGAGGAGTACCTGAAATCTGTGTTTAGAGCAAATAATTTATTTTAAATAAATTGTTAAAAAATGTATTTTACATTTGGCTTCAAACTTTGTATGTTTTCACCAAGTAGTGAGATAGCATATTAGTCAACAATACGAGTCTGCCAGTAGAAATAACAGTGCCAAACCATAAATATTAGATCAAAGCTTTCAGCTTGGGCTATGAATAGTCAAAAATGAAGAAAAAACCTTCAAAATAATGTTAATTTCTGGTAGTGTTTTAAAAATAATAAATACAATTTTGAAAGATATTTCATGTTTATTTAAAGTATGTAACAGATATATAACTTGTATATGGAGCATTCTACCAAATTAGTTCAAACTGCTGTCCCACAGTAAAAAAAAATAAATAAATAAGTATTCAGACCTTATACATTTACAAGGATTCTTTTATTAAAACCCAAAAGGGATAAGAGATAGTAATAGGCTAAATATATAGATAATCATCATTTATAGTGTACTTTCTGTTGGGAAGTGTCTGTCCCAAACCCTAACCCCTAAATTTACACTTGTGAATATAATACTCACTTTTTGTATGTCTTTAAACTCAATTTTGATTTTTTTAAAGTAAATTTAAAAGATTTAGATTTATCATGAGATTAATTTTTAATAAAAAAAAAATGTATCCCATGTTTTCATGTTGCTGCTGGAACACACAGAGTTAGGCACACCCCTGCATTTTAGAGCAGGAACTGTCCAGAATGACTGGACATGTTATGTGTTATGACTGTTTTGGCAGTGTCAAAATGGAATGTTCAATCATTTGTTTAAAACGTAATTAAGGTATAGGGTCAAAACAAAAAGAAAAGTCAGTACAAAGTCAGCAAAAATTCCAAAATGTGTTTTGAACTCCAACTTTGAACCAATTCAAGATGATCCTTATTTCAGTTTTACAGTAACTTTTTCAATAAAGAGCCCAGACACAGCACTTCCATTTCTAACGGACATTGACACAACTAGGACTTCCAGAAGGTCTAGACTGGCATTTTTCTGATGAAATTTGTCCCACTTATTTCTTGTTTAAAACTGGTAAATGTAAATATATGTTCCAACAGGATATTGACCCATTTTTTTTAAATGTATTTAGGATGCCTTATGAAAGGACACCATTTATTTTATTTCATACTGTTACCTCATTTATTATTTAGATTTATGCTAAAATTTGTATTTGTTTTTTTGTTTGTTTGTCTGTTTTGAATGTTCAGATTTTTTGTTTTTGCTTAAAACTTAAAGGAGCCATATGTAATATTTATTGTCATCTAGCGATAAGGTTGCAAATTGCAGCCAACTGATTACCTCTTCCTCTCCAAGCATGTTATAGAATTTATGTTGGTCGCCATATTTTCACTTCTTTGATGACGAGGATTCACCCTCCTTTGCTTTATCTTGTCCTAAATAATATGTATGATCCTCAATTTTCCAAAATTTGGGTTGTCAAATTTTTCACAAAGACAAAATGTTCAGCCAGAATCAGCAACCAGTGATTCTTCTTCTTTCCGTGTCTTCCAGCCAGTGCTATAGTGCCACCAAATTCAAGCTGCCACTTTGACATAAAAAATGCGAAAGGCACCCTCTATAGTCAGTGTTTGGTTTGTCTATTCTGGGCTTTTGTAGAAACATGGAGGTGCAACTGTAAGGAGGGCCGCTTCCTCTCTGGATATGAAGGGCTCATTCTAAACTAAAGAAGACTCAAGAATTCGTAGTTACAGGTGATTATACTCTAATGAAAACATGTTTTTAATACTCTATTCCATTTCTGCTAATACAGCCCCCTAAATCTTACACTCTGCACCTTTAAGCAAAGCTATGAATAATTAGTGACTCCTTCATCTTGGTCTGGAAGTGAGTTGAGTGATACCGTTGGAGGGAATGTATATTTCACTACACTACTCATCTTTCATCTGTCTGTGCCTCTATTCCTACACTCTCCTTCTGTTTTTCACAACATGAATCATCACAATTTTAGTGTTGTGTTTAATGACAAGAGCTAATATTTTGCTTCTTTTTGGTGTGGATCAAATTGGGAATTAAACTTTTCAATCCGCTGGCTTTGCTCATGGCTTTGTCTTGGGGGAGGGGGTGGGTGGAGCGGGGATATGCATCACTGAATTGGCTAACAGCGTTTTTCGATTCCATTTTTCAGCTTTAATTTTCTTTTTCACACAAGATGGGTTTATTCAGTGCTAGAGAGGATGATCCAGCTCCTATTTTGTTTTTTTTTCTTAGGACATCAAACTCTCCAGTGCGTCAGAGAGAAAGGCTGGCTGGTGGACAAGAACAGATTAGGACAGAAGGGCACGCGGGATAAGGGGAACCTATCGTTCAGAGAGGAGGAGAGAAACAAAGAAATATGAAGGGCACTAAAAAGCCACTTAAGTTTAATGAAAATATTACAAGCGGTAAAAAGAGAAGAGAAGAGAGAACAGGAATGTGTGTAGGCTCAGAAATGGCTTAGATCTATGCTGAAATGGGAAGAAGACAAAGTTAGGATGAAGAGAATGAAGAAAGAGAGTATATTTTGTGGATGAATACTCTGAGCAGTATCCTTTGATAACCAGAAATACTCTGGAGAGCTGTGTGTGTGCCGTAAACAGGGTAATCTGGCCGATGCCTCATAGAGCTGTCAAACCTGACCTTTACTAACAGAAAAGGGATGCAAATAGCTGACCACTCACTGTGTTCACTTCATTATTGCTGTGAATGGGTTCGGAAGCACATCATTCCACTGAGAAAACCTGTCAGTCTCCACAGCATTTTATTACTGCTTCTTACAAACATTTTTTCTCACTGTGTTTATTCTATATTCAAGATACGGCCCATCTGGTCCAGCCCTGGAATAGCACACCTTTATTTCCATAAACATTTCCACAAACAGAAGGCCTTGAGGGAAAACATGCAGGCTTAGTGTGCCTCAGATGTGAGAAGAAGTCTGTTTTAGTCTGGTTGATAGAAGTTTTAAATAGGAGTTCCGTAGATTTTTCAAAATGTTTGCATTATTAAATCATTAAGATGTAAACAAAGTCATTCAGAGTGGTTTGGTGTGAAATGCTCCATTCTAGACATATGAAGAATTTAATGCCTCTAAAAGCTACATCACAGAACACTATTACATAAAATGGTTATGAAATAGCTATGAATCTGCCTGATGCCTGAGACATTGTTTTACAATAGTTTTACAATAAGGATTTGGTTTAAAACAATTTAGGATACATGCAAGTTGTTGTAAGGCAAAATAGTCTTTCTGTTCCTGACAGAGATTTTTTCTCCACATATTCATGGGATGTCTTAAATATTCCTACATCATATTCTGAGATCTACCCACAGATTTTTAATAATATTCAAGCCTGTGGACTGTGAAGGCCATTTTAAGTCCTGAATCTTTTGTTTCTTCAAGTAACTGAAGGCTGATTCTGATTTATGTTTGTGCAACTGCAGTGGGCCAGTGCATCACTATTCCCATGCCAGCCAAATCTTCCTGTAAGTCCTTGGCAGTGATGTGGGTGTTTTGCTTTGCATACCTCACCAGTGTATGAGCAGTTTGTAGATCCAGTTACAAAACTTGTCTTGACTTCATCTTTTTTCCTTAACCTTAATTTCTTAAATATATTTCAGACAGTGAAAATTACAAGCAGGAAGAGTTTAGGAATCTTTTATAGTCTTCTTCTTTTTGTAAATTATCTTTATTTCCAGGTCCTCAGTCAGCTGCTTAGATTAGCCCATGGCTGCGGAGTCACATAATTTTTCAAAAGCTCTAGAATTGTCTACATCTGACTTACGTGTCACATAAGCCTAATGAGTTAAATGAGTCAAATAAGCTCTGTGACCTTATAATTCTAGTGGGTTGACTGATTTTAGCTCATTTTTTCCAAAAGATCAATATATGAAATTCAGCAAATAAATGGTAATGATGATATACATATATATACATACATACATCATCTAAACCGCTTTTCCTTCTGGGTCACGGTGGGGTGCTGGAGCCTATCCCAGCTGTCATTGGGCAGAAGGCAGGATACACCCTGGACAGGTCGCCAGACCATCGCAGGGCAGACAGACAGACATACACAGTCACACACATAGGGGCAATTTAGCATGTCAAATCAGCCTGACTGCATGTTTTTGGACTGTGGGAGGAAACCGGAGTACTCAGAGGAAACACCCGCAGACATGAGGAGAAGATGCACACAGAAATGACCCTGGTCGCCCGACCGGGAATCGAACCCAGGCCATTCTTGCTGTGAGGCAACAGCGCTACCCACTGCGCCACCGTGCCGCCCTATATATGTATGTATGTATGTATGTATGTATGTATGTATGTATGTATGTATGTATGTATGTATGTATGTATGTATGTATGTATGTATGTATGTATGCATAAAAAAAAGAAATATGTACAATTTAAGTTTGCTCCTTGCAGATGTTGTGTTAACATTTTAACTTAGAAAATCAAAATATGAGCATGTAATTTGACCAAGAATGCCCAAAGTTTTGCATATAACTGTAAAACTAAGAAGACATGTGTAGGTTCACTGGTTATTTTGGACAGCAAATAAAATGGCTGCATTTGCTTTGCAGTTATTGTGACTCCTGGTTCCTGTCACCAAAAGGAGAGCAAACTGAGTCAGTGAGTTTCTTTACAATGCGCAATTTCACATCAGACATCTCTGAATGACTTTTTCATAATATTGAATTATGCAGAATTTCTGAAAAATCAGTGGAATTAACCTTTAATTTCATTAAGCACAACCTTTTAATTTCATTAAGCACTACTTGACATTCATTTGGCTTTGAACTTTGTATGCTCTCAACATTAAGTGAGACAACATATAAGTCTCATTGGTCAACATAATAATTCACAGCTAGCAGAAACAATAAGAAAAATGTAAAATAGCTAATTTGTCATTTTTAGATGCACACAGATTACATCACATATTGGTATTTCTCTTTTTGTATCTTTTCTTCTGTGGCTGTTTGAAGCTTCATGTTTTATCATGTATATTATCTGCGTTATTTTTTACCATCTTTGACCTGGTTAATGTCAACTTTTGTCTCATACATTTTACACAAGTGCGAAGTAAAACCTAAATCCTTCCAGCGACTTCCTTCCTCTTTTCCCTTCTCAAGCCCCTCCATCTAAAAATACTAAATCTGTGTTTTTTCCCCTGTTGTTTTGATGTCCTGGGAATAATCAGAATAACAAGCATGGAGTACATGCCGCAGCTCGCTATACCACTTCAAATGCGAGTTGTCTTGTGAGAGCGTCTTCTAAAACACGTTAGCGATGCCTGTGAGAGAGCTGAGGGAAGACTGCAAGTTGACTCACTTCAGTTGGAGGCAACATGGCTCACAACCGCACCTGCAGACACACAGAGACAGAGAGAAGAGCTCAACTATCAACACTGCAGGAGCAGAACAAAGGGTTGCTATTTTGAAAAGTTGATATGCGAAAGGAGCTGTTGATTTGCGATGCATTTTTAAAGACCCTTCAGCAGTTTCGTTAAGCTGTGGAGAGTTTAGAGAGCTTCCAATTACTAGCATGGAGGGAGTGCACATGTGGACTAAAGAGGAGAACTGAAGCTAGAGTTTGGAGCTGAGGGAGCTGACAGTAAAAATGGGCATTCCGCACAGAAAAGGGCTTAGGAGGAGAGAGAGATTACAGTTTGAATCCATATCTGGGAGAAGAACAGAAAGGCCAGTGAGGGGATTTAATACTGAACTCTTTTTCGGCACACTGAGTCACCAGTAATAGTGGCTGGTGAGCATGAACCACAAGTCTGGCCTGGTTTCCCCCTCTGCTACATATCAGGCATTCACTACATGGCCAAAACTGTGTGGACACCTTACCACCAAACCTAGAGCTTGTTGGAAGTCCCATTCCAAAACTTTGCACATTAATATTGAGTTGCTCCCTCTTTGCAGCTATAACTGCATCCACTCTTCTGGGAAGGCTTTCTACACAATTTGCAGTGTGTCTGTGGGAACTTGTGTTCATTTAGTCAAAAGACCATTTGGGAAGTCAGGCACTGATGTTGGACAAAAAGGTCATGCGCACAGGCAAAGTTACAATACATCCCAAGGGTTTTCAATAGGAGTTGAGGTCAGGGCTCTGGGCAGGCCACTGGAGCTCCTCCACACCAAACCCATCAAACCATGTTTTTATAGACCTTGCTTTGTACACAGGGGCACAGTCATGCTGGAACAGAAAAGGTCCTCCCCCAAACTGTCTAAAATGTCTTAGAATTGTCTAAAATGTATACTGTAGCATTAACATTGCCCTTCACTGGAATTAAGTGGCCCAGCCCAAATCCTGAGAACAGTCCCAGATCATTATCCCTCCTCCACCATCCTTTATTGCTGCCACTATGCATTCTGGTAGGTAGCATCTTCCTGGCATCTGCCAAACTGAGATTCATCCATCAGACAGATAGTGAAGCATGATTCATCACTCCAGAGAACATGTTTCCACTGCTCCAGAGTCCAGTGGCGGCATGCTTTACACCACTCCAGCCAACACTTTGTGCACAGTGACCTTAGGCTTGTGTGTAGCTGCTAATCCATGGAAACCCATATAACAAAGCTCCTAACACACACGGTTCTTACACTAATGTTGTTTCAGAGGCAGTTGTAGTGAGTGATGCGACAGAGGATAGGCAGTTTTTACTCCATGCTCTGTGAGTTTGCGTGGCCTACTGTTTTGTGGATGAGCTGTTGTTGTTCCTAAATGCTTCAATTTCACAATAATAGCACTTTCAGTTGACCAGGGCAGATCTAGCTTGGCAGAAATTTCTCACTTTTGGCAAACATGGCATCCTATGACAGCAGCACTTTTAATGTCCCTAAGCTGCTTAGTACAACCCATTCTACTCCCAATGTTTGGCTATGGAGATCATGTGGCTGATTGATTTTATACACCTGTTAGCAAAGGGTGTGGCTAAAAACACCTGAACTCAATAATGAGAAGAGGTGTCCACATACTTTTGGCCATATAGTGCATCAACAGTGTTAGAGTAGCCCTGCCCACAAACACAGCCCTATGCTATTGTGTATGAAGGTCATTTGTTGAGAAATTGACTAAATGTTTAGGATTGTTAATCTCGTCACACTATATTCTATGGTACAGTAAGTAACTAATATTAGTAAGTAAATATGTACTACTTATATATGTATATGGTACATACTTTGCAAGCTTAATACAGGGCGTCCCAAAAAAACTGACATCATTTGAGATGTGAATATCTGAGTAACTATATGTCCTAGGCAAACGAAATTAAATAGGCTTCATGTTGAACAAGACAAAAATCGAAGAAGAAATTTAGAGGGATGTCGATTTTATAACCGATTTCACAAAGCTTCACAAATGTAATATCTTACGATACTGGTGGTCATCCAGATCCCTTTGCCCTGCACAGAGAGCCTTCCTCTTTGAATTTCTTGTGCCATGTCCAAATCTGCTTTCCAGTTGGTGCATTTTTATTGAATTTTCTCAAAAATGCACGCTGCAAACTCTTGTTTGACTGTGTTTGATCATATTCTAACACACAAAATGCCTTTTCATTTCTAATGGAGGCCATCCTTCAACCTAAAAAAAACATTAAAAATTAAACTTGGTTGGTTTTTACACATTTTGTTAAAATTTGAGATCATTTGAGGGAGAATTGGCTATGTTATTAGACTACAAAATTATGTCAATTTTTTTGGGACACCCTGTATATAGAAGTACAAAGTAACTAATGTGAGAATTACCAGGTATATTTCAGCATTTAATTCTATGAAGTTACACAATAGAGGTAAGTACTATAAATAATAAATAAATAAATGCTTACATCGGTACAAGTGACAAACGCCAGGGTACCTACCACTGAATACGTAGTAAGTACATACCTGGTAGTTTTTATCTAAGTTACTACGTACATGCAAAGTATGCATCAGAAAATACTTGTAAGTACTGCACATTTACTTACTAAATACTAGTCACTTATAAAAGTGCTACCACTAATCCTTAGAAGCCTAATAGGTAGCATTGTTTTGCCATGCAATTCAAATAGAATAACATAATTAATTTCATAGTTATAGAGAGAATGTCATATATAGTGTATGTCAACAGTAACAATGAGAAACCCTTACCTTCCTCATCCTCATTCTCTCTGCATCTATCCTGGGGGGAAACTAAGCGTGCTTCCTGATTCATTACGAGTTTATGAGTTCATTAGCATGGCCTGTGGACAGAGAATTCACTGCAGGACAGCAGCTGGACCCACACATTGAAGGTGAGAAGTGCGTTCATGCAGACATATCCTGGTAAAGAAGGCTGTAGCCTCTGCTCATTAGAGGGGAAGAGAGAATTACACTTAAATTGTAATCATGGCCCTGACTCAAGTGTACTTGCATTAAGCTCAAAGACAAACTAAAGGCTATGCTGGTGGTGCAACAAACGTAACAGTTGAACAGTGGTGTTCTATGATGAATAAAGAGGGCTGAGCTCACTGATAATCATTAAATTAAATCCTAAAGAACTATAAGCTTTCCCCAAAGCTGTCTGCCTACTCTCTATTCCACTGTTCTTTCACAGGCTGAAAATGGCTTAAAAGTATATAAAAACATGAGAATAATGTGATAACAAATCCTTAATCAACTCACATTTACTGTGTTTTTGCTCACTGATATTTCTTAACAAATGCATTTAACTGAGCAAAACAAAGTCGGCTGTGTTGTTTTTGATGAAATACATTGATTTGTCAGATTTGCTTGTGTTTGTTGGTCAGTGCAACCTATTGAATAAAACAAAGTATCTTTCCCATTGGCTCCTGGCATCATCTATTTGCATACTCTCTTCATGTTGTCTTTCCCCCTGGCCTACATCTCTGTTATATTGCTTGGTTAGCCACTTAGCCTCATTTGTGCTGGTGATGTGCTGTTCACAAATGAGTTGTTTCTTTTAGTTGTACGTTTCGGAGCCAACACACATTGAAGAGTTAATTTCTTTTTTTTGTTTATTTGTAAGTCCAGACAAAACAAATGGGTAGATTTTATGATGCTGTAGCTGACCCCCTTTCTGGATCTCCTTGGAACATATGGCCAGTCATTATCTCCAAAGTATTGCTTGTTGTTAGTTTGGCTCTGGTTCTGTTCTTGGTGGTTTTCACATAATGATTAGCTGTGTTTTCAACTGTGCTTTGTTAGTTTATCTGATTTTTGACTCTGCCTTTTTTTGGTGATGACTGGTTGATGAATGTGCCTGCACTTTGCTTGTGTAGATTAATGTTATATTGAGAATAAAATGATAGATAATACTGCTAACTTGGCTAAATTTGGGGAACAAGAACTGACAATGCTACTGAATGAAGAGCCATTTCAGAGAAGAAAGAGTCAGCTCTTATTGGTGAGCTGGGCCAATTGATCTGATACACCAAAAAGAGCCGGAATGCCTATCACTACCATGTACTCTGCTGGTGAGCATGTTTCTACAACAGCTGGGTAGTACAATAACAACTTTACAAAGTTAAAAAACAAATTTAAAATGCATAGGAAAACTAAGTTAAATGAAGGAGTAATACATAAGAACGATCAGTCCAGTTGATTAGATGTTCATCAAATCATATTTGAGTGATTTACTTGAATTCATTAAGTATATGTTGCTCAGTCAAGTATCTTAAAAGCTACAGTTGTGTGGAACCACTTGACAACAAACAGCAGGGAGCTTCTAGCCGTATACAATCTCAGCTGGGTTGCTTTCCAACTTGATCATCATAATCTTGACTCCTAAGGTCATTGTGATGATGGCTTATGATACTGTGCAACAGGCACTTAAAAATATATCTAAAGCCTTTTATCATTTCATTTCATTTGTTCAGAAAAACACAAATATTCTAAGAATTACAAATTAACTAACAGTACATTGTGTGAGAATGTGCTAGCGCAACCATTTCCAAACCAAAGCTAAGTATTTACAGTTACCATCTAGTACCTGCTTCAGAATTTCATAAACACACGCAATGGCTGGACTGTGACTACAAGTCAGCAACTAACCCTGTGTTCTACCTGTAATCTTCTAACCAAGATATCAAAAACTTATGAAAATTAAAATTGTACTGCATTTTCATTTATTTGCATTCATTCTAATGTAATATAGTGCTTTTACTGGCAAAAACTTACTGCCCAGATAAATCATTTTAAACACTTTACAAATCTTTTGCATGGCAGATTATCTCACACTCACAGTCATTAAAAGGTTAGCTATACATAGTGATCATTATTTAACACCTCTGTTTTCAATATATTCTCTTATTTGCTGTATTGTGTATGTGTTCTAATGCAGACTATGTGTAGACAAACCCTGACCTGACCTGAGGTGACTGATAGGAATTAGCATGTATTCCTTTCTAACAAATGGCATTTGAACAGTTAATTTTTTTTATTTTGGACAATATGTTATCATTTTTCGTAATGTGAATAATGTGAGCCAGCTAAGCGGGCATGCTGCATTTGAATAGTGTTGCAAAAAATGTTATCCATTTGGAAATATGTTTGGAGAAAACAAAAGTCTGAAGAGGTCAGACTGCAATCTGTAATGCCTTTAATGACAAAGTTCTGAGGGGGAAGCACACAAGCTTCAGGTAGACAGCAAATAAATAGTGTTATTGTCTTATGTATATTTATCTTTATACACCGATCAGGCATTAAACACTGTGTCCACTCACTGTCCACTCTATTACACACTCCTACCTTGTCAGTCCACCTTGTAGATGTAAAGTCAGAGATGATAGCTCATCTGCTGCTGCACAGTTTGTGTTGGTCATCCTCTAGTCCTTCATCAGTGGTCACAGGACGCTGCCCACAGGACGCTGTTGGCTGGATATTTTTATTTGGTGGACTATTCTAAGGCCAGCAGTGACACTGAGGTGTTTAAAAACTCCAGCAGCACTGCTGTGTCTGATCCACTCGTACCAGCACAACACACACTAACACACCACCACAACGTCAGTGTTACTGCAGTGCTGAGAATGATCCACCACCCAAATAGTACCTGCTCTGTGAGGGTCCATGGGGGTCCTGACCACTGAAGAACAGGGTAAAAGGGTGCTAACAACGTATGCAGAGAAACAGATGGACTACAGTCTGTAACTGTAGAACTATAAAGTGCACCTATACAGTAAGTGGAGCTGATAAAATGGACAATGAGCGTAGAAACAAGGTGGTCATAATATTATGCCTTGGTGTATATATATATATATATATATTGTGTGTGTATATATACACATATATATGTATATATATGTTATATATATATATATATATATATATATATATATATATATATATATATATATATAAAAAAAACTGGCAGTTTGGTGTTACAGTTTACAAATATGTATATGTAAAACATGTTATTTTCACATCCATGTACTCACATAATCTCTGATCCTAACAGAAGGTGAAAGCATAGTCCTGCCAGCTTAGCTGTACACAGTTTAATTTAATTCCCTTCAAGTAGCCAGGAGTCATAGCGTTCCTCCTCACTGAGCAATTTCTTTGTCCACGTTGTCCTAACTATAAGAATGTGCACAAATTTGGTGCTCCCCATCCCCACTGTTCCATACAGAAGAGAACAGATTTTAGATAGCGATCATCATCTTACGTAATTCAAACATAACCTCTGAGTAACTGTACTCTGAAAGGCATACTTGCATAACCAGCTAGCTGCTGGCAAATGCTGATGGTTTTGCAAGTTACTAATAAACACACTGATTTATTAAACTTGCCCTAGATGATGTTTCAACATTACATATAGTTTGATTCAAAACTAAAGTCTTGTTTTTTTCAGCACACAGAATTTTTATTTTTTTACATTTAGCTTGTTGACTGTTCGTTTTGTATTGGCTACAACACAAGCTTTCAAAACCAACCACCAAAACATCTACCCCATTAGTCCTGGGGCAGCTGCAGGACTGTTTCAGCAATCCCTAACAGCTGCTTTAATGGTGCTTAGATTTCACAATTGAAGATCTCAAAGCAAACGAGCTTGCACAGATTGTAGACTTACACGTTTGCCACATGGCCCAATTTAAAGTCCTTTTTATCTCTGAGGGAAAGTACTAGAGGACACGATGCTGTCCATTCAAACCCTTTAGTGGAGTATGTGGTTAATTAGTAGCACAGACCACATAATCACATAAATACAGTACTTTCTGCATGAAGACATAAGAACAGCTGCTTTAAAGAAAACTTCCATGTGTATGTCTACAATACTTGATGGTTAAATGACTTACAGAATTACAATATATGATCTTATATGCTTAACAAAGCAGCTTGGGGGGCTCTGGGAGAGAATATGTGCAGTGGTGATGTGTCGATGTTTCAACAGGCTTTTACACAGGTAAACAGCAACATATGTTTATTAATTATAGCATATTAAGTTATAAGTGCAACACTTCAGAAAAAGTGAATCAGTAAGAATACATTTAGAATGTAAATAGTTTTAAATATTTTTGTCAGGTCCGGATTAAAATTCCATCAGCTGCAACATTCACAGCCAAAACCTGTGTGGCTTCTGCCCCTCAGTGGCCGTTTACATCATTACACCAGTCAAACAGACCATCTGAGCTTTTTACAAGGTATTAAATCTTATTTTCATAAATGATCCATAAATACAATCTAAAAATTAAACAAAGACAAAGTCACCTTAAGCCAAAAATGCAAATTTCTGTTAATCAATAAATACAGAAATACACTTTTACATTAAATACAGAGGTATAAATTCAGCTAAAGATTCAGCAGTGTAAATGACTAAAAACTTCAAAATTATGAGGAATGAATCCAGTAATGTCATTATTAAACATAGATAGATACATCGTTATGAACATGGATGCAAAATCAGAAGGTACTAAAGGATTTGTGTTTAATGGAACTGTTACCATGAAGTACACTACTGCTCAAATGTTCGGAATCAACATTTTCAAGAACATAAAACCAGTCTGGTCATAAACATATCGCTGATAGATGTTGATGTTAGAACAAAACTTCCTATCTCCAAAATAGTAACTTTACAGGAGAAGGAAAAAAATACTTTATTTTTAACGTAAGTCAATGGAACCAGAGCTTTTGTCCAAGTAGTTTTGGGCCATTTCTTTCAGTCCATTGATCGTGAAATTTACAATGTAAATGGCAACAGGTATTTTCAAATTATGTCAAAAACTGAAAAACAACAAAAGGTTTTTTTCCAACAGCAGTGATATATCAAATCGTTCTAATATGTTGCTATGCTTGTTGTAATGTAATTAAAACCCAGAATGGCTTGTGTTGCAAAGCTTAAGGCAGATTCTATGACAAGAAATTACTAAATTAATAACCATACAAAAATAGACACAGTACTGTGCAAAAGACACCTAAGCAAATTGTTTAAACGCTTTTATCTTGGCAATTAGTCTGTTTTTACACCATAAAAACACCATATGTCATTACAAGATGTAGATATGAGTCAAAATGCACAAATAGGTCAAGTGTTTCAAGAAAGCGATTGACATATTGTGAGCTAGTTTGAAGAAAAGCTTTTGGTTCCAGATTTCTCCTGACTGCCCTCAGCCATCACACTGGATTTAACATAATGCAAGTACTAATTAGCTAAACCAGGTGTTAGGCGATAACTACTAATAATACTGGGCTTTGTCGAGGAGATGTTTGGAAATAGTTGAGCAAACACACTGATATACATAAAACCACTACTTATTGTATTAAAGTTATTATTTGTATTAATTCTACTAGAGTTTTTCCTGACACAGAAACTCTAACAGCCAAAAAATACCTTTTTAAGTTGCAAAAAATGTTTGCACATTACTGTATATGTATATACATTGTATATCTCTGTTAATAACATCATGTCATTTCCAAAATATACTGAAGAATAAAAATACAGTTTGGTGTCTTATTTATATTATTTATACCTACATTATTGTAAGTAAGTTACTATAGAATAATATGTTATTCCAATCATTTGAGCAGTAGTGTTCTTTATTGCTGATATTTTTTATTTTATTGCTACTCTCAGGTATTAAATACATCCACCTGCAACTCAAGCTCACAATCCTTATTCTGCAACATTTAAAGAGAGCTGGTATTTGTCTATATTTCAATATTCTTTCCCAAACAACTCCTCCACCTGACTACCAAAGCAGAGTATTTGGACAGTAGACTCTGAAGGTTAAAAATAGGTTACAAAAGCTTGAGCTCTTTCAAAATTTACATGGCAAATGCAAGTGAGCCCAACACAGATGACATATGGCAATGAAGAACAGGAGGAAATACGAATGGTGAGAGAAGTGCACTTATAACACTTGATATTCTGTGCTTTCCCAATTACCCAGGATGATATACATTCTCATTTCCCCATCTTTTGATATTTGGTATCAGTATGAATACAGTAGCAATGTGCATGTGTCACATCCTGCAAACATTCAGGACTACTCTAGTTTTAAACATAAATATTGCAATAAGTCCAGCAAATTATGGACATCAGTTCTTTATATACTTTCTAGCAGAATATTCCAACTAACTAAACAAAATACAAGGAAAAAAAGAGCATCATAGAGAGGCAGTCAACGATATAGATATATATGGTCGGATGAGTGGAAGGACAGAAATATTTCTTGTTTCAACATGGTGTCATGAACCATGTTTGTGCTCAATAAAATCAAAGACTTACAGAGATATTCTCCTGCACAGCAAAGTCTACCTCTGCCCATAGTACCCATTCATAGCATTGTTTCCAGGTGGAGTTATACTGATGGAATCAATAAGAGGACGCAGTGCTTGTCCAAATGGCCTGCGGAGAGCAGATCGTTTCAAAACATCATGTTTCAGGCTGGTATAACTTCTTTCAGTGTTAAATGCTATACTAACAGGACACTCACTGGCCACTTTATTACGTACACTGACCTTGTATCTACACTTGCCCATTTTGTCAGGTCCACCTACAATATAGGCGCACATTCTAGTTCTATAACTACACGTCACTACCGTGTCAATGTGACTGTTGTGGCAAAGTGGTCCACCCCCCAAATGATATCTACTCAGTGGTGGTCCTGTGGGGATCCTGATCACAGATTAACAGGTTAAAGGTGGGGCTTCCAAAATGCTGTGAAAAAGATGGACTACAATGTGTAATCATAGAACTACAAAATGCACCTGATAAACTGGACCAGTGTAGATGTAAGGTAGGTGTACCTAATAAAGTGGCCAGTTAGTGTCCCAGTAATAAATGCATACCAAACTAGTACGTAGACAATATGTTCACACTAGGGCTGGGCAAAATGACAATATTTATCATTATCATGATAAATTACGCCACAATACACTTTTCTGAGCATAGAGTGGATATACTAACCAGCTGCATGTTTTGTTTAAAATATAGTATAATTAGTCTTCTTTTATTGAAATGAGTGCAATAGGGTATGTAAAAAAAATAATTTGTATTCATAGTTTTTGACAGTATTCTTTAAACATGACACCACTGGCTCTTTTTTCTCTCTTCTAACTTTTCAGAAGTCAGAGAAAAATAAATGCAGAGACATATTGTGTATCATGGTATCATGGTATTATATTTTGCCAGATTGTCCACCCCTAGGTCACAGTGCTAATGCACTAAATAAAATGATATAAATTTAATTTTATAAACAGTGTGAGAGACTTACGTGGAAAGCACCTCAGACGGCAGGTCAGTAATGTACGAAGGGATTTTTCTTCCTGTTAAAAACTGGGCCACCTCGTTGCTGAAGCTGTTACAATTGTGTTCAAAAAGCTGATAATTGTCTGCTCTGTGGAGAGAGATGAAGTAGGCAAAAGTGACATCACATGCATTTCACAGATCACATCAAACATACCGAAATCTGTTTTTGAAAATATCTGCAAAAGGAGAATTAATTGACCTATATGTGGACTCTCCTAGAGATGAGAGGTACTCTGTGAAAAGGTCTACATTCACTTCTGTATTTCCTAAATCCACTATGGCGTTGGGCTCTCCCAGCAACGTACCACCCTGAAGCAATGAGAAACACATAAACAACACATGACTCAGCTTTTTGAATGCAGTGCTTTTTTACTTTCACCTTTACTGTATTACATCTATACCACTATATTTCTTTAGTCTCTTATACAAAGATATATTAACTGAAACAATAATATCTTGCTAAATAATAATGCTGAAGAGTTTATAACAAGTCTTACTGGTGGGCAGCTTGCTATCCCTTGTCCCCCAAAGAAGAACTCAGCTCCATGCACCACTATTGCTGTGTGCCTAGAGTTAAAACAAGACCTTCACTCACACACAACTACTTTTATTTTTCAATAAGAGGTGGATGTGAGCAGATCGAAATAACTGGGAAAATGACTTTTAAATACTTACCATATTCCTTCCAGTTGTTTTCCTGTTAGTCAGCAAGGAAGTATGGATACATTTGATAAATGGTTTTCATATATTCTTCACATGCAAGAAACATTTGACTAGCAAGACCAAAAACTGACACTGATACTGTCGACTGATAACAACTGAGTAGATCTGAGTTATATACAAGAAACTAGTCAGGTTATCAGTCTGTTTAGTTAGCCAGCTATCTTGCTAGCAAGCCATCACTAAAAGTTTCCTGGACGGTAAGTTAAGTTAACTTACTCACCTAACATCATGGGACTCAGCTGCCGGGCCAGTCCTTTTGACAGGTCATAAATGTACAGCTTCACACTGTATGTTGACGCCTGATTGTCCATGGCTTACCACGACTATTATCAGAACTCAGATTATAAACTAGCTAGCTACCAAGTTAGCTACTTCCAAGCTGAATGACGAGCCAGCTAACAAACTAGCTCTAATGATTAAAGTCTTGAGGATTCCGCCGGCTGAAAGAGCTCTGCTTCAAGATAAACCACTCGGTTAAAAGTAGCCAATACAGCGATACTCTCCACAGCTGGCTGATATGAGCATTGACCTGATGGGCACCGTGTTTCTGCTGCTGTGTCACAGTGACGCCGGAGATTAAAGACTGAGACAAAAACCGCACAGACCGAGCAAAGACAGAGCAGGGACTTAAACTGATAAACCGGCAGTGAGACTATGCGTTCATCCGCCACAACGGCAGATGGCGATATAAGACACAAACATGTATATGCGTTTGTTTTATTTCATTCATATTAGTACGGAGAATGTGCTATAGTTAATTTTAGTAAGGTATTAACACTTTCAGTCTAACCCAACGTGTACATAAATACTTCCACAGGTTTGTTTTTATACTGTTTCAGTTTACGTCGTCTATGCCCAGGCATGTCTGTGGACACTGGTTGGTAACGCTCTCTTGCATTCTGATTGGTTCTTGTACTGGCAGCCAGTTCTCGTCATTGGTGTAAGAGTTTCGTTTTTTCGCGTTGATTGGATGGGAGCGCTGTCAATCAATCTGTGGCACTTTGGCTCATGCAGTGAGCGCGGCTTTTGCAGTTTTGCTAACTAACCTAGCGAAGTGCAGTTTTGTCTCATGTTTAATTTCCTCCACGAATTAAAGCGAGTGCTGCCTTACGCTTTAGGACTTTGACTTGGTTTTATATAACTAAATCAGCATCCTGCACTTCTTGCCTCTTGTGTGGAGGCTGCAAAGTGAAGCGGTTAGTTTGGTTATTTTGAAGAAGAAGAAGCAGAATGGCCGACTGGGACGCTTATTACCGCAACGAAGATGATGAGGTTGAACAAGAAGAGGGAGAAGAATCTGCAGGTTTGCATTAACTCGTCCGTTTTATACATCTGGGACTTACAGTTAAGTTAAGAGTTTAGGCTGTGTGAAAACTTCCTTAGTATAATGATTGAATGGACTTGTATTATGTTACATTAACTTCATTAGGTGATTACAAATACGGTGGGCGTGACAGCTTGGTGTTCTTAGTGGATGCATCCAAAGAAATGTTCGTCAAGGGTGAAGATGGAGAGCCCTCCAACTTTGACATGACCATGCAGGTATGTATGTATACGAGGCTCAAGCTGCCTTCCTACCCGCCGGATTCTTGTTCGACTTTTCCGTTCCACCTTAAATTGTGCGGCAGTTACATTGTGGCGCCTGGAAGGGCCAGGACCTTACTGCTTCACCATTTAAGGTGGAACTGAAAATTCGAATAAGAAACTAACTTCAGCTTCCTCCACAACTACACAGTTAAACTTAGGGTTATTCCAGGGTTCTTTAGTAAAGGGTTTGGTTCTATATAGAACCACTTCGTGCTTGTAACATTGGAAAAACCCTTTTTGGTGCTAAGTAAGACCATTTTTAAAAAGGTTCTTTATAGAACTATATACAACACATTCTTCATCAATCTGAAGAATCGTTTCATCATGCAATGAACGATTTAAGCATGAAATGGTTCTATATAGAACCATTCCGTTTACTAAAGAACCCTTAGAGAATCTTTTTTTTTAAGAGAGTAGGCCTCATAAGATATAATCAATCCAAGCAGCCCTGTTATGGACCGTACTTATTTCTGTATGTGTCTCTCTTCCTCTTCTAGTGTGTGCGCAGTGTGTACACCAGTAAAATCATCAGTAGTGACAAAGACCTGGTTGCGTTGGTGTTTTACGGAACTGAGCAGAGCAAGAACCCCAGGAACTCCTTCAAACATGTCTATGTTTATCATGATCTGGATTCACCAGGTAGGAAGACAGCCTTCTCATGATGCAGACCTGTATGTTCGTGTTGATACTTTGAATCCATGACTGTCTTTTCTCTTAGGTGCCCGGTGGGTGCAAGAAATAGACAGCCTTCGGGGAGAGAAAGGAGCTCAGCTGGCTGCTGAGACCATGGGCTTAGGAGGCAGTGGAGAGACGTCCCTTGGAGATGCTCTGTGGTGCTGCTCTAACCTATACAGTGACATTAAGCTGCGGCTCTCTCACAAACGCCTCATGATTTTCACCTGCAGAGACAACCCTCATGGAGGAGACAGTGCACGAGACAGACAGGCTCGCACTAAGGCAGTAGACCTTAAAGAGACAGGTGGGCTGATTAAATTGGACAGATGTTTGAAAAAAAGGCATGAGGTTACGATGTGTATAAATCTGTGGATGTATTTTATCTTGATATGATTTATATTTTCTTCCCACTACAGGGGTGGTAATAGACTTGATGCATCTTACCAAGCCTGGGGGGTTTGATGTTTCGCTCTTCTTTTGTGATATTGTAAGCCCCCCTGAGGATGACGGTGAGCTTGGGTTGCAGCTCGAGCCTTGTGGGAAACTTGAGGACCTACAGAAGAGGGTCAGGGCTAAAGAGATGAAGAAGAGAGCTCAGAGTAGGTGAGTGGAAGACTGTGTTTACAGGGTACAACATGTACATGTAAAACATCACTGTACACTATGTAAACCTCTCAAACAACATTGCGAAGAGTACATACAGTATTGTGCAAAATTCTCAGGCACATAAGCTCATTATTTAAAACCATTTAATTCAGCAATAAGTCTATTTGAGCTTGTGAAAACACTATGTAATTAGAATAAATGCAATTCAACATAAATAGAATAAGAAATAATGAGAGTTTTCTGTGTTCAAAAAAAGTAGTTGTCTTGATAGCTAGCTTGAAAAACAATGTTTGGTTCCAGATGTTTCCTTACTGCCAGCATCACATAGATTGTAAAATTCTATTACAAGCGCTCTTGATTTAACATAACAAAGCACTCATTTAGCCAGGTCTTGGGTGATATATACAAATAACCCCTTTAATTCTCAGGCTTATTACATACTGAGACTTATTATTCAATAACTACAGGGACTTCAGTGCAAACTGGCTGAGCTGTGCTTAGGTTATAGAAGTGTGTGATAAAACTTGGCCTGCCAGTGGGCCCCTCGCCATTTAAGGGGTTAATGCTAGACTTCCATGAAAAGAGGTTTGTAAGTGGTTGTGCAAAAACATGCATATATGTAAAATCACTACTTATTGAATTAATAACATTTGTATTTGTTGCAATATTAGTGTTTTTCTGAGCAAAATAAACAATTACTGCCCAGATAAATAGCGTTTTGAATATAACTGTCTCAAATACTTAAAACCTTTACACGTTCTTGTATCCATATCTTAATGGAATTGACCATAATTGGAATCATCACTTATTTGCTCCTAGCTTGCTATTGTCAATTGACTGACTTACTTTTTATTTTGGTTGATCTGTAGAATGATTTTTTGACATAAATAATCTGAGACAGATAAGTGAATGCACGCTGCACTTGAATGCTCTGTGTGCACATCCATGTGTGTGTTAGGATGTGTTAAGCATGATTTTAACAACCACGTCTATGTGCGTACACAGCGGCTATGCAAGCAGCATTGTTCTCACACTCGTCTGCGTAACTTTATCTGTCTGGAAGATTAAAAGCCATATTCAGTAGGTTGGCAGGTCAGGGTGAAACATCCCCTGCCAGCACAAGAATATCTGTGGTTTCTTTTTCTCATCAACAATACGCATGATATTCGCAAAGGAGACTGTATTATTGGTTATCATGAGAAAACAGCAGAAACAGACAGCACAAGTGCTTGTTGTCGTGGTTTGTTCAGCCTGTTGCTGACATTGCATCATTTTGTCTGATATCAGATTGACCACAGCTGTTTGTTTTCAAAAGGTAGGTTAAAATGATTTTAAGGTGATGCACATCCAATTACGTTTGACATTTATATCAATTTTCTAAATGATTAATTGACAGTAAAATACAGAATTGCAGTTTTTATGAGTGTTTTTCTAAACATTTGTGCTTCAATTGTAGTTTATCCTCTATAGTTATTTTGCTCAGTGAAATGCTGCTGTATTGCATTTATTTCTACTGTGCTCATATGTCCGCCAATTTTAGTCAATTGATTTTTAGTCCTTTAACAAAAAATTCTATATGGCAAAATAATAGTGAAACAATATATTTGGAATGCAACCAGCAGATGGTGTACATTCCTTTTCCATAGTGCCTCCACAGTTTATATTGGTTTTGCATCTTGTGGACACTTTTTCTGAGGACATGTGCAACACTCACAGCAAATGTGGGATGCACAGGGGGTGCCATCCTGTGCACACATTTGCATAGTTAAAATCATATATAGCAGCCCTTTTATAGCGGCTTCTCACAAGCCTATGTGTTTTGTATGAGTGCATTTGTTAATCCCACATAGTGCAAGCAAAGAGCAAATAATCGAATTGCATTTGTTGCCTGTTGCAGAAAAATCACCCAAATCAGTGATTTGCCAATTTGGCGGTAAAGAAATAAGAATCGTTGGTAAAAATTCATGATAAGTCTATCACTATTTTAAAATAGTTCCTCTGTACTCTCTTCTTTATCAAGAGAATATGTCTACATCTACACAGCGGAGATTGGTTAGAACACAAACATTTAGACAGCGCTAACAGTTCCCTTGTTAAATGTCCCAAATTCTAGCAAAAAATAACAATATTTTCATTCCCCCTTTGTCCTCAGGTTGACTTTTTCTCTGGGAGAGGGGATGAATGTGGCTGTAGGTGTATATGTGCTGGCTAGGACAGCCACCAAACCTCCCGCTGTCAGACTGTACAGAGAAACCAACGAGCCTGTTCGCACTAAGACCCGTCTCTTCCACACACAAAATGGAAGCCTGCTTCTGCCTAGTGATACCAAGAGAGCCCAGGTAACTGCATAAAACACATAATTTACTGTTTGAGCCCATAGTAAAAAGGTTTGGCATGGCTGTGATGATGATGATGATGATAATGATGATGTTTCTGTCTGTATTTTCTGAAGGTTTATGGAAACAAACAAATAGTGATGGAGAAGGATGAGGTGGATGAGATCAAAAAGTTTGATGATCCAGGTCTAGTTCTAATAGGGTTTAAGCCAGTGGATCGTTTGAAATTGCACCACCACATACGGCCTGCACTCTTTGTATATCCCGAAGAGGATCAAGTCACAGGCAAGTGTTTATTAGCTGATCATCTGATCGGTTTTCAGATTAAGTAGTTATGATATTTACATGCTCTTAATGCTGTAAGGTATGTTGTATTGTTCTCAAAACCGATTAATCATTTTTCACCTCTCTACTTTAATACTGTTCCAGGTAGTTCCTGTGTGTTTACAGCTCTGCTTCAGAAGTGCAGTGAAAAGAACGTGTTTGCATTGTGCAAGTACACTCCACGACGTAACACTCCACCACGTTTTGTGGCCTTAGTACCCCAGAGAGAGGTTCTGGATGGTCAGGTCCAGGCTGTTCCCCCAGGTACTTTCTGATATATATCAAGTTAATTTGAAGCAATATATATCTTAATTGACTCACTCACTGAACATTTATTTGTATATCATACAGGTTTTCATGCCATTTTCCTGCCCTATGCTGATGATATACGCACTCTGGATGTCCATGAGTGTCCTACAGCCTCTGATGAGCAGGTTCAAAAGATGAAAGAGATTGTTCACAAACTTCGTTTCAAATACAGGTTGTGTTTTTTTGTTCCTTACATTTTTGCTATGGTAATGAAAAGGACTGGATGTGGAATTTCTGTATCTAAAAGGCCATTATAGGTCAGTATAAATCTGTGTAACTATCGATGATTGAGACAAATAAGTAAGTCTTAAGAGACGTTGAGCTATGGGAAAGGCACTGTATAAATAAAACAAAGGCTGAGCTGTAGTAGATTTTCCCTTATTCTTCATTATTTCAGGAGTGATGCATTTGAAAATCCAGTTCTGCAGCAGCACTTCAGGAATCTGGAGGCCCTAGCCCTTGATATGCTGGCACCTGAAGCCATTGAGGACTTTACAAGTAGGTTTTTTGCATGCCTGAATTAGCAATTATTTATCCCCAGTTACAGAAATTACAAATTTACTGTCCTATATTTTCTACATTCAATCATGTACCCATTTCCAGTGCCAAAGGTACAAATGATGGATGAGCGCCTTGGTCCTCTAGTTCAGGAGTTCAAAGATTTGGTCTATCCAGCTGACTATAACCCAGAAGGCAAAACTGCAGTCAAACGCAAACCAGGTGAGGGGGGACTTGAGTCATTTTTTTAGGGTGGGGGTGGGGGGCATATGAGTAGCAATTGCATGGTTTAATGAATTGTCAGTCATTGTCTCAGATGTTTTGTTTTCTGTCTTATTGTTCAAAGCTGAGGCTGGGGGAGGAGCTGACAAGAAGCCAAAAGTTGAAATCTCAGAAGATGAGCTGCGAGCCCATGTACAGAAGGGCACCTTGGGCAAGCTGACTGTACCTGTGCTAAAAGATGCCTGCAAACAATTCGGAGTACGAACAACAGGCACCAAGAAACAGGAACTTATAGATGCCCTGATTGCACAGCTATCTACATAAACTGGTGTAGAAGTGGTTATAAAGTAGTTTTTCCCTGCAGCTCCAACTTCTTTAACATACAGTGCATTACTTTGGGCATTGCTACATTGCTTTGTGTAATATAATGAGCCCTTTGGCTGTTTGGTGGGGGGAACTGTTATGATGCAAAATACTACTACACTTTAATTTTTACCTACTGTCATTATGTTTTGAAGGACTTTGTAATACCAAAGTAACTTTGACTCAACGCTGTAAAAATAAGAAACATTTCACTTTTGCCTGGCAATTATGTGCACTTCATGATATGTTTTTTAGTACAACATGGCGATAGGTTCAGTCAAATTTGAAAAGCAGAAAGTCGCTAAAGAGTACAAAATCAACGGAAACTGAACATGCAAGTTTGTAAAATAATGGTTACATTTACATTTCATACCAGCAGTTACTCAACCTGGTTTAATACTTGATGTAATTATGGTTGCTGTAATAAAATCTCTTAGTTCAAGCACTCCTTGTAGTATTACTCATAGTATCAACTGTGTGTTGGATGATGATCTTCTCACTGTATAATATACTGTTATCTTTATAAAAGTTCATTGTAGTTAGAAACAGCAATAGGAGCAAGCCATTCAGTTCTTTTTAATAGATAAGTGTTTCAGACAGTACTATTACATAAGCAAGTCGATCTGAGATAAATTAACAATTTGTCAAGGTAAGTGTGATGATTAGACGAGCAGTTTGCATGATGCTAATTGGTGGGCTATAAGTTTTCATTACTTGGGAGTTACATAACCTTGTAGGTCCGAAACAGTTTTTGGATGGCAAGCATATCTTGGCTGATCGAGTACATTTGGAGTAAAGGGAAAGTTGTGTAAATATGATTTTTAGCCAGGCTATCACTTTAAGGGTGCTGATGGAGGGTTCTGTAAGCTGTGTAAGTATTTTAAGTAGCCACATGACTTCAAGTAGTGCCAGTTTTTAGCTCTCAGTAACATGGAGTGCAAACTAGACAGTCCTTGTCCTGAAGCCTTACAATGTGAGGCCTCCAAAGTTCAAAAAACTGTGTTGGGTAAGAAACTTTAATTAATTTGGTGTACAAATGTCTTTATTTCTGTGTCTGCCCTTGCAAAAAAGATTAATAAGAAGCTGTAAGATTCATGTAGAGCTTATAAACTAGAAAAATCTAATGTTTACATGTCTTTTGATATTTCTTTAATTCTGTTTTACAGTGATTTATGAGACTGTTCTGTAGTTAACTAAAGTAATTTTAAGATTCTTATGGAAATCCTGCCGAAATGTTTGCAGTACTATTTGCTACAGATCTTTTTCATGAGGGTAACAGTGCATATCACCTGAATGCAGGTAACCATAGCCTAGAATCTTTAAACACCTTGAAGCTCACTTTCTTTAGCTCATTTGAGAAGAGCTTTTGTCTACACATACTTAAGCTGACCACTTACCCTACACATCGCACTGAGTTTACTGGATTATAGGGGATCCAGTAAAGGGGAATTCCACCCATTTTTGAACATTTGTACACAGTTCAATTGTTAAGATGTAACCAGTTATTCAGAATGGTTTGATGTGTAATGTGCCATTCCAATCTAATACTTTTTAATGATGACTTAGCTGGGTATTACTTGTTTGTTGATGTTAACTGGTTCCAAAATTCAAACATTCTCTGAGGGCAGATAGGAATATTATTATTTCTGTTTTCATTTAATTATAAAAAATATATGTATGTTGTTTGGTTTATATTCAGTTGACTTTGGATGGTGGCGTCTGAATAAATTTTGGAGAAGAAGAGACAGAGAATAACCATCATCATTTACTTACAAAACTTACAATGCAAAGTTAGACTAAGACCATAATATAACAATAATTAATTAACGTTTTAGCCTTTATTTTATTTAATGTTATATTTCACAAAATATGGTATAAAATATAATATTGTAGTATCCTGGCTGGCACTCACTCCCAGAGACTCTGTAGGTGTGGCCAGGCAGATGGCCACACGCAAAGGCTCATGGTATGCGCACGGCCTCCAACAAAGGGACTTGTGTTGTTTGGTGTTGTTAGCTGTTAGTTTAAGTTACGTGTTTTTATTGTATTGTTTAGTGTCTGGGGCCAGTGGTGACCTCCCCCTCAAGCTGGGGTCCTGTATGTGCCTTTCTGCTGGTGTGTTTAATAAAGAGCACTTTTCACAGCAGAATCATGGGCACCCTTGTGTTTTTCTCTCTGCCAGTGTTATATTATTTACTAATACACCAATCAGCTATAACAGTACAGCCACTTCCTTGTTTCTACGCTTATTGTCCATTTTATCGGCTCCACTTACCATATAGGTGCACTTTGTAGTTGCAGAATTACAGACTGTAGTCCATCTGTTTCTCTGCATACTTTGTTAGCCCTCTTTCACCCTGTTCTTCAATGGTCAGGACCTCCACTGGACCACCTCAGAGCAGGTATTATTTGGGTGGTGGATCATTCTCAGCACTGCAGTGACACTGGTGGTGTGTTAGTGTGTGTTGTGCTGGTACGAGTGGATCAGACACAGCAGTGCTGCTGGAACATCTCAGTGTCACTGCTGGACTGAGCATAGTCCACAAACCAAAAGTATCCAGCCAACAGTGTCCTGTGACCACTGATGAAGGACTAGAGGAAGACTAGTACAAACTGCAGCAACAGATGAACAACTGTCTCTGACTTTACATCTACAAGGTGGACCAACAAGGTGTCTAATAGAGCGGACAGTGAGTGGACACAGTGTTTAAGAACACCACCCAAATAATACCTGCTCTGTGGTGGTCCTGAGGGGTCCTGACCACTGAAGAACAGGGTGAAAGGGGGCAAAAAAAGTATACAGAGATACAGATGGTCTACTGTCTGTAACTGTAAAACTATGTCTATATGGTAAATGGAGCTAATAAAATGGACAATTAGTGTAGAAACAAGACGGTGGTTTTATTGTTAAGGATGATCAGTGTATATGTTATATAATGAAAATGAGTGGACAACGAACTACAAATGTTAGCTTTTTTCCCCCTTTCTTCTTTTTATATTAATATTCTGATAAAAATTTAGTCTGGTCTAAGTCTTGACTCAGACTCACCTTCAGTGTTCTACACTAATGAAATGTCACAAGACACATGTAGGTTCACTGGCCATTTTAGATAGCAGGTAAAATGGCTATATTTGTGTCGTAGACAGTAAGATCCCTGTTTCCTATCACCACCATGGTAAAGAAATTAGTCTCACTAAGTTTCTCTACAATCAGCATATCAAATCAGTGTGAATAACTTTGTTTACATCTAAACCATTGAATCATGCAGGAATTTGAAATATCAGTGCCATTCCCTTTTATTAGCAGGTCTTCAAATATCCTAAATTAAGCTGAAGAATTTGCTTAAAGCTGATTGTGCAAAGTTGTAGTTTACTGCTTTTAAAATCAATGTTGGCAAAGGACAAACAGCACACGAAACCATATGTAACCATCATATTATCTCTGTTTCTCACCACTGCGAGAGCTACATTTCTCAGCATGAGTGTCCTGTACATCACATACAGCCTGTTTATGCTGTTTTTTCATTCAGATTTGTGGATAGACTTCAATACAGTGAAGACTGGCTTGCTTGCAGTGATTTGTTTCCTCCTCTACAGACTATCACAAGGTAAATTCACTTCGTAAAAATGCATTATTACAAATGTACATGCTTAAAGAATGTACTGGGACATGTAGATAAACATACAGGTGCATGAGCAGTATGGCATAAACACAATTTCTGCTAAGCCTAAGTAAGAAAGATGCGTTCATTGTTTTGCTCCAGGTATTAGACAGTACTTCATGTTCAGTAGATTCAGTAGGGTACTTTTACTTTTTTACAGTATCACCAAGCACTTTATTAGGAACACTGTACTAGTACTGGGGTAGGGCCTCCCTTTGCTCTTCAAATAGCCTTCTTCAAATCCTTTGAGATACTGGTCTATGTTGTCATGATTGCAAACATGCGATTGTTCAAGTGCACATTCATGCTGTGAATCCCCCATTCTACCACATTCTGAGGGTCTTCTATTGGATTCAAATCCAGTGACTATGGAGGCCACTAAAGAACACTGAACTCATTGTCATGTTCATGATACCAGTTTGAAATGACTTTTGCTTTGTGACATGGTGCATTATCATGCTGGCAATAGCAATAAGAAGATAAGTAAACTGTAGCCATGAAGGAATACACATGGTCAGTAACAACACTCAAATAGGCTGTGGCATTCGAGCGATGATTGATTGGTATTAACCTCCACCAACCTGGACTATTGACATAAGACAGGTTGAGTCCATGGATTCTTGCTGTTGGTGCTGAATTCTGACCCTACCATCTGTGTGCCAACAGACCAGGCTACTTTTTACTAGTCCTCAACTGTCCAGTTTTGGTGAACCTGGTTCCACTGCAGCCTCAGCTTTCTGTTCTTGGCTGACAGAAGTGGAACTCGATATGGTCTTCTGCTTTTGTGGCCCATCCATCTCAAGGTTCACGTGTTGTGCATTCTGAGATGCCTTTCTGCTCACAGCAGTTGTACAGAGTGTTCTTCTAAGTTGTCAGCTCGAACCAGTCTGGGCATCCTCCACTGACATCTCTCATCAACAAGACATTTCCATTTGCGGTATTGCTGTTCACAGAATGTTTTTCTTTATTGCACCATTCTGAGTAAACTCCAGAGACTGTTGTGCTTGAAAATCCCAGGAGATCAGCAGTTATAGAAATACTCAAACCAGCCTGTCTGGCTCCAACAATCACTGAGATCACACTTTTTTCCAACTCTGATGGTTGATGCGAACATTACCTGAAGCTGCATGATTTTATGGATTTATAGATAATTTCATGAATGAGTAGGTGTACAAAAGTTCCTACAGTGTGCTCAGTGAGTGTATATTTTGAAAACATTGTTATTTAAGATATAAAAACAAAAGAAAAATAATTTCTGGAGTCTCATTCATTTTTCCCATTCCCACATTTCTCCCAGCATTGATAAGATGGCGAAGTTTCTTATTCTCTCTCACAGGTAAGTAAATTGAAATGTCTAAATGTATATCTTGTGCTTAGTCTTGCACAATATTTGGTCACTATAACAGAATGCTTTCTTGCTCATTTACTAGAGACGTACCAATATGAGAGTTGTGGGCTGATGCCGTTATCTGCAAATAGTTTTATACATCATCATCCTGTACATGCTAAACTCATGCACAGATATGGTTTAGCTTTAAAGGAAATACATTGTTCCTAAGAGGGTCATTTCCCCAATTTTACCCTATATGTTCCCTTTTTTTCATAGGGCTATCCTTCCTGTGGGCCCTGCTGAATCATCTTGTGTATGTGGCCCGTGGTATGGTGCCCACTCCACTTTCTTTATGTATTTTAGAAATCTTTTTTATGAATGATGTTGAATGATTTCTTAGTGCCGTGTTCTATGTTCCAGGTTTATTCACAGTACTGAAATGGTCAACACACCTGTGGAGCTTTTTTGGTGGTGAGGCCCTAAATATTGTGTGGTATTCCTCTTATGTTTAACAAGTAACACCACATATCATTTGTGCTCACTATTCATGTTTGTTGTAGTCCTGTTGTCCCTGTTTTCCAAAATCAGCTGGGTGCCTGATGCCTTCAAGACTGCCACAGGTAACCGTATCGTGTAGTACAGTCAAAGTGGAACACATTCTCACAAGTCATGTTCTCACTTATCTTTTCATTTGTTCATTTTAAGGGTCTTTTACAAACATAAAGCAGTACTGTGAAGGTATGACCAGACTACCCCAGCACATTATGGGTAAGTCTGGTGAACCTGAATGCAAACTGTACTGCTGTGGGTATCCACAAAATCAACCCACCACCAATAATCCTTTCACTACCCGTCAAAAGTCAAATCAAGGGCATGAAATGTGTGAGGTTTGGCACTATTCCATAAAGTAATCATTATAATCTGTTTGCCTGAAGTACAGATGGGTGACCAATTAAAGGTAATTAAATGAGTTGAGACTTGGCGCTTCCAGACAGGTGTACTGCATAATACAGTTAAGCAATGACCAGCCTACCATGCTCTATGGCATGTAAAAAAATGCTGATTAGGCCCAGTTAACCTTGAGATCAAGATGGCAAAAGGAAAAGATCTACGGGACTTTGAAAGAGGGTTCATTACTAGGGTATGGACTGCAGGAGCTTCACTCACAAGACTGCACAACTGGCTACTGTTTCAAAAGAAATAGTGACTAAAGAGGCATCTGTGTCTAGATCTATGGGAAAGACATCAGTACATAGTATTATTGTGTTTGCATTTTCACTGACCATGAAGCTCGTGCTTTACTGTGATATGTAAGGATAAACAAAAGAGCAACTGACTGAGAATGTCAATAAAGGACATGATTAAACTGTGTCAGCAAGATCAGTCTGTCCACAACTACAACATTTTGCTGGCATGGTTTAGGTCTACTTGTCTCCTTTACAGGGAATAATCACAGCTACTCAATACAAAGTTATTTTAACTGATTACCTAATGATGAAATACTCTATTCTGATGGGAGTAGTCTCTTCCAGAATAGGAATGCCCTCGTCCACAGCGCACAAAAGGTTGCTGAATGGTTTAATGAGTATGAAAACAATGTAAATCATATGTCTTTCACAGTCATGAGATCTCAACCCAACTGATCACCAGTGAGAGATTTAGGGCCGACATGTTAGACAACACTTTCCACCACCATCATCAAAACATCAGCCGAGGGAATGTCTTTTGGAAGAATGGTGCTCCATCCCTCCAGTACAGCTCCAGAAACTTGTAGGATCTATCCAAAGGCATGTTGAAGCTGTTCTGGCAGCTCATGGAGGCCCAATACTCTATTAAGACATTTTATGTTGTTTTTTCCTTTAATTTGTCACTCGTCAGTATGTTGTGTATAGCTGGCTTTCACTATTGCTGCTGTTGGTAATTGACTGACTTGTTTGCTTGCTTTCTCAGAAGGCATTGCTAGTGGGTGTTTGTGCAATGAGTAGAACCATTTGTTGGATTGGTGGTTACAGTATCATCAGTGCAAAAAATGTGCTTTCATAAGACCATTGAATGAACATTTTGAACAAATTATGCTAATGCTAACCATTTTGTCTTTAGATTCCCCAGAATAAACCTGTTTACCATGTTAAATTATTGCAACTTGACATGAAAACATACTAATTTGTGTTTAAAATGATGTCTCCAAACTTTTGACAGGCAGTGTATCTCATTATAATTTAATCTCCTCAAAGACTGTGTTTCATCTGTTAATTTACAGGTTTCTCTAAAGCTGCTGCCTCCAGTGCAGAACATTCACACGTTTCCACGTCTTTTGGACCTCATATCAGGGACCCAGGGCTTCGGTTAATTCTTCTGGGCCCAAGTAGGGCAGTATGCAGCTGTCTGAGAGACAGTCTGCTGGGGTTCAGTGCAGGAGCCTTTGTCCCTGATAAGGAGAGCACTACCTGGAGAGCAAAAGTAGATAGCAGAGAAGTGACAGTTGTTGAAACTCCCGATCTCCTTGGTCCCACTCTTGGTGTAAGACAGCGAGCCCAAGAAGCCTTAAGAAGCCTCCAGTTGGCCTCACCAGGCCCTCACGCCTTTCTGCTTGTGCTTCCATCCACTTACTTGGATAAAGTTTACCAAACAAGTGCACATGACTTCTTGTCTAAGTTGCTAAGTTTAGTTGGTGAAGAGGCAGCTAGCTATGTGCTGGTGGTTTTTGCTTGTGTAAACCCACGAGGTGCCTACTCTTCTCTTGACCAGCTCCTGGAAGAAGACCATTTAGGAATAAAAGCCGCTCTCCCTGTGTGTGGTAAAAGAGTTGAATTGGTTAATGTCAGTCCAGGCCGCTCTATGGACAGCAGGATAGTTGAAGGCCGTCAGCTGCTGGACAGGGTAGTAGATATGAGAACCCAGCAGGGTCACTACCTTCACAAGTTCCTGCAACGGGAAGATGAAGTCCGGACGCAGCTGCTAAAGAACATGGCTGTTCTGCTAGCTCAGAAACTGGAAGGGATGGGAAAATAGTCTGGGGATGGGAAACAAAAAGACTGCTGTTGTTCATTATCAATATGATGCATATTATGAACACATGCAGTTTTGTCTTCTCAGCCTGTATATAATATATAGTTCATTAGTCATTGTCGTTAATTAGCCTTTGCAATACTGATAAGTGAATTAGCCCTCACAGAAGAAATCAGCCCTCTATCCAATCACAACATTTTTCACTGTGTATCTGGCCAGTCTCAGTTTCAGTTGACAAGTGTTTCTGTGGGTTTTTACTCTACTTTTGTGGGATTGTATAAATAACTTGATTCATCAATCATAAAAGTAAATTATTTTGGTAAAAATAATAATCTTTGATCATGTCACATTATTCATTCACCAATCTGTTAATATGTTGTAACTGGATTAAGTATATTTACATTACATTTGTACATTTAGCAGATGCTCTAATCCAGAGCTGCTTACAACTTAATCATGTTACAGTGGTAAACAAATCCTGCTGAAAAAGTACCATTCGAAAACATTAGAATTAAAACCTAATTCGGCCCATTTCCATACTTTTTTAGTTCAACTGACTATTTGGATATGCATCAACTACTTTTCACCAGAGGATACTCATTGAGGAGTGAAGAGTGAGGGAATGGATTTTTGAATTAAATCGCACTGACCTTGAGCAGGTTACACTTTGTGAGCTAACTGGCTAGCCGTGCAAATTTTACAATGCAAAATGTTTTTCTGAGATGTCTGAACATAACACACATAAAATTTGTAAAGCGTGTGGCTATAAAGTTGGTGTAGAGCTGTTGTGTGGTGCCTCTCTTTTTGTTGTTGTTAGCTATGTAGCCTTTAGCCTGCTAGCTAGCAAGCTAGCAAATGAACTGCGCCAAGCAGTCAAGGTGAACAAGAGAGCAGCTTGCAACCTAAAACCCAGCAAATCAAATGTCATGATTTTAAAATATTAAGCATGTTAAAGTATTTTACTGTTTTGACACATTTTGTCTGCCATTATTTTTGGGTTTGAAAATTGTATCAGGTTGTGTTCACTTCCTAACATACTTCACCTGAGCTAGTAAAGTAATGGACCCAGTGTCTACAATGCAAATATAGCCATTTTATGTACTATCCAAAACTACCAGCGAACCTACACGTGTCATTTGAGTTTATGTATGTAATGACGTTTATGTATGTAAAAAACGTTTTCTTTGGGAACTATTTTGCCTCAGAGCACCCTTCATGTATCCCTCCACCATGAATGGATTAAAATAAACTGATTGAAATATGTTTCAGACCGAAACTTTATCACAAAACTACCACAAAACATTGTCTGTGGCAGTGTGTTCATGACCATTTTATGTAATAACTTTCTGCAAAGGAACTTTTAGAGGCCTTAAACTCCTCAGACGTCTGGTTCCTATCACCACCACTGTGAAATATTCGGACTCCGTAAGTTTCTCTAGGACGAAGCATTTCCAAACCACTGGGAATGATTTTGTTGATTTGTTGATGTCTCAACCATTTAATTATGCAAAAGAAGAAAAGAAAAATCAGTTGCAGGTTCCTCTTTAAAGGCACAATAACAAAAACGGCCTGTTTCATTCTAAGGGGATAAGGAGACAAAAATGGACAAAAAAAACAGTTTAAAAAAAACAGAGTAAAACCACTCCAACGTCACAAGTCAGACTCAGGGAAGAAAATATGTAAAAGCCCTTTAAATAAAAGTGGCTCATAAAAATTCTGTTCAATCTGAAACCGAGGGCTGAAAGGGGGCGGGGCTACAATACACAAGTTGTTCATGACGTAACCGACAAGACAACAAAAAGCGGATGACGTCTTGCGCATGCTCATGTTGAAACAGAGAGCTACAAGGAAAAGTGAGAGAAACAAAGGAATAAACAACCCGAGGAACAGAGGTAAAAACAGCCACTCTGCTGGAGAAGAACAGCTCAAAGTCCACAGAATTGTGTAAGGGCAGAGGTCCGAGAGGAGAAGGATTAATTCCCTGCTTCCTGTTTGCTGTTTTTTGTACTAAATAAAGCCAAACGGCAGCGCGTAGCTGGACTGATTTAACAAAATGATCCGAGAGCGATGGTTTAGATTCATATGTGCAGCTTACCCTCACGCAGTAATGCTTAAAGGGATGAAATAAGTCGTTGGTAAACGATATGTGAAGTGTTTTTTCTGATTTCTTATTATGTTTGTGTACCAGGAGCGTGTCCAGCCAGCAGCAGGAAGTTTTGGGCCACTGTATTGACAGCTGTGTAATTTTGCTGAAGAGAGAATTGATGCTCATTACACTATAACTGATCTTCAACAAAGCGCTCAGTATTAACTGTGTGCTTCCTATCATGATGGTGTGAGCTATGCCATTAAAATCCTTACCAGTTCTTCATCTCTATTTCGTTTTCTTCTAAGCCTTTAGCAAGGTGATTCCTACATGAGTCCGGTTTCCTACCAAAGCCAGAACCTGCCAGAAGTTGAGGAGTTTTGCCAAGTCATCTGAATGGGTTATGCTGGACATCTTGTGTCATCTGATCAGAGTCAAAATGGAAAGAACTGCTTTGTGCTAGTAGACACTTTGGTCTTCAGCAGGTCTATGTGTGAGGGCCACATGGAGAACACAGAAAGGAAGTACCAGCGCTGATTTGAAGAAGATTCTGCACCTTTACCATCTGCTGAAATTTTCTTTATTTTCCTTAATACACTCTCAACAGATACATTGAGGTGGCTTCACTGCTTTTGCCATAGCTACCTTCCCCTCCCCTTGCCGCACACTTGAAGCAACTGGCTGACTGCTGTGGAGATGACAGTGGTGTTATAGTAGCAGCAAGGATGGGGAGTACTCCATGTTCTGGTAAGGGGAGGGGGGTAGGTGGTTTTCAGGAGTTGGGTTGTATGCCATGGAAGGTGAGCAAGCAGAAAGGTGATGCCGCTGGAGGTGGATGTCGCCCCGAAGCGGACGAAGGGCCGAAGGCCAGAATACCTCCTCCAGCTCCACGGTCCCCTGCCATCTACCATGAGAAGCAACGTCGAGAATTGTGTGCTCTGCATGCACTAAATAATGTCTTCCAGGACGGTGCTGCCTTCAGCAGAGATGCACTTCAAGATATCTACCAGAGGTCAGTGAAAGCGAGCATGGTGTTGTACAAATACCCTTCATTTACAGCCTTGCCTTTTCGGGTGATTTGAGAGAATTTTAATGAGTAAAACTTTTAATCCATGTTTAGAATAAGCAGACACAGCCAACAATTGGTGTTTCCTACAGTCGTATGTAAAAGTTCGGGTGCCTGTGTAAAAATAAGCACAATTACTGTGAATTTGCTGAACGTAACATTGGGGGGAAAATAAATTGTCATATGTAACCTATGCAAACATTCTAGCATATTTTATTCTTACTTTTTCAAATATATGAAACACACCCTATACATTTTTATTTTGCTAAAAATATCACATTTAAAAATTTTCTGTAGAGGACATCATTTTCGTTTAGAAAAGCAAACAAAACGTCGTTTGACTGGAGGTGTTCAAACTTTTGCATGTAAGTGTGTATAAAGACAGTGGCCATTTACTGTAAAGCTAAACCGTATCATTGCATGAGGTTACAATGTACAGGATGATGATGAATAAACCTGGCAACAGTTAGGGGAAATACACTATTACACTATCTTGTTCTTCTCCAGCAAGATGACTAATAACTTGCCTAATTCTAGCTCATGATTGCTAAAGCTAGCATGTATCACTAGCTATCCAGTGAAACTTTGTTGCTGATGAAAATCTAACTAAGTAATATTGCTTGGGCAGTATGCGAAAGGGGCCGCTTGCTCTTTGTCTGAGGGGAGTTCTTGCCCCAAAGACCATAAAGTGACCTTGAAGCATCTTTTGGTCGTCTTTGGGCGAATACTGGGGGGGTGGGGGTGAGTTGTTTGTCATGGGCCAGTGAGGGCATTGTTATAAAAATCAGTGAAAAAGTAATTGATTTAACAATAAAACCTAAATTTAAAATGTTAAAATGGTAAAAAGTATTAATGCGAGCCCTGCAAAAACAGAGCACAAAGACAGCAAAGATGTTGTCCACTCATAACACTACAAAAAAAAAGCTGTATAAAAATTGTGTTGTAGAAACATTACACTTAATTTGCTACCTTTTTTTAGAAAATGTGTGTTCCTTAATACACAAGCATAGCTATTTTAAAAAAAAGCAAAAAAGTTGAGTTTTGTTTTCCAGTGGACATTTATGTTTACTAATAATAAATAGATAGAAAAGTTGAGAACCCATGATGTAGACCATAGTCATTCAGTAAATGTGTAGTAAATGAGATTAGATTTGCCCCATCATTTGATCAGGATAGAAAGTAAAGAGTAGGGGGATTTCACCCAGGGGAGCTTCTTCCCTAGATTTACCCTAGATGTACAGTTAATTAAAAAATGAATCAGCATATCTGCATATTTGGTGCATCTAACACACTTTCATTGCACATCTTCCCATCTACCTACCAAATAGGAGCAAACAAAGAGTTAAAGACAAAACAGATGAAACATACAAACCCATATGTATGCTTCCTACATATGGTTCTGCTGTCCTGGCATTTGTACATGTGTCTCTTCTTTCTTCACAGGCTCTCTCCCAGCACATTGGTAACTCCCCACAAGAAGAGCATGCTGGGAAATGGCAACTACGATGTCAATGTCATCATGGCTGCATTGCAGACTCGTGGGTTTGAAGCTGTCTGGTGGGACAAAAGAAGGTAATTACCTCTGTCAGAACTGTTTTAATATTTAGTAATGTTTATATGTCCTTGTCTGCTTCTTTATACCTTTGCATGGAATTTTTCTTTATCGCAGGGATGTTTGCAGCATTGCCCTGCCAAACGTGACAGGCTTCATTTTGAACGTGCCATCCAACCTGCGCTGGGGGCCTCTGCGTCTGCCTCTCAAACGGCAGCACTGGATTGGAGTGAGGGAGGTGGGCGGAGTCTACTATAACTTAGACTCAAAACTGCGCAGTCCTCATGTCATCGGAACAGCTGATGAACTCAGGTACTTAAAAACTGATCGGATTCTATGGGTTTATTGCTAAAGGTAGAGAGGTACCGATATGAGTATTGTGGACCAGTGTCAATATCCAATATTTATTGTGTACATATCCTTTATGGCCACAAGTATGTGGACACCTGGCCATAACACCTATATAAACTTGTTGGAAATTAGATTATAAAACCATGGAAATTAATGTAAAGTTGACCCCCCTTTTTGTAGCTATAACAGCTTCAACTCTTCTGCAAAAGTTTGCCACAGGACTTTAGAGTGTGCCTGTAGGCATTTGTGCCCTTTCAGTCAAAAGAGCATTTGTGAGATCAGGCACTGATGTTGGATAAAAAGGCCTAGCTTGCAGTCGCTGTTGGAGTTCATCTTAAAGGTGTCCAGTGGGGTTGAGGTCAGGGCTCTGTATGGGCCGCTGGAGTTCTTTCACACCAAACCCGACAAACCATGTCTTTATGAAGCTTGCTTTGTGCACAGGAGCGAAGCCTTGCTGGAGCAGGAAAGAGCCTTTCCGAAACTTTTGCCAGAAAGCATATAATTGTCTGAAATGTCTTTGTATGCTGTAGAATTAACATTACCCTTCACTAGAATTAAGGGGCCCAAACCTTGAAAAACAGTCCCAGACCGTTATCCCTCCTCCACCAAACTTTACTATTGTCACTATGCATTCCGGTAGGTAATGTTCTCCTGGCATCCGCCAAACCCAGATTCATTCATCAGACTGCCGTAGTTACGTGTAATTTGTCATTCCAGAAAACATGCTTGCACTGCTTCAGAGTCCAGTGGCAGCATGCTTTATACCACTCCAGCCAATGCTTGGCGTTACGCATAGTGATCTTAGGCTTGTGTGGTTGCTTGGCCATGGAAACTCATTACATGAAGCTCCTGATGCACAGTTCTTGTGCTGATGTTGCTTCTAGAGGGATTGTAGAACTTTGTAGTAAGTGATACAATAGAGGATAGAGCCAAAATTTCAGAAACTCATTTGTGGCTAAGGTGACGTTCTATGACAGTGCTACCTTTAAAGTCACTGAGTTCTTTAGTATGACCCATTCTACTGCCAGTATTTGTATATAGAGATTACATGGCTGTGTGCTTGATTTTAAACACCTTTTAGCAATGAGTGTGGCTGAAGCACCTGAATTCCATAATTAGGAGGGGTGTCCACATACTTGTGTTCATATAGTGTATCTGCTGTTGTCAATACATAAACATTTATAAAATATAGAAACTGTGACTTTAATGCTAACCTGGATTAGCATTGTAGAGAAGTATAACATTTATTTGTTAAGGTTTACAAATGTAGTAAAATGAATAAAATGCAGATATTGTAGCGCAATAGCCCAGCGTCATCAAAACGTTCTGCACTTCCAGAGTACAATAAATACATGATTAAATATTGTTTTGAAATGTTAGTTGAATGTAAACATCTGTCTGATCCCTTTTTTTTAAACAAATATCTGACAGTGTTGAAAGGATGTTTTAACATGTTTTAAGTCCAGTTTTGAGGGTTCATGTACAGCTCATGCCACAACCTTATGTTTCGCTGACGTTGCAGGAAGTTCTTGCGTCACCAGCTTCGAGGGAAGAACTGTGAACTCCTGTTGGTGGTGCCTGAGGAGGTGGAGGCCCATCAGACATGGAGGTCTGATAACGTTTGATATCTTTCTCATAGCTTTCTCGGATTCTTCAGCTCATGCTCAGCAGGGAATGTAAGGTTCAATCAGGGAACCATATAAGAGCAAACGGAGTTGCACTCAACCAGTCACGAAAGCACACTGGCAAGACTTGTTTACACACAAAAACACAAACACACACAAAGAAACACAAAATGCTGGACTACAGCAGCAAAGGACATAAACACACAGGGATATCACAATGTAACACTACACTGTCCTATGAGAACTGTGTTCAGTCATTTGGGATTCTGATGCATTTTTTATATGTTAACTGTTTTGGTTTCGTACTGTTTCTGATCAAAAAAAGAAATGATCAGTGATGCATTCTCTGTGTACATCACCGTTCCACTGTCACCTCTTTACTCTCCATGAGATTCTCCATGTGATTGCGCAAACCTTTCGCCGTGCACCTCAACCTCTTCTAGCACATTGCAGCTCGCAGTGGAAGGCAGCAAGGAGGGTCCTGGCAAAAGACCTAATGGAATATGAAGCACCCTTGCCTGACCATGGTTTATGCATTGTTTAATAATGTAGGGAGTGATTAATAAGAAGTATCTAAAGCAGTACAGCATGGCACAGTAATAACTGGATGTTTATGTTAGTCTCCTATAGAGTAAGATAAAACAAAATGGTCACTTTTGTTCTCACATTTCTTCATTGCTGCCTGATGGTTATATTTTTTTTTCTTTGAGAAGTTACAATTAGTTTATTAATGCCTTATGAAGACGGTAAGTATCCTCATGTCCAACTGCCAAACAGTTTGTACTGTATTTGGAAGTGGTTCTAAGAATGGTTTGTTTATGCTGGATTTTTAATTCTGAGAAAGTAAATTGAAAATGTTATTGAAGCAAAGGTTGGAAAGGTCAAACTTCAAGAATGAGTTAGTAATGAAGTGAAGAGGCCATTTTTGAAAGACATTTAAAAAGGTGATATGTTATATGACTCTTGACAGATTGTTTATTTTATGCTGGATGATAAAGCCAACTTTACATCTTTACAACACTTCTGTAATTTAGATTATTCAAGTCTGTATGTACTGTTCATTGAGGGAGCAGATAATGTTAATCAAAAGGGAAATCTAAACGTATGCCTCAGGTTTTCTTGCAGCACTCATGTTTGATTCAATGAACCTGCTGGATATAGATAGAAGACAACTCTTCCATTCTTGAAAAAACAAACAAGGATAAACTCCCAAGTACATTAGTAAAAAAAATCTTGATGAAAAAAAAGAACATTCCACATTTACATACACAGGGTGCTTTTTAAAATTGTAAAGTGTTTTTTGATTTCTTTGCCATGACAATCTCAATCCCCACACGCCCCTTTTCAGGGGAGGTACAGTCCTAACGTGCTCACGCCATCGTTCATTTCCCATGCAAATGCTTGTAATGGCACTTTATGTATAATCCAAGATGTGCTGTGACATCATTAAAATGTCTTTATATGTACAAAGACTGGTGGTGGTGGTTTGTCTACTCATGTGTAGTAGTCAGTGAGGAATGAGTCATATTGGAGACCTGAACTCAGCTTGACCCACAAAAGGGTGTGTGCCTTTGTTTGTTTTCATACATGCTAAGAACAAAAACAGGGCTAACCTACCACATCAGGTCAGGTGTGTTTTTTTTTTTTCTGTTTGTTTTACATGCATTGTTTTAAACAGAAAAACCCAACCCATTTATTTTAGGTTGCTAAGGTTAAGGTTAGAAAATTCCATCTATGTAATAACATACATAGAATTCACATTGAACATGAGTCACTCCATGAAATAAGTGTTGTTTGAGTGCTGTGTAAAAGAGACAAAAATGTGCTAATAAGTATTTTTCAAGCTTAAATATACAACCCCATTTCCAAAAAAGTTGGGAAGCTGTGCAAAATGTAAATAAAAACAAAATGCAATGATGTGCAGATCATTTAAATCCTATATTTCATTAAAAATGGTACAAAGACAACATATCAAAAGTTGAAACTGAGAAATTTCATTGTTTATTAAAAAAATATATGGCAATTTTGAATTTGATCCCAACAACATGTTCCTAAAAAGTTAGGACAGGGACAACAAAAGACTGATAAAGTTGTGTAATGCTAAAAAAAAACAACTGATGGTTGATTGGCAACAGGTCAGTAACATGATTGGGTATAAAAAAGCATCTCACAGAGGCTGAGATTTCAGAAGTAAAGATGAGGAGGGGTTCACCACTCTGAAAGACTGCATGTGCACATAGTGCAACAATTCAAGAATAATGTTTCTCAATGTAAAATAGCAAAGAACTTGGGACTTGTTTTAGCAACATATGCTGCCATCCAGACAGTGTCTTTTTCAGGGTAGGCCTTGATTATTTCAGTAAGACAGTGTTAAGCCACATTCTGCACCTATTACAACAGCATTGCTCCATATTATAAGAGTCTGGGTGCTAAATTGGCCTGCCTGCAGTCCAGATCTGTCAGCGACTGAAAACATCGGGCGCATTATGAAATGAAAAATATGACAAAGGAGACCCTGAACTGTTGAGCAGCTGAAATCCTATGTTAAGCAAGAATAGGAAAACATTTCACTTTTAAAACTAGAGCAGTTGGTCTCCTCAGTTCCCAAACGCTTACAGAGTGTTGTTAAAAGAAGAGGTGATGAAACACAGTGGTAAACATGCCCCCGTCCCAACTTTTTTGGAATGTGTTGTTGGCATCAAATTCAAAATGTGCATATATTTTTCAAAAAACAATAAAATTTCTCAGTTTCAACATTTGATATGTTGTCTTTGTAGTATTTGCCTTTAAAAATATGGTTTACATGATGTGCAGATCATTGCATCCTATTTTTATTTACATTCTGCACAGCATCCCAACTTTTGTGGAAATGGGGTTGTATTACTGTATTGTGTATGTATATACCATTTGTTTTGGCAGTAAGTGCATGTGTACATGTACAAGCACTATTATCATTAGAACACATGGAAATTAAAATGCACTAAAAAAACAAAAATTTCTTATTTTTGAGAAAGTAGCTGATATGTTGTAATCTTCTTAGAAGAACACAGGTTTGGTTCCAGATTTGTCCTTGATAGATTCGGCCATCACATAAATTTGTTAAATTCCTTCAGAAGCAAACTAGATTTAATTTGATGAAGCACTGATTAGCCCAATTAGGTACTGGATGATAGCTACAACTAACTTTTCCAAAACTCCTCCGTGAGAAGAGGTTTGGAAATGCTTGAAAGGACACACTGACATACATAAAACCATTGTTTATTAATGGTATTTGTATTTATTTATACTAATATTGTTGTTTTTTTCTGAGCAAATAAATACTTACTGCCAGGATAAATATAATATTCTTAGGTGCCTAAAACTTGCACAGTATGGTGTATCGCTGCTGTCGGAACAAAACCTTGTATCTCTGAAATGATAACTTTACAGAAGAAGGACAAAACATACTTTACTTTTAATTAAGTCTTTGTGATAAGATTTTTTTACAAGTCACTGAGATTGTACCCTTGAGGGTACCACCCCAGTGACTCTGTGTTGTGCTGGTATGAGTGGATCAGACACATCAGTGCTGCTGGAGTTTTTAAACACTGTGTCCACTCACTGTCCACTCTATTAGACACACCTAATTTGTTGGTCCACCTTACAGATGTAAAGTCAGGGACAGTAGCTCATCTGTCGCACAGTTTGTGTTAGTCATCCTCTAGTGGCCATCAGTGGTTACAGGACGCTGCCCTCAGGACAGTGCTGGCTGGATTTTTTTTTGCTGCTGGACAATTTTAGTGTGTGTGTGTGTGTGTGTGTTATAAAATGAGCCATGACTTTCACACAGGCCACATTTGTGATTTTTCCCCCCAATATGTTAAATTCAGCAAATAAATGGTAATTGTGCATTAAAATGTGCAGAAGTGTGCTCAATCAATCAAATCAACAGAACGTCATTTGACCAGGTGTGCACAAACTTTCTCTTTTCACAAAATATATGAAGTGAATATAAAAACATCACTGCAATGTTCAACTTACATTTTTATATTTTACAAAATATAAAACATTTTACAAAATCTGGCTACCCCTTCTTTCTTAGAAGAGTCCTTCTCGTCATTTGATTACTTAACCATATTATAAACCTACCAAACTCATCATTACTTACATTTATTTCATTTTGTCTGTTGCATCTCTCATCTCATCACAAACCTCATAACATTTTTATTAATGTCTTTTTTCTCTTTCTTATTAGACTGACAGGGTTCTTGTGTGTGTTTTGTTGTTATTCGCTTTGTTTTTTTTTTTATTTTTGGAGAGGGGTTTGTTGAAATATTCTATATATTAATGGAAACATTGGACACCCATATTGTCACTGAAAGCTTTAGTTTTAAGATATATAATGATTTATCTATCACTGAGTTTTGCTTTCCATCATGTCTCACCAACTTATTTAGCCATAAAAATAATGAAGTGTGATCACAATAAGTGATATCATTTAAGGCTTTAGGAGAGGCTTTCAAATTTGGTAAATTTGGTAAATTGTTCTCTCCATCAGGTTCCTTCAACCATAACATGTCCACCCTGACACAATAGACAGAGTTCATAATTTGTTTTTTTGTTTATTTGTTTGTTTTTTGGCAATATTCACATAAAGGTCTTGTGATTTACTGCTGAACTGCTGAAAGACAACAGTGGCAGCCAGTTCAGCCTAAAATATTCCACCTGTCACATTCCCTACATCTCAGCTGCAGCATGATGGGGTTGTTCTCTGTTTTTTTGCACACAAAAAATAAAAAATATGTTTACTGAGATGAGATAATCTGGTTTTGGTAAGCACAATATCCGTTTTACACTAAAGAGGACAAAACATTGATTTCTTGACATGATATTTCCCATTAGCGTGTCCATTTGGCACCATCTCCCCGAATGACTCATGTATGACCCCCCGCGTCCCGACACTGTATGAATACGAGCGCGTGTCTGTGTGTGTGGTGTAGCGCGCGCTTGTCGCCGCATGGTGGCGCACCGCGTGCTGCAGATGTGTCGCAGATTTTAAAAGTCACTGTACTCACAGAAAGATCTAGTACGAGGAAATGGAAGGGTGAAAAAAAAAGAAAAAAAAGCTTTTGAAACTGAAGCTAAAAACAAGCCTGCGGAGCGGAGCTGAGGAGGAGCGGAGCAGCGCAGCGGAGCAGCGTCGTTCAGCCCGATCTACAGTGAGTTTAAGCGAACCGAAGCTCCGCCGCTGCGTTATTTCACACGAGCCTGGAAAGCGCCACTGAAATCTGATGGAACTGTCAGCTATCGGTGAACAAGTGTTCGCTGTGGAGTCAATCATAAAGAAGAGAGTGAGGAAGGTAAGTGAGGGGCGCAGGCGAGGCGTCTGGGGTCTCTCACGGGCTGCGCTGTAGCTCGCAAAACTGTTCAGAGACATTTTTTTTCTTTTTTATTTGAAGCGGATCCGTGTTTACATCATTAACATGAGCTCATGCTTAAAGGGAGCGTTTTGATTTCATCCAACCAGGAGAGAGAGAGAGAGAGAGAGAGAGAGAGAGAGAGAGAGAATGTTATGAAACCAGCTGCTGATCCAAAATCACTACAGTGACTTGTGACTGAAGTTGGAGATTCAATGCACCGACTTTAGCTGTTACATGCGTTACTGAGGCAGTAGCCCACTTTCTGTGCTCCTGTTGTGCGCAGGCAGCCTGAGTGTGACAGAAAATGACGAAGCTGCTGAAGCTGTGGCTCTGCTACTCTCTCTCTCTCTCCCTCTCTCTCTCTCCCTCTCTCTGAGTGAGCTGTATGACAAAATGTCAAGTGTAAGAAAAAAGCTCATTGGCTGAAAAAGCAGCGGCTTCATGTCTGTCATGTAAGGTTGCCCCTCCCGTCTGCTGCTCCCAGCACCCTCCCCCCACGCCCCCCGTGTTTTGGACCACGCTTTCTTTAAACGGGGGTCGTTTTTTCTGGTTCGTCATTTCTATATTTCCTTTGACGCCAGAGGGCTCGTGGGTCGTTACGTCATCGCGTAAGAGTAGTAAAGCTGAGCGCGAGACGCTCTCAGTTCAAATCATTTAACTCATTAATGTCCATCTCTGATGTTCATTTCACTCTGGTTTCTATGGAAGTCAGTTCAAGTTTATATGTACAGCGCACTGAACACATGAGGGCAACTCAGAGCGCTTTACATAAATAAAAGCACAATAAAAACAGCATAAATAAAGGACAGACTGAAGACAAACTGCTTTAGTGTGGTTAAAATGAGCATAAAAACTTAATAAAAATAAAACAATAAATAATACAGTATTACTGTAGTCTTTTCTAGAACCCTGAGTGAGGAGGATCAATAATCAATTATTAATCAATCCATTTTTTTATCACTTCTCATTTAATTAAGCCTTTGGCCACACAACTGCGGAAACCCTCAAGGGCTATGGTTTCGCATGTTTTTCTCTCCGTGATAACGAGTTATTTTCATTTGTTTTCTTGAGATCACGTCATATTTATGTCATTTTCAAGACAAAACAAATGTTGTTTTATCTAGATCTCGAGTTATTTAGATCATTACCACGACATAATGAACACTGTTTACTGGGACATTTGTTATGTTGTGATAATGGCATAAACACCTCGAGATGTCTAGAAAACATTTGTTATGTCATGATACTGATATGAGTAACTCGAGATCTCGAGAAAACAAATCAAAATAACTCGTTATGACAGAAAAATAGATTTAAAAAACGTGAATCCATGGTCCTTTACGGCTTGTATACACAACTGATATTTAACTAAACGACAGAAAATCCCATTTTTAACTGTAAATAATAATAAAAAATACATTTTTTGTAAATTTAAAATTGTAAATATGAAAATAACATAAATACATGGATTTCTCTCTCTGCTGTATATTCCAGGCATTCCACACATTAGGCTAACCTAAATAGCAGCAAGTGAAAGCTGAACATCTTAGCAAAGACACAGACATTGGGGATGGTTGGGACAATGCTGAAGGGCTATAGTTTTCAAAAAATTAAGCAACAAATAGAAATAATCAAACCTAACCACACAAAAAATCATATTAAGACATCAAGCCAACCAACTCTGTTCTCCTCTAATGGAAAAAAAATTAAATGAGTACTGTTAGATGTTTAGATGTTTATCGAAGGTAAATTATTCACAGCTTCATCACTGTAGACACATTCAAACAAAGTCTGTGGCATTTTCCTGATCATACTAAATGTAGCTTTTGGATTTGAATGGATTAATTACTCTCTCTCTCTCTCTCTCTCTCTGTTTAAGGGGCATGTGGAATATTTACTAAAGTGGAAGGGGTGGCCTCCAAAGTAAGTATGAATCTGCAAGCGTAGTGATTTATTCATAGATTTTTTTTTTAAATATATGTAACTATGATTAATAATGAGTTTGATATGACAAAAATATGAAAAATATGATGGTTATTAGTAAATGTTGTAAGCATTAAACACACAGATGAGCCAAAACATTACAGAAGAAAGTGAATAAGGTTGCTGATCTGGTAACAGTGGTGCATGTCAAGGTCTTGCATATATATGACAGTAAGCGAACAACTGGTTCTTGTAGTCTGCGTGTCGGATGCAGGAGAAACGGGCAGGTGTGAAGACCTTAGAGATCGTGATCATAATGGCCAGATGCATGCGTCCGAGCATCTCTGAAATGTTAAGGTTTGTGGGGTGCTCCCGGTCAGCGGTGAGTACCTAGTGACAATGGTCCAAAGAGGGATAAACCAAGAACCAGTGTCAGGGTATTGAGTGCCCAAGGCTCAGTTAAGTGTGAGGGCAACGAAGGCTATCCCATTTAGTCTGAACGGAACGGAAGGGCTACTGTGGCACAAGTCACAGAAATGTTTAATGATGGTTACGGGACGAACGTGTTACAACACACAGTATATTTCACCCTGCTGCATATGTCCACCCCATCTGCCATCGAAAGCACCTACAATAGGCACGCAAGCATTGGAACTGGATCTAACAGCAATGGAAGAAAGTTGCCTGGTTTGATGAGTCTGTTTTCTTTCACATTACATGGATGGGTATGCGTGCCCCATTTACCTGAGGAAGTGATTGGCACCAGGATGCACTGTGGGAAAATGATAAACTGGTGGACAAAGTGTGATACTCTGGGCAGTTCTGCTGAGAAAACCTGGGTCCAGGCAATAATGTTGATAACTTGAAACTTTGCCTACTTAAACATCTCTGCGGACCAGGTACATCCTTTCATGGCAGTAAATATTTTCCAATGGCAGTGTTCGCAGAATAATGCACCCTGCATGAGTGATTAGAGGAACATGATGCAGAGTTTAATATGTTGACCTGGCTTCCAAACTCCCCACATCTCAATCCGATTGAGCATCTGTGGAATGTGCTGGAACAAGAAGCCCAATCCATGGCAGCTCCACCTTGCGACTTACAGGACTTCAGAGGTCTTGTAGAGTCCAAGCCTCAGTGAGTCAGAGCTGTTTTGGGGGCCACAGAGGACCAACAGCATATTAGATGTAACGTTTTGGTTCATCAATGTACATGTGTGTATTTTTCATTCACAGGTACAGTACCTGGGAGCCTGAGGAGCATATCCTGGATCCTCGGCTTGTTCTAGCATATGAGGAGAAGTGAGTTTCGTTATAATTTAGGAATCAAACTGTTTGCTCTCTTACTTAGCAATTATTAATTTATGCTCTGAATTTTTCCTTTGATTTGCAAATAGAGAGCACCGAGAAAAAGCGGTGGGCTGGCGTAAGAGAGGACCCAAGCCAAAGCGTCTTTTTGTGCAGGTACTGTCTGCTGCGGCCTCTTTTGATCTTTTACTCTGTTCCTACCAGCTCTCCACAACCTGCATTGATGAAACTTTTTGCTGTATAGTTTCTCTCCACCTCTCTCTACCTTATAGAACATTTACACCATGGACCTCCGCAGTGCACAGAAAGCTGCAGACAAGTCTCCTGCACATCTGCACCTGTCTCTCACTCGCTCGCTCGACCCACAGATCGACCACATGGACCAGAAGTTCCAGTCCAAGGGAGGCGCCATATATCGGCAACTAGTCCAGCACAAGAGGAAAAAGAGAAGCTCCAGAGACCCGTCGGTGGAGGACTGGGAGGAGAGGGAGGAAGAGGATGATGATGAGGAAGAGGAGAGCACTAGAGAGGAAGAAATGGAGACTGACAGAGCCACTCCAAACAGTATGTTAGTTTGTCAGAGGTCAAGCAGAAACACCTTGTTGACCCAGTTTTACTGCTGCAGTACTGTTTGTCAACCCTCATTTAGACAGCTGCACTGGGCAAAGTACCAAAACAGTAAGCCTCTCAATGTGGTGTAAAATCAATGTAAAAAAAAAAAAAGAAAGAAACCTGCAAACGTGCAGATGCATACATGTGTAGTTTTATAGCTTAACTGTAAATATGAATGAAATACCTTTTTGCATTTATATGGCTTCATATGATGATTACAATACACCTTACAGCATATAAAAGTATACTGGACAGCCCTTGATATACAGCCATATGCAAAGGTTTGGTCAAATTACGTGTTTTGTTGACTTTCTTAGTGAAAATAAGAACACATCCTCTACAGAAAACACACTTTTAAATGCACAATTACTGTTTATTAGCTGAATTTAACACATCAAAGGAAAAACATAAAATGTGCCTTATGGAAATGTTATGGCACATTTTATTTTCAATATGTTAAACCCACCTAATAAATAGAAATTGTGCTCTAAAATTGAAAGCACCGAATCTGTGTTTCTGCTTTAAAGAAAATTTGCATATTTAAGTGTGTTCTCTGAGGATGTGTATTTATTTTCACTCAGAAAATCGAAGGTGTTCAAACTTTTGCATATCTAATATGGTGAAAGTTCTCAGGATGCTCGCACCGCACAATGAAAAAAACCCAACTGTGATTTGGGTATAGGGCTCATTTGCCTTTTGTAGCCTTTTTGAGATACCAGTATTGCAAAGGCCAATATTATGACAACAATTAAAAATGATGCATTGTGCAGCCAGATATTATAATTTTAGACATGGCTGCATCAGTGCTTACCTAGAGCAAGAATTGTAGTCATTTATAGTTTCTTATTTGTCTCTGACTCACTGCATTTTCATTTTTTTTCCTGCACTATAGCTGTATATTTTATTATAGTCTTGAAATAAATCACAATTTAGTGTTTTAAAGGAATAGTTTGATGAAAAATCAGATTGACACAATTTTCCACTTACCCCAGATGTAGTCAATTAGCCAAGATATGTTTGGTGACCACATTTTGCTTTTTTAGTTTAGTGGAGCTTGGAGGCTAACGCTGCAAACAAACACTAGAGGTCAAGATTCACCCAGATCTTTTCTGTAGATACATTCGCAAAACTTTTGTTCATTTTTATAGTTGATAGTGATTGAACCCACATTGAACCCTCTCACATCTGTATGTTTGGTGTTTGCCTCACAGGCTCCTGCTTCTCTTTCTCAGGTAATGTGGGGACAGAGGGTTGGAGTTCAATAATTGGATCCAAGGAAGTGACAGTCTCTCCAACGCGTGAAGAATGGAGGCCAGTCATGGGTCCAGAGGAGGTAACAGTGACAGATGTCACCATAAATTCGCTGACAGTTACTTTTAGGGAGGCACTGGTTGCAAAGGGCTTCTTCAGAAGCTGGGAACTGGAGTTCTAATATTGAGACTTGAGAAAGAGTGAAGAGAGAGAGAAACAGAGAGAAGTGGTATGTGAGACTTTAATCAAGTGCACTATGTTGGGACGTTTTGACATAATTCATTCTATTGCATGACATTCATTAACATTTCAAGGTAAATTTATGATTAGTACAGTCAACATCCTCAGCGTGGAAGGAAATCCCCATTCATGCTGCATTTACTTGCACTGTTACATGTTAGTTGAGGAGGACCTCCCTATAAGCCAGTAAGCTTTTTAGCTTTTCACAGTGATTCCATAAACTCTCATTTAAGTAATTGAAAAGGTACTGAAAAGCTGCACTCATGTAGTACTGTAAATAAAGTACTATTTTATTCAAGTTGTATTAATTACAATTGTGGGACCGTGGTACATATTGTGTATCTACACTAGTGTTCAAAAGTTTGGATTCACTTGTCACTGTTAACTGCTGTTATTTCAATCAATCATAACTTACAGTATGGATTGAAGTACTTACATTTCAAGATGTTATATTTAATATTTCAAGTTGTTCAGGAAGTCTAAGGTAATTTACTATTCATAGTCATTTCATTATAAATTATCTGCCAGGGAATTAGTCATCACTTCTCAAGGCAACGCAAGGCATTCTGAATAATAATTTATTATAATAATTAACTTAGTTTTCAGTGTAATGCAGCTTTTCCAAATATCAAATGTCTGTTAATCACTAAAAGTTTTATTTACAGCCTCCTACTAATGTGAAGCTGTAGAGTAATAGCTCCATGCTAATGAATCATTTCATGTTTCTGCAACATTTTTTTTTAGCATTATCAATTTATTGCCGACAGTGATCCCAAAGTTTTCAGTTGTGATTTTAAACTTTTGAAAACTAGTGTAACTTTGGGAGACTAAACTGATTGAAGATCTAAAATGATTCAGGGTGTTATGATTCATCTGAAATGGTCAGCGGATGCAGGTCTGCTATTATAAACTCTATGTGCCCAATAAAATATTAGTCTAATAATGAATCGTCTCCAGGGCAGTAGTGAAATCACGCATTTCATTAAAAGCGTATTGCATTAAAACTACTGTCATTTTTAATAATGGAAATAAATAGACCACAACGTCTTTGAAACACTACCAAAAATAGTAAAGAAGCACCTGTAATCCATTGATTGACACTCCAGTTTGACTTTCAGTTGAACAAAATTGTACCATTTATTAGAAAAATGTACAATTTAATCCACTCCAAAGCTTAGATCACTCCAGCTGTACTTTTCTTTTTCCTTTTGTTAAAGGGGAATTCCACTGATTTTTCTAAATTTCTGCATAATTAAATGGTTAAGATGTAAGGCAAGTCATTCAGAGTGGTTTGATGTGTAATGCTCCGTTCTAGAGAAACTTGCAGAGTTAAAATTTTACAGTGGTGGTGAGAGGAACCAGAAGTCTGAAGAGTTCAATGCCTCTATCTCACAAAGTTATCATGAGAAATGGCTATGGATATGTGGTCAAATGCCTGTTTTATGATAGTCCTGGGATAAGGTTTTGGACTAAATGTATTTTTAACTAATTCATGACAGAGAGGCACATGTAGGGTGCTGTAAGGCTAAATGGACCCAACAGAAAACATTTTTTCAGATTTACCACCATTTTACCATTACCAAAACACAGAAGACACATAGGTTCACTGGTCGTTTTGGACAGTTAATAAAATGGTTATATTTGTGTTGATGGACATTGTGACCTCTGGCTCCTATCACCACCACTGCAAAAACATCGGAATTATTAAGTTTCTCTGCAGCAAACCATTTTGCATCAGACCACTCTGAATGACTGTTCAACGACTGAATTACGCAGAATATTTTGAAAAACTCCTTAAATACCAAGACCTAAAATGTTTTAAAATACATTTTGGTTGAAACTAATTAAGCTAACTAATTAATTGGCACTCATTTTTACGCTAAGCTGGTACAGAAAGGTGACAGGCACCTGTGTGGGCAATAAAACACATGCACTTATGTAGTCTTAGCATCCCACAAATAGTGCAGACCCATTATATTTGGAATAGCGCACATTTATGGGAGATTAGTGTCAGAGTTGTCCGATTACTGTCTTAAAATGAACAGAACTTTGTCCTTACTCTCTGTATGTCATGCGTACTTTTAGACTAACATTCCAGTGATCAGTGTGATGGTGTCGGAGATCAAAACATTGAAAAAGTAATGAAATCTAAGAACAGTATTCTTCCATTGTTTTTCACTTGTTGCTGTATTGACAATACATATCATACATCGATGTTTCTACCAACCATGTAAATATATACAAAGTAATACAGCACTTTGTAGCATCTCCGTTTTGTTGTTCGATTTAAATTGTGTCCCACTTTATCCAGCCATTGCACTTTAGTTGCAATGTGTGCCTATTGTCAAACTTTGTTATTCCGTTGAAATTGAATATAATGTATATTCATACCAAAAGGTAATTGCATCAAACTACACTGCAGCAACCTATGTCTGACTTGTTTGCCTGTTGACAGCTGAAGAGAACTGAAGACAATTTTGTCTGTATTTTTCTATGCTGATTTGAATGTATATTCAAGCAAACCCTCTGGGGACTGACCTGATTATTTTGTACTTTTCTTATAATTGGTGGTAACTGAGTAATGAGACCTGTACATACTTAATATATTACCAAGTTATCTGTGGTTGCATTTGCTTCTCTGAAAAACTGCACTTTAAAACAGATAAACTGGTAGTGTGATGCTTTAAGAGTAAATGGCAGTATTTGTACTATAATTATCTATTAGACATGTGCTTTTATATTGTAATAAAGCTAAATGTGAGAACTTGATGGCACTGTACAGTTTTTTTTTCACTGAAGGATGCTGAAAAGGTACAGAAAACAGAAAAGCTAACTGAAATCCAGTTATTTAGTAGTATTTTGATAAGGGATGCACTTGCGTGGGCATCCTGGGCCGATGCTGGTATGTTATATTTTTCTTGTACATATCTGCCAATGTCAATACTTAAACATTTCAAAATTGATGCTATATCTGCCTGATTTAGCATTACAGAGGAATGTAATATTTACTTGAGGAGGGATACAAATGCAGTAAAATGAATGAACTGCAGACATTTTAGCACAGTAGCCCATCACCACCTCAATATTTAGAGTACAATATATACACAGTCCAACATCAGTTTGAAATCAGTCAAATCCGATTTTGTAAATATATAACATGCTGATGCGCTTGTGATACCATTGTGCATTCCTAGTCTTTAGCTACCTTCATATTACAAGCCTCAGTGCTCAATTCCAATCTTTCTAACTCAAAAGTTCACATTTCTATAGGTAAATACTACTACTCCTAATCAATAAGGTCACGTGACTGAACCACGTTAGTAAGGAACAAACTAACCAGCAGGACAGGCCTGAAGATGTGTGAAGACAAACTGCTATGGACAGCTTTCAGCTGTTCATTATTTAGAGCAAGACGAAGGTAAAAAAAAAGGTAAGATACGCTGCTTTTGTAGTGCTTGTTTGCACTATGTTTAATAAAGACACTGATGATGACAAGTTAGGGCAGCATGGGCTAGGGCGGTATGGCGGTTATACGGTACACCACGGTATGTAAACATAACGACAATATCTCAACATTATGACGTGTCAAATTGCTATTGCACGTCCGAACTGATAAATAAACACGTTTCACCATTTACATATTTGATTGGTGGTGTTTAAGCTCACCGATAACAGAAAGAGTGGGGCGGGGGGCGTCAGAGACAGGAAAAAACTCGGAAAAACTAAACATGACAGCAGCTCAGCTACGGCAAAGAGCTACAGGTACCAGAACTGCACATTCTCGGTACACACCACAGAACACGCTCGAGCCCAGCTTTCACTCCTGTCACGCGACCCTGCGCGCGCCTCCGTTTAAACGGGTGCGCCGTTCTGGAACATCTTCAGGTAAGATTAAAGTAGAGAACAGAAAACGAGCGAAAACGGAATCAGCTTCTTCTAATTTTTCTGGTCCACCTTAAAAGGACACAATCAGTTACATCAGAATGTAACAGTTAACGTTAATTGCTGCGCCATTTAAGGTGGAACGGGAAAATTCAAAACAAGAAGCTTGCAAATAGCAAGTCAACTTTAGCATCGTAAAAAAACGAACTTTACCGAGCCAAACCAAAGGCCATACGACTATCCGGACCATCATAGGGAAGCTAACGCTAACTAGCTCCTCTCTAGCAGCGCTGTTTAACATACAGCACTTGTTCTATTGACGGTTTGATATTAAATGACTTGAAAATCGTGCACTGTTCACGTATTTGGTGACAATGTAAAGCGAACCATTTATCGACCCTAGAAGAGCCATCTTAAAAACGTTGTCAATGACTTCTATCACCAGACCCCTCATCTCAATTTTATAACCACAAATGCCGTCATACACCGTGTACCCAAGTGAAATGCCAGGAAGGTATTAAGGTATGAAATAATTAAAAATAGATACCGTCCAAGCCTACACTTAAAACGGTGCAGGTGTAGTGAGGGAAGACCCACATACAATCTGACCGTTCTTACTAAGGTTGCATGGCCACGAGCGGGATATATATTTAATCTAGAACCACACACGAAAGCGGCAGAATTAAACCAAATTAGAAGCCATCTGATTACCATTGGTACAAACATACTTTAATGTACAATTAAATAATTGGCAAAAATCTGACCACCAGAATAACTTAAAAAAAAAAAAAAAGAGAGAGAAAAAAAAGAAACCAGAGCATCAAATATTTTTTGCTCCTCTCAGCAAACACCAAAAAGTGTTAGCATGAGAAAAGTGGTCAAAACGTCAACAAATCACATGGTCTTTTTCCAGTCTGTATGTTTTTAAAAAGAGAGAGAAAAAAAATCTGTTCAGTTACCATGGTTTGTACAGTGAATCATTATGTATATATTCATATATGCATGTATAAGACATTTCATCAAAACGGCATGATACTTCTCAGCAGTCCCCAAGTGGGATGTATAAGGTATGACAGCAGTGTCATTTTGCATCACCATTACATCTTTAGGAAAAGTGTCATTTATCAGCTCCTGTTTCTTCAAGTTTTTTATTTTTCCAAAAATTAAATTAAATAATATATCTTTATATAAAAGACAAGTATCTCATTTTTATAAAATAAGTCTCAAGCCATATTGCCACTGTTTGTCATGTGGTTATTCCCCACCCCCTTTACCAGTCAAACTTATGAAAAAAAAAAACAAACTGAATAGGGTTGTTGCTGTCTTTTTCCCGTTCATTCAGAAACTGTCCTCTCCATTTTATCCAAAATGCACAGTAGGTGCCCTCCACAGTGTGTTTATGTTTGCGTGCAACATGGAGACAAAGAGAGCCAGCACTGGCTTGTTAGTACACACCCATCATGTTCAAGTGAAAACCCCGAAATTTAGTACATACACAACTGCAATAGTACTGACCAGCACCCCATTCATACAACCTCATGGCAAAATGTGTCAGATTGAGCTTGCTTGCTCTAAGCTGCCCTAAAGTTCTACAACTCCTAAGAGCTTAAATCAACAGGAAACAGCAATAGAAAATTCTCACAAGTCTATGCCTGTCTGCCCATTATTACAAAACAAAAAAAGGTCCAGACTTTTCTTTATACAGTAGGGAAAAAAAGAAAGATATCTGAAATCCCAAAGTTCTGAGCATTTAAGTCATAGGGAAGAGTCAGGGGAATAGTTCCTTCCTGGGCAAAGAATAGTGAGAGCACAGAGTCAGCGAGATGGAAAAAGAGGATTAAAAGGTTGCTTCTTCGAGATATCCACATTCCCTCATCAGTTTAGTCTTTGTGGTACAAATCACTGCACTGTGTCCTAGGAGCGTAGCACACCTGTAGTGTCAGCAGTTCTATTACCGTTCCAACGTAAAGGGACAGAATCGATGAATGGAGCACACATTCACAGAAGAGGGTTCATGGAAGTGGGAGAACTGTGACATGCATAGGAGGACAGACATTTCCCATGCAATCTGCCATCAGAAAACACACGAACACTCAAAACTTCACATAATCCCCACCCCCCTCCCCACAAAACTTTACAAAAAAAGAAAAATACCAAATATAAATGTATTAATTTCTTGCCTGATTCTGTTAACAAAAATATACTCTTTGTGAACTGTAGCTGTCTCAAACAGAATATGCCATCACATGTCTGGAAAAAAGGAAAAAACATGAACACTGTAGGGATATAAGCTGACCAAGAGAATGATGGTAATAAACAGTAATAATTGTTAACCACCACCAGCTATTTCTGAATCAAATTTAACACTTTCAAAAATGGGTACAATCTTGACTGTGTATGGAAGAAAAAGAAAACAAAAAGATCTATTGTGTTAACATGTTTTGTCTTTAATTTTATGCTTTTAAAATCTTAAAAAATATCTATAAAAAAGGCAGACCCCAAAAATATTACTCGTCATATACCAAGGAGAATTTTTCCCATCCTTTAACCCCAAAACCCTTTGAACGCAACTGGCTAAAAATATATATATGTATATATTAACAGCAATAACTTACCATTCATTTAATTTATTAATTTGCGCATTTAATGTAGTATCTCCCATAGGAAGTTGTATTTTTTTCCATTTACTTCAAAAAATATTAAATAACACTAATAACGACAGCAATAAAACAGCAACCCAATCCAGGAAATCAGGCCAGTTCTCTGAGGACTGTAGTGCTACATTAGATCTAATGAGCTGTGATTAATATTTGTCCCCATGTCTTGGTTGTTGCCAGCCAGCATGTCATTAGCCCCCTGCCCATGCAGAGCCCCCATTCCACCAAGCTGTGAAAGCATAGTGTTCTGGTCTGACCCAAACTGAGCTTGGTCCAAAGAGTTAGCCTGTTGCTGCTGAGATGGCTGTGGTGGTTGTTGTGGAGGTGGTGGAGCCACCATGCCAGTGTGGTGCTGGGGAAGATGACCGGGGTGTGGAGAGCCTGTTTGGGTCTGGGGAGAGATGCGATGGGGAGAAGGCTGGGGCTGCATGCGAGGAGACGGACTGGAATTGGGTGGCTGAGACTGGGGCCGTGGTGATGGCTGGGGTGACCGCACCTGGTTGCTAAGGGAAGTGGGCAGCTGCTGACCCTGCAAATGGGGAGACTGGGACATCTGTTGCTGAGGGCTCATGGGATTGTTGTGCTGAGCAGGAGACCCACCACCTAGGTGCTGCTGCTGAAGGAGCCTTTGGTGCAGTGCTTGCTGGAGCATGGCCTGGGGAGGCTGAGGCTGGGAACCACCCTGAGGGGGCGGTAGCTGCTGCTGGAGCGGACCACCACCACCTCCTCCAGGACCTCCATCACCCCCTTGGAGCCCAGTCATAGCATTCTGCTGCTGCTGCTGCTGCTGCATCTGGTGCACCCTCTGTTGCAAAGCTGCTGCCACCTGCTGAGACATGGATCCCGGGTAGGTCTGCTGCATGCCAGGCTGGGGTCCTCCTTGCTGCTGCTGGAGTCCACCAGCTTGAGGTTGACCAGGCTGCTGAGGAGGCATGCCAGGCTGGCCAAGGTAACCATGCTGCTGCTGCTGGGGATGCTGGAACTGACTATGATTTCCCATCTGTTGCTGCTGCTGCTGTTGCTGCTGTTGTTGCTGCTGCTGCTGCAAATGTTTCCTCATCAATTCTCTGAACTGGGGTGAGATATTAGACATGTTGCCTTGACCGGGCATAACTCCTTGCTGCTGCTGCTGCTGTTGCTGCAAAGCAGCCATTTGCTGTTGCTGTTGCATATTCACACCCATCATAGAACGCTGTTGAATCTGCTGCTGCTGTTGAAGTGGATTCATTGGGGGCATGCCTGCCCCTTGGCCCATGTGCATACCTGGCTGAGGAGCCCCAGCATTTACATTTACCTGCTGCCCTTCCATGACTGTTGGGCCTGCACCTCCAGCTCCAGGACCACCTCTCCCAAGGTATCTGGGTACACGTTGCTTGATGAAGGTGGCCATAAGCTGAGGATTTGAGCGCAGTATATTCAGGACCTGTTGCTGCTGGAGAGGGGAGCTAGGGGACCGAAGAGTTCTTAGAAGGTCTTGCAAGGCACTCTGTGAGAGACCTCCAGTGCCAGTCCCTGCACCTGTAGCCCCACCTGGGCCACCCATCATTCCCATCACTCCCGGATGCCCTTGTTGCTGCTGCTGTGGAGGAAGCTGCAGCTGCTGTTGAGTAACCTGCTGCTGTTGTTGAGCTGGAACCATTCCTGGATGACCCATTTGGCCCATCATTCGCTGCTGAGGGGGCATGCTGGGTGACCCCCACTGCTGCTGCTGTGGTGGCTGAAGTGGAGCCCCACCCTGCGGAGCTTGCTGTGGCAACTGCACCTGAGGAGGAAGTTGGTTCTGAGGCCCTCCTTGCTGTTGCATTCCTGTTCCTATCTGGAGGCTCTTTTGTTTAGCCATCTGCCGTTGAGTCTCCGCCACTCGCTGAATCTTCAACGCCATTTCCAGGGCGGCAGCCGGGGGACCAGTGGGCTGCTGCTGGGGAAAGTTTGACTGCCCTGAATTTGTCTGTTGTTGCTGAGGCAAGTTGGCTGGGCCCATGCCTGGTTTCCCCATAGAATTAGAGAGTGGAGAAGAGCCTGGAGGTCTTTGCACATACGGAGGAAGGCTGTTAGGATGCTGAAGCTGCTGCACTGAAGGTGGCTGTGGTTGTTGCTGTTGTACCATTTGCTGTTGTGGAGAGTTTATCATCCCTCCACCTGGAGGCAGTTGCTGGAACTGATGATGCTGGACCATTCCTGCCAGCTGCTGCTGTGGGCCACCTGCAACCCCAGGTTGGGGTACAGGAGGTGGACATTGCTGAGTGGGAGTCTGTGGCGTAGGAGGTTGAGTGCTTGGTGTGGGTGTGCCAGGGCCTGTAGTACCATTGTTCCCAGGTGATGGTAAGCCTCCATTTCCACCAATTGGTGATTGGCCTGTTCTTTGCATGCTGGCCATCCTTCTCCGCAGCATTTGGGCCTGCTGAACCCGATGCTGAAGCTGCTGCTGACGCAGTTTCTGCTTGATGTTGAGACAGAATGGCACAGGACACTTGTTCTCTTGGCAATGTTTAGCATGGTAACAGCAAAGTGCAATTAGCTGCTTGCAGATGGGGCAACCACCATTGGTTTTGCGCTTACAGCCTTTGGTGTGCTGAACCACCCGTTTCATCTTTTGACAGGATGGAAGTGAGCAGTTTGCGTTGCGGCATTGGCAAGCATGTACTAAAGACTGGATGCAACGCTGGATGCTGAGGCGGCGAGAGTCTCCAGGACTCTGCATGGAGGCTGCAGCTTGGTTGTTGCTTTCATCATCCAGGCCCAGTCCAAGCTTCTCCATCTTGTGCTCATGACCTTTTGTTTTGTAGCAAGTGATGCAAAGATCATAATCCTGTGATGGGAGAGAAAATGGTTATAGTAGTAGACTACAGAATAACTACACAGTTCCACCTAGGTTCTGTAGATTACCCAATATTTCATTTTAAATGCATGTTACAGTGGTAATTCTAACAAGAATGCCAATGACCTCTCTCCCTTAGACCACACCAAGATTTATTTTTATTATTTATTTTTTTATTCCTTACCTCACAAACAGTACAGTGGAAGCGCGTCTCAACATGATGTTTGCATTCATTACAGGTGTACACAAATCTATCTTGGCTCTGGTTGTGTAGCTCTACCAACATACACATTGAACTCCATGTAGAGCGCCTCAGTGAAGAGAACTCCAGGTGCTTGTCCCGTGCCAGTGTCAGGAAAGCATCTCTCCCATCCATCAGATCACAGGCCATTAAAGGATCCGGGTCGATTATGGGTGGAAGAGCATTGGAATTGGGTCCAGCAATCAGCCGGATAACAAAGAACACCTTACAAAGAGAAAAATGAGAACATTAAAGCTTTAAAAAGATCATTTTGCAACTCCAATGTATCTGTTAACAAATGCCTTTCATCCTACCTCTTTGTGCTTCTCCATAGTAGCATAAAGCTTCTGTGACAGGTCATTGGACACATTTGGCATCCCTGGTTTCTTTTTGTTGGCTCGGCTCAGACTGCTCTTGTTCTTGCTTGTCTTCTTATTGTTCTTTTTCTTGGCATTTTTGCTATCACCCTTTGTTGCCTGTAGGATGTCAAGCAGAACAGAATCAGATAACTTGACCAGTTAATGCAACCAGAGCTTGGAGAAGTGGATGCTTCAAACTTACATCTACACTTTCACTAGAAGTACTGTTCTCCTCCCGTTTTCTCTCTTCTTCCTCCTGTTCCAGCTCCTTAATGCTCTCTTCAAGCACATTGGGCCAAAAGTCACCTTCAAAATAGGGCAGTTCTTTGGCGCTGGTAAGTCGATCCTCTGTCGCCTGCTTGAATATGTCCTACAAAGGAACGAACAGGAGTTTTTTCATTTTGAACTTCTGTTTATACTCTTTGTAATGCCACTTACAGAGCATATGTATTACTTAGAGTACTTTAAATGCAAATGTACATACTATGGACAACTAAACTCATTCCTACCTTATAATCGTGTACAATACGCTCTGCAACAGCTTTATCCAGCATTTTCTTATACCACTCTTGCAGCCGCTTAGGTTTGGGTATTTTCTGGTCTGCAGGATGACAGTGGAATATGTAATCATCACCCTCACTAGGGGGGCAGGCCCAAATGTGGCCAGTGGTAAACCTGAAAGAAAAGCCAAAACAGAAGAGTCAAACTTTTAGCTGATCTGGGGTAGGCACAAGTGACAAACAATAATAAGAAATGCAGGTCACTGTGCATGTACAAAATGAAAAGGTTTTCATTAAGCACTTGTTTTATCTTGGAAAATATTAAAGGTAAAAAGTAGTTGGATTTTTACCCTAGTTTCTTGACATACTCCAGATAACCAATAAGAATCTCATGGTAGACTGCTGTTCTCAAACAGCGTGGCTGAAAAAAATGAACACTGTCCAGATAGGATATGTATACCCGTCTGTCGAAAGGAAAACAAACAGCATTAACAAGAGCAGAACCTGACTCAATGAGAAGTCCAGTGCGATGACATGCTTTCAGAAACCTCTATGCACATCTAAAAAGAACATGGACACATCTGATGGATCAAAGAAAGGGACACTATAAGCGTTCAATGCCTGACCTTTGATTTGGGGGTGGGCAGTCAGAACCATATTCCTGGACATGCATGCCGAAAAAACAGACATCAGCACCATCAATGTCCTCAAAAGCAAAGAGAGCTTTTGATCTATATGGGAAAGACTCTGCCATTTCACCACTGTCCACAAACCTGGGGGGAAGGAATAAAAAGGTATCAACATAATGAACAACAGATTTTTGGTTAAGATACACACTCTAAAACATACATTATACAAACAACGTGAGTCACAGGCAATATCAAAGTTTATAACTATTAGCCAATTTCATTTTCATACTTTTTATCCAGACAAAGCTGGATACAAGAAAAATATTGGACTGGGAAGTTTGTCCCAGTCCAATATTCAGATTCAGAGAATCCAGAGTAATCTCCATGCATAAAAGGGCAAAGCTGAAAACCAATACTGAATGCCTGTGACTTTCAATCCCTCAGACAGCAGTGCATTTGAAACTGACATGCTTCTGAAACGAATATAACTACAAGGCATCAGGAATATCTTGGAAAATAGTTCTTGGAAATAAATGGTGTCATGATCTCCAGGCCAAAGAGGAAAAGGGCCATCCTGACTGTTACCAACAGAAAGTTCAAAAGTCAGTGTCCATCTGGGGGACGGTATTGGGGTGTGTTAGCAGCAATGGCATGGGTAACTACACATCTATGAAGGCACCATTAATGCTGAGGGGTACATAAGCATTTTGGAGCAACATATGCTGCCATCTAGGCAATGTCTTTTTCAGGGATGTCCCAGCTTGTGTAAGCAAGACAGTGCCAAGCCACATTCTGCATGTTACAATAGCATGGCTTCATAGTAAGAGAGTGCAGGTGCTAGACTGGCCTGCCTGCAAGCCTGACTTCTCTCCCTTTGAAAAAATAAGGGATATTATGAAGCTCAATATACGACATTAGAAACCCTGGACTGTTTGGCAGCCGAAGTGTTATTTCGAGCAAGATTAGGAAAAATATTCCACTTTCACAATGAAAACAACTGGCGAAAACAACAAGTAGGCCTGGGTGACATTTAAAATTAATTAGCACAATACTGCAGAGTTAAAAGATTGCGATTATTATTGCAAACACCGACCGTAGACGAGGATCAGTGGAACTCTGTCTCTAGGTTAGAGCTAACTTAGCAGCTCTATTCTAACTGTCATTTGAGCTCTTTTTTTCTTTACTGCAGCGAGTCACTTTGAGATTATCTGAAGTTCCAAAGCACGTTGCCATTCATTTTTGATTCCATTCACATATAGTAAATTAAGGGGAACCCATGCCGTAAAGCTAGAATTACAGTGCGTAGCGAGAAATAACACAGGCAGTTTAACAAACCTCCCCCTCTCTGTGTGTGTGTAAAACTGACTACTGGTGTGCACGACTGCACTCTTCTTAAACGTGAACCCCAGTTTCCCCAACCTATTTTTCAAGCTGTTTAACTGCTTGAGTCTCTCAGCTTTTACCAAAGTAACAATTATCACATTTTACACATCACCATCGGGTTACTTGTCCATAATTAACGATATCCGGTTACATGACCCTAATCGCCCAGGCTTAGTCCTCAGTTCCCAAATGATTAATGAACGTTGTTTAAACTAAAAAACGTGGGGCAAAACAGGCCCCTATCCAGCTTTGACATCAAATTTAGGATAGGCACACATACACCACCACCCCCCCCCAAAAAAAAAGTACTTGGAATATTAAAACACATTGTCTCTGTACTGTTTTCCAATTGTATATGGGTCAAAAAGGATTTTGTTCTTAGTCATATTTTACATACTGTCTCAACATTTTTAGAATTGGTTTTGTAAAAATGACTGGTTAGCAATCATAGCACAACCATCTTCACAATCCTTGTGATATTTTGAATAAAACTATCAAACAATAACAAATGACTGTAGCCCTACATGTATAGTGAGCGTGCAATTCTGCTCACCTGGACTTCATGCCTGGTTTGACCTCTACCACCTTATCAGAGACATGGACAACTCTAATTGTGACTTCACCAGACTCTGGGTGGCTTTGGCGCTTCAGATAGTCGTTAATCCGAGTTTCTAAGAAGTTGCCCAGTTTAGTCTGCGGCAGCCCTAAAGGGGAAAAGCGTGTTTACAGTCATTATGCTCAAAGATGTTACTGATGGTTTACAAATTAAATCATTAGTATCATTTGGTTAGTTGCATTTTAAACTAACTGCTTAGAACACAAGAGTCATTCTCAAAAGCTCAGCTCAACATACTTTTAGCAGCATATTTATTCTCTTTACGGGTCTTGTTGGACATCTTGAGACACCCATTACACACAAAGCTGAAAGAACACAAGAGATACAGGTTAGATAGGCTGCTTAGTCACTGAAATACAGTAAATCAAATCAACCGAAAGCCTAATATGACATTTTCAGCACTAGGAAGACTTACCCTGATGGCCAAATAGTGTCATTGTGCAGAACACATATCTGATGCATTTTCCGCCCACAGTCCATACATTCCACAAACCTACAAAGAGAAAGAAACAGACAGAAAAAAACATTACATTCAGCTCTTGAAGTATGCATAACATGCACCTCAACACATCAACCAAAGTAAATTCATCATGGCATATTCAAAGACAAGCAAACCCCCAAGTAATACAAGGCAATCAGCCACTGATAAAAGTCTCGCTGGGAAAAAACATCTCATGGCTTGGGTGTACTTTACACAAATTATGCATTAATATTCACAAAGTTTCTCAGATTAGAAAGGCAGATCTAGGATCTCTTCTGGTCAGCAAGATCAATAAATAAGACATGAGTCTGATCCTAAATCAGCACTACTGCTCTAAGAAGCTTTGTGGACCCAGAGCTAACAAGAGAATAAATTAACTTACAACTCAGGGTCAAGTGTGTCATTCTTCTTCTTTTCAAACTGGTCCTTGTTGATGGACCTGAAACATGTGACATTTTCAAACAGGACAAAAAGTTCAACAACAATCAAACAAAAAGTTCAACAAATCAATATTTATGTAATACACATAAGGATCAATGTATGACCAAGAGAGATACTCACGTCTGAGGCTGGGATGGATCATCCCCTAAGGACACGCTCTCACCCTGGATCTCATTGAAACACTTCTCACAGAAGTGGTACCTGTCAGCAAGAAGCCCATATTTTGGTGAACTATAACATTCACCAACACCAGAGCCAATCACAGAGAGGCCATGAGGAGGCAGACACCAATCAGTGCAGGGCAAGGCAGGGCAGGCCAAAAGGGAAGCAGGCACAGATGAGGAGCGCAGAACAGGGTCGTCGCCAGAGGAGCCAATCATGATGCACGGTTTTTGAGCAGGGGGTTTGAGAAGGGGGGGGTATGGTGCAGATGAATGGTCAGATGAAAGCAGGCCATTGCAGACATGACAGGGGAAAAAAGGGTGTTGGGAAGGGAGAAAATAAACATGGGACATTGGACCAGGGGAAGTAATGGACGGATGGACACAGAGACAAACAACAGACAAGACAAGCAGAAAGCCAAAGCAAAGCACAGATTAGCGTTTGCATGTGTAATGAGTAAACCATCACAGCTAAACAAGGGCAGAATAAACTGCAGGGGGAGGCAGGGGTGAGGGGAAGCATTTACAGACGCATGAGCACATTAAACATATACACACGCAGCATAGGCAGAACTGTCAAGGTACATTTTTGAGGTCCTCTCTTGTAAAAGGCACAAAAATGGCATGTATATGAAGGGTTTCACTCTAAAACGCATTATAGACCACATTCAAGATTTTTTTTTCCCATGATGTATGTTGTTGGAAGTAGGCTTTACACGTAACATCAAGTAACATCAGTGCTATATTATGATTGATAACACATTTATTAGACAAATATTTTTTTCCATTATACGTCAGCTGTTATTCATCTCAAGAACTTATTATATCCAAAATTGTTAAACTTATTTATAGCATTTTAGAATAAAACTCTTCATATATTCTGGGCTGAACAGCACAGTTTATTAGGTTACAAATCACTGTCACATAAACCTTGTAACATTATCTAAACATTTCATAGCTAACAAAGCAACACAAATGGCCCAAAATTACATTGTTTAAAATGAACATTTTTTCAATGTTTCTGTAAAGTAACAAAAACTATATATATATATATATATATATATATATATATATATATATATATATATATATATATATATATATATATATATATATATATATCTTGATGTCAAGACAAAGGGACAATTAGTTAAAATTAGCTTTCTACCAGTAGGCAAACTTAATGCTGAACATTCCGAAAAGTATTGGAGAAAGTAATTAGTTTTTAATTATCCAGCCATCTTTACAATCATTTACACAAAGTATCAGCTTTACTCAAGTTTGGCTGCTGGGGCTCAAAAACGCCATACCGTAACATGGCAATGAGGATTTTTGCGAGAGAATGTGTTTGGTGGCAGTTGCCCCAATTTATGTTCCTTACCTGTTTTGGTAACTAAAGTAAGCAGCATCTCGTGGTATAGTGCATAGCTGCTTCCCATAGCAGCAGAGAGTTTGAGGGGAGAACTCCAGCTGCGAGGGGGAAAATGTGATGCAAGAGAAAAGAGAGAAAGAAACAAAGCGATGGGAACAGTTACAAACAGTTATATGACAACTAAATCAAATCAGTGATTACTGATTAGACAAACTCATTTCATTTTCTTCCAGTCACATTTAAGCAGTACCTGTGCAGTGAAAAATAATCAACCCACAGTCCCGACACCCACCTTTCTCCCACAGCAATAGCCAAGGCTCTGCATCACAGGGTCAATCTCCTGCTCAAACACCTCAGCCAGTTTAGAGCAGTACTTGTAGACCCGTGATGTCTTGCGGTTGTAGAGCCAGGCATTATTGAACATAAGCCAGATGTCATCCACATACTGCCATGGCTCCTGATATTGGCCTGTGTCAAGTTTCCGTTTGATAGTAGACAAGTCCATAGGATTCTTCACAATATCAAAATAATCCTTAAATACAAACAGAAAAATGTTGCTCATAAGACTTAGACAATTACAACTGGGTTCAGTCTGTCATATTTACAAACTTATTTGTGAATAGATATGGCATATCATTATGTACAGGTATAAAATGGGGTAGATATCAGCACAAAAAGCTGTACAGCATACTGGAAAGGGAAAAAAAAAAAAACATTAATCTGATCTACTCCAGTAACAAATCTAGCCAGAAATTGCACTCTCATTCAATTAAAAATAAATTTTAAAAGTTCGTATTTTATAAAGAAATAATCATCAATATCCATGTTGACCAATACTAGAGTTTCAATATTAGTCTCAGAAAAGAGAAAAAAGTCACTGTGCCATCGCTTTTTGTGGGTAGGAGAAAATATCAGAAACAATATTTGTTTATACTAGGACATTAAAGACCAGTTAAAAATGTGACTCAAAAGGTCACAAACAAACCATGAGTATTAATAAAAGGACAAACAAATGTGTATGTAAGCATGCATCTAGCACTTAAATGGCGTAAACAAGTGCACTACGGAGAACCATACAGGTATTCCTAAAAGTGAGGGATCCACAGGTTGGCGGAAGGGGAGAGACTCAGGGTCCTGTCGATAGAGAGACTCCAGTGTGGGCATCAGAGCCTGTCTCAGCTCCTCAGGTTTGAAGACTGTTGAGACAAAACACAGTTTCAAAAAACACACAGCGAGAGAGGTTAAAAGATGTTCACGCATTCAGTTATTCAATCAGTGTTAGGCATAGAGATACTTAGCAAAGCATATTGTTATATGCTGTGACAAAAATCATGAAGTCGATAAATATAAATCACATTGCCCGCAACTATATCAAAATACTATGGTGTATTGTCTGTGGAAAGGCTTAATGATCTCACTCTTCTTTTTAGAGGGCACTCCAGAGTGTGAGCTCTGGGGGCCTGTGGATCCCGAACCAGCATCCTCCTCTTTAGGCTTAGTCTTTATCTCAGGCTTTTTGTCCTCCCCTGCCTCTGTGGATGTCTCCATGAGTGTACTTTTGCATTCTTCACCTGATATCTCCTCTTTCTTTATCTATGGGCACATCACACAGAACGTCTTACACCAAGTGGCAAAAATAAATGAATAAATGAAAACAGAAACTTTGCCTTGTGTTAAGCCATAATCTCATTCCTGCTCAAAGTAATTGTCTTCGGTCTTTACCTCTGGCTTTTCCTCTGTTTTTAGGTCTCCTTTCTTTCCAGTCCTTCCTCCCTTCATCGACTCATCTGCCTCCTCCTCCTCCTCCTCCTCCTCTTCCTCCTCTGGTTGCTTGACCTCCATCTTGGGCTCAAGGGTGGCAGTGATGTCTGAGGGAACCTGCTGAGTGGAGGCGTCTACGCTGCTGACAGAGGCAGGAGTAGTAGCTTGGCCATCAACCGGCAGAGAGCCCTTTTGAGACAACTGTAATTGAAGTGAAGAGACAAAATCAGATGTGGTAATCGACACTGAATTATATGACATGGCACACTGTGAAAACAGCACCTGTTATTAGTACCATCATTCCTGAATGTAATTTTAGTTAATTCAGCATGCTGCAGGATGGGAACACTTACTGGAGTAGGCGGATGCTGGGGAGCAGCGTTGGGTGTTGCTGAAGTCCCACCTAATGGCTGCTGTTGCTGGAGTTGCATGGCTTTGTCAGAGTTTGCAGGTTGAGGTAACTGCTGCTGACCAGCACCCGGAGCCAAAAGGGGTAGACTGGGGGTGTGGGGCTGGGGGGTCTGCGAGCCTGAAAGGCTTGGAGGAGGTGTGAGGTGTGGAGTGGGCGTGCGGCTGCGTGCTGGAGAAGGAGAGCTCTGTCGGACGGGTGGACAGTGCGGAAGGTTCATAGACTGAGAGGGGGTCGATGACGGGGGCATGCCAACTCCACCGTTGGGACCAAGAGAGCCCACTGAAGCCCCACTGCCCATTCCTCCAGCAGAACCAGGCTGGGCTAAAGGACTACTGGCTGGCAGAGATGGTGGGGTTGACATTGGCCCCTGCTGAAACAACAAAACACAGAAGTGTTTAGAAGACATTAATAATTCAAATCAAAATTAAACATGTATGACCACATTACTTCCATAAAACAGGGCAGGACCTTGCTGTGAGTGAGTGACTGAATGAGTGAAAGACATATCTACATGTCACTACTAAAATATTTACAAGGAGAAGCACCAAGTACCTGAGTTAAACAATAATAAATTATATAATAATAGTTTCTGTTAAAAAGTAATACTCCCTCACTTTCCTAAAGGACTACAGTACAATGCAGCTTCACAATGTTCCTGTCCTTGATAATGAGCTGAATTACAGCAAGAAATCATGAGATTTCAGCGTTGTGTCTTGAACACAACTACACAGGAATTTACTCTTACCTGGGCCATGCCACCCTGAGTGCCAGGCTGCGCCATACCAACAGGACCAGAGCCAAGCAATGGGCTTGAACCTGAAAATTGGCCAGGGGGTAGGTACTGATTCTGCATTTGAGCAACATTTGGTCCTGCCATCCTTGCAGGCCCCATACCCATCTGAAACATTAAAAAAAAAATAAAAGATCAAACATAAGCACTTGGGGTAAGACTGTCAGACATTAATGGATAGCAGCTTAATCAGCTCCAGGTCAGAAAGAGGTACCAAGGTACTGCTGGAACTCCTCCAGCAATAAACAGGTCTACAAATGTCTCATCTGTTGCTACGGCCATGACATTGGAAATGGTATGTAGATTTTTTTTACTTATTTATTTATTTTGAAGCTTGACAAATCATCTAAATTTTGCACAACTAGGGCCTGAATGATATGATCATTTTGTTGCCGACATTGATAGTCAGTCATTCTAAAAGGGCTAAAAATTCCAATAGTGTTTGTTAAATCACGCTTTACTGACTGACTGGTCACACTTCTAAACTCAGTCTTCTAAACATTGATGCATTGGAGCACAGTTCATCATAATTCTTTAAGCATGTGGTTTCTGGTGATTACTTGTTATTTTTCTTAATTTTTATTTGTTGCATTCATAAATAAAATGTAGTAGGCTCAAAGTAAGATTTGGTTACATTTTACATGCTTTGCTTGTTATCCACAATTGTGTTTTGTGTTTCAATTCAGCAATTCAGCCTGTATTAGTCATATAGCTTAACACCACCCGAAGGACTCCTGATAAAAGCAACTGAACTAGTAACTTTACCAACCTGATTGAGGGGCGCATTGAGTGGAAGAGGAGGTGTGGACCGCTGACCCATGGCCTGCATTTGATTAAACGGATTCATTCCTAACCAAAAGAGAGGCATATTAGTAACACTTAGCATTTATTTTCTCTAACATTTAACGTTTACCTCCAAGAAGAAAAACTGAAGCAACACTAAGCATCTATTACACTGACCAGCAGGGGTCTGCATCCTGTTCACCATCTGGTTTGGTCCAGTAGGACGCACCATTGACGGATCCGAGAGAGGGCCATCTGTAGTGAGAGGAAAAATTTATCAAGTTTCATCTGAACAATGGAAAGTGCATTAAATTACTGAAGCTCACTGGATTCCAAAATATTCAAATCTAATGATTTTATAATATGCCCAGGTACCAACTTGTATAACTTACACATTTGTATGTGTGCATACTGTAAATTAACTATGCTTGCACCTTGCATCCTGAAAGTGACCAGTTGTGTTAGTGTCTGTATAAGCACCGGTGACTAATCTACTCACTTGGGGGAAGTCCTGTAGGTGGCCCTGGCTGGGCCATGCCAGGTGGGGCCTGCTGTATGCCTGTGGGGGGCATTCCAGGTTGAGTGGGCATCATGCCATGCTTCTGCAGTCGTGTTCGCCGTTTTTCCTCCAGTTCCTTCTGGATCTTATAGATCTTCTCTGCCAACAGGTGGTAGTACTCTGCCTACAGGGGGGAGAATAAAACCTAAGAAAATGACTTGCCAAAAAAATAAATAAATACTAATAGGTGTGTGTGTGTACATACATATACATACATATATATATATATATATATATATATATAAAAAAAAAACATTGATAGTAATGATTCCCACCACACGACTGTAGGAATTCTTTACCCTGCTGTTTGCAGATTCATACATGTCCCCCTCTACTTTACGAGCATAAGCCACTAGGTTCTCCATACGCCGATCCTTCAACGCAGCTGGATCTGGAGTAGGGAAGATGGCTTGGACGCTGTTGCAGGAGAAGGAGGCAACAAAGACAATTGAGAAGATGAAAACTGGGATGTAGCTACATCCCTGTACGAGAATAAAATCATTTTATGTAATTTTGTATTCTCCCCCAGTAACACGCAGTATGAAGAAGTGCATACAGTTTATGCACGAGGTGGTTGCGCAGATCCTGGGTGATGTCCTCATGCCAGCTCTTCCTCATGCCAGGACCGGAAGCTGGAGTGGCCACAGGCATGGAGCCCACATTGCCCACACCACTGCTGTCATTCATCAGACTAGAAGAAGTGGAGGGAAACAATGTCTTTATAAATACATATCACAATTCATAATAGAAAACGGTGATCCTAATCTGCAGAAACCATATAGTGAAGTAGAAACACCACTCGAGAACCTCAAATCACAGGTTTCCAGAACTGAAACATGTTGGAAAAGTTATTTACTTACCTCTGAGAGTTCATGTTGAGATGCAGCATAGTATCTTGAAGAAGGTTAGATGGCTGATTCTGAGGTTGGACACCCACAGCCCCATTTACACCCATTGGGTTCCCACCTGGTAAAGCAAGATCCGCATCCTTTATTAGTGGTTTGCCATTATGGATTATTTAATTACACAGTAACCTCATTGTTTAAAATACTTAAGCAAATTCCAGTCTAATAAACAGAGGCCATTTTCCACACCTATCTTGTTTGCTGTGGACCAATTTAACTTCTTTAGTACTGTTTTAAATAAAAGGTGTGAACATCCCACCTGTACTCTGACACACTGAACAACTGAACCATAGACCACCAAACATTGCAAGTCTTGGCCTGCCTCCCAATGAACCATGGCTCAGTTCACTGGTGATAGGAATGCATTTTTACAATGGTCCACACCAAACAAGGGAATACAACAACATTGGAGCATGTTTTTCTCTTCTAATTGCAGGAGGTCAGAGCAGTGGAACACATTTTGATAGGTACGGGCCAGGCATCTGTGACCTGATTTGAGCAGCCTCAAACTAAAGCGTAATTAAACCAGTCGATCATAAAGTAGAATTCAAGGGTTTTTTTTGTTTTTTGTGCTTTGACTATGACAGATGTAGACGTTAATCATGTTTATAAGTAAAACAATACTTATATGCAGAATACATAAGGAATAGATCTGGATTTTATACAATGGTAAGCTAATGAAATAAACCTAGAAATGGTTTTTGGAGCACTAATGGAAGCAAACATGACAGCGACAGAGCGCGTGTATCTTTGCCAAATTCTCATCAAAATAACAAATATGTGGTACTATAGTATATGTGAAATCAAAAGAACCAATGAAAAAGATACACCGTTACAATGACCAAACTCTACTGCAGACTATAGCAAACAAACGTGGTGTAAAACCAGCAAGAGCATTCTGGTCTTACCCATTGTGTTGTGCGCCCGAGGTGTTTGCTGGGCAGGCTGAGAGGGTCCCTGGTTACCCTGGTAAGTGAGGCCCAGAGCTGCATAAGCCCTCTCAATAGAGCTGGGGTCTATCTGGCCTGGGGTGTTAAGATTGGGAGCACTGTGTGGACCTGGTGTGGTTCCCAAAGCTGGGCCTAAACCCACATTAGCAGTTCCAAGTAGGGCTGCGGGAAAAGAGAGGGCAGGGAGAAGAGTTAAGTACAGCTACAAAATACAATCTGCTGTATAAAATACTGACACAAATAAGGACTACAAGTCTTAGATAATCTGTATGGTGCATGCTCTATATCCATATCTCCATATTTGTTTCATGAAGCACACATTTGAAGTCAATTCAATATTTAGGAAAGTTGAGTGCCTATATATTGCCTGGTATCTAGCACACAAACCAGAGAGAGACAGCATCTGGTGGACTGATACACACACTCACACTGCTGATTCCTCTTGTCTCCTGCATTCTTCAGTGGCAGACAGACAGGGCAGTCATGCCGTGTGCAGTTCTTCCAGTGCGAGATAATCTGTCTGGATGAGGCACAGTGTGCCACTGCAAATTGGTTTGAGAAAAGTATATGTTAGTGTTTTAAGCTCTTATACAAAATTACAAGGGAAAAAGAACAAGTTTGTGAGACCTCCTGTTCCCTACAGCATACAACATGAAAATGCAACAACTTAACTGGGAATACAATTACACACTAGTGAACAAAAAAACAAAAGCATTTTAGAACATCAACTCCTGTTTAGGTCCTGCCTTTGACTCACCCTGACAGGACTTGCCAGCCTGGCAGTGTGTCATGTGGTTCAGAACGTTCTTCATGGTGCGGCAGTGGGGCAGGTTGCACTGCCGTACCTCCCCATTAGCTTGCTCACGCCGCTGGCACTTGTGGGCATGGAGCAAGAGGACCAGCTGCTGCTGTATGAGTTTGCGCTTCTCTGGGTCAGCTGTTGGAGGAACACCCACTGCTGATGCTGGGCCAAGCCCTCCCTGGGTGTTAGGTACCATACCAGCAGCCCCACCAGCTCCAGCGCCACCTGCTGGCGATTGCTGGGAAGCCTGAAAGTTCAAGAGAGAGAGACAGAAAATGTATGTCTTGGGTATGTAGCCGTTTTACACCATTAAAGAGGATATTTCACTAAAAATTACAGTTGGCCTCTGACCATGCTGCACCTTAGTATATGTAAACATTTTTTTAAAACAGAAAGGATATGCGTTTATAAAAGATTAGACTAAATGACTCATCTTTCATCAATGCGCTACACTATACAGTGCCAAAAATGTTGCTTTTTTAGTAACTGTAAAAACAAATAGAAACTTTTCATGAAAACTAATCCACACATGCTATCAAAAAACTAGAAGTGATATTTCTCATCAAATGTTGAATCAAAAATGCTTCACACTTTGTTGAGAGGTATGAAGGACAAGGCTTTTTGCACAGTCACTGCCACTCATCAGTGGAATAACTATTCACCATCTAGACTGCAAGTTAGTCTTTCAAACTCATCTCAAGCTTTGTATACTTTTAACATGAATGAACTCCATTTTAAATTAAGTTTATCACATTTAAAGTACTGCAAACTGTACAAAAATTATGGAAGCAAACCTGAATAAATGTATGATCTACTCACTATGGTTGGCATGCCTGGCATGGGCTGGGGTTTCTTGTCCATGTTGAACTGGGCCAGGCTGTTGGGCATACCTGGTTTGTTCATGAGCTGCGGGCCCAGCCCTGCACCACCCAGACCCTGCCCTGTGTTCTGACTATAGGGGCCTCCATAGGGGCCTGCAGATCCCATCATCCCCATCTAAGATCACAAAGAGGGAGAAAGAAAGAGGGATATATAAGAAAGAGACAAAAGGGGGTGGTTAGAAAGGAAGGGATCAAAGTTCCTTATTAATCATCATAATGTTTCAAGAAGGCACTATACAACAATAGATATAATAGCAGGAAGGAGTGTCTTAACTGTTTGCACATTTCTCCTCCACAGCTACACTTTTCCCATCATTTTCTATCCAAATTTATAAAAACATCCTATACTTCAATTATATTAAAAGGCAAGAGCGCTAATGGATTTAATTGATAGATTCAGAAATTAATTTTGAAATTGAATGACATAACCTTGCAGCTACAGATTTAGACTTTAACAACTAGCCTATTATAGCACAATTATGTATGTATTCTACAGGTTTCATATTCTACATTTTAGCCATTCTTTCCATTCCAGAAACAAAAATTACATGTCAGCTAGAGACTTTAATACATGTTTGAATGTCCAAGACACTTTTGTTCTGACAAACAAAAATCACCCAACTAAACGCAACAAGAATATGGAAGCTAAACCAACATCCAAAAATGATTCCTGACACAGCTGTCAACACCACTACTTTACCTTGTTCAGTGCTCCAGGCTGCTGTGCTCGGAGTCCTCCCGGGCCTCCTGCCGTCTGCTGCTGCAGGGTCTCTGCCAGCAGATTACTGTTACTGCCCATGCCTGGATTGGGATACCCCATTCTGGGTGAGCCATTCATCATCTGCCCTCCCATCATGCCTTGCTGCTGAGGCGTAGGCCCCCCTGCCTGCTGCTGACCATTTCCTTTCTGAGGTCCAAGCATGGCTCTGTTCATGCCGCCCACCATCCCTGCCATCTGTTGCTGCTGCTGCTGCATCAGGTTGGCCTGCTGTGGGGACAGGTGTTGTTGGCCTTGTGGGCCCATGCTCTGAGGACCCTGAGATGCCTTCATACTCCCCAAAAGCCCTATCGAGGCTCCTGCTGGGCTTCCTCCCTGCTGCTGTGCCGCTACGGGTGGTGCACCAGACCGGAGGAGCTCGGAGAGTTGCTTGTGCTTGGCTGCTGCATCTTGGCCCGTTCCAAGCCCTCCAAGCATGCTGCCCCCAGCTCCACCACCCAGGCTGGTGTGAAGCTGGCCCAGATCTCCTCCATTTGCCAAACCCAGCTCAGAGGAGCTGATGAGCTCATCTGGGAGGTCATGCTCCAGGTCAAGGAGGGAGCCAAAATCTGAAAAAAGTTTAACAGAACAAAAAAGATTTTTAAAAAATATACTGAAAAATCCCCCACAAAATTAAGAGCTGGTTACCAAATGTTACTGTCTAAGATGTCACTTGAAACTGGAAAACAAAAAAATAAGAATATGTCCAATATGTTTAACTGCTTTTCAGCAGCATTAACATAATTGCAATTTCCTCAATTACATACGCCTTTCTCTATCACCTTTTGCCTAGAGTTACAAACACGATAAATTTACATGACAAGGAAAAACAAACTTAAATCTTAAACGTACTTTAATATAACCCAGTGATTTTGGGCGATTTCTATCAATCTGTTCAAAATGAAATGTTGTGTGCTTTTCATGTGACGATATGCTCATATACTTTTAAAACTAGCAGCCAAAAGCACAGACAAGGTCAATATGGGTATCTCTATTCAGTGCAAGCCATGGTTTGAAAAAGTGCCAAACAAGTTGTAAGGTCAGAAGCCTCAAGGAGGTAAACAGAAGACACGCTGCTAAGAGGAGAGAACGTCTCAAGTTCATTCATATACTTTGAGACTTCTAACAAAACATTTTTTGCACCTCTGGAGGCATTCAAAATAACCATTTTATTTAATCTCATAACAATTACATCATTGCAATTCCAACTATCCTAATGAGTCTCCACCAGTTCTAATGCATTAATTACAATATGAGAAACATGCATTACGTTCACTGCATTGTAAAGACTAAGAGAGGATATACAGCAAACAAACTGTGTTCTGTTGTACATACTTTAGATTCAAATGTTCAGAATCACCTGTCATATAAATAACAATTCATAAGATTACACACAATTTAGACTGAAGTACTATAAACTAGATGCCAGAAAAGAAGTCATTTTAAGCAAAATGTCATTTTGTTTGGAACAGAAAAAAGTTATTAAATGATTAATACATTGTTATTATCTATTTATAATACTGTCTTGGTAGGTTTTCTGCCTGAGGTTTGATTACCACGTTTCAAACAGGAGGCATTTTGGACGTTAAGTTATACTTTGTTGGACTGTATTTTCCAGCTCTCTAGTCATTTTAGATTCTTCAAATGAGTTGAAATCTGCGAAGTTGTAGAGCAGCAGCATCATCATACAACCATTTTACACATGTACCTGTAACTTTTGTTATTGAAAATAGTGATTTCAACCTTAACATGATTTTGACTCGACTCCACTGATTTTAGAAAGCTTAACCAGTCCTGTGTCAACGAGGCTATTTAATAAACAAACTGTAAATCAGAAGTAGCTTTTCCAGCGACATATATAAATCCGAAAGAAACAAAAACGCTGTTCTGCGTGATTAATTATACACTGACTGCGCTCCCGAAATACTGCAATGACTATATAATGTGCCATTCGCAAAATATAAAACTAAAAAGCGAAAAACACTGCGAGCAGTGATACAGAAGACCATTAAGATCTGGACGTGGTTTCGAAATTGTCGTCTCTGGGTGCACTTAGGGAACCACTTAGCAAGCAGTTAACGTTACTGAACTTTAAATAAAATCGAAGCAAACGATGACCAAGTTGACCATATCGGCCTGCACGTATTACAAAACGTATTACTAAATCCTGCGTTTTCTTCTTAGTATGCAAGTTCGTTATTGTCATGACTAAACAATGGAAACAGATGTATATAGATGGGGAAGAAAAAAATGACCGAAGACAATCGGGTGTTTGAAACAACTAGCTAGCTGGACTAGCTCGACAGGCAGGCAACTCGGCGAATTGTGGTCAACACGACGATATAACCAAACCTTGCTTGGAGCAAACGATATGAATGGTGGTTGAAGGTGTTTATTTCAACTTAAGCGGTTAGAAAGGTTGAATTATGCGGTGCCTGAAAAGACGAAGCCAACCTCAGTGAGTTAGCCAACTAGCTAGCTAACAATGCCAGAAGCAGCAGGAGTGTCGGAGTTGTAACTGGGCCTGAGGCTGCGGCGTTTACACAGTGTGAACACCAGCTAGCTGACCAGCTAACAATATCAGCGATACAGTCTCAATCACATCTCCGCGTCGCCAAACAACAAGAAAAAAGACAAATATACTACCAGGGCTAGCTTGTTAAACAGAAGTGACAAATGTATGAAATAGATTTATGCTTGAAACTCAGGTTAGGTGAAAACATATTATACTAAGTTAGGGCTGCAAGTTTTTCAAGTTGATTGGATAACAAACTAGCAACCAGGCTAATGAGCGTTGATATTTGTCGACTGTGGCTAAAAAGACGAAATCAGTCTCGAATATAACGTTATTTCCAAACTGTAACGTTAACAGTTTATAACAAAAGAAATAGATTTGGTTTCGCCAGTTAGTCCCCATTGCTACAAATCAGAATTAAACGAATTTGAGACAGTTAACGCTAATCTAGCTAGTTGTGAATATGACTCGAAGCTCAACATTTAATTAAGCTAGCAAATTTTAGCTGACCAAGCTGGGCTTATTGTCAAACCAAGAGAATTTAATCACAGGGAAGTCAACACCGCTGTTTATTTGCAGCTAAAGCGATACTAAAATACACCACAACACTTGCTCTTTATAGCTGTTTAGTTTGCACCAATAACATATACAAAGATTTGAGCTCTATTAACGTACAGTTACAAAGCTAACTGGCATCCTAACTACGATGTTGTGATGTGTGAAACAGCACTCCCTAAACTCAACAACCTCTGGACGATATCCACCAGCCAAGGCTGTAAGCTAATGTTGTCGCTAACAAACTAACCAGCCATCCAGCTAACGTTAGCACCCGATAGCTAGCTAGCTAACTGGCACAGCTCGGTAAAAGCAGGAATGACAAGCTAAGCTAGTCCTGTGTGCTCCGACGGCGTTAGCCGCGGTTTGCTAGCTACGGCGAAACAGAAAAACCATCAACACCCGTTCTGCCAAAACATGACAATATAAGCGCACGAACAAACCCAAGCCACAAGGAAATAAACGTCTAAAACAACCTTGTCTTCGGTTAAATGTATTTGAGATGGTAATCTTTACCGTTTCCATCGCTGGCTGAGGCAGAAAGTGCCGGAGAGGATAGTTTAGGCCTCTTGGCTGAAGGCGGGCCAGACTCCAGAACGTTCTCGGCCATATTTTTTTACGAATTAAAAATATATATATCCTCAAAAATAGGCGTCGTCGCCTATTTAGCGAGCCTTGATCTTCTGGTCGCCTTTAAAATTCGACTTTTCCCCCTCCTTTTGAGGGACGAAGGGGGGGAAAGTCCCGTGTACAAAATACTCCTCTTTCCTGGATTCGCCTCTCGATTTCAGCTTCGGCGTATCAACCCCCTCCCCAGTCCGATTTTTTGTTCTTTATAAATTTCTGCGAGCGGAGGAGGAGGCAGGGGGAGTCGGTGAGAGAGGATAAAAAAGACACACGTAGCAACTCCCGACCAACTCACCAAGTCCTAAATGAAGCTAGGAGCATTAATCGAGTGAATATGTTTCGTAATTTTGCTCGTTACTCTCCATCCTCGTTCGGAGGAGGTTTATTTTGCGGAATGAAACTGGTCGCAGTGGTGGAGGACGAAGCTAATATGAACTTCATTTCACCTAACTGTTAGACCCATACAAAAATGTTATGTTTATGTTGTATTTTCCTGACTGCTTCATGAAATATGTTTTTGACTGTTTGACACTTTGTGCGTTTAAAATATTTTTCCATTTTTGACAACATGGCGATGCTGTCAACATTTTCTTACGTGTGTTTATGCCATGAAACTGCACGAAAATAAATACTAGGCGTTATTTCACAAACATGTATCTTACACAGAGGCCTATACGCTATATTTCAATTTGCCTTTTAAAAATTTAAAAATTAAAAAAATTGCCTTTTAAATCAGGGGCCCTCAGCCCTTTTCACCTCAGTGTTCACATGTTTAGTAAGTACCCACAGGAAAATAACAAAAAAACTTTTTGCTTAAAAATATAATTTTTGGGAAATTCAACACAGCAATTTTTGGGTGCCACAACATGCCATGTGTATCACTGAACATTAAATATCAACAGATTAGGAGAAAATAAGCTTGTTTAATACCTGAAACCAGGTTGAATGATGGCAAATTAAGCAAAAATTTTCACTCGCAAATGGCCGATTGAAATTTTGGGACAGTATGTTTTGTTTCTGGAGACAGATGATTAAAATAGATAAAGCACTATTGTTGCATGACTTGCAGTAATTTTTTTCTTTGATTATTATTACAAAGTACCATCATTAGCCCAGTATGGACCACTGTCTCCTTCTCAGTACAGGCCCGAGGACCACCAGAGGGTGCTTCATGGCCCACTTGTGGCCCACGGCCCAGTGGTTGAGAATCCCTGCTTTAAAGAGTGTTGCGTACAGTGCCACTGGCAGCTTAGAGCAATAAGTTCACAATGTCCATTTTAGCAAGAACTAAAAAAATTTTGGGCAAGGTGTTGAGTTATTTAAAATGGTGTTACAAGCATGATTCAGTAACCCTGAGGTTTATTCTACAGTGGTGTTATTAGGATCTTATGGACCCTAGTGCGGAAAAAAAATACTTTCAGTACATAAAAAAAAAAATAAAATGTAATTTTATTGTTTACTTGCAGTTATAATGTCCAATACAAGTAGATGCTTTGGTATGCTACTCCACCCACTAGAATCAAACCTTAATGTTAACCTAGATGTTTATGTTAGACTACCTTTGTAAGATTTTACACATATAAGTAATGAATATATCATGTTTCAGGTTTTGACAGATCTGTTTGAATTGGTTACCATGGATGAGATGTATTATGAATAAGAGGGAAATAAACAGACATCAGATCTGTCTGTAGTGTTGATGGAAGCTAATGAATGATGTACGTCATGAAATATGGCCTTTCTGTGAGTCATGGCTATACAACTGTGTTAGTATCTATATGAGAGTCCAAATAAAGATTTTAGGGGGGATTGCAGCGAGTGACCTAGAGGATTCTTCAGTCACAAAAACCACAGTTGAGTGCCCCTGACCTTCAATTCCTCAGATGGCACTGCATTAAAACACAACATGCTTCTGTAATGTATATCACCACATGTCTCCGGAATAATTTGACAAGCCATTGTCAGTAAACACCATTCCTCACTGTGATGGTAAAATAGTGGAAAATCAGGAAAGAAATGTTTTCTTTGAGGACTATTCTGCTTTACAACACCTGCATGTACCCCTTCTCAAAACTGTAAATATGTCTCAGGCATCATGCAGTGTTTTTGTTAGCATTACATGCAATAACTTTCTGTGAGGAATCTTTTAGTGATATTAAACTCTTCAGCATTTCACATCAAACCACTTTAACATCTTAATGATTTAATTATGCAGAAACTTGTTACAAATGGTGGAATTCTCCTTTAAGGGCTCATTCAATGAAAAGAGTGTGCTTCATAACATTCCATGCTCTTTATTACAGACAGAAATCTGCTAATAAGTTTTTTTTTGTTTTTTTTTTGCAAGTGGCACTGCATTAAAACACAGCATGCTTCTGTAATGTATATCACCACATGTCCCCGGAATACTTTGACAAGCCATTGTCAGTAAACACCATTCCTCACTGCATCTTCAAATGTAGGTTAAGACTGTACTATGCACATTAGAAACCATATTTTAATGTCTAGAAACACCACAAACCTCTATGGGTTCAAGCCCATCTGAAATGGACTAATGCACAATGGAAACGTATCTGACAAATCAACCTTTTAGATTGTTTGTGGGAATAATGTATGTTGTGTTCTCCAGACAAAAGAAGATGAAGACCATCTATGGCTGGGTTTCCGGAAAACTATTTTAGCACAAAGATGATTCTTAAATGGTAGAGCAAGCATCACACTGAACCCTCTCTCTATAAGTTAGAATGATCTTTACACCAAGAGGCTTTGGGAAACTGGGCCCAAATTGTTAGCAGCATAAAGTTCAAAAGCCAGGATCTGTCATGGTGTGGGGAGTATTATTGGGTAACTTGAACATAGGTAAAGGCACCATTAACCCTGAAAGATATATACATTTTGAAGCAAAATATGCTGCCTTCTAGATGGCATCTTTTTCAGGGAAGTCTATGCTTATTTCAACATGGCAACATCAAACCATGTTTTGCAGGTTCTACAACAGCATGGCTGCATAATCAGAGAGTGAGAGTGATAGACTGGCCTGCCGGCAGTCTAGACCTGTCTCCCTTTGAAAAGGTGTGGCGCATTATGAAGCACAAACACAGCATGTGAAGGCCCCATAAGGTTGCGCAGTTAAAGACTTGAGTAACAGAAGACTTACACTGGATTGGTTTGTATCTTCAGTCCCCAAACGATTGTTTTGTGTTGTTAAAAGGAAAGGTGATGTAACACAGTGGTAAACATTGTCCTGTCTCAACTTTTTTGCAGCGTGTTGCAGGCATCAAATTTGAAGTGAGTTCTTAGAGTAAAACATCAAATATGTGTTTTTGTACTGTTTTCAGTGTAATAGAAGTTAAACAGAATTTACTAATGACTGCTTTCATTTTTATTAGCTCACAAAGATTGGAACTCAAATCACAAGTCTTAAAAAATAATCTAGTTTGGGGAAACAAGTTACGCTCACCCCAAATGTACTTAATCTGTGAAGACATCTTTGGTATACAAAGTTTACTATTTTATTTTTGCTTTTGGCCTGTAAGGATAATGTCACTAACAAGTAATGAAAGCTTATACCTACTAATTATCATTGTGCAAACTTCATGCCTACATCATCATACAGTTCAAACTAGGTTAAATAATTTCAAGGCCTCAAACTTGTTTGAGTTGTTAAGTGATCTCACATAGACCTGCCTATGTAGTTTCTGACACCATACAACATACCATAAAAATGGACAAAACTATGTGTATGTTTTAAAGAGGAACTCATGGTTTGATGTGAAATGTTTAAATGCAGAAAAACTTACTAACTAATTTCTTTACAGTGGTGTTGATAGGAAGCAGGAACCAATGTCTACAGCACAAATATAGCCATTTTATTAACTATCCAAAACCACCAGTGAATTTTTGCAAGGCGTCTGAGTTGTATATGTAATGTTGGTGATGGTAAAATAGTGGAAAATCAGGAAAAAAATGTTTTCTTTGAGGACTATTCTGCTTTACAACACCTGCATGTACCCCTTTTCAAAACTCTAAAAATGTCTCAGGCATCATGCAGTGTTTTTGTTAGCATTACATGCAATAACTTTCTGTGAGGAATCTTTTAGTGATATTAAACTCTTCAGCATTTCTCATCGAACCGCTTTGACATCTTAATGATTTAATTATGCAGAAACTTGTTACAAATGGTGGAATTCTCCTTTAAGGGCTCATTCAACGAAAAGAGTGTGCTTTGAGTCCATAATATTCCATGCTCTTTATTACAGACAGAAATCTGCTAATAAGTGCAAATGGAAAAGATGTGTTTTTTTTTATTTGCAGCCATTTTAACATGTTTGTATATACAGTCATTAAAGTTTCCTCTCAAATCAAATGTCAATCAAATGTTAACAGTTCTTTATGTTTCTTTGCAATGTTTACTGAAAAGTGATTTAATTAACTGTATATATGTATATGTATATATATATATATATATATATTATATATATATGTGTGTATATATACATACATACATACATATATATATATATATATATATATATATATATATGTATATGTATGTAATGATTCTAACAGTTCCTCCAGTCATGATTATAAAGGACTATTATTCCATGTTGTTACATGAGGACACTGCATAAAGACAGGCTGCTATGAACAAGGCAATTAAGCAAACTATATTTTGGTTTCTCAGTGTGATTTTCTGAGTGTTGAAACAGAAAATCTATTAAAATCCAGCAGACACAAGCAAAAAGAGGTAGAAAATTTTGTCACTGCGCTACCAAAGCTAACTTCATTTTTTCAATCAGAACTGAGTGCTGCACAGACTGAGCAGACTGTACATAACACTAATGGTAATGTTAGTATAGACAGGTCCAGTGTAATTACTCCAAAAAAACAAACAAAAAAACTCAAGTTTCTAGTTACTTGGAAAAAGTAATCTCATTACTCATCACTACTCTTTGTTACTCTGTACTAAATTATTTCACTATGTTGGCAGATCATTTCACTTGTTTCAAGTGTATTTCCTAAAAAAACAAGATTAACTTTAAATATATTAGAATAATTTCACTTAATAAAAGTCAGTAAATACTGTGTAGAAATAACTTCTATAAATCTAATAATATTCTTACACCATTAGAAAAATATTACAAATAGCATTTATAATAATGTGATATTTTATGTATTATATTATATGTGACATATTAGATGTATGGACCAGATATCATTATCTGCACTGTAGATGGTTGTGCCACTCGGGAGCGCAGAGCCTCTATTAATTTAAAAATGTGCATCCAAAGGGCCTCATTCTTGTCTTTTAGGCAGCCAGTTTAGCTTGAAATATTCCACCCCATCACATTCTTTTAAGTTCAGCACGATGGGGATATAATTCTCATAATTATTTTGCACAAAAGTATAAAAATGGTTACTGTTGTGGGAAAATGTGTTTCTAGGTAAGAGCAAAATGTCATTGGAAATATGTAAGACAAAAAATGTGATTTCTTAACATGAAATAAATCCAAACTAGTATGTCCATTTGGCACCAATCTTGTGCAATGGTTCCACGATGGCTGCTTTTACTATTTTACCTGTGCAACATATTTTGTATGCAAAATATGTACATTTGGTTGTGCTTCAAACCCCTTCTCTAAGAGGATACATTTGATGATTGTAAGTGGGTTGAAAGAGTATTTAAAGAGACCTCAGCCAAAACTTGGTAAAGAATGTGTCTTCTGAGGATGTGAATTATCTTCTAATTTCATTATATCTTCATTAGTATTATGGGATGTAACAGAATATAAGTATTCAGAATTCAAATTCAAAATACAGAAATTTAGGCAATATTCTGAATACAGTTACTTTTGATATTTCTTCAGGAAAAACATACATCTTTAAAAGAAATGTCATCAATACTTGTTTATAAACCAATTTTTTGCCTGCAATTGTTCTTCTTCTCCTCAGTTGTCATATTGTTCACCGAAAATCATCTTTACAAGAAGTATACTGAGGCCTTCGCAGTGACTCTAAAAATGAACTCAACAAACAGCTTCTTTACAAATACTGAAGTTCCTGCTAAAGCCTGAGTAGACTGATTAACCAGTGAGCCTGTTTGAACCTTGCATCAGTTTTTGTTGATGAGTTTTTGGCGATTAGATCATGTTAGGATTTCACTTGACTGCATGAAAAGTGAGTGGTGAACACCCCCAGGTTGCATCAAACCACATTCAGAGGTGGTCAGAAATAGATCTTGACCGCATTTAACACAAGTGTAATTGGGATGCATTTTCAATACCGTATAGAATTATGTGAACGGAAATGTGTCTGCCGAGCGCTAACTAGCAGGTTAGAGAAAAAACAAGAAAACGAATGATGGAGGGTATGCAAGGCCAGAGTTCTGCAAACACACAGCCTTCTTGCACTCTGGGCTGAAGAAAGTGTCCAAGCCAAGCTTGTCCACTCATATCGTAATAGGGAAAAAGTAAACACAAGTAAAGCGTAAATGACGCATGTGTTGATATGCTTTTTATGTGGGAAAAGTACAATCAGATCTCATGTGGTCACACTGGGGATGCATTTTAGTGAAAAGGGTAAATGGAATCCGGCCAAAGTTTATCCAGAAATGATCCAGACACGAAACACATATTAATACACAGTGCAAACAGGCTCATTGCGATAAGCCAGTCGTTTATTTCAGTGTTACTGAGCTCTTATGAAGGATGATCAAGCTGGTCAGTTTCCTCAGTAGTGGACATGTTTGCAAGTGATAAGCTTAGCTTTTTTTGTACAGGACTTGTGCTGGAGGGATTGTGGGAGCAGCAGTGGACTAAAGCAGGCAATGACAGCAAAAAAAATAATAAACTTAAGGATGAACAAGTTTTTCAGGGAACATATTAACAGAAGAATTTTATTAAGAAAACTGGCAGTAACAGAGAGGAACAGTGTGAATTGAGTATGAATTACAACAGCAGAGTTTTTCCCATCATGTTTATGGGATTTATTTTAAATACTTTTTAGTACTCATTTAGTCCAGGGGTAAGGCAAGTTAAAGCAATTTTATTTATATATCACATTCCAGTCCTGGATTTCTCCAGAGTTTGCTCATTTTCCTCCACAAACACACCCAGTTCAGCTCAACAGTTAAGCACTAGGCTTAGATAGTGTGACAGAACAGAGGAATCAGTAACCTGTGCTGGACTCTGGTCTTCTGTTCCCTGCCCCTGATTTAGTCCCTCCATTTCATATCATGTTTCATATTTGGTTGCAAATCTTTACAGTCACTGGCTGCCCGTGGCCCCACAAGTTTGTCCTAGAGTCCCACAGAATCTTACTGTTCTTTAGGCTTACTAATTGCCTGCATCTTGTGGTAAACCGTACGAGTTCATAGGTGTTTTCTTGTCTTCATGAGGCCTACATTCCTTCGTCTGTTCAACAGTTTAAAAGGGTCTTCTTGAATGGAGTACTGTTGTTATATCGGCTATATCGGATTGATTTATTCAGATTTTCCAGCCTCATAATGTTCTATTTTTCTGACACTGACATGTCATTAGATCCCATATTGAGAGAAAACAGCCATAGACTCCAGATGCAAATGGCATATAAAAATGAGCTCTAAACTGTTTTGTTATTGCTCTTGTGTGTGAACTATTGATGCAGAGGCACAGTTGCTCAAGAAACAACTAATCAACCAATTGGTCCCATAAAATGGGAGAACTAAGCCAACAGTCTGGCAGTAAGAGTGTTTTTGAGAATAAAACATTACATGCCATTAGACAGTACAAAGCAGCAAGTAAAAAGTACAATAAGGCTGCATTCACAAGGACATTTTTGTATCCGAACAAAACGCACCTCTTGCCATTGACTTCCATGATGCGTTGACGGACAGCAGATGTCAACGCAAAATTATGTCTGTCAAAAAAATTAAAAGAGTTGAACTTTTGAAGACGCGTACTCTGACATATCCGTGTGTCAGCCAATAGAATAGGGTGTGGGCAGGGCTTCACTCAGTCATGTTGATTTTAAAATAAAATGGAGATGTTCTATCAGTTCCATCAGCATTTAATGAAGGATTGCTTAGCCAAACCACAGCTTGGTAACAAATTAAAGCAAAAACCACCATAAAGTGTTTTAGTAATTTGTTAGGCCGCCACAAGCTGCCAGAACTGCTACAGTGCACTAGATTCTACAAGACTGTGGAGCTGTACTTGAGAGACTAAGAACCATTCTTTCTAAAGATATTCCCTCACTTGGTGTTTTGACAATGGTGGTGGAGTGCACTGTCTTACAGGATGGTTAACAAACTCTTGCAGGTGTTCAATTGACTTGAGATTTAGTGACTGTGAAGACCATAACATATTATTTACATCATGTTCATACACATTAAACCATTCAGTGACCTGTCATGCATGGAGGAATTGTTGCCTTAGAAGAGACTACTCAAATCAGCATAGAATATTTCATCATAAGGTGAAGATGATCAGTCAGAAAAACTCTGTGTTGAGTAGCAGTGATTATTCCTTCTAATGGGACAAATGGACCCACGCCGGCAACATCCCCTCCTCCTCCAATATAAGCGAGCCATTTGACCCCCTCACTGTACGGTCGAGCATTCGGTTGTGTATTCTCTCTTCATCATACATGTACTCACCCACTTGTGGAGAATATGGTGAAGGATGACTCATCTGACCATATCACTTGTTTTCATATCTCTATAGATCAGTGCTTGTGGTTTTTACACCACTGAACTCTCACATGTGCATTCGTCCTAGTAATGAGAGGTTTATGCACTGCAACCATATTATAATGTCCCTCTCTATGTCTCTTCTGTTTTTCCTTACATAATGCATGAATGCACAAGCAGATTTGCTGATGTCCTTCTTATAGATCTAGACACAGATGTCTCTTTAGTTACTGTTCTTAATGTAACACTAACCAGTTGAGCAGTCTATTTGATTGAAGCTTTTGTCATCTTTTGTCACCCAAATAATGCCACTTAGATATTTTCCTTTCTTAACGTCTCACAAAAAATCATTCTCATTTTCTTTTTCAGACTATGACAAATATGGTCACTGTACATGACCTATACATGACTCCAACTCCATTATGTCTCTGGCACTGATTTGTACTTTGGTGTTACGAAAGGTACGAACTTACGAAAGGTATTACGAAAGGTATGAACTTACGAAAGGTATTACAAAAGGTATAAACTTAGGAAAGGTATTATGAAAGGTACAAACTTACTTTTGGGTTATTCTACGCTAAATATTAAAGCAAACACTTTTATTTAATACATGCAGCAATGCAGAATTTCAAAGCTGTGCTCTAAATAGTTTTTAGTTAGACGTTTAGCTGCTTACAGAATGGCTGAACTGAAATATCATAAGGAATACTGCATGTAATTACAGCAATATGAGCAATATTTAGCTTTAAATGAGCTAGTTTCATTTTAATAACCTCTCATAACAGGTTCATTTTTCAAAGGGTCTACTTTTTATGTCAGAGTGTCGTATCTTTGTATCTTAGCCTTTCAGTCAATTTCAAAATTATTTTTGCAGAATTTAGACTATGTCTCTTTAACATGTAAAGTGACTCCTGCAGTTTAATTATTGCTTTGGACAATATTTGACTAGCATGCCCCTGAAAATCTGTAAGGGATTTATTATGGATGAAATTTATGCTGAGGCACAAAACAAGAATCCAAAATATCTGGGAGGCCTCCGAATGGATTTTTATTATTATTATTTGTAAAGTTCTGATTTTGAACACGTGGTGTAGCTTCACAAATTACATGCACACATGAATAGGTTTAACCCTTCAAAGAAATTGCCTGTTGTGAGAATGTGTTAACAGAAAACCAGCTGATTTAAAGAGAACAGCATTATTAGTTTTGTATTTATACCTAATTAAAATTCCAGCTCTGTAAATTCACTCTTTGGAGCACAGATTTGAAATGCTGAAGCCTGTCAGCTGTGGGTGTTGCAGAGAGAAAAACAGGCAGGTTCCACCGAGATTTGAACTCGGATCGCTGGATTCAGAGTCCAGAGTGCTAACCATTACACCATGGAACCATTCGGACTACATGGTGGAGATGTCTGCATTTATAGACAACATGAGCAACGTCTACGTTCAAGAAAAACAAATTTCTGTAAAATCTTTGAGAGGATCACCGCGTGGTACAGAAATGTTCTTTCAATGCAGACGTGCAGCTGCAGACATGTAAAGAAAGGTTACGTGAGCTACACGCTTCTGTATTTTTCTCCTCTGGATGGCAGTAATGCGCCTTTCAGCGTTCAGTCCATCATCCGCAAGGAAGCAGAGAAGAGGAGGGAGGGATTGTGTGGATGGGTTTTCTCACGGACAGTATTATGAGTGAACTGTTACAGTTTGAAGTTGTTTTTTGGATCTGTTTACTGCTTTGACTGCAACTTAATATTACCTGGGAGGCCTTCCTTGATGTGAACAGCTGAGTAAGTTTGAGCTTGTGAGCTGTGTGTGTGAAACCTGCAGGATAGCTGCTGAGTTTTTCAGTGCTGGCTTCAGTAAAGTAAGTTCAAGTGTAGTTTCGAACCAGACATGTTTACTGAGGCATTGATTGCTTTAAGACAAATAACACTACCTGCTGTTTAACAGAAATTGTTTTGGAAAGGACCTACTGTATCACCACGCAATACCTCCCATCTAACCGACCCTTAACTGGGAAACTGAGGAGGAGAGAATGCCCAACTGCTGTGCGGCTTACGGATGTGGGAAGACCCACAAGGACAATGTTACCATGTTCAGATTTCCCAAGGACCCCGCTGACTTTCGCAAATGGGAAAAGCAGGTACAGAAGACTAGACGCAAATGGTTTGCCAAAGGCCTTTCTTTCTTGTGCTCTGAACACTTTAGCAAAGACTGCTTTGAGCCTAGATCCACTGCATTGGCCAAAACGATGGGGTTCAAGGGCCTCAAGCTGAAGGAAGGAGCTGTTCCCACCATTTTCATCCGGCTGCCTTGCAGCAACTGCAGTAACTGTGATGGGACAGGCTGCATGTTGTGCAGCCCAAAGAGAAAGAAACAAGGCATGAACACCATGAGCACAGCAGCAGAGCCCCAGGACACTGAAACAGTGAGTACATGTAAAACCTCTCTCAGCTCAGTTCCACATTAGCCATCACTCTGAAATAGATGGTTGTTCAAGGAGTCTTTAGTGAAGACAGTGTTTCTATATAGAGCCGTGAACACTCAAAGAACCATTTGCATGCTAAAATGGTTCTTTGCATGGCTAAATGTTTCTTCAGATGGAAAATGTGTTTGTATATGTTTCTATTTGGAACCATTTTCAAAAAGGTTCTATATAGAACCATATACAACACATTCTCCATCGATCTGTTGAACCATTTAAGCATGCAAATTGTTATTTGAGTGTTACTAAAAAACCTTTTGAAGAGTGTCTAGTGCCTCATGTAAAACAATACTTTTACATTACTTTTCATATTACCCTCTTTTAAAGGGCCTATATTGTGGAAAACTGAATTTTCCAAACTTTTTAGGAATAAAGAATTTCCTTTAGTATGTTAACATTGACCAGTGTACCAGTTTTGGTACAGAAACCCAGTCAAATGGTATTACTGGACTCAGAATGCATCACATGTTCAACCTGACTATATCTCCTTTGTTCCTGCATTAAGGCAGAGTATATAGGGGCTCCTCTGGATGCAGACCCTGATGCTGCAGAGGAAGAGAATGAAGAAGAGGAGGAAGAAAACAAAGTGTATTCTGATGAAGAAGGGGTTACAAGCCCCACATTTGGCCCACACTCCCTGTTGGGACGTAGCAATGAACCAGGTACAAATGAAGAATGTAAAGGTTTTATTTCCACTCTCTCACAGTATTATTGACAATGCACAGGGACCAGAGAGAAAGAAGATCAAGCTGTTACTCTGGGAACGTAGATGACTACTTGCTGTTTTGGCCTTCTTTTGGATTTTAAACACATGTAACTCCCAGTCAGTCAGCAGTCAGGATCTCAGCTTTAATGTGAGCATTTTTTTGTTTTTTAAATAGGGCTAGCCTGAAATTAATTGGCACAAGGGCCATCTGAGATTTACATAAATGAACGGTATGACAACAGAACAAGTCCGGGCGTTCCTATTTAAATTTTTAATCCTCTAAATGTGGATTTCTCAGGAAAGCTAGTGCAGATGTTCTTCTTTAGATAGTGGTATACTTACTCATCTGTGCTAAACATGTTTCCTATCTTTTACTTCAACCAAACCTGTCTCTCCGTATGCAGTAGTCTGTGAGATGTGTGGCATTTCTGGCACTAGAGGCACCTTCTACTCCAGGAGCAAGCGCTTCTGCAGTGCGTCCTGCTCTCGCTCCTTCTCCTCCAACTCTAAGAAATCCTCAGTATTGGCACGGCTACAGGTGAGCAAAAAGGTTTGTCTCAGAATTAATTGTGTGACCCATCTTTTTTTGAATGTTTGCATTTTAAATGTTTTAAATGGCTTCTCATTATTACTTAATTAAAAAAAATCTATAAAAATTTAACACCTCTATGAAATGAAGTGCATTGTTGGAAGTTTGCATAATGATGCGTATTTTAAATTCTGTTAGTGGTTTGTCTTACAGTAAGAAATATAGCATATATATATATATATATAATATATATATATATATATATATATATATATATTATATAATATATATATATATATAGAGAGAGAGAGAGAGAGAGAGAAACTTTAAAATATAGATAAACTTTAAAAGCCTGGTTTGTTTGGCTAAAATAAAAAAATAATTAATTGATACATTGTCAAAACAATCAGTAGATTTTCCAATTACTAATCAAGGGTGACAGCCTTAAAAAGGTTAAAGGGCACGTATACTGCATTTTTCTTGTATTTTATTTTTTTCCTTTGAGGTCCACTTATAATATTTGTACGATTTTATGCACCAAAAGCAATCATTCATTTTTCCATGACCATTTTCCAACATAATGAGGGGAGCTAAATTGCTGTAGGCTGAATAAGTGGGCACATGTAAATAAGTTGGCTTTCGTGACATCATTGAAACAACGTATTCAAAACAGACTGTTTTTGCAGCGTAATCTTCAAATATTGACCGTATGGTCTGGGTGGTATGTTTTGAAACTTTAACAATGTTTACGTGTTACTTCCAAATCCTTTATTTCGTAAAAGAGAGAGAAAAATGATTCTGTGATATGGGCCCTTTAATGTGTATGGTTATAAATATAAAGAAATATATTTGTGTGTGTTCATGCATGCTTAGGGAAGGCCACCTGCTCGGAAAGTTCATGCATCACAGACTGGGGTTTCAGCTCAGACACAAGGAACAGGAAATCATCAGGGCAGCACAACTTCCGGGCAAGATGGTGAGACTCATGTACAAACAGTCAGCAGTGGAAAATACTTGAGTAAATGTAGTTTGTTATGAGTGTTATTTATATTTTATAGTAGCGTTTGTATAGACATTCATATCTGCATATATACAGTTATTTACATGTCTCTTTGAGCTCCTCTCACATTCGCACATTTTCATTCTTTCTTATTCTTTATTCCATTTATTTATTGTATTTTTATTTGTTCCTTAGTTAAATATTTGTTAATAGTTTGTGTTTGTCTGGTCTGTTCAGTGTGTTACGTCATACACTCACCAAGACACATTTCTTGTAGGTTTAACATACTTGGCGAAGTAAAATGATTCTGATTCTGGTAGGGGTGGGTGATCCGGCAGATATATACACTATACATCACAATATTTTAAGACATTTTCACAATACATTATATGCATCACAATATTTTTGTTTTTCTATAGAAAAAAAAAGTTTTTCTATATTTAGTACATGTTAACATTTAGTAGATTTGATAAGTTTGAACAGACAAAATGCATCAGTAGTGCCACATTCATAAAAAGAAATACTATCAAAGACTATGAATAATTATTTTTATTCAACATTTCATATACTGTAATGCAATATATCCAGTTAAACTGGAGTAATTACACTCTCTTTGTAAAGAAACATGCAGTTTGTCACTGTTCTTGTAGTCCTGAGTATATCCATGAAAGGAAAAAAGCAGAAAAGCGTATTGTAATGTAACACAGTTTATCATGATAATGAAAAATATTGCCATATTGCCCACTCTCATACTTAAATATTATTTTGAAACTTTAGCATTGAGATTAAGTTCTCATATACCTGTGCTTTTCAATTACATTCCAAAGATAAAAAGAATACTTTTTACTCCTTACGTTTTCATTTAGACCTTCAGAGTACTCAGTATTTCTTGCGCCAATCTGAGATTCTGTCCATTTGAAAATCATATTTTTTTAAACATCTAGTCAAAATCACATCATTGTAAAACTGATTGGTGAGTTATGAAACTTCTCACAACTATGCTAATTTGTTTTTTTGTGCAAGGACCAATATTGCTGCACCTCACATCAACCAAACAAAGACATTTTATTTATTAAAAGATTTATTTTATGTTTATATGGTTTATTCTCTTTAAATCTTAATACTTTTTACTTGCACTCAAGTATATTCTTTACTCTGTTCTTTTAATTAAGACCTTTCATTGAAGTATAATTCTGTGTATTTTTACACTCGTTAGCCCTGTTAGTTCTGCTTTTCTCCTCTCTCATCCAGCTCAGCTGAACATGTCCCTCTGTTGTACTTTCATTGTCAGAAACATTTGTATTTTACTTCCCTTTTACCAGCATCCTCTGGCTTTGATTGGGGCAGTTATCTTAAGAAACATGGCTACTTCGCTGCCTCAGTATCCTGCTTCAGACATGTGAGTTTGCTGTGATTTTAAAAAAAGAAGCTGCAGTAATTCAGTAATTCAGTCAGTTATTGCATAGCCTTGCAGTCTAATATCAATGTAGCAGTATGGCACTTTGCTAATTATGAACAAACCCTTCTCATATGAGTGTTAAATACTGGCCACGCAGGCACCACTCTGTGCTCAGTGGGAGGACATTGAGGTGGGGTTGCTAGTGGAGGTACTGAATGCTCACTCTGCTCTGATGACCAAGGTTTACTGGATCGCCACCATCATTCGGCTTGCAGGTACAGGATTTGTTGGGATTGGTTATATGATAGATTGAAAAGGGAAGTAATCTAAAGGGATGCACTATTAAACAGGTTACATACTTTTATAAGAATAGAGCTTTTGTGCATGATCAGATAACAAAGACATGCAGCCTAATCAAGAAAAAACTCAAATTTGACTTAAAGATTCAGCACAGTTTTTTTATATGAATGAAAAATAAACATATCCATTTTCCTTTTTCTTTTATCTCTACGTTTTTTTCTGCCATAAAGGATATAAATCCAGAGCTGTACTGAGCCCACTGTAAAATGCTCTTGTACTGCATGTAACTTCAATCCCATAACAAAATTTGATTCATTATGCTTGGGTCTCATTATTTAGAGTTGAATGTAGAGACTGACTATATTCCCTCTTGCATCCCAAAACTGAACATTTGAAAATGGGAGCAGTCTTGTACTAGCTACATGTACTTGTGTATGACATCAAAGATTACATGAAATAAAGTGTAATTCCACAGTGGTGAATAGGGGGCAGTGTAGCAATACTTTAAAACATTAGAGGTCCTGTTAGGCACTCCACCAGCACAATGTCATGCTGAAGCCCAAGTATGAAGATAATCTCTGACTTCCTGGTACACTAGAATGTTGAGCAAAAAGTAAAAATACTGTGTTGGGCCTTTAAGAATAATTAGTGATTTTACACTGACTTTTCTTTGAGTTTTCTTACAGTAAAGTGTGATTTATTTATTTATTTTTATTTATTTATTGTTAACATAAAAATGCTGATGTTTAAATCCTTATTTTAACTAAGAAATGTGTTATGATCTGAAGAGTTTTAATTTTTTTTATTCTTTTGTCTCTTTTTCTCACAGGCTACAAAGTCCTGTTACGGTATGAGGGTTTTGAAGACGATGATAGCCATGATTTTTGGTGTAACCTGGGCAATGCTGAAGTCCATCCCATTGGCTGGTGTGCAGTAAACAGCAAGCTACTTGTTCCTCCCCAGGGTGAGTTGGAAAACTGCTCATTATAGATCCTCTGTTACTTAAGACTCTGCAAATAGAAAAGACAAGATGCTGTGTGTGCTACTCCTGAAGTTAGGTTCGTTTTTTCCTCAGCGCTCCACAACCGTATAACTGATTGGAAATCGTATTTGATGAAGAGACTTGTTGGAGCATGTACACTCCCTGTGGATTTTCATGTCAAGGTAACTTTAGATTTTGTCTTATTTTATGTTTGATTAAGTTTTCTTTGTTCTGGTTCCCTGCTCTGCCTGTCCATTGCATTACTGCATTTATTAAGGTGAAGTTAATGAGGAAATGAATGTTAGTTAATTTCCTATTAATTTAATAAGAATTCATTATCTTACTATAAAACCAATAAAATATGCTATTTCTCTCTCTCTCTCTCTCTCTCTCTCTCTCTCTCTCTCTCTCTCTCTCTCTCTCTCTCTCTCAGTTGGCAGAAAGTATGAAATACCCTTTCAGACAGGGTGTCCGTGTGGAAGTGGTGGATCGTTCCCTAGTTAGTCGTACACGTACAGCAGTAGTGGACACTGTCATTGGGGGCCGCTTAAGACTTATCTATGAAGATGCAGGACTGGGACCCACTGGCGAGGTGCTCTCAGACTTCTGGTGTCACATGTGGAGCCCCCTTATACACCCCATAAACTGGTCAGTAAGAGTGGGCCATCTGATTAAGGAAACAGGTAAGAAGGGACAATGGGTTGAGTGGCATTTTGCTTATAAATTTTAAGTATAAATATGTAATAAATGTAAGTAGACTTGATGGCAATTTTATGGTGTGTTTTTTTTTTTATTTGTTCTTTGGCTAGCACAGAACAATTTATTTAATTTGTCTTCCTATTATATACAGTTTGCACAACAAATTTGCAACACACTCAGACATTTATTTACTTATTTCAAGTCCAAATGTACTGTTGTAATTTGACTCATTCATTTGGACTGATTATAATACATGATACTAAACAGCTCTACGGTTAAAGGTTTTGGTCATTATAGTTAGAGAAACACAGTACAAACACAAACATCCAAAAAATAGAGGTAGGACTGAACAATTTGGGCAAATAATCTAATTATGATTTTCCTGACCAATATTGCAGTTGCAGTTTAAATTGTGATTATAGATGTCCAGGGTTTTTTTTTGGCCATGAAGCCCATTGTGTCCACTTTTTTGTGGCTCAAAGCTTGAGAACTGAACATAGCACGCCAGACTGCCAGATAACTGGTCGATCAAACTCATGTACAGGCAGTTCACAAGCTCCGAGTTATTAGATTAATTTTCCACACTGAAAAACTGTTAAGACAGCATTGTTGGTAATGTAGGCTGTAATCAAATTTGTGGCTCTTGCCGTTTGAAACTTGGAGTCTTTCAAAGTGCAGTTTCGATAAGAAAACTTTCATCTTTCTGCCTTATATAGATGCATGCAATCTCTCCTCACAGATAAATCTGTTGACATGAGCAGTCATCCAACATTCCGCAAGGTATTCTGTGACAGTGTGCCAAGACAGTTCAAGAAGGTCAGTGACTGTCCCCTTGGTAGCGCCTTTTTTGACTTATCTGTTTGATGTTTTAATAGTTCTTAATTACTGAACCATATTTTACCACCATTTTTCATAGTTAAGAACTGTTTATATGGAGGGAGGTTTTTTTGAAGAGGGAATGAAGTTGGAGGCAATTGATCCGCTGAACCTAGGGAACATCTGTGTAGCATCTGTTCGAAAGGTACAGCACATTCATGCATGTTGGTGTTGTAGCCATGGACTATATGACATTAGAGCATCCTTTAACCTTTACATTGATTGCACCTGTTGGAGCATTGATCTCCCTTTACTCTGGTCTTTCAGGTTCTTTTAGATGGCTACCTCATGGTTGGTATTGATGGTGTGGAGATCGGTGATGGCTCAGACTGGTTTTGCTACCATGCCAGCTCACATGCTATATTACCTCCAGGGTACTGTCAAAACAATGACATACCTCTCACTCTGCCCCCTGGTATGTGATGGGTTTTTAAATTCTCTTTCTTCACGTCCGCTTCAAGAATATGTGACTCTATACAGTCAAATGCAAAGTTTGAATACATATAAGTTTACATATTTTGTTGATTTCCTAAGTGAAAGCTTACAAAAGTGAACACAAGATGTGTTGTTGTTTTTTTGCTAATTTTAGTGCACAATTTCTGTTTATTTGCTGAGTTCAACATATTTGGAAAAAAAAACAAAATGTGCCATAACTTTTAAACAGGCCAGATTTTTTGTTTCATTTTTTTATTTGTTAGAATCAGCACAATTACAGTAATTGTACATTGTACATTAAACACACGTAAGTGTATACCTGTTTTCCCTTTTACCAATTTTCCAAAATTTTGGCATGTAACTGTACTTTTCTATACAAATATGCCATATGTATCATATATAATAAAGTGAAATTGCTTTTTTCTTCACTAGGCTATGATCAGGCAACATTCACATGGCCAAAGTATTTGGAAGAAGCTAGATCTGTGGCTGCTCCACGCAGATTATTCAACACTGTAAAGTTTTATGTTATCTCCACTTTTCTTTACTCACAGTTTCAGATTTAATTGCTTAAATCTGAGTGTACACAGTTTGGTAGCTAACACTTGTCTCATGCCCTCCAGGATCCTGTGGGCCACGGCTTTGCCCCAGGCATGAAGCTGGAGGCAGTGGACCTGATGGAGCCTCGGCTGGTTTGTGTAGCCACTGTGCAGCGCTGCGTGGGCCGGCTACTCTTGCTGCACTTCGATGGCTGGGAGTCAGAATTTGACCAGTGGGTCGACTGCGAGTCCCCTGATATCTACCCTGTGGGCTGGTGTGAGCTCACCGGTTATCAGCTTCAGCCTCCCATTGGCCCAGGTACAGAGAAAGTGTTGAAAGTGTCATGGCGATCACTGTCCTATCATGTTCTCATGTTCCCAAAGTAAACAGAAAGTTTAAACAAGCATCTTAGAAATATTTCGGTAGTCAGTGTCTTGGAGATTTTTAAAAATACTTTGAGTATCAGCTGATTAATAGTCATCTTGCTTCTATTAATTAGTCCTTTCTTCATCTATGAGTCAGCACTTTTTCAGTGTATTATGTGTTTTATCAGCAAACTTTTTTTTTTCTTTTTCTCAGAACCGAAGGAGCGTCCAAACCCAAGCAAAAAATGGATGGGGAAAAAGAGTATGTTTTATTTCTTGTTACTGATTGCTTCTCTTAGCTATATTGATTTTCCTCTACATTTTTGTTGGACACAGTTATCATTATTTTAATAATGTTTAATCTGTATTATGTTTTAACATTTTCTTCTTATTCTTGTAATTTCTTTCTATTCCATCTCTGGCCCTTTTGATCAGTTTACATTTCTTGGCATTTCAGGGAGAAGAACTGGGAGGAAAAAAACAGGTGATGATGCTTCAAAAGCCACTCAACAAGGTGGTCAAGTGCAGTCAGATGAGCATCCTGCATCTAGTCATCCCCAAGAGGTGCCATCTGTGTCCAAAGACATGCCTACCACGACGCCAACCATGCCAGTAATCACTCAACTAAAGACTGAGCCAGAGGAAGAGAGTATGTACCAGCACTGTTTTGTTTCTGGAATAAATGTGCTTTTTTCTTTTCCTAGTAGTGTTAGGGGTGGGCAATATGATGATATGGTCTTGTGGCTTCTGGGTTTTTATATGTAATGTTGATAATGATAAAATGGTGGTAAATCTGAAAAATGAGTTTTGTTTGGAGCCTCACAAGGCCCTGCATGTACCTCTCCATCATTAATGGATTTTAAAAAACAATAGTATTTAAGCTAAAAGCTTATCGCAAAACAACTGTAAAACAAAAGTCAGACATCAAGCAGCATCCTCATGTAATAGCTTTCTGTAATGTAGTTTTCAGAGGCATTAACCTTTTCAGATATATAGGTCCTATCAATACCACTGTAAACAATTCTGACTGCAAGTTTTTCTGGAACGGGGCATTTCATATCAAACTACTCTGATTAACTTTTTACATCTGAATTATGCAGAAATCTGGAATTCCCCTTTAAAGAACACTGAACAGCTGGATTAAAAATACTTTTCAGTGCTTCTGTATAAGCTTTTACTTTATTGCTGAGTTTGAAGCTGTTTGATGGGATGTAGTGATACACTCATGTTTGACAGCATGTTTTAAATATGCCACTGCTGGTGTGTAGTGTCTGTTCCAACTTATCAAAACTTAGAAAAAAGAAATGTCATTATATGTATTCTGAAAATGTCTTGAAGCATTGTGATATAATACTTTACCGTTTTGCTCATTCCTAATCAGTGCATCACACATCACACAGTTTGGTGTTATTCTGTCTGTAGATCCTAAAATAACCCTCTTTTTTTGTACACAGTCATTTCAGTAAAAGTGAAAGTAGAGGAAATTGAGATGGAGACACCTATAACTCATAACATGGCGGACCCTGACATCTACGGCACCCTCACCCCGCTTGCCTCTCTCAAACAAGAAGGCCCACCATGACACACAGGACTCCAGCACACAGGAAATTACATCAGAACAGTTCTGTCTGCTGATGGACACAATTCTGAACTACAAAATACGGAAACGCTTGGTACATAATATGGCTTTGTGTTATGTTTAATGTTGTATACTTGTTCTTTTTCCAACAGACTACTGATTATCTCCATCTCCATGTACAGTATTAAAATGAGGTCCATCAGTCCTTTTTTTGTCATTATTTTCAGCCAAGTTTAATTGTGCAGTGCAGTATATACAATAATCAGTAAACAGAGTGAACACAATGCATAGGGAAAAATACACAGCCTTATTTTAGAAGGTAAAAGAAATACTGTAGAAAAATATCAAGTGCTGAAATACAATAAAACAAGACTATCACCAGATCACTTAGTCCTATCTTGCTATCTCAACCCAGTGAACTAGTTCTGAGTATAATCAAATTTGTAACCCAAATTGGAATGTCTTATTAGATACAGGAGCATATTTCCTGCAGACCTAAGTGAAATACTTTTAAATACTTGTATCTAGATACATTTCTACATTAGTAAAGCATTGGTGGTGTAAATGGTGCTGGATTACACTGACTTGCGTTTCTTGGCAGTGGATTTCTGCACTGGGTGGGGTTTTACATTCTTGTGTGGTTTGGCTTTAGCTTTGGCCACTTTGATCAGCTTTGGGGTACTAATGAGTGCAGGTTTGGATTTTGTGGCTTTCGGGGCTTTTGAGATCTTTGGGCTCGGTGTGGAAGGAAGCCTTTCTCCTGGACAGCTCTTGAAGACATGGACGTCCTTAACTCTCTGACCTCTGAGCTCAGGTGGGTAAGCACAGGTGGCTCTGACCTTCAGGTTCACCTGCTCTATCCATCTGTAGAGAGGCAAAACAAAGTATTAAACACATGCCTCAAATCACAGTAGGGGAGTCCAGGGAGAGTTACAACAAAGAAAGTTGTTAGACCTTCAGTTTCACCGGTAAGAAATAAGCTACAGGGATGACAGTACTATTGTAAATGACCACCACCCTTGCAAGCTGACATGATAAGTTGGAACACTTTAGGTGAAACGCTGATGTACATATGTAGCAAAAACTGATTCTTAGATTTAAAAAGTGAAATTCATGCTGGATTATAATTTAGTGCTCATATTGCAGTTTACAATTGCTAACGTGCATTGTCTGTACCTGTTCCCTTTTTAGTTCTTTTTTAAAACTTTTTTTTTTTCTCAAAACTTCACACAGCAAAACAGCAACACACTGTTTGGACCAAACCATGGACAGTTTTTTTTCTTTTCATTTTCCTGAGAACTGAGTATCGTAGGGCATTTTTGCAGTGGAGAATATTTGAAACAAATCATGGGTGTGATCTAAGATCAAATTGAGCCACTGTGACATGTTTCAGCAGATCCAAAGTGGGACATGACTGTATTACCTTTCCTGTATTTTCTAAAATCCTAAGACTCCAAAAGTGCATTTATACTAAATTTTACACATTTAAAACATAAAAGGTAGCAGTGAACCCAATGTTATGTGAAGCCAGCTTGCAAGAGTACGCAGCAGACTTACTTGCGCAGAGGCAGGAGAGGGCAGTCACACAGGAGTGGATTCTCTGCCAGATTAATGGCCTCAAGACCAGTCAGTGGACTGAAGTCAGGCACATCCTCAAGCTGGTTTCCCTCCAGGTAAAGACTCCGCAGGCCAGACCCAAGACCAGCAAGTGAATCTTTGGACATCTGCAGACATGGAGGTTAAACACTGGATAAAACCATCTGCCAAAAGAGTATAAACGTGAACACTGTTCTGCAGCAGCTTACATGTAGTGTTAACAACAGAGTTGGGAAATATTTTTCTGTGATTGTACTTTATCACTGTACTTGTATTAATAAATAATGTTGATAACAATAAAGTATAGTAAATCTGAAAAAAAAGTTTCCTTTGGGAACTATTTTGCCTTATCTCACTTCCATAAATGGATTTAAAACGTGCCAAAAGTTTGTCTCAAAACTGTCGTAAAACAATGTCTCAGTCATCAGGCAAGTATTCGTAACTATTTAATGTAACAACTTTCTGTGCGGGAGCTTTTAAAGGGAATTAAACTCTTCAGGTGTCTGGTTACTATCACCACCACTGTGAACAAATCTCACTCAGTTAAGATCGCATCAGGCATTTTACATCAAACCACTCAAATATTACTCTTTTTTAATCGTTTTAATCTCAGCCTTTTAATTATACAGGAACTCCAAATGGCAAATGTCTGTGATGTGTCTCTGAGGAAAAACTGCTCTACACAGTCCTTCTCAAATAAGCAACTCTGATGCATTTACACTAGATTTGAGTAGAGGAAGGTGTGTTTTAAAAGTCAGAGGAAATAAGTGGTTTTAAAAATATGTTGCAATACATTTTATCACCATTTCACATAATACAGCATGCATTATAATGGATTGACTGTGTTCATTATGAAGTCTTACCTTTTCTAAACCCATGTTATCAAGATAAAGATGTTTCAGAGAGGTTGTGACTGGCAAAAAAGCTTCTGACCCAACCCAGCGAATAGAATTGTAGGACAGTCGAAGCTCTGCCAAGCTACTGGTCTTAGAGAGGGCATTAGTTGGCACCTCCTTAAGTTTGTTGCTGCCTAGATGCAGTGTATCAAGGTCGGGTGCTGGGTCAAAGGCCCTGGGAGCGATGTTGGTAATAGCGTTGGAGGTGAGAAAGAGACCCCTCAGTTTCTCAGCACCCACTAGGATCCTTGTTTCAAGCTTAGTGATGGAGTTGTTTTCCAAATGGAGAGCCAGTAAGCCAGGAAGCAACTTGAAAGCGCCTTTGGGAAACTGGGTAAAGCGGTTATTCTCTAAATGAAGGTACGTGAGCTGGGGGAGTCCCTTGAAGGCATTTGGACTTAGTGAGGTGAGGTCATTCTCCGACAGGTAAAGGTAGACCAGGCCCTTCATACCACTGAAGGCACCATCTTCCACCTCATGGATCTTGCAGCGCTGCAGGTGAAGGGAAACAACCTCCGGCACACCTGGGAAACTGTTCGTAGGGATGTAGTGGAAGTGGTTGCCACGCAAGTCCAGCAAACGGGTGTCTGGAGAGAAGCCTCGAGGAATTTTTGTGTGGCCTCTGTTCTCGCAGGATGAGTGATGGTTCTCAGCCTATGGTCAAAATGTGAGATTTTAAATATTACATTAATTTTAAATATTACATTAAACAGTGATTAAATGGCACCTTCATGCCTCAGTATACAGTCATGATCAGGGCTGGGATGTAAAAAATATGTGGTATATGTTTTCAGAAAACCAAAATTAATTATTTATATTCAGTTCATGTTATATTAAGAAAAGGTAGTATATAGAGCACAGTTATTTTTTACATTTTTTAGAAGAATATATGTAAGCGGAATAAGAATCAATCAGCTTAATTTTGGTGTGGTACTGAACTCTTGTATGACATTGCATACATGTCATTAACTGAAAATCACTTAACTACTCACTGTATAGTTTAAACAATGAGATTTAGTTATTGAGATTTGTCAGATGTATTTATAGAAAATATTTCTTAATATATTTTAATCTTCTTGTATGGTGGGTTTAGCAAATGTATGGCCACACGTATTTGACAATATGTGTATGTACAGTTTTCACATAAGTTTAAAGCATTGTTCCACTTTAACTGAAAAAAATACTGCTGAAGTGAAAAACAGTGCCTGTGTTCCAGAGTTAGGCAAAAACTACATTCAATACAGTTTTAACACATTTGCATTTAGGAGGCTTGCAACAACTCACTTCAGAGTTTATAGGGTTTTTAAGAGGGTCCCCTAAAGCATGAGTTCATGACACAGCAGTCCTGCTTGGGGGACTGTGTGGAGCAGCCAAAAAATACATAAATAAAAGAATAAAAAAAAAAAAATCATTTGATTTATGTGACTTTTATGAAGCATATATTGGAAGGATTACATGAAGAAAACTTTCAATCACTAAGAGCAAGGAACAGTGTGAATTAATCAAAAAATAATTTTGGTATAATCAAAACTGGAACAAAACTGAGCTGCAAATAAATTGTGTTGGTGTGCTTGCAGGGACTTTTCCTACTGCTTCTGTTGTTTTGCTGTATTGTGTATATCAAGCAGGATATTGTGCCTTTAAGTGTTATGAAACCTGCAGTGAAGACGTTCTTGAGCGTCATACCCTCTCTTAATACTTAGCATAAACAGTGATTTTATATTGCTTGTCTAACGTCCCTCGTAAAACCACGAAAAAGTTCCATATGGCCGACTTTTTTTCTTCCACTGTTGATCTGCTGCTGCTCAAACTGTTTGAATGAGTCTGTGCTGACTGGTGCAGAAGAAAAAAAATGAACAAATAGTGTTCTCAATCACTCTCAATTTAATTTCCTTTCAAACAGTTTGTTAAGTGTTAGATTTTGACACTTCACTGTAAATGAATTAATCTTTCCAGGTTTTTCTTGGCCACAAATTTTGTATATTTTGCACATCCTGCTTGGCACATTTGTAATGCCCTGCTTGTAAAATCACATCCCACCTGATTCATCTTGTTGCAAATACCCTGTCCATTTGATTTTGTGTATATTAGTCATAAGTGGATACAAATATTTTGTGATACCCTCTGTGGCTGTGTATTGCATTTATTTGTATTATTTGAACCCTTATGCACAAATTTCACTAAGTAAAATTCCTTATGTACTTTGTCAGTAAAGAGATTCTGATTTATACTCACCTCACAGACACAATTAGTTGGACACTTGTCAGGAGGTGGGGTTGTGGGTGGCACTGGGAGTCTGCGCTGTTCCTCCAGCTCAGCTTTCAGCATGGCCTCTTGGCTCTCACAGCGGAGCTCTGCAGGTTGCACTGCTTCCAGGCTCTCCTCGGACAGGTGTGATGGACCTCCGCAAGCTCCTATAAGACGCACACGCTCCCGCATTGCCCACTCTCGCAGTGGACGCAGGTAACAGCTGCAGTAGATGGGGTTGCCTGCCAGATTGAGGCGAGTAAGTTTGGGTGAGCCAGGAGCAAGAGGCTGCAGGACACGCAACTGATTGTGACTGAGGTCCAGGTGGGTGAGATGGGGAGAAAGCAAAACAGCCATGTTGGAGAAATCCTGCAGAGAGTTGTGATCCAGAAACAGGTGTGTGAGCTTGGCCATAGATGCTGCCTCCTCTCCAAGATAGGTCATGGGATTGTAACTCATGTCTAGGCGAGTCACCTCAGGAAGCCTAAGACATGGGGAGGAAAATAGAATGAAAAATAAAAAATGATGAGGTCTCATTAGTTTTCAGTCTCTTTTTGAAAGCATATCTTCACAGCCTTAGCTGTGGATTGATATATTAGATGTACAGTACTCTGCAAAAGTTAGAAACCACACTTCATTTATTAACATTCCAGCAAAAACATTAAGTACAAGTTAGTTTCAGGATATGTAAAACATATATAAATAGAAGATATTCCACTTGTATGAGGTAGTTAAAAAATAAAAAATAAAAAACAGGAGTTTCCAAAACTAAAGTGGAAGAAAAAATATGATTAAAAGATGTAGAGAAAATAGGACTCCTAACAATCATACAAGACCAGATAAACAGTCCTTTAAGAGATCAAGTTCCACTCTTGCTTCATTTCCGACAAAAACCACAGGTGTTTCTCCACTGTGAGAAGACAACTCAGTGTTATGGGCCTCCTGAAAGGAATGGAAGCTGTCATAAAGGCAAAGTCAGGACACTTAAATACTGAATATTCTGACATTATATTTAAATATTGAGGCTTTTGTGTAATGTTGTGTTAAAATATGTTTCTCACTTTTTTCCTGGTGCTGAAAACAGGGGCCTAGCTAGAACTTTTAGAATGGCATGGCCAGGTAAGACTCACAGATATTATTGTGGTGGCACACTGCCACAATAGAAAAAATAAATAAAATCTTGTTACTGTACTAAAATTACACAAAAAGTGATGCTTTGTTTTTTCTTTGTACAAACTAAATCTGTTCATATTTCCACATGAATGTCTGTACAATTATTGCTCAAAGTAAACTAAGAGATAAAACTGTGGTGATGTAACATATTTTAGTAATTCATGAGGAAATTATGTATTTAAATCAAGTAAATTGAATATTTTTTCAGTGCAAAACATTTCATATAGACACACCATAGATGTTATTCATTTAGGAGTTCATTTAGTCTAATGATTAGAAAGCTAGCCAGACAGCACTGTATAAGTTAACCTAAAACACATACATGTATACAACTGTTAAACGAAATCAGTTAGCATGATAAACAATTATAGCTAACTCATTTTTTATAGTTATTGTACCAATAAATTGCCTACTTTATAATGTAGCTCAAAGCTGCATGGCTGAAAGGACCCAGTGCGCATTCACCCACCTGTTTGGTCAGCCAATTAACCCATCTCAGCAATTATTAAATACAGCCTCACCAAAATCCTATAACTGATTGGTAAATACCCTGTAGCAGATTTTTACTGTAAGCATAGTTGGTGCTTTACTGATGATGGCTGACTGTCTCATTTTCTTTAACTGGGGTGGCCCTCTGATGGCCATGCTTCATTCTAGGGTGGCACTGGCCACTCCTGGCCACCCCTTGACTACACTTCTGGCTGAAAAATAAATAACTTGTACTTTTGACTGTAAATTAAAAAACAATGTAGGATGCTCTCTGACTTTTGCACTGCACTGTATATTCCAGCCAATTTTTGCTCAGCATTTTGCAGTGTTTACAAGGGCATCCTTCAAAGGTGACAGCACATACACAAAAGTGCCTTGTACCTGCACTCATTGACCAGTTTATCAGGTATATCTACCATAGAAGAAAGTACACTTTGTGGGTATACAATTACTGACTGTTGATCGCCTGTTGCTGCTTGTTGTGATCCACTCTCCACTCCATCAATGGAACAACCATATGACTGCCATTGAACTGATATTACACTGGCAACTCTAAGTGTAACAGGTCAGATCTTACCTGGTCATGGTTTCAGTGGGAAAAAACTGCAGCTCGTTGTTATCAAGGCTGATACGGGTGAGAGTGAAGAGGCCAGCAAAAGCCTCAATGTCAAGGTAATTGAGAGCGTTGTGACTGAGCCGCAACCACTTGATGTTCTGCAGTCCCTGAAAAGCCATGTTTGGTATGTATACCAGTTGATTGTGGGTGAGAGAGAGGAGGTTAAGAAAGCCCAACTGTGAGAAAGCGCCGGGCTGGATTTCCTCTATTCTGTTGTGGTCAAGGAGCAGCTGCTTCAGGGAGGACAGCCCGTCAAATGACTCCTGTGATCCAGATGAAGTGTAGAACTGAGCTTCATAATTACACTGAATATGCACAGAACCTAATAGTGCTAAAGAAATACAGCCTACACATGAATGAATTAGGCCTTGTATATAAATAAGGCTTCACCTGATAGAGGATCTCAATGTTGTTGTAGGCCAAGTTGAGGAAGACCAAGCGGCCAAGACTGCGGAAGGCTCCTTCTCGCACTTTATGGATTTTACTGCGTTGGAGGGACAAGTGAGTGAGGTAAGGTGTATGTGTGAAGGCGCCTGTGGGAAGCTCCTGCAGGTTATTACCTCTCAGGTCCAGCTTCACTGTGATCTGGATAGAGTGACACAGTAATAGCTTTAGCGCTGTATATAGGTTAATCATTTCTTGAGGCCTATTCAACTTACAGTTTGATGATATTTTAAGTTTACAATTGAGACAGAATGAATGTACCTCATCAATGGTAGGTGGAATCTCAGTTAGGTTCTTGTTAACACAAGCCACTGTAAGCTGGATACTGTCACATATGCAGAATTTGGTGCACTTCCCTGACTTCACTTCATGGATGCGGAGGAGAAGCAGTAATGTAAATGGCCACAAAAGCCGTCTGCACATCTTGACCTGTATGTACAACACAGAAAGCATGAAGCTTATTCTCATTCTTTGACATATACTTGATTTTTGTTTCTAACGGGTTTTGTACTGTGATCTCGGCTATAGCTATAGAAAAGTTGTTTAATCCTCTGTAGCCTAAATTCAGTTTACTTATGCTGCTGCAAAACCCACATTCCAGTGGTGGAAAAACAAAAGGAAAATCTTATTGTACGTCCAGCAGTTTCAGACTGGATGGGATTAGAGCAGGAATGTCTGACAAAATCCCATTAAAACATTAATGCCTGTTCCAAAAATATAACATTTAAAGTTTTTAAGCACGCACTATACGAATAATGGACAGTTAAGTCACTAACACAAACTTAACTTTGCGAAATGGATGATTGGGGTGCTTTTGACCATTGTCTCATAAAAATTTAACTCAAAACCAAACATAAGAAAAGATGAATTTAACCACTGAAATGTGTCAACATGTATTTTGGCCGACAATGGCAAAGAGTGGTAGGGTTGAGTTTGTAGGATAGAAATAGCAAATACACAAAATGTGGTAATAACATGCGGACATTAAGGACATTCTAATGACTTCATTTTTTTTTTTTTAATGATCAATTTATTTTCAATAGGCCCCAGCACCCCCGCAACTCGGGAGGATAAGCGGCCTCAGATAATGAGTGAGAGTGAGAATTAATCTTCAGCCTGTAATTTGATAGGAGTAAATGTGTTCAGTGAGTGAATGTTGTGGCACACAAGTAAAATGTACATTTTCATCCATAACCTGTAATGGAGAATGGATGACTCATGAAAAAGAATATTTCTCACATTAATATAAAAATTATACAATTTTTGAAGCACTGACACTGTAAATACTGTACGCTGTCAAAAGTGTCTCGTCAGATCTACTTAAAAAATTACTTTATGTGGTAACAAGTAAATTAACTAGTTTTATTCAACCTAAATCAATACTTTGAATTAATGATTCTTTCAAAGTAATTTTTTGAGTTGAATAAAACTAGTTCATTTGCTTGTTACCACATGAAGTAATTTTTAAAGTAGATCTGACAGTGTAGATAGGTTTAGTAATGTTTTATAGATTTAGACAGGCTTTTTTAGTGTTTTAAGTAATTTACCTGAAACAAGGACACTTCACTGTTTAAAATATCTTTACATTTACTTTACATATTTGTAAGTGTGGGTCACAATCCGTGAAATCAACAAATTAACTTGACTTCTGCTTACCTTCTGTCCTGCAAGTTTAGTCGATCAACAGGCTGATGAATTTCTCTGTCTGAGTGAGGCCCCAGTCCCCAGTTTGCATGAACACATCCACCTTTATTTATTAGTAATCTATTTATTACCACCTTTATTAATTACTAATTCTATTCTGTATATTCTGTAAGTCCTACAACAGGAGCATATGTCACAAAAATACCTGAGTGGGACTATTCAGACATTCAGTTGCTCAGCTATGGCAAAGGAAACACAGAGAGGAATGTGCAGTGGTGAGGGGTGTGTATGTGTGTGTATGTGAGAGAGAGAGAGAGAGAGAGAGAGAGAGAGAGAGAGAGAGAGAGAGAGAGAGTGAGAGAGAGAGAGAGAGAGAGAGAGCGAGAGAGAGACCACAGTTCAGTTGCCGCACTGACTGCACACAAAGACGCAGTGTTTCACTCAAGGCTGGAAAGCAACCATTAGGTAAATACGTATCCCCTTGAATTATTCTCTGCTAGCACAGCTCTGTTGGCCCATTTAAATCCGATGTTATTGGTTACTTGTTTTATAGTCTATTTTCATTGTGCATAAAAGTGCAGTAAGCCCTGAATCAAACTAACCACAAACATGAGCCCTAAATCCTAACCCTCCTCCACTCTGCAGCCCAACATTTCATTCTCAACATTATCCTCACAGGCAGGATACTCGCAGGCAGGCTCAAAGTCCGTCAGCTGATAGTAATGAGCCCTGTCCCTTTCACTAGTCCTCCCTCAGCAGTCTCCCCAAACTAAATAAACTTTATTTATCCCCCCATTCAGTGCAGCCCAGCGTGCTCTAGTGCCCAAGATTAACACAGCACCTCACCCAGACCCGAATGCTCTGAAGTATCAGTGCTGTAAACCCACTTCTGAGTTTAAAAACACTACGTTTAATTATCATACAGCCAGTGATAAATTGCTTCAAACCAAATTCAAATAAATTAAATGCAAACATGTCACAACAGTATACCATTATATAACCATTTACAACTGCTCTTGATAAACCTACTTCTTAGACTTCTTTTAAATCTGGCAAGAAACCAAATAAAACAGACAAAAAGCTTTTTTTCACCAAAAAATAATTCATCACTTTAATTCAAATATAATGGAATGGACCAAATACAATAGTACAGCTGAGTATCACACATATCTTGTGTACAATACTTTCCAAGTTTTTCTTTGTTCCCTTTTCCAGCTGTTCCCTGAATAGTTCAACTACAAAGAAAAAAAAAATAAAACCACCAATTCTACCATTACTTCATACTTAATTTAACATTCCTTGTCAAATATATCAGTGTGTAGAGGTGCTTCTTTGTGCTACACTACAATGTAACTGCCATCAGTCAGTAGCTCATATTCACTGCAATTTGATTCTTCAGCACTAATCACTTTTCATTCATTATCTTTTTTTTTAAGTTTATATATTTTATGTATGAAAATAAAGATATGTTAAAAATGAGATGCCTGAAACTCTAGTAAAGCTCTACTGGTGGAGGAATGAAAAAAGCAAAAAAGAAGCAAAAAAAAGAAAAACAAAAAAAACAAACACTTGCATACTTTTAAGCTTGTTTCACATTACTGATTCAGTCTGGCATTAAATAAACAAAAATGTTGGGTGACACCAAACTCAGTCAAGAATAGAGTAAAACAGTTTTACATCAAGGAAACTTTCAAATCACTTTAGTTTTTGTGCCAATTATACTATGCCTGATAATATCAGACTAAATGTCAATTTCAGGAGTGCTATACAATATGGTTTCTTCTTCAAGTATTCTATCCATCTGAATAATCACAAAGTACTGACTTATCCAACTAAAAAAGTCCACAGATTTCTACCACAGTTATGTCAGACTGAATCTGTGCATGAATACTGCATAAGATTTGCAAGAATTTTAACCAGGCTATTTTTTTCCAGTAATTTTGGCTTATGTTTTGTTTGTAATCATGAGGCACTAGTTTACACTGTACTTTGTACATTTCAGACCAGGTAATTGCACACATTTATCTAAATGTATGCAAAATTTACACATTAAGATGTAAACAATGCCATTCAGAGTGGTTTGATGTGAAATGCTCCATTCTACAGAAATTTAGAGTCAGAATTGTGATGGTGATAGGAACCAGATATCTGAATGTTTAATTACCACTGTTTTACCACTATCAACTAAATTAAAATGCTCAAACGACATGTAGGCTCACTGGTCGTTTTGGTTAATGAATTAAAATAGCTACATTTGCGTTGTAGACATCACAACCCCTGGTTCCAATCACCACCACTGTAAAGAAATCCAAGTTGGTAAGTTCTCTGTAATACTAATAATACTAATAATAATCATTTCACATCAGACTGAATTATACTGACACTTTGACAAATCGGTGGGGTTCCCTTTAATTACCTCTTCATTATAGGCAAGATTCAAATGATATTTTCAACATGACTGTCTGTTAGAGTGGTTGCTAAATTCTACATTGGAAAGTCTCTGTGAGCATTTCAGGTTCAGTACTTGGCCTGTGCGTTTGACCCGTATGATGTGTTCAGTGGCTGTGTACAACACAGGGAACTAAGCAGTGATCCTTTTCTCCAGTGTGGTTTTAAGGGCATCTCTAGCATTGGAACAAGACTCTAAGACTTTGCCATTTCTGAAAGACAAATATACACAAATTAATATGGTTATTACAGATAGTGATAGCAGAGGGATTTCTCAAGAAAGAAAAACTACTAATACTGTAATAGCTAACTTTGAAAAAAAACATGAACCAACCGGGTCAAAAAGATCTCCAGAACATCTGCCTGGTCCACAGGAAAGTAGTCCTGCCCAACACAGTGCTCCAGAACAATAAGATGACCAGGCAAGACACACACTTTCTTCATCTTTTCCTCACCCTGACATAATAGCAGGTAGCAACAGGCAAAGTGTGAGATAATGAACCATACTGACATGTCAGAAATAATCTGATTGAGAGTGTCAAGGCGAAAGATACAACAATCACATTAATAAAAGTGGTACCTTTAAAAGCCCCAGGTTCACCATCAGTGAGGAGACAAAAATGTAAGACTGAAAGCGAGGACTGGAAAATGCTTTCCTCAAAAGGGTATCTGTACAACACAAAGGACGAGAGTTTCAATAATGAAGGAAAAAAATACTGGCTAATTTCAGACAGAAAACTACATATGGAATAAAGCATTGTGCTCATACCAACAGTTTCAAAAACGACTTGCTTCACTTCTGCCTCCTCCTTATACACTGAGGTGATCTGAAGAAAAACCTCTGCAATTTTAGTAGCATCTGAAAAATCAAGCTGATACATCGAGGGACAGATTTTAGCAATTATCCAGCAAGACATGGATCACAGATAATTAACATTGCCTTGGTATAGAAATTAAGCAAGCAGTAAGTATAAGGTTATCAAGCAGTACAAAAAAATAAGTGCTTTGAAAACGTAAGAAACATAACAGGTCTGACAGGCTGTCCCAGCAATCTGTTATACCTGATGCTCAATTAACTGTGTCCTCTTGGCTCCAAGGTTAAGCAATTTCTCTGATGTTGGGGAATGTAGGAAGGATAAAAGGTCTGGACTGCAGAGAGTCACCTGTGAAGAAGGAATAATTTTTATTATCTTGGCTTCCCCTGTTATTGCCAGCATTTGTAAATGAAGATTGTAATATGTGCAATTTATGTGGAATCTATATACAAAATAGACAGTCAATTTTACCTTCGCTGGACTTCCACCACCATTTTCATTTGTCCCATTTACACAGTTCTGCTCTTCATCATCTTCTTCTGTATCCTCATCGTCCTCTTCTTCCTCATCTAGCTCCCCTTCATCATCACTACAATTATATATTTCAAGGAAAATGAAATGAATTGGCAGAACAACTTTGCACAATAATCAAGAAACTCAAGAACTTTTACTTTCTCTATAGGATTTCAGTTTACGGCAAAAATTTCAGCCAGATCCCTGGTCCTGGAGTACCACTGCCCTGCATATTTTTTTTCCTGCTAAAAAATGGCCAATCTAACTAATCAGCTAATTATCAAGCCTGTCCTGAGCTTCAAAATAAATATCGGCATCTCATATGTCTCTCTCATATATATATATATATATATATATGTATATAAAAGAAAATCTCGTATCTTCATTTTTGTCATTTTTCAGTTTTTGGCATAATTTGAAAATGTCTGTTGCCCTTTACATTGTTTGTAAATTTCAGATCAAGAATGGCAAGAAATTGCTAAAATGTGTAGGGCAAGGATACTACAGAACTGTATCATTAGGTTTTTTCTTTAAAGGAGAGTGGGGACATGAAAACTTGCAAACATCAATAATATATTCAGACCAACCAAGGCAATAAACAAAAATATGCACTGAAAGAAAGCATTTACAATATTCTGCACTTAAAAGAGCAGCACAATACCTGAGCGAGCCAAGAACATCTGCCCTGTTCACACTTTCCCAGACCTCTTTAAGAGCTTCACAGCCATCCTCTCCCAGGCAGTTTCCTGTCCACCCAGAAACACTTGTTCAGTTCAATTATAACAGTCCTCCAATCAGTCCTTAAGGCTTTTAGATTCACTTCAGGTCCCAATCTCTTCATTATTTTACATAATGTCAGCATATTTAGGACTATTGTTTCTAAAATAGTAGCAGTGATTAAGTAACTTAGGAAACTTACATAAAATTAAGTAATGATTACTTTTTTGCATTCTACTGGGATTGTGCTAACGTTTTTCCATTACACCAGACTTTGATTTGTTATTTGATACAAGTTATTTAATATGTTATGGTAGATAGTGAAGTGCAATGTATCACTCCAGAGAACACATTTCCACTGCTTCAGGGACCACTCCAGCTGACATAAGGCATTGCATATAGTGATCTTAGGCTTGTCTGCAGCTGCTCAGCCATGGAAACCCATTTCATTAAGCTCTCGACGCACATTTCTTGTGCTACCGTTGCTTCCAGAGGCAGTTTGGAACTGTAGTGATTGATACAACAGAGAATTGATTGATACAACAGAGACAATTTTATGTGCTATGTGCTTCAGTACTCTGTGACCCCGCTTTGTGAGTACGTCTGGTCTACTGCTTAATGACTGAAATGTTGTTGCTCCCAGACACTTTCATTTCACAATAATAGCACTTACAGTTGACTGGGGCAGATCTATCAGGGTAAATATTTCATGAATTGATTTGTGGCATAGCTGTCATCCTATGACAGTATCATGTTTAATGTCACTGAGCTCTACAGTATGACCAATTCTTCTGCCAATGTTTGTCTATGGGGACTGCATGGCTATGTGCTTGATTTTATGCACCTGTTGGCAAAAGGTGTGACTAAAACACCTAACCACAATAATTAGAAGCATTCACACACTTTTGGCCATATAGTGTATGTTAACATTGTCAAAATGAATTACCATTGAGGTCCAGTTTCTGTAGATCAGCTTTGTCCCGTACTGCCCTAGCAACTACCAAAGCTGCAGCTTCTGAAATCTCCCCAAAAGACAGATTGAGCTCCTATAGACATGAAACACATCAAGTAGTTTGTGGGTTTAACTGCAGTTTTATTACTGTTTAAATGTTTTTTTCATGCAAATTCCACAGGAAAATGTGAACAAATCTAATTATTAATAATTAATAGTTGTAGCATTTATATACAAACAAACATCAATAAATTATCAAATTGATAAAATACTGACCTTGAGAATAGGCAGTCCTTCTCTTAAGGCTGCTGCTATAGCAATAGCACCTTCAGAACGTACCAGACAGTCTCCAAAATTAATCACCTGAACGTTGCGCAGGTGCCTGAGAGCCTGAAAACAAAATACATATACTCTAATAATCACACACACATTAAGGTTTTCTTAAAATTTGCCAAGTTCATGAATATAACCAAGTCTTTACATGTGAATGTCTTTTCCTGTGCTGTCATAATGAAATAAATAAATTCATTAAAAATAAATAACAGTTACTTCTATTATATTTTCTCTTTGGGGCTATTAAAGGGTAGGTTGACTGCAACCACAGGTACAGTGATAAATATTGGTGAATAACTTCATTAACATTGGAATAATTTTGACAATCTTTTATAAAATATCAATATGGCAGTTCTGGGGAAATCTTTATTACGTGGACTTAAATGTGGATCATACCTGGGCCATGGCTACTGCTCCTCTTTTGGTAAACGTATTGTCATTGAGGTTGAGGACACGGAGGTTGAGATTGTGCTGCATTGCAGTGGCCAAAGCTGTGATTCCAGGATGGTTGATCCCATTCTGTGGCATGTGAACCTCCTCAAGACTACCAATCATCTGTACAAAAAAAGCAGAGGACAGTCAAAGTGAAAATGTCAATATGATTACAGTTGCAACAGAGGAAAAGACAAAAATAAAAACATTTCATTGCCTGAAAAGAACGGGCAAGAGCAATGGCACCATCATTCTCCAGACGATTACGTCCAGCTACGAAGACTTTCAGCTTCAGAGGGGAGCCGGCAGCACTTGACTGCTTGTAGCATTCAGCTAATGCAGAGGCAAGGATCTAGAAACACATAAGTCCCACAGTTTTAAGAAGTGATGACAAAGCTTTTAATTTTGATCATTTAACTCTTCAATGTTAAACTACCACCACTTACTATTCCCCCTCCAATGCCCATGCCACAGTTATTGAACCTGAGTTCCTGTAGAGTATGGCACACAGAACTCTTCAGGAGGGCCTCGATGCCCTTTACACCATCTGGACCAAAAGCGTTGTCACTTAAGTCCAGTTCAGTAAGCCTGGTCCCTGAGGTCATCAGTGCACTGCCCAGTGATTTCTAAAAGGGTATGGTTTAGGTTATTGTTATTGCATGTTCAAACAATTATTTATAACTTACATCATCAACCTAGTCAGTGACTCACCAAGGCAGGAGGAATTTCAGAGCGAAGGCGACCTGTAAACATGTCACTCCAGTGACATCGCTTAGAGAATAAAACAAAGAATGGAAACAAACAATTATCAGTTTATGATAATACCTCATAAATATCTCAAATAAAGGTAATAAAGTACCTGCAGTTCCTTTTTGGACTCAAGAGCCTTTGCAATGGCCTGTGCTGCTTCCACCCCAATAGTATTTCCTTCCAGTCTCAATGCCTTCAGACACTTGCACTGTTCTATCTCTCTAGCTATCTCTTCCACTAGAGGCAGAGAAAATGACATTGCCTCATTTGTTACAGTACCCTAGGGTCAACACTGTTCTCAAATGCAAGAGAGGACAACCACACAGGTTCACTTGACAATTATCCACATTATGCTAATATCGAATTACTTTCACACCTGATTGCTTGTCATCCAGTTTCAGTCCTTGACCCTTGTAGCATAACTCTTCCCCAACATGAGTCTTAGCCAGTGCTTCTGTAAGCTGAGCAATATCTTCAGAAGCCATTCGTTTTCCCTTTGAATTGCCTAGCCATGAAAGCATAATAAAAACATAGGTTTCAGGTTTCTGATTTCTGTATATGTATATATGTGTGTATATATATATATATATATATATATATATATATATATATTTATATATATATATATATATATGAACAAAAGTATTGGGACACCCCTCCTAATTATTGAGTTCAGGTGTTCCAGGCACACCCATTGCTAACAGGTGGATAAAATGAAGCACATAGGTTTGCAGTCTCAATAGACAAACAACGGCAGTATAATGGGTCGTACTGAAGAGCTCAGTGACTTTAAACATGGCACTGTCATAGGATGCCACCTCTGCCTCAAGTCAGTTTGTGAAATGTCTGTCCTGCTAGATCTTCCCTGGTCCAGTGTAAGTGCTATTATTGTGAAATGGAAGCACCAAAGAGAAACAACAGCTTAGCCATAAAGCAGTAGACCACGCAAACTTGCAGAGCGGGGCCGCTGTTGATTCACCTGCTGAATAGCTGTTGCTTATCTTCTGTCGAAACAATCACTAAAAAGTTCCAAATTGCCCCTGGAAGCAACATCAGCAAAAGAACTGCACATTAGGAGCTTCAAGCAATGGGTTTCCATGGCCAAGCAGTTACTCACAAGCCTAAGAACAAAATGCAAAATGCCAAGCATCGGGGGGAGTGGTGTAAAGTATGCCGCCACTGGACTCTGGAGCAGTGAAAACGTGTTCTGTGGAGTGCATGAGTCATGCTTCTCTATTTGGCAGTTTGATGGACAAATCTGGGTTTGGTGAATTCCAGGAGAACATTACCTGCCTGACTGCATTGTAAAGTTTGGTGCTATGGGTTTGTTTTTTGGGGGTTAGCAATTGTACGCTTCTAACTTTGCAGTACAAGTTTGGGGAAGGCTATTTCCTGTTCCAGCATGACTGTGCCCCAGTGCACAAAGCAAGGTCCATAAAGGCATGGCTGGGTGAGTTTGGTGTGGAAGAACTTGCCTGGCCTCACAGAGCCCTGACCTCAACCCCATCAAACACCTTTGGGATTAACTTGAACAGAGATTATGAACTAGGCCCTCTCATCTAACATCAGTGTCTGACCTCACCAATGCTCTTCTGGATGGATGGGCAAAAATTCCCACAAACGTTCCAAAATCTTATAGAAAGCTTCCAAGAAGAGTGGAAGCTGGTATAGCTGCAAAGGGGGGACCAACAGAAATTTCACAAACTGACTTGTGGCAGAGATGGCATCCTATGACAGTGCCATGTTTAAAGTCTCTTCTGTACATTTATATACATAAACACTTTCATTCACCATTAACTTTCTAGATCCGTAAATCAAAGATAGTCACAATATAACACAATAACTAGTCAGAGAAAGAGCATGTGGTCTGCTAGACAGCTAGCATCTTTAATTCACAGACTTGTATTAACTTATAGGATTTTTAAATACCAGTTAACGTTAGCTAGCTAACTAGCATTAATCCACACCTTAGATATTAGCATAATCAAGGCTTAAACCTTTTAATCACATATCGATTTTACTTCACTAACGTAGCTAGTTATATAGGTAGAGAGCTGGTTTTGCTTAACTTAAAAACAGTAAACAAGCTAATGTTTATTATTAAGACTAAAATGAACTATTGTGTTAGCTGGCTAGCTAGCTAGCTAACCGCTAAGTCGAGAGCACAGCAACAACCAACCTAGGTTACAACTTTTTTGGCTAACGGACTAGTTCACTGTCATTTTTATTAATCTAAAAGCTAGTTTATTAGTTTAGGCGTTCGGACATTACCAATCAGATATTAAATGTACGTTGCTGATGCTTCCTTCACACTTCAGACTTCAAGCTGAGTAACTCTACTAGGTTACCCTCCGTTTACCGCTTACACTATCTCACAACACGGAACGCATGGAGGCAGGAATAAACCCGGTGCCGGTTCCTGTTTTTTTTTCTTCAAAATAAAAGTAAGGGCACTTGTTAAAGTATGGCATAAAGCTACTCTGAAAAAGTTGGGCACGATTCAGTTGCTTGCCTGTTAAAAATACATTAAAAACTACTGATTTGCAGATTCAAGCCTAAAAGCTATTATATTAGAGACATAAAGAATAGGCTTTGAAAAAGACACCTGACAAGTTGGTAAGTATAATGACAGGACAAGTATAGTGAAGAAAGTGAACACTTGTTTGGATTCTACTACTCAAAGTAAAAACGAGGGAGCAGGGTGTCAAATAATTTGATTGATCTAAAGAGCTGTAGTCAAGTAAATCCTAATGTGAGTTCCACTAAGCCCACCAGCTGAAGTACAGCAACCAGCATAACCGCATCTAACCACAGCAGTCAATTCCTTACCATGAAGACTTGTCCAATTTATTAATCATACACATCTCGAAAGTCTGAATATGAGGCATTATTTGAAGTTTGAACATTTTTCAGATTTTCACTTTTAATGATTAACTCTTTTTTTGTTATATATATATATATATATATATATATATATATATATTACTTTTTGTCATATGAAGTTTTGTAATCTACGTATGTAGCTAGCAATCTTTTTCAGAATGCCTTTGCCGAGACAGCAATATGATTATATGTATGTTTATATGGGCTACATTGGAATGTTCTGCTCAACACTGCCCCAGTGGCCTAATGGATAAGGCACTGGCCTCCTAAGCCAGGGATTGTGGGTTCGAGTCCCATCTGGGGTGATTCTAATTTTCATGTTGTTTAATCCTGTGAGAACTTCTGTTTTCTGCGACCAATAGTCATGTTTCATACACATCTCAAAAGTCAGAATGTGAGGCATTATTATTATTAGTACTAAAAATGTTTTCAATATTATCAATGTAATTCATATAGATATTATATGTATATACATAAGTATATATAATGGCAAAACATTAAGCAAACGTTAAGAAACTTACTTTGTTGCTTATATGAAACAATAACATTTTAATGCTGTTTTCACAGTTTTATTATGTTTCACACTAAAATTGCATTGATGATATTGAAGACATGTCATAGCAACATTCATGTTTTTATATAATTAATTTAATACCACTAAGGACATGATGTTATCTTGATGTCATAGTGAAATTTAAACAAGGTTGAAAATTGAAGACAGGCTGAAAACCTGCAATAAAAACATTGAAATTAGGTTGGTATGTTGCATGTGTGCGCTAGCCACCGTGTACTGCTAATTCAAAACCATGGAGCATGCACTAACTAATGTGGGCCAGGTGTTTAGGAACACACAGTGGGCGTGGGGTAGGTTATCTGTGCCTTGAACGGTCAAAATGACCCCTTTTAGCAATATGGATGGACACTGCTGTGCAAAAATAACTGCAGAAAAAGACGCTGAACGTATAAACAACTGGAAACTGTTTGCTGCGTGAGGAGTGGATTTGTGTTTTACATCCTAGGCAGCAATCAAGGAGCATGGGTTCGAGTCCCACCGCTGCCAGAACAGTTTTGAGGAAGAGCCTGGGCCATGATACAGAAATGAGAGTTTCTTTATCGCATCTCTATAATTCTATCTTCACCATAGCGAAATACAACCCTGGTCATAGTTTGTAAATGGCATCTGAGCCTTACCATCATCTCAGACGTGAAAGACAAAGATGCAATTCTTTCCTGTCATGTGAAGATCTAATGGGAACGAAAGTGTTTCAAAATGCAAGTGTAAACGCTCCCAGGACGAATTTAAACCAGATACAAATGCGATCGCTCATACCACTTCAGGAGATGGTCTGAGAAACACTTGAGCCACATGTTATAGCAGTGCAAGCGCATCTGTCTCTCCAAGGCACATTCAACAGCAAAAATCCTTCCCAGTACAATCGAAACTCCTCCCCATGCAGTACGTCACTGGGCACGTGATTCGTGTCAAAGAGGAAGATAATTATAGGGCACAGCCATGGTTGGGGAGCAGGCAAAACAAAATGCCCAATAGCAATATTGAAAGAGAGTACTGTGCAAAACAAAGTGCAGACAAAGAGGCTGGACGTTTAAACAATTGGAAACCGCTTGCCGCGTAACGAGCGGATTTGCGTATTCCGTCCCACGCAGCAATCGGATTTCACTCCGACTAACCGGAGACACGTTCGACCGCCAAGCGGAAATGCATGTGGCTAAAGGACAAAATCCAGATACCAGTCACATCAAGTGAGCAGGTGTAATCAGGGTCAAAGACATGCTCAGAATGTGGTGGCATCTGTGTGTAGGAAGTCGAATCTTCTTAGAAGTTTGACTGAAACGTTATTGAAAGCGTTTTTCACCCCTTTTTGTAAAGCGTCTTGCTGAATGAGTGTATTCAACTTAGGTGAGCTTTGTTTGTTTTGTTCAGCTGATTTCCCGGTAACTATTTTCAAAAAGGCTTTTTAATTTGCCAGTGGATGGATAGTGGGATTTTGAAGCATGGTCCCCTCTAAATCGTAGAGTGTGGCTCTCCAGGAACGCGTGCAATTTGATGGGCAAAAATTTAGAAGACAAAGCCGTGGTTCTGTCTGTCTGTCAACAAAATAAACTTTTACCATTACTTTCTTGGGAAATGTCTGGGAAAGGAAGCGACACGGCGGTTTGGCGTAGGGTAGCGTTTCCGAGGGGTCGAAGGCGTGGGATTAAGCTTCGATGGATTACCGCCGGACTGAGGCCGCAGAATGTCACGAAAAGGAAGTGACAGGGAGCTGTGGCGGGCGGTAGCGTGGCCGAGCGGTCTAAGGCGCTGGATTAAGGCTCCAGTCTCTTCGGGGGCGTGGGTTCGAATCCCACCGCTGCCAGGACAGCTTTTGAGGAAAAACCCGTCAAGGTGTATGACAGCATTCAAGGGCTTCTAAGTCCTATCGTGTGTGGCTTTACTGAATATCAGCCACAGCAATGATGGTAGCAGGAAGTACTGCCTTGAAGTGTCTTGCACTTTCACTGTCTTCTGCTGCTTTCATAAAGAGGCAAGTTTATTCTGAGCCTGCGCCATCATACAGAAACCAGAGTTCCTTCAAAGCGCCTACCTTCGGCTTTTACGTCCCGAGGTAGTGTGGCCGAGTGGTCTAAGGCGCTGGATTTAGGCTCCAGTCTCTTCGGAGGCGTGGGTTCGAATCCCACCGCTGCCAGTCAGGGTTTTGCGAACACTCTAGATCGCACCTAGCAAGGGCTTTATTGACAGTGGCCTTCCAGAGACTTGGCATCCTGCTTAATGCGAAATAACCAGCAGCCGTTTCATCATGCCTGACCTCTGTGCTGACCTCTCTAATCATTCGAAGCGTGTTGCTGTCTGTTCTCAGGGCAGCAAGAAAATCAGCCATAGCGAAATACAACCCTGGTCATAGTTTGTAAATGGCATCTGAGCCTTACCATCATCTCAGACGTGAAAGACAAAGATGCAATTTTTTCCTGTCATGTGAAGATCGAATGGGAACCAAAGTGTTTCAAAATGCAAGTGTAAATGCTCCCAGGACGAATTTAAACCAGATACAAATGCGATCGCTCATACCACTTCAGGAGATGGTCTGAGAAACACTTGAGCCACATGTTATAGCAGTGCAAGCGCATCTGTCTCTCCAAGGCACATTCAACAGCAAAAATCCTTCCCAGTACAATCGAAACTCCTCCCCATGCAGTACGTCACTGGGCACGTGATTCGTGTCAAAGAGGAAGATAATTATAGGGCACAGCCATGGTTGGGGAGCAGACAAAACAAAATGCCCAATAGCAATATTGAAAGAGAGTACTGTGCAAAACAAAGTGCAGACAAAGAGGCTGAACGTTTAAACAATTGGAAACCGCTTGCCGCGTAACGAGCGGATTTGCGTATTCCGTCCCACGCAGCAATCGGATTTCACTCCGACTAACCGGAGACACGTTCGACCGCCAAACGTAAATGCATGTGGCTAAAGGACAAAATCCAGATACCAGTCACATCAAGTGAGCAGGTGTAATCAGGGTCAAAGACATGCTCAGAATGTGGTGGCATCTGTGTGTAGGAAGTCGAATCTTCTTAGAAGTTTGACTGAAACGTTATTGAAAGCGTTTTTCACCCCTTTTTGTAAAGCGTCTTGCTGAATGAGTGTATTCAACTTAGGTGAGCTTTGTTTGTTTTGTTCAGCTGATTTCCCGGTAACTATTTTCAAAAAGGCTTTTTAATTTGCCAGTGGATGGATAGTGGGATTTTGAAGCATGGTCCCCTCTAAATCGTAGAGTGTGGCTCTCCAGGAACGCGTGCAATTTGATGGGCAAAAATTTAGAAGACAAAGCCGTGGTTCTGTCTGTCTGTCAACAAAATAAACTTTTACCATTACTTTCTTGGGAAATGTCTGGGAAAGGAAGCGACACGGCGGTTTGGCGTAGGGTAGCGTTTCCGAGGGGTCGAAGGCGTGGGATTAAGCTTCGATGGATTACCGCCGGACTGAGGCCGCAGAATGTCACGAAAAGGAAGTGACAGGGAGCTGTGGCGGGCGGTAGCGTGGCCGAGCGGTCTAAGGCGCTGGATTAAGGCTCCAGTCTCTTCGGGGGCGTGGGTTCGAATCCCACCGCTGCCAGGACAGCTTTTGAGGAAAAACCCGTCAAGGTGTACGACAGCATTCAAGGGCTTCTAAGTCCTATCGTGTGTGGCTTTACTGAATATCAGCCACAGCAATGATGGTAGCAGGAAGTACTGCCTTGAAGTGTCTTGCACTTTCACTGTCTTCTGCTGCTTTCATAAAGAGGCAAGTTTATTCTGAGCCTCCGCCATCATACAGAAACCAGAGTTCCTTCAAAGCGCCTACCTTCGGCCTTTACGTCCCGAGGTAGTGTGGCCGAGTGGTCTAAGGCGCTGGATTTAGGCTCCAGTCTCTTCGGAGGCGTGGGTTCGAATCCCACCGCTGCCAGTCAGGGTTTTGCGAACACTCTAGATCGCACCTAGCAAGGGCTTTATTGACAGTGGCCTTCCAGAGACTTGGCATCCTGCTTAATGCGAAATAACCAGCAGCCGTTTCATCATGCCTGACCTCTGTGCTGACCTCTCTAATCATCCGAAGCGTGTTGCTGTCTGTTCTCAGGGCAGCAAGAAAATCAGCCATAGCGAAATACAACCCTGGTCATAGTTTGTAAATGGCATCTGAGCCTTACCATCATCTCAGACGTGAAAGACAAAGATGCAATTTTTTCCTGTCATGTGAAGATCGAATGGGAACCAAAGTGTTTCAAAATGCAAGTGTAAATGCTCCCAGGACGAATTTAAACCAGATACAAATGCGATCGCTCATACCACTTCAGGAGATGGTCTGAGAAACACTTGAGCCACATGTTATAGCAGTGCAAGCGCATCTGTCTCTCCAAGGCACATTC